>NW_027362796.1:11768628-13169756 GCF_046119375.1 Phyllobates terribilis
TGGGTCTAAAGTAACATTTTTGAGAAAAAAGTTAAATATTCCTGTGAAGCACCTGAAGGGATAATAAAGTTTTTGAATGTGGTTTTGAGCACCTTGAGGGGTGCAGTTTTTAGAATGGTGTCACTTTTGGGTATTTTCTGTCATAAAGACCCCTCAAAGTGACTTTACATATGATGTGGTCCCTAAAAAAATGGTTTTGTAAATTTTGTTGGAAAAATCAGAAATCTCTGGTCAACTTTTAACCCTTCTTTTTGGTTCCAAAATTGTGCTGATGTAAAGTAGACATGTGGGAAATGTTATTTATTAATTATTTTGTGTGACATATCTCTCTTATTTAAGGGCATAAAAATTCAAATTTTGAAAATTGCAAAATTTTCTAAATTTTCACCAAATTTCCGTTTTTTTCACAAATAAACACAAGTGATATCGAAGAAATTTTTACCACAATCATGAAGTACAATATGTCACGAAAAAATAATCTCAGAATTAGGGGGATCCTTTGAAGCGTTCCAGAGTAATTACCTCATAAAGTGACAGTGGTCCGAATTGTAAAAATTGGCCTGGTCATTAACGTGCAAACCACCTCGGGTTGTAAAGGGGTTAAAAATGATGATAATCCTAATTGACCTAAAACTGGAAAGGTTTATTCTGATTTCATGTCAGATATTGAGTAAAACATGCAGATGTGTCTTTTTACATAGTGTCTGGAAACTTCTGGTTTCAAATGTATAAATCCAGGGGTGGGTTAAGGATAGCCATACCCCGGGCAGTTCAGACTGTGTGGACCCCCGACGGGTCACGTGACGGGTCATCATATACCTGAAATAGATTATTTCTGAAAAAAATAGCTGCTGAGTGAAACTATAACCAAAAAAAACATCAATTAATATAAAATTTACCTACAGTTAAAAGATTGTTTAAGCCATAGTATTGAACAGACCAATTGTAATATGTAACAAATCTCTTTCCAATTGTCACAAGCTTTTCATATCGATAGTGCAGCACAAACACAGAATACTGTAGAAAACATTTACACTATCACATTTCCATTACAATAGAAACATCAGTCATTATACCAATAATAAAGTGTCAAATGTATAATGTAAAATAAATCTATATATATTTCATAAAGCTGCCAGGACCATAAACTGTAGAAAGTGTCCTCTCACTAAGCCTAAGCTCAAGCACACCAGATAGTTTGGGGTTTGTTGCTTGTTACATTTTATAGGTTAATTTGACCTTCAACCAAGGGGACTTAGTAGAGATTTGTCTCTGGACGCGTTACCCTTTTCCCCTGTATGATGCTGACCAATCATAAACTGGAGGCAACATGGAGGGAAAAGAAGAAAACACCCCCAGATTAGGTAAGACCTGACCTTTTCTGTGTAATAGAAGACTTGTGTTTGAAGCACCACTCCAGGAACTTCGTTTAGTTGCACCATTCCAGCACTGAAATAATAAAAAACCAAAACACTAGACCGTAGCTTTAACCAGGTCACAAAACTCTCACTAGCGGTGATTACTGTGCAGGGGAGGAGAGCGGAGGTGTGTGATTCCATGTACTGCTCTGTATCTATCCCAGGCTGTGTGGAGTAATGTCCTGGGACCTGGGGTAAACGCTGAGCGCTGTATGTGACACGTGCTGATCGGACACTGCAGCTCTCATCTCAGTCCTGTCCTGCCGCTGTGAGACTAGAGCTGCAGTGAGCGATCAGCATTTATCCCAGGTACCGGGAAGTTATTCCCCAAAGCCTGGGACGGATGCGGAGCAGTATATGGAATCTCACATCTCTGCATAGTAATCGCTGGAAGTGAGATTTTTTTTAACTAGTTAGACGTGTATTATATCAGATACAGAGAAAGCCAGTTCTGATATTCTCTGGGGGTGTGCTCCTTATCCTCTGCATGACACCTCCTGCATATTATTGGACAACGTCATCCAGGGGAAAAGTAAACGCCCCCTTAGTTGAAGGGGAAATTGGCATAAAGTTTACAAGTTAATATCTCTGCAATGGAGATGAGAAATAAAAGAAACCATGTATTATTCATATCTTCAGACACTTGAATGTAAAGTAACTAGTTCCTCTTTAAAGGGAATCGTTTAATAATATGAACCTGGCTCAAACCACATATATAGACATGCAGATCCTTGAAACCTAAATCCAATGACAACTGTAGCATCAGCGTCTCTGCCCCTTGCTAGGCAGAGACGCCGTTCCCCTCACCTCTCTGCTCCGTGCTCGGCGTCCTCCTCCCGCGCTGCTGGCAGCGCGCGCTGCTTCCCAGGCACTGTGCTTAGGGCGCGCGCGCTCCCTCTCTCTTAAAGGGGCCGCGCGCGCCGTCCTAAGGAGTCCCCGGCCAATTGCCGGAGGATCTCCCATATATAAGTCACCTTCTCCAAAATGGAGGTGCCCGAGCAAAGTTGTTTGCACTGTGTCTTCCTGTGCTTCAGCCCTCAGGTCCCGCTGCTAGCCTGACTACTCGTCCTGCCTGCCAGCCTGTTATCCATCAGTTACCTGCCTGTTACCTGCCTTGCCTGTCAGACCGCTCACCTGGGAGCGTCCACCAGTTACCTGCCTGTTACCTGCTGTCTCCGTCAGCCCGCTCACCTGGGAGCGCCCGCCAGTTACCTGTCAGGTATCTGCCTCGTCTGTCTGCCCGCTCTCCTAGGAGCACCTGCTTGCTTTCTGCCAGCCTGCCTGGAGATCCTGCCGTCACTTGCCGTGACCTCCTGCCTGTCTACCCAGAGACTGTCCCCGTCACTTGCCGTGACCACCTGCCTGTCTACCCAGAGACTGTCCCCGTCACTTGCCGTGACCACCTGCCTGTCTACCCAGAGACTGTCCCCGTCACTTGTCGTGACCACCTGCCTGTCTACCCAGGGACTGTCCCCGTCACTTGTCGTGACCACCTGCCTGTCTACCCAGAGACTGTCCCCGTCACTTGCCGTGACCACCTGCCTGCTTACCCAGAGACTGTCCCTGTCACTTGCTGTGGCTACCTGCCTGCCTTCCCTGGGAGTCACCCGCTTCCTTACAAGGACTTCCCCTTTGTATTGCAGCTCAGAGGTTCCACCTCACGGCCCCGTTACAACAACTTTATATCTTTTATCTGTTGCAGCATGCTCAAGAAATCAGTTTTGTAACTGGGCAATATGATAACTAGTGGGTGAGTGGTCCGGTGGGCGTTGTTTTCCTTAGACTAATTGTTGCACAGTTCCACTAATCATGTTACCATGCCCTGTGGGTTTGAGTGACATTATTTGCAAGAGCGGTGCCACTAACAGCTCTTTGTAAATTTCAGCATCTCTGATAATGCACAATAAGCCAGGTGTCTACCTTGGCTTCATCGGAACACTGAGCATGCCGGGTATGCAGCACGGACGCAGGACACAGCCAGCTGCGGAATTTGCAGAGAACCATCTGTGAAGGCTGGCTGTGTCCTGTCATCATTGCCTGCAGTTAATACACAGTGGCCTGATAAAGTTGGGGTGCATACGCCTGGCTGACTGCGCAATGTCAAAGAGCCAGTGGTAACAACGCTCTTCTAAATAATGTGACTCATGCTCACAGGGGTATAACGTGATTAGTGGGACAATTAGTCTGGGAAAACAACACCCCCACAACTAGTCCCCCACTACTTATCAAATTGCAAGCCCTGTTAAAAAATTGATTTTATGCATAGGCAGCAAATAATAAGCCCCAAAAAAAACCTTGTAAGAAAGGTATAAAGGTATCAATAAATACATGGTTACAGATTGGAGATCCTGACCGATTCCCTTTAAAGTTAAAATTTCTTGGAAATTAATAGACATGAATAATAGTGATGGGCAAGCACTAAAATGCTCGGGTACTCGTTGCTCGGGTCGAGCACATTGGAATACTCGGGTGCTCGACCCGAGCAATGAGCCCAATGTAAGTCTATGGGAAACTTGAGCATTTTTTAGGCGGCTCCCCCCAGCGGTCTGCAGAGGGCCTAAAAATTGCCCAAATCGATGGGAACAGTGCTCAAATAACAAGGGAACAGCATGGAGAAGACCCCTGGAAGCACTTCTGACTCCCATGTCACTGCTGTCAACAATGTTGTCAGAAGGTATTACGCCACTTTTACGGACTCACAATAAAACATATAAAAACGAAACCAAATGGATTTTCCTGGGAAATATGTTAAGGAACATCCTTTCCAGGGTAATGACTTGTATATAAGGCAAAATAAATAACCATAAACAAAAATACTCCTCCACACCATAGGCTATGTTCACACGTAGCGTTTTTGATGCGTTTTTGCACTTTTGTATTGCTTTCAACCTTGACATATGCATTCACCAGTAAATGTCATTTTAACATTTTACAACATTATCTGGCCATGTGGTGTGTGAGACATGATCAGACACATCCTGTTTCATTTAAGAAGGAGGGACTCTGAAAGTCACAAAACCTATTTTTATAGGGCCATCAGGCGGCCTTTACTATTCTTAAAGGGCCAGCAGTCGGCCCTCACTATTCTTAGAGAGCCATCAGCCGGCTATGCTTTGTTTTTCCCATTACTAAAGAGTGGGTCTCCTATAATGTTATTGCATATGCAGTGAGTGGCAGGGCTGCCTAAAATTTGGACGCACACCAATACCCCTTTGAAAATTTGGATGCACCCCAATACCCCTTTGAAGCAACTTAGAGGAGGGCCTCCTGAAAACAATGTTCCCATTATTAGGAAGTGTGTCTCCCATACTGTTTACCTATGCAGTGAATGCAAGGGTTGTCAAAAATTTGGAGGCACTCCAATGCCCCTTGGAAGAGACATGGAGGTCAGAGGGCCTCCTCAAAACAATGTTCCCATTATTAGGAAGTGGGTTTCCCATTGTGTTTGCCTATGCAGTGAATGCAAGGGCTGCCAAAAATTGGGAAGCACTCCAATGCCTCTTGAAAGAGACGCGGAGGAGGGCCTCATACAAAATGTTCCCATTAGAATGGAGCGGGTCTCCTATACTTGTAATGCCCATGCACTAAGTGTATGAGTGTATGGGCTGACAAACATTTACCCCTGGGGGGTATACATGAACATTTTTTTTTTACAGGCATCATAAACACCCTTTAAAAAAATTGGGTGGGTGTTGCATCACGGACCACGGTCACCCAGGTGATATGTGGTGGAGAAGGAGGAGAACAAGAGCAAATAGCCAAAATCAGGAAGCGTATACCCATGTGTGGGTGTGAAAAGGTGCATGGGAATCCACCTACCAAAAAAAGACACTGGATTTGAGTTTATGTTACGCTGCTATCATTCGGTGATGTTGAGAAGTCTGGTCCAATCCAGCCCTTGTTCATTTTTATAAGAGTCAGCCTGTCAGCATTTTCAGTTGACAGGCGGATGCGCTTATCAGTTATAATTCCACCAGAGGCACTAAAAACACGCTCTGATAAAACGCTAGCGTGTTATGCACACGCCTGGACTGACTGGCGTGTGCGGGTGTTGTGGTTCCACTGGACCATGGACCGGAGAGTGCCTGGAGGGGCGTGACTAAGTATCTGGCCGATCCGACCAAGGTGGCACGACGGCATACGACGCCAGTGCACCAGGGAGAAACCGGGCAGAGGGACCAGGTGCTACTCCAGGTCAAACTCCGGACACGGGGGTTGACCCACACTGGGATTACTGGAACAGGCAGGTTAGGCTGGCACAGACTGGTGGATGTAAGCAAACACGGCAGGTATGCAGATGGGTGGATACAGGCGAGTATGCAGGCAGGGAGGTACTGGCCGAAAGGACGGGCTGGAGCACAGAGAGGTTAAGACCCAGTACAGACTGGGTCACAGAACCGCAGATGCGGTAGACAACCACAGCAGAGAGGGAACGCCCGAAGCGGTGGGCAAGAACAGAGCAGGACGGGGCTGCAGGAGCAGCGAGCACAAGCAGGGCAGGACAGGACTGCCGGAGCAGCGGGCAGAAGCAGGGCAGGGCGGAAACCGCAGAAGCAGTAAGATAAGAGCAGAGCAGAAACCGCAGGAGCGGCAAGCAAGGCAAGAGCAGAGTGAAAACCGCAAGAGCGGCAAGCTAAGCAGGAGCAGAGCGGACACCGCAGAGCGGTAAACAAGGCAGGAGCAGAGCAGAAACCGCAAGAGCGGCAAGCTAAGCAGGAGCAGAGCGGACACCGCAGAGCGGTAAACAAGGCAGGAGCAGAGTAGAAACCGCAAGGGCGGCAAGCTAAGCAGGAGCAGAGCGGACACCGCAGAGCGGTAAACAAGGCAGGAGCAGAGCAGAAACCGCAAGAGCGGCAAGCTAAGCAGGAGCAGAGCGGACACCGCAGAGCGGTAAACAAGGCAGGAGCAGAGCAGAAACCGCAAGAGCGGCAAGCTAAGCAGGAGCAGAGCGGACACCGCAGAGCGGTAAACAAGGCAGGAGCAGAGCAGAAACCGCAAGAGCGGCAAGCTAAGCAGGAGCAGAGCGGTAAACAAGGCAGGAGCAGAGCAGAAACCGCAAGAGCGGCAAGCTAAGCAGGAGCAGAGCGGACACCGCAGAGCGGTAAACAAGGCAGGAGCAGAGCAGAAACCGCAAGAGCGGCAAGCTAAGCAGGAGCAGAGCGGACACCGCAGAGCGGTAAACAAGGCAGGAGCAGAGCAGAAACCGCAAGAGCGGCAAGCTAAGCAGGAGCAGAGCGGACACCGCAGAGCGGTAAACAAGGCAAGGGGATAGGACTCTGTTCACAAAGAACAGACGGAGAAGGAAAGGCAGAACCAGAAGCACGCACAGTACTTACATAGAAGTAGCGAGCGTACACTAAATTCACAACAGAGGTACAGAGACGACGAGAAGGAATTTAGGAGCGGGTTCAAATTCTGCAGAAAGACGCAGAAAACAGACATAGAGGGAAAAGGGAGACAAGGTTAAAGTAGAAACGTGGCACAGACAACAGGGAACAGAGGAACGGGAACAGAGACAGCAAGGCAGGAACACAAACAGGACTCTGTTCAGACGGGAACAGATACCGCAAGGCAGGAACACAAACAGGACTCTGTTCAGACGGGAACAGATACCGCAAGGCAGGGACACAAACAGGACTCTGTTCAGACGGGAACAGATACCGCAAGGCAGGGACACAAACAGGACTCTGTTCAGACGGGAACAGATACCGCAAGGCAGAGACACAAACAGGACTCTGTTCAGACGGGAACAGATACCGCAAGGCACAGACAGGCAGATCTAGGAATACGGCCCCTAGAAGGCGAAAGAACAGGCAAGAAGCGTGTTCACAAGAACAGACCACAGTTCAGACACAGAACTGGAAAACAGGCAGGAAAACAGGATAGGACCTGGCATGTCAGAGACAAAAAGGCAACTGACAAGAAACAATGCTCAGACGCCATCTTGAGGAAGAAGGTGGTATAAATACCCAAAGATGGACAGCAATAGGCTGAAGGTGCAACAGGGGCGTGTCCGCAGCAGGTACAAGAAACAGGAAGTTCAGCGGGCGTCGCCCTATGCAGCCAAAGTGGACCAGAGCAGAGCACAAGGAAAGAAGCCAGACCAGGAAGCTGGGCGGGAGATGAAGTTTGCGATCTTGCATGATGAGAGATGGAACACCATGCAAGAACGCCGCCAGGTATGCTACAGTACCCCCCCCCTTACGCCCCCTCTTCTTCAGGCTTGCAAGGATCTTCCGCAGGGAATTTGGGGGCCAATCCCTCTCTTCAAGGAGATTACTTCTATTGTCCACAGGAGGAGACAAAACTGGTCTTATAATCTGGATGGCTAGGATGCGACTTCCCATCCAGCCATCTTCAGCAACAGATGAAACGGGTGAAGTACCAGAAACAGCACACAAAAAAGTCTCTCTACATTTATTTTTAGGCAGCACCCCAAAAAGTTCAGGAGACAACTGGAGGTCCTCTGCCGGGTTGGAGGGGTGCAGAGACTCGGGGGTAGCCTCTGCTTCGGTGTACATCTTGTCAAGCTCACAGGATGAAATGGGCAAAGTATCAGGTACAAGGTGTAGAGAAGACACTGCCTCTTTGTTATGTGGTGGTACCCCGGAGGATTCAGGAAACAACTGGGGGTCCTCCGCCAGGCTGGAGGGATACCGAGACTCGAGGGTAACCTCTGCTTCGGAGTACACAAGGTCAGACTCACTGGAAGAAGCGGGTGAGGTATCAGGTACCGAGTAAAGGAGAGTCTCTGTCCATTCGCTATCAGGTAGCACCCCGGAGGGTTCAGGAGACGACTGGAGGTCCTCCGCCTGGTCGGAGGGGTGTAGAAACTCGGGGGTAACCTCTGCTTCGGAGTACACTAGGTCGGACTCACTGGAAGAAGCGGGCGAGGTATCAGGTACAGAGAATAGGAGAGTCTCTGTCCTTTCGCTACCAGGTAGCACCCCGAAGGGTTCTGGAGACAACTGGAGGTCCTCCGCCTGGTCAGAGGGGTGTAGAGACTCGGGAGTAACTACCACTTTGAGGCACCCATTGTCAGGCCCACAGGACTGAGCGGACGAAGTATCGGGTACCGGGTGTAGGGAAGTCTCTCTCCAATTGTCATCGAGTGGTATCCCGGAGGCTTCAGGAGGTAACAAGGGGTCCTCCGCCAGATAGTAGAGGTGTACAGACTCGGAGGTAAACACAGCTTCGGAGCATCCTTGGACATGCACACTGGTTAAAGTGGGTGTAGAATCTGATGCCAGGTGCAGGAAGCTCTCCTGTGTGGACTCTGGATGGGTAGCAGTCTCTTCTGGCTGGAGAACTGGTGCACCACCCACGCACATCACCCGCTGGGGCTTCTCCGGGATACAGGAAGATGAAGCTTCAGTAGGGACTTCAAGGTTGGGGTCAGGAGGTCTCAGGGAGGACAGACCCTGGCGTGACGGCTTGCCTCTGCGTCCAGCACGTCTGGACTGCCTCTTGAGGTTGGGAGCAGTATTCCGGAGAGTGTAGTCATCCTGAGTGGATTCAGGGCAAGCAACAGTCTTTTCGGGCAGGAGAACTTGTGCGCTACCTATGCACATTACCCGTCGGGGCTGCTCCGGGATACAGGGAAGTGAAGCTTCAGCAGGGGCTTCAGGGTTAGGATCATCGAAAGCCAAAAGGAAGGCCACCAGGAAGGCCTGTAGGTCAAGAACGATAGGATCCTGTGCTTCCCATAGGGGGTTGATCCATTCCAAGGCATCACCCGCTAGGTTGGACATTATAAATCCCACCTTAACCCGATCAGAAGAATAAGCATTAGCATAGAACCGGAACTGCAGCAAGCATTGCCACACAAACGCACGGCATTGTTTTGGATCCCCGTAGTACCGTGGTGGATCCGCGGGAGCAGGTGCAGCTTCAGCAGGGACTCCAGGGTTGGGGTCATCGAAGACCATTAGGAAGGCCACCAGGAAGGCCTGCAGGTCAAGGACGATAGGATCCCAAGCTTCCCATAGGGGGGTGACCCACTTCAAGGCATCCCCCGCTAGGTAGTCAATTATAAATGCCACTTTAGACCAATCAGAAGGAAAAGAAAGAGGGTAGAACTTGAAGTGCAGCATGCATTGCTCCACAAATGCACGACTTTGTTTTGGATCCCCATAGTACTGGGGCGGATCCGCAGGAACGGGTGCAGAAAGCTCCATCTGGACGGGTGCGAAATTAGCCTGGAACTCAGCTAGAGAAAAAAATATATATATATATTTATTTTTAATGCACGTATTAGCTGGAAAACGTCTCAGAGAGCGAAGGCCGTGGGGCTCAACGGGAACCATGGCCTGAGCATGCTGTTATGCACACGCCCGGACTGACTGGCGTGTGCGGGTGTTGTGGTTCCACTGGACCATGGACCGGAGAGTGCCTGGAGGGGCGTGACTAAGTATCTGGCCGATCCGACCAAGGTGGCACGACGGCATACGACGCCAGTGCACCAGGGAGAAACCGGGCAGAGGGACCAGGTGCTACTCCAGGTCAAACTCCGGACACGGGGGTTGACCCACACTGGGATTACTGGAACAGGCAGGTTAGGCTGGCACAGACTGGTGGATGTAAGCAAACACGGCAGGTATGCAGATGGGTGGATACAGGCGAGTATGCAGGCAGGGAGGTACTGGCCGAAAGGACGGGCTGGAGCACAGAGAGGTTAAGACCCAGTACAGACTGGGTCACAGAACCGCAGATGCGGTAGACAACCACAGCAGAGAGGGAACGCCCAAAGCGGTGGGCAAGAACAGAGCAGGACGGGGCTGCAGGAGCAGCGAGCACAAGCAGGGCAGGACAGGACTGCCGGAGCAGCGGGCAGAAGCAGGGCAGGGCGGAAACCGCAGAAGCAGTAAGTAAGATAAGAGCAGAGCAGAAACCGCAGGAGCGGCAAGCAAGGCAAGAGCAGAGTGAAAACTGCAAGAGCGGCAAGCTAAGCAGGAGCAGAGCGGACACCGCAGAGCGGTAAACAAGGCAGGAGCAGAGCAGAAACCGCAAGAGCGGCAAGCTAAGCAGGAGCAGAGCGGACACCGCAGAGCGGTAAACAAGGCAGGAGCAGAGTAGAAACCGCAAGGGCGGCAAGCTAAGCAGGAGCAGAGCGGACACCGCAGAGCGGTAAACAAGGCAGGAGCAGAGCAGAAACCGCAAGAGCGGCAAGCTATGCAGGAGCAGAGCGGACACCGCAGAGCGGTAAACAAGGCAGGAGCAGAGCAGAAACCGCAAGAGCGGCAAGCTAAGCAGGAGCAGAGCGGACACCGCAGAGCGGTAAACAAGGCAGGAGCAGAGCAGAAACCGCAAGAGCGGCAAGCTAAGCAGGAGCAGAGCGGACACCGCAGAGCGGTAAACAAGGCAGGAGCAGAGCAGAAACCGCAAGAGCGGCAAGCTAAGCAGGAGCAGAGCGGACACCGCAGAGCGGTAAACAAGGCAGGAGCAGAGCAGAAACCGCAAGAGCGGCAAGCTAAGCAGGAGCAGATCGGACACCGCAGAGCGGTAAACAAGGCAAGGGGATAGGACTCTGTTCACAAAGAACAGACGGAGAAGGAAAGGCAGAACCAGAAGCACGCACAGTACTTACATAGAAGTAGCGAGCGTACACTAAATTCACAACAGAGGTACAGAGACGACGAGAAGGAATTTAGGAGCGGGTTCAGATTCTGCAGAAAGACGCAGAAAACAGACATAGAGGGAAAAGGGAGACAAGGTTAAAGTAGAAACGTGGCACAGACAACAGGGAACAGAGGAACGGGAACAGAGACAGCAAGGCAGGAACACAAACAGGACTCTGTTCAGACGGGAACAGATACCGCAAGGCAGGAACACAAACAGGACTCTGTTCAGACGGGAACAGATACCGCAAGGCAGGGACACAAACAGGACTCTGTTCAGACGGGAACAGATACCGCAAGGCAGGGACACAAACAGGACTCTGTTCAGACGGGAACAGATACCGCAAGGCAGAGACACAAACAGGACTCTGTTCAGACGGGAAAAGATACCGCAAGGCACAGACAGGCAGATCTAGGAATACGGCCCCTAGAAGGCGAAAGAACAGGCAAGAAGCGTGTTCACAAGAACAGACCACAGTTCAGACACAGAACTGGAAAACAGGATAGGACCTGGCATGTCAGAGACAAAAAGGCAACTGACAAGAAACAATGCTCAGGCGCCATCTTGAGGAAGAAGGTGGTATAAATACCCAAAGATGGACAGCAATAGGCTGAAGGTGCAACAGGGGCGTGTCCGCAGCAGGTACAAGAAACAGGAAGTTCAGCGGGCGTCGCCCTATGCAGCCAAAGTGGAGCAGAGCACAAGGAAAGAAGCCAGACCAGGAAGCTGGGCGGGAGATGAAGTTTGCGATCTTGCATGATGAGAGATGGAACACCATGCAAGAACGCCGCCAGGTATGCTACATAGCGGCAGGCAGGCCAGGACCTCCAAGGCGTAGAGAGCCAGTTCATTCCACGTGTCCAGCTTGGATACTCAATAATTATAAGGCACAGAGGAATCACGGAGGACGTTGGTACAGTCGGCAAGGTACTTCCTCAGCATCTTCCCAAACTTTGCACTCCTTCTGATAGTAACCAGCGCCTCAGGGCCTGTGCGATGGGAGGGGCTGAGAAAACTCTCCCAGAACTTTGAAAGTGTTCCCCTGCCTCTGTTGGAGTTGTGTCTCTCTCGACTGTACTCCTTGGTTGTCCAACGAACTGTGACCTCTGCCGCAAGCGTTTTCAGATCGGAATTTTTTTAATAGTTCCGCAACAAGGGCCTTCTGGTACTGTCCCATTTTTGTAGACCTGTCCGCCTCAGGAATAAGAGATATAAAGTTCTCCTTGTAGCGTGGGTCTAGAAGTGTCACCAACCAGTAATCACTGTCACCCAAAATTTTGAGAACGCGAGGGTCACGGGAAAGGCAGCATAACATAAACTCAGCCATGCGTGCCAGATTGCTAACAGGCAAGACTTCCATGTCCTCACCAAGAGGATGACTGACCATGCTCTCCTCCTCCTCCTCCCTGTCCTCAGGCCATGCACGCTGAACAGACGGTATGACAGTTGTAAAGGTAGTACCGTCTATATCGCATGAAACTAGCTCCTGTTCTTCCTCCTCCTTTTCCTCATTGTCACCCAATCGACGTTGGGACGAGATGAGGCTGGGCTGTGTGTAATCACCCTGTATGGTTCCTTGCTCCATCTTATCGTGCTTCGCCTGCAATGCATCCTCTTTGATTGTGAGCAGAGAGCGTTTCAGAAGACAGAGAAGTGGGATGGTGAAGCTAATTATGGCATCATTGCGCTCACCATCTTGGTGGAGTCCTCAAAGTTTTGGAGGATGGTATAGATGTCTGACATCCTTGTCCACTCCTGAGGTCTTATGCGTGGAGTCTGAACTGAATACCGACGGCCTTGTTGATGCAGGTAGTCAACAACTGCCCTCTTTTCCTCACAAATCTTTCCCAACATCTGCAGTGTAGAGTTCCAATGCGTTGGGACATCACACACCAATAAGTGAGCCGGAAGCTGCAAACACTGCTGAAGCACAGCAAGGGCGGCGGAAGCTGTAGCCGACTTTCTAAAATGGGCACACAGGCGGCGTACTTTGACAAGCAGATCCGGCAGCTCCGGGTAGCTTTTGAGAAACCGCTGAAACACGAGGTTAAGCACATGGGCCAGGAATGGTACATTGCCTCGCCTCAGAGCCGCCACCAGGTTCCGGCCATTGTCACACACGACCATGCCTGGCTGTAGGTTCAGCGGTGTCAGCCACAGATCTGCCTGCTCTTTCAGAGCTGTCCACAACTCTTCAGCATTGTGCGGTTTGTCACCTAAGCATATTAGCTTCAGCACAGCCTGTTGCCGCTTGGCCGAGGCAGTGCTTCCAGCTTGTGACTGATGTGGTCATTTCGGAGATGGAGGCTGAAGAGTAGGAGGAGGCTGAGGAGGATGAGGTGCAGGAGCAGTAGACTGTGGGGGCAACCCTGATTGACCTAGGGCCCACAATCCTCGGTGTCGGATGTGTTCCCTCCCAAGGTCTGGCTGGGTCCTGACTTCCACTATGTTAACCTAGTGTGCCGTCAGCGACATGTACTGTCCCTGCCCACAAGCACTTTTCCACGTGTCCGTGGTTAGGTGGACTTTCCCTGTATCTGCATTGTTGAGGGCACTGCTAATGTTGTGGGACACGTGCTTGTGGGGACTGCACACTGGGAAAAATAGTGGCGGCTGGGGACTGAGTACTGAGGGACTGCCACTGCAATCAGGTTGCGGAAAGCTTCCATCTCCAGGAGCCTAAAAGGCAACATTTCGAGCGCAAGCAATCGTGAAATGTGGGAATTTAGTTGGCTGCGTATTTGCGCTTACATACCAAGGACTGGGGTATGGACAACTGAACGCTGCGCTGGGACAAGGACATACTTGCTGATGGTGCTAGTTGAGAGTGTGCAACGACAGGTGCAGCGCAGGAGGCATCTTCGCATGGCATGCGCCATGGGCAGGGGATTGGCTTGCACGCACAACAGCAGAAGCAGTGGTGTCACCTGCAGACACTGTTCCTGGACCCTGGGATTCGGTCCACAATGTCGGGTGCTTTGCTTCCATGTGCCTGATCATGCTGGTGGTGGTCAGGCTGGTAGTTTTGCTACCCCTGCTGATGCTGGCCAGGCAGGTGGTGCAAATGGCCTTTTTGGGGTTATCGGCAGAGTATTTAAAAAACAACCAGTCTCGGGAAGACTTAACAGTTGTACTGGCAACTTCAGTAGTGTTGGTGTTACGGGGAACGGTTGCTCGCCTTCTGTCTGTGGTCACCACACTGCATTTTCCTGCCTGTTGGGGTGCTCTGCCTCCCTCCTCCTGTGTGCTGCTGTCCTTGCTCTGCATGTCCTCCTGCCAGGTTAGGTCAGTTACTATATCATTCACCACCTTGTCTTCCACTTCCGCACCCTGGTCTTCCTCCTGACTTTCTGGCAATTGTGTCTCATCATCATCCACCTCTTGTGACACTTTCCCACCGTCACCTTCGTATGACCGTGCCTGCTCAAATATTTGGGCATTGCTACATGCGATCTCCCTTTGCCCCGCTTAAAGAGGACCAGGTGAGACGTCCGAATCTATAAATGGAAAAGTGAACAGCTCTTCGGCGTGTCCAAGTGTGGGATCAGTTGTCTCTGGGCACTCGGCATGGTGGGAGGAAGGAGGTTCAGGGTGAGGAATATGCGGTCCAGACTCACAGCTACTGAGACTTGACCGTGTGAAAGACAGGGTGGTAGTGGTGGCTTAGTGAAGGAAGCATTATTTGCTATCCAACCAATAGCCTTTTCAAACTGCTCTGTGTTCAATAGTGGTGTATTGCGGTCCCCTATTAATTGGGACAGGAAGGTCGAGCGAGAAGATGTGGGTGTTTGTTGTGGCACAATTTCACGTTGCCCATGGCCTCGGGATGCACCATCACGTCCAGTTCCCCGTCCCTTCTCACGTGCCTTGCCCATTTTAAATGGAGGACAATATCTTCCACGCTCACTACAAATGGCTGAATTTGGAGCAAACTTATATGTGATCTGTGTGATGGACAAACCACAGTTTTAAATTGCTGGCCTGTAGGTAACTATTTTTAACAGCGTCGACCTCGTGTCAATAAGTTCACTGACACACTGCAACAAAATTTCAATGGAGGCCAAAAATGGCAGTATTTTCAGCACAATTATATGTGATCCGTGTGACGGACAAACCACAGTTTTAAATAGCTGGATTTTTAGCGCTTTAATATGGAAAGGACCTGGCTGTATTCTGCAGTGCCAACAAGCAAATGGCGCAGATAAACGGTGTTCTCTGGATTGCTTTTTAAGCAAATAATCAGGATTAAGATAAAAAATAAATTATTCCTGGCCCCTGATACCTGGGCCTATTTCTACAAATATCTGTAAAAGCACCAGCAGACAGAACTGGAATGGACCCTCTTGCTATGTGCACTGCAGTCTGCTATATACCCTGCCTGCCTGCTTAGCATGGCGGTGCCAGGTCTGATACAGACCTGATGACGCTGTGCGGCCAGCCAATCACTGTAATGCAACAACCAACATGGCTGCGGCATTACAGTGTGTGGCAGAAAATCCCTGCATGTTGATTGGCAATATAAAGAGCGCCAAACATGCAGGGAGGGGACTCGAGCTCCCGCCGAGCAACCCCGGAAAGTGTCACAAGAGCAGTGAGATGCTCGGGCATGCACCGAGCAGTAGCGAGCATGCTCGCTCATCACTAGTTACGGTTCATTACAACATTCCACTCTAAAGCGACAGAATTACGTGACTGTCTTATCAAATCATGGCCCATCTTAATGGCTGACCCCATATTGGCAAAATATCTACCAGAGAGACAGCAAATCACCTTCAGAAAGGTAAAAAATCTCAAATGTATGTGTACCATGTGGTAGATGTGTGGCGTGTCCTAATGTCGAACATGCTAACTCTTTCACAGATTCCCAGGGCTCTAGGACCTATTACATCACCAAACCGATAACTTGTACCTCTAAAGCGGTGGTCTATTACGCGATATGCCGGTGTCCTAAAATCTATGTAAGGCTCACAACAAGACAACTTAAGACAAGAATACGTGAACACGTCCTAGGTATTGAAGCGGAGGTAAATGAAACTGATATTTCTACGTTAAAAACTATTCCCAAGCATTTTAGAATACACCATAAGTGTGACGCATCTAAACTTAAACTTCTGGGTATTGACATGATCACCACTAATATTAGGGAAGGTAGAGTGAGTCAACTGTTGGCCCAGAAAGAGAGCAGATGGATTTGGACTTTAAAAACACTCCATCCATTGGGCTTGAACGAAAATATTAGTTATGCCCCATTTCTCTGATCACCTATATCCACATTGTTTTAGCTATTTTTCTATTTCTTTAGGCATTACATGGTGATTGGCATGTTTGTATACGTGATATCTAAATTTATATCTGTGAATGATGTTGAGGACTTCCATTCTGCTATTGGATAACATGGACATAATTGCTGGCGCTGTATGGTCTCTCAAGATCTGTAACTTTTTTCTGTGTGCGCATTTTTTGTCCATACAGTTATTATTGTATATCTTTCGCATTTATAGATCGATATTTTGAGAGATATTTTCTTATATCTTATTATGCATTTATACTATGATCTCATATAATCATGTTATACTTCATGCTTTTCTTAAAGATATACTTTATTTGTTTTGTGATGGCCAATTAACTTCTCTGACTTATATATAATTGGCTATCGCCTATACCCCTTAGATATATATATACATTTGGGCTATGCTATTATTGACAGTTTACCCCATTATGCTTTTTTTCTCTCCGGTTGTATTTGACTATATATGTCTGTGGACTGGGTGGTACGCATGGCTTCACTGTTCTCTGTGGTGTCCTTGCTGGTCGTATCAATATGTGCTCCATGACGCCCGGTCACGTGGTTCCCCACGTGCTTGCGGCATCATGGATCATATGACGCGGTAGCCATGGATGCCGCAGTGTAGCGGTGATTGCCATGTGTCATGCCACGCCCTCCCTACACCCATTGGCGGAGAGACTACACCCCTCCTTTTCTATTGGCTCAAGGGTTTCTAAACCCTACCCACCTTCATTGACGCCACCTCCTGACGAAGGCAGCCGTGCTGAAACGCGCACCAGGGTGAGTGCCATTGAGGAGCGTGTTCACATCCACTGTGGCTGTAAGTATTCTATAGGATTCATGCTACACTCTTTTTGGTGCCGTTCTTTAATCTTTTTTCCTACTTAGGTGCATTTTCTAGGCTTTTATATCTATTAGGATATACTTTTACCCTGTAGCCTAAGAGGTCAGGGCACTGATACCACTTATAAAGATCTGCTACCCCCGGTATGAGCTATCTATATTAGTACCTATATATAGACAGCGGTATGACTAACCTCTTATATAGCAACTGCTTCTGACCTACCTCATAAGCACCTGCACTTTTATTGAATGCTTCACTGCATTTTAACAATATAATCTTATTTTTTGGCAGCCCAATTATGTATTTACATCAGAAAAGAATCATGTTTATTTGTCTCATGCTCCTCATTAGTGCTCCTCCATTGTTTTACTATTAACTGTCTCTGTGATTCATATTTTTTTCCTGTATAAATTATAATTAATACAATTTTGTAATTTTTTCACTATTATATGGGACTCTGACTTGAAGTTTTTTTCCTCTTGTTTCTTATGTATGGAGGACTATGTGGGGCCCATTATTCTGTATGGAGGACTATGTGGGGCCCATTATTCTGCATGGAGAACTATATGGGGCCCATTATACTGTATGAAGGACTATGTGGGGCCCATTATTCTGTATGGAGGACTATGTGGGGCCATTATTCTGTATGGAGGACTATGTGGGGCCCATTATACTGTATGAAGGACTATGTGGGGCCCATTATACTGTATGGAGGACTATGTGGGGCCCATTATACTGTACACTGGTTGGCCCACGACTTTGTCAAAGTTTTTCATTTTGGCCCTCTGCATGTTTTGTGTTTTACATCCCTGATGTAAAATCAGTATGGGTAATGTACATGGAAATGGCAATAATGGAAAGCTGCTAATTGGACTTTGCTACAAGCCTCCTAATATAGCTGAACACGTAGAGGATGATATGCTGCAACATATTAGAAAGGCAACAAAATCAAGTCATGGTCAAAAGTGTTGGATCCATTGAAATTGTTCCAGAAAATGAAGTCATTCTTCCCAGAAAATTATTGAAATTACAAGTTTTGTTATACACGTTTATTTCCTTTACATGTATTGGAACAACACAAGAAAACAGAGAAAAAAAGGCAAATTGAACATAATTTCACACAAAATAGGCTGAAAAAAATTGTTGACACCTTGCAAAAATTGTGGGTAAACAACTTTGTTTCAAGCATTTGAAGCTTGTTCAAACACAATTTTGGCAAGTAACAGTTGTGGACAATATGAAAGTCACAACTAAAACCAAATAAAAAAGGGAGAAGTTGATTCAATCTTTGCATTGTGTGCATATGTGTGCCACACTAATTTTGGAGAAAACAGAAAAAGGAGAAGAGAACTGTCTGAGGACTTAACCAAAATTGTTGAAAAATATCAACAATTTCAAGGTTATAAGTCCATCTTTAGAGATCCACATTTTCCTTTGTCCAAGGTGCACAGATAATCAATATATTTACAACCCATACAGTCAAATATGGTGGAGGTTCAAAGGTGTTTTGGGGTTGCTTTGCTGCCTCTGACTGTGTGCAAGGCATCATGAAATCTGAAGATTAGCAAAGGATTTTGGTTCACAATATA
This sequence comes from Phyllobates terribilis, assembly GCF_046119375.1. Lineage (NCBI taxonomy): Eukaryota > Metazoa > Chordata > Amphibia > Anura > Dendrobatidae > Phyllobates > Phyllobates terribilis. The sequence continues at coordinate 11,787,385 of NW_027362796.1, forward strand.
GTGCCTAGTGTCAGAAAGCTGGGTTTGCGTCCTAGGTAGTGTTGAGTAAGTATGTTCCATTAACCCTTTCGCCAAGTATGCTCGGGCTGAGCTCCAAGTATTTACAGCTTCTCAGTGATATGTTTGAATCACTCCCATGTGCATGATTTGCAACTGTTTGACAGCTTTATTACATGTGAGGAATGTCTATTTCTTACATATTCCTCACATGTAATAAAACTGTCAAACAGTCACAAATCATGCACACGGGAGCGATTCAACCATATCACCGAGCAGCTATAAATACTCGGAGCTCGCCCGAGCATGCTTGGAACAGAACATACTCGCTCAACATTAGTCCTAGGTCATGGGTCTTCCAGCATGACAATGAGCCCAAACATACTTCAAGAAGCACCTAGAAAATGGATAGAAACAAAGTGCTGGAGAGTTCTGCCCAGCAATGAGTCTGGATCTAAATCTCATTGAACACCTGTGGAGAGATCTTAAAATTGCTGTATGGAGAAAAATATTAAAATTTGAGAGTCCTCAGTGGTTGATACCATCTTTTCAGTTAGCCATTAGTCAGTAAGCTTTCGAGACTACTCAGGTCTCTTCATGAGACATAGTATAATACAAAATCCGAATAGTCACATATTTATGCACAACAGGGCACAGGAATAATGCAATAGATAAGACAAGTGACGTGAAGCAGAACTATCAGTTTCGGAAAAGCATAAGCAGTTGTGGCCGTAAAAATGTGTGGACACAAGTAGATCTATTCTTTTTTTCTTTGTGGCGATTAGAATTCATCCTTGTTTTAAGTTTTTGCCTTGTCTCCCCTACATACAGACCCCCAGTTGGACATTTGGTACATATAATTAAGTACACTACATTAGATGTGATGCAGCTGAAAGTACCTGGGATCTTGTGGTCCTGATGTGAGTTGGGAATCTTTATCTTGTCCGTGGTCATTATAAATGGACAGGTTTACATTTACAGTTGGTGAGGATGAATTGTATAAGTTTCACCACAAAGGTGAAACTATCCTCCCGGTACCTTCTAATTCTAACAATGTTAGGTTTCTGGGAGATTATACTTGTTCCTTTTATTTTTGGTTCTCCTTAGCTTGCCTTCTTTGCCATATATGAATGTGTTTTTGTTTTTCATTCAGGGTTTTCGGATTTTACTTCATACTTTCCATTCCCCTTGTTGACAATGTGTTGTGGCCTCCCCTCTGGTTCCTCAGGAGGTATGAGAAACTCCTCACCGACTTATTAGGGAGTTAGGTCTGTGGTGGCGTTTTTAGTTGTACAGCTAGGGGCTTTCTTGTCTGTACAGAGACTAGTTGGGTGTAGTTGCGGCATTCTCCCCTGTGTGGGTTCTCCGGTGGTTATCAAGATACGCTTTCTGTTTAAAACATTTCCCACATTCTGAACATGAAAAAGGCTTCTTCCCTGTGTGAATTCTCTGATGTTTATTAAGATGTGATTTCTGTCCAAAACATTTACCACAAACTGAACATGAAAAAGGCTTTGCCCCTGTGTGGGTTCTCTGATGGTTGATAAGAGTTGATTTCTCTGTAAAATATTTCCCACATTCTGAACATGAAAATGGCTTCTCTCCTGTGTGAGTTCTCTGATGGTTGATAAGAGTTGATTTCTCTGAAAAACATTTTCCACATTCTGAACATGGAAAAGGCTTCTCCCCTGTGTGAGTTCTCTGATGTTTGAAAAGATTTGATTTCTTTGCAAAACATTTCCCACATTCTGAACATGAAAATGGCTTCTCCCCTGTGTGAGTTCTCTGATGTATATTAAGACATGATTTTTGTACAAAACATTTCCCACAATCTGAACATGAAAATGGCTTCTCCCCTGTGTGAGTTCTCTGATGTATATTAAGATATGATTTCAGTACAAAACCTTTCCCACAATCTGAACATGAAAAAGGCTTCTCCACTGTGTGGGTTCTCTGGTGCTTAAGAAAACTAGATTTATGGTTAAAACATTTTCCACATTCTGAACATGGAAAAGGCTTCTCCCCTGTGTGAGTTCTCTGATGTTTGATAAGAGTAGATTTCTCTGTAAAACATTTCCCACATTCTGAACATGAAAAAGGCTTCTCAACTGTGTGAGTTTTGTGATGTTTGATAAGATTTGATTTCGCTGTAAAATATTTCCCACATTCTGAACATGAAAATGGCTTCTCTCCTGTGTGTGTTCTCTGATGGTTGATAAGAGTTGATTTCTCTGTAAAACATTTTCCACATTCTAAACATGGAAAAGGCTTCTCCCCTGTGTGAGTTCTCACATGTTTGATAAGATTTGATTTCTTTGCAAAACATTTCCCACATTCTGAACATGAAAATGGCTTCTCCCCTGTGTGAGTTCTCTGATGTATATTAAGATTTGATTTCTGTACAAAACTTTTCCCACAATCTGAACATGAAAAAGGCTTCTCCTCTGTGTGGGTTCTCTGGTGTTTAAGAAAACTATATTTCTGGTTAAAACATTTCCCACATTCTGAACATGGAAAAGGCTTCTCCCCTGTGTGCGTTCTCTGATGTGCGATAAGATTTGATTTCTCTGCAAAAAAATTCCCACATTCTGAACAGGAAAATGGCTTCTCTCCTGTGTGAGTTACCTGGTGCCTAACAAGACTTGATTTCTGATTAAAACATCTCCCACACTTGGAGCAAGAAAATATATTCTTCGCTGTGTGAATTTTTTGATGTTTAAGAAAAGACTTTTTGAGAGGAAAACTATTTCTATATTCTGAATGTGAAAATGGCTTCTTTGCATTAGGAGCAGTTCGTTTTTTAATGCTTATTTTGTGACTTTGATTTTCCTTAGTAGTCGGTAATGAATCAGAAAACAGGATCTGTTTCAAAGGATCAGATGACAGATCATTGCAGTGAAGGGATGATGGTAAATCTGGAGTAATGGCATTCATTTCAGTTGTATCCTGTGGGATCTCAAGGTCATCTGATTTAAAAATTGAAGATGTCAGCTGTCCCTCTGATCTCCTGGTACAGACATCTGCCAAGAAGAAAACCAATTATTATTTTTTAATAAAGAATCCTTGAATTTTATATTTTTGAACATTTCTGCTTAAATTGTCTGTAAAAAAGGCAAGTTATATAAAAAAAAATCACTTATTCACCAGGACAATGACCATCTAATAGAAAACCTCATAGGATGAAGCAGTGGAGCGTGGTGTTCAACTGTTTGTTCATTCTGGCTCCCAAATATGGAGTAAAAGGCGCAGGCTCTGTCCAGCCACTAAGATTAGGGTGCCTGGGACCAGTAGTACTATCCAGTCTTGCAGTATAGGTGTGTGTGCTGTCCAGGTGGAGTAATCTGCTCCCTGCTTCAGCAATTTGGAAAGCACCGCACCCTACTAAAGCTGGAAGCATATTGCCGGAAGCTGCCAGATACAGCCTTGTTCTCCTCTGGTTCAGTCCTCTGTGCTCATCTCCCGGCTTGTGTATTTGTTTCCAGCTGTGACCTCGGCCCGTTTACTGACTACTCTTGTGTCTTCTGATTTTGTATTTTCTCTATCCTCTTGGTTCTGACCCGGCTACCTGACTATTCTTCTTCCCATGTCACTCCACAGAACAGCAGGTAACACCGTGGCCCAAGCCTAGGGGTCTCTGTGTAGGTTCAGATCCATGTAGAGGTGTTAAAGGGTGATGAGCAAAGTAATTTGTGAAATCTGTAAACAGGGTAGATAGTGACAAGCCTGTGCGTGGTGGCCATCTTTTGAGCATTCCTAATATCTAAATGGCGCTCCTTCCCTTCTTAACCTGCCATGTGCCCAGACAGTAGTGTACAACCGTATATAGGGGATTGTCAGATTCAAAAGAAGTTGGAAAATAATTTGTAAGGTCCATTTGTTTCCTATTATCCTTTGTGAAGAATTCCGAAGTTATCACCACATAAAGTGACACACATCAGATTTGAAAAATGGGGCCTGATTAGAAACATAAAACTGTGGGAAGTGGTTAAATCAGAGGATTACTGAAGTCAAAAACTGTGTCTACAGACAATAACACATCTACTGAAATGATCAAACTCAACAGTCTTCATCAGAGAAAAATGAGTAACTAGTGGTGAAACCTCTCTGGGGTAATTGGAGTATGGGGCTCGGTGGCTCTTGGCAATCTAAACTATCATAAGGGCCAATATTTTCTGGCAGATGAGTGTCAACAAGAAATATTAGACGTTAAAGTGAACTTTTTTATAATACTGCAGAGCTGAGGTGTCTTAAATTTAGATCTTGGGCATTTGGAAGAGGCAATGGAGACCTTTTTGAAAGACTACAAGGGAGTTACAGACTCACATAAGTGAGGCCGGCCGATCCCACCACAATCAAACTATCATAGAAAATGAACTTGTAAAAAAAAGAAAGAATATATAAACATGTAACATCCCCAACAACAACGTATGTATGAAGGGAGAAATCCAACACTAAACTGGAGTTGCACTCATTTATGGTTGACCATTTGGCGCGAACAAGCCGGAACCCCGAACACGAACCTGAATTTGAAATGCCGAACAAATTCACTCAATACTATTTATGATGTGGAGTGAATCCATGAAACCAGGGCTGGAGCCAACACATCTCCTGCAGGCGTGAATAAATGTATATTACAGCCATCAGCCACGCACAGCTTAGAGATATATCATGGCACAGGTGGAATGTTTTTTATGTAGTTTATCACAATCCTGTTTGAAGTTAGTTGGTTTTAAAAGAAATTGAACAGTCAGGATAAAGGGAAACTCTGCTGTTATTGTACAGAAATTCACACGTGTCCCCCACTGGACATTTAATGTTATCAATCAAAAAAGCGAAGTTTGGCCAGAAAGACTGGACCTGGTCTTGTAGGAACCATATGAGAACATTCAGCAGCACAGAAGGGAGAGAAGGTAGATTCATCCAATAAGATATCAGGGTTCCAGGAAGCCAACAGCATCATTACCCTCCGCTTTCTCTTACAGGCCCATCATAATATTTTTCTTCAAGTGATTTTCTAATTTGTCAGCACATTCTACATACGCTGTCATTTGGCTTTATAGTTTACAGACCTGGGCAGGTAACGGTCAGCGTCTCCTAATCCCAGGGGTAGGTAGATCCTCCAGGTTGTAAGTTCTATAGAAAAGGGCTTTCACAATTACACAAAGTAATTTGAATATTTTCGGACGGAGGAGAATGTTGTGGTCAAGCGGCAAAATGGTGATCACACGATTGTGATACGGCCGGACTACACCACCGATAAAGTAGCCACAGACAGGGACTGAGAAGAATCTGTGACTTCTCTGTATTCAGTGGTTACTACTCACCTGTGTAGTCATATGTAGGAATCTCCTCTTTACACCGCTCATCACCCCTCACATATGTCTCTGTAGTATTAATATGGGTCAGATCTTCACCCTGAAACAAATATGATAAAAGTCAAAGACAGATGGAGAAGTCACATCTATGATCAGCTCTAATCCTGCCATCTCCACCGTTCTCATTACACAAATATAAAACATAATAATGGTGGATAAAACAGAACTGAAGACAAGACCTTTACAGCTGTCTACACATCATAGGGGAAATCTCATGATATCTTCTCTGTATCTACCTGAGGAACATTGGGATCTTCTTGTTTACAGTCCTGTGGAAGAAGAGGACGGGGACATCTCTCTGGTGTTGTCCTCTTACTGGATAGATCTGGAGGAAAGACATACAGGGACTGAATTCATTCTTTACATACAGATAATTATAGGCCGTGTGTATTTAGTCCTGTCTATTACCTGGTGATGTGAGGGGCTGGGGAACCTCCATCACGATGTCCCTGTACAGATCTTTGTGTCCTTCTAAATACTCCCACTCCTCCATGGAGAAATAGACAGCGACATCCTGACACCTTATAGGAACCTGACACATACAATGATACCGTCATCCCCCAATCCCTTCATAGCTTTACTATGAAATGTCCCAGCATTCCTCATTCCTAGCAGTGTCACCTCTCCAGTCAGCAGCTCAATCATTTTGTAGGCGAGTTCTAGGATCTTCTGGTCATTGATGTCCTCATGTATCAGGGGGTGAGATGGAGGCCCCATGATTAATCTCTGGTTATGGAGAGAAACATTAATAAATCTCACTACAGACATTTCCAGAGTCCTCACCTCTCCAGTTCTGTCCATCTGTTATTCCCATAGATAAGAATGATGTAATGTGACTTCATCAGAATCTCTCACCTCTCCAGTAAGCCGGAAGAGGATCTCTAGGGTGAGGTGTAATATCCTCTCCACCATCTTGTCCATCATTTTCCTGGATAAATCAGCAAAAATGTTCTTATATAGACGATCTTCACTGAGAGGATCCAGTATTTTAGAGATCTGAATGAGGAAAAGATAAGCTGATTGACCATTTTTCTGCAAAACGATGATGCGGAATCCAAAATGTACCACGAGTACCCTTTATCCCTTAATCTGGTGTTCAGGTCTATTGCCTGTATACTAAAATCTGTGACATTCGAGCAGTACCTTCTCAACCATAAAAATTGTCCCTTGGGTTTTCCTCTTTTTATGGGGATGGGGGTGGTGGTTATCCCTCTTCAATAGTTTATTAGTCATTGAAGGTTTATGGTAGATGAGTGGCCCATTACAATCCTTCTTGATCAGTACATGCAGGAAAGGCAACTGGTAATAATTGGTGTTGGTCGGCTCCTTTAAACAAAATGTACTTTTCAGGTTATATTCTCAGTACCCTCACTTTTCATCCCTTCTTTTGAGGTCCACACAGTCAGACTCTACTGGCCCTTCTCCCTGCGAGTGGCGGGTGTGTATCGCCCTGCGGGCCCCTCCCATCAGTTTGTGGATCACTTTGCCACTTGGCTTCCAAACTTTCTATCCTATGACATCCCCACCCTCATAATGGGAGACTTTAACATCCCAATAGGCAATTCCCTCTCCCCATCTGCCGCTCATCTTTTATCGCTAACTTCCTCCTTCGGCCTTTCACAGCTTACTAATTCTCCTACACATGAAGATGGAAATACTCTTTGACCTGATCTTCGCCCGGCTCTGTTCAATACATGACTTTACTAACTCTCCTCTTCCGCTCTCTGATCACAACCTTCTTTCATTCTCTGTCAAGAACTGTCACCCTGCTCAAGACACCCCCACTTTCCACACTTATAGAAATATACATGCCATTAACACCAAGAAATTTATGAAAACGTTGCAATCATCATTGGCCCCAATCTCCTCCCTCTCATGCCCTGACTCTGCACTGAAGCATTATAACGAAACATTGCAATGCGCCCTGGATGAAGCTGCACCTCCTACACAGAGAACAACTCGGCACAGACGGCGACAACCCTGGAACACGCTGCAAACACGTTTTCTCCAGTGGGGCTCCAGGTGTGCCGAACGGCTGTGGACAAAATCTAATCTGGCTGAAGATTTCCTCCATTATAAATTTATGCTTAAAACCTATAACTCCGCCCTTCACCTCTCCAAACAAACCTACTTTAACAACCTCATCATCTCATGGCCCAATAATCCTTAACACCTGTTTGACACTTTTCACTCTCTCCTTAATCAAACAGCACAGGCCCCAACCACCAACCTCAGCACTGACGATCTGGCCAATTATTTCAAAGAAAAAATTGACCATATCCGACAGGAAATTTACTCTCAATCCCCAAATGTTATGCATGCTCCTCCCTCCCACACTGTATCTTGCTCATTTTCTGACTTCGAACAAGTCACGGAAGACGTGACAAGGCTCCTTGCTTCCTCTCGCTCTACCACCTGCACCAGTGATCCTATTCCTTCACATCTCCTTCAGTCCCTTTCTCCAGCTGTCACCACTCACCTAACTAAAATATTCAACCTCTACCTCTCATTTTGTATTTTTCCCTCCTTTTTTAAACACTCCAGCATACATCCATTTCTTAAAAAAACACCCCTCGACCAGAACTGTGCTGTTAACTACAGACCTGTTTCCAATCTTCCCTTTATATCTAAACTCCTGGGACGACTGGTCCACTCCTGTCTAATACGCTATCTCTCAGATAACTCCCTTCTTGACTCTTTACAATCTGGTTTCCGCTCTTTACATTCTACTGAAACTGAACTCACTAAAGTTTCTAATGATCTACTAACAGCCAAATCTAATGGTCACTACTCCCTGCTGATTGTAATGCTGTAATGCACATGCCCGGGCTGAGCGGCGTGTGCGTGTGATTCCACTGGACCGTGCCGGAGAGTGAATGCCTGGAGGGGCGTAACTAGGTATTCACCCGATCCGACCAGGGTCGCACGACGGCATACGACGCCAGTGCACCAAGGAGGAACCGAGCAGAGGGACCAGGTGCTACTCCAGGACAGACCCCGGACACGGCTGTTGACCCACACAGGGGAATACAGGAACAGACTGGTAGGCTGGCACACAGACTGGCGGGAAAAGGCAGGCACGACTGGTATGCAGGCAGGCGGGTATGCAGGCAGGGGGGTACAGGCAAGCACGGCTAGAGTGCAGACAGGGAGGCACTAGCAGGTAGGAACACAGGCGGGATAGAACCCAGTACACATTGGGACTCAGGAACAGAACCACAGATGTGGCGGACAAACACAGCAGAGTGAGGCCGCCCAGAGAGGTGAGCGAGAGCAGGGCAGGACAAGACCGCCTGGAGCGGTGAGCAAGAGTAAAGCAGGACAAGGCCGCCTGGAGCAGTGAGCAAAGGGTCTGAGCTGAGCGAGACTGCCGGAGCAGTGAGCAAGGAGTCAGAGCAGGACGAGACCGGCGGGAGCAGTGAGCAAAGGAGTCAGAGCGGAGCGAGACTGCCGGAGCAGTGAGCAAAGGAGTCAGAGCGGAGCGAGACTGCCGGAGCAGTGAGGTAAAGGAAGAGAGCAGAACGAGACTGCCGGAGCAGTGAGAAAGAGGGAGCTGAGCGAGACTGCCGGAGCAGTGAGGTAAAGGAAGAGAGCAGAACGAGACTGCCGGAGCAGTGAGAAAGAGGGAGCAGAGCGGGCTAGAACCGCCGGAGCGGTGAGCAAAGGAGTCAGAGCAGGCTAGAACCGCCAGATCGGTGAGCAAAGGAGTCAGAGCAGGCTAGGACAGGGCTCTGTTCACACGGAACAGACAGGAAGGGAAAGGCAGAGCCAGATACCCACAGGGTACTTGCACAGATACCCACAGGGTACTTGCAGTGAAGTAGCGAGTGGACCACAAACTCACAAACGGGAGTACAGAGACAACAAGCAGGAGCAAGGTACGAGTACAGACTCTGCAGAAAAAGGAAAGGAACGGACATAGAGGCAAAACAGGTAAAGGATAGGAGAGAGTTCAGACTGGAACTAAGTGTACGGAAGAGACCGACACTGCAGCGGGATACAGGAGCGGGTCTGGGAATACGGCCCCCAGAGAGGCGGGACGAACAGGCAAGGAGCGTGTTCAGACAGGACAGACAAGATACAGGAGCGGGTCTAGGTAATTGGCCCCTAGAAGGCGGGAGGAACAGGCTAGGAGCGTGTTCAGACAGGACAGACAAGATACAGGAGCGGGTCTAGGTAATCGGCCCCAAGAAGGCGGGAGGAACAGGCTAGGAGTGTGTTCAGACAGGACAGACAAGATACAGGAGCGGGTCTAGGTAATCGGCCCCTAGAAGGCGGGAGGAACAGGCTAGGAGCGTGTTCAGACAGGCCTGGAAATACAGCCTCCAGGAAAGGCAGACAAGAGAACACAGAACGGGACCTGGCACCTTCAGAGTGCAAGCACACACTGAATGAAACAATGCTCAGGCAGGGATTGATTGGAGCAGCTGAGTTATATACCAGGTGACAGACAGCAATAGGCTGAGGACGCACAAGGGGTGTGACCCACAGCAGGTACAAAAAGCAGGAAGTGATCGGGCGCCGCCCTTAAGCAGCAGAAACAGACACAAACAGACAGCATGGAGGGAAGCCAGAGAGACATTCTGGACTGGAGACCAAGTGCGCGCTCTTGCACAGTGGGAGATGGACCACTATGCAAGGTCGCCGCCAGGTATGTTACACTGATTCTCCTGGATCTCTCTGCAGCATTCGACACTGTGGATGGGGTTCCGGTTGTTTTCTACTGGTCATGAAGATCCACGTATACTCGGACCCGGTGTCCGGTATATGCTAATAATATGTCCGAGACGGTTGGACTAGGGGACGTCTCTCCTTCCCCTCCCCGCTCGCTAGCCCACCCTGAGAGTTGGGGTACTCGGAAGCCGGGCGACTGTGCAGGGTGGATGTAGTTGCGGCCTAGGCCCGGTCAGTGCCCAGGGTTGTCACATTAAAAAGTTAAGGGCTAGGAGGGACGGTGACAGTGATTCGAGTGGTGTGAAAGACTACGCCACCTGTGGTTTCTGGTGATCCTCCACCAACGCTGCATTCAGTCCTCTGAGGCAGGATGTAGTGGCAGCAGCAGATGGTACTACTCCCCACAGGAGGAGCAGGGCCTCAGGGCAGAGGAAGCAGGAGGATGGGAATTGTAGTGGGAGATGTGGTGCGGTGTCGTGCAGTGCCGCGTTGCAATAAGAAACCGGAGGCCATAGGGGTAGTCTTCCAAGCTTTACTTACGGTAGAATGCACAGCCCCAAGGCTTCTCCCTGCTCCTCACGGCGCGCTGCAGCCACCAGGACCGGGGGTCGACAACCTCCGAGTAGTTCAGGTGCTTTGGTCAGGACCCCGCACCAGAGTGTTCCTAGACTTTTCCCACTAGGTCCTCTCCTGTCTGTGTGTGGTACGTGTACTAAGGCCGGGTCTCCCTCTGGACTATGCACAGAACAAGGGTACGGGTGGCAACTCCGCTCCGTCCGTTACCCGGTGGGATCCACTGAGCCTCCGGGCTTCTCCGACTAAGACTTAAAGTGACAGAGTCAGATATCGGGGGCCGGTACCCCTTTTGCAGCAGGAATCCCTCTGACTAGGCCAGAATAGTGAGGACAGGTGGCGTATACCGCTCCGTCTGCATCCCCCTGGGATACTTTTGCCTGCAGAGCTTGTCTCCTCTGCTCCACTCCAGGTATTCTTGGGTAGGGACCTTGACCGGGTAGAGACAGCCGTTAACTCTAACCCGCTCCTCGACTCAAGGCCAGAGTACGAGGACCGTGTCCCCATCAACTGCAGGTTCACACAGAAAGCCACGTTCAGTGATGAAGATCACAATCAAAAGATGGCTGTTTATTAAATATGAATTTTGTTGTGTAACCTAAATGTGCGTCCTCCACCCTCACCCACTACTAGGTTCCCCCTATCTTTTGTCCCCCCCCCCCCATCTCCACTTATCCCGGGTGGGGCAGCACCCTGGTGCATATGAGCCCCCCCCTTAGGTGGGAGAGGTGTAGTGTTGGATGCAGAGGTGGGGTCCTGACAGTTACACCATCCTTACCTCGAAGGGGAGATACCACACCTCATTAAAGAGATGCAGTACCCCTGTGGCGACCGAACCCTCAGGGCGCCACAGATCTACCTCTCTGACTGCTCCTTCACTGTGTCTTTTGCTGGCTCCCCTTCTTCTCCCCTCCCCCTTATTGTCGGGGTTCCTCAAGGATCAGTCCTAGACGCCCTTCTTTTCTAATTATATACCACTCCTATTGGACAAACAATCAGCAGATTCGGTTTTCAGTACCATCTCTATGCTGATGACACCCAATTATACACCTCTTCTCCGGACATCACCCCTGCATTATTACAAAATACCAGTGATTGTCGTTCCGCTGTCTCTAACACTATGTCCTCCCTCTATCTAAAATTGAATCTGTCAAAAACTAAACTACTCCTATTTCCTCCCTCCACTAACCTATCTATGCCCGATATTGCCATTTAAGTTTGTGGCTCCATCATTACTCGCCAGCAACATGCCCGCTGTCTTGGGGTCATACTTGATTCAGATCTTTCCTTCACTCCTCACATCAAATCACTCGCTCGCTCGTGTCATCTACACCTTAAAAGCATCTCTAGAATTAGAAATTTTCTTACCTTTGACTCTGTAAAAACTCTTATGTAGCTCTTATTCATTCTCGTCTGGACTATTGCAACTCTTTACTTATCGGTCTCCCTCTTTCTAAACTTTCCCCTCTCCAATCCGTCGTGAACGCAGCAGTCAGGGTCATATTCCTTGCCAACCGACACAACGATGCCTCTTCCCTGTGCCAGTCATTGCACTGATTGCCCATCCAATACAGAGTTCAATATAAACTTATCACTCTTACCCACAAAGCTCTTGATGATTCAGCACCGCCCTACATCTCCTCCCTCGTCTCAGTCTACCACCCTACCCGTGCCCTCCGTTCTGCTAATGACTTAAAACTAAAATCCTCCGTAATCCGAACCTCCCACTCCCGTCTCCAAGATTTCTCGCATGCTGCACCAATTCTTTGGAATGCACTACCCAGGACAATTCGATTAATTCCCAATACTCACAGTTTTAAGCGTGCCCTAAAAACCCATTACTTTAGACTGGCCTATCACCTCAACATACTTATCTAACTGTCCCAGTTTGGCCCATATTAAAATTTTCTTCAAAATCATGTTCATACCATCCATGCACTGAATAGCCTCTGTCTGTACTGTACACATACTGGCTGGCTATCAGTTCATGTAGTGTTATGTACTTACCATATTTAGTATATTAAGGCAGTATTATACAATATATGTACATTTTACCTTTTGTGTCTCCCCTATTTCATTATAGACTGTAAGCTTGTGAGCAGGGCCCTCACTCCTTTTAATATCTGAGTTATGCTTATTCTGGAAAGTCTGTATTGTCTGTATAAGTCCCCCCTAAAATTGTAAAGTGCTGTGGAATATGTTGTCGCTATAAAAATAAAAATTATTATAATAAATTCAGATGTAAATCTAAGGTCCACTCTATTGATGTTGAGTTCCCCGACAAATTAAAAAGATTGTTCACTCGTCCCTGACCAGATGATAAAAATGTAGTCAATATATTTGTACCATACCCCAATATATGTCTGCCACCACTTATAATCATGTCTGAATATTGTGGATTCCTCCCACCAGTCCAGGGATAAGTTAGCATATGAGGGAACACAGCGGCTCCCCATTGCAGTACTCATGAGCTGGAGGAAGTACTTCCTGTCAAAAAGAAAGAAGTTATGAGTAAGAGTGAATTTTAGAAGATCCTCCATGAAGTCATTATGTCTGCTACACTCTATTGATCTCGATTTCAAGAAATGTCTTACTCCTCTAATATCATCCTCATGCAGTATATTACTGTACAAAGCCTCGATATCTAGTAAGGCCTGCTCCCCTACATGCATGTATACATGCTCGAGGGTCTACAGGGGAGCAGGCAAAGGGAAAACCATTTTCCAGACGGATTATTTCAACTGTAAAATCTCAGGTGGTACTGGGGGAACATTATACTGTGGGGGGATCATACATACTGCATAAGGGGGACATTACATTGTGTGGGGGCATCATACATACTGCATAAGGGGGTATAATGGGGGCATCATACATCCTGCATAAGGAGTACAATGGGGGCATTACACTGTGTAGGGGCATCATACATCCTGCATAAGGGGCATAATGGGGGCATTACACATCCTGCATAAGGGGCACAATGGGGGCATTACACTGTATGGGGGCATCATACATACTTCATAAGGGGCATAATGGGGACATTACAGTGTGTGGGGGCATCACACATACTGCATAAGGGGCATAATGGGGGCATCATACATCCTGCATAAGGGGCACAATGGGGGCATTACACTGTGTGGGGGCATCATACATCCTGCATAAGGGGCATAATGGGGACATTACACTGTGTGGGGGCATCATACATACTGCATAAGGGGCATAATGGGGACATTACATTATGTGGGGGCATCATACATACTGCATAAGGGGGTATAATGGGGGCATCATACATCCTGCATAAGGAGTACAATGGGGGCATTACACTGTGTGGGGGCATCATACATCCTCCATAAGGGGTATAATGGGGGCATTGCACTGTGTGGGGGCATCATACATCCTGCATAAGGGGTATAATGGGGGCATTACACTGTGGGGGGCATCATACATACAGCATAAGGGGCATAATGGGGGCATTACACTGTGTGGGGGCATCATGCATCCAGCATAAGGGGCATAATGGGGGCATTACACTGTGTGGGGGCATCACACATCCTCCATAAGGGGTATAATGGGGGCATTACACTGTGTGGGGGCATCATACATCCTGCATAAGGGGCATAATGGGGCATTACACTGTGTGGGGGCATCATACATACTGCATAAGGGGCATAATGGGGGCATTACACTGTGTGGGGGCATCATACAATCTGCATAAGGGGCATTACACTGTGTGGGGGCATCATACATCCTGTATAAGGGGTATAATGGGGGCATTACACTGTGGGGGCATCATACATACTGCATAAGGGGCATAATGGAGGCATTACACTGTTTGGGGCATCATACATCCTGCATAAGGGGCATAATGGGGGCATTACACTGTGTGGGGGCATCATACATCCTGCATAAGGGGTATAATGGGGGCATTACACTGTGGGGGGCATCATACATACTGTATAAGGGGCATTACACTGTGGGGGGCATCATACATCCTGCATAAGGGGCATAATGGGGGCATTACACTGTTTGGGGCATCATACATCCTGCATAAGGGGCATAATGGGGGCATTACACTGTGTGGGGGGCATCATACATCCTGCATAAGGGGCATAATGGGGGCATTACACTGTGTGGGGGCATCATACATCCTGCATAAGGGGTATAATGGGGGCATTACACTGTGGGGGGCATCATACATACTGTATAAGGGGCATTACACTGTGGGGGGCATCATACATCCTGCATAAGGGGCATAATGGGGGCATTACACTGTTTGGGGCATCATACATCCTGCATAAGGGGCATAATGGGGGCATTACACTGTGTGGGGGCATCATACATCCTGCATAAGGGGCACAATGGGGGCATTACACTGTTTGGGGCATCATACATCCTGCATAAGGGGCATAATGGGGGCATTACACTGTGTGGGGGGCATCATACATCCAGCATAAGGGGCATAATGGGGGCATTACACTGTGTGGGGGCATCATACATACTGTATAAGGGGCATTACACTGTGTGGGGGCATCATACATCCTGCATAAGGGGCATAATGGGGGCATTACACTGTGGGGCCAGTAAAGGGGTCCTGTACTATGAGAACAATACGTTTCCTCCCTTCCTGTCTCCATAGTTGGGTCGTATGTATCTATTACAGGAAACAGAACAAAAACCTTATGAAGGGGTTAATGCCCCCTGCGCCCAGTAATGGGGGTCTCCACATACCTCCACCTGCACAGCCGCTACCACATATATGGCTGCTCTGTGCGCACAGGACCTGTGATGAGGTCACAGGAGGGGAGGAGTCAGGGGTCACATGATCAGGGGCCTCAGTGGATGCAGGACTCTGCTGTGCTGGTTGTCATGGTGCTGGATGAGGGGAAGTTTATGTGTGGGGTCAGGAGTAGAGATGAGCGTTGTTCTACTCGAACTGTTCGCCAATCTCAAATTCGATCTGTTTTGGGCGGTGTTCGAGCCGGTCGGCGAACACGAACAATTTGAGAAAAATTCGGCTGTTCGAGGTTATGTTCGATAACTGTTCGTGCACCAAAATCATAACTGGATTTTTTCTCAGTAATGATGAAAATTAATGTTAATACGCAGTTTGAGTGTACAGCGGGGCGGGGGGAGGGGCAGGGGATGGATCTCTGCAGGAACAATGAAGATCTCCATTTTTTTTTCTCTTTCCCGCATTTGCAGTGGGGAGGTGCAATCTGTCAGCCTATCAGCAGCGCACACACGGAGCGAAGTGCTTTTTTTCACACAAGCAAGGGCATGTGTGATTGGCAGTGTATGTCACATGTCCTTGCCCTATAAGACCAAGCCATTTTCCCCGTCGCCACCATTTTCTCACTGCTGCAGCTGCGTGTTAGACGGCACCGCTGTTGCTGTGTGCGCTATACCTTGTTAATTTCAAGCCAATTTTCGCACAAATATACAGATAGCTTGGGAGTAGGGAATAGTTGTGATTGCAGTCCTTTTAAGGACTAGGTTACAGCATTTCCTACGACTTTTATCAGGGAGGTCTGTGCTCTTAAATAGATAGGTTGTGGGAGTAAAGACTAATTGTAATTGGAGTCCTTTTCAGGACTAGGTTACATCAGTTCCTATCAGTTTTTGCCAGGCAGGTCTGTGCCAGTGCTGTGCAAGTTTTTTTCACAGCATTTGGCTGAATCTAGCAAAGCTAATCCTTTTTGGCCTATTGCAGAGTGTGTTAGTCAGTGGAGTAGCCTATCTGTGTTGCAAGATATACCACCTGTGTATAGAATACCAATTTTTTTACTGCACCTAGTGAAGTAAAATCTTTTGGGCATAGCATCATTCTATTAGTCCATCTATACTGACCTCCATCAGGTTGCAAACTGAATATATTTTTTTTCTGCATCTAGCTCTGAAAAAATATTTGGGCTTCTAGCAGTGTGTGGGACTTGGTCTATTAGTCCATCTATACTGACCTCCATCAGGTTGCAAATTAAAAATAATTTTTTTCTGCATCTAGCTCTGAAAAAATATTTGGGCTTCTAGCAGTGTGTGGGACTTGGTCTATTAGTCCATCTATACTGACCTCCATCAGGTTGCAAATTGAATAAAAAAATTTTCTGCATCTAGCTCTGAAAAAATATTTGGGCTTCTAGCGGTGTGTGGGACTTGGTCTATTAGTCCATCTATACTGACCTCCATCAGGTTGCAAATTAAAAATAATTTTTTTCTGCATCTAACCCAGCCAATAGTTTTGACCTAATACCACAGTTTGGCCACTCAGCTCTGCTCGGTTACCATCCATTGTTTTTTTGTGCAAACAACTCCAGAGTTGTGAATTAGTTAACCACCAAAATGAGTGGAAAAAGGCCTGCTGCTGGTGGAAAGGGGAATAGGCGTGTTGGGAAGGGGAAAAAAGGTTGTGTCCGTGGGGTAGGTGCAGAAGAAAGACCATCTTCCAGCCAAACTAAAATGTCTACTTCTTTTAGCGGACAATGTGATAAGATCCCTTTCTTACGGCCACGCCAATCGCTACAAATTCCAGATGAGGCACAAAAACAGCAGGTGCTTCAACGGATATCAAGTGCTCCTTTAAGTGGGCTCTCCTCCACATCAACTTCAACATCACAAATACTCCAGTCCTCAAAGGTGTCACCCAAATCGCACTTGCTTCCTCACAGCTCCCAAATCTCCAGCTGCCCGTCTGAGTATGAGGTAGAACAGATGGTTGAGTCTGCAGAGCTGTTTACTCATACTATAGCCTGGGAATCAGAGGTCGACTCCAGCGCTTCTGTGAATCCAGACGAGGAAATGATCTGCACTGATGCCCAGAATCTTTATGAGTCGGATCCAGGACCAGACGCAGAAGGTTCTGACCATAATGTAGACCCTCATTCCCAAACTGTAACTCCTGTTGGTGGAGACAATGAGGAAGACGATGATAAGACTCAAATACCTGATTGGAGCGACAACTTTAGTTTTTTGTCAGGGCAGGAACAGGTTGGCTCTGAGGACGACGGGTGTGATAACGCACAGGGTGATGATGATGAGGTCGGAGATCCCACTTACTGTCAACCCACAGTCAGCCAAGAGATGAGGTCAGCAGAGGAGGTGGAGGAAGATGCTAGTGACGACGAGGTCAGGTTGCGCCTTCCTGGACAGAGACGTAGTACTGGAAGCACGTCAACAACTGCATCCTCAAACACAACTCTGCCTCTCACCACAAGTCGTGGTGGCTCTTCAGGTCGCATGGGTGCTAAGCCTTGCATAGCCTGGGCATTTTTTCAGATCGATAAAGATGACCCAACTCGTGTTATCTGTAACATTTGTCAGCAAAAGCTAAGTAGAGGCCAAAAAATACATAGTTTGAGTACTTCATGCATGAACCGGCACATGGACATGAAGCATAAGTTGCAGTGGGAAGCTCAGTGTGCTACAATGCGGTCTAGCCGGCCGGGCCAACCACCGTCTGCCATATCTTGTGCATCCGCGGCCTCTTCATCCTCTGTGACTGGGGGGACAGCAGTCACACCTGTTTTGGGGCGCAGACCTGCCACCTCTTTACCCGCAACAGCCAGCGTGATTGGCAGGTCATCATTTTCTTTGGAGGTGGTAACACCAGGTGGTGTTGAGCGCTGTCCGACATCGATAGCACCACCTTTGGATCAAGGCAACCTAACATGTCCGCCTGCATCTTCCTCACAGACCGGCAGTTTGCCGGGGACACCCTTATCAACCCCGTCTAAGCACAATAGCCAGCCCTCGGTCCCTCAGATGTGGACAAGTAAAAGACCATTTCCTCCTAGCCATGAGAAAGCTAAGAGGTTGAATTTCACCATCTGCAAGCTCTTGGCTACAGAAATGCTGCCTTTCCGCCTGGTGGACACAGAGGATTTTCGAGACCTTATGTCCGTCGCAGTGCCCCAGTACCAGATGCCCAGTCGGCACTACTTCTCAAAGAAAGGTGTGCCTGCGCTCCACCAGCATGTTGCACACAACATCACCGCTTCTTTGAGAAACTCTGTGTGTGACAGGGTGCATTTCACCACAGACACTTGGATGAGTAGGCATGGACAGGGGCGTTACATGTCGCTGACTGGGCACTGGGCAACTATGGTGACAGCAGGACAAGGGGCTGCTGTCCAAGTCTTGCCGTCCCCACGAGTTGTGCGTCAATCCTCTTTATGTAATTTTTCCTCCACTGCTTCTGCCTCCTCAACCTCCTCTCGGTCTTCCACCTGCACCCAAAGCCTGTCTGGTCATGCCACAAGCTTTCTAACTGCGCAGAAGGGATCCTGCACACCTCCTTACTATGCTGGCAGTAGGGCTCAACGTCATCAGGCGGTTTTTACATTGAAATGTCTGGGAAATGTGAGTCACACAGCTGAGGAGTTGTGGTCAGCTCTGGAGAACCAATTTCATGAATGGTTGTCTCCACTGGACCTGAAACCAGGGAAGGCCGTGTGCGACAATGCTGCAAACCTGGGTGCGGCCCTTCGCCGGGGCAATGTCACACACGTGCCTTGTATGGCTCACGTGTTGAACCTGGTTGTCCAGCAATTTTTAGCCCACTATCCCAGACTAGATGGCCTTCTGCAGAGGGCACGGTCGCTGTGTGCTCACTTCCGCTGTTCGCATCCCGCAGCTCAGCGACTTACATCTCTACAGAAGTCGTTGGGCCTGCCACTTCACCGGCTAAAATGCGATGTGCCTACCCGGTGGAATTCAACTCTGCACATGTTGCAGCGACTGTGGCAGCACCGACAAGCCCTGGTGCAATACGTTCTGACGTATAGCCTGGGCCAACGAGATTCAGAGGTGGGGCAAATCACGCTGGAGGAGTGGTCTCAGATCAGGGACCTATGCACCCTTCTGCACAGTTTTGAAATGGCGACGAAGATGTTTAGTGCTGACGATCCCATTATCAGCATGACTATTCCGGTGATTTACATGCTGGAGCACATGTTAAACAGAATTCGGAGTCAGGTGGTGGCACAAGAGGAGGTGGAGGAAGTAGAGGAGGAGGAGTTGTATGCGGAAGGGCTAACATCTGCAAGGTCCAGACGGTCGGCAGCACCAAGGCGGCAGGCATGTGAGGGTGGGGGAGATGATTTTACCAGGGCGCATGGTAGCAGCCAAACTAGTGAGGAAGGTGCAGGAGCCCAGGAAGAAGTGGAGGACGAACTGATGGAAGACTCATCAGATGAGGGAGACCTTGATCACATTTCTGTTGTGCGAGGTTGGGGGGAGAGGACAGAGGAAGGAAGCATGATTGCTACCTCGCCACCAACACAACAGGGACTTGGTGCTCCTGGATGCGCAACACACATGAGTGCCTTCTTGCTGCACTACCTGCAACATGACCCTCGAATTGTGAGAATTAGAAATAATCCTGACTACTGGGTTGCCACACTGTTAGATCCCCGGTACAAAAGTAAATTTGCAGAAATTATTCCTGCCATAGAAAGGGATGCACGCATGCAGGAGTATCAGCAGAGACTGTTGCAGAATCTTACATGTGCTTTTCCACAAAATACCAGTGGTGCACGTAGTGAATCTCACAGTTCCAACTTGCCAACCGTGGGACCGTCAAGTGTTCAGCACTCAAACCGTAACAGAACCACAGTATCTGCTGGTAACATCAATTTTGCGGAATCATTTCACCACTTTTTTAGCCCATCCTTTGCAAGGCCACAGGAGACAAGAAGTCTGACACATAGTCAACGCCTAGAGACGATGGTACAGGAGTATCTCCAAGTAAACATTGAAGCCACGACTGTGTCACTGGACCCTTGCTCTTTTTGGGCTTCCAATCTGGATAAATGGCCGGAGCTAGCCACTTACGCCTTGGAGATCTTGTCATGCCCCGCAGCCAGCGTTCTGTCTGAACGTGTGTTCAGCGCTGCTGGTGGTGTGCTGACAGATAAGCGCACGCGGCTCTCCACTGATAATGTAGACATACTCACGTTCATAAAGATGAACAAATCATGGATCCGAAACGACTTTTCTACCCCTGTGTCATCCTGGGGAGAGTAAAAGCTTGATGATTGGTTAAAATCACCCTACCAACCGTTTTAAGCTTTCAAATTACTAATCATGTTTATCTGTATCTTGACTGGAAAATAATTTGGGCTTTGTAGCAGTGTGCAGCACTGATCCTATTAGGCCATCTATAATAAGCTTCACCAGATTTAAAATTAAAAATAATTTTTAGCTGCATCTAGCCCGGAAAATAATTTTGGGGCTCCGAGATGCGCAAGACACATAAGTGCCTTCTTGCTGCACTACCTGCAGCATGACCCTCATATTGTCAGAATTCGAAGTAATCATGACTACTGGGTTGCCACACTCTTAGATCCCCCAAACTTTTCGATCAACCTTTTCATTTTAATAAAGACCAAAAAAATGGTCATTTTTGAAATTATAAGCATTAGCAGGTTGTTAGAAACTGAAATCAAACAGTTTTCAACTCAAAACTTTATTCTAGGTGATGTTACATTTTCACATAGGACCCCTTGTTCGAAAGGAGCTTCTGAACTCTCTCGTCCATTGAATTTGTCAGGTTTTGGATGGTTTCTGCTTCAATTGTTTTGCATGAGGACAGAATACCCTCCCAGAGCTGTTGCTTAGATGTGAACTGCCTCCCGCCATCATAGACACTCCTTTTAATGATGCTCCAAAGGTTCTGAATGGGGTAGAGGTCAGGGGAGCATGGGGGTCACACCATAAGTTTGTCCCCTTTTATGCCCATATCAGCCAGAGATGCAGATGTTTTATGTGCAGCATGAGATGGTGCATTATCATGCAGAAAAATGATCTTGCTGTGAAATACACGGTTCTTCTTCTTGAACCATGGCAGGAAGTGCTGTTTGAGAAAATCCACATACATTATGGAGTTCATCTTTAGCGCCTTCAGGGATCCTAAAGGGGCCGACAATCTCTCTCCCCATGATTCCAGCCCAAAACATTACTCCACCTCCTCCTTGTTGGCGCTGTAGCCGTGTTTGCGTGGGGTGTCCATCAACCAGCCATCCTCCACTCCATTCATCTGGACCATCGAGCGCTGCACGGCACTCATCCGTGAACAAAACAGTTTTGAAATCAGTCTTCATGTAATGTTTGGCCCACTGGAGCCGTTTCTGCTTGTGTGAAGTGGATAGAGGAGGTCGACAGGATGGCATATGCACAGCTGCAAACCTCTGAAGGACCCTGCATCTTGTTGTTCGGGGGACGTTGGAGGCACAAGCAGCTTCAAAAACTTGTCTGCTGCTATGACAAGGCTTTTTTGCCGCTGCTGTTTCAACCTGACGTAATTGCCTGTAGGAAAGAGTCCTCAATTTGCCCTTATCAGCACGCACACGTGTGTACTGTGAATCAGCTACATACTTCTTGATTGCCAAGACACTTCATCCTGATCATCGCACAATGTTGATTGTAGTCATGCCTTGACCTAAACACTCCACAATTTGTTGCTTCTCAGCAGCCGACACATCCTTTTTCTTTCCCATTTTGGCAGAAAATGTAGGCTGCTTAATAATGTGAGAGAGCCTTCTTAAGTAGTCTTGCCTTTCATTGGACACACCTGCCAAACTAATTAGCACAGGTGTCTGCAATTGCTTACAGTGATATAAAGAGCCCTGACACACATCACCATCAATGAGTTTAACTGACAAACAAACAAATTCTTCCCTTATCACTCCTAAACACTTTTTGCATAATAATTTGGAACGCGGTGTACATGTGCTTTTCCACAAAACACCAGTGGTTCACGTAGTGAATCTTACAGTTCTAACTTGCCAACCGTGGTCTGTATGGAATTGTTCAATAAAGGGCCCAAAATTAAGATAACATAGATGGGAGAGGTCTCTATGAATAGGAATTCCTAAGTATTTGATACCCTGTGAGGGCCAGGCAAAGGGAAAGTTGGACTGGATGGAATCCTATATGGATTTGGGGAGGGAGACATCGAGGGCCTCAGACTTCGCTGCATTGATTTTAAAATTTTACCATGTAACAAAGTGATCTATTTCAGCCATAACAGCATGGATGGATATATGTGATTGAGTGATATATACTAGGACATCATCAGCAAATAGAGAGCACTTGTACTCGGTGCCTCCCACCTCAATCCACCTAATATTGGGGTTATGGCGAATTGATGAGAGCAGGTGCTCCGTCACTAGGATGTATAAGAGAGGGGACAGAGGACATCCCTGCCTTGTCCCATTGGTGATTGTGAAAGGTGATGAAAATGTTCTGACGCACCCCCTGGGCCTTGGGACACCCGGAGCCGGACCCTTTTTGGTGGATGCTGGTGGTTGTAGTCTTCGTGGCGGCGATCCGGTTCCGTGGCTCAGGGCGGTCAAACCAGTGGCGGAACTATTTATGTGGTTTTGATGTTTAAATGTCCGACTACGCCACCCGTGGATTGCGGTCAGAGTGAACCGCCGCTACAGGGCAGACCGCTAAGGCTGGTGTTGTGGGTGCAGCAGAGCGTAGCATAACTCCCCACGGGAGGAGTATAGCCTCAGGGCAGTGTATGCGGAGGATGGGGGTGATGGTGCAGGGCAGCAGCAGTAACGACACGGAGTCAGTGATGCAGTTCAGGGCCTTTACTCACAGTTCTTATTATCCAGACCACGTCTGCAGGTAACGGCTGCCCACGTCGTACTGTGCTCACCAGGTGAGGGGCTCAGACAACGCCCAGATAACTTTGGAGCGCTTCACAGGACCCCCTTTGTGTGTCCTTTGTCTGGCCTTTCTTACCAACACTTCTGTCCGGCTGCCTCGGGCCTCCTCTTGGTAAACTTGGCGCCAGTTTCCCTGACCCTATGTGGTGCCTTCCTAGCGGGTGGAGCAAGGGGCTGCGCCACATAAAATGTCAGCGCCTCCGGTTTCTAGCTGAGGGTCGTTTCCTGCCTCCACTAGTTCGGGGACCGGTCTCCCCCTTTGGCCTGACCCCTCCACGCAGGTGGATTCGGGCGTGCGGTGGCGACTCGCCCGTCCGCACCCCTGGGATCCCTTCATTCCTCGTTCCTGGAGCCTTCTCCGCTCCTCTTCCTTCCTTCTCCCTCTTGCAGGCCTGGGCCTCTGTTACTAGGCCCGCCTCCGGAGCAGAGCTCATGCAGAGCCCCTGCTCCCTGCCACTTCTGCTCAGACTTCTCTGCACTGAACTAAGATGGTGCCCACCTTTTATACTCCCTTCTCAATGCACCCAGGAACTGCTTCCTCCCTGCTCCTGCACTGCAGGGTTCCCCTTCCTCAGTGTTCCCTCCCCCCACTCCAGCCAGGGACAGGGACTGTCGTGCCCATCTCAGGGGCATATTGGTCGCCCTGCCCCACGGCAATGTGGTGTAATGCATGCAGGTGTCGGGTCCTGATCCACACTCCATCCTTATCTGAGAGTGAGATATCACACCTCTGGGTGAGGTGCAATACGTCTGTAGCAACCGAGCCCTCGGTGCTACAGTTCCATTTATCTTCAGCCTAGGTGACGTATTGTGATACAGGGCCGTGATTTGGGCTATAAAAGGGTCCCCTAGACCCCTACCCCAAGCTTTTTAAGAGAATCATATATGGCGTGCCAGGAGACTCTATGGAATGCTTTCTCAGCATCCAACGAGAGTATCTACTTACAAATTTTTAACTGCATCTAGCCCAGGAAATACTTTGTGCCTAGTAGCAGTGTCTGCTAGTCAGCGGATTATCCCGGCTGTTAAGCAAGCTACACCACCTGTAGTTTGGACACTTCATTTTTTCAAAGGAAATGCTTCGGGACCACGGGATACTCAGTGAAGAGCATCAGGAGGCACCCCAAGGCATAGGGGCTGGGACTGGCACTAGGATGCCTTGCGGTGGACAGCCGAGCTCGATCCTTATAAAAGCTTTTTAACTGCAGCAGCTTTAGTGGACGCTACTGGAGCTGGAATTACGCGGCTGCTGGCATGAGACTTGCCCTCCAATAGATCCTTGTAAATGGATTTAAAGTGTATTCATTCAAATTAGAGGGACAATTTAAATTAAAAAGCTTAGAGCTGCCTCCACCACAGGGGGGCTCTCTCGACCCACCAGCGGACAGGCACCAGTATTGGGAGAGGGGGGCTGGCCGTCAGGGTTCACCGCGGCTCTGGCACAAACCCGGCGACACGGAGGTGGCACGGGCAGGAGCGGACTGGCCGTCTTGGCTTCTCACTTTTTGGATTTTAGAAGGGCATGACATGCCTATATCTGTGTCTCCCCCTCCTTTTACTCCTCCACCTCTTTTCTTTTCGCATGACTATATGTACTTGTCACTTTTCCATGTGTTAGTTGTGTCTTCTGAGCAGTTTGTCAGCTTTTGGACACCTTTGAAGGTGTTTTCTATGTGTTTCTATGTGTTTTTGTTTGCCTGCCATTGGTTTTAACGGTGTTCGAAGGTGTTCGACGAACAGTTCGACGAACAGTTCGGCGAACACACGGGTGTTCGACGAACCGAACCGAACTCGAACACTACGGGGGTGGCTCAACACTAGTCAGGAGGGGTTTACAGTGTGGATGTAGCAGAGCCGCGTGTGTACGAGGCGTACGGAGCAGAGCCGCGTGTGTACGAAGTGTACGGAGCAGAGCCGCGTGTGTGCGAGGTGTACGGAGCGGAGCCGCGTGTGTACGAGGTGTACGGAGCGGAGCCGCGTGTGTACGAGGCGTACGGAGCGGAGCCGCGTATGTACGAGGCGTACGGAGCGGAGCCGCGTGTGTGCGAGGCGTACGGAGCCGAGCCGCGCGCGCGCGCGAGGCGTACGGAGTCGAGCCGCGCGTGTACGAGGTGTACGGAGCAGAGGGTGTGTATACAATGTGTATGTAGTGGAGCCGCGTGTGTACGAGGCTTACGGAGCGGAGCCGCACGTGTGCGAGGCTTACGGAGCGGAGCCGCGCGTGTGCGAGGCGTACGGAGTGGAGCCGCGCGTGTGCGAGGCGTGCGGAGCCGCGTGTGTGAGGCGTACGGAGCGGAGCCGCGCGTGTGCGAGGCGTGCGGAGCCGCGTGTGTGAGGCGTACGGAGCGGAGCCGCGCATGTACGAGGCGTACGGAGCGGAGCCGCGCGTGTACGAGGCGTACGGAGCGGAGCCGCGCGTGTACGAGGCGTACGGAGCGGAGCCGCGCGTGTACGAGGCGTACGGAGCGGAGCCGCGCGTGTACGAGGCGTACGGAGCGGAGCCGCGTGTGTACGAGGCGTACGGAGCGGAGCCGTGCGTGTACGAGGTGTAAGGAGCGGAGCCGCGCGTGTGCGAGGTGTACGGAGCGGAGCCGCGCGTGTGCGAGGTGTACGGAGCGGAGCGGAGCGTGTACGATTTGTACGGAGCGGCGCGTGTACGGGGCAGAGCGGCGCGTGTACGAGGCGTACGGAGCGGAGCCGCGCGTGTACGAGGCGTACGGAGCGGAGCCGCGCGTGTACGAGGCGTACGGGGCGGAGCGGCGCGTGTACAAGGCGTACGGAGCGGAGCCGCGCGTGTACGAGGCGTACGGAGCGGAGCCGCGCGTGTACGAGGCGTACGGAGTGGAGCCGCGTGTGTACGAGGTGTGCGGAGCGGAGCCGCGCGTGTACGAGGCGTAGGGAGCGGAGCCGTGCGTATACGAGGCGTAGGGAGCGGAGCCGCACGTGTACGAGGCGTAGGGAGCGGAGCCGCACGTGTACAAGGCGTAGGGAGCGGAGCTGCACGTGTACCAGGTGTACGGAGTGGAGCTGTGTGTACGAGGTGTACGGAGCGGAGCCGTGTGTACGAGGTGTACGGAGCGGAGACGTGCTGAGCAGAGACGCACGTGTACAAGTTGTAGGGAGCAGAGCCGCGTGTTTACGAGGTGTACAGAGCGGAGCTTTGTGTACAGAGCGGAGCCATGTGTGTACGAGGTGTACGGAGCGGCCAAAAGCAAAGCCCTCGAGGTGTGAAGAACATACGACCCCCTAAAGTGACCCCATTTCGGACACTGTACCCACAAGGGAAGTCATCTGAGGGTGTAATGGTTCTTACGTTCTTATGCCACAGGTGTCTCACTGATTTCTTTACCACTCGGTTGTGTGTAAATAATATTACATTTGCTCAGAGCCACAGCGAGGGGTTCAGCCAGGGGCGGACACACCGCCGATGCAGCCGCACCCAGGCAGTAGACCACGCAGCTGCTATAGTGCCCTTGACTGAGGGCTGATGCTGCTTAATCCCGTCCACTCCCACCCGTAATGATTTTTGATACCCTGGGCAGAGTGCGGGCATTGAAAAATGGGGCATGTCATGCAGGAGAGAGGCCGCTGGCCAATGAATGCTTTCCCATCAGACTATTGAGAGCGCTCATTGACTGCTGTGTCTGTCCTCCTGCAGGGACTTAGGCTAAGTGCCCACGTAGCGTTTTTCAAGCGTAAATGCTGCGGAATTTCCGCAGCATAAACGCTTGTTAAACGCTAGGTAATCCGCCCCCCATGGTCCCCAAGGGGATTCCGCACTGTCAATGCCCATGCTGCGGATTTTTCCGCAGCTTTTATGCTGCGCTCAAAAATCCGCAGCATGTCCATTAATTTTGCGGAAGCGCGGCGTAATCGCCGCCATTGACTTGCATTGAGACGCATATAATCGGTGTCAGTACATTTGTACTCACAGATTATATGCGTTTCAATGTGCGGATGGTACCCAGTTCTGGAGGAGAGGAGACTCTCATCCAGACCTGGGTACCATTGTACCTGTAAAAAAAGAATAAAATAAAGTTTATATTCACCTTCTGACAGCCCCTGGTCTCCTCCTCTGTGTTTGCGGGCAGGACTGAAGGACCTGCGGTGACGTCACAGTCATGTGACCGCAGGCCTTTCAGTGCAGTGTCCCGCGAACAGCTGGCAGCCAGGAACCAGCGCTGCAACACACGCCGGGCCATCGGAGGGTAAGTATAGGTTTATTTTTTTATTTTTAAACATTCTTACGGTCACACTGTATAAATCCATGCTGTTTGCATGGATTTATATACTGTGACCTAGTTGTCAAGCACTTTCCAAGTGATGCTAAAATCGCCTGGAAAGTGCTTGTCAGAAACGCATGTGAAACGCATGCATGCTGTAACACCAGACTGCTGCAGGTTTGAAGCTGCATAAGCACGCAGTGTCAAACCCACAGCTGCTCCTGACCATGTGCACATACCCTAACAGTTCCCATAGAACACCATATCACATACATAGCAGCAGCTTTTGTTTTGGCCAAAAGATTTTGTAAGCCGCCACCACGACAAGGTAGACTCTTCTGGCAGGGCCCTACTCTACTCTAACCTATTAAACATTTCTTAAAATATCCAGTACTCTATTTAGGTATATTTTTCTTTAAGGGAATGTGTCACATACATTTTTTCATATAATATCACATACAAAGGGACAAAAACCGTCACACCATGGCCGGACTGCATATTACCACCACATAGTGACCAAATAATACCACATACAAAGAATACTGACACACGATGACTAGACCACATATCACCACATAGTGACCAAATAATACTACATACAAGGAGCAAATACCACCACACCATGGCCGGACCACATTTTACCACCACATAGTGACCGAACAACACCACATACAAGGAACAAGTACCACCACACCATGACCAGACCACATATTACCACCAGATAATGACCAAATAATACTACATACAAGGAACATAGAATTAAACCTCATACTCTTGTTCATGCATATTTGTATCCCACCCTGTATATAAACTGTTTATTGCAGGAAATTTGTGTGAAAACCACCGATGTTACTAAATACACCCGCATCTGATCTGGTGCAAAGCATAATATTCTGGCAAAGGATCATAGAGCCGCAGATATTCCAAGCATTATCAATCATATCAACGGGAGGCAAATAGATGCATCATTGTAAAACAGACAAAAACAAGTATGTACAAAACACTGGTGAGATTACTGTAGAACATTGCAATGGTGAATCAGATTAGATGGAATGTACAAATCCATGCTATCCAGGAGTTGGATGTATAACAGATCAATTGCAATGGGATACGTCTGCATAGAGTCTGATGCAAAACCTGATCGTGAGGCTATAGGTATAGCAAGCATTTCTATCTGTATCAATGAAAAACAGATTGTAATGGAAATATTGAAAATCTTTTCTTCTCCCCTGTCATAGATATTAAGAAGTCTCTCTCAGACTCCTCTTCCCTCCTCCCCTATAGTAATTGTCCACGGGAGAAGAGCTGACACTTTGGCCAGTGGCCTCTATGCAAATCAACACACATATGAGAAGGGCCTTGTAAGCAAATGCTGGCCAAAAAGCTGCTACCAAACTCAATTAACACAGGCTTGTGATAGATTTACAGCTAACTGGCTAACTGAGAAGGTTGCATTCCCAGTGCTTCAAAGGGAATGTAACAAAGGCCTGCAGACGGCCCGAAGCCAATATGGAATAACTAAAGTTCCATATGTCCGATAATAATGGGGCCTATATTTTGGGTGGCAGGGTCAGCTAAGGAACAATATGGATATTTAACAGTCACTGTAAGCCCCTCTGGGGAGTTGTGGCGCAAAAGTAACAAAATAGCAGACGGCAGCTATACCGTGTGTGGTCTCTGGAGAAAGGTAAAATCATAACGGAAAATATGGTATCACTTTTGGGCCTCTACGATCAACCCATGATAAGTTATTGCAAAAAACATATCTAATAAAAATATGAAGGCTGGAGACTAGCCCCCATGATGTCATCACAGGGGGTATGTGGGCAGGTCTCCCTTTAGGCATAAAAGAATCCACGGAGGATGAATCAGCACTTATGTTGTAAGTTACATATTTTGTGTAGCACGGGTCACATTCGCTGAACGGCATCGGAGTGCTTCCCTCCACCTATACTGAGTCGTCCCTGCGAACAGTATAGAGTAAGTTGAGAATTGGAAGACAACAGTAATGTGTTGCCTGACAAAGGTTTTCTATAGCGTGTGGTGTCCACTTTATGAGATGTTACTATCCCTGTCAGGAAAATATCCAGAAATGGAGTGGAAATCAAAGGTTCACTGACATTGAATTTTAAATTTAAGGAATAGGAATTCAAATACAAAACAAATTGTGACACTAACTGGGGGTCACCTCTCCATGCCAAAAGTACATCATCAACATATCTACCAAACCAAAAAATGTGCTAAAAAAATGGATTATCATCAGAAAAATGTAAATTTCTTCCCACCACGACATGTACAGCATAGCCAAAGATGGTGAGAATTTGGAGTCCATGAGGGCTCCAAGTACTTGTAAATAATATTTAGAATCAAACATAAAATTGTTGCGGGACAACAAATATTTTATGTTATAATGAACCTTTGTAAATTCACAGAATATCCACTATATTTATTTAAATGGTGTTGAACGGCAATGATGGCCAATGCGTGAGGGATGGAGGAATGCAGGTTTACAACATTGCTGGTGACAAACCTATATTCTTCCTGCCACACGAACCTGTCAAAAACCATCAGGACAGACGTAGTATCTTTCCCATAGCCTGGTGTTTGAATAACCAGAGGATACAAATGTTCACCAGCCATTGGTTAAATTCTCATTCAATGAACCCATACCCGAGATAATAGGGCGAAGGGTGGGGGGATACCCTTGTGTGTTTTGGGGAGACCATGAAAAATGGGATAATCAGGTAACAGCCAGCGCTGAATTTTGTTATTAAACACCGACAAATAAATGCCTTCCTCCAGAATAGTGGACAACATTGTTTTATACAAATTGGTAGGATTCATAGAGAGCACCGGAGCAGATTTCATATATCAACAATTCTAATAGCACATACTCCGGGGCATCAAAACATGTTGTCCATACATAATAATGATCTCACACATTTTTCTTTCTTTGGTCTTGTAATGGTAAATTATCCGGTAAGGGGTGGAACAGACAGAAACACCTTAATATGCGTGAAGCCTTCTGGATCTGACGTGCAAATACTAAATACCCTTCGGGTAATGAATTTCCGCAATGACCTGTTTTACATCTAGTGATGAAATTCATACTGGTTTATTCCCAGCAGACATCTATATGGTGACATTCCAGGTTTTCTGAATTTATTTTGTGTTTTTCCGGTTATTATTTGCCGGTGTACTTATTTCCCTTTCTGTATATTGCGCTATCATTGCAGATTCATCTTCGCAGAACGCACATAAATGATGCAAATATCTTATAGATTTTTCAGCAATGACAGAGTATTTCCATTGCAATGTTCTGCAGCTTATTTATCTTCCATTTCTCATACATTTATTTTTGTCAGTTTTTTCGCAATATAATTCAATGATTTGTTTTTCGTTGATACAGATAGAAATTCCTGCTACATCCACAGCTTCACGATTCAGTTCTGCATCAGATATTTGTTTTTGTCAGTTTTATTATAATGTAATTACCTGTTTTCGTTGATACAGATAAAAATGCTTGCTCCATCTATAGCCTCACGATCAGGTTTTACATCAGACTCTATGCAGACGTCTCCCATTGCCATTGATCTGTTATACATTCAGCTCTTGGATATCATGGATTTGTACGCTCCATCTAATCTGATTCACCATTACAATGCTCCACAGTAATCTGATTCGCCATTACAATGCTCCACAGTAATCTGATTCGCCATTACAATGCTCCACAGTAATCTGATTCGCCATTACAATGCTCCACAGTAATCTGATTCGCCATTACAATGCTCCACAGTAATCTGATTCGCCATTACAATGCTCCACAGTAATCTGATTCGCCATTACAATGCTCCACAGTAATCTCACCAGTGTTCTGTACTTGTTCTCGTCTGTTTTACAATGATGCATCTATTTGCCTCCCAGTGATATGACAGATAATGCTCGGTATATCTGCGGCTCTATGATCCTTTGCCAGGATATTATACTTTGCACCAGATCAGATGCGGGTGGATTTCCTCAATTTTGATTTGCATAATTTTTTCCCCTTTATATGTTCATTGTTATAGGTTTATAGTTTCTCCATATTGGTTATTGTGCATATTATTTTATATTATATTTTTACGTGTGTCAGATCGATAAGAACAATATTTCTATTCACAATTTAGACATTGATGCGTTTTATCTGTTTATTGGACATTGTTATTGCGATGCTTTATACTGAATCTATCATCCATCTCATGTATACATGTTCCTGTCCCTCTATAATCAGTATATCCTCCCACCTTCCGTTGCTATAGTTGATGGCATTTGTGATGTTCTGACCCTGTGATCTCACACCTGTACACTTAATCCCGGTGTTGTGTTCCTATATGGGATAATCCCCTGGCAGCTAACACCGGTGGTCTTCACACAAATGTCCTGCAATAAACAGTTTATATACAGAGGGGGATACGGATATGCATGAACAAGAGTATGAGGTCTAATTCTATCTTATTTTTCACCATCATGGTGTTTTGCATTTCTGGCTAGTTGTGTGACGCTTGTAATGATCATCTTGTCTGTATTTGATCTCG
Organism: Phyllobates terribilis; assembly: GCF_046119375.1. Classification (NCBI taxonomy): domain Eukaryota; kingdom Metazoa; phylum Chordata; class Amphibia; order Anura; family Dendrobatidae; genus Phyllobates; species Phyllobates terribilis. The sequence goes on from NW_027362796.1 coordinate 11,819,469, forward strand.
TTGCCTTCAATGTGAACTGTGGCTGGGATTTTCTTCACACCTTTTGCATGTCTAATTGATTTCTCATTTTGTGTCATGTGACTCCATTGTGCTTGTATATATATATATACATATATATATATATATATACACACACACACACACATATATATGTGACTTCATTGTCCTTTTCTCATCTGCTATAACTATGGGTACAACCCTAGCGCCAGAAACACATAAGAATTTTAATTATTATTTTTTTTTTAAATGATCCAATACATTTTTTTCATATTTTACCTGTTGGAGTGCTGATTTTCTCCTTTTCGTTTTCTTCATATGTCTGTGCTCACCAGCCGGACCGGCACCCTTCAGTGGACTATCTTCACCCTGTTTGGATTCAGCGTTGCAGCTCCCTAACCCTCCCTCCTGTTTCTTCACAATATTTTAACACGTATCCTAGGCCTCGATGTTCCCCATACAAACTTGCTGTTAGAATTGTTAAGACGGGAGAAAAAGGTCTGAGGAACGCAGACCGGAAAGGTCTGAAATATATAAAGAAGATCTGGTAAAATGTCCATTTTGATCACACTAATACGACCAAACCAGGACAAGGGTTTCAAGTTATAATTCATTCGATTTTTAACCATTTGTTCAAGGATGGGGGATATAATTTAAAAGATACAGATCATCCAAGTTCCCCAGAATTTGTATACCCAGGTACTTAATTGTGTCTTTCTGCCACTTAAAGGGGAAGTTAGAAATTAGTTATTGTGTCAGTTCAGGGTTAAAAGTTATGTTCATGGCTTCTGTTTTAGAGTAGTTGACTTTAAAATTGCTTACATGGCCGAGTTATTCGAATTCCTTTATTATAGAGGGAAATGAGATCATTGGGTTTGAAACATAGAGCAACAGGTCGTCTGCATGTAGAGCTAGTTTATAGTGATGCGAGTCTATAGTAACTCCACTAATATCTGGATTTGTGTGTAATGCTACCGCTAAATGTTCCATCACCAATGTGTATAGGAGAGGTGATAAGGGACACGCTTGTCTCGTCCCCTTTTTAATAGAAAATGTGTCATATAGAAGGCCGTTTACCCTATCGCTTTAGGGTCAGTGTAGAAGGATAAAATTTTAGATAACAAGAAAGAGTCCAACCTAATTTGTGGTAGGGTGCTCTTCAAGAAAGTCCAATGCACTGTGTCAAACACTTTTTTAGCGTAGGCAGAAACAAGGCACATTGGGATCCCCTGTTTTTTTGCATGTGAAATTAACGTTTTATTTTTATTATCACGAGCTTCTCTGCCCTTAATGAAGCCAACCTGATCGTTGCTGACAATTGAGGGTAGATAGTGGGAGAGCCGTGTTGTAACCACTTTAGAGAATATTTTACATTATTTAATGATATTGGACGAATATTAGGGCAGGTATTTGGTTCTTTTCCAGGCTTTGATGGAACCATTATATGAGCCTTAAGTGATTGGGGGGCAAAAGGGGGAGTCTTCTGAGATATTATTGAACACTTTGGCTAAAAATGGTAATAACTGGGGGGAAAACATCTTATAAAATCTATTATTGAATCCATCTGCCCCAGGGCTCTTCCCGATAGGGAATGATTTATTGGCCTCTCCTATCTCTTGTTCAGTGAAAGCTTTGTCTAGTATCTCCTGCTCAGGGGTCTGTAAGGAAGGAACGGCAGTGTCCATAATATATTTGTCATTTTTAGTTTCAAGAATATTAGGTGGCATGTCGTGGTATTGTCCATGAATATTATATAGCGAACTATAAAAGAAACTAAATGCTTCCGCTATGTCAATGGGGTTCTGAATTTCTGGCCCGGGTGCCCCTTTTATTTTGGATACTTATGTCCTTTACACGTGTGGATGTAACCTTCTTGCAAATGAGCAACCACATTTATCTGTGAATTAGTATGAGTATCTTCACATGTGATCTTGGCATTTTGTATACGTTTGATCTAGTAAAGACCTTCCCTCCTTTCTTTTTCTCAATCAGATTATTTTTATTTAACAAAACAAAGAAAGACCAACATTTTCTTTTTTTAAATAAACTTTGTGACAAAAAAAATAAAAAATAAAAACCAGTAAACAATACAAGAACCGGTTTACAATGATATAAATCCCAATATCGCTCTATAGTACAATGTTTTGGAATAGTAATTTTACATTTGTACATAAATATCTGAATACTTCCTGACGGCTTATTTTTTTTCCTATTGAGACATCAAAAGAAAAAGAATATATCTAAGAAGGGACAATTGTGTGGACGGAGACAATTATTATTTGCTGACGCCTTGGGTATAAGGATATAAATTCCTGGTTTACTGTAAGGAAATGGACAAACGATCCAGTACAGTATTTCTGAGAAGGTTTTCTGAAGCAATACCTGGTGTATTTAACCATTGCTCCCATATGTGTATGTATTTCTTGAGAGCGTTCCCTTTCCAAGCATAGAGTGTTATTTATCCTGGATTTTAGTTCTGTTATCGTTGGGGGAGAATTGTCTATCCAATGTAGGGCCATCAACTTTATGGCTGGGAATAATATTCTTGAGGTAGCTATTGCCATATGGGAGTCTGGATCTACGTCCTCTCCCAGGAGTCCTAGGATACAGATTTTAGGTTCCAACTGAAGTTGTATCCCAGATACAGATAGTACAAGAGCGATCACCCCCTTCCAGTAGTCGCCAATATTTACACATTTCCACGTCATATGCATCAGGTGGGCATCATTTTGACCACATCTAGGACATGTGTCATCCGTTTCTATTTCAATTTTAAATAAAATACTTGGGGATCTATATACCCTATGAATGAGAAGAATTCGGGACAATCTTTGTGACTCTGACAATGAAAGTGTCGGTGTCAAATCCAGTATTTCCCCCATTGCTCCTCAGATAACGGACCCACATCCTCCTCCCATTTTGTCTTAACTATCAATATTATCCAAATGTAGGGCCAGTAACTGCCTATAAATAAGGGTTAATAGACCTTTTGTATCCACTGCTTTAGCAATGGTATCTATTGGGTGATGTCTATCAATCAGTAGGACGTTTATTCTAGTACCCCTATCCTCCCACTCACTAATATTATTTAGTTTCTGTAGCTCTGGTAAGTTAGAGTTGTGCCATAAAGGAGTATAGTTTGTGTACTTTCCAATCCCCAGAATATTTTTACCCCTATCCCACACCTTATATATTAACTTTAGTGTACGACATTTTAAGTAATTTTCTCGAGGAGGCCCCATATCTAGTACCGAGAATGGAAGCTTCCACTTGGTTCCTTCCATAAGTAGGTGCCCTGAAATTACACAATATTTATCCCATCCATGAAACTACTTTAGCTCCATTCTAGCGTTAAGCAGGTCTGCGTATACCTGGAAGGAAGCAGATCGTTTATGTTGTTTGTCAAGGAGATCAATCGGCTCAAGCAAATGAGACTTTAGCTGTTCTCTCCTTTTTTGAGCTTTTATCTATGTTTTACTATTATCCCTCTGAGGACACATGTGAGTGCTTCCCATTTAAATGGTAAGGCAGTTTCATCATGCTCATATATTTGAAGGAGTCTATAGTCTCAAGAAGGTCTGAGACACAGAGTGAGTCTTTCAGCAGATTATCATTTAGGTTCCAACATCTGAAGCCTTGGTGGAGTTCGGCATAGTCAGATCTATAATACAACGAGAGATGCGTGTCTCTGTCTGAAGCCTTTATAGACAGCGCAAGCGCGACAAACCTGCGCAGTCCGGCTCCAGACAGAAGCAGGCATGGAGCCGTTACAGGTAAGAGGAGCGTATATGGCGCCGGAGATCACAGTATGCGTAGACACTGAACGCATACCGCGATCTCCGGCGCCGTACTTACATACTTACCTGACCGGGAGGAGCGTTGCCGTGGCGCCTCTCTTCGCCGGAGACCGGGGCAGGAGTGAAGGTGTCGGAATCAGCACATGCACATAGCGCTATTTGCAGTGTGTCTTCAGCAAAATGGCGCCGGACAGTGCGGTATGGGCATGCTCGTACTCTGACGCCGCACTCCTCCCCCAGCCTCCGGCAGAACAGAACACCGCAGCGCTGGAGCATAGAGAAGAAAGGTGAGATTAAGTGTTTATTTTTTTGTATGTGTGCAGCATGAAAGGGATGATGGGGCCACACATACCAGAATTGGGGAGTGAGGGGGCAACACATATCAGGATTGGGGGATGAGGGGTACCAAGCATACCAGGATTGGGGGATGAGGGGTACCATGCATACCAGGATGAGGAATGGAGTGCCATGCATACAAGGATTAGTGGGTGAGGGGACCATGCATACCAGGATTGGGGGGTGAGGGGTGCCATACATACCAGAATAGGGATGAGGGGTACCATACATACCAGGATAGAGATGGGGTACCATGCATACCAGGATAGGGACGAGGGGTACCCTTCCTACCAGGACAGGAATGCGGGGTACCATGCATACCAGGATGAGGGATGGGGTGCCATGCATACCAGGATAGGAATGCGGAGTACCATGCATACCAGGATAGGGATAGGGTACCATGAATACCAGGATAGGGATGAGGGATACCATACATACCAGGATAGGAATGCGGGGGGGTACCATGCATACCATGATGAAGGGTACCATGCATACCAGTATAGGAATAAGGGGTGCCATGCATACCAGTATATGGATGAGGGGTGCCATACATACCAGGATAGCGGATGGGGTGCCATGCATACCAGGATAGGGATGAGGAAGCCATATATACCATGATTGGGGATGAGGCGTGCCATGCATACCAGGATGAGGGATTGGCTGCCATGCATACCAGGTTTCTGGGATGAGGAAGCCATACATACCAGAATTGGGATGAGGGGTGCCATGTATACCAGGATGAGGGATGGGGTGTCATACATACCAGGATAGGGATGTGGGGTATCATGCATACCAGGATAGGGATGAGGGGTACCATGCATACCAGGATGAGGGGTATCATGCATACCAGAATAGGGATGAAGGGTACCATGCATACCAGTATAGGGATGAGGGGTGCGATACGTACCAGGATAGGGGATGGGGTGCCATGCATACCAGGATAGGGATGAGGGAGCCATATATACCAGGATTGGGGATGAAGCGTGCATTGCATACCAGGATAAGGGATTGGGTGCCATGCATTCCAGGTTTCTGGGATGAGGCCATACATACCAGAATTGGGATGAGGGGTGCCATGTATACCAGGATGAGGGATGGGGTGCCATGCATACCAGGATGAGGGGTACCATACATACCAGAATAGAGATGAGGGGTACCATGCATACCAGGATAGGAATGAGGGGCACCATGCATACCAGGATGAGGGATGAGGTGCCATGCATACCAGGATTGGGGGATGAGTGGTGCCATGCATACCAGGATGAGGGATTGGGTAACATACATACCAGGATTGGGATGAGGGGTGCAATGTATACCACATTTGGAATCGGGTGCCATGCATACCAGGATTGGGGGATGAGGAGGCCATACATACCAGGATTGGGGATGAGGGGTGCCATGCATACCAGGATTGGGGATGAGGGGTGCCATGCATACCAGGATCGGGGATGAGGGGTGCCATGCATACCAGGATTGGGGATGAGGGGTGCCATGCATACCAGGATTGGGAATGAGGGGTGCCATGCATACCAGGATTGGGAATGAGGGGTGCCATGCATACCAGGATGGGGATGAGGGGTGCCATGCATATCAGGATGGGGATGAGGGGCGCCATGCATACCAGGATGGGATGGTGGGGACAGGATGGGGGCAGCAGAAATACTAGGAGGGGGGTGCACATATCAGCATGGGAGACCATATACCAATAAAAATGCTCGCCACCCGGGCATAGAATGGGTTCAATAGCTAATATACAGGAGCATGATCTGACCATACAGCAGTTCCTACCTGAGATGTAGGTTGCCATGTAGGCAAGTGACGGCTAATTAAGAAAAGGACTATATGGCTATGCATATTGTGTAAAGGAGAATAATAGGTATAATCCTTTATGCCTGGATGTAGTATCCTCCATACATCGCCCGGTTGAGACCAAAGCACAATTAGCAAAGCTTTTGTTTGTGTTTTAGATTGGTGACTCCAGCCCAGGGACGCGTCTAAAGAGGGATCCAAGACAAAATTAAAGTCACCTCCAATGATGATAAGGTCCTCCGCAAAATATTTTAGTTTGTAAGTAATGACGGCATGCCTTAATTTGGTCACAATTAGGGAGATAGAAGTTTGCCAAAGTCAAAATTTTGGAGTAGATGGAGATCTTAACAAACACGTACCTCCTCTCCGTGTCAGGCAGTGTTTCTACAATAGTAGGCAGCAGTCATCTGGGGCGGCCGATACTCAGCACCTTAGACTTCAAAACAGCATTTTTCTGGAACGCCAAGATGAAGAATATCTATTAGTAATCTGAGGTACAGTATATGATCGCCTCTAAAGTGTGACTCCTGAAGAAAGAGAAAATGTACGTGCTGTTTATGCCTACGATAAAACACTTGAGCTCCTTTCTCTGGAACATTAAGTCCTCTGACATTCAATGCGCAAGGTTTGAGTTGTGCCATATTATATGAAAAAAAGGGGAGGGAAGGAGAGAAAGATTAAGAGAAAAGAGGAAGTATAGACGGTAGATAGTAACGTCTACCTCTCAGTGTCTAAGAAGTATAGATTATGAATATATCAAAACAGTAGGAAATTGCGAAACAAGCAGATCCCAATGCAAGTCCCTAACTGGGGGTTGTCTTTACAGGCGTAAGTCAAACTTTCAGTTCTAGGATTCCTATTAGGTGGAACCATGGAATATAAAGCAAGTAATGTAATACAGCCCGATATTACAGTAGTATCATGTGAACTCAACTTATATGCCGGTCTAAGATCTTATATGAACTTAGACATTCTATATAGTGGAAGAGTGGCACCTAATGCTCTATTTAGATATATCTAATTATATGCTTAAAGAAATAAGTATCTGCAAACTGTCTCTCATCAGGGAAGACAAGATTCATTTCAGGAGCTCATATAATTGGCAGGTTCCTTTCCCATCTGGCTGCATCACCATCAAGTTCCTGATCCATTGAACACCTTCTGTGACGTGCTGGAACTCTCTGTGGCAATGGTGGAGCAGGTGGCCAGTCAGATATATGGAATGTCCAGGGCATCCAAATAGGTCTCATGTTGCTTGTATCTTTGAAAATATGCAGCTGGAATGGGTACCCCCAGGAGTACATCAGGCCATTTTCCCAGATGGCATCAAGTAGTGGTTTCAATAACCTTCTTTTAACAAGTGTCATTTAGGATAGATATGTGAGCAATTATATGCGTTTTCCATTGAAATCACCAGGACCCAACTCTTCTGCTTTCCTCACAATGGCCTCTTTTACATTGAAAAAAAGTATGCGACAGATAATGTCCCTTGGACGCTCAGGATCTGGGCCATGATTGCCTATTGCACGGTGCGCCTTATAAATCTCCACCTCCTTATCAATAGAATCACCAAGGATATTATGAATAATGATCGCAGTGTTGGCATAATCACTTGTGCATTGATGCTTTCAGGTATACCCCTTATCCAGATATTATTGCGATTTTCTTGATCATCAACCATATTAAACACATGGTTTATTTACTGGCTGTGAAGATCCAGTGTTAGTTTCTGAGCATTATGATGGCCTCTAACGTGGACGATATTATCCTCTAATCTCTGTACCTTGTCAGTAAGCTGTGACAGGATAGAAGTGAGGGGACGTATTTCAGTATTGTATGTGGTCTCCAGCCTCTAAATATATTGCTTCATATCTTCTTTAGTAGGGATAGACGCAATCTGATATACAAATAAGTTATGTTGTTCCCCATATCAGAATAACCTGTGGCTGGGGGGTAAATGTCCCAGTGAAGCAAGCACTGCTCAGTATGTGGGCTTTGGTGAGAGTACAGGGAGATTTGTGGAGCTGTTTTCTTGTGAGGTCTACATTAAGAGAGAAGTTGGTGCAGGACTTACAGGCTGGAGCTGTCTGGCATCATGAGGGTTAAGACTGCTTCTGTTTCCACACTGAGGTGAGGCAGTAATAGCTCCAGAGCAAGAAGATAAGACCTTCCATAAGAAACGCTGCATACCAGACATGCTGACAGAGGTGGAGGACCTCAGACTAACCTTGGATCTCTTCTTTCTTTCCCATATAGAAAGTCATGTTTGAGGCTGTAAATTGCTTAGAATTCCCCCAGGAACACGGTCTGAAGAGAGTGCTTTCAGTGTGTGCGTTTTCTTGGTGCTATGTCCAGGCCATGTCCTTCCTGTTGATGTACAATACGTCTGAAGGTGGCGTTGATTGGGAGCAGGATTGTGTGATGTAACATCCTTACGGAAAAGCGAGTTGTGACACCAATGGAACGGCGCCAGAACAGGAAGTGCGTATGAGTGTTTTTATTTTAAAAAGGCCAAACATGAGGAATGAGAAGGAGTTGTCCTAGTAGTGGACAACCCCTTTATGAAGATATAATTTTCGGTTAAAAATGAAAAAGGCTTCTCCCCTGTGTGACTTCTCCGAAGTTTGTTAAGGATTGATTTCCGTGTAAAACATTTCCCGCATTAAGAACATGAAAATGGCTTCTCGTCTGTGTGAGTTCTCTGGTGACTAAGAAGTGATGATTTCTTCACAAAACATTTCCCACATTCTGAACAGGAAAAAGGTTTCTCCCCTGTGTGAATTCTCTTGTGCTTAACCAAATCTGATTTCTGGCTAAAACATTTCCCACATTCTGAACAGCAAAAAGGCTTTTCCCCTGTGTGAGTTCTCTGGTGCTTAACCAAACCTGATTTCCAGCTAAAACATTTTCCACATTCTGAACAGGAAACAGGCTTCTCCCCTCTGTGAATTCTCTGGTGCGTAACAAAACCTGATTTCCAGCTAAAATATTTTCCATATTCTGAACAGAAAAAAGGCTTCTCCCCTGTGTGAATTCTCTTGTGCTCAACCAAATCTGTTTTCCGGCTAAAACATTTCCCACATTCTGAACAGAAAAAAGGCTTCTCCCCTGTGTGAATTCTCTTGTGCTCAACCAAATCTGTTTTCCGGCTAAAACATTTTCCACATTCTGAACAGGAAAAAGGCTTCTCCCCTGTGTGAATTCTCTGGTGCTTAACCAAATGTGATTTGCAGCTAAAACATTTTCAACATTCTGAACAGGAAAAAGGCTTCTCCCCTGTGTGAGTTCTCTGATGTCTGATAAAACTTGATTTCGCTGTAAAACATTTTCCACATTCTGAGCAGGAAAAAGGCTTCTCCCCTGTGTGACTTTTCTGATGTCTGATAAAATTTGATTTCAATGTAAAACATTTCCCACATTCTGAACATGAATAAGGCTTCTCCCCTGTGTGAGTTCTCTGATGTCTGATTAAACTTGATTTCTCTGTAAAAAATTTCCCACATTCTGAACAGGAAAAAGGCTTCTCCCCTGTGTGGGTTCTCTGATGTCTAACAAGATTTGATTTCTGGTTAAAAAATTTCCCACACTTGAAACAAAAAAATCTATTTTCTGCTGTGTGAATGCTTTGATGTTTAAGAAAAGACTTTTCGAGGGAAAAACTATTTCCATATTCTGAACATGAAAATGGCTTCTTTGCTTTAGGAGCAGTTTGTTTTTTAATGCTTATTTTGTGACTTTGATTTTCCTTAGTAGTCGTCAATGAATCAGAAGACATGACCTGTTTCAAATGATCAGATGACAGATCTTTGCTGTGAAGGGATGATGGTATATCTGGAGTAATGGCATTCACTTCAATTGTATCCTGTGGGATCACAAGATCATCTGATTTAAAAATTGAAGATGTCAGCTGTCCCTCTGATCTCCTGGTACAGTCATCTGCCAAGAATAAAACCAATTAGTATTTATGAATAACATATCCTTAAAATTTATATTGTTGAATGTTTCTACTTAAACTCTCCGTAAAAATGTACTTTATGTAAAAGTATTATTATTTACCAAGAAAACATCACAGAAAAAAAATCAGCCTTACCAACACCAAATCAGATAACAAATGCATTAGCATTTTAGTGTTGGTTGGGTGTACTGGGGTGTCTGTCCATGTGGGGTGCACTTATATAGTGCTGGGCAGCCTTCCTGATGTAATAGTATGGGCATCATCACTATCCTAAGCCAGACACTGTGCATCAAACCTACCTGTGTGACTGGCGTCCTATGCAAGCTTCATCTGTGTGCATCTTTAATACTAGGCAACCACCCCCTCCATGAATTGGTACGAATGTGAGTGGTTGCTCCACCAGTATTTTGCACCTGTGCAGCCCCCACCTTTATCATGGGGGTCTGCTGCATCCTGCTAGTGCATTTGTTATATGATTTGTGTTGGTAAGGCTGTATCTTTTTCTGTGATTTTTTTAAATTTTGCCCTATGTTAGTCGTCATTATTCACCAAGACAATAACAGTTCACAGTCTAATAGAAAACCTCATAGGATGAACCGGTGGATCGTAGTGTTCAACTGTTTGTTAATTCTGCCTCCCAAATATGGAATAAAAAGCCACCAAGCAATGTTATGTAGGCGAAAATAATATCAATAATAACTTCTACTCCTCTCACAAAAAACAAGTCCCCACTCAGGTCCATCATCTGTCAATGGAAAACCAGAGGTTTCCACATTATTAGTGGCTCAAAGGCTTTTGAAAAGCAACATGGCTTCCATAAACCAATCCAGCAATATCCGCTCTCCCAAAGTCAGATCTCCCCCTCACTTCTGAGCCTTGCAGTGCGCCCAAAACACATTTAGCATCCATGTATTTGACATTACTATAGTGAGAAGAACCCACTTAATTGATGGTGTGTGTCTCCTGGAGCACAATCTGGGCACTATGTGTTGGGTAATGAAATTATATATTTGTAATGTTCACTCTCCAACATCCACTGTGTGCTAATTTCTGGAAAGTGCCTGTGGAGTCAAAATAGTCACTACTCCTTTAGATTAATTCACTGAGGGTTATAATTTCCAAAATGGTGTCCCTTTATGAGGATTTCTACTGCTCTGGTTTTCTGCAATTGGGTCACATTAGGGCTTCTGCAAATGGTGGGTCCCATCTCCTCTGGGATCTGCTCCTGCGACGTCAGCTTCTCTCACCAGAAGCCGCCTTATTCATTCTGCATGCAGCGCTGGTGATGGAGGAGGCGTCAGAACCAGAAGCTCTGGGCGGCGCAGGCTCTGTCCAGCCACTAAGATTATGGTGCCTGGGACCATTAGTACTATCCAGTCTGGCAGTATGGGTGTGTGTGCTGTCCAGCTGGAGTAATCTGCTCACTGCTTCAGCCAACTGGAAAGCACCGCACCCTACTAAAGCTGGAAGCATATTGCCAGAAGCTGCCAGATACAGCCTTGTTCACCTCTGGTTCAGTCCTCTGTGCTCAGTTCCCGCCTTGTGTATTTGTTTCCTGTTCGGAGAATCTCTAATCCAGTTTATTTTACTTAGCATTATATATTGTTTTGAGTATATCAATAGCCAATCACCTACAGCCATACTACAGGCTTAAACCAATGTTAGTATGATTATTACGGAAACACACATATGGTCATATTATCGTTAGTTCGGCACATGATGGAAAGTTACAAGGTTATACATCCCGGCTCAGACTAGTTAGATAACAGGAGCAGGGTGTTTCATAGAATGTTCTTGAGAGAAAAGGTTCTTGTGAGAAAATTGCATGTGAAGCAGGAGAAAAGAATGAAAGAATGTATGCTATGCAAGGAGTAATAATAACATGATTTTAGAAGCAAGCACAAAATGAAGTAACTATAGCATGAGTATCGATATGTCCTTTACATCAACCTTGTAACATAATAATTTGACATTCACTTGGTCAACCGTGAAGGGTCATTGCTGCCCTCCCTCAACAGTTTGGTGCCGTGACTCGGATCCCTAACCAGGGACACCCCACTACCTCTGGATGTCCATAAAGAGAGACTTGCTTTCGGCCTCCCCCACTGGAATTGGGACTGATCATCCCCCACAAAAGCCACGGTAAGTGCACGAGTTCTTTACTAGTGATACTGACCGTTTGGCGTGGTTTCCACGTGGTGCGTGGTTGTTTTAAGTATCTCCGGATGTTTTGGTTGGATATAGTCAAAGGTGAGACTATAGGGGTGTAGTCCCATTAGGGGTCTGATACTGATAACTTTTAAAGCAGTACCACCTCGGATTGAGAAGTGAATATTGTATGAATCTTCCTTAACTTCTGACAAAGATTCTTAGGAGACTGAACACTATTAGTATAAGTCGCGGCAGGTGATCGAAGATTGGGTAGGACACGCACACAGATATAAGTATATCGAGTGTCCGGAGGGCTGCAGACGCGAGCTCTCCTCCTTTCACCTAGTACCGTACGTGACTTACCTGAAGGGAGGGGGGAGTCAGTGGAACAGTTGAGGCCGGCCGGACTCATACACTGCACAAATCAAGGATCTTTGTCAGTCGAAAGGCAGCAGTGCAGTGATTAATCAATGTTTCCGTGGAGTAGAAAGAAAGTGTCTCCCCCTCAGGAGGGAGAGGATGTGATGGCTATCATGGTCGGTCGAGAGGGGAAAAGATCATTTAAGAATGCACCAAAAGTGTTTAAGTTGTTAAACTTTCCCGTGGAAGGGAGACTTCAGCCTACATTGTGGGACGAAGGAATCCGGCAGAAAAGGGGAAGACTAGTTGACTGTGGATTGTTGGAAGATGCTGAAAAGTTTAGGAAAGTTTCACATGAGATTTGTGGTGATGGATATGTTCAAATAGAGGAGGAGATGAAGCCTGGTTATTTTAATTATCTTTATGTCAAGAAAGGAAAATTATCTAGCCCTATTACAAAGACTGGCTGTTTTGTGCTACAAAATGAAGCTGATGGGGAAAAGGTAAAGGAGGAAGTAGATTCTCCTTCCCAACTTATGTGTTCACAAACTGAATCTGAAGCCCCTAAAGAAGCATCCCCTACACCCACAAATGTAGCTGTACCCCAGCCCCTGAATCCGGAAACTGAGCAATTTATAGGAGATTAAATACCCTGCACTTCCCACTGGTGGCCAGCCACCACCATATAACCCAGATGGCTGGCTTTGTAATGTGTGTTGGGTCACCAATCCGGGATGGCGCGAGACGTGTTATAATTGTGGAACCCGCAGACCCAGTGTTGTAGCACCAACCGTCCCATTATTTAACGCTGACGGCGGGTATTATAAACCATTGCCCCCACCTGCTCCCGCCATGGTCCACACTCCATTCGGGGAGACCCAGGGACCTCCGAACTCTACCCTATTCACCCTCTCCCGAACTGGGGAAATAGAACATGGACACGAGTACCAGGAGGTGGTGTCTGTTTTACTGAATGGTCCTTCGGAATTTTCCACTATACTGAGAATAGGCATGGGAAGTATACCGCAACAGCAAGTTGGGATCATTGTAAACGTAGCAAATGCGAAACTACAGCATGGGGGGGGGGCTAGCTGCAGAAATATGTCGTATTGGGGGACCTGTCAGTATGTTATATATGCGGTGGGACCAAAACATGATCCCCTGGATGTACCCAGGTCACAACACCTGCTTACAGAAACAATTCAAAACACCATAGCATACGCATCACAGCTTCATGCGGTCCCAACCCTAGCCCTGCCATTTATTTCCACCGGTATTTTTGGATATCCAAAGCAAGACGCGGCCAAAATAATAGTCGGGGCTATAAAGCAATACATCGCCACGCATCCAAATAAATTGAGAGAGATAAGACTCTTGGCCATCGAAAGGGATCTCGTTGATTATGCCGCTCAACTAATCAAACCCGATATCTGGTCTCCCCCAGTGTTCCCCTACCTCCAAGATCTCCCTACAATCAGTACTCATGCTGATTTCCCTCCACCTCCACCCCCTCTCACAAAAATGGAGGAAATGGAGGAAGCGGACCACAATACCAGCCCACTCAAATATACCCCGTTTACCCCAGTACAGATGGATACTCTGTGTAACCGTCTCCCGGATCCCGAACATTTCCCCATGGCTTTTTACAGGGGCATGGCCGCATATAGAGAGATATATTCAACAACAAGGCAAGATCCTTTACACCTGCTCCGTGTAAAAGCTGGTGAAAGATATTATCCCATGGTAGAGGCTGCTGTCCCATATAATAGAGCATTAGACGCCAATACGTATGAGAGTGGGGTTGACTTCTGTCAAGCTCTTAAAATATGGGCTCAGGATAAGTTGGCTGATCAATCCACTACCCTCATAGATGTCACTCAAGAGAAGGGAGAGTTGGCTGAGAAGTTTTATGGGCGCCTTATGCAGGTCTATAAGGACCTTGGGTTCTCCTTCCATACTAAAACTCATTGCCAGCTGTTAGTATCCGCCTTTATCCAGGGGTTACGGACTGAAATCAAGGACGTGATATTGGCTGTACGACCAGATGTTGAGTTAACCATCCCAGGAGATGCCCTAAAGGTAGCAAAAAGCTCCCAGAAAAGTGTCGCCCGGACCGCTTCTGCGGTTAAGCCTAAATCCAAACCCGCTGCAGTGGCAGTTGCGGCACCCGCAACACAGTATCCTCCCTTACAGCCCCACTATTACCCCATGGCAGTATCTGATCAGCGAGTAATGTATCCCAGGAAAAGGCCAGTAGTGAATTCCCGTCTTCAGGGTTGGAGGTGTGGCCGGACGGGACATTTCCAAAGGGACTGTCACACCCCTGCTAGCCAGTGCATTGCCCAAGCCCCCCTATCTAGAAATAGGATGCCCGGCCCATGAGACTCACAAGAAAATGTCCCCCAAGACCATCCATTCTGAAATAGAGGCCAACCAGAGTCTGTCATCGTGATGCCCATAACCACCCCCGGGCTCTGTTCATCTGTAGTTCTCCCAGTAGGAGAGAATCCGGTGAAGTTCATGGTAGACACTGGGGCGGCCAACTCCATTTTAAAATCCACTGAACTGCCCCAGGGTCTCCCAGTCCAATTTTCTAACGACAATCTAATATTGATCGGTGTAGATGGTAGACCTAACAAACACACTCTCACTAAAACTATTCTGATTGGCCCATTTCCAGAAGTAATGGCACAATTTGTCATATCCCTGACGTGCCCGGTAAATCTTTTAGGAGCAGACCTCTTGTTTAAATTCCGATCCCGAATTCAATACCAGGACAATGGTCAGATGATCCTTACTTTAAAGGATCCAAACTCTGATGCACACATAGAGGCGGTCTGCATCTTACGGCGCTACCCACGGTTATAATTAACATACAATACAATTGGAAATCTCCCAAAAGATCCCAGGTTAGCTCCATACACAGAGGAAATCCCTTCTCATCTGTGGTCACAAGGCCCAGACGACATTGGGAGATTGCCAGTAGAACCAATACAGGTGTACCTCAAGCCCGGAGCGCCCTTTCCCAAGGTTCGCCAGTAGCCGCTCACACATGTACAAGAACAAGGTCTACACCAGCAAATTCACACCTTGTTAGAGAAAGGGGCACTAATCCCCTGCGTCTCCCCGTGCAATACGCCGTTGTTCCCCATAAGGAAGAAATCCCAACCGGGGCAGCCGCCCGCTTATCGATTGGTGCAGGATTTGAGGGCAGTAAATGCAGCCACAGTCTTGGAAACTCCTGTGGTGTCTAACCCACATACCCTTCTCTCACAAATACCATCTACTGCTGCCTGGTTTACAGTAATTGATTTAGCAAACGCCTTTTTCAGCATTCCACTACATAAAGACTGTCAGTTTCTGTTTGCATTTATATATCAGGGCAGGCCATTGACTTGGACGGTGATGCCGCAGGAGCGCAGAATAGCCCTAATCAGTTTGCAAAGAACATGCCTAGCTGTCTGCTGCTGTGGCAGCTGGACAACTCTGAGGTAGTACTAGTACAATAAGTTGATGATCTTCTTTTGTGTGCCCCCACGGAGCAAGTGTCCATCAGGGCCAGTGTTCGCCTCCTCAAGCATCTAGCAAAACTGAATTGTCGAGTCTCAGCCTCGAAACTTCAGTTTTGCCACGTTCAAGTGGTTTTCTTAGGCCACTGCCTTACTCAGGGTGCCAGACATATCACAGAAGAAAGAAAGACAGCCATCTACCTACTACCATTCCCAAAAGATCCCATAGAGCGGCAACGGTTCCTCGGACTATGTACATATTGCAGACAATGGATCCCAGGCGCCTCACGTCTGATGCAACCCCTATATGATGCATTAAAAGAAGACACTCTGGCTGGTGTAAACAACAAGGACCACCAAGAACTGCTGCAACAAGCCTTTGAACAACTAAAATCAAGGATAATGACAGCCTCTGCCCTTGGAAACCCAGATTATGCTCAACCTTTCCATTTGTATGTCTCCGATACAGGAGGGCATGCAGTCGGGGTACTCACGAAAAGACACTGTACAAAGCAGCGCCCAGTCGGTTATTACTCAGCGCGTCTGGACCCGGTAGCCAGGGCCTCCTCTAGCGGTCTACGAGCGGTTAACACCACACAGCAGTTACTTGAAAAAACGGCGGACATCATCCTTGGAAATGAGACTCACATTTATGCTCCACATGATATTGCGGCTGTTTTGGCTTTACAGCAACCTAAACATCTGTCCACACAGAGACATCTGCGGCTGCAGTGTACGTTGATTTTGCCAGAAAATGTGAAATTACACCAGTGCACCACCATCAACCCGGCCACCCTGCTACCAGCACCTGAGGGAGAGGGGAAAGAGGTTCCACCACATGATTGTCTGGAAGAAAATTACTGCGGAGTCAACTCCACTTATTTTAGTGGGGGGAAGTACCCTTGGATGACCAAGAACTTACGTTATATACGGATGGATCATAGAATCATAGAATCATAGAATGGTAGAGTTGGAAGGGACCTCCTGGGTCATCTGGTCCAACCCCCTGCTCAAAGCAGGATTCACTAGATCATCTCAGACAGATGTCTGTCCAGCCTCTGTTTGAAGACATCCATTGAAGGGGAACTCACCACCTCTCGTGGCAGCCTGTTCCACTCATTAATCACCCTAACTGTCAAAAAGTTTTTTCTAATATCTAATCTGTGTCTCCTCCCATTTAGTTTCATCCCATTGCTTCTAGTCTTTCCTTGTGCAAATGAGAATAAAGATGATCCTTCTACAATGTGACAGCCCTTGACATATTTGTAGACAGCTATTAAGTCTCCTCTCAGTCTTCTTTTTTGCAAGCTAAACATTCCCAAATCCTGCAACCGTTCCTCATAGGACATGGTTTGCAGACCAGTCACCATTCTGGTCGCTCTTCTCTGAACTTGCTCCAGTTTGTCTATGTCTTTTTTAAAATGTGGTGCCCAAAACTGTACACAGTATTCCAGATGAGGTCTGACCAAAGAGGAGTAAAGACCGATAATGACTTCACGTGATCTAGACTGTATGCTTCTGTTAATACATCCCAGAATTGTATTTGCCTTTTTTGCTGCTGCATCACACTGTTGACTCATGTTCAGTCTATGATCTATTAGTATACCTAAGTCTTTTTCACATGTACTGTTGCTTAGCTCTATTCCTCCCATTCTGTATATGCTTTTTTCATTTTTATTGCCCAGATGTAGTACTTTGCATTTTTCCCTGTTAAAAACCATTCTGTTGGTTGCTGCCCACTGCTCCAGTTTATTTAGGTCTTTTTGAATCCTCTCTCTCTTCTCTAGTATTAGCTATCCCTCCTAGCTTTGTGTCATCAGCAAATTTAATCAGTTTACCCTCAATTCCTTCATCTAAATCATTGATAAAGATGTTGAACAATACAGGTCCCAGGACGGAGCCCTGTGGTACCCCACTTGAGACATTCATCCAGCTGGATGTGAAGCCATTTACAACCACCCTTTGAGTCCGATCACTAAGCCAGTTATGAATCCACCTAACAGTTGCCTGGTCCATTGCATACTTGGTCATTTTTTCAATAAGGATGGTGTGAGATACTTTGTCAAATGCTTTGCTGAAGTCAAGATATACTATATCTACAGCATTTCCCTGATCCACCCAGTCAGTGATTCTGTCATAGAAGGAAATTAAGTTAGTCTGACATGACTTGTTAGTTACAAACCCATGCTGACTCTGGTTAATCACTTCATTCTTATCCATGTACTTACATACATGTTGTTTAATAATTTGTTCAAAGATCTTTCCTGGTATAGAAGTCAGACTCACCGGCCTATAGTTCCCTGGGTCCACCTTCTTCCCCTTTTTGAAGATAGGAACAACATTTGCTCTTCTCCAGTCTTCTGGGACTTCTCCTGTTCTCCAAGAATTTTCAAAGATTATGGAGAGTGGTTCTAAAATTTCTTCTACGATCTCCTTCAGTACTCTGGGGTGTAATTCATCTGGACCTGGAGACTTGAACTCATTTATGTTAGCTAAATATTCCCTCACAATCTTTCTGTTTACAGATAACTTGGATTCTTCTATTCCTTTAAAAGGACAGTGAAGATCAGTTGATGTTACATTTTCTTTCTGAGAGAAAACAGATGCAAAATAGGAATTAAAAAGTTTGGCCTTCTCAACATCCTCTCTTACCATTTCTCCATTTTCATCCTGTAAAAATCCTATAGCATCTTTGACTTTTCTTTTACTTTTGACATACCCCCAAAATCCTTTTTTATTGCTTTTGACATCTCTTGCAAGCCTTAATTCATTGTCAGCTTTAGCTAACCTGATACGTGCCCTGCAGGATCTGCAGACTGCATTATAATCTTCTTTAGATATGCCTCCCTCTTTCCATTTAATAAACATTTCTTTCTTTCTTTTTAGCATGTGTTTAAGTTCTGTGTTCATCCATCCTGGTTTCCTTAAAAGCTTCCCATTCTTCCTACTTTTCGGGATTGTTAACGATTGTGCTTTGAGAATCTCATTTTTAAAAATTTCCCATCCTTCCTGGACATTTTTGTCCTTAAGGACATCCAGCCATTGGATCCCTCCTATTCTCTTTCTGAGTCTCTTAAAATCTGCCTTTCTAAAATCTAACCTTGAAGTTTGAGTCTTCACATGTCTTCCTCCTCTAGTTATCCAAAATTCTATAATAGCATGATCGCTGCCTCCTAGGGTCCCAGCCACCTTTACCTCCTCAACCATTTCCTCCCTGTTTATAAGGATTAGATCCAAAGTAGCAGATCCCCTTGTTTTCTCCCCTACCTTTTGGAAGATAAAGTTGTCAGCAAGAGAGGATAAGAATTTGCTTGACCTGTTAGTTTTACTTGAGAGAGATTCCCAACAAATGTCTGGATAGTTGAAATCTCCCATGACCACTACGTCATATTTTTTGGAGAACTTGGTCATTTGATACATAAAGAGTTCATCCATATCTTCAGCTTGCCCAGGTGGCCTGTAGTAAATGCCTACAATGGTGTCCTTTCCGTTGTTCTCTCCTTGTATTCTTACCCAAACAGTTTCCACAGAACTCCCAGTCTCTGAAGCTTCAATCTCTGTGCAGATATACGCTTTTCTAACATACAATGCAACACCTCCTCCTCGTTTATCAAGTCTGTTTCTTGCAAATAAGTTGTATCCTTTTAGCCTTTTATTCCAATCATGTGTATCGTCCCACCAAGTTTCAGTGATTCCAATGACATCATATTTCTTTTCCTGCGTTAGTAGTTCCAATTCTCCTTGTTTGTTGCCCATGCTTTGTGCATTTGTATAAAAACATTTTAGTTTGTGATTGGTTTCTCTTCCTCCCATATTTTTATTATTTAAATTGTTTTGTCTTTGTTCTTCTTTTCCACTTCCAGTAGCAGAGATCTCAATAGTATTTGTCAGCTGTATGGCTTTTTCTGGCCTTTTGCTTCCCTTCCCACATTGTTCTAGTTTAAAGCTCTTCTGATGAGTGTAGCAAGGCGACTTCCAAATACATGTTTTCCAGTCTTCGTAAGGTGCACCCCATCTCTAGCAAGTAGTCCATCGTATAGGTAATTCATTCCGTGATCCAGAAATCCAAATCCTTGTTGACGGCACCATCGACGTAGCCAGTTGTTCACCTGTAGAATCTTATTCCACCTCATTGTTCCATGGCCATCCACTGGGAGGATGGATGAGAAGACCACCTGCGCTCCCAATTCTTTCACTTTCTTGCCTAAGTCTTCAAAGTCACTGCAGATGGTTTCCAGGTCCTTTCTTGCGGTGTCATTTGTCCCCACATGTATTAGCAGGAATGGGTAGTGATCTGTAGGTCTGAAGAGTCTTGATATCCTGTCAGACACATCTTTAATTTTTGCTCCTGGAAGACAGCACATTTCTCTTGAGGTTATGTCTGGTCTGCAGATAGCGGCCTCTGTTCCTCTTAACAGGGAATCCCCCATGACCACCACTCTCCGTTTTTTCTTCACAACATTCTTCTTTCTCCATCCAGGAGGATTCTGAGGGCTTACAAGGTTATTCATTGCTGGCAAAGTCTTATTTTGCTGTATTTCTTCATGGTTCTCCTGCGTGAGAGCCTGGTACTGGTTCCTGAGCAGTATGGGTGCTGACTGCCTCTCGATCCTCCTGCTTCTGTGGGTCACATGCTTCCATTCCTCTGTTTCCTCAGGTGCAGTTCGAATTTCTTCTCTTTCTGAATCATGAAGAGATAATTCTGCTCTGTCTAAGAACTCTTCACCTTCCTTAATGATTTTCAAGGTAGTTAACCTCTCTTCTAGATTTCGCAACTTTTCCTCCAACTTTTCCTCCAACAGGGACACAAGCTTGCATTTCTGGCATGTGAAGTTTGGCTTTTCCACTGGCAAGTCTGTGAACATGTAGCAGGATATGCAGCTCACCAAATGGCTCCTGGACTCTTCCATGTTCTTATTGTTAATGTTCTGAAAACAGTGAAAAAAGCTTAAAAAAAAAGCTTCAAAATGCGCGGTTTACCGATGTCCTCTTTTCAGCTCCAACAGCCAAAATCCAGTGTTCTTTGAGCTCGCGGAGACTCTTCACTTACCCCAAAATGCAGTGGGAATATGCAAATTATCTCCTCAGGACTCCTCCCCTGGTTTATCCAGATATGCTGACACCTCTGGCAGGTTTCATACTGGATATGCTGTCACAACTGAAGATACATTGGTAGAGGCTGCAGCCTTACCTCCCAGTATGTCAGCACAGAGCTTAAAGCTTGGATTGCTGCTTGTCAACAGGCCGAAGGAAAACGTGTGAATATATTTACTGACTCGAGATACGTCTTCGGGATTGCACATGACTTTGGGGAGATCTGGGCAAGGAGAGGCTTTGTCACGACTGCAGGTTCTCCTGTGAAAAATGCTGAAAGCGTCAGACAATTGATGGAAGCGGTACAACTACCAAGACAGTTGGCTGTTGTAAAGGTAAAAGCTCATACCCGACCAGATGCCCCTGAAGCAAGAGGTAATGCACTTGCTGATCTCCATGCTAAGCAAGCAGCTCTTCTTCCAACATCCATGTCCATGGCTGTTAAGCGGCAGCAGACCAAAGAGCTAAATTCCATGCCAACTCAGGATCAACCTGCAGAAGAGCATCAACCGGTCCCTCCAATCACAAAGCTACACTGCACATAGCAAAAAGTCTCTAAAGAAGAACGCCAGTCATGGAAGGAGGCGGGTGCTAAATTGATAGATGGGCTATGGAAAAAGGGACAACTGTATTGTTTGCCTCGACTCCTATATCAGGCCGTTGCAGCCTGGGTCCATGGACTGGTGCATCGAGGGAAAAATCAAGCTTTGCTACTGGTACAGAAACTCTATTGGGCCCCAGGAATTTCCACCGTGTTGAGCGCACAAAACAAAGGTTGCACAATATGCCAAACCTGCAACCCAGGCAGATTACAGAATGTACCGACAAAACACCTTGCTAAAGCAGAGTATCCGTTCCAACGATTGCAAGTTGATCATATCACTCTCCCTAAAGCAGGACGATATGAATACTGCTTAGTAGTAGTGGATATGTTTTCCAGCGGGCCAGAAGCATTAACCGTTCCAAACATGACTGCCAAGACTACTGCCAAGAAGCTGGTCTCTGAAGTTGTTTGCCGGTATGGAGTCCCAGAAATTATCGAAAGTGATCAGGGACCAGCCTTTTCCTCATGCGTATATCAAGAAATACTTACCATGATTGGATCAACAGTGGCGCTGCATACTCCTTACCATCCACAATCAAGCGGCAAGGTGGAGAGATTGAATGGCACACTGAAAAGGCAATTGATCAAAATGATGCAGGAGACTACGGCCCAGTGGCCTGAGCTCCTTCCCATTGCACTATATCACATATGCACCACCCCCATAGGGAAACATAAATTGTCACCCTATGAGATACTATTTGGGTCACAACCAGCTATAGCTCGATTTACCCCACAACAATTATCAGAAGAAACAGATCATGTTGTGCAATATGTGATTCAGCTTGCCAAAGCCTTAACTAACATCCATGCGTTAGTATCATCTTCTATTCCAGATCCAGCTGATGCAGAATGTTATCATACCCTCAAGCCCGGAGATTATGTGTATGTGAAGAGACATGTTCGGAAACCTAGTGATCCAACATGTGGCAATCCGGATATTAGATTTTGTAGCCCCCTGGGACAAATGCCTTCATGGTGTATGTTATCAAATAACACCGTTTTTATCGATTTAGTACATAAATTAGTATTACAGCACTCTGCTTTATGGGATCTGCCATCAGCCACATATTGGGTCTGTGAGAATAATGCGTATAAATGGCTCCCAGTCGGAGTAGGGGGGACTTGTATGTTGGCCCGGCTAACTCCAGCCACTTATCTTATTCCCCATAGTAAAGTAGATATGAGAGCCATCCCTCTTCGTACCATCTATAAATGTGCCAAGGACAACACTCCACGCCCATCAGGAAGACCTCATTTAGTACAAATGAGTATGCCCAATAAGATAGCCAGTACTGTCTTCCTCTACCCTACTGTAACACAAATGTGGGACAAATTAGTGGAAGTCACTGACTACTTACATGACCAGATTTGGAGTGTGTTGGAAGTAATTAATACTACTGTTGCGGTGCAGGATCAACTTATTATAGTAGCTAATCAACATACTTTAGTGCTGGACTATTTGACAGCAGCTCAAGGAGGGATGTGTCAGGTTATAGGCCCAGCCTGTTGTCACTATATTGACCCCGACTCTACCATACGGTTAAAGACTAAAATGGAAGACATTAGGAAACTCAGGGAAGAATATAACAAACATAACGAATTGAACCTTGGTGGTCTGATACATTCTCCTTTTTAAATCCTGCTAATTGGTTTAAAGGGATTGGTGGATGGATTGCTGGAATATTACAAGGAGTGTTGCATATTGCTGCTTGCATCTTGTTAATATATGTTTTACTAAAACTAGTCTTTTATTGTATCCCAATTTGCATGAGGAAAACCTGCCAGTCATTAGAGAGCAAGGAGGACGCTGTCAACCAACATCCAGTGTTACTATACACGGACCTCCCAGATGTAACCAGCATTGAGGACCTGGACAGCAAGGGAATGATGACCTTCACCCGCTTCCCCTGACCAACCTCACGTCTGAAGATCAGAGCTTTATGATTATATCAACGGACAAGGGGGGATGGACATGCCGCAACGGTCTCAATTGGTAACAAGGGCACTAATTGAGTGAAGACCAATGTCCCTCAGGCTCAAAACATGACCCTGGGATAGCACCTCTATTGTTGATAATAACAATTTTTAGTGGGGGAAATGTAAAGGACATATCGATATTCATGCTATAGTTACTTCATTTTGTGCTTGCTTCTAAAATCACGTTATTATTACACCTTGCATAGCATACATTCATTCATTCTTTTCTCCTGCTTCACATGCAGTTTTCTCACAAGAACCTTTTCTCTCAAGAACATTCTATGAAACACCCTGCTCCTGTTATCTAACTAGTCTGAGCAGGGATGTATAACCCTGTAACTTTCCATAATGTGCAGAACTAACGATAATATGACCATATGTGTGTTTCCGTAATAATCGTACTAACATTGGTTTAAGCCTGTAGTATGGCTGTAGGTGATTGGCTATTGATATACTCAAAACAATATATAATGCTAAGTAAAATAAACGGGATTAGAGATTCTCCAAATCCTCCCATACAGAGCTCTGTCTTCGTCTGGTTTCCTGATTGCAATCAACCTTGTAACATAATAATTTGACACTCAGTTGGTCAACCGTGAAGGGTCATTGCTGCCCTCCTTCAACAGTGACCTCGGCCCGTTTACTGACTACTTTTGTGTGATTTTGTATTTTCTCTGACATCCATGTTCTGACCCTGCTACCTGACTATTCTTCTTGCAATCTCACACCACAGAACATTAGGTAACACTGTGGCCCAAGCTTAGGGGGTCTCTGTCTAAGTCCAAATCCATGTAGAGGGGTTAAAGGATGATGAGCAAGGCAAACCCTGGGATCTGGAAAATGGAGTAGATAGCGCTAAGCCTGTTTGTGGTAGCCATCTTTTGAGCTGCCAGGTGACAACGAACAGTGCCCCCAATACATTGCGTCTGCAAACTATTCCAGCAAGATCTGCATTCAAATAGCTAAATGGCGCACCTTCCTTTCTTAACCTGCTATGTGCCCAGACAGTAGTGTACAACCGTATATAGGGGATTGTCAGATTCAAGAGAAGTTGAAATATTATTTGTAAGGTCCATTTGTTTCCTATTATCCTTTGTGAAGAATTCCAAAGTTATCACCACATAAAGTGACACACGTTAGATTTGAAAAATGGGCCCAGATAGGAACACAAAACTGGCTGCAGGAAGAGGTTAAATCAGAGTATTTTGGGCACTAACTACTATAGTAAAAACGGTGAGTAAAGACAATAACACATCTACTGAAATGATCAAACTCAACAGTCTCCATCAGTAAGTAGTGAGTAACTACTGGTGAAACCTCTCTGTGGTAATTGGAGTATGGGGATCGGTGGATCTTGGCAATCTAAACTATTGTTAGGGCCAATATTTTCTGTCAGATGAGTTTCAAGAAGAAATATTAGATGTTCAAAGAGAACTTTTTATAATAGTGCAGAGATGAGGTGTCTTAAATTTAGCTTAGAGATATATCATGGCACAGGTGTAATGTTTTTTTTTGTTTAGTTTATCACAATCTGGTTTGAAGTTAGCTGGTTTTAAAATAAATTGAAAAGTCAGGATAAAGGGAAACTCTATTGTTATTGTAGAGAAATTCACACTTGGCCTCACTGCACATTTAAATGTTGTAGATCATAAATGTGAAGTTTGGCCAGAAAGACTGGACCTGGTCTTGTAGGGACCATATGAGCACATTCAGCAGCACAGAAGGGAGAGAAGGTAGATTCATCCAATAAGATATCAGGGATCTAGGAAGCCAATAGCATCATTACCCTCCGCTTTCTCTTACAGTCCCATCATAATATTTTTCTTTAAGTAATTTTCTAGCTTTGTGGTTTACAGATATGGGCAGGTAACGTCTCCTAATCACAGGGAGTAGGTGGATCCTCCAGGTTGTAAGTTCTATGGAAAAGGGTTTCAATGCCCAAAATCATTTGAACAGTTTTGGGTGGAAGAGAATGTTGTGGTCTACAGGCAAAATGGTGATCACACGATTATGATACGGCTGAACTAAACAACCGATAAAGCAGCCACAGCCGGTGACTGAGAAGAATCTGTGACTTCTCTGTAATTAGTGGTCACTACTCACCTGGGTAATCATATGTAGGAATCTCCTCTTTACACCACTCATCACCCCTCACATATGCCTCTATAGTATTAATATGGGTCAGATCTTCACCCTGAAACAAATATTGTAAAAGTCACAAACAGATGAGAAATCACATCTATGATCAGCTCTAATCCTGCCATCTCCACCGTTCTCATTACACAAATAGGAAACACATAATACTGGTGGATAAAACAAGACTGAACACAAGACCTTCACAGCCGTCTACACATCATAGGGGAGATCTCATGACACCTTCTCTCCATCTACCTGATGATCCTGAGGAACATCGGGGTCTTCTTGTTTGCAGTCCTGTGGAAGAAGAGGATGGGGACATCTGTCTGGTGTTGTCCTCTTATTGGATAGATCTGGAGGAAACACATACAGGGACTGAATTCACTCTTTACATACAGATAATTATAGGCCGTGTGTATTTAGTCCTGTCTATTACCTGGTGATGTGAGGGGCTGGGGAACCTCCATCATGAAGTCCTTGTACAGATCTTTGTGTCCTTCTAAATACTCCCACTCTTCCATGGAGAAATAGACAGTGACATCCTGACACCTTATAGGAACCTGACACATACAATGATACAGTCATCCCCCCGATCCTTTCATTATGTTACTGTATAATATCCCAGTATTCCCAGCAGTGTCACCTCTCCAGTCAGCAGCTCAATCATCTTGTAGGTGAGTTCTAGGATCTTCTGGTCATTGATGTCCTCATGTATCAAGGCTTGAGATGGAGGCACTGTGAATGGGCGCAGGGTTCTTTCCCATCCCTCAGACATATGGACCTGACGGTGCTCACTAGAGGTTTTCTTCACTACTGTGTAATCCTGGTTATGGAGAGACACATTAATAAATCTCACTACAGACATTTCCAGAGTCCTCACCTCTCCAATTCTGTCCATCTGTTATTCCCACAGATAACAATAATGTAATGTGACGTCATCAGAATCTCTCACCTCTCCAGTAAGCCGGAAGAGGATCTCTAGGGTGAGGTGTAATATCCTCTCCGTCATCTTGTCCCTGTCCAAATCCACCTTTGATGATTCCATAAGGAAAATTCTCTTTAATAGATCTTCACTGAGAGGATCCGATATTGTAGGGACCTGAATGAGAAGATGATGAGCCGATGTAACATCATAAAAATCCTGTGTAATAATACAATTACTGGAGATAATAAGGGAAACATATGAGGAGATATATTATTTTACAGTATTTAGTTTTCTTCTTTACATCTAGTAATAAAACCTATATATTTTAGGCCACAGACAACAAGCAGTTCCTTCCTTGGAGTCTGCAGCTGAACACGTTTCTCAAAGACTCAGCTTCCATAAAGCTAATTCTCGTCTCATTTACCAACACTGGAATAGGCATTAGCAATACTGCAGGAGATATTCATTACACGTGACATGAGAAATAACTACTTCATGATGAGGACGACATCTTCATCTTCTACTACGGCTCTAGAAACATATTTGGCTAGAGTGCTTCACTGACTACATCACCACCAGCCGTCTATATGAATGTTTCCCGTCTTCCCTGGACTGTAATCTTCTATCACATTAGATCTCATGTCTGATTCACACACAGAAGTTTGAGGCTTTGACACATGGTAAGGTTTTTAATATTATACAGAGTAGGACTATCCCGAATGGGTTCACCTTGCCATGGTGGGATAGCTTTCATGCTATTTTTGATCAAAAACAGACAGCCGGGGGGAGCCACCTGAAAAATGCTCGAGATTCCCATAGACTTACATTGGGCTCGTTGCTCGGGTCGAGCACCCGAGTATTCCAATGTGCTCAACCCGAGCATCGAGCACCCGAGCATTTTAGTGCTCGCCCTTCACTAGTTCTGAGTTTAAATCCCTGGTGCAGAAAAAATAAACTTTTGTTTTTTAAATGATGATGGCGAGCACACAAACTTCACTGATGCTTGGCTTTGATATCTGACTTTTCTCACACATCAGAATAAGAATCACAATTACTTTTAGACCCCTGAGTATTATCACGGTTAATCTCATAAGCCAAGAAAAACCTGTAGGGACACTGAACTTTTTATTATTAATTATTATTATTACTATTATCCTTTCAAACCAAAACTATGTGACACAGATGCCTTACCATTAAACTGTAGGTTCATTATTTGATTATTTAGGCAGTGATATATAATTATAATAATTACATAGCAAAAGTAAATTGGGAGTTTGCAGTCAGTTCTTGTGTGGATGGAAAGAAAAATTGACAATAAAGAAATGTTATCATTAGACCCCTTTAAGAAATTATGCAAATGAACAGTCACTTGGAAATAGATATGTAGTAAATTAGTGCCTCCCAAATTTACTTTGGCTATGTAATTTACCAAACAAATAGACAGCGTGTCTGAAACTCTTAACACGTCAGGATGACAATCAAAATGTCAGATATTAAAAGTAAAACACCCCTGTAGTTTGTGTGCTAAATAGGGATAATTAAAAAAATAATAATATTTCTATTGGGATTTGAACTGTGACACTTTAGTTTCAGAGGCTGATGCCTTACCATTGAGCTATCCAGGCAAGTGATAGTAACTGGCAGCTTTTCTTGTCTTATGAGATCAACCATGAAACTACTCAGGGTGACTAAAAGTCATTGTGATTCTGATTCTGATGTTTGAAGAAAGTCACACATCAAAATCACACATCATTTGAATTTGTCTGTGCATAAGTCTCAATGAGTTTCAATCAGATTTGCACTGAAAATCATATAACCAAATGGAACTCCTAGGTTTCTTCAACTGAGTTAATAGCTCAGTCGTTAGTGCACTGGTGTCTGGATATAGAATTTTAGGTTCAAGTCCCATCAGTGAACAGTGACTTCTTTTTTATTATTATTACAGTTGTAAAAGTCACTTGTCAGACAGGGTATTTAGCCTCAAACTGACATCATTATGATGTTTGATTTTGATATCTGATCATGTCCTAAAATGGACACTGTACTCCTGTGACTGTGTTAACCCCTCTAGTTGCTGGATGCTTCTGGAGCACAACACTTCCTGTCTCATGTGCTTGTGTTACTGCTAATAGTTGCTGAATGCTTTTAAATCAACAGCACTACTTCTGCATGTCACACTCTGCAACAGCACTACTTCTGCATGTCACAACGGGCATTGCAGAAAATGACCTTGGTGGATGACGTTCAGGCCTTCCTAACGGTGTTTGAAAGGGTCGCTGAGAGGGAGAAACTTGCACCAGAGCAGTGGGCTGAGGTATTGGCGCCATACTTGACGGGAGAGCCCAAGAAGGTGTACTATGATTTAGCTTTGCAGGACGCCAAAGGGTATGGCAAGCTAAAAGCTGAGATTCTCGCACACTTGGGGGTGACAATGACTATCAGGGCGCAGTGGGTTCACCGCTGGGGTAATCACTGGGACAAACCACCTCGCTTCCAAATGTTTGACCTGTTGCACCTGGTCCAGAAGTTGCTGGTACCGGATTCCCCTACACCTGCGCAGATGGTAGAGCGGGTGGTGATGGACCGGTTTGTGCACTCCCTGCCAAGGCCCATACTGACTTGGGTTGCCCAGGGTGATCCCTGGAATGCGGATGACCTGGTTGGACTGGTCGAGAGATACCAGGGGGTTGAAGGTTCCTTGGGAAGGCAGCCCACTCCATACTGGGATTCCCAACAGGGGGCAGAGACTCAAAAGGGGATGGGCCATCCAAGGTCCAAAGGAGCGGGAGAGGTGGTGCCTAAGGTCCCTACAGGTTATGTTGTTTACTGGAGGTGCCACGGCCCAGGCCATATAGCCGCCCATTGTTCGCTGAGCCAATGGACTGCAGCATAGGACGCCATTGTTCATATTATGCTTATCCGACCTGCAGTGTGAAATGTCAACCCAGCGAGGGGCCACAAGCATGTCCTGTGAAGGTGAACGGACAGGAGGTAATGGCACTGCTAGAATCTGGGAGTCTGGTGACCCTTATGATGGCCACCCTTCCCCTTCAAATGATCCCGGGGAAAAAAAGTTGGCGTTCGGTGCATTCATGGTGATGCTAAGGACTACCCCATGGCCAGAGTAGACATTGAAATGGCTCACGGTACTGAGTCCCACGAGGTCGGAGTCGTTCAGGACTTGTTGCACCCTATTACTATAGGCTGGGACTTTTGTTTGTTTTGGGATGTGTGGGGGAAGAGTTCTGGGTTCGCTGGCTCAGATAAGAAACCAGTTAACCCTGAGGAGGTATCACCACACCCAGAATCAGACAGGTTTCCCTTTTGTGTCCTTGTTGGGGATAAGGAGGTAGTGCCCCCCGAGTCTGCCATTCCAGAGTTAGGGGTGACCAGCGAGAATTTTGGGTTTGCCCAACATAGGGACCTAACTCTGAAGGAAGCTTTTAATAATGTTACTGTTATAAATGGGGTTACACAGGAGCCGGGGGCTGACACAAGGTTTCCCCATTTTATGATGAGTGGGGAGTCATTGTACCGGGTCAAGAAAGTAAGGGAGGAGCGAGTGGAGCAGTTAATAGGGCCGGGCCCCTATAGACAGAAGGTGTTGGACATGGCCCATTGACATGTCTTGGGGGGATATCTGGGAGTGGAAAAAACGCAGGAACAGATTGTGCAGAGGTTCTATTGGCCCGGATGTACAGTGCCTACAAGTAGTATTCAACCCCCTGCAGATTTAGCTGGTTTGATAAGATGCAAATAAGTTAGAGCCTTCAAACTGCAAACGAGAGTAGGTTTTATGAACAGAAGCATAAATCTTACAAACCAAAAAGTTATGTTGCTCAGTTGAATTTTATTAAATTTTAAACATAAAAGTGTGGGTCAATTATTATACAACCCCTATGTTTAATATTTTGTGGAATAACCCTTGTTTGCAATTACAGCTAATAATCGTCTTTTATAAGACCTGATCAGGCCGGCACAGGTCTGTGGAGTTATCTTGGCCCACTCCTCCATGCAGATCTTCTCCAAGTTATCTAGGTTCTTTGGGTGTCTCATGTGGACTTTATTCTTGAGCTCCTTCCACAAGTTTTCAATTGGGTTAAGGTCAGGAGACTGACTAGGCCACTCTAACACCTTGACTTTTTCCCTCTTGAACCAGGCCTTGGTTTTCTTGGCTGTGTGCTTTGGGTCGTTGTCTTGTTGGAAGATGAAATTACGACCCATCTTAAGATCCTTGATGGAGGAGCGGAGGTTCTTGGCCAAAATCTCCAGGTAGGCCGTGCTATCCATCTTCCCATGGATGCGGACCAGATGGCCAGGCCCCTTGGCTGAGAAACAGCCCCACAGCATGATGCTGCCACCACCATGCTTGACTGTAGGGATGGTATTCTTGGGGTCATATGCAGTGCCATCCAGTCTCCAAACGTCACGTGTGTGGTTGGCACCAAAGATCTCGATCTTGGTCTCATCAGACCATAGAACCTTGAACCAGTCTGTCTCAGAGTCCTCCAAGTGATCATGAGCAAACTGTAGACGAGCCTTGACATGACGCTTTGAAAGTAAAGGTACCTTACGGGCTCGTCTGGAACGGAGACCATTGCGGTGGAGTACGTTACTTATGGTATTGACTGAAATCAATGTCCCCACTGCCATGAGATCTTCCCGGAGCTCCTTCCTTGTTGTCCTTGGGTTAGCCTTGACTCTTCGGACAAGCCTGGCCTCGGCACGGGAGGACACTTTCAAAGGCTGTCCAGGCCGTGGAAGGCTAACAGTAGTTCCATAAGCCTTCCACTTACGGATGATGCTCCCAACAGTGGAGACAGGTAGGCCCAACTCCTTGGAAAGGGTTTTGTACCCCTTGCCAGCCTTGTGACCCTCCACGATCTTGTCTCTGATGGCCTTGGAATGCTCCTTTGTCTTTCCCATGTTGACCATGTCTGAGTGCTGTTCACAAGTTTGGGGAGGGTCTTAAATAGTCAGAAAAGGCTGGCAAAAGAGATCTTTAATCCACACATGTGAAGCTCATTATTCTTGGTGCCTGAACTACTTCTTAATACTTTAGGGGGACCAAACAGAATTCTTGTGGTTTGAGGGGTTGAATAATAAATGACACTCTGAATTAACTTTTAACGTTTTTAAAAAAAAAAAAAAAAAATTTGCTGCAGTGCATTTCCCACTTCCAGGCTGATCTACAGTACAAATGTCACAATGCCAAGTTAATTCCGCATGTGTCAACCAGCTAAATCTGCAGGGGGTTGAATACAACTTGTAGGCACTGTAAGTATTGCAAGTCTTGCCCTACACGCCAGTTAACCGCCTCCACCTCTCACTTTCAAAGTCCCCTTGTGCCTTTGCCCATTATTGTAGAGCATTCAAGAGAATTGCTATGGAAATTGGTTGGTCCCCTGATTGAATCTGCTCGTGGGCAATATCAATATACACTGCTCAAAAAAATAAACGGAACACTCAAATAACACATCCTAGATCTGAATGAATGAAATATTCTCATTGAATACTTTGTTCTGTACAAAGTTGAATGTGCTGACAACAAAATCACCCAAAAATCATCAATGAAATCAAATTTATTAACCAATGGAGGCCTGTATTTGGAGCCACCCCCAAAATTAAAGTGGAAAAACACACTACAGGCTGCTCCAACTTTGATGTAATGTCCTTAAAACAAGTCAAAATGAGGCTCAGTATTGTGTGCGACATCCACGTGCCTGTATGACCTCCCTACAATGCCTGGGCATGCTCCTGATGAGGTTGCGGATTGTCTCCTGTGGGATCTCTTCCCAGACCCGGACTAAAGCATCCGCCAACTCCTGGACAGTCTGTGGAAATTTGATTTCCATTGATGATTTTTGTGTGATTTTGTTGTCAGCACATTCAATTTTGTACAGAACAAAGTATTCAATGAGAATATTTCATTCATTCAGATCTAGGATGTGTTATTTGAGTGTTCCCTTTATTTCTTTGAGCAGTGTGTATTGGTTATCCTGGACTATGCCACACGCTTTCCTGAAGCGATTCCACTGAGAGCCTCCATCGCAAAGAGTATAGCCTGCGAGTTAGTCCACATTTTTTCCCCAAACAGGCTTACCAAAGGGAGATACTCACCGACCAGGGAACTCCCTTTATGAGTAAGGTGATGAGGGAGTTATGCAAAGTCCTGCAATTCTCCCAGGTGAGGACTTCAGTATACCATCCTAAGACAGATGGCCTTGTCGAAAGGTTTAACAAGACTCTGAAGAGTATGCTGAGGAAGGCCATAGAAAGGGCAGCAGAGACTGGGATTGTCTCCTACCGTATCTCTTGTTCTCCATCTAAGAGGTTCCACAGGTCTCTACAGGGTTCTCGCCATTCGAACTCCTGTATGGCTGACATCCGCGGGGTCTCCTGGATGTTGCAAAGGAAACCTAGGAAGCGGAGGTCTCATCCCACAGGAGTGTCATCGCGCACGTCGCTCTGATGCAGGAGAGGATTGCGAAGGTGATGCCCATTCTGAAAGAACATCTCCTCCAGGCACAAGAAGCTCATGCCAGAGTCTACAACCGGTCAGCCAGAGTGATCCAATTCAATCCGGGAGACCGAGTGCTCGTGCTAATTCCTACGGTGGAAAGTAAGTTCTTGGCCAACTGGCAAGGGCGGTATGAGCTGGTGGAAAAAGTGGGTGAAGTGAACTACAAGGATCATCAACAGGGACGACGTAAGCCGTACCAGATATACCATATCAACCTCATCAAGCCGTGGCAAGACAGAGAGGCTGTGGAAGCTCCATGCTTGCTGGGCAAGCCAGAAGGTGACGTTGGAGGAGTCGCAATAGCGGAAACGCTACCGAAGGCCCAGAAACAGCAGTGTCGAGAGTTGTTGCAGAAGAACCGGGATCAGTCTACAATAATGTACTGCACCTACGCTGCTTCTCATGAGCTAGAAGTCCAATAATGTCCATTCCCTAGTGTGCATGTCCGGAAGTGACGTATTTTACACTGAAACGCTAGATAAACATGGAATCAATGGCGCTATATAAATTAATAATAATAAGAATAATGAAAAACTGATTGCCGCCGCTTCACTCGTACCTGTGACTGCGCATGCCCATAGTTATCATTCCACACTGGAGCACATCTAGGATCATTGTCACGAATGTGCATGCCCAGATGTCTGCGTTCCATGCCGGAGCGCATATGGTATAGGATTGCATTCCACCAACAGAAAAATCCTCTCTCTGAGATCAGCATCATGGGAGACTAAAAACAACTATTGCACATCCTCCCATCATGCAATAGGCATGTAGATCTACTTTATCACTACAAAAAAATATGGGATTATGGCCCACAGTATATTCCTAAATGGTCAAATTTGACCCCTATTGCATAATTAGAGATACATAAGGAACACCACACTTGTTAGTTACTAAACAGTATAACTGGGATATAACTGATAAGAAATAATTCTGATATAGAAGCTCAGATCTCTTGATGAAGTAAAACAATATGTGAACCTCATTCACAGGGAACTGAGTAGCAATGGGTAGAGTATAAAATCCAAAAATGTAATCCAGAATGGGGCTGTATTCACACAAAACAGGCATAGTAAATTTGCTCATTGAGTTCCTTTGGAGCTTGTGAATCCAGTCTGGAAATCCACTCACTTTCCATTTTGAGGATACATCTATTGTGATCACCTCCTCTCACATTGGGTTTAACCACCTAAATGATGCAAAAGGAGATGTCTCCGGTTTCACCTCAATGTACACTGTTCAAGTGTCTCACTAATGAGGTGTCCCGACCATGGCGTATTTCGCCCAAATGCACCCCCCACAATCGTCTTGGTCGTGCATACATAATCTAGGGGGCAGTTGCATGTGGCCACATATACAAGTCCTGAGGTTTTACAGGTGGAATAATCCCTCTGGAAAAAGGTTTTCACCCATAGATGAACTCGAGAAAGATTTATATGGTCTCATCCAATTACATGTACAACTTTCTCCAAAACTAAAGAAACCACAGATTCTTCTATCTAGCCAAGTCCACTTGGGTGCAGGTTTTTATAGAAACTATGCACTAAATGGTCCCTAATTGACCAAACCCTTTATGAAAGTTATTGTGGGAATAGATCCCACAGCACCCTCAGGTCCGGGTCGACCACAAGTACATACTAGTGATTTCTGAGGAGATTAAAGATAAGGTCACTCTGATTGTGACAAGTTTCTATTACTTGTGTTATCCCATATTTTTCTTGGTTTCTTGGTTAGACATGGAAGAATGTCTGTCTCTCCTGTTTTTCTGCAAACAATTGTGCTGAATCCAAAATGTACTGTGGATACCTTTTTCCTTGAATCTGGTGTTCATGTCTATTGCCCGTATATTAATATCTGTGACATTAGAGCAGTTTCTACTCAACTGTAAAAATTGGCCCTTGGATATTGCTTGTTTTTTTTTTTTTAGTAATTTAATAGTTTATTAGTGCTCATAGGTTAATGGTAGATGAGTGTCCCTAGGGTCCCATCCCGTTTTTTCTTGATTGGTACATCCAGGAAAGGCAACTGGTAATAATTAAACTCTGATATAAATCTCAGGCCGACTCTATTGATGTTGAGTTCCCTGACAAATTCAAGAAATTGCTCACTCGTCTCTGACCAGATGATAAAAAAATGTTGTCAATATATCAATATCATACCCTAATATATAGATGCCATCACTTATGATCATCCCTGCATATTGTGGTTTCCTCCCATGAGCCCAGGAATAGGTTAGCAGACGAGGGGGCACAGCGGCTCCCCATCGCAGTACCCCTGAACTGGTGGAAGTACTTCCTGTCAAAAAGAAATATGTTATGAGTAAGAGTGAATTTTAGAAGATCCTCCATGAAGTCATTATGTCTGCTACACTCTATTGATCTTGATTTCAAGAAACGACTTACTCCTCTGATACCGTCCTCTTGCGATATATTACAGTACAAAGCCTCGATATCTAGTAAGGCCTGCTCCCCTACATGCATGTATACATGCTCGAGGGTCTACATGTAGGGGAGCAGCCAAAGGGAAAGCAACTCCAGAGGGATTATTCCAACTGTAAAACCTCAGGACTTATTCCAACTGCAGGACCTCAGGCGGTACTGTGCAAATATTATACTGTGTGTGGGAGGATGGTGGTAGTGTAGGAATATAATATACACCTGTTTATAGGGAATGTGTTCATTCCCTTATAATCTTCATATATTTCAGGTTCATCCCATGTGCAAGATACACAAGAAATCCATAATATCTCTCCATATGTTTGGACCTGTAAGTTTTTATGTTGATTCTTTTTATTTATTCCTGATCTTCATTCTTTTTAGTACGTCCCGGAACATTAAACTGTGGGGGGGGCATCATGCAACCTGCATAAGAGGCATAATGGGGGCATTACACTGTGTGGGGCATCATACATCCTGCATAAGGGGCATAATGGGGGCATTACACTGTGTGGGTGCATCAAACATACTGCATAAGGGGCATAATGGGGCATTACACTGTGTGGGGGCATCACACATCCTGCATAAGGGGCATAATGAGGGCATTACACTGTGTGGGGCATTATACATCCTGCATAAGGGGCATAATGGGGGCATTACACTGTGTGGGGGGCATCATACATAAGGCATAAGGGGCATAATGGGGACATTACACTGTGTGGGGGCATCATACATACTGCATAAGGGGCATAATGGGGGCATTACACTGTGGGGGCATCATACATACTGCATAAGGGGCATTACACTGTGTGGGGGATCATACATACTGCATAAGGGGCATTACACTGTGTGGGGGCATCACACAACCTGCATAAGGGGCATAATGGGGGCATTACACTGTGAGGGCATCATACATAAGGCATAAGGGGCATAATGGGGGCATTACACTGTGGGGGCATCATACATACTGCATAAGGGGCATAATGGGGGCATTACACTGTGTGGGGCATCATACATCCTGCATAAGGGGCATAATGGCGGCATTACACTGTGTGGGGGATCATACATACTGCATAAGGGGCATAATGGGGGCATTACACTGTGTGGGGGATCATACATACAGCATAAGGGGCATAATGGGGGCATTACACTGTGTGGGGGATCATACAACCTGCATAAGGGGCATAATGGGGGCATTACACTGTGTGGGGGATCATACAACCTGCATAAGGGGCATAATGGGGGCATTACACTGTGTGGGGGCATCATACATCCTGCATAAGGGGCATAATGGGGGCATTACACTGTGTGGGGGATCATACAACCTGCATAAGGGGCATAATGGGGGCATTACACTGTGTGGGGGATCATACAACCTGCATAAGGGGCATAATGGGGGCATTACACTGTGAGGGCATCATACATCCTGCATAAGGGGCATTACACTGTGTGGGGGCATCATACATACTGCATAGGGGGGAAATACACTGTGTGGGGCATCATACATCCTGCATAAGGGGCATAATGGGGGCATTACACTGTGTGGGGGCATCATACATCCTGCATAAGGGGCATAATGGGGGCATTACACTGTGTGGGGGCATCATACATACTGCATAAGGGGCATAATGCGGGCATTACACTGTGTGGGGGCATCATACATACTGCACAAGGGGCATAATGGGGGTATTACACTGTGGGGGCATCATACATCCTGCATAAGGGGCATAATGGGGGCATTACACTGTGTGGGGGCATCATACATCCTGCATAAGGGGTATAATGGGGGCATTACACTGTTGGGGGCATCATACATCCTGCATAAGGGGTATAATGGGGGCATTACACTGTGTGGGGGCATCATACATCCTGCATAAGGGGCATAATGGGGGCATTACACTGTGTGGGGGCATCATACATCCTGCATAAGGGGCATAATGGGGGCATTACACTGTGTGGGGGCATCATACATACTGCATAAGGGGCATAATGCGGGCATTACACTGTGTGGGGGCATCATACATACTGCACAAGGGGCATAATGGGGGTATTACACTGTGGGGGCATCATACATCCTGCATAAGGGGCATAATGGGGGCATTACACTGTGTGGGGGCATCATACATCCTGCATAAGGGGCATAATGGGGGCATTACACTGTTGGGGGCATCATACATCCTGCATAAGGGGTATAATGGGGGCATTACACTGTGTGGGGGCATCATACATCCTGCATAAGGGGCATAATGGGGGCATTACACTGTGTGGGGGCATCATACATCCTGCATAAGGGGCATAATGGGGGCATTACACTGTGTGGGGGCATCATACATCCTGCATAAGGGGCATAATGGGGGCATTACACTGTGTGGGGGCATCATACATCCTGCATAAGGGGCATAATGGGGGCATTACACTGTGTGGGGGCATCATACATACTGCATAAGGGGCATAATGCGGGCATTACACTGTGTGGGGGCATCATACATACTGCACAAGGGGCATAATGGGGGTATTACACTGTGGGGGCATCATACATCCTGCATAAGGGGCATAATGGGGGCATTACACTGTGTGGGGGCATCATACATCCTGCATAAGGGGTATAATGGGGGCATTACACTGTTGGGGGCATCATACATCCTGCATAAGGGGCATAATGGGGGCGTTACACTGTGTGGGGGCATCATACATACTGCACAAGGGGCATAATGGGGGTATTACACTGTGGGGGCATCATACATCCTGCATAAGGGGCATAATGGGGGCATTACACTGTGTGGGGGCATCATACATCCTGCATAAGGGGTATAATGGGGGCATTACACTGTTGGGGGCATCATACATCCTGCATAAGGGGTATAATGGGGGCATTACACTGTGTGGGGGCATCATACATCCTGCATAAGGGGCATAATGGGGGCAGTACACTGTGTGGGGGCATCATACATCCTGCATAAGGGGCATAATGGGGGCATTACACTGTGTGGGGGCATCATACATACTGCATAAGGGGCATAATGCGGGCATTACACTGTGTGGGGGCATCATACATACTGCACAAGGGGCATAATGGGGGTATTACACTGTGGGGGCATCATACATCCTGCATAAGGGGCATAATGGGGGCATTACACTGTGTGGGGGCATCATACATCCTGCATAAGGGGCATAATGGGGGCATTACACTGTTGGGGGCATCATACATCCTGCATAAGGGGTATAATGGGGGCATTACACTGTGTGGGGGCATCATACATCCTGCATAAGGGGCATAATGGGGGCATTACACTGTGTGGGGGCATCATACATCCTGCATAAGGGGCATAATGGGGGCATTACACTGTGTGGGGGCATCATACATCCTGTATAAGGGGCATAATGGGGGCATTACACTGTGGGGCCAGTAAAGGGGTCCTGTACTATGAGAACAATACGTTTCCTCCCTTCCTGTCTCCATAGTTGGGTCGTATGTATCTATTACAGGAAACAGAACAAAAACCTTATGATTCTTATAAAGGGGCAACACAAGACCCCAAAAGAGTCTCGGTGCTGAAGGGGTTAATGCCCCCTGCGCCCAGTAATGGGGTCTCCACATACCTCCACCTGCAGAGCCGCCACCACATATATGGCTGCTCTGTGCGCACAGGAGCTGTGATGAGGTCACAGGAGGGGAGGAGTCAGGGGTCACATGATCAGGGGCCTCAGTGGATGCAGGACTCTGCTGTGCTGGTTGTCATGGTGCTGGATGAGCTGAAGTTTATGTGTGGGGTCAGGAGGGGTTTACAGTGTGGATGTAGCAGAGCCGCGTGTGTACGAGGTGTACGGAGCGGAGCCGCGTGTGTACGAGGTGTACGGAGCAGAGCCGCACGTGTACGAGGCGTACGGAGCAGAGCCGCGTGTGTACGAGGTGTACGGAGCAGAGCCGCGTGTGTACGAGGTGTACGGAGCGGAGCCGTGCGTGTATGAGGTGTACGGAGCGGAGCCGCGTGTGTACGAGGTGTACGGAGCGGAGCCGTGTGTGTACGAGGAGTGCGGAGCGGAGCCGTGTGTATACAATGTGTATGTAGCGGAGCCGCGTGTGTACGAGGTGTACGGAGCGGAGCCGTGTGTGTACGAGGTGTACGGAGCGGCCAAAAGCAAAGCCCTCGAGGTGTGAAGAACATACGACCCCCTAAAGAGGAGAGTGTGTGTACGGAGCGGAGCCGTGTGTGTACGAGGTGTACGGAGCGGAGCCGCTCGTGTACGAGGTGTACGGAGCGGAGCCGTGTGTACGAGGTGTACGGAGCAGAGCCGCGTGTGTACGAGGTGTACGGAGCGGAGCCGCGTGTGTATGAGGTATACGGAGCGGAGCCGCGTGTGTATACAATGTGTCTGTAGTGGAGCCGCGTGTGTATGAGGCGTTCGGAGCGGAGCCGTGTGTGTACGAGGTGTACGGAGCAGAGCCGCGTGTGTACGAGGTGTACGGAGCAGAGCCGCGTGTGTACGAGGTGTACGGAGCAGAGCCGCGTGTGTACGAGGTGTACGGAGCAGAGCCGCGTGTGTACGAGGTGTACGGAGCAGAGCCGCGTGTGTACGAGGTGTACGGAGCGGAGCCGCGTGTGTACGAGGTGTACGGAGCGGAGCCGCTCGTGTACGAGGTGTACGGAGCGGAGCCGTGTGTACGAGAGCGGAAGCAGAGCCGTGTGTGTACGAGGTGTACGGAGCGGAGCCATGTGTGTACGAGGTATACGGAGCGGAGCCGCGCGTGTACGAGGTGTACGGAGCGGAGCCGCGCGTGTACGAGGTGTACGGAGCGGAGCCGCGCGTGTACGAGGTGTACGGAGCGGAGCCGCGCGTGTACGAGGCGTAGGGAGCGGAGCCGTGCGTGTACGAGGCGTAGGGAGCGGAGCCGTGCGTGTACGAGGCGTAGGGAGCGGAGCAGTGCGTGTATGAGGCGTAGGGAGCGGAGCCGCACGTGTACGAGGCGTAGGGAGCGGAGCTGCACGTGTACCACCACGTGTACGAGGTGTACGGAGCGGAGCCGTGTGTACGAGGTGTACGGAGCGGAGACGTGCGGAGCAGAGACGCACGTGTACAAGTTGTAGGGAGCAGAGCCGCGTGTTTACGAGGTGTACAGAGCGGAGCTGTGTGTACAGAGCGGCCAAAAGCAAAGCCCTCGAGGTGTGAAGAACATACAACCCCCTAAAGTGACCCCATTTCAGACACTGTACCCACGAGGGAAGTCATCTGAGGGTGTAATGGGCTTTCTTACGATGCTGCATAAGCACGCAGTGTCAAACCCACAGCTGCTCCTGACCATGTGCACATACCCTAACAGTTCCCATAGAACACCATATCACATACATAGCAGCAGCTTTTGTTTTGGCCAAAAGATTTTGTAAGCCGCCACCATGACAAGGTAGACTCTTCTGGCAGGGCCCTACTCTACTCTAGCCTATTAAACATTTCTTAAAATATCCAGTACTCTATTTAGGTATATTTTTCTTTAACGGAATGTGTCACATACATTTTTTCAAATAATATCACATACAAAGGGACAAAAACCGTCACACCATGGCCGTACTGCATATTACCACCACATAGTGACCAAATAATACTACATACAAGGAGCAAATACCACCACACCATGGCCGGACCACATTTTACCACCACATAGTGACCGAAAAACACATACAAGGAACAAGTACCACCACACCATGACCAGACCACATATTACCACCAGATAATGACCAAATAATACTACATACAAGGAACATAGAATTAAACCTCATACTCTTGTTCATACATATTTGTATCCCACCCTGTATATAAGCTGTTTATTGCAGGAAATTTGTGTGAAAACCACCAATGTTAGGAAATACACCCGCATTTGATCTGGTGCAAAGCATAATATCCTGGCAAAGGATCATAGAGCCGCAGATATACCGAGCATTATCAATCACTTCAACGGGAGGCAAATAGATGCATCATTGTAAAACAGACGA
Organism: Phyllobates terribilis; assembly: GCF_046119375.1. Taxonomy (NCBI): domain Eukaryota; kingdom Metazoa; phylum Chordata; class Amphibia; order Anura; family Dendrobatidae; genus Phyllobates; species Phyllobates terribilis. The sequence continues at coordinate 11,861,064 of NW_027362796.1, forward strand.
AAACAAGTATGTACAAAACACTGGTGAGATTACTGTAGAACATTGCAATGGTGAATCAGATTAGATGGAATGTACAAATCCATGCTATCCAGGAGTTGGATGTATAACAGATCAATTGCAATGGGATACGTCTGCATAGAGTCTGACGCAAAACTTGATCGTGAGGCTATAGGTATAGCAAGCATTTCTATCTGTATCAATGAAAAACAGATTGTCATAGAAATATTGAAAATCTTTTCTTCTCCCCTGTCTCAGACACCTCTTCCCTCCTCCCCTATAGTAATTGTCCACGGGAGAAGAGCTGACACTTTGACCAGTGGCCTCTATGCAAATCAACACACACATGAGAAGGGCCTTGCAAGCAAATGCTGGCCCAAAAGCTGCTACCAAACCCAATTAACACAGGCTTGTGATAGATTTACAGCTAACTGAGAAGGTTGTATTCCCAGTGCTTCAAAGGGAATGTAACAAAGGCCTGCCGACGGCCTGAAGCCGATATGGAATATAGAATAACTAAAGTTCCATATGTCCCATAATAATGGGGCCTATATTTTGGGCGGCAGGGTCAGCTAAGGAACAATATGGATATTTTCCCGTCGCTGTAAGCCCCTCTGGGGAGCTGTGGCGCAAAAGTAACAAAATAGCAGACGGCAGCTATACCGTGTGTGGTCTCTGGAGAAAGGTAAAATCATAACGGAAAATATGGTATCACTTTTGGGCCTCTACGGTCAACCCACGATAAGTTATTGTGTGTTTTGGGGAGCCCATGAAAAATGGGTAAAATGGGATAATCAGGTAACAGCCAGCGCTGAATTTTGTTATTATACACTGGCAAATAAATGCCTTCCTCCAGAATACTGGACAACATTGTTTTATACAAATTGATAGGATTCATAGCACCGGAGCAGATTTCATATATCAACAGTTCTAATAGCACATACTCCGGGGCATCAAAACATTGTGTCCATAGAGAATAATGATCTCACACATTCTTCTTTCTTTGGTCTTGTAAAAGTTAATTATCCGGTAAGGGGTGGAAACAGACAGAAACACCTTAATATGCGTGAAGCCTTCTGGATCTGACGTGTAAATACTAAATACCCTTCGGGTAATGAATTTCCGCAATGACCGGTTTTACATCTATTGATGAAATTCATACTGGTTTATTCCCAGCAGACATCTATATGGTGACATTCCAGGTTTTCTGAATTTATTTTGTGCTTTTTCCGGTTATTATTTGCCTTTCTGTATATTACGCTATCATTGATGATTCATCTTTGCAGAACGCACATAAATGATGCAAATATCTTAAAGATTTTTCAGCAATGACTGAGTATTTCCATTGCAATGTTCTGCAGCTTATTTATCCATTTCTCATATATTTATTTTTGTCAGTTTTTTCGTAATATAATTCAATGATTTGTTTTTCGTTGATACAGATAGAAATTCCCGCTACATCCACAGCTTCACGATTCAGTTCTGCATCAGATATTTGTTTTTGTCAGTTTTATTATAATGTAATTACCTGTTTTTCGTTGGTACAGATAGAAATGCTTGCTCCATCTATAGCCTCATGATCAGGTTTTCCATCAGACTCTATGCAGATGTCTCCCATTGCCATTGATCTGTTATACATTCAGCTCTTGGATATCATGGATTTGTACGTTCCATCTAATCTGATTCGCCATTACAATGCTCCACAGTAATCTGATTCGCCATTACAATGCTCCACAGTAATCTGATTCGCCATTACAATGCTCCACAGTAATCTCACCAGTGTTCTGTACTTGTTCTCGTCTGTTTTACAATGATTCATCTATTTGCCTCCCGTTGATATGACTGATAATGCTCGGTATATCTGCGGCTCTCTGATCCTTTGCCAGGATATTATACTTTACACCAGATCAGATGCGGGTGGATTTCCTTGTAAATCAATTTTGATTTGCATAATTTTTTTCCCCCTTTATATGTTCATTGTTATAGGTTTATAGTTTCTCCATATTGGTTATTGTGCATATTATTTTAGATTTTTACGTGTGTCAGATCGATAAGAACAATATTTCTATTCACAATTTAGACATTGATGCGTTTTCTCTGTTTATTGGACATTGTTATTGCGATGCTCTATACTGAATCTATCCTCCATCTCATGCATACATGTTCCTGTCCCTCTATAATCAGTATATCCTCCCACCTTCCGTTGCTATAGTTGATGGCATTTGTGATGTTCGGACCCTGTGATCTCACACCTGTACACTTAATCCCGGTGTTGTGTTCCTATATGGGATAATCCCCTGGCAGCTAACACAGGTGGTCTTCACACAGATTTCCTGCAATAAACAGTTTATATACAGAGGGGGATACGGATATGCATGAATAAGAGTATGAGGTGTAATTCTATCTTATTTTTCACCATCATGGTGTTTTGCATTTCTGGCTAGTTGTGTGACGCTTATAATGATCATCTTGTCTGTATTTGATCTCGTTGCCTTCAATGTGAACTGTGGCTGGGATTTTCTTCACACCTTTTGCATGTCTAATTGATTTCTCATTTCATGTCATGTGACTCCATTGTGCTTGTATATATATATATGACTTCATTGTCCTTTTCTCATCTGCTATAACTATGGGCGCAACCCTAGCGCCAGAAACGTGTAAGAATTTTACATTTTTTGTTCTTTTTAAATGATCCAATATATTTTTCTCATATTTTACCTGTTGGAGTGCTGATTTTCTCCTTTTCGTTTCCTTCATATGTCTGTGCTCACCAGCGGGACCGGCACCCTTCAGTGGACTATCTTCACCCGGTTTGGATTCAGAGTTGCAGCTCCCTAACCCTCCCTCCTGTTTCTTCACAATATTTTAACACGTATCCTAGGCCTCGATGTTCCCCATACAAACTTGCTGTTAGAATTGTTGAGACGGGAGAAAAAGGTCTGAGGAACGCAGACCGGAAAGGTCTGAAATATATAAAGAAGATCTGGTAAAATGTCCATTTTGATCACACTAATACGACCAAACCAGGACAAGGGTTTCAAGTTATAATTCATTAGATTTTGAACCATTTGTTCAAGGATGGGGGATATAATTTAAAAGATACAGGTCATCCAAGTTCCCCAGAATTTGTATACCCAGGTACTTAATTGTGTCTTTTTGCCACTTAAAGGGAAAGTTAGAAATTAGTTATTGTGTCAGTTCAGGGTTAAAAGTTATGTTCATGGCTTCTGTTTTAGAGTAGTTGACTTTAAAATTGCTTACATGGCCGAGTTATTCGAATTCCTTTATTATAGAGAGAAATGAAATCATTGGGTTTGAAACATAGAACAACAAGTCATCTGCGTATAGAGCTAGTTTATAGTGATGTGAGTCTATAGTAAGACTCTCATCCAGACCTGGGTACCAAAGAACCTGTAAATAAAAGAATAAAATAAAGTTTATACTTATCTTCTGATGTTTTCCCTCCGTCGCGCTGTTGTCTGAAGGACCTGCCACGTCATTGAGTCATGTGACCCACCACATGACTCAATGACGTCACCGCAGGTCCTGCACACAACAGCGTGAGCCGCTCAAGCCTCCGGACGGGGCAGAGAATGCATCAGAAGGTGAGTATAAAGTTTATTTTTTTATTTTTTACCTTTCTGAACAAGTTGTCAAGCACTTTTCCAAGTGATGCTTGGAGAAGTGCTTGATAACCCGCATGCGGAAATGCATGCAAAGACGCCTCACAAACGCTTCTACCTGGCGGGAAAACCGCATGTAATATCCGCATGCGATTTTCCCGCCAGGGAGAAGCGTAAAAAATATGCTTCAGGTCCGCAACGTGGGCACATAGCCTAACTCCACTAATATCTGGATTTATATGTAATGCTACCGCTAAATGTTCCATCACCAATGTGTATAGGAGAGGTGATAAGGGACACCCTTGTCTCGTCCCCTTTTTAATAGAAAATGTGTCATATAGAAGGCCGTTTACCCTATCGATTTAGGGTCAGTGTAGAAGGATCGAATTTTAGATAACAAGAAAGAGTCCAACCTAATTTGTGGTAAGGTGCTCTTCAAGAAAGTCCAATGCACTGTGTCAAAGCTTTTTTAGCGTAGGCAGAAACAAGGCACATTGGGATCCCCTGTTTTTTTGCATGTGAAATTAACGTTTTATTTTTATTATCACGAGCTTCTCTGCCCTTAATGAAGCCAACCTGATCGTTGCTGACAATTGAGGGTAGATAGTGGGAGAGCCGTGTTGTAATCACTTTAGAGAATATGGTGACGTCTACATTATTGATATTGGATGAATATTAGGGCAGGTATTTGGTTCTTTTCCAGGCTTTGATGAAACCATTATATGAGCCTTAAGTGATTGGGGGGCAAAAGGGGGAGTCTTCTGAGATATCATTGAACACTTTGGCTAAAACTGGTAATAACTGGGGGGAAACATCTTATAAAATCTATTATTGAATCCATCTGGTCCAGGGCTCTTCCCGATAGGGAATGATTTATTGGCCTCTCCTATCTCTTGTTCAGTGAAAGCTTTGTCTAGTATCTCCTGCTCAGGGGTCTGTAAGGAAGGAACGGCAGTGTCCATAATATATTTGTCATTTTTAGTTTCAAGAATATTAGGTGGTATGTCGTGGTATTGTCCATGAATATTATATAGCGAACTATAAAAGAAACTAAATTCTTCCGCTATGTCAATGGGGTTATGAATTTCTGGCCCGGGTGCCCCTTTTATGTTGGATACGTATGTCCTTTACACGTGTGGATGTAACCTCCTTGCCAATGAGCAACCACATTTATTTGCGAACTCATACGAGTACCTTCACATGTGATCTTGGCATTTTGTATACGTTTGATGTAGTAAAGACCTTCCCTCCTTTCTTTTTTTCAGATTATTTTTATTTAACAAAACAAAGAATTACCAACATTTTTTTTTAAATAAACTTTGTGACAAAAAAAATAAAAAAGAAAAACCAGTAAAGAATACAAGAACCGGTTTACAATGATATAAATCCCAATATCGCTCTATAGTACAAGGTTTTGGAACAGTAATTTTACATTTGTACATAAATATCTGAAGACTTCCTGACGGCTTATTTTTTTCCCTATTGGGACATTGAAAGAAAAAGAATATATCCAAGAAGGGGCAATTGTGTGGACTGAGACTATGATTATTTGCTGACACCTTGGGTATAAGGATATAAATTCCTGGTTTACTGCAGGGATATGTACATATGGTCCAGTATAGTATTTCTGAAGCAATACCTGGGGTAATTAACCATTGCTCCCATATGTGTATGGATTTCTTGAGAGCATTCTTTTTAATATAAGCTCCACTTTCCAAGCATAGAGTGTTATTTATCCTGGATTTTAGTTCTGTTATCGTTGGAGGAGAATTGTCTATCCAATGTAGTGCCAACAACTTTCTGGCTTGGAATAATATTATTGAGCTACCTATTGCCATATGGGAGTCAGGATCTACGTCCTCTCCCAGGAGTCCTAGGATACAGATTTTAGGTTCCAACTGAAGTTGTATCCCAAATACAGATAGTACAAGAGTGATCACCCCCTTCCAGTAGTCGCCAATATTTACACATTTCCACGTCATATGCATCAGGTGGGCATCATTTTGACCACATCTAGGACATGTGTCATCCGTTTCTATTTCAATTTTAAATAAAATACTTGGGGATCTATATACCCTATGAATGAGAAGAATTCGGGACAATCTTTGTGACTCTGACAATGAAAGATTCGGTGTCAAATCCAGTATTTCCCCCATTGCTCCTCAGATAACAGACCCACATCCTCCTCCCATTTTGTCTTAACTATCAATATTATCCAAATGTAGGGCCAGTAACTGCCTATAAATAAGGGTTAATAGACCTTTTGTATCCACTGCTTTAGCAATAGTATCTATTGGGTGATGTCCATCAATCAGTATGGCGTTTATTCTAGTACCCCTATCCTCCCACTCACTAATATTATTTAGCTTCTGTAGCTCTGGTAAGTTATAGTTGTGCCATAAAGGAGTATAGTTTGTGTACTTTCCAATTCCCAGAATATTTTTACCCCTATCAAACACCTTATATATTAACTTTAGTGTACGACATTCTAAGTAATTTTCTCAAGGAGGCCCTATATCTAGTACTGAGAATGGAAGCTTCCACTTGGTTCCTTCCATAAGTAGGCGCCCTGAAATTACACAACATTTGCGAGTACCCCATCCATGAAACTACTTTAGCTCCATTCTAGCGTTAAGCAGGTCTGCGTATACCTGGAGGGAAGCAGATCATTTATGTTGTTTGTCAAGGAGATCAATCCGCTCAAGCAAATGAGACTTTAGCTGTTCTCTCCGTTTTTTAGCTTTTATCTATGTTTTATTATTATCCCTCTGAGGACACATGTGAGTGCTTCCCATTTAAATGGTAAGGCAGTTTCATCATGCTCATATATAATTGAAGGAGTCTATAGTCTCAAGAAGGTCTGAGACACAGAGTGAGTCTTTCAGCAGATTATCATTTAGGTTCCAACATCTGAAGCCTTGGTGGAGTCCGGCATAGTCAGATCTATAATACAACGGGAGATGCGTGTCTGTCTGAAGCCTTTACAGACAGCGCAAGAGCGACAAGCCTGCGCAGTCCGGCTCCAGACAGAAGCAGGCATGGAGCAGTTACAGGTAAGAGAAGCGTATATGGCGCCGGAGATCACAGTATGCGTAGACACTGAACGCATATCGCGATCTCCGGCGCTGTACTTACATACTTACCTGACCGGGAGGAGCGTTGCCGTGGCGCCTCTCTTCGCCGGAGACCGGGGCAGGAGTGAAGGTGTCGGAACCAGCACATGCACATAGCGCTATTTGCAGTGTCTTCAGCAAAATGGTGCCAGACAGCGCGGTATGGGCATGTGCGTATTCTGGCGCCGCACTCCTCCCCCAGCCTCCGGCAAAACAGAACACCGCAGTGCTGGAGCACAGAGAAGAAAGGTGAGATTAAGTGTTTATTTTTTTGCATGTGTGCAACGTGAAAGGGATGAGGGGTGCCATACATACCTTGATCGGGGGGGAGAGGGGGCAACACATATCAGGATTGGGGGATGAGGGGTACCAAGCATACCAGGATTGGGGGATGAGGGGTACCATGCATACCAGGATGAGGAATGGGGTGCCATGCATACCAGGATGAGGGGTACCACACATAGCAGGATTGGGGGGGATGAGGGGTGCCATACATACCAGTATAGGGATGAGGAGTGTCAAGCATACAAGGATTGGTGGGTGAGGGGACCATGCATACCAGGATTGGGGGGTGAGGGGTGCCATGCATACCAGAATAGGGATGAGGGGTACCATACATACCAGGATAGGGATGGGGTACCATGCATACCAGGATAGGGATGGGGTACCATGCATACCAGGATAGGGATGGGGTACCATGCATACCAGGATAGGGACGAGAGGTACCCTATATACCAGGATAGGAATGCGGGGTACCATGCATACCAGGATAGGGATGGGGTACCATGAATACCAGGATAGGGATGAGGGGTACCATAAATACCAGGATAGGAATTCGGGGGTTACCATGCATACGAGAATAAGGATGAGGGGTACCATACATACCAGTATAGGGATGAGGGGTGCCATACATACCAGGATAGGGGATGGGGTGCCATGCATACCAGGATAGGGATGAGGAAGCCATATATACCATGATTGGGGATGAGGCGTGCCATGCATACCAGGATAAGGGATTGGGTGCCATGTATACCAGGATAGGGATGAGGAAGCCATACAAACCAGAATTGGGATGAGGGGTGCCATGTATACCAGGATGAGGGATGTGGTGTCATGCATACCAGGATAGGAATGCGGGGTACCATGCATACCAGGATAGGGATGAGGGGTACCATGCATACCAGAATGAGGGGTACCATGCATATTAGAATAGGGATGAGGGGTGCCATACATACCAGTATAGGGATGAGGGGTGCCATACATACCAGGATAGGGGATGGGGTGCCATGCATACCAGGATAGGGATGAGGGAGCCATATATACCAGGATTGGGGATGAAGCGTGCATTGCATACCAGGATAAGGGATTGGGTGCCATGCATAACAGGTTTCTGGGATGAGGCCATACATACCAGAATTGGGATGAGGGGTGCCATGTATACCAGGATGAAAGATGAGGTGCCATGCATACTAGGATGAGAGGTACCATACATACCAGAATAGGGATGAGGGTACCATGCATACCAGGATAGGAATGAGAGGCACCATGCATACCACGATGAGGGGTGGGGTGCCATGCATACCAGGATTGGGGGATGAGTGGTGCCATGCATACCAGGATGAGGGATTGGGTAACATACATACCAGGATTGGAATGAGGGGTGCAATGTATACCAGGATGAGGGGTACCATACATACCAGAATAGGGATGAGGGGTACCATGCATACCAGGATAGGAATGAGAGGCACCATGCATACCAGGATGAGGGATGGGGTGCCATGCATACCAGGATTGGGGGATGAGGGGTGCCATGCATACCAGGATGAGGGATTGGGTAACATACATACCAGGAATGGGATGAGGGGTGCAATGTATACCAGATTTGGAATGAGGGGTGCCATGCATACCAGGATTGGGGGATGAGGAGGCCATACATAGCAGGATTGGGGGATAAGGGGTGCCATACATACCAGGATGAGGGATGGGGTGCCATGCATACCAGGATTGGGGGATTAGTGGTGCCATACATACCAGGATGAGGGATTGGGTACCATAATACCAGGATTGGGATGAGGGGTGCAATGTATACCAGATTTGGAATGAGAGCTGCCATGCATACCAAGATTGGGGATGAGGGGTGCCATGCATACCAAGATTGGGGATGAGGGGTGCCATGCATACCAAGAATGGGGATGAGGGGTGCCATGCATACCAGGATTGGGGATGAGGAGTGCCATGCATACCAGGATTAGGGGTGAGGGGTGCCATGCATACCAGGATTGAGAATGAGGGGTGCCATGCATACCAGGATGGGGATGAGGGGTGCCATGGATATCAGGATGGGGATGAGGGGTGCCATGCATACCAGGATGGGATGGTGGGGACAGGATGGGGGCAGCAGAAATACCAGGAGGGGGGCAGCATATACCAGCATGGGAGACCATATACCAATAAAAATGCTCGCCACCCAGGCATAGAACGGGTTCAATAGCTAGTTACAATATACAGGAGCATGATCTGACCATACAGCAGTTCCTACCTGAGATGTAGGTTGCCATGTAGGCAAGTGACGGCTAATTAAGAAAAGGACTATATGGCTATGCATATTGTGTAAAGGAGAATAATAGGTATAATCCTTTACGTCTGGATGTAGTATCTTCCATACATCAACTGGTTGAGACCAAAGCACAATTAGCAAAGCTTTTGTTTGTGTTTTAGATTGGTGACTCCAGCCCCGGGACACATAAAAAGAAGGATCCAAGACAAAATTAACCCCTTTACAACCCAAGGTGGTTTGCACGTTAATGACCAGGCCAATTTTTACAATTCTGACCACTGTCACTTTATGAGGTAATTACTCTGGAACGCTTCAACGGATCCCCGATTCTGAGACTGTTTTTTCGTGACATATTGTACTTCATGATTGTGGTAAAATTTCTTCAATATCACTTGCGTTTATTTGTGAAAAAAATGGAAATTGGGCGAAAATTTTGCAATTTTCAAAATTTGAATTTTTATGCCCTTAAATCAGAGAGATACAGTACAGACCAAAAGTTTGGACACACCTTCTCATTTAAAGATTTTTCTGTATTTTCATGACTATGAAAAGTGTACATTCACACTGAAGGCATCAAAACTATGAATTAACACATCTGGAATTATATACTTAACAAGCAAGTGTGAAACAACTGAAAATATGTCTTATATTCGAGATTCTTCAAAGTAGCCACCTTTTGCTTTGATGACTGCTGTGCACACTCTTGGCATTCTCTTGATGAGCTTCAAGAGGTAGTCACCGGAAATGGTCTTCCAAGAATCTTGAAGGCGTTCCCAGAGATGCTTAGCACTTGTTGGCCCTTTTGCCTTCACTCTGCGGTCCAGCTCTCCCCAAACCATCTCGATTCTGTTCAGGTCTGGTGACTGTGGAGGCCAGGTCATCTGGCGTAGCACCCCATCACTCTTCTTCTTGGTCTAATAGCCCTTACACAGCCTGGAGGTGTGTTTGGGGTCATTGTCCTGTTGAAAAATAAATGATGGTCCAACTAAACGCAAACCGGATGTAATAGCATGCCGCTGCAAGATGCTGTGGTAGCCATGCTGGTTCAGTATGCCTTAAATTTTGAATAAATCCCCAACACTGTCACCAGCAAAGCACCCCCACACCATCACACCTCCTCCTCCATGCTTCACGGTGGGAACCAGGCATGTAGAGTCCATCCGTTCACCTTTTCTGCTTCGCACAAAGACACGGTGGTTGGAACCAAAGATCTCAAATTTGGACTCATCAGACCAAAGCACAGATTTCCACTGGTCTAATGTCCATTCCTTATGTTCTTTAGCCTAAACAAGTCTCTTCTGCTTGTTGCCTGTCCTTAGCAGTGGTTTCCTAGCAGCTATTTTACCATGAAGGCCTGCTGCACAAAGTCTCCTCTTAACAGTTGTTGAAGAGATGTGTCTGCTGCTAGAACTCTGTGTGGCTTTGACCTGGTCTCTAATCTGAGCTGCTGTTAACCTGCGATTTCTGAGGCTGGTGACTCGGATAAACTTATCCTCAGAAGCAGAGGTGACTCTTGGTCTTCCTTTCCTGTGGCGGTCCTCACGTGAGCCAGTTTCTTTGTAGCGCTTGATGGTTTTTGCAACTGCACTTGGGGACACTTTCAAAGTTTGCCCAATTTTTCGCAAAGGTGAACGGATGGACTCTACATGCCTGGTTCCCACCGTGAAGCATGGAGGAGGTGTGATGGTGCTTTTATGGTGACACTGTTGGGGATTTATTCAAAATTTAAGGCACACTGAACCAGCATGGCTACCACAGCACCTTGCAGCGGCATGCTATTTCATCCGGTTTGCGTTTAGTTGGACCATCATTTATTTTTCAACAGGACAATGACCCCAAATACACCTCCATGCTGTGTAAGGGCTATTTGACCAAGAAGGAGAGTTATGGGGTTCTACGCCAGATGACCTGGCCTCCACAGTCACCAGACCTCAACCCAATTGAGATGGTTTGGGGTGAGCTGGACCGCAGAGTGAAGGCAAAAGGGCCAACAAATGCTAAGAATCTCTGGGAACTCCTTCAAGATTGTTGGAAGACCATTTCCAGTGACTTCTTCTTGAAGCTCATCAAGAGAATGCCAAGAGTGTGCAAAGCAGTCATCAAAGCAAAAGGTGGTTACTTTGAAGAACCTAGAATATAAGACATATTTTCAGTTGTTTCACACTTTTTTGTTAAGTATATAATTCCACATGTGTTAATTCATAGTTTTGATGCCTTAAGTGTGAATGTACATTTTTCATAGTCATGAAAATACAGAAAAAATGTTAAATGAGAAGGTGTGTCCAAACTTTTCGTCTGTACTGTATGTGAGCAATTATATGCGTTTTCCATTGAAATCACCAGGACCCAACTCCCCTGCTTTCCTCACAATGGCCTCTTTTACATTGAAAAAATGTATGCGACAGATAATGTCCCTTGGACACTCAGGATCTGGGCCATGATTGCCTATTGTACGGTGCGCTTTTTCAATCTCCAGCTCCTTATCAATAGGATCACCAAGGATATTATTGAATAATGATCGCAGTGTTGGCATAATCACTTGTGCATTGATGCTTTCAGGTATACCCCTTATCCAGATATTATTGTGATTTTCTTCATCATCAACCATATTAAACAGATGGTTTATTTACTGGCTGTGAAGATCCAGTGTTAGTTTCTGAGCATTATGATGGCCTCTAACTTGGACGACATTATCCTCTAATCTCTGTACCTTGTCAGTAAGCTGTGACAGGATAGAAGTGAGGGGACGTATTTCAGTATTGTATGTGGTCTCCAGCCTCTGAATATATTGCTCCATATCTTCTTTAGTAGGGATAGACACAATCTGATATACAAATAAGTTATGTTGTTCCCCATATCAGAATAACCTGTGGCTGGGGGGTAAATGTCCCTGTGAAGCAAGCACTGCTCAGTATGTGGGCTTTGGTGAGAGTACAGGGAGATTGGTGGAGCTGTTTTCTTGTGAGGCCTACATTAAGAGAGAAGTTGGTGCAGGACTTACAGGCTGCAGCTGTCTGACATCATGATGGTTAAGACTGCTTCTTTTTCCACGCTGAGGTGAGGCAGTAATAGCTCCGGAGCAGGAAGATAAGACCTTCCATAAGAAACACTGCATAACAGACATGCTGACAGAGGTGGAGGACCTCAGATGAACCTCTGATCTCTTCTTTCTTTCCCATATCGAAAGTCATGTTTGAGGCTGTAAATTGCTTATAATTCCCCCAGGAACACGATCTGAAGAGAGTGCTTTCAGTGTGTGCATTCTCTTGATGCTGTGTCCAGGCCATGTCCTTCCTGTTGATGTACAATACGTCTGAAGTTGGCGTTGATTGGCAGCAGGATTGTGTGATGTAACAATCTTGTGTGATGTAACAGCCTTACGGAAACGCAAGATGTGACACCAATGGAACGGCGCCAGAACAGTAAGTGCTCAATTTCGGGAAGTGAAGTGACAGGTATACAGCTTACACAGAAAGACTGGAGAAAAGGGAACTACATCAATCAGATGTCAAGAAATGAAACGAAATGGATATATGAAATGGACTCTTTGAAACCAAGAGGTCTCAACTGCGGTGTAGAATTGTTTGCCTTTGATTAACTACACCTGCCAATCGTTACTCTCTGATTGAGAGGATACTTAAACAGGACCAGGAGACCAAAGGCTATCCCTGATGAAGGATACCGCGTATTCGAAACGCGTAGGAAAAGCCTTTTTGGTCCTCTCTGCTGCTGGTAGCACGTGATCACTACCCGTGACGTCACACAAGGCCCTGCACGAAGGTCCTCGCTCTCTTTCAGCGCGTCCTCCAGGAAGCGCTCGCTGCACGCTGCATCGTGGTGTCGGAGTCTCCGGCCGGGACCTCGAGACCTCTCATCTCCTGCATCTCGTTCTCTCTCCTCTCACCCAGCAAGAAACCAGCAGAAGATAAGTACGTTCTCCGCAACTGAGTGACCAGAACCACTGGATACCACAAGACGACCATCAGATGCCCTGGCTATACATTAAGGTACTGAACTGTATCACCAACGGGTGTTGAACCTTGAACCCTAAAGACACATAGAGGATTCTCCTCCTATATACTTCACCCCCTATCTCCCTTCCCATTATACATGCTTTTGAACTCATGTTTATTAAATAACCCTTTTTTTCACTAGCTACCTACACCAGCCACCAGCTGGCAGCTCAACCCACAGCTACTCCCTCTGGTTTTAGGGTTCATCTGACGGGGATTACCACCTACCACACAGGTTGCTGCTCTACCTCTACAGAACTAATAAATACCGCGATCAGGTTTCTGTGCATCCACAAGCTTACCTGAACTATACCAGGTAAACCCCTGTTCATTTATTAAGAGCCCCATATACTTCATAATTTTAATTATAATCCTAATTTCTATTTATCGATCCAAACCACAGGCTCTACCAGCTTTTTTAACCCAAATTAAGCTTCCATAACCCCACAGAAGCATATACTCATCAACCGAAGACACATCCCTGGGTATCTAATTAATATCTAGGATTACGCTCTTTTATGTAAGCCATCAATATAGAGGTATCTATAGTAAGATATAACTGGTGATTAAATATAAAATTATTTTTATTACAGTAATCACTTCAATATTTTATCTAAGAAGAAGATCTATTATTCCGCTCCTATTCTCCTCCTCATCTTCCAATAAGATCCTCCTGCCATCCCAGGTAAATACATGAACAGTAGCTCTACAGAAAATCAACCAACTTATACAGGTCAGTAATTACAGTCCTTATCTATCCCACTACAGGTCCCAAACAGCTCTGGATCCCTGGAGGAACTACCCAATGCTCTATTTTTAACCCTTGTTTTAATGCTAATATGTAGCGATAACATTTTTACTATTGGTTCACAAAATAAAAATATTAATATTCATCAACATTTGTATATTCTTCCATTACTACCCCCAGTAATCCTTACCTACTCCTCTCAGTACATCAGCGCAGTGGTTTTATATATTTTTGGTTTTATTTTCTATAGTGGTCTATGGTGACACATACCATCTGCAGCAGATATACTGAGCTTACCTACCAGCGCCCCTGATTTTATATTTAATTCCCCTACCTCAGAACAGTAAGTGAGTATGAGTGTTTTTATTTTAACAAGGCCAAACATGAGGAATGAGAAGGAGTTGTCCTAGTAGTGGACAACCCCTTTATGAAGATACAGTTTTCGGTTAAAAATGTAAAAGGCTTCTCCCCTGTGTGACTTCTCTGAAGTTTGTTAAGAGTTGATTTCCGTGTAAAACATTTCCCACATTAAGAACATGAAAATGGCTTCTCGTCTGTGTAAGTTCTCTGGTGACTAAGAAGTGATGATTTCTTCACAAAACATTTCCCACATTCTGAACAGGAAAAAGGCTTCTCCACTGTGTGATTTCTCTGGTGTATAACTAAACCTGATTTCCAGCTAAAATACTTCCCACATTCTGAACAGGAAAAAGGCTTCTCCCCTGTGTGAGTTCTCTGGTGATTAACCAAACCTGATTTCCAGCTAAAATACTTCCCACATTCTGAACAGGAAAAAGGCTTCTCCCCTTTGTGATTTCTCTGGTGATTAACCAAATCTGATTTCCAGCTAAATCATTTCCCACATTCTGAACAGCAAAAAGGCTTTTCCCCTGTGTGAGTTCTGTTGTGCTTAACCAAATCTGATTTCTGGATAAAACATTTCCCACATTCTGAACAGGAAAAAGGCTTCTCCTCTGTGTGACTTTTCTGGTGATTAACCAAATCTGATTTCCAGCTAAAACATTTCCCACATTCTGAACAGCAAAAAGGCTTTTCCCCTGTGTGAGTTCTGTTGTGCTTAACCAAATCTGATTTCTGGATAAAACATTTCCCACATTCTGAACAGGAAAAAGGCTTCTCCTCTGTGTGACTTTTCTGGTGATTAACCAAAACTGATTTCCGGCTAAAACATTTCCCACATTTTGAACAGGAAAAAGGCTTCTCCCCTGTGTGAATTCTCTTGTGCTTAACCAAAACTGATTTCCAGCTAAAATATTTTCCACATTTTGAACAGAAAAAAGGCTTCCCCCCTGTGTGAATTCTCTGGTGCTTAACCAAACCTGATTTCTGGCTAAAACATTTTTCACATTCCGAACAGAAAAAAGGCTTTTCCCCTGTGTGAGTCCTCTGGTGATTAACCAAATCTGATTTCTGGTTAAAACATTTCTGACATTCTGAACAGCAAAAAGGCTTCTCCCCTGTGTGAGTTCTCTGATATTTGATTAAACTTGATTTCTCTGTAAAACATTTTTCACTTTCTGAACAAGAAAATGGCTTCTCCTCTGTGTGAGTTCTCTGGTGATTAACAAGATTTGATTTCTGGTTAAAAAATTTCCCACACTTGAAACAAAAAAATCTATTGTCCGCTGTGTGAATTTTTTGATGTTTAAGAAAAGACTTTTCGAGGGAAAAGCTATTTCCATATTCTGAACATGAAAATGGCTTCTTTGCTTTAGGAGCAATTTGTTTTTTAATGCTTATTTTGTGACTTTGACTTTCCTTAGTAGTCGTAATGAATCAGATGACAGATCTTTGCTGTGAAGGGATGATGGTATATCTGGAGTAATGGCATTCACTTCAATTGTATTTTGTGTGATCTCAAGATCATCTGATTTAAAAATTGAAGATGTCAGCTGTCCCTCTGATCTCCTGGTACAGTCATCTGCCAAGAATAAAACCAATTATTATTTATGAATAACATATCCTTAAAATTTATATTGTTGAATATTTTTACTTAAACTCTCCGTAAAAATGTACTTTATGTAAAAGTATCATCATCTACCAAGAAAACATATCGCAGAAAAAATCATCCTTACCAACACCAAATCAGATAACAAATGCATTAGCATTTTAGTGTTGGTTGGGTGTACTGGGGTGTCTGTCCATGTGGGGTGCACTTATATAGTGCTGGGCACCCCTCCTGATCTAATAGTATGGACATCATTAAGCTAAGCCAGACACTGTGCATCACACCTACCTGTGTGACTGGCGTCCTATGCAAGCTTCATCTGTGTGCATCTTTAATACAAGGCAACCACCCCCTCCATGAATTGGTACGATTGTGAGTGGTTGCTCCATAAGTATTTTTCAGCTGCGCTGCCCCCACCTTTATCATGGGGGTCTGCGGCATCCTGCTGGTGCATTTGTTATATGATTTGGTGTTGGTAAGGCTGTATCTTTTTCTGTGATTTTCTGGAGTCACTTTATGGGTATTTCTACTGCTCTGGTTTTCTGCAATTTGGTCACATTAGGGCTTCTGCAAATGGTGTGTCCCATCTCCTCTGGGATCTGCTCCTGCGACGTCTGCTTCTCTCACCAGGAGCCGCCTTATTCATCCTGCAGGTGGCGCTGGTGATGGAGGAGACATCAGAACCAGAAGCTACTGGGAGGTACAGCTTCTGTCCAGCCACTCAGATTATAACGCCTGGGACCTGTAGTACCATCCAGTCTGGCAGTATGGGTGTGTGTGCTGTCCAGCTGGAGTAATCTGCTCCCTGCTTCAGCCAATTGGAAAGTACCACACCCTACTAAAGCTGGAAGCATATTGCCGGAAGCTGCCAGATACAGCCTTGTTCTCCTCTAGTTCAGTCCTCTGTGCTCAGCTAACGGCTTTTCTCTGACCTCCATGTTCTGACCCGGCTACCTGACTATTCTTCTTGCCATCTCACACCACAGAACATTAGGTAACACTGTGGCACAATCTTAGGGGGTCTCTGTCTAAGTCCAAATCCATGTAGAGGGGTTAAAGGATGATGAGCAAGGCAAACCCGGGGATCTGGAAAATGGAGTAGATAGCGCCAAGCCTGTTTGTGGTAGCCATCTTTTTTGAGCTGCCAGGTGACAACGAACAGTGTCCCCAATACATTGTGTCTGCACACTATCCCAGCAAAATCTGCATTCAAATAGCTAAATGGCGCTTCTTCCCTTCTTAACCTGCCATGTGCCCAGACAGTAGTGTACAACCGTATATAGGGGATTGTCGGATTCAAGAATAGGTGGAAAATAATTTGTAAGGTCCATCTGTTTCTTATTATCCTTTGTGAAGAATTCCAAAGCTATCACCATATAAAGTGACACATGTCAGATTTAAAAAAATGGGCCCTGATAGGAACACAAAACTGGCTGCAGGAAGAGGTTAAATCAGAGTATTTTGGGAACTAACCACTGTAGTCAAAAACTGTGACTATAGACAATAACACATCTACTGAAATGATCAAACTCAACAGTCTCCATCAGTAATAAATGAGTAACTAGTGGTGAAACCTCTCTGGGGTAATTAGAGTATGGGGCTCGGTGGCTCTTGGCAATCTAAACTATCGTAAGGGCCAATATTTTCTGTCAGATGAGTGTCAAGAAGAAATATTGCATATTCAAAGAGAACTTTTTATAATAATGCAGAGCTGAGGTGTCTTAAATTTAGCTTAGAGATATATCATGGCACAGGTCTAATGTTTTTTTTGTTTAGTTTATCACAATCTGGTTTGAAGTTAGTCGGTTTTATAAGAAATTGAAAAGTCAGGATAAAGGGAAACTCTGTTGTTAATGTACAGAAATTCACACTTGGCCTCACTGCACATTTAATGTTGTAGATCATAAAAGTGAAGTTTGGCCAGAAAGACTGGACCTGGTCTTGTAGGGACCATATGAGCACATTCAACAGCACAGTAGGGAGAGAAGGTGGATTCATCTAATAAGATATCAGGGTCCCAGGAAGCCAACACCATCATTACCCTCCGCTTTCTCTTACAGGCCCATCATAATGTTTTCTTCAAGTGATTTTCTGGCTTTGTGGTTTACAGATCTGGGCAGGTAACGTCTCCTAATCCCAGGGGGGTAGGTGGATCCTCCAGGTTGTAAGTTCTATGGAAAAGGGTTTCAATGCCCATAATTATTTGAACAGTTTTGGGTGGAAGAGAATGTTGTGATCTAGAGGCAAAATAGTGATCACACGATTGTGATATGGCCGGACTACACAACCGATAAAGCAGCCACAGCCGGTGACTGAGAAGAATCTGTGACTTCTCTGCATTTAGTGGTTACTACTCACCTGGGTAGTCATATGTAGGAATCTCCTCTTTACACCGCTCATCACCCCTCACATATGTCTCTATAGTATTAATATGGGTCAGATCTTCACCCTGAAACAAATATTGTAAAAGTCACAGACAGATGGAGAAGTCACATGCAAATCAATGGGACACAAATATAGGAATGAAAATAAACCCTTTCTTTCCTTGTAGGTTAATTCTACATGAAGTAAAACAACTAAGAATAATGTAGAATGTATTACGCAAAAAGCCGGCAATTCATCAGCGGCATACACCGGTACCCGACAATTTACAACAGAAAGAATAGAGCTTCACACATAGATTAGATAGATAGAAACATGTCAGTCACATATATATGAAGTACAGTGACAGTCTTGCTTACTGTACTTGTCATTTAGTGTAAAGGATTTATTAAAAAAAATATTAGTGTTTTCATGCACCGTCTCTTTAAAAAAGCCGGACGGCAATTCAGCAGCGGTACCCGACAATTTAGAATACAAGGAATAGAGAATCATACATAGATTAGATAGATAGAAACATGTCAGTCACATATATATGAAGTACAGTGACAGTGTTGGTTACTGTACTTGTCATTTAGTGTTAAAATAAAGGATTTATTTAAAAAAAAATTGGCGTGGGGTTCTCCTTAATTTTAGTCTCTAGCGGAGGTTAAGCAGACAGCTGGGGCAGATGTTTGAAGCCTGGGAAGGGGATGATACCCACGGAGCTTCCCAGGCTACTAATATCAGCCCCCTGCTGAATACCTAGCCTTTACTAGCTATTAAAATGGGGGACCCCCCAAAAAAAATGACGTGGGGTCCCCCCTAATTTAATAGCTAGCAAAGGCTAGGCAGACAGCTGGGGGCTGATATTAATAGCCCAGGAAGGGTGCCATGAATATTGGCCCCCTCCCAGGCTAGAAACACCAGCCGTCAGCCGCCCCAGAAATGGTGCATCCATAGGATGCACCAATTCTGGCACTTAGCCTCGCTCTTCCCACTGCCCTGTAGCAGTGGCAGTGGGGTAATAGGGCTGGGGTTGATGTCAGCTTATAATGCCAGCTGACATCAAGCCCAGGTTAGTAATGGAGAGGAGTCTATAAGACACCCCCATTACTAACCCCATAGTCAAAGTTAAAAAAAAACACAAACACCCAGAATAAAGTCCTTTAATTGAAATAAACACACAATTCTCTATTGTTCTAAATTAAACCATACTTACCGTCACGCCCATTCCAGCTGAAGCCAACGATGTCCTGCAATAAAAGTAAAATAATAAAGCAACATCATCCTTACCTTTCCATGGTTCCCAGGACAGCTTCAGCTCTGCTACATCGAGATGACAGGCTGGACCGCAGCAGAACGCTGCCATTCAGCCTGTCATCCCGCAGAAACTGAGAAGCGCAGGTATGCTTGCGCTCCTCAGTGTCTCTCTGTGACGACATCCAGATGAGCCGAGTTCATGTCCAATGAACTCGGCTCACCTCATGCACGTCACTGACAGCGTGGGAAAATTCTCACGCTGAAGCGCTGAGTGCAGGAGAATTTTCCTACGCTGTCAGTGACGTGCATGAGGTGAGCTGAGTTTATTGGACATGACCTCACCTCATGCACGTCACTGACAGCGTGGGAAAATTCTCCTGCACTCAGCGCTTCAGCGTGAGAATTTTCCCACGCTGTCAGTGACGTGCATGAGGGGAGTTCATGTCCAATGAACTCAGCTCACCTCATGCACGTCACTGACGGCGTGGGAGAATTCTCACGCTGAAGCGCTGAGTGCAGGAGAATTTTCCTACGCTGTCAGTGACGTGCATGAGGTGAGCTGAGTTCATCGGACATGAATCCGCAGCGCAGGGAGGCCCAAGCTTTCTGGGCCCCACCCGCTGCAAATTGCAGTCCGCAGCCACCCCGGAAAATGGCGCGTTCATAGAAGCTGGATGCTGTACCTGGCTGGCATACAAAAATATGGCAAAGCCCACGTCAAAATTTTTGGGAAAAATTAATTTAAAAATAAATAATAATTTAGGGACTGCATCTTTATTAACTTCCCAAATGTTATTTAGTGTTAAAATAAAGGATTTATTTAAAAAAAATTGGCATGGGATCCCCCATAATTTTAGGCTCTAGCGGAGGTTAAGCAGACGGCTGGGGCAGATGTTTGAAGCCTGGGAAGTGGGTAATACCCACGGAGCTTCCCAGACTACTAATATCAGCCCCCAGCTGAATACCTAGCCCTTACTAGCTATTAAAATGGGGGACCCCCCCCCAAAAAATGACGTGGGGTACCCCCTATTTAATAGCTAGCAAAGGCTAGGCAGACAGCTGGGGGCTGATATTAATAGCCCAGGAAGGGTGCCATGAATATTGGCCCCCTACCAGGCTAGAAACACTAGCCGTCAGCCGCCCCAGAAATGGCGCATCCATAGGATGCGCCAACTCTGGCACTTAGCCTCGCTCTTCCACGCTGCCCTGGTGGGGTGGCAGGGGGTAATAGGGTTGGGGTTCATGTCAGCGCCAGCTGCCATGAAGCCCAGGTTAGTAATGATGGGCGTCTATAAGACACCCCCATTACTAACCTACAAAGTGTTAAAAAGAAAAAACACACTACACCCAGAAAAAAATAATTTATTTGAAATAAAACACACAATTTTATTTAATTCTTAGTTTACTAAAAAAAATAGTTACCTGTCCACGTTCCTGCGCTGATCTCCCATGCACAGCTGTCACATCTGGAGATGGTGACAGCTGTGCATGGCTGCTGTAAGCTCACACTGCCGGGAACACGTCCGCTCCCGGCAGCGGGAGTCACTGACTGAGGTCACCGGAGTGCATTCAGGCAGCGCAGCTCCGGAGACCTCCTTTACGGCACTGCTGTACCGTGGGAATTTCTCACGATACAGCAGGGCCGTAAAGGAGCTAACCGGAGCAGCGCTGCCTGAACTCCGGCGAACCCGCTTATGCAGTGACGGGGCTGCTTTACGGCCCCATCATTCTAGCGGCGGCAGCGGTTCAGAGCGGTCACATTCTATGTGGCTGCTCTAAACTGGAGATCATCGTGGGACACTCGTGGACTACTACGGAGGGGTAAGGATAAGGTTGTGGTTTATTATTTTATATTTTATTACAGGAGATCGATGGCTTCGGGGAATTAGGTGTCTAGGTGAGTATAGGTGTAGTTTTTTATTTTTTACTTTATTTTAGGTGGTGATCGGCAGGGACAGGTAATGTATGAACTAATTTATTGTAGGCAACCACTGACCACCAATGACATGTATTTAAAATTTATTGGGGACACAGTAGGGCAATTTAAATAGCAGGATCAGGCTGATGGGAACTACTGCTCCCATCGAGCTGATCCTGCTGGCACGAGTGGACGGGGGACAGACATAGGCCGATGGGAGTAGACATCGGCCTATGTCTGCCTGCACGCACACACCCGCAGACATCGCACAGACACCGCACACACTCGCAGACATCGCACAGACACCGCACACACTCGCAGACATCGCACAGACACCGCACACACTCGCAGACATTGCACAGACACCGCACACACTCGCAGACATCGCTCAGACACCGCACACACTCGCAGACATCGCACAGACACCGCAGACATCGCACAGACACCGCGCACACCCGCACACATCGCACAGACACCGCACACACCCGCAGACATCGCACACACCCGCAGACATCGCACAGACACCGCACGCACACCCGCACACACTTGCAGACACACGCACAGACACCCACACACACCAATCATGACGGGCTGATCGTCTGGGAGGTGAGGCTGACCTGTGTGGCCGTGGGAAAGTTCATGTGAGTTCATGCAATGCAGTCAAGCATGAACTCACGTGAACCCTCTGAGGGCACCGCGGCTACTTCAAATGAACAGCTGATCAGCATCACCTGATACCTCAGCTGTTCATTTGAAATAACCGGCGGGAAAGCGCAGCACAGAACGGGAAAGCCGGCGGTGAAGTATTTTCGCTGCCGGCTTCCCCGCCCAGGTCCTTCGCTCCCCGCTCCTTGGTGCTGTGCTCCCCGCCCGGTCCTAACTTACGATCGGGATGGGAGGTGGCGAGGGGAGCGGAGGATCGGGGTGGGAGGCTGCGGGGAAGCAGTATGGGGCTGTGTGATTGTTTAAAAGGAGGCGGCTTTTTACCGCCCGCCGGCTTTTAAACGATCAGGAGAATTCTCCCACGCTGGGATGGCATTCTGATGACAGGCTGGATCTCAGCTGAGCGCTGCCATCCAGCTTGTCATACTTCAGAGACACTGCAGAGCGCAGGCATTATGGGAACTTCCGATTCCGGTATTCGATATTGTAAAAGTATCGGAATTAAGTATCGGAATTCCGATACCGCGAATATCGGCCGATACCCGATATTTCAGTATCGGAATGCTCAACACTACCCACGACCAAAGACCTTGTTGCTAAAATGGCCTCTGATTATATATGATTCTAGTTAAGTGCTGTAGATTAATGCTTCCTCCACCCTCACTCACTACTTGGTTCCCCCTAATCTTTGGTTCCCCCAACTCCTCCATTCAGGCCCGGGGCAGCGCTATGGTGCATTAGGCCCCCTTCAGAACTGGAGTGGTGTAGTGTTGAGTGTGTGGTTGGGGTCCTGTGCAGTACTCCATCCTTACCTAAGAGAGGAGATACCACACCTCATTCTGAGGTGCAGTACCCCTGTGGCGACTGAACCCTCAGGGGCGCCACAAAAGCAATGTATGGCCCTGTTATACTGTATGGAGGATTATGTGGGGCACATTATACTATATGGAGAACTATGTGGGGCTCATTATTCTGTATGGAGCACTGTGTGGCCATTATACTGTATGGAAAGCAATGTAGGGCCCTGTTATACTGTATGGAGCACTGTGTGGGGCCCATTATACTGTATGGAGCACTGTGTGGGGCCATTATACTGTATGGAGCACTATGTGGGGCCAGTATACTGTATGGAGCACTATGTGGGGCCCATTATACTGTATGGAGCACTATGTGGGGCCCATTATACTGTATGGAGCACTATGTGGGGCCCATTATACTGTAGAGAGCACTATGTGGGGCCCATTATACTGTATGGAGCACTATGTGGGGCCCATTATACTGTATGGAGCACTATGTGGGGCTCATTATACTGTATGGAGGACTATGTGGGGCCCATTATACTGTATGGAACACTGTGTGGGGCCCATTATACTGTATGGAGCACTGTGTGGGGCCATTATACTGTATGGAGCACTATGTGGGGCCATTATACTGTATGGAAAGCAATGTAGGACCCTGTTATACTCTATGGAGCACTGTGTGGGGCCATTATACTGCATGGAGGATTATGTGGGGCCATTATACTGTATGGAGGACTATGCGAGGCCATTATCCTGTATGGAGTACTATGTGGGGACCATTATTCTGTATGGAGGGCTATGTGAGACCATTACACTGTATGGAGGATTATATGGGACCATTATACTGTATGTAGGACTATGTGGGGCCATTATACTGTATGGAGGACTATGTGGGGCCATTATACTGTATGGAGGACTATGCGGGGCCATTATACTGTATGGAGGACTATGTGGGGCCATTATTCTGCATAGAGGACTATGTGGGGCCATTATACTGTATGGAGGATTATGTGGGACCCATTATACTGTATGGAGGATTATGTGGGGCCATTATACTGTATGGAGGATTATGTGGGACCCATTTTACTGTATGGAGCACTATGTGGTGCTCATTATTCTGTATGGAGCACTGTGTGGCCATTATACTGTATATAATAAGCAATGTAGGGCCCTGTTATTGTGACGCTCTAGCCCTCCCTGGGAAGGTGAACTCGGACGGCGGGCCTGTAGTTGTGGGGGATGTCATCGTGGCCTTGGCCCGGTCTGTGCCCAGGCCTGTCACGTAAAAAATTATGGGCTTCTGGATGAGTGGTTGTTCGACTACGCCACCTGCGGTTTTTGGTGAGGGTCACCAGTGCTGCAGCAGTCCTCTGAGGCCGGTGTTCAGACAGCTCGGATGGTACGGCTCCCCACAGGTGGAGCAAGGTCTCAGGGCGGCATAGAGAGAGAGAGAGCGTGAAATAGAGCGTTGGCGGGTTCAGAGCTGCGGAGTAAGGAACAGACAGAGACAAAGGTTGAAGTCATCCAAGTCTTTACTCACAGGTGTACTGGTTCAGCTCAGAGCTTCTCTCTGCTGTCACACGGCATGTTGCGGCCACCAGGATGGGGTTCAGCACACTCCAAGTACTTCAGGTGCACTTGACAGGACCCCAAGCTCTAGTGTGTTCATCTCTTCTCTTACTTCTCCTTCTCTCTCCTTGTGTTCCCCACTGAGTTCCGTACGGGTACTGCGATGTCCTTTACGGGTTTCGTGTAGCCCCCGGACCGACTGGGTGCCCTTATTGGTGACTGGTGGTGAGAACTTGGTGTAAGGCCAGGTCCCTCTGGAAAAACGCAGATTAGAGGATACAGGTGGCGACTCCGCTCCGTCCGTATCCCCCTGGGATCCACATAAACCTCCGGACTTTTCTGACAGAGACGTGAAGTGCAAGGTCAGATAATCGGGGATCGGTACCCCCTCTTGCGGCAGGGTCTCTCTGACTAGGCCAGAATGAGGCATGCAGGTGGAGACTCCGCTCTGTCCGTACCCCCTGAGATCCTTTCGCCTGTGGAGCCTATCTCCTCTGTTCCCCTCTTGGGCCTTCTTGTGTGGACTAAGACTGGGAACAGAGCTGGCTATAACTTAACTCTGCCCCAATCCCCAGTCTCGAAGCCTGAGACCGGAAATCACAGAATCCTAGAACAGCTGCCGCTTGTACTGACTAACCACTCCAGGGAACTGCGACCAAAGACCCGGTATTAAAGATGGCATCTGTTTATATGTGATTCTATTAAGGTGTGTTATAAAGTGCTTCCTCCACCCTCACTCACAACTTGGTTCCCCCTTACTTTGGTTCCCCCTAACTCCTCCATTCAGACCCAGGGTTGCACTATGGTACTTTAGATCCCCGTCCTGAACTGGAGTGGTGTAGTGTTGAGTGCGTGGCAGGGGTCCTGTGTAGTACTCCATCCTTACCTTGGAGAGGAGATACCACCCCTGTGGCGACTGAACCCTGAGGGGCGCCAAATTCCCCCGCGGTGAAACACATAATGTCCGCGGGCTGCAATAGAGTAAATACATGGTATATTTCAGACTTCAAAATTTTTTAAATGCTTTTGAAAACAACAGAAACAATCTTCCCATTATGGGAGGCATTTTTCTTAAACGTTGCAGATTAAATATATATTAAGACATTATATAAATATAGAAAAACAGTAGAAATTCTTGTTCAAGTGCAGGCTCAGCAGCATGAGGGACCTGTCCAAAGAAAACCCTCCACGTAGGGCCTGGAGTGGCCGCAGGGCATGGCGATCCTGAGTTGGACCTCCAATGGTGCCACCCAGACAGGTTTTGGTTCTGAGGTCTGTTGTTGCACATATAAAACCAATAGGGAGCACCTGAATAGGTGCAAACTATTTACAATCCAGTCTGTTGACTGCTCACCGTCCGCTGGCATAACGTCTTTTCAAAATGAACGGCAACAAGGAGAACAAAAAAAAAACAATAACAAGGAAGTTCAGCCGCCGGGGCCGCATTACAGGTGGTATCTCCACCGGGGGTACAGCTCATGCTTTCCCACTGATCCTGACCGGTCACTTGTGGGAACGCGCGGAGAGGCGTCTTCCTTAAACAGCCGGCGTACCTCCAGGGCGTACCACCCGCGCACCCCGTGGTGGCGGGTGTAGGAGACCAAGTCTCCCGGGTATAGGTTGTGGTCAGGGTCTCCTTCCTCCAGATGGGGCTCCACGTCCCGCCTATTTACAAACACATCTTGAGCGAACTGGGGGCTGCGGATAAAGTCCCATCCCGCCTCCTGGTGGAATCTGACTATGAGTCCTTCTTCCTGGGGGCTGAAGCGGGAGGCCTGCGCCTGGCGGGCTTGGGCCTTAGCGGCTTTTGACCGCACCTCCAGCTGCTCGCAGCGGACCCTCTGTGCATGCCGTGCTCGCTCTAGCTGGAGGAGCTCATGCCGGCAATACTCCTCCCGCTGTTGAGCCTCAGCTTGGGTCTCCCGGGGAAACCTCATTAGATCCCCCCCCCCCCGGTTGTCCCATCTAAACTCCTCTCCCTTTGGGCTTGTAACCGGGGGTGCTGGTAACGGTGTTAGCGGGGGCCGCTGTTGGTCCTCCATCTTGGCAGACCAGTCCGGGTTGGTGTGTGAGTACACCCAGGCAAGGGCAGGTGGTGACGGCTCCGGGAGTGTGAGGGGCAGCAGGCTTCCGGAGGCTGCGACAGCTTGGGCCTCAGGGTCCGGGGTTAGTAGCTGCTCCCAAACGGTAGCGCCCGGGGATGGAGGTGGCGGCAGGAAGTCTAGGAGGAGGTTAACGCACTTGGCGCCCGGGGCAGGGGTTGTTTCCTTACCCGCTCCTGGGCTGGATGCGGCCTCCTGGTCTTGTTCCATTTCCGCCGAGGCTGGAGTATCGCTGACAGGGCGCGGAACCTCCGGGTGTCGGGCTGCAAGCTTCTCCCACATCTCCTTCCTCCATTCCTCGACTGCTCTCCGCTGGGCCTCTTCCACTCTCCGGGTCAAGTTCTGCGTCTCGCCGCGGAGGAACTCGGAATCCTCCGGTGCTAATCGAACGCTGTATCCCTCCAGGGTGAGGGAGGTGGTTGGCGGTGGGCCAGCGGTGGAGGGTGATTCCTGGTCTCCTTCCATTGCGGCCTCCAGGTGTGGTCTGTCTAGACTTGCTCGAACCACGCCTTGTCTCCCTCTCTCTCTCCTCCTCTTTCAGGGGCAGTTCAATGGCTGCTTGCAGACGGGCATTCCCTGGGACGTCCCATCTGTTTTGACGGACACATCCATGCGGACAGTCTCTGTAGCAAGGGGTGGTCTGTATTTTTGGCGCCATTTGAGAACCTTGCCCACGATGGGAGGTCTTAAAAGGTTGTTGTTTTCCCTGCACATAATGGCGTCCGTTCTTCTTGGGTGGGCGCCACATGGAATGTGGAAATACAGTCTTTAGAAAGGCGCACAGTGCCCGTTGTCAATGGGTATAGACTTCTGCCGTTGCCACGGGCACGAAATCCTGCCGACTACGCCATGTTGTGACGCTCTATCCCTCCCTGGGAGGGTGAACTCAGTCGGCAGGGCCTGTAGTTGTGGGGGATGTCGTCGTGGCCTTGGCCTGGTCCGTGCCCAGGGCTGTCACATAAAAAATTATGGGCTTCTGGATGAGTGGTTGTTTGACTACGCCACCTGCGGTTTCTGGTGAGGGTCACCAGCGCTGTGGCAGTCCTCTGAGGCCGGTGTTCAGACAGCTCAGATGGTACGGCTACCCACAGGTGGAGCAAGGCCTCAGGGCAGCATAGAGAGAGAGAGAGCGTGGAATAGAGCGTTGGCAGGTGCAGAGCCGCGGAGTAAGGAACAGACAGAGACAAAGGTTAAAGTCATCCAAGTCTTTATTCACAGGTGTAGTGGTTCAGCTCAGAGCTTCTCTCTGCTGTCACACGGCATGTTGCGGCCACCAGGATGGGGTTTGTGGCGCCCTGCTGTGCATGGAGCCACAGATCCTGGAGGGGTGTATTAAAGGATTTCTCCACAAGATGCCCTCAGAGCATACACACACCTCCACCCTACCTCAGTCCACCAGAGGGAGTCCGGATAGGGATATAAATACGGAAGGTGGAGCTAGGCAGAGGCGGTCTGTGAGTTAGTTCTCCTCAGGAAGTGAGTGGAGACAGAACATTCTGGAGTCCACAGCCAGTTCCTGCAGAGTGAGACACAGAGAAACAGGTCAGTCTGCAGTGGAGCTCAGTCAGACTCAAGCATCTCGAGTTAAGTGAGCTAGGAGCGTTGCTGACACTCAGAGAGCAGGAGAAGAGGCAGCCAGCTAACTGCCAGTGTGTATAACCTAGTGAGGGCCCGAGTAGGCCGAAGGCTAGAGGAGCGAGTAGCATTGGGGGCAGAGGGACTTTATGAGCTCACCCCAGAAACCATATACCGGACAACGGGTCCGAGTCTGCAGGGATTCTTTACACCCAGCAGAGGACAACCGGAACCCCTGGCGAACTACATGTCCCAGGAATACCAAACGCTGACTGTTATACCAGGGTCAGGAGTTACCGAGGCCCCATATACCAGGGGGTGTGTACTCTAACAGAAGGCCCTACCACAGGATCAGCCGGTGCAGGACAGAAACCAAGTTAGGCCTAGCTCCATGCAGGTCAGAAACTTACTACAGAGCGGCAAGAGACAGGAGGCCGTACACCCGCTCACTGGGGAGAATCCGGACGTGCACCCCTCACCCTTCAGCGCTCTGGGGTGTTCCTGAACTATTTCCAGTAAAGGTACAGAAGTGACTTTTGTGTGTGCTTCCCCTTCTTGCTCTGACCTGGCTGGGTCCCCTCTGTCCTGCATCCCCAACTCCTACGCTGTCCTGAGGCCCCGCTCCGCCTTTGGGGAGCGATTCCATCTAAGCTGCCACAACACCGGCCTCAGTGGACAGCCGCAGCGCTGGTGATCCTCACCAGACACCACAGGTGGCGTCACGAACTTTGACATTTCAATTTCCCCTTTTTAAGAGAGACCCCAGGGTACGGGCCCGGGAGCCGACCACCGCGACATCCCCCAAGAACAGGCATTAAGGCCCGGGCGCCGAGTAGACCCCATCCCCTGGGCGCCACATCTCTCTAACTGGCGTCACGAACAGGATTGCGTGCCCGTTGCCACCGGGTACTGTGCGCCTTAAGAAACTGTAAAACTCACAGTGGTGAAGCTTTTCCCGCCACTGGCCGCCATCTTTCCGGTCACCGCGCGAGAAGAAGAAGGGCGTAACCGCTGGAAGCGCGCAAAGTCGAGGACACGCCCCGCCCCTGACGTCGAATCAGGAAGCGTCAGGTCCTGGAAGGAGCCAGAGGACACCCTGACGTCGGATGCAAGCGACGCAAGGTCCTACCAGAAGACCGTCACCTGCGGAGCTGCGGCCTACGGAAGGAAGGTAGGCCACGGCTCACTAGGGGGGTGCCAAGATGTTGCAGCAACAACCCGACGTCGCGGCCCAGGCTGACAGCCCCGATGATGCACCCGCGGCCGCCGCGCAAGACGGAGCAGACGCTCAATCACCAGGGCCTGTAGCCCCTATCGTACCATTGACTTTACCATACATGCCTGGAGCAAAGTGGCTCCCCCAGTACAGCGGCAAGCCAGACACCCTGTCTGGATTCAAGCGCAAAATATGCAGCATCCTGGACATGTATTCTATGACGGGCAAACAAAGAGCTGCAGTTGTTGTGGGACAATTGACTGGTGCTGCGGAGAGAGAAGTAGAGACCTGGTCGGCCGCAGACCAGGAGTCAGTGTCCGCAATTTTCAAAAAATTACAGACTGCCTTTGAGGACCGCACTGAAGCAGACCTCCAGATGAGGTTGTACCAATGCTCTCAGAAACCGGAGGACAGCGTTTGGGACTATGCCTGCCATTTACAAGGGGCCCTGCGAGCTCTAAAACAGGTTAGTCCAATTAGCATAACAAATGAGAGTAAAATGCTAAAAGAACAATTTGTCCGGGGGCTGAGGTCCCAAGCGGAGAGCAGGACTGTGCGTTGGTGGTCCTTGGATCATCCAGATGCTACCTTTGACACCCTTAAGGATATGGCTATAAAGGGACTGCAACCCCTGGAGACGGCAGATACTGCAATCCAACGTTACCAGGGTGGGGCCACTCCAACGCCAGCAGCACCCACCTTTTCCCCGCTGGCTGCTGAAGCCAAAGTGCAGGCAGCGCCCCCTACTGAGCTGGACTGTCTGCGCTCAGAAGTGCGCCAGCTGAACAAAAACCTGGCCACTGTAATGAGTGCCCTGCAACTACGGACGGAGCCAGAGACGGAGGGAAATATCCTGCTAGCCGACTGCCCTGAGGATGTCCCCTGGATGAACCGGAGGAGAAGGAGAACGTCGCCACCCCGGAGGAGGACATCGCCAACCCGGAGGAGGACAACGCCGCCCCCAGGAAGGACCAACAACCAGCGCCATCCTCACCAAGAGTTCGTCTGCCACCGCTGCCAGAAGGCAGGTCACACAGTGCACCAGTGTCCTTTAAACAAGCAAACCCTGGGTCCGAGGGCCAACACCCAGGAATAGACTCAGCAGGCCCCTCAGGCTGGCACCACAGGTTCGTGGGAGGAAGACCTTTCCTATCCATCATACTGGACGGCATTGCGATACCTGCCCTGCTGGACACCAGATCCCAGGTAACAATCATACCTGATATCCTGTATAGCAAATACTGGTCCATGGACAGTCTCCAACCCCCAAACCCAGACTTTTCAGTATATGCCTCTAACGGCCTCCCTCTTGACCTACTTGGGGTTAAGAATGTAGCAGTAAAAGTGGGGAGAGTGGAGTTAAATGACCAGGGGCTCATTGTAGTGAAGACTGTCAATGAGGAAAATGGACTGAATGTAGTACTAGGCACTAACATTGTGGGTAACTGTTTGGAGGAGGTTGTGTTTTTACTCCAACAGCTTGCTGACACCTCCAGACCGGGGCAGCGGAGAGCACTCCAGAGGGAGAGTCGAGCCCTGATGTACCAGCAGCAAGTAAAGCTAACCGGTGGTGAGGGTAACAGACCCCGTACCCATTGTGATTCCCCCAATGAGTGAAATGCTTAACTGGTGTAGAGCAGCAATAGGTCTTGAAGGACATAGCTACCAGGCGGTAGTAGAACCCCTTAGCTCAGAACACAGACCTACACTCTTAACTGCCAGGGGAGTAGTAGATGTACTCAATGGGAGGGTGCCCGTCCGTCTTCTCAACTATGGGGAAGACGAGGTCAGATTACCACGTTATGCCACTGTTGCCAAACTTTACACTGTAAATAATAACTCTATTCACACGGCGGAGTCCTTAACCTCCCCAGACCAAGTGGAGGATAATGATCCTACAACACAGGTGGAGGATTGGTGTTAACAGCTCCACGTTGGGACAGACACCACTCCTGCCCACCAGAAACAGGGAGTACACCGGGTGGTTCAGGAATACGCGCAGGTATTCAGCAAACACCCACTTGACTTTGGGAGGATTAAGGGGGTACAACATCACATCCCCACAGGCAACCATCCCCCCCATCAAGGAACGGTACAGGCCTATACCTCCAGCACACTACCAGAAAGCCAAGGAGATGTTGCATGACATGAAGAAGGCAGGGGTAGTAAGGGATAGTTGTAGTCCCTGGGCAGCTCCCCTAGTTCTAGTCAGGAAGAAGGATGGAAGCATGAGAATGTGTGTAGATTACAGACAAGTAAATGGCATTACACATAAAGATGCATACCCTTTACCCCGTATTGAGGAATCCCTGGCTGCCTTAAAGTCTGCAAATTACTTTTCCACCCATGACCTTACTAGTGGGTACTGGCAAGTAGCTGTGGCTGAGGAGGATCGGGAGAAGACGGCCTTCACCAGCCCAATGGGACTCTGCGAGTTCAACAGTATGCCTTTTGGACTCTGCAATGCCCCTGGAACGTTCCAGAGATTGATGGAGAGCTGCCTTGGACACCGCAACTTTGAGACTGTGTTGCTATACCTGGATGACGTGATAGTGTACTCCAAGACATATGAGGACCACTTGAAGCACCTGGCAGAGGTATTTGAGTCACTGTCCCAGTATGGGATGAAGGTGAAACCCTCAAAGTGCCACCTGCTCAAGAGAAAGGTACAATAACTGGGGCACATTGTCAGCCCAGAAGGGGTAGCACCAGACCCGGAGAAGGTCACTGCCATACAGAAATGGCCGGAGCCGAAGAACCTCAAAGAGGTGCGTCAGTTCTTGGGACTGATAGGATACTACCGGAGGTTTGTACAAGACTACACTAAGAAAGCAGCGCCTCTGCAAGACCTCCTGGTAGGACAGTCCCCCAAGGGCAGAAATCCCCCATTCCACTGGAGTAAAGAACAGGCTGAATCATTTCAAGAAATGAAGGAGATCCTGACAGGTGATGAGATCCTAGCCTACCCTGACTACAGCCAACCGTTCCTGCTGTATACTGATGCCAGCAATGAAGGATTGGGAGCTGTCCTAAGTCAGAAGCAGAATGGCCAGGAGAAAGTCATCGCATATGCAAGCAGGAAGCACTGCTCGACTGAGAGGAACCCAGAGAACTATAGCAGCTTTAAGTTAGAGTTCCTGGCCTTGGTCTGGGCCATCACAGAAAGGTTCAAGCACTACTTAGCCTCCAGCAAGTTCACTGCCTATACTGACAATAACCCCTTAACTGACCTTGAAACAGTCAAGCTGGGAGCTATGGAACAACGATGAATGGCTCGGCTGTCAAACTACCAATTCACAATAAAGTACTGGGCGGGCCGCAAGAACGCCAACGCCGTTGCCGTGGAATGAGAGAAGCCGGCTGTTTATCTACCGTGAGAAGCTGTGCCGGAGGTACGTCAATCCAAAAACCCATGAAATGGTATGGCAGATAGTGGTCCCCAAGACGGACATCCAGATGGTGTTGGAGGCCTACCACGATCAGGCGGGGCACTTTGGCAGGAAAAAGCTAGAGACCCTGTTGAAGTGTCGATTCTACTGGGTGGGAATACGCAGCTCCATTGAGAGGTGGTGCAGAGACTGTGGACCCTGTAGCCTCAGAAGAAAAGACTACAGCAGCCAGAAGGCACCCCTGCAGCCCATCAAGATGATTCGACCCCTGGGGATCGTGGCCCTGGACCATGTCAAGTTGTCACCCAGCCGGTCAGGATATGCCTATGCCCTGACCATGGTGTATCACTACTCCAGGTTCCTGGTGGTCGCCCCTGTCAAAGACCTGACAGCAGAGACAGTAGCGAAGACGTTCCAAGCGTATTTCTGCAGACCCCATGGATACCCTGAGCAGGTACTGATTGACTAAGGCCCGGCCTTTGAGGCTGAATTGTTCAAAGAGTTCTGCCATCTGTACGGGTGTAAAAAGATCAGGACTACACCGTACCACCCCCAAACTAACGGTCTCTTTGAAAAGATGAATAACATCATCATCGATCTACTGAAGACTATACCACTAGAAGAGAGAAACCAGTGGCCAGACCTACTACCTGACCTAGTGGATCTGTATAATCACATACCAGTAAGTTCCACCAATTGCACTCTGGCATATCTCATGCGGGCAAGACCAGGAAAGCTGCCTATGGACCTGGAGCTTGGTGTTGTAGGACCAAAAGCAGATGTGACCACTGAAGACTGGGACACGACCAGACAGGAGCAGTACAGAAGAGTACAACCATGTGTCGAAGACAGTCTCACTCGGGTGAGGGATAAACAAGAAGCACAATACAACAGAAGTGCACCAGCAGAACCATTCACACCAGGAGAAGTGGTATTGAAAAGGAAGCAGAGGAACAACAACCTTGATGACCAGTGGGAGAGAGAACCCTACACTGTGTTGAATTCAAGGTTTGACAACAGGAAGACAAGTCTGATCAGCAAAGATGGAGGAAGAACAACTGCAACAGTATCTAGGGACCACCTGAAGTTGTGTCCAGATCTGCTAAAACCCCAAGAAGAAGTGCCTGTCATTTTCCCGGAGGAACCTGATGAAGCAGTAATACATACTGATTTAGGAGACTTCCCGGCAGATTGGCCTCAAATCGGAGGAGCAGTCATAATTCCAGTACTCCAATTCTTCCAACAGCCAGAAGACCCTCCACAGCAAGTTGAATCTGTAAGTGCTGCAGAAGAGCCTAGTGCCGCAGAAAAGCCTGCTCAGGAAGAAAACCCGGAAGAAGGATCCCCGGCAGAAGCAGAGCAAGAAGGCCCAGCCAATGGTGAACTTGCCAGCCCATTAGCGAGGTTAAGGCAGTTTTTCAATACCATCACTAGTAGAACAAACAGGGTAGCTGAGAGAAACACTGACACTACACAGACCACCGCACTACGCAGATCTACACGTAGCATGAAAGGTCAACTCCCTGTCAGGTACACTAAGTAAAATAGTTAAACCCCGACAGATGTAGATAGTTATCCCTGGGGTATGGTATTGTATTGTATAATACTGTATATTATTGCATTATCCTGTGTATGTATTGCTATGTATTTATTGCCTTTTACAGGCCTTTAACTTATATTTTGCCCCTCTAATGGACAATCCAAGTGAAACGGACACTTTACTTATTTGCTTCCCATTACCCGCTTGGGTATCTAAGAACTCTGTGGCTGAGGACTATGTGCAGCCCAAAGACTTTATTTGTACATATTTGCACTTCCTGAGTGCCCCTTTGCGCAACCTCTCCAGAAGTGACTTGGACTTTCTGGTTGCTCATTGCCTACTGTTTATTGAACTATATATGTATATTTATCCTTGTTCTGGTTATGCAACGTTCAAGTGTCCTAACCTCCCATAAAGGGAAGCTTGTTATTGTTGTTGTTACAAAATGTGCTTCAGCCCGGGAGTGCTGAGTTCAACTAGGGGGGAATTTGACGCCCTGCTGTGCATGGAGCCACAGATCCTGGAGGGGTGTATTAAAGGATTTCTCCACAAGAGGCCCTCGGAGCATACACACACCTCCACCCTACCTCAGTCCACCATAGGGAGTCCGGATAGGGATATAAATACGGAGGGTGGAGCAAGGCAGAGGCGGTCTGTGAGTTAGTTCTCCTCAGGAAGTGAGTGGAGACAGAACAGTCTGGAGTCCACAGCCAGTTCCTGCAGAGTGAGACACAGAGAAACAGGTCAGTCTGCAGTGGAGCTCAGTCAGACTCAAGCATCTCGAGTTAAGTGAGCTAGGAGCGTTGCTGACACTCACAGAGCAGTAGAAGAGGCAGCCAGCTAACTGCCAGTGTGTATAGCCTAGTGAGGGCCCGAGTAGGCCGAAGGCTAGAGGAGCGAGTAGCATTGGGGGCAGAGGGGCTTTACCAGCTCACCCCAGAAACCATATACCGGACAACGGGTCCGAGTCTGCAGGGATTCTTTACACCCAGCAGAGGACAACCAGAACCCCTGGTGAACTACATGTCTCAGGAATTCCAAACGCTGACTGTTATACCAGGGTCAGGAGTTACCGAGGCCCCATATACCAGGGGGTGTGTACTCTAACCGAAGGCCCTACCACAGGATAAGCCGATGCAGGACAGAAAATAAGTTAGGCCTAGCTCCAGGCAGGTCAGAAACTTACTACAGAGAGGCAAGAAACAGGAGGCCGTACACCCGCTCACTGGGGAGAATCCGGACGTGCACCCCTCACCCTACAGCGCTCCGGAGTGTTCCTGAACTATTTCCAGTAAAGGTACAGAAGTGACAATTGTGTGTGCTTCCCCTTCTTGCTCTGACCTGGCTGGGTCCCCTCTCTCCTGCATTCCCAACTCCTACGCTGCCCTGAAGCCCCGATCCGCCTGTTGGAAGTGATTCCATCTAAGCTGCCACAACACCGGCCTCAGTGGACGGTCGCAGCGCTGGTGATCCTCACCAGACACCATAGGTGGCGTCAAGAACTTTGACATTTCATTTTCCCCTTTTTAAGAGAGACCTCAGTGTATGGGCCCGGGAGCCGACCACCGCGACATCCCCCAAGAACAGGCATTAAGGCCCGAGCGCCGAGTATTCCCCATCCCCTGGGCGCCACAGGGTTCAGCACACTCCAAGTACTTCAGGTGCACTTGACAGGACCCCAAGCTCTAGTGTGTTCCTCTCTTCTCTTAATTCTCTTTCTCCCTCCTTTTGTTCCCCACTGAGTCCCGTACGGGTACTGCGATGCCCTTTACGGGTGGCGTGTAGCCCCCGGACCGACTGGGTGCCCTTATTGGTGACTGGTGGTGAGTACTTGGTGTAAGGCCGGGTCCCTCTGGATAAACGCAGATTAGAGGATACAGGTGGCGACTCCGCTCCGTCCGTCTCCCCCTGGGATCCACATAAGCCTCCGGACTTTTCTGACAGAGACGTGAAGTGCAAGGTCAGATAATCGGGGACCGGTACCCCCTCTTGCGGCAGGGTCTCTCTGTCTAAGCCAGAATGAGGCATGCAGGTGGCGACTCTGCTCCGTCCGCACCCCATGAGATCCTTTCGCCTGTGGAGCCTATCTCCTCTGCTCCCCTCTTTTGCCTTCTTGTGTGGACTAAGACCGGGAACAAAGCTGGCTATAACTCAACTCTGCCCCAATCCCCAGTCTCGAGGCCTGAGACCGGGAATCACAGAATCCTAGAACAGCTGCAGCTTGTACTGACTAACCACTCCAGGGAACTGCGACCACAGACCCGGTACTAAAGATGGCCTCTGTTTATATATGATTCTATTAAGGTGTGTTATAAAGTGTTTCCTCCACCCTCACTCTCTACTTGGTTCCCCCTTACTTTGGTTCCCCCCAACTCCTCCATTCAGACCCAGGGCTGCACTATGGTTCTTTAGATCCCCGTCCTGAACTTGAGTAGTGTAGTGTTGAGTCCGTGGCAGGGGTCCTGTGTAGTACTCCATCCTTACCTTGGAGAGGAGATACCACACCTCGGTCTGAGGTGCAGTACCCCTGTGGTGACTGAACCCTCAGGGGTGCCACATTATACTGTATGGAGCACTGTGTGGGGCCAATTATACTGTATGGAGCACTTTATGGGGCCCATTATACTGTATGGAGGATTATGTGGGGCCATTATACTGAAGGAGCACTATGTGGGGCCAGTATACTGTATGGAGTACTATGTGGGGCCCATTATACTGTATGGAGCACTATGTGGGGCCCACTATACTGTATGGAACACTATGTGGGGCCCATTATACTGCATGGAGAACTATGTGGGACCCATTATTCTGATATGGAGGGCTATGTGGGGCCCATTATTCAGTATGGAGGACTATGTGGGGCCATTATTCTGTATGGAGGACTATGTGGGGCCATTATACTGTATGGAGGACTATGTGGGGCTATTATTCTGCATGGAGGACTATGTTGGACCCATTATATTGTATGGAGGACTATGTGGGGCCATTATTCTGCATGGAGGACTATGTGGGGCCATTATTCTGCATGGAGGACTATGTGGGGCCATTATTCTGCATGGAGGACTATGTGGGGCCATTATTCTGCATGGAGGACTATGTGGGACCCATTATATTGTATGGAGTACTATGTGGGCCATTATTCTGGATGGAGGACTATGCGGGGCCATTATACTGTATGAAGGACTATTCAATGTTATATTTGATAAGGGAAAACTTCCTCAATTGTAGACATTTTTTAAATAAATATCACGGTTGTCTTGCAACTTTGTCAAAGCTTTTCATTTTTGCCCTCCGGGTATTTGAGTTTGACAAAATATAAAGGGATGTCTGGGCATACAGTATTGCCATATCGCACTGCGTCATAATTCAGCTGTCACAGAGAGAGACTGCAGACTTTTCTTTTGCAAGCAGAAAACCCTATAAGATATAAAGGGATGTCCGGGCATACAGTATTGATGACCTATCTACATCTACAGGATAGGTCATCAATAGCAGATCAGTGGGGGTCCGACACCTGGCGCCCCCAAGAGCAGCTGTTTGCTCAGGCGGCATTACTGAGCAGCTGCTGCTGGTTCTGCAGCTCAGCTCCTGTTCATTTGAATAGTAGTGACTACAGTACCAGCAGCGACTGGCAGAGGCCACTACACTCTGGATAGAGCTGCGCTTGCTCCGGAGCTTGTAACAGCTGACCCATGGGGGCACCAGCTGTCAGACCCCACCTATCTGCTTTTCATGACCTATCCTGTATATGTAGAGAGGTCATCAATCCCATATGCCCGGAAATATCCTTTACTCTCTTATAGTTGTTTTCTGGTCACAAGAGAAAAGTCTGCAGTTACTCTGACTGCAGACAGCTGAATTATCACACTGTCACGATTTGCGCACACTGTCTCGATTTTCCTGTATTTTAATGCGGGAGGGCGGTCACTTGACCTCATGTATGCAATTTACATACTTGCAGTCACATGCCGACTAGTCTCATCCAGATTCTTTCAATTCTCTTATATTGAGTGGAGCAAGATGAATCTCGTCCGCACATGACTGCAAGTATGTAAATAACATACATTTAAAGGAAAATTCCTTTAAAGAGAATTTCCAACCTTCTTGAAAATTTTACAGGGGACAGGGTTTGTTTTAAGAAAAAGAAAAACAACCTTAAAGGGGTTGTCCAGCTTTAGGCTACAAGCCTGCAATTTCTCTGTGCGCGCTGTGAGGATTCTCAGGTGTTGGTGCCCGATGTGAATTGAGTGCAGCCGAACACAGTCTAGTCAGAATGTGGCCAGAAGTAGAAGTATGCGTATCACATGCTTGTGGTCACACACCGGACACCTGAAAATCCTCACAGCGAGCAGGACGTGCAATGTGAGGATTCACAAGTCTGCAGTCACATAAAGTGACTGCAGTTTTGTAGCTTAAGACAGCTTGCACCTGTTCACACTTGCTTTATTCTGTTCGGAGGTGCTGGTCAAGTTTTTTTTATAGTTTACTGTTGGAGGTTGTGACAGCCTCCTTTTCTGACTGTGCACTCCTCTGATCAGCCTAAGGCCCCCTTCACATGTACGTGTTTGCGTTACGTGTGGCATCCGTTTTTTCCATGGATACCACACGTGCCGATTATAACCTACTAGCTATTCAACCCGTTCTACGCCCGGGTGGCAAGCATTTTTATTGGTATATGGTCTCCCATGCTGGTATGTGCTGCCCCCCTCCTGGTATTTGTGCTGTCCTGTCCCCACCATCCCATCCTGGTATGCATGGCACCTCTCACCCCCAATCCTGGTATGCAAGGCACCCCTCACCCCCAATCCTGGTATGCATGGCACCCCTCACCCCCAATCCTGGTATGCATGGCACCCCTCACCCCCAATCTTGGTATGCATGGCACCCCTCACCCCCAATCCTGGTATGTGTGGTACCCCATCCCTCATCCCTATCCTGGTATGTATGGTATCCCAGATCCTGGTATGCATGGGCCGCTCACCCTCATCCTGGTATGCATGGCACCCCTCATCCCCATCCTGGTATGCATGGCACTCCTCATCCCTATCCTGGAATGCATGGGCCCCTCATCCCCAATCCTGGTATACATAGTACCCCTCATCCCCAATCCTGGCATACATGGTACCCCTCATCCCTATCATGGTATGTATGGTACCCCTCATCCTGGTATGCATGGTACCCCGCATTCCTATCCTGGTATGTATGGTACCCCTCATCCGTATTCTGGTATGCATGGCACCCCTCACATCCCTATTCTGTTATACATGGCACCCCTCACACCCCAATCCTGGTATGCATGGTCCCCTCACCCCCCAATCCTGGTATGCATGGTCCCCTCACCCCCCAATCCTTGTATGCATGATCCCCTCACCCCCCAATCCTGGTATGCATGGTCCCCTCGCCCCCCAATCCTGGTATGCATGGTCCTCTCACCCCCCAATCCTGGTATGCATGGTCCCCTCACCCCCCAATCCTAGTATGCATGGTCCCCTCACCCCTTAACCCTGGTATGCATGGTCCCCTCACCCCCCAATCCTGGTATGCATGGTCCCCTCACCCCCAGTCCTGGTATGCATGGTCTCCTCATCCCCCCAATCCTGGTATACATGGTCCCCTCAACCCCCAATCCGGTATGCATGGTCACCTCACCCCCCAATAATGGTATGTGTGGTACCCCTCATCCTGGTATGCATGGTCCCCTCACCGCCCAATCCTGGTATGCATGGTCCCCTCACCCCCCAATCCTGGCATGTGTGGTACCCCTCACCCCCCAATCCTGTTATGTGTGGTACCCCTCAC
The DNA here is from genome assembly GCF_046119375.1 of Phyllobates terribilis. NCBI lineage: Eukaryota > Metazoa > Chordata > Amphibia > Anura > Dendrobatidae > Phyllobates > Phyllobates terribilis. The sequence goes on from NW_027362796.1 coordinate 11,901,276, forward strand.
CCCCCAATCCTGGTATGCATGGTCCCCTCACCCCCCAATCCTGGTATGCGTGGTACCCCTCATCCTGGTATGCTTGATCCCCTCACCCCACAATCCTGGTATGCATGGTCCCCTCACCCCACAATTCTGGTATGTGTGGCCCCCTCATCCCTTTCACACTGTACACACATACAAAAAAATAAACAGTTATACTCACCTTTCTTCTCTGTGCTCCAGCGCTGCTGCGTCCTGTTCTGCCGGAGGCTGGGGGAGGAGTGTGGCGACGGAGCACCGCGCTGTCCGGCGCCATTTTGCTGAAGACACACTGCAAATGTGTCTTCAGTAAAATGGCGCAAGATAGCGCTATGTGCATGCGCCAATCCGGCGCCCCACTCCTGCCACGGTCTCCGGCGAAGAGAGGCGCTGCGGCAACGCTCCTCCCGGTCAGGTAAGTATGTAAGTATGGCGTCGGAGATCGCGGTATGTGCTCAGTGACTACGCATACCACGATCTCCGGCGCCATACACTCCTTTTACCTGTAATGGCTGGATGGGTGATTCTGTCTGGAGCCAGACTGCGCGTCGCGCATGCGCAGTCTATCGAGGCTTCAGACAGACACGCTTGCAGTGTTATATTATAGATGGTGTTTTTCCGGTAACGGTTTTATATGAATTTATGAAGGTGCCTAAGGCTTTTAATTAATGCTGGATCCTACCTGCCCTTTACATTTTTACGCTTATAGCCCGGGAGAGGCATGACTGATAAATATTAGGATTAGGATCCCATCAAAGAAAGGTCACCTTGTCACGGCTAGTGGGCTCTCCTGAATTTGCCAATTTATGTGCTAAATACTGTAATTTTTATAAGTAAATTCTATATAGCAGTAATGCGGTTCAAATGTCATATATTCAATGTTTGCAGCACTTACAGGGGCGGCTGTATTCTCCTGTATCTATCTATACTGAGGAGAGGGTGGACATGTCTTGGTGTTTGGGACCTGATCTTTTAAGACCCTAACAACGCCCCCGCTGCTATCCGTCCTTGGTGACACTGTTTACCTCTTGGTATCACTTTGCAGCAGCCAACAGAATGTCTCCGCACTGTGACCCTAAACTACATTCTCACTTATCTTTTTGCAAAGGACCAGAAAAAGAGGGGAGGAGACATCACACCATGTGAGCACATCCCGCCCACTTTTACTGCAGTCTTAATGCAATCTAACACTACACTAGGTTCATGGGAAATGTCTGCAGTTGCTCCCCCTAGTGTTTAAAAGTTGAAAATATCAAAACTTTTACAATTTTTATATTTTTTTACCATTAAAAGATTTTTTTTTTTAAATTAAAACTTTAGTGCTTTACATTTTTTCAATTGTTGCTGCGAGACCTGTGAAGATGATGAGTATTATACTATCCATTTCTGAGCTTTACGTTGCTTTACTCCCTTCTTCACAGTACACTGAAGTTGAGTATGGTCTCATCCATATGGGGTCACAAAGGTTCAGCTAATGTTATCGCCTTTTGCAGGGCTTTTCATACTGGATACATCACCATCCATCATATGAAAGTCCAACCATAAACAATATTCCATGGACCCTCAAGGTAAATCCCAAACTTCTCCCTGATCTTCTCTATGGGATATTCATGAAGCTGCTTTATATTTTATCCATGACTGTATAATAACAAGGGCTCTCTGGTTGATTAGATTATGTATAAGAGAATTTCTAAATGTTTTTTTTTTTATTACAGGATGACCCACTACGTGTGGTTCCCTGGAAAAATTCCTCTGAAGATTCCATTAAGCTTCCTCTTTGGATCTTCCGTGCCACAGTTTTTGTTGCGCTGATGACACTTGTGACAATACTAGAGAACTTGGCTTTAAAGCGCACCTGTCAGCAGGATTGTGCTTAGTAAACCACATACACTGACCGGTGGGCGCCATTACACTGAGTAAAATGATAGCTTTGTTGATGAAATCCGTCCAGAGGTTCTTTTATAATCTTTAGTTTCAGTTTTGCCATAATGAGATACTCGTGCTCTGGGGCGGGACTTTAGGGAGGTGCTGTAGCTGGTGCTCTCATTATGTATGCCTATCTCTGACAGGTCACTGTGCTTTCAGTCGCCGGCCTAATATTTTAAATATTGCCTTTGTAATTTCTCTGCCAATTTGAAATTTACATCCCCAAAATGGCCGCAAAGGCCCCCCGGCATGCGCAGTAGCATCCTTCGGTTGCCGAAAGATGCTGCTGCACACGCGCGGTCGCCATTTTCCTAAAGGAAAAAGAAACTTGCCTGCAGCAATATGGCACCCAGCAACCGAAAGATGCTACTGCGCATGCGCGGGCCCCGGCGGCCATTTTGGGAGATGTAAATTTCAAATTGACAGAGAAATTACAAAGGCAATATTTAAAATAGAAGCAGAAGCACAGTGACCTGTCAGAGGCCAGAGATAGGAATACATAATGAGAGCACCACTTACAGCCCCTCTCTAAAGTCCCACCCCAGAGCAAGGGCATATAATTATGGCAGAACTGAAAATAAAGATTACAAAAGAACCTCTGGACGGATTTCATCAACAAAGGTATCATTTTACTCAGTGTAATGGCGCCCACCGGTCAGTGTATGTAGTTTACTAAGCACAGTCCTGCTCACATGTGCGCTTTAAGGCTTGTCCTGAGCAAGAAGGCAAAGTCTAAACCTGGTGAAACAACTATAAAACCCACTCCTAAGAACAAAAACATTCTGGAAGAACAAAGTACTTGTAAGGAACCAATTTGTATCCCTCAGATTCAGGAGCAAGTTTCCAGGAGAATAACTGTTCTGCCAAATGGCAAATGTTCTGGTCCATCCATGGCTCCTGCACCATAGGATGCGAATAAAGTTCCTAGACGCAACTATAAAGAGGGTTTCAGTGATATTGTCTGGGTCCATACTGTACCATATTACAGCAGAAGAAGAGCTCGAAGTTCTACAGAGCAAAAAGAGGTTTCTGATCTTTGAATGAAACTAATAATCAATAACCTAGAATTTCAGAGCCGAGAACGCCAGAGTTGAGCACACCAGTACCAAGAATACCAGAGCCTAGAGATTCAGAACCTTGAATGCTGGAGCCTAGAAAGCCCACAATACTGCAACACAGAATCAAGAGGAGAAGATTTTTCTGTAGATGTCTAAGAGGCAAAAAAGATTGAGAAAACATCTGCCTGTAGTTTCCATCGCTTGCATCTCACCTATTCCCGATCCATCACAGATTTGAGGGATACCTCCTGATGTCATCAGCATCGTAACCATCTGTGGTTCACATCCTACAGATGACGATAAGCTTGAAGTTCAGATTTCTGGGTGGCTAAATGCTGGAGGGTGATGACCTATTGATGGCCCACAGCCAGAGGTTCATTACCTGTTGATGGTACACAGCTGGACAGTGGGTCAATAACTTTTGATGGGACACATCCAGGTTCCTCCCTGATTACAAGGGACCCTAGTGAATACTGATCATTCTGAACCCTCACTGACTATATACTTGCTCCACCTCACCCTATACCATCATGGAGGACACTTCTGTAGCACCCTGAGGACTCGGCTGCTACAGGGGTATTACACCTCAAGCCAGAGGTGTGGTATTCCACTCCCGGGTAAGGATGGAGTGTGGGACTGAGCTCAGATAGCTGCATACACTACATACATCCCATTTCCGGGGGACAGACCGACGGTACTCCCACCAGTATATGTGCAGGTACGACAGTGTCTGTCCCTGGCTGGAGTGGGAGGGGGGTGGAACATCCCAGTAGTGTAGGGGCAGATAGGGGGAGCAGTCTGGGTAAGGCTAGGAGCTCATTGGGTGCTGGTCACCTGAGCTCACACATAGAGGGAGTATATAAGGTGGGCACCATCTTAGATCAGGGTCAGTCTTCTGTAGAGGGTCAGTCAGTCCTGAGAGAGGTCCAGGAGCGCCTGCAGAGAGAAGAGAGAGAGGAGAAGAGAAGGACCCAGAGGGGGAGAAGAAGGAACCCCAAGAACCCAGTATACAACCAGAAGGGTGAAGGGTTGGCACGCAAGGGAACCGGATCCCAAATTAGTGGAGGAGAGAAACTACCCTCAACTAAGAACCGAAGGCTGCGACATTACATGTGGAGCAGCACCTCACCAAGTCCACTAAGAAGGCACACCGAGCATAGGGTCAGGGAAGCCAAAGAAGGCTCACCCAACAGGAGACCCGAGGGAGCCGGACATAAGTGGACCCCTGGTGGGAACGGCCAGTAGAGAGGACAGTCAGAAAGGGAGCTCAGGACCACGCTCCAGAATTGCTTGGGGGTTGGCCGAGTCCAGGACCTGGTGGACGCAGCACGGCTCGGGCGGTCACTCAAGGCCAGAGTGACCAACAGAACAGCAGTAAGTAAAAACCCTGAACTGCACAGCCCGACTCTGAGTCTTCTTACCATCCACACTGCACCACTACTACCACCATCCTCTACACCTGACCCCCTGAGGCTATACCCCTCCCGTTGGGGGTTATACTACCACAGCTGCACATATACCACCAGCCTCAGCGGACCCTGCTGCAGCGGCGGCCTTTTGACCGCAAATCAACGGGTGGCGTAGTCGACACTAAGAACAACTATAACATCTGTAAAGACTGCCACACACTGAGGTTGACACCCTGGGCACGGACCGGGTCGCCGCCACTCGGAGACTACAACCCCCATCTGATCCGGCTCCGGGTAATCCCCAAACAGCACTGGCCCAGGGGGCGCGTCACTTCCACCTGTGTCCACTGTAAGGTTGGACTTTCTTTTATAATTACAGCAGATTAATAAATATCATAAAGCTGAAAAAGTGTCGAGTAATTTTATTATTAATAAATATAAAGTATAATAGATAGCTATAGAGGGCACATAAGACGACTAACTATAGAAAGCATGGTATCGCCTGATATATACTGTATATTCTAGATGGCGCTATTACACTAAATACATCACAACCTCCAGGGTGATATTACCGTACAATGCGAGATCACTAATAATGGCCTCAGATTATGAGAAAATGACCAGCTCCATAGTCCTGGAGTTATTATAAATGTCTCTAGTGTGAGGCAGGGACTGGACGAGTGTTGGAGGGAGGTATATTCCCCCAGGACGTCCTTTATGTATCCATGCTGTAGAATCTGCCGTATACTTCTGTTCTAGCAGTCAGACATTTCACTCTGCAAATCACAGGCTCAACATTGTGTAAAACTACCACCGTATATAAGAGCACTCAGAATAAAAACTAGCGGCATGCTGTGCACTGCCCACGTCATGTGTACGGGATACAGGACCTGCAGAACCTGGTACGGCCATTATAGTTGATAGATTAATGATACCTGTGCAGATGAAGGGAAAAAAATATGTGCAACAACAGAAGGAGAAAGTCTCAAAATGTAATTTGAAGAGTATGAGATGCAGATATGTGGTACCAGGGAGAAACGTAAGTGTAGTCAGACAACACAATGACCTGGAAACGGGTCAAGCAGAGCCGGGTATGTGGTAATAATAAATGGGCAGGGAAATGAGTCGAAGTTTTGGTAATCATGGTGTAACAGACGGGGCAGACTGACTGGGCAGGAGAGAATTTTATGTTCTTTTGATTATAGAATCATTCGGAGAATTCCTGCTCCTTAATATTTAAAGGGGTTGTCCGGGACTATTTTTTTTTTTTACCATGGACCTAAGAACTTACAGGCCGATCTTTGCCTGCTAACAGTGGTCACAGCCCGCTCCTGCTGGTGATTCTCCAGCTCCCGCTCTGCTCTGTTGATGGGGCATGACTGCTGGTGTCATGCTGACTGACAGCTGGCTCCCCGCTGCCTAACAGCAGGGAGCAGGCTGCCAATCAGCATGAAGTTGGCAGTCATGCCTCCATGACAGAGCAGATAGGAAAAGGAAGAGCTGTCCTATTGACGTGAAACACCAGAATTGCTGTTAGGAGCAGTTCAGGAGCGATCTGAGTCGCCACCGGCTAAAACAGGCAGGTAGTTAGCAATTACCTGCCTGTTAGTTCTTAGTAATAACTCATAGGAAATAGTAGCATGTTAAGCCCAGTATAAAAAAATCAAAGGTTATATAATGGCATAATACACATGCAGGTATTGAAGGACTCAGGTGGACAACTCGTCATGAAATACATATATACGGAGACAAAAAATGACGAGCAATAGTCCAGGGTAATGTACAAAAGTAGGAAAAAAACAAGGAGTGATCCAGCATCCAAAAGTCTTCTTTAAAATCAATAATCCTATATTGGAAAACTATTTTAAAAATCATATGCAGAAAAGTCACATCATACAATGATTAAGGACCATAAGGTCTGAAACTCGTCTGTACATCACCTCCTCCTGTGGGGGCTGTGACTTCTCTGCATATGATTTTTAAAATACTTTTCTAATACAGGATTATTGATTTTAAGGAAGACTTTTGGATGCCGGATCACTTCTTGTTTTTTCCTGCTAATCTCCCGGGGCACTGCCGGCTGTTCCATGCACCTGATGTCTGAGTAAGTTGAGCTGACTTTTTTTTCCTCTTTTGTTTCAATGTTCAAAAGTAGAAAATTTATTGATGAATAAAAATATACATGAACAGGGCAGGGGGGAATAGGACACACATCCACGTGTGAAGACAAACTGTTGAAAAATGGGGCACGTAATATAGGAACATTAATAATAGTATATATCAAATATCATATACATTATCATATGTACTATCATAACAGATATAATGGAATACTATGTCATAAAAAATAAATCCTGCCGTTATACCAATAAATAGCGTTATCAAGGAACATGTGACAAATTATCCCACTAGAACTATGCTAATGCACCAAACAAGAAGCATTATGAAATACTTTGGACACCAATGATGCAGGAGCTCTAACTATTAGTGCGTCCGCCCCTGAAGCGCATTTCGAACCAGCCTTCGTCAGGTGGCACGGTCTGCACTTATTCCCTGACTTATACACTACGCCAGATGAAGAAAAAAGGCGATGTAGTGCAGCCCTGCACAGTAACAGGACCTCCCTTTTGTTTCCCCCATGGAACACCAATACATTTCAATTGAATGTGTGTCCTCGGATGTACATTCAGTTGAAACCAGTGGGCCCACTCTATGTCCTGCTCGGGGACACGCCAAAGATCTGGGCCCACCGAAGAGTTGTCCGATGTCCCATTGCTCCAGTCCGGCCCTGGTTACAGTTCATGCTAGTCCAGACAACAGATATCACGTCCATCGCACATGTATCCAGTCAGCAACTACAGTCCTCACATACATACTTCATCACATACAGATGATAGATACCATGACCGTAGAACATCTATCTAACTCCAGCAACATATAGTACAGTCTCAACTGGGGTTCTCCAAACTTATTTGTGGGTTCAGTGTTGGGCAGAGGAGCAGACCTGTATTCCACCAGATGGAGCCATGGTGTTTTGGACTGTTACTGAAGAGACCCTCTGGAGTGGGAGTCAGAGACTTTATACCCACAGTTCCCATTCAGGACATTCCTCCACAGGATTGGAGAAGTTGGGGGGAGGTGATACTTCACTGTTCAACTAACCAGCATATTTGTCCTAAATTGTGTAATCAGTAAACTGCCGTGGGCTGATGCAATATATACTCAGCAGGCATTTACAAATGAACATACCACAAGAGTGAACGTACAGTCTCATATGAAACAATGACTCAATTGAGGCCTCTGAGAGACTAACAAGAGTAATGGAATGATTGATTTACCTGATTACCAATTTTGTGTCTGGCCTTATGGATACATAAGATCCAGCTTGCATGTCTTTCTTTGCTTACTATTACTGAATGGAAACAGTGATTCCCGATGCTGAACGCTCCCCAGGAGAGACCCGTGCACCTCAATCTCATGAGCAAGCAAATCTCCAATAAAACACAACAATAAGACCGACATAACCAGTGCTCCGTGCTGGAAAAAGTCTGTATCCCTTAGAGACGTGCACTCTGTTCTACGTCCATTGGTCCAATAGTCTTTAGTCCGTGGCCATTTCCTCACACTGATGAAACTGGTGTAACGCCTGTACAAGAGATAGCAGCCACAACACTTATTACTCACATCTTCATCTGTTTTACATAGAGGCAGAATCATTTTATATCCTGGTGGTGGTGCTTCACTTGTAAATGACTTTAAAGCAGTACAGTTGCTGGGCCTGAAAACTCCATTCCTTTTTTTCTGCCCTTCACTGACCACTGCTCTTCCAGTAATTCCCTTGCCCCGGCCTGGAAAGTCCAGTATTTACTCACTATGACTCCCAGGTGTAGCCTACACGTTACCTTCTCTTCAGTCGTACTGTCCATTGACAATATGGAAAGGAGTCTGCTGCTCACTGAGCAGCTGCTCACTGGGGTAGATGTGGGGGAGGGTGGTAGTAGGGAGCTGCAGGACAGTTAGGGGGGGTAGAGGGAAGAGTACCAGGGAGGCTAGTCCTGATCTGGCACACCCCAATAAGTTTGCAAAGTTGGCATATGAGGGGGGTGACGGTGCAGGGGTAGCACTGCTGCAGCAAGACATGTCCCCTGAAAGCCAGAGGAGTGTCAGCTCCAGTAAGGAGGGAAATAGGAGAGCAGGGCAAACCAGCCAGGTGCTGGTAGTGGGGGACTCAATTATTAGGGAAACAGATAGGGCAATCTGTCAAAAAGACAGGGATCGTCGAACAGTGTGCTGCCTACCTGGCGCTCGAGTCCGGCACATCGCTGATCGGGTTGACAGATTACTGGGAGGGGCCGGTGAGGACCCAGCGGTCATGGTGCACATTGGAACAAATGACAAAGTTAGAGGTAGGTGGAAAGTCCTTGAAGATGATTTCAGGGAATTAGGCTGCAAGCTGAAAGCAAGGACCTCCAAGGTGGTATTCTCTGAAATACTACCGGTACCAGGTGCCACGCCAGAGAGGCAACCGGAGATTAGGAAGATAAATAAGTGGCTCAAGAACTGGTGTAGGAAGAAGGGATTTGGGTTCCTGGAGAACTGGGCTGACTTCTCAGTTGGCTACAGACTCTACGCTAGGGACCGGCTGCACCTCAATGGGTGCTGGGGGAGAAAATGGCTAGAAGGTTGGAGGAGTGTTTAAACTAGGGATTGGGGGGAGGGTATTCATTTTATAGGTGGGGAAGATAGTGCAGATAGTGACCTGGGCACAAATAAAGAAATTGGGGGTGGGGTTAGAACAGTCAATAAAGTAAGAAGGAATAGAGGTACAGAGAGATACATAAAATGCATGTACACTAATGCCAGAAGCCTCACCAACAAAATGGAGGAATTAGAATTAATTTTGTTGGAAAATAATTATGACATGGTGGGGATATCTGAGACGTGGTTGGACAAGAACCATGACTGGGCAGTTAATTTACAGGGCTATAGCCTGTTCAGAAATAACCGTACAAACAATCGACGGGGGGTGGTGTTTATATGTAAAATCATCCTTAAAACCCATCTTGCGGGAGGATATATGTGAATCTAATGGAAATGTAGAGTCCCTGTGGGTGGAGATAAGGGGAGGGGGAAAAAATAATAAATTACTGATAGGGGTTTGTTATAAGTCTCCAAAAATAATGGAAGCAGCGGAGAATATCCTCGTAAAGCAAATAGATGAAGCAGCGACTCAAGGAGAAGTCATTTTTATGGGGGACTTCAACTACCCTGAAATACATTGGGGGACAGAAACCTGTAGTTCAAGCAAAGGTAATAGGTTTTTGACAACTATGAGAGACAATTACCTTTCACAACTGGTTCAGGACCCAACAAGAAGGGGGGCACTGCAAGACCTAATATTAACCAACAGGCCAGACCGCATATCAAATATACGAGTTGGAGGTCACTTGGGTAATAGTGATCACAAAATAATACATTTTCATGTAACCTTTAATAAGATGTGTAGTAGAGAGGTTTCAAGGACACTAAACTTCAGGAAGGCAAATTTCCAACGGTTGAGAGATGATCTTAGTGCAATAAACTGGGATGATATCCTGAGACATAAAGCTACACAAAGCAAATGGGAGACATTTATTAGCATCCTGAATAGGACCTGTGCACAATATATACCCTATGGGAATAAACATTCTAGAAATAGGAGGAAACCACTATGGCTAAATAGAGCTGTAAGGGGCGCAATATGTGACAAAAAGAAAGCATTTAGAGAACTAAAGCAAGTAGGTAGTGATGAGGCATTAAATAAATATAGAAAATTAAATAAATTCTGTAAAAACCAAATCAAGGCAGCAAAGATTGAGGCAGAGAGAATCATTGCCAGAGAAAGTAAAAATAACCCCAAAATATCTTTAGCTACATAAATAGTAAAAAGCTAAAAAATGATAGTGTTGGCCCCCTTAAAAATAGTCTGGGGGAAATGGTGGATGAGGATGAGGCAAAATCCAATATGCTAAATGATTTTTTTTCAACCGTATTTACACAAGAAAATCGCATGACAGAAAACATGATCAGTGATAACAAAAATTCTCCATTAAATGTCACTTGCTTAACCCAGCAGGAAGTACGGCGGCGTCTAAAAATCACTAAAGTTGACAAATCCCCGAGCCTCAATGGGATACACCCGCGAGTACTGCAGGAATTAAGTAACGTCATAGATAGACCATTATTTTTAATCTTTAAAGATTCCATAATAACAGGGTCTGTACCATAGGACTGGCGTATAGCAAATGTGGTGCCAATAAGGGGACAAAAACTGAACTTGGAAATTATAGGCCAGTAAGCTTAACCTCTACTGTGGGTAAAATCCTGGAGGGTTTCCTAAGAGATGCTATACTAGAGTATCTGAAGAAGAATAACCTCATGACCCAATATCAACATGGGTTTACGAGGGACCGTTTCTGTCAAACTAATCTGATCAGCTTTTATGAGGAGGCAAGTTCCGGTCTGGACCGAGGAAATGTAGTGGATGTTGTGTATATGGACTTTTCAAAAGCTTTTGATACGGTTCCACACAAAAGGTTGATACATAAAATGAGAACAATGGGGATAGGGGAAAATACATGTATGTGGGATAAGAATTGGCTCAGTGATAGGAAACAAAGGGTGGTTATTAATGGAAAACACTCAGACTGGGTCTCAGTTAGCAGTGGGGTACCACAGGGGTCAGTATTGGGCCCTCTTTTTAACATATTTATTAATGACCTTGTAGGGGGCATACAGAGTAATATTTCAATATTTGCAGATGACACTAAACTCTGCAGGGTAATCAATACAGAGGAGGACAATTTTATATTACAGGAGGATCTATGTAAACTAGAAGCTTGGGCTGATAAATGGCAAATGAACTTTAATGGGGATAAATGTAAGGTAATGCACTTGGGCAGAGGAAATAAAATGTATAATTATATGCTTAATTGTAAAACACTAGGCAAAACTGTAACTGAAAAAGACCTGGGTGTATTGGTGGACGACAAGCTCACGTTTAGTGGCCAGTGTCAGGCAGCTGCTGCAAAGGCAAATAAAATAATGGCATGCATTAAAAGAAGCATAGATTCTCATGAGGAGAGCATAATTTTACCTCTATACAAGTCACTAGTGCAACCACACTTAGAATACTGTGTTCAGTTCTGGTCTCCGGCGTATAAGAAAGACATAGCTGAACTAGAGAGGGTGCAGAGAAGAGCGACAAAGCTTATTGGAGGACTGGGGGGTCTGCAATACCAAGACAGGTTATTACACTTGGGGTTATTTACTGTGGAAAAACAAAGGCTTAGGGGTGATCTTATTACTATGTGCAAGTATATGAGGGGACAGTACAAAGACCTGTCTACTGATCTTTTTACTCTGAGGCCAGAGACGGGGACAAGGGGGCATCTTCTACGTCTGGAGGAAAGAAGGTTTAATCATAATCACAGACGGGGATTCTTTACTGTAAGAGCAGTGAGACTATGGAGCTCTCTGCCGCATGATGTTGTAATGAGTGATTCACTAATAAAATTTAAGAAGGGCATGGATTCCTTTCTTGAAAAGTATAATATTACAGGTTATATATACTAGATTCCTTGATAGGGCGTTGATCCAGGGAACTAGTCTGATTGTCGTATGGAGTCGGGAAGGAATTTTTTTCCCCAATGTGGAGCTTAGTGTTTGCCACATGGTTTTTTTTTGCCTTCCTCTGGATCAACATGTTAGGCTATGGGTTGAACTAGATGGACTTAGTCTTCCTTCAACCTTAAAAACTATGTTACTATGTTACTTTGCCTGTGCTGTCTCAGGGTTACCCGCTAACCCACAGCTCTACCTCCTTAAGCTCCTGGCCGTATCCAGTGCAGCTGACCTCTTTCTGTCTATAGTCCACTTCACCACACAGGGTACAGGCTGCTCTGGCCATATTACTCTGCCACTGGATCCAGTTACAGAATCTTGCTATCTCTGTTCTGCTTCCTTCCAGTCTCACACTCCTCACTATGCGGCCTCATCTGTCACACTCTCTGTATTTGGCGTCACCTCACTACTCATTCCAGTGCTGACTTCTCTAAGCAGGAAGAAACTCTCTTCTTACTTCCAAACACTCCTCCATTCTGTAGGGCCAGCTGACTGTTAAGTCTTCCTTACCCAGTTGTCCAATCTACTACAGCTCTGATGGGAGATATTACATTAAATTCAGCATTAAACATTGCTCAACCATCATACATGTTATAATGACACAAACTGTAAAAGTCTTCTGGGACGGTGTCCGACATCTTCACACACTTTTACTGTATAACCACGAGTCACTTAAATGTCAGGGACATCGATCTGTCTAGTTAGGGGCAGAAGTGATTGTGAATCAATGTCACCTCTTCTGGTGCAGATGAAAGTGACAACAGGAGCCCGGGAGAGGAACAGCGAGACACCCCGAAAGAGGGAATGGTGCAGATAGTGGCCTATTATGACTGCACAAGCCCATGTACATTGGTAGCGTACAAACAAGGGGAACAAATACCTGAACCTGGCAGATCCAAATTCAGACTGGTAGAAGCACTACTCTGACCCTGGTCTGTCCCTACATGATGGTGGAGGTTGGCACCCTAAGGTAATGCAATGGCGCCCCCTATCAATGGTGGCTCACCCTGAATGCTCCTAACAACTCCTAGTTTATCTATGCTTGTGTAGCAACTTACTTGGGAAAATAGGTTAAACGCTAAAAACTACAACTGACCCTGCTTGCTCCTGTACAGACGAGATACCTTGACTACACAGTCCCCAGCGGTACCTGCGGGTGAAGAGATAGACCTAACCACAGACTAGGAGATGGCAACTATGGCCTAAACTGCCTAAAAGGCAGACAAGTTGCTTCACGTTCCTCCTAAAGAACCAGAGGGCAGAGCAGAGTGTGAATGATCTAAAAGAAGAGAAGTGTGCTGAACAAAGGAATAATCCCAAAGCAAGTAAAGTAAGAAACAAAATACCAAACAAAGAATACAGCAAGTATTGTTAACAAATATACTGCCTATTTTCAAATGATAAAAAGAAGAAAAGTGCAAAGTATAGCAAATAAACAGCAAAGCGAAAAACCCTAGCTCCAAATATCAACAGAATGTCAGAATATCCAAATGAATCTATCACCAGCAGGAAACGCAGACTATAAAGCTGCACCCAAAATGTGATAGGCATCCAAATAAAAATACAAATGTGTAAAGCTAAGCAGGCTGCAGCCAGAAAAGCAGAACCCAAACACCCAGTGAAAAGGTGTGTGTCCTGTGGCTCGGCAGAAAGAGAAGCCGACCACAGAACACAAACTGAAGGGATCAAATCCTGGAGCATGACATTGCCACAGACAATTCCTCTCTCTTCCTCCTCCCTGACTTCTCTAGTTTTCCATTTCTGTTGTGTCTTGATAATTGTGGGTAACATGAGGCGGCCCATTCAGGTTGTACAGGTGGTCTGGCTCTGCCAGGACAGCATCCATACGTGCCGTCACAAAAAGGTTTGCTATATCTCGCAGCACAGTCTCAAGAGGACGGAAACAAACTCCATGTGGACGGCATGAGGGGCCAATATCCTGTAGTGGACAAGGGACAAATACCGCCACACCAAGACCAGATCACATATTACCACCACATAGTGACCGAATACTACCATACTGAGCATTAATACAAAAACAGAATACTAATATTACCATTACTAATAGTGCCATTATTCACAGGAGCTCTGTGTATAGTATACAGTATATAGTGTCAGTGTACAGATAACACACTGAATCACTGGTGATGTCTCTAGTTGAAGTCCTTCATCTCCACTTTTCCTCTTCATCCATCGCAGACCGCCATCACTTCTTCTCGCCAGGACTCGTCTCTGCATAAAATAACACAGTTATCTAGAGCAGCTTACAGAGCACATTCCCCAATATTTCCCCAACTTCTACAGTACACCAGATGAAGAAAAAAAGTGATATAGTGCCGCCCTGCACAGTAACATGAACCCCCCACAGAAAACAGTATCCTCAAAAATAAAATACATTACAGCAGTAATAATATCCTTTAATTAGCCCCTACAGTAATAATGTCCCACATCCTACTCCCATTGTCTTCATCCTGCCCCCATTGTCTCCATCCTGCCCCCAATGTCTCCATCCTGCCCCCATGTTTCCATTTGTTTCCATCCTGCCCCCAATGTCTCTCCATCCTCCCCCCAATGTCTCTCCATCCTACCCCCAATGTCTCTCCATTCTGCCCCAATGTCATTCCATTCTCCACAATGTCTCTCCATTCTGCCCCCATTTCTTTCCATTCTGCCAATGTCTCTCCATTCTGCCCACGTCTCCATTCGGACCTCCATGTGTCTATTTTGCCCCATGTCTCCATTCTGCCCCCATGTCTCTCCATTCTGCCCCCAATGTCTCTCCATCCTGCCCCCAATGTCTCTCCATTCTGCCCAAATGTCTTTCCATTCTGCCCCAATGTCTCTCCATTCTGACCCCATTTCTTTCCATTCTGCCATTGTCTCTCCATTCTGCCCACGTCTCCATTCGGACCTCCATGTGTCTATTTTGCCCCATGTCTCCATTCTGCCCCCAATGTCTCTCCATTCTGCCTCCAAAGTCTCCATTCTGCCCCGTTTCAATTCTGCCCCGTCTCCATTCTGCCCCCAATGTCTCTCCATTCTGCCTCCGATGTTTCCATTCTGCCCCGTCTCCATTCTGCCACCATGTTTCTATTCTGCCTCCATGTTTCTATTATGCACCCAATGTCTCCATTCTGCCCCCCTTGCCTCCATTCTGCCCCAATGTTTCTATTCTGCCCCAATGTCTCCATTCTGCCCCCATTGTCTCCATTCTGTCCTCCCTGTCTCCATTCTGCCCCCCTGTCTCCATTCTGCCCCCCTTGTCTCCATACTACCCCCTGGTTTCTATTCTGCCCCCAATGTCTCCATTCTGCCCCCGTCTCCATTCTGCCCCCCATGTTTCTATTCTTCCCTCCATGTCTCCATTCTGTCCCCCTTGTCTCCATTCTGCCCCCATGTTTCTATTCTGCCACCCTTGTCTCCATCCATACTGCCCTCTGGTTTCTATTCTGCCCCCAATGTCTCCATACTGTCCCCATGTCTCCATTCTGCCCCCTATCTCCATTCTGCCCCCGGTCTCTATTCTGCCCCGTCTCCATTCTGCCCCCTATCTCCATTCTGCCCCGTCTCCATTCTGCCCCCCTGTCTCCATTCTTCCCCCATGTTTCTATTCTGCCACCCTTGTATCCATCCATACTGCCCTTTGGTTTCTATTCTGCCCCCAATGTCTCCATACTGTCCCCATGTCTCCATTCTGCCCCCTATCTCCATTCTGCTCCCCGGTCTCTATTCAGCCCCGTCTCCATTCTGCCCCCTATCTCCATTCTGCCCCCCGGTCTCTATTCTGCCCCATCTCCATTCTGCCCCCCTGTCTCCATTCTTCTCCCCTGTCTCCATTCTGCCCCGTCTCCATTCTGCCCCCCATGTCTCCATTCTGCCCTCAATGTGTTTCCATTCTGCCTCCAATATGACTCCATTCTCCCCCAATGTGACTCCATTCTGCCCCACTGTCTCCAATCTGCCCCCCTTGTCTCCATACTACCCCATGGTTTCTATTCTGCCCCCAATGTCTCCATTCTTCCCCCATGTTTCTATTCTGCCACCCTTGTCTCCATCCATACTGCCCTTTGGTTTCTATTCTGCCCCCAATATCTCCACACTGTCCCCATGTCTCCATTCTGCCCCCTATCTCCATTTTGCCCCCCGGTCTCTATTCTGCCCCGTTTCCATTCTGCCCCCCTGTCTCCATTCTGCCCCCGTCTCCATTCTGCCCCCCATGTTTCTATTCTTCCCTCCATGTCTCCATTCTGTCCCCCTTGTCTCCATTCTGCCCCCATGTTTCTATTCTGCCACCCTTGTCTCCATCCATACTGCCCTCTGGTTTCTATTCTGCCCCCAATGTCTCCATACTGTCCCCATGTCTCCATTCTGCCCCCTATCTCCATTCTGCCCCCGGTCTCTATTCTGCCCCGTCTCCATTCTGCCCCCTATCTCCATTCTGCCCCGTCTCCATTCTGCCCCCCTGTCTCCATTCTTCCCCCATGTTTCTATTCTGCCACCCTTGTATCCATCCATACTGCCCTTTGGTTTCTATTCTGCCCCCAATGTCTCCATACTGTCCCCATGTCTCCATTCTGCCCCCTATCTCCATTCTGCTCCCCGGTCTCTATTCAGCCCCGTCTCCATTCTGCCCCCTATCTCCATTCTGCCCCCCGGTCTCTATTCTGCCCCATCTCCATTCTGCCCCCCTGTCTCCATTCTTCTCCCCTGTCTCCATTCTGCCCCGTCTCCATTCTGCCCCCCATGTCTCCATTCTGCCCTCAATGTGTTTCCATTCTGCCTCCAATATGACTCCATTCTCCCCCAATGTGACTCCATTCTGCCCCACTGTCTCCAATCTGCCCCCCCTTGTCTCCATACTACCCCATGGTTTCTATTCTGCCCCCAATGTCTCCATTCTTCCCCCATGTTTCTATTCTGCCACCCTTGTCTCCATCCATACTGCCCTTTGGTTTCTATTCTGCCCCCAATATCTCCACACTGTCCCCATGTCTCCATTCTGCCCCCTATCTCCATTTTGCCCCCCGGTCTCTATTCTGCCCCGTTTCCATTCTGCCCCCCTGTCTCCATTCTGCCTCCTGTCTCTATTCTGCCCCCTATCTCCATTCTGCCCCCCGGTCTCTATTCTGCCCCGTCTCCATTCTGCCCCCCTGTCTCCATTCTTCTCCCCTGTCTCCATTCTGCCCCGTCTCCATTCTGCCCCCCATGTCTCCATTCTGCCCTCAATGTGTTTCCATTCTGCCTCCAATATGACTCCATTCTCCCCCATTGTGACTCCATTCTGCCCCCCTGTCTCCATTCTGCCCCCCTTGTCTCCATACTACCCCCTGGTTTCTATTCTGCCACCAATGTCTCCATTCTGCCCCCATCTCCATTCTGCCCCCCATGTTTCTATTCTTCCTTCCATGTCTCCATTCTGTCCCCCTTGTCTCCATTCTGCCCCCATATTTCTATTCTGCCACCCTTGTCTCCATCCATACTGCCCTCTGGTTTCTATTCTGCCCCCTATCTCCATTCTGCCCCCTGTCTCCATTCTGCCCCCTATCTCCATTTTGCCCCCCGGTCTCTATTCTGCCCCGTCTCCATTCTGCCCCCCTGTCTCCATTCTTCCCCCATGTTTCTATTCTGCCACCCTTGTCTCCATCCATACTGCCCTTTGGTTTCTATACTGTCCCCATGTCTCCATTCTGCCCCCTATCTCCATTCAGCCCCCCGGTCTCTATTCTGCCCCCCGGTCTCTATTCTGCCCCATCTCCATTCTGCCCCCCTGTCTCCATTCTTCCCCCTATCTCCAATCTGCCCCCCGGTCTCTATTCTGCCCCCAGTGTCTCCATACTGCCCACGTCTCCATTCTGCCCCCTATCTCCATTCTGCCCCCTGTCTCCATTCTGCCCCCTATCTCCATTCTGCCCCCCGGTCTCTATTCTGCCCCCAATGTCTTCATACTGCCCCCTGTCTCCATTCTGCCCCCTATCTCCATTCTGCCACCGGTCTCTATTCTGCCCCGTCTCCATTCTGCCCCCCTGTCTCCATTCTTCCCCCCTGTCTCCATTCTGCCCCGTCTCCATTCTGGCCCCCATGTCTCCATTCTGCCCTCAATGTGTTTCCATTCTGCCCCCCATGTCTCCATTCTCCCCCAATGTGACTCCATTCTGCCCCCAATGTCTCCCATTCTGCCTCCATGTTTCCCATTCGACCCCCCCATGCCTCCATTCTTCCCTCAGTGTCCCTCACCCTGCCCCCACCCTGTGCGGTTTTGGTGATTTTTTTCCTCTATAGACTTCTATGTGGAGCATAAAAAAACGTCTGTAAGAAACTGCAGATACTTTTTTAAGTGCAGAATCAAAGCTTTTCTGTACTGTAAAAAACAATTAAAAACCCGGTTTCACATCTGCACCAAAATGCATCAAATAAGGGGGAAAAAGCCTAAAATAGTGCACCAAAGATGCAATAACCAGAGGAGATTGTTATTGTGTAGATTGGTGCACAGTATTTATGCTACGTGTGAACACGGCCTTACAGACACAAAAAAGCCAGATGTCATATAGTGAAACTACACAGAGATGAGAAAGTTCTGAAGGGTCCGACTGTGAATGAGGGAACAAAAAATAATCCACAGGTCCCAACTAGAGAAGAGCAGGACGCACAGATGATATTGCAGCAGCCCGGGCTAATCTAAAGCCGCGACAGGGCCTCCCGTCCAGCCACCAATTACCACTGACCTGGATGCTGGACCTGAGTCCCATGAGTCGATCCTCTCATCTCTAGTCCCAGCCGTCCTGGATACAGCAGACAGTCCCGGATTTAGGTCTATGCCCTGCAGTCCCGAGTTTCTGCTGAATGTCCCTCACTGCCACCGCCCCTCTGATAACTCTTCCTGCCGGGGGAGAAAGACATGGTAAATGGGCGTGGCTTGGGGTGTGGATAGGGGCGTGGTCAGACTACGCGTGCCGCATGGTTTCGCCCTCTTTCTAGTCCTCATAGGTTGGCGGTATGCTTGTACTGAGGAGATCTGGGATATCAGTGATTAGGTCCCATATTGTGCACTGTAAGGTCTGGAAAAGCTCCTTCTATCCGTCTCTGTAGCACCAGAGGAAGAACAGAGGGGAAAAGACAGGATTTTCTACATGTCGCGTTATGTAGATGTTCTGCAGATTTATCACAACCGTCCACAAGAAGAAACTGCCATCACAGAGCCGCCTTTAGCTGTTGGAAAAGTTTAAACTTAGTTTTGAATAGTTGCTATAGGCAACAGGGACCGTTTCTATTTATGCTGGGTCACATGATGCTGGTGCTGGGTGATGTCATGTGACGGAATGTTGTGGGTGATGATGTCACAGAGGGCGTTGTGATGTCACCCTTGGGGTATATAAGGGGGCTCCATCCACCTGGAGCTCATATCTCATTGGCCATATCTTGGTGCTGAGATACCCCCTGGAGACAATGAGGATCGCCATATTGTTTCTGTGCTGTACCCTGTTCTACCCTGTGAATTACCATAGGCTGCCGGTGAGTACCTGTCTATTATTACATATGGAGGACGTTTAGAATCAGCTGCGGCAGGGGAAGGGGATGGGGAGGGGGGTCCTGTAAGAATTTACCTGCGGGAATAAGAGGTTATGGCAGGGAAAGGAGCTTAGGAAGTGACAGTCAGAGGGGATATAAGTGTGGGGTGACCCCTCTGACTCCCACATTCCTGCCTTGTCCTTGTAGTGATTAATGACTTTGGTGTTGTCCCTTATATATCACTTTGCAGTCACCAGTGATCGCTCCGCACTGTGATCCTAAACTACAGTCTCATTTACCTTTCGGCAAACGCCCAGAAGGGGAGGAGTGACATCACACCCATGTGAGCAGATCCCGCCCACTTTTACTGCAGTCGTAATGCGAGCTAGCTGTATTCTGTTTTCATGGAAATGTCAGCAGCTGCTCCCCCTAGTGTTTACAAGATGAAAACATCAAAAGAGTTTAAATATTTTTTTCAGATTTTATACCATTGAAACCTTTTTAAATATATATGTGTATTTATATATAAATATAAATACTTTACAATTTTACAATTGTAAAAAAATTGCTGACACTTTCCCTTTAAAAGATCTAAAGACGTTCTGCTTCATGTGCCATTGTGACCAATCACAGCACAGATTATATTTTTTAAACTTTTCTTGAAAAACTGAAGCTGCTCCGTGATTGGAAATCATGTGGAAGGGTTCTCTTTTAGACATTTAGTTAGGTCCAAAGTATCAGTGACATGATGGATAGAACTGTGCAATGATGTCACAGAGGGCTTTGTGATGTCACCCCTGGGTATATTAGAAGCCTCGGCCCATCTGCAGCTTGTATCTCATTGACCATACCTTGGTGCTGAGAGACCTCTGGAGATGATGAGTATCATCCTATCATTTCTGTGCTTTACGTTGCTCTACCCCCACATTACAGTACACTGAGGGCGAGTATGTTCTCATCAATATGGAGGTCACAAGGATCAGCTAATGAGAATATCGCCTCTTGCAGGACTTCTCATACTGGACACGTGACCGTCCGCCATATGAAAGTCCAACTGTAAATAATATTCCATGGACCCTGGAGGTGAATCCCAAACTTCTTCCTGATCTTCTCAATGGGATATTTCTGAAAGTTGCTTGATAATGTATCCATCACTGTATAATAACAAGGGCTCTCTGTTTGACTGGATTGGGTATAAATATACAGGACTTTATTATGTTTTTTTTCTTTATTATAGGATGACCCACTACCCGTGGATCTCAGGAGAAGCACGTATCAAGCTTCCATCAATCTTCCTCTTTGGCTCTTCCGTGACGCAGTTTTTGTTGCGGTGATGACACTACTGACAATACTAGAGTATTTGGCCTTAAGTCTTGTCCTGAGCAAGTGGGCAATGTCTGAACCTGATGAAACAATCAGAAAACTCCTGAGAACAAAACCATTCTGAAGGGACAAAGTGCTTGTAAGGAGCCGATTTGCATCCCTCAGATTCAGGAGCAAGACTCCAGGAGAACACCTGTCCTGCCCAATGGCAAATGTTCTACTCCATCCATGGCTCCTGCACTGCAGGATGCGAAAAAGGTTCTTAGCTGCAACTATAAAGTGGCGTTCAGTGATATTGTCTGGGTCAGAACGATCCCTCACAACAATATAGGAAGAAGAGCTCGAAGTTCCATGGAGCATAAAGAGAGGTTACTGATTTTTCAGAGAAACCAACAATTCCAGAGCCACGAGCACCAGAATCTAGAACACCAGAACCTACCATGTCAGAACCTAGTATGTCAGAACCTAGAATGCCAGAGCCTGAAATGCCTACAACACCTCAACCCAAAATCAAGAGGAGAAGATGTTTACTTAGATGTCTTAGAGGCGAGGAAGATTGAGAAGGCAACTGCTTGAACTTTCCCATTGCTCGTGTCTTCATCACAGGTTAGTCGTATACATGCTGTCTGATGGGCACCATCTTACTACATACAAGGCAGCATTGCACCTGAAATCGAATGGATATTTCTTCACACACTTGCACTTTAGCACCTTATCATATGGCGCATATATCTATGAACGCTTTGCTAAGTATCACTGTCTAGTATGTGCTTCTGATGAACCTATTTTAGGAAAACGTGTCGAGGAATGGCATACTATGTACTTGAGTTTGGCGTACTATATGCTTGTTGGTAAATTCTATTGCTATCTATAATCTACTAGATATTATAATGTCTCTGGTGGGATGCCCCATGCCGAATTGTTGATAACTGACTATGAGCATTGTCCTCTATTTCTTATCTAATATGGTTACAGGTTGATGTGAAGTAATGTTTTAGAGTAGTGTATGTTCTGTGAGCTAAATTGTCATACTTACCGTTTATACTCGAGCATAAGCCGACCCTAATATAAGCCGAGGCACCTATTTTTACCACAAAAAAATTTGGATTACTTATTGACTGGAGTATAAGCCTAGGGTGGGAAATGCAGCAGCTACTGGTAAATTTACCCATCATGGTAAGCATTGCCTACTCATCACCAATCCTCGTATGCATGGCTCCCCTCATCCCCAATCCTGGGATGCATGGCCCCCCCTCATTCCCAATCCTGGGATGCATGGAGCCCCTGTCCTCGTTTACATGGTCCCCCATCACTGCACACATGAAAAAAATAAACACTTCTACTCACCTTCCTCCGATCTGCTCCAGCGCTGCATGCTGTTCTGCCAGCAGCTGATCTCAGCATCTGAGCAGCGCATGACATCACTGCCATGCACCCTCAGACGCTAAGGTGAGCTGCAGGGATATTCACTCCTCAGCACTCCGAGACTATGGGCTTGGAGGGGAGTGAATAGTCATTTTCTTCAATAGCGCAGTGTCAGCAGCAGCCGCAGCTCCTGCTGCGGCTCAGCGATCCTGTAAGCCCACTACTAAAAATGATGAATATTCACTCTTGTCCACGCCCATGGCAGTGGAGAAGAGTGAATATTCATACTCTCTAATAGCGGGCACAGAGGATCGCTGAGCTGCAGCAGGAAGCAGGCGGCTGCGACTGATACTGCGCGCTATTAAAGAAAATGAATATTCACTTCTCTCCACTTCCATGGGCATGGAGAAGAGTGAACATTCATTTTTTTTAGCAGCGGGCTACTGCCTGTGCCTCGCTCCTCTGCCGCCCAAACACCCCCACCACCTTTCACTGCCGGAATGTAAGTATACACGCGAGTATAAGCCGAGGGGTTTTTTTTCAGTATAAAAAATGTGCTGAAAAAGTCGGCTTATACACGAGTAAATACGGTATATACTAGATAGATTATAAATTTTGATGCTTATGTACTAGATAGATTATTAGTTTATGTACTAGATAGATTATTAGTTTAATTGGTGATTATTTTAACTCTTTATTCATAAGGAAGCTCGAGGATTGCATCTTACAGAAGACGAGAAGTCTAAATGCCAAAAGGTGATGGCCTCCAGCCGGAGGGTCATTACCTGTTGATGGCACACAGCCGGCGGGTGATGAACTATTGATGGCCATAGACAGAGGGTCATTACCTTCTCATGGCGCACTGCCGGATGGTCATTACCTCTTGATGGCACACAGCCGGAGGGTGATGACCTAATGATGGTCCATAGCCAGAGGGTCATTACCTGTTGATGGCACACAGCAGGACAGAAAATAAAAACATTTGATGGTACACAGCCGGAAGGTAATGACCTATTGATGGCCATAGCCAGAGTCATTACCTGCCGGATGGTCATTACCTGTTGATGGCACACAGCCGGAGGGTGATGGCCTATTAATGGTCCAAAGCTGGAGAGTCATTACCTATTGTTGGCCACAGTCAGAGGGTCATTACCTGTTGATGGCAAACAGCCGGACAGAGGATTATTACCTGTTGATGGCTCACAGCCGGACAAAGGATAAGATCTTTTGATTGCATACACCGGGTCACTCCCTGATAACAGGGAACCCTGGAGAATACTGGTCATCTTGATCCCCCACTGACTATATACTTGCTCCACCTCAGCCTACACCATCATGGAGGACACTTCCACCTGTGTCCACTGTAAGGTTGGACTTTCTTTTATAATTACAGCAGATTAATAAACATCATAAAGCTGTAAAATTATCGAGTAATTTATTATAAATTATTATAAAGAAATATAAAGTATAATAGATAGCTATAGAGGGCACAGAAGACGACTAACTATAGAAAGCATGGTATCGCCTGATATATACTGTATATTCTAGATGGCGCTATTACACTAAATACATCACAACCTCCAGGGTGATATTACCGTACAATGCGAGATCACTAATAATGGCCACAGATTATGAGAAAATGACCAGCTCCATAGTCCTGGAGTTATTATAAATGTCTCTAGTGTGAGGCAGGGACTGGACGAGTGTTGGAGGGAGGTATATTCCCCCAGGACGTCCTTTAAGTATCCATGCTGCAGAATCTGCCGTATACTTCTGTTCTAGCAGTGAGAGATTTCACTCTGCAAATCACAGGCTCAACATTGTGTAAAACTACCACCGTATAAAAGTGCACTCAGAATATAAACTAGCGGCATGCCGTGCACTGCCCACGTCATGTGTACGGGATACAGGACCTGCAGGACCTGGTACGGCCATTATAGTTGATAGATTAATGATACCTGTGCAGATGAAGGGAAAAAAAATATGTGCAACAACAGGAGGAGAAAGTCTCAAAATGTAATTTGAAAAGTATAATAGAGAAATGGGAAACTTCTGGAGATGCAGATAAGTGGTACCAGGGCGAAACGTAAGTGCAGTCAGACAAGCCATTTCAGAGAGGTCACGGATCGCTCCTGCCAGTGATTTTGCAGCTCCCTCTCTGCTCTGTTGATGGGGTGTGACTGCCGATGTCATGCTGACTTGACAGCTAGCTCCCTGCTGCCTAACTGCAGGGAGCCATCTGTCAATGAGAATGAAGTTGGCAGTCTCGCCTCATTGACAGAGCAGCCGGGAAGAGGAAGTCGCCTTGCTACACTCATCAGGAGAGCTTTAAACTAGAACAATGTGGGAAGGGAAGCAAAAGGCCAGAAAAAGCCATACAGCTGACAAATACTATTGAGATCTCTGCTACTGGAAGTGGAAAGGAAGAACAAAGACAAAACAATTTAAATAATAAAAATATGGGAGGAAGAGAAACCAATCACAAACTAAAATGTTTTTATACAAATGCACAAAGCATGGGCAACAAACAAGGAGAATTGGAACTACTAATGCAGGAAAAGGAATATGATGTCATTGGAATCACTGAAACTTGGTGGGACGATACACATGATTGGAATAAAAGGCTAAAAGGATACAACTTATTTGCAAGAAACAGACTTGATAAACGAGGAGGAGGTGTTGCATTGTATGTTAGAAAAGCGTATATCTGCACAGAGATTGAAGCTTCAGAGACTGGGAGTTCTGTGGAAACTGTTTGGGTAAGAATACAAGGAGAGAACAACGGAAAGGACACCATTGTAGGCATTTACTACAGGCCACCTGGGCAAGCTGAAGATATGGATGAACTCTTTATGCATCAAATGACCAAGTTCTCCAAAAAATATGACGTAGTGGTCATGGGAGATTTCAACTATCCAGACATTTGTTGGGAATCTCTCTCAAGTAAAACTAACAGGTCAAGCAAATTCTTATCCTCTCTTGCTGACAACTTTATCTTCCAAAAGGTAGGGGAGAAAACAAGGGGATCTGCTACTTTGGATCTAATCCTTCTAAACAGGGAGGAAATGGTTGAGGAGGTAAAGGTGGCTGGGACCCTAGGAGGCAGCGATCATGCTATTATAGAATTTTGGATAACTAGAGGAGGAAGACATGTGAAGACTCAAACTTCAAGGTTAGATTTTAGAAAGGCAGATTTTAAGAGACTCAGAAAGAGAATAGGAGGGATCCAATGGCTGGATGTCCTTAAGGACAAAAATGTCCAGGAAGGATGGGAAATTTTTAAAAATGAGATTCTCAAAGCACAATCGTTAGCAATCCCGAAAAGTAGGAAGAATGGGAAGCATTTAAGGAAACCAGGATGGATGAACACAGAACTTAAACACATGCTAAAAAGAAAGAAAGAAATGTTTATTAAATGGAAAGAGGGAGGCATATCTAAAGAAGATTATAATGCAGTCTGCAGATCCTGTAGGGCACGTATCAGGTTAGCTAAAGCTGACAATGAATTAAGGCTTGCAAGAGATGTCAAAAGCAATAAAAAAGGATTTTGGGGGTATGTCAAAAGTAAAAGAAAAGTCAAAGATGCTATAAGATTTTTACAGGATGAAAATGGAGAAATGGTAAGAGAGGATTTTGAGAAGGCCGAACTTTTTAATTCCTATTTTGCAGCTGTTTTCTCTCAGAAAGAAAATGTAACATCAACTGATCTTCACTGTCCTTTTAAAGGAATAGAAGAATCCAAGTTATCTGTAAACAGAAAGATTGTGAGGGAATATTTAGCTAACATAAATGAGTTCAAGTCTCCAGGCCCAGATGAATTACACCCCAGAGTACTGAAGGAGATCGTAGAAGAAATTTTAGAACCACTCTCCATAATCTTTGAAAATTCTTGGAGAACAGGAGAAGTCCCAGAAGACTGGAGAAGAGCTAATGTTGTTCCTATCTTCAAAAAGGGGAAGAAGGTGGACCCAGGGAACTATAGGCCGGTGAGTCTTACTTCTATACCAGGAAAGATCTTTGAACAAATTATTAAACAACATGTATGTAAGTACATGGATAAGAATGAAGTGATTAACCAGAGTCAGCATGGGTTTGTAACTAACAAGTCATGTCAGACTAACTTAATTTCCTTCTATGACAGAATCACTGACTGGGTGGATCAGGGAAATGCTGTAGATATAGTATATCTTGACTTCAGCAAAGCATTTGACAAAGTATCTCACACCATCCTTATTGAAAAAATGACCAAGTATGCAATGGACCAGGCAACTGTTAGGTGGATTCATAACTGGCTTAGTGATCGGACTCAAAGGGTGGTTGTAAATGGCTTCACATCCAGCTGGATGAATGTCTCAAGTGGGGTACCACAGGGCTCCGTCCTGGGACCTGTATTGTTCAACATCTTTATCAATGATTTAGATGAAGGAATTGAGGGTAAACTGATTAAATTTGCTGATGACACAAAGCTAGGAGGGATAGCTAATACTATAGAAGAGAGAGAGAGGATTCAAAAAGACCTAAATAAACTGGAGCAGTGGGCAGCAACCAACAGAATGGTTTTTAACAGGGAAAAATGCAAAGTACTACATCTGGGCAATAAAAATGAAAAAAGCATATACAGAATGGGAGGAATAGAGCTAAGCAACAGTACATGTGAAAAAGACTTAGGTATACTAATAGATCATAGACTGAACATGAGTCAACAGTGTGATGCAGCAGCAAAAAAGGCAAATACAATTCTGGGATGTATTAACAGAAGCATACAGTCTAGATCACGTGAAGTCATTATCGGTCTTTACTCCTCTTTGGTCAGACCTCATCTGGAATACTGTGTACAGTTTTGGGCACCACATTTTAAAAAAGACATAGACAAACTGGAGCAAGTTCAGAGAAGAGCGACCAGAATGGTGACTGGTCTGCAAACCATGTCCTATGAGGAACGGTTGCAGGATTTGGGAATGTTTAGCTTGCAAAAAAGAAGACTGAGAGGAGACTTAATAGCTGTCTACAAATATGTCAAGGGCTGTCACATTGTAGAAGGATCATCTTTATTCTCATTTGCACAAGGAAAGACTAGAAGCAATGGGATGAAACTAAATGGGAGGAGACACAGATTAGATATTAGAAAAAACTTTTTGACAGTTAGGGTGATTAATGAGTGGAACAGGCTGCCACAAGAGGTGGTGAGTTCCTCTTCAATGGACGTCTTCAAACAGAGGCTGGACAGACATCTGTCTGAGATGATTTAGTGAATCCTGCTTTGAGCAGGGGGTTGGACCAGATGACCCAGGAGGTCCCTTCCAACTCTACCATTCTATGATTCTATGATTCTGTTGACGTGAAGCAGCAGAATCGCTGTTAGGAGCAGTTCAGGTGTGATCAGAGCCGCCACAGGGTAGAACAGGCAGATAGTAAGCAATTACCTGCCTGTTAGTTCTTAGGCACATTGCATTTTTCTATCTCATCCTGTAGGAGTCACCTTCTCTTCAACGAAAAAGAGACACTGTGAAACCTACGCGTATCGAACACCAAAAGTTCTTAATCCTAGTATACAAATACATGTAGGGAGTTACAATTTATATGTTCGACTGCCCCATCATATGGGCGTTGTTGATAGTTCCTCACGCCCAATTTTTCAAAGTAAAGAAATTATAGGTTGTCGAAATAACAGAATGAAAACAAATAATATTGAAAAATTGAGATTAAAATAACAAAAGAAAAAGAAAAGGTTATAATGTATAATATTATATATAAAAAAAAAACATGGTATATATGACTCGCCCCCTGGGCCGTGGGGCACTCGGATCCGGGCAATAGGGGGAACGATGGGAGTAGTAGTGGCAACCCGGTTCCGTGGCTCAGGGTGGTCAGGCCAGTGGTAGTCCGTTATGTGTCATTAATTATGTCCGACTACGCCACCCGTGGATTTGTGGTTATTAGGAACCGCCGCTGCATGCAGACCGCTGGGGCTGATGAGGTGTGCAGCTATGGTAGTGTGACTCCCCACGGGAAGAGTGCGGCCCCAGGGCAGTATAGTGGATGGTGGGAGTGATGGTAGTGAGAGTCCCAGTGCTGATAGTGCTGGAGGAGCAAAGGAGCACACAGACAACAGGTTGCAGTCCAGGGTCTTTACTAGAACACGTAAATTGACCCACAAACAGTCCCAGCTAGGAGTGGACCTGGATGTCTGAGAGCAACGGGGAAATTGGCCCTGGTCAGGGTGAGGGTGTAGGCCTACCGTGCTTTCTGCGCTCCTTCTGGCTATCTCCTCCTGATAGGGTAACAGCCCACGTTTCCGAGCTTTCCGTGTATTCTCGCCTGTATGGCCTGTGACGTGGGTTCCTTTCTGCTCCCAGCCTTGTACGGCTTTACTGGTCCCTTCGGTTGTGGCAGGGCCTCCAGGCTTCTTAGGCCAAGGAATGTACAGTCCCTTGCGGACTGGTTCTCTGCTGGGGGATGTGGAATCCTTCCAGCCTCAGACACCAAAGTCTGGTAAAATTAAGTCTTTTCTCTGCCAAGACAGGCTCTCTTCGCCTCTTGTCTCTGGCTTGTGGCTCTCCTACTGCCACACTTCCTCTTAGGTGCAATCAACTTTCTGTCCCTGCTCTGCTCTGGGACAAGTCTCAGTCCTGAGACAGGCCTTCAAGTTCTCCCTAACCCTGCCCTCAGTACCAGCTTTTATAGGGGCAGCCAGCTCCCCCTACTGGCCTGAGACAGGAGGCATTGCATGCTAATGTTCCCCTGACCAGAGAACCTCCCCCTTGCTCTCAGACACAGCTTTAATTACACTTGTGGCATCCAGGCCAGGGTGACACATTCCCCCCTAGTGAAATTTAGTACTCCGGGACTAAACAGTAAACAAAGACAATATGCATAACCATAAAACATTAATAGACAGACGACGCACAAATTGAGTTCTTAAGGTCACAGTGTGGCCTGTGGCCGGGTGTCCATATCACCAAAACAACGGGGAGCCTTAACCAGGTAGGGGTCTGTCCTACCCCAAGTCCTTCACAGTCTTAGTTCATTCCTGGGTTAGGCTCCGAACGCAGTCCATACAAGGTCCTGGTTATAAAAAAGTCCATAACCTGTGAGTCCTTACGGTAACTGCAAGAAACTGAAACACAGAATTACCAAACAAGCATGTAACTTTGCAAACAATTCAACATTTGGTAACAGGGTTATTTACAATTTAGTGCATCCTATATTCTCCAGCGAGCGGGTATCTGCCCTTTTGTGCTCCTGGTTGATCTCCTTAACCCACTGTCTGGTGGTGGACCAACTTGGCTTTCCCCACTAGCGTTAGGGGTACAGCTACCAGCTGGGTGTACAGGTAGGGCAGGCAGCTGTCTGCGGGTCCTTTGGCTTACCGCAGGCATGGCAGGCTCACTGTCAGCAGAGGGTTGACTCTCCTGGGCTGTTGGTACAGGCTCTTCTGCCTCTGGAACCGCTTGCTCCTCTTCACCTTCCGGCTCTGGTGTTGGTTGTTGCTGGGCCGGTTGCAGGAAATGCAGGACGGGTACCACTATGGCATCATTTATGCGAGTCCAGGACTGAGGGAACTCTCCGAGAACGGTGCTGATCATTTCTTCCTTGTCCTCTGCAGGTTCAAGGTCACTCTGATCCTCTTCTGCACTACGGAGTTGCTCGGGGCACCTTTTGAGGTGGTCTCTGGAGACGACACTAGTGGTTTCTCCTCCGTCCTTGGTGATTACGCACACCTTTGGGTTGTCGTGGTCAGACTGCAGTACGGTGTAGGGTTCCCTTTCCCACTGGTCGTCCAACTTATGTAGCCTTCTTTTTCGCTTTAGGACTTGCTCACCAGGTTCTAGGGGACCAGCAGGGGCGTGTTGATTGAAGAGTTTTTCTTGCCTCTCTCTCACCTGGGCCAGGCTCTTCTCCACACTCTCCTGTACCTTATTGTACTGCAGTTGCCTTTCCGTATCCTAGTCCGCATCCGGGGAGGTGTCCTCAGGTATTAGGACTCCCATCTCCAGGTCTATGGGCAGCTTACCTGGTCTAGCTCGCATCAGGTAAGCCGGGGTGCAGTTTGTAGCATTCACCGGGATATTGTTGTATAGGTCTATCAGGTCCGGCAGTTTTTCTGGCCACAGGCTGCGTTCCTCCAGGGGCAACGTCTTCAGGAGATCAATGACTATATTGTTCATGTTCTCACACATCCCGTTGGTTTGGGGGTGGTAAGGCGTTGTACGAATCTTCTTACAGCCATAGAGGTTGCAGAACTCCTGGAAGATTTCAGCCTCGAACGCTGGACCCTGGTCGGTCAGGACCTGTTCCGGATACCCGTGTGGACGGCAGAAATATTGCTGGAAGGCTCTGGCCGCTGTTTGGGCTGTCAAGTCCTTTACCGGGACCACCACTAGAAAATGGGAATAGTGGTCCATGATTGTCAGGGCATAGATGTATCCTGACCGGCTGGGAGCCAATTTGACATGGTCCAGAGCTACCAGCTCAAGAGGCTGCGTGGTGACGATGGGCCTCAAGGGTGTCTTCTGGCTGACACGGTCCTTCCTCCTTAGGTGACAAGGGCCACAGTCTCTGCACCATTTTTCTACAGCTCCTCTCATGCCGACCCAAAAGAACCTTCCTCTTAGCAGGAACTCCAGTTTCTTCCAACCGAAGTGTCCCGCTCTGTCATGGTAAGCCCCCAGGACCATAGCTGCATCTCGCCTTGGGACCACGACTTGCCAGGTCAGCTCATGCGTCCGGTGGTTAACAATCCTTCTGCACAACTTGCCTTCGTAGAGGAACAGCTTGCTCTTCTCCTTCCATAGCTGCTTGGCTTCCTCTGGGGCATCTGGATCTAGGCGGGCGTCTTCCCGGGTCAGCAGATCTT
Organism: Phyllobates terribilis; assembly: GCF_046119375.1. NCBI lineage: Eukaryota > Metazoa > Chordata > Amphibia > Anura > Dendrobatidae > Phyllobates > Phyllobates terribilis. The sequence goes on from NW_027362796.1 coordinate 11,932,394, forward strand.
TCACCAGGCGGACTGCAGGGTCACTATCTTGGGTCTCGGCCCAGCTGTGGTGAGGTAGGGGATTCATCATCACGGTTGTTAGATCCTCCTCCTTCACGCGGTGGGAGTATTGAGCGGCTCCATACCGGTGAAACGCGGGGAGTTCTACCTCCTCCAGCTCTTCTGGGTCTTCGTCACCTTCAGGTAAGTGAGGCATCCTCGATAGGGCGTCTGCATTGGCGTTGGTTTTGCCTGCCCGGTACTTGATCACGAAGTCATAGTTGGAGAGACGGGCCATCCACCGCTGTTCAAGGGGCACCCAGTCTTGCATTGTCCAGGTGTGTCAACGGGTTGTTGTCCATGTACACGGTGAACTTTGCGGAGGCCAGGTAATGCTTGAAGCGTTCCGTCACGGCCCACACCACCGACAAGAATTCTAGCTTGAAGGAGCTGTAATTCTCCGGGTTCCTCTCGGTGGGCCTCAGCTTCCGACTGGCGTATGTGATCACCCGTTCTCTGCCCTGTTGGTTTTGGGACAGTACAGCTCCCAGTCCCACATTACTGGCATCTGTGTGGAGAATGAAAGGCTGGCCATAATCAGGGTAGGCCAGGATCTCATCCCCCGTGAGGGCCATCTTTAGCTGGCGGAAGGACTCCTCTTCCGGTTTATCCCACCTGAAGGGTGGCTTTTGACTCCTGGACTTAGACTGTCCGATCAGGAGGTCCTGCATTGGAGCTGCCATCTTAGTGAACCCGGGGATGAACCTTCGGTAGTAGCCTACCAACCCGAGAAACTGTCTCACCTCTTTGATGTTCGAGGTGCTTGGCCAACTCTTGATTGCCGTGACCTTGTCAGGGTCGGGGACCACTCCTTCCGCGCTTACCACGTGCCCTAGGTACTGGACCTTTGGTTTCAGCAGGTGACACTTCGATGGTTTCACCTTCAGGCCATAGCCTGCCAGGGCTTCGAACACCTCAGCCAGGTGCTTGAGATGGTCCTCGTAGGTCTTCGAATAGACGATCACGTCGTCCAGGTAAAGGAGGACCGTCTCGAAGTTTCAGTGCCCTAGACAGCATTCCATCAGCCGCTGGAAGGTCCCTGGTGCGTTGCAGAGCCCGAAAGGCATGCAGTTGAATTCGCTCAGTCCCATCGGGGTGGTGAAGGCGGTCTTCTCCTTGTCAGCCTCTGCCACAGGAACCTGCCAGTACCCGCTAGTAAGGTCCAAAGTAGAAAAGAAGTTAGCAGATTTTAGTGCGGCTAAAGACTCTTCTATTCTAGGCAGCGGATATGCGTCTTTGTGGGTGATACGGTTGATTTGTCTATAGTCCACGCACATTCTCATGGTGCCGTCTTTCTTTTTGACCAGAACCAAGGGGGCTGCCCAGGGGCTACAGCTGTCTCTAATGACCCCAGCTTCTTTCATCTCCCTTAGCATACCCTTGGCGTTCTGATAATGTGCAGGGGGTACAGGTCGGTGTCTTTCTTTTATCGGTGGGTGACTCCCTGTGGGGATGTTATGTTCTATCCCTTTTACTCTGCCGAAGTCTAGCGGGTGCTTACTAAAGACTCTCTCGTACTCCTGTACCACCCGGTAGACTCCTTGTTTTTGGTGCAGGGGAGTGGAGTCAGCACCCACGTGGAGTTTCTGGCACCAGTCCTCTTTTTGTTTCTGGGAGCCATTACCCTCCGCCTGAGGAGATGGAGGCAAGGGTTCCACGGCCCTGATAGCTTGGTGTTCGACAACAAACAGTTTGGCGAGTGTAGCGTACCTGGGTAAGGGTACTTCCCTCTCCCCAATGTTGAGGATGCGGACGGGCACCCTCCCATGATGGACATCAACCACCCCCCGGGCTGTCAAAATGGTGGGCCTGCTGTCTGAGTACACGGGTTCTACCATGGCTTGGTAGTCTCTACCTCTCAACCCGATTGCAGTCCGACACCAAATCATCATTTCACTTTTGGGAGGCATGGAAATGGGGAATGGATCACTGAGTCTTACGCTACCGATCTCACCACCAGACAGTTCTACCTGCTGCCGTCTCATCAGGGCTTTTATCTCCTTGTTGAGGACTCTCTGTTGGCTGGAACTAGCATTCACCGCCACCTGTTGTAGAATTACAATTACCTCTGAAAGACAATTTTCAATTATGTTAGTACCCACAGTTATTTTAGGGTGGCTTTCATGACGGTCAATGTCCACAATAATCACTCCCTGTGCCGGCAGTTCAACTTTACCAATTTTAATGGTCATCTCCTTGAACCCCATCTGCGGCACGGGTAAGCCATTACTGGCGATGATGCTCAAGTTACTGTCTGGATACCGTGTGATATCAGCATCAGTCCAATACTGCTTAAAAAGTACATAAGGGATTGTGGTTACTTGTGACCCAGTATCCAGCAAGGCGCTCATGGGGATACCGTCCAGCACAACGGGTTAAACCGGGCGCCCCCCAACGTACTTATCACGCCAATTATAAGGGCCTGGTGATCTTATGCCTGGGGGTCGGCCCTCTGCCCCAGGTTGGACCCGTTTAAATTACAGTACCTGGAAATGTGTCCGGGCTGGTTGCATCGACGGCAAATGGGTTGTCCATCCTCTGCGTAGCGGTCTGTGGGCCTCCCTCGGAACAACGGGATCCTCCTCTGTCGACGCCACGGGACATCCTCCGGACTTGAAGCCAGCTTGATGGGTCTCGACGGGTCCACTTGCAACGCCTGGACGGTCCTGGTCAACGCCGCGACGCTCCTGGTCAGCTCCTGGACTTGGTGGTGCAGGTCTTTCGACGGGGCTTGGTTCAGGGCCTGTGCATCAGCCTCCACGGAGTCCATAGAGGAGGGCGCTGCCTCCTGGTGGTAGGTGATAGCAGGGCGCCGGGGGTTTATAGCGCCACTGGTTGCAGATTCATGGAGCACCCTTATGGCCCTGTCCTTAAATTGGGCAAAGGTCAGGTCGGGGTTCTGAAAGAACATGAGGCGCAGTTGGGCCCTGTGGGCGCTAGACAGCAGACCTTCTATGAATTGTTCTGTTAGCAGCTTATCGGTTTCCTGCACACTGCCAGGGTCAGTTTGTTGAATAGCCCTCAAGGCTTCCTGCAGATTTAGGGCATAGTCTCTGATGCGGTCCTGTGCCCGCTGCTTACATCCATAGAACCTCATTTTAATGTCAGCGGAGGTACGTGTATCAAAGGTACCCCGCAGCCGGGCAAGAATACCCTACACAGTCCTTTTCTCCTCAGTGGGCCATGATTTTACCTCCCTTTGGGCTGCGCCAGTTAACTGCCCTGTTAATATGCTGACCTTCTGTTCCTCTGTCAGGGGGTAAACGTGGAACAAACTGTACAGCCTTTCCTTAAAGTCAGTTAGGGCATGGGGCTCCCCTGAGTACTTGGGCAGCCAGGCAGCTCCAGGGATGTAGGGCAAGGAAAAGGGCATCACCGCTGCTGCAGCTGCGTTGGTGGTAGTGGGCGCCTCTGTATCCGACATCGTCCTCCCCCCTAGTTAAGCGTGGCCTACCTTCCGACGATCCTCTTCTGTAGGCCGCGGCTCCGCTGCTGCTGCTATGGACGAGGACCTGGCGTCGCGTCCTGATGACGTCAGCGTCGCTCTCTCTCACTTCCAGGACCTTGCGCAGCGTCGGTGCGTGGGTCGGAGCTTCGGATCTCGCGCGGTTTTGACGTCCACGCCCCTCTTCTTCCCGCGCGGCGTCCTGAAGATGGCGTCCGATGGCGGGAAGCAGCTGCGGATGGCGGGAAGACGGCAGAAGACGGCGGGAAACGGTCCAAGATGGCGTCTGATGGCGGGAATCGGCTCCGGATGGCGGGAAACGACTCCGGACGGCGGGAAACGGTCCAAGATGGCGTCTGATGGCGGGAATCGGCTCCGGATGGCGGGAAACGACTCCAGACGGCGGGAAACTTCGCCACAGGTAAGTTACAAAAGTCTTTTTCAGGCACGCAGTACCCGGTGGTTGCGGGCACAAAATCCTGCCGACTACGCCAAAGCTGACTCGCCCCCTGGGCCGTGGGGCACTCGGATCCGGGCAATAGGGGGAACGATGGGAGTAGTAGTGGCAACCCGGTTCCGTGGCTCAGGGTGGTCAGGCCAGTGGTAGTCCGTTATGTGTCATTAATTATGTCCGACTACGCCACCCGTGGATTTGTGGTTATTAGGAACCGCCGCTGCATGCAGACCGCTGGGGCTGATGAGGTGTGCAGCTATGGTAGTGTGACTCCCCACGGGAAGAGTGCGGCCCCAGGGCAGTATAGTGGATGGTGGGAGTGATGGTAGTGAGAGTCCCAGTGCTGATAGTGCTGGAGGAGCAAAGGAGCACACAGACAACAGGTTGCAGTCCAGGGTCTTTACTAGAACACGTAAATTGACCCACAAACAGTCCCAGCTAGGAGTGGACCTGGATGTCTGAGAGCAACGGGGAAATTGGCCCTGGTCAGGGTGAGGGTGTAGGCCTACCGTGCTTTCTGCGCTCCTTCTGGCTATCTCCTCCTGATAGGGTAACAGCCCACGTTTCCGAGCTTTCCGTGTATTCTCGCCTGTATGGCCTGCGACGTGGGTTCCTTTCTGCTCCCAGCCTTGTACGGCTTTACTGGTCCCTTCGGTTGTGGCAGGGCCTCCAGGCTTCTTAGGCCAAGGAATGTACAGTCCCTTGCGGACTGGTTCTCTGCTGGGGGATGTGGAATCCTTCCAGCCTCAGACACCAAAGTCTGGTAAAATTAAGTCTTTTCTCTGCCAAGACAGGCTCTCTTCGCCTCTTGTCTCTGGCTTGTGGCTCTCCTACTGCCACACTTCCTCTTAGGTGCAATCAACTTTCTGTCCCTGCTCTGCTCTGGGACAAGTCTCAGTCCTGAGACAGGCCTTCAAGTTCTCCCTAACCCTGCCCTCAGTACCAGCTTTTATAGGGGCAGCCAGCTCCCCCTACTGGCCTGAGACAGGAGGCATTGCATGCTAATGTTCCCCTGACCAGAGAACCTCCCCCTTGCTCTCAGACACAGCTTTAATTACACTTGTGGCATCCAGGCCAGGGTGACACATATACACCTCTGATTATAATGCATGGAATATACAGTATAGACCAAAAGTTTGGACGCACCTTCTCATTTAAAGATTTTTCTGTATTTTCATGACTATGAAAATTGTACATTCACACTGAAGGCAGCAAAACTATGAATTAACACATGTGGAATTATATAGTTAACAAAAAAATGTGAAACAACTGAAAATATGTCTTATAATCTAGGTTCTTCAAAGTAGCCACCTTTTGCTTTGATGACTGCTTTGCACACTCTTGGCATTCTCTTGATGAGCTTCAAGAGGTAGTCACCGGAAATGGTCTTCCAACAATCTTGAAGGCGTTCCCAGAGATGCTTAGCACTTGTTGGCCCTTTTGCCTTCACTCTGAGGTCCAGCTCACCCCAAACCATCTCAATTGGGTTCAGGTCTGGTGACTGTGGAGACCAGGTAATTTGGCGTAGCACCCCATCACTCTCCCTCTTGGTCAAATAGCCCTTACACAGCCTGGAGGTGTGTTTGGGGTCATTGTCCTGTTGAAAAATAAATGATGGTCCAACTAAATGCAAACCGGATGGAATAGCATGCCGCTGCAAGATGCTGTGGTAGCCATGCTGGTTCAGTATTCCTTCAATTTTGAATAAATCCCCAACAGTGTCACCAGCAAAGCACCCCCACACCATCACACCTGCTCCTCCATGCTTCACGGTGGAAACCAAGCATGTAGAGTCCATCCGTTCACCTTTTCTGCGTCGCACAAAGACATGGTGGTTGAAACCAAAGATCTCAAATTTCAGACCAAAGCACAGATTTCCACTGGTCTAATGTCCATTCCTTGTGTTCTTTAGACCAAACAAGTCTCTTCTGCTTGTTGCCTGTCCTTAGCAGTGGTTTCCTAGCAGCTATTTTACCATGAAGGCCTGCTGCACAAAGTCTCCTCTTAACAGTTGTTGAAGAGATGTGTCTGCTGCTAGAACTCTGTGTGGCATTGACCTGGTCTCTAATCTGAGCTGCTGTTAACCTGCGATTTCTGAGGCTGGTGACTCGTATAATCTTATCCTCAGAAGCAGAGGTGACTCTTGGTCCTCTTTTCCTGGGGCGGTCCTCAAGTGAGCCAGTTTCTTTGCAGTGATTTATGGTTTTTGCAACTGCACTTGGGGACACTTTCAAAGTTTTCCCAATTTTTCGCATTGACTGACCTTCATTTCTTAAAGTAATGATGGCCTCTCGTTTTTCTTTACTTAGCTGCTTTTTCTTGCCATAATACAAATTCTAACAGTCTATTCAGGAGGACTGTCAGCTGTGTATCCACCAGACTTCTGCACAACACAACTGATGGTCCCAACCCCATTTATAAGCCAAGAAATCCCACTTATTAAACCTGACAGGGCACACCTGTGAAGTGAAAACCATTTCTGGTGACTACCTCTTGAAGCTCATCAAGAGAATGCAAAGAGTGTGCAAAGCAGTCATCAAAACAAAAGGTGGCTACTTTGAAGAACCAAGATTATAAGACATATTTTCAGTTGTTTCACACTTTTTTGTTAAGTATATAATTCCACATGTGATAATTCATAGTTTTGATGCCTTCAGTGTGAATGTACAATTTTCAAAGTCATGAAAATACAGAAAAATCGTTAAATGAGAAGGTGTGTCCAAACTTTTGGTCTGTACTGTATATAGATAACATATATTTTGCACCATTAATTTTGTTGTAAATACATATATATAGAAGTATTTAAGGTCATCACAGAGGAGATATGTATCATCAACTTTTAAACAGTTGGTGATGGAAACCCATATTTGTAACTACAGCGTCAAAGATGCTGAGAGACTTATTTGTCTTTTCACTGGGCTGGGTTTTTTATGAACAGCTGAAGAGATGGGTGGGACGGCTGTTCACCATATCTCCTCCTCTGGCTCTAATTCATGTGGATAGAGACATCGCTACATAGATATATATTCATATATATCTCTATTTATATCTTAAAAAATTGTAGATTTTAGACATATATTATACATAGATATATGATAGATATTATATACTTTAAATAATTCTATATTTTTAGTACATACAGTACATACATCATAGCTAAACATATACATATATATGTTTGTTAATGTTGTTATATATATATATGCAAATTGCCTCTTCAGAGAAAAAGAGGACTTGTACTCTATAGCGCCACCTATTGGAAGCAGCAATCCTACAAGTCACAATCAACCCTTTAACGAGTCGTGCAATATGACTTAGGATAAAAGCCAAATCAGAATCTCAATTTGCAGACACGGCGTTTCGGGCTGTCGGCCCTCGTCAGTGTAAAGTATGAGAACTGATTTGGCTGGTGAGAGGCTCTGGACTGAGGTCTTTTTCTCTGAAGAGGCAATTTGCATATTCAATTTCCCAGAGAAGCATTGCATGGCGAATAAGCCTCCTTACCTTGACGTGCCAGAGCCGGTGTGTCACTCTCCATAAGGAGAAACGCTACCCCTTAGACATATATATATATATATATATATATATATATATATATATATATATATATATATATATATATATATTTATTTAGCTTGAGGAGACATTTGCAGCACTGTCCCCATTGGGGCTCACAATCTAAACATCCTATCAGTATGTCTTTGAAGTTTCATAGTTCCATCTATCTGTCTAATACATAAAAATAGAATCTAATAACATTTCTATGGATTGTCTTTCTGTTCCTATTATGTAAAGTATGAAGCTTTGCCATTATTTGTGACATGATAATAAATTGTTTCCTTTCACTTCCTTTCTGTTTTTTTGCTCCACCTTGGAAACGGACAATCACACACACATCAAACTCCACAAAACAATGGACCACATCCAATTCTAGTCACAACAGCTTCCAAGAGACCATATAGTGTAAACCCGCACACAGGAGACACCACATAGTGACCATCACTCAAGAAACACAACACCAGATCCCAAACTACAGCACACAACAAGGAAGAGACAGTGCACAGGTGTGAACGACGTCAAATGATGCAACAAATACAAGACACAAATGCGGAAGGATGATATAGAACAGGGATGATGGAAAGCGCAAATGGTGTGACACATGGCCACTGCTCCTGTTAGCACCACTAAGGGTACACAGAGGTTCATTTCACCGCACTCCCCATGCAATAGCATCCGGCCTATTTCTAGTATATATATAATGCAAAATCAGATAAGAGTCAACGGAAATGAATTCTTGCAGCCGACTATAGATTATATTCTAAGCATCCTGTTTCTCCAAAGAAATGATTAGTGTCTCTACACATCTCAGAGTCAGTTGTTTCTGACCGCAAAGAGAACATCTGTCTACTTTCCACTCATTCTAGGACCTTTCAGTAAAACTATATATACTGTATATATACTGTATATATATATACACACACATATATATACACACACATATATATACACACACATATATATACACACATTATATAGTTATTACAAAAATTATTATAACATTCCCCCCTTTTGTAAATGTCAATATCACATCTCTGTACCCATCAGGGCTTTTGTTCTCTTATTACGGTTTTCACAGGACCCATCGGATTTCAGAGTCTTGGTTATTTTCGGGGAAGGTGTAATGTTCAGAATCATTATCATCAGGTTCCATAGTCTCCATTCCTCCATACATAGTCTTTGTTATGGCAGAGTCAATAAGTCTTTGTGCGAGTCCTCTAATGCACAGTATAGCCCAACAGCCACAAACAGGGAGTCCACTGGCCACAATGGCCAGAGATATCAGCGCGGAAGTGACCTGGCCAGACCATTTCCCAAACCATCCTTCACTCCAGGAAGAAAAATTGTCACCATATCCAGAGTTCTCAGCCAGTTTATTAGATAGGGCAGTCAGTCCATCAAGGGCATTGGTGATGCTACCATCAGGAGCTGTAGTATTATTAGGGATCAAATTGCAACAAAATCCTCCAACATACTACATACATCTTCTCTTTCTGCTAAGAGGAGGCCTAATGCCATTCTGTTCTGCCAAGCCATGAGGGAAGTTGGTCCTAGCTGCTCAGCTATCCCTTTAGCTGCATCTCGAGTGTAATTAACAAATCTCTGTTGGTTGTAGTATATGTAGTTTATCCAGTCTACATTTTTATTTATTGTCACCCACCATATGATGGACTCCCACCCAGCTGCTACCTGGTTCCTAGCCTTGTATTCGTTGGGCACTCCTCTGGGAACTTCAATGTCATCTATGTATACACTAAAATCTAAGGATTCTCGGGGGGTGTCACGCTTCTGTCTACTCCCACCACATACCTTTGACCATGTTCCTGTTGACAATAGGTGGAAGGGCATGACTAGCTGGATAACCGCACAATCCCTTTTAGAACCATACGGCAATCTGGCTGGTATTCTTTTGTCACCACATGACCACCATATGTCTTCTCTCAGGGTGGTCCGTTTTGACCATATGACTGAGTAGTTGGTGTTGTGGGAAACATTGATTAGTTCTCTACAAAAGTCGTCCTGGAGTTCGTCATGTCCATTCCCAGGAAGACTGAAACAAGTATAGTTACCAGGATAAGCAATCACCTGTTGTTGGATATCTGTTTTTTTTAAGTGGAGGAAATAAGGCTGAGTTCACACGATGCGTTTTTCATGCGTTTCCGCGGCGTTTTTGCAGTTGCGTAAACGCCGCGGAAACGCATGAAAAACGCATGGTAGAAGGGCAGCAATGTTCCCCAATGGAAATCCGCATGTGCTGTGCCCATGATGCGGATTTTTCCGCAGCGTTTACGCTGCGGTCAAAAATCCGCAGCATGTCAATTAATTTTGCGGAAACGCTGCTCTTTTGCCGCCATTGACTTGCATTAGACCGCATGGAATCCGCATCACTGTATATGTTGATGCGCTTTTCATGCGGTCTAATGTGCGGATGGTACCCGGGTGTGGATGAGAGGACTCTCATCCAGACCCAGGTACCATTAAAAAAAAAAGAATAAAATAAAAAATATATATATTCTCACCTTCTGACGGCCCGCGCTGCGTCCTGCCGGCTTCCCGCGCACTTCGCGGTTGAATGAAGAAGGACCTTCGCTGACGTCAGAGTCATGTGACGGGTCACGTGACGCTGACGTCGGAAGGTCCTAAAGTCTTCACTGCCGGCAGCCGGGACCGATGAAGCAGAACACCGGGGGCCATCAGATGGTAACGTATAGATTTATTTTTTATTTTTTGACATCACACACTATATAAATCCATGCCGGCTGCATGGATTTATATAGTGTGAAGTTGACAAGCACTTTCCAAGTGATGCTAAAATCGCTTGGGAAGCGCTTGTCAACCCGCATGCGGAAATGAAAGTGAAGACCGCTTCATTTCCGCATGTCCCTGGCAGGAAACCGCATGTACAATCCGCATGCTTTTTTTCCTGCCAGAGAGATGCAGAAACGCTCAGGAAAAAATCCTGAGCATTTCTGCATCGTGTGCACATACCCTAAAAGTGATAATGTTTTGCATTTTCTTTCCTTATCTGAGGGGACAGGAAGTTTTCCATATAGTTTAATTATGTAATGTAACCCTTCCGGGTCCTCCTGATCATGTAGGGGAAAAGGGACAGTACCTAGCTGTGGTCTGGCTGTTGCTCAAGCTACACAGTTTAGTTTGTTAAGGCTTTTTGCAGTATATCTAAGCAATTCTAACCATTCATTTTCTCCTCATAGATTGTCTCTAGAGCTAGTTTATCTTCATAGATTAAGTTAGTGAACCCAACTGTGGGACCCATGGACTCCATTATGGTTCTTTCTGACATACTTTCCTTGGGGCGTGTTTTGGTATTATTCTGAACTTCTATGTAGAAATGTCCTATTGGGACTGTTCCTGATGCATCAGATCCAATACCATATAACCTTTGGTCTCTCATCTTAGGTTTTTTTTTAAGATTAATACTAATTTTGCTACAATCATCCTTTTTTATGTAAAGGGAAGTTTATTTTTTCCTAATGAGGAACCTGGATTTCAAATCTGTGTGGCCATAAATTTTATACCCATAGTCTTGGTTGTCCATCCAGCAAGGGACCAACTAGTAAACATTCAGACTCCCCTGTTATTTTGGTTTATAACACAAACATATTTTTCTGACCCGGTTAGTTTGGCAGCTTGTTCTCCATCTTCACGTCCTTTATATAACAGGCAGAAGTCTATCAAAAAGGTGACCGTCTGACCTACTTCAAAAGTGAGATTTAAATTATTAAATCCAAAACCTCTCCAACCCTCTGGACTTTCCCACCCTGCTGGATCTATTACCTTCCAATTTCCCATAACCATGTGTAGGATTCCCAAAATAACTGTCCCTAGTACATCTTTTTTTTCTTCTACTGCCTACCCTGTCTCCGTCCACCGGGAAAAGGGAAGTGGGTGTCTTCACCGGTTTGAGATGAATTCTCCCTTTTGGAAAACCCCCCTTTGTAGCCGGGTTTATGCTTCAGGAGACTGGGTTTGTTCCCTGCCTAACTTTCCCTAGACTTCCGTCAACCCTTTTAATAGTGGGACAGATGTATCCGTGATGTACGTTCAGCAATTTTGACAGCAGTGGGAGTGGTCAATAGGACTTGGTAAGGACCTTCCCACTTAGGCTGGTGCCAGTGTTTCTTCTTTATCACCTTCATAAGGACCCAGTCAGCACGTTTCACAACCTCAGGTTTCGGTAGCAGTTCTCCTGAGAAAAAATTAGGGGTAGAGACTTATTTGAATGTTGTTATCTTAGCCAATTATTCTGCTAATGTACAGTCTGATTCCACATCTATTCTCTTGAAGGGTTTTCGCTGAGGTAACAGAAAGTAAGGTAACCAAATGTGTTGGAATAGGTGTAGGATCGGAGCAAAACCTTCAGTACAGTCAACATTGTCCCACCTGAGTATATCATGACATGGGGTCTATTTATCCGGAAACAGAGAGACAACTTAACCCAGAGTTAGGTGATTTGGGTTCCAGTATCATCTCTATGCTGACGACACCCAATTATACACTTCTTCCCCTGACATCACCCCTACCCTAATACAAAATACCAAGGATTGTTTGTCTGCTGCGTCTAACATAATGTCCTCCCTCTATCTTAAACTGAATCTCTCCAAAACTGAACTTCTGGTGTTTTCCCCCTCTACTAACCTAACTCTACCTAACATCGAAATTACCTTGGAGGGTTCAACCATAACTCTCAAGCAGCACGCCCGCTGCCTTGGGGTCATATTCGACACTAACCTCTCCTTTACTCCCTATATCCGATCACTCACTAGCTCTTGTCACCTGCATCTTAAAAACATCTCCAGAATCCGATCTTTTCTCACTTTTGAAACTGTTAAAACTCTTACTGTCGCTCTTATTCACTCTCGTCTGGACTACTGCAACTCTCTTCTGATCGGTCTCCCTCTTACCAAAATTTCCCCTCTCCAATCTGTCCTGAATGAGGCAGCCAGGGTCGTATTTCTGTCCAGCCGCTTCACTGATGCCTCCACCTTGTGTCAGTCATTACACTGGTTACCCATTCACTACAGGGTCCACTATAAACTCATTGCTCTCACCCACAAAGCTCTCCACAGTTCTGCACCACCTTATTTCAACTCTCTCATCTCAGTCTATCGTCCTACACATGCTCTCCATTCCACAAATGACCTAAGACTAACATCCCCCATGATCCGAGCCTCGCACCTCCGTCTCCAAAACTTCTCTCGTGCTGCGCCAGTTCTCTGGAATGCTCTACCCCAGACGATCCGATTGATGCCTAGCCCTGATGTCTTCAAGCGCGCCTTAAAAACCCATCTCTTTAAACAAGCCTACCACCTCAAATACTCAGTAAACTAACTTTCGCCTGTTCCCTCCTAAATACTATTCAGAATCTGTTCCCTTCTCTTCATCTGTCTCCACACCCTCCATGCACACGATAACTGCACTCGGTAATTGAGTATTGCACTTGAACATACGTGCTGATGACCGGATCATACAGCTTTATATGACAATCCTGACTTATTATAATTGCCAGACCTGAAATAACAAGCACTTTCCACCTATTGTGTCCCCCCCATTTGATTGTAGAATGTAAGCTTGCGAGCAGGGACCTCACTCCTAATGTAACTGTTTAAACTGTCTCACCTTGTATAGAATTTATTGTCTGTACATGTCCCCGCTTAATTGTAAAGTGCTGCAGAATATGTTGGCGCTATATAATTAAAAATTATTATTATTATTATTCCTAGAAAACTCTGTATACGCTAAATGTATATTAATGTCATAGGGATTTAGCACTTTTAATACTAGTTTGTACAGAAACAGTTAATATCCTCTTCACCAAGGCAGGTTGCCAAGTGAACAGTGGTGGTCTGAGAGAAGAAGATGTAGACTACAGAGGAGGAGAGGGGGAAGACAGAGTCTATAATGGGAGTTAAGAGAAGCTCAGCGAGCGTCACTACACAGCCAAGCATGTAGGGGATTCTTTCCCTTGTTCCTATCAACCTTCAAACGGAGCAGCTAACTTGAGGACCAAACATGAGGGAGCAAAACGTCTGCCAATCGGGGTGAGTGATTGCCTGGTCCTCTAGAGCACACATTTGTCTACTGCTATTGCAGGTGTGCCCAGGACGCAGGAGCTACATTTGGCCTTTGGTGGTTACACACAGAGGACTGTGGGGATAACGTCATTCTGTATTTGCACTTCATGTAATATGATGGATAGTGGGGATGGGACAGTGAGGCCTAATATGGATAGAGAATCGGCAGGGAACCTCTATAGCGTCAGTACTGGACACCAGACATTAGACACATAGAGGGACTTACTTGTAAGCTACTCATTTGTTTTCCCATTGCTCTGTCTCCATTGCCGGATGTTTATCTGTAATAAAGAACTGTTTTACCACCAGCACGTGCTTGCCTGTACTATACTCTTCTTTGGCTGTTTAACCCCTCGGGCTGTGAACGAGTAAAGTTACCATCTGTTTTACCGTTGCCAAAGTCTCCTGGCTTCAATACCTCTCGCCTACTTCTCTCCCTCAACCCTGTCTCCCTCCATCACCAAAACACCATAGGGAATGTAAACCACATCGTACACCACTGTGAAGGCACAGGAGAACGACGTTTAACCCCAGCAGCCATGTCTCCCTACAAATGTGACTCCGCAGCTCCAGGCGTCGGGCACAGCCACCACCGTCCTTGCGACCAGGGGACCACAGAGAGTATCCGACCCATGCCCGGCATACTGGAGGGTCTAGGCCCTGCGCTCCGGTGCCTATCACACATATAGCCAACAACTATAAAAATCAATATCTATCATGAACACTGACATACAGACACTTAGCCAATATTATATAAGAACTTGTGAAATGAGTCAATCAGGCATCTTAAGAGATTTGGTATAAGATATAACATGCCAGGTGACAATAACACTCAGGTGTATTCTACTTCAACACTTACGACAGACAATGTTTCCAATAATGGACAAGAAAGCAGGTGAGACAAAACTTTGAGTAGTTAGTAAAGTCGCATGCTGTAAATACTTTATGATCTTTACCATCTCTCCTGTGCTATGGCTCAATACTGCAGCATATCTAAAGAAGTTACTGGGCAATATATATTTGTTTTCTGCAGATACGTATATGCCATCTTTGAAGATAGCACCTTTTATTACCCATGTAGTTTGTTCAGATTTTGGGGATGCTTGTTGCATCTCTTTGAGGATTTGTAGGTCAATAAGACTAGTCTCATGTAATGTCAGTATGTTGCGGTGGCTGCTTGTGCTGATAGGTGTTTCGGAGTGCTTTGGCCATCAGGACTTTATCCTGAGTTACTACTGCATATTCTGTGGCATTTGTGCCATCTGGGTTATTTTTTGCCTATCAGGGCATTCTCGAAGAAAATGCCCAATCTTCCTGCAATGCCAACAAGATGTTTTGTCGCCCACTCCCCTACCTCTTCCTCTACCTCTCCCCTACCTCTGTAACCCTGTTCTTCATTCAAGTCTTTCTGTGTGAGGACAATATCACACCCATCCTGTATTACTAACACCAGTCCCTTTTTATCCTTCTTTTTGTCTTTATAATAGTTTTCTGCATGTCTGCCATTTTCTCTCTTTCAGGCTTCACACAACCATATATTTGCACTTGTAAGTCCAGACTTTTTTAATTTCTCACTGCACTTTCCTATTTCTTCCACCAAATTTTCACATTTCATCAAACTAAGTTTATCATCAAATCCAAACCTTTTCTACCATCTGTCCCCATACTTTGCACATTCTGGGTGTATTTTATGGATATACTTCACATCGCCTTCCAGTGCTCCATTCTTCTGATAGCACCATAAACATTCACATTCATGACCCTTACCTGAGACATCTCCCATGTTTAGAGTAAAACCCTTTGTAAGGACGTCTAATTTGACTATGGCCGTACATTGTTCAGGCTGATCTATATTAAGAGGACTATTATCTTTTGGATAATATAATTTTCCTTCTTCGATTTCACATATTTTCAGTTGTTTCACACTTTTTTGTTAAGTATATAATTCCACATGTGTTAATTCATAGTTTTGATGCCTTCAGTGTGAATGTACAATTTTCATAGTCATGAAAATACAGAAAAATCTTTAAATGAGAAGGTGTGTCCAAACTTTTGGTCTGTACTGTATGTGCAGACGTTAAGTACTTTCTGCAGACATTTCTGCACCAAAAGCGTCTTGTGGCAGGAAAAACACAACATAACATAAATACGCACACTTTTACCGTATTTTTTACTTGCATTTTCCCCCCCATGCATCTGATGAAAATCGCTGAATGGATTGACAGGCTGCAAATATAAAACTGCTTCTAATCTGCAAGGAAAAAAGAAGCAGCGTGTGCACGAGGCCTCAGGAATCTCATTCACTTTGTTGGTACGAGGAAATGCCGCAACAAATACTTAAATATGCCCAAACCCAAAGCTCTAATCTCTCGGGCTCCAGAATGCAGAAGCAGTTAACCCCTTCCTGACAGGGCCAATTTCTGTTTTTGAACTTTAGTTTTTTCCTCCCCTTCTTCCCACAGCCATAACTTTTTTACTTTTCTGTCCACATAGACATATGAGGGCTTGTTTTTTGGGGGACGAATTGTAATTTTGATTGACACCATTGATTTTACCACTTTGTACTGGAAAACAGGAAACAAAAATTCCAAGTTCGGTGAAATTGAGAAATACACGCAATCTGACATAGTTTCTTGGAAATTATTTTTACAGTGTACATTTTGTGGTAAAAATGACCTTGCAGTGTGATTCTGCTCATCGGTACGATTACAGCGATACCAAACAAGTCCAGTTCTTTCATTATTTTACCGGTGAAAATAAATCAGAAGGTTGAAATAAAACCATTTTTGGGTTGTCGCCATTTTCCGAGACCCGTAACGTTTCTATATTTTTATTGATACCATTTTGGAATGGATATGACATTTTGATCGCTTGTTACAGCATTTTTAGGGGTATTGCAGAAAATAATGTCATTTTGGCGTTTTTGAATATTTTTCTGTTTTATGGTGTTTACGAATCGTGTTGCTTGTGGTTTTATTTTGATAGATCAGACTTTTCTGAATGCAGCGATATCGCATATGTGTATTTTGTAAATTTTTTAATATCTTTATTTTTAATGCAGGAAAATGGGGGCGATTGGAACTTTTATGTTTTTTTTTAAATATCTTTTAAAACTTTTTAAAATAGCTTTTAACTTATAGCTTGTGCTATATACAGCGATGCCACAGTATTGCTGCAGTTAGTGAAAATCACGGTCTCCTTTGAAGCACGGCTATAGGCAGGATTTCAAGGGAGGTCCGTAATGGAGAACTGTTTTGTGCCATTATACAGTATGGAGCAGTATGTGAGGCCCATTATACAGTATGGAGCACTATGTGAGGCCCATTATATAGTATGGACGACTATCTGAGGCCCATTATACTGTATAGAGGACTATGTGTGGCCATTATACTGTATGGAGGACTATGTGGGGCCCATTATACTGTATGGAGGACTATGTGAGGCCCATTATACAGTATGGAGCACTATGTGAGACCATTATACTGTATGGAGGACTATGTGTGGTCCATTATACTGTATGGAGGACTATGCGAGGCCATAATACTGTATGGAGGACTATGCGGGGCCCATTAAACTGTATGGAGGACTATGTGGGGCCATTATACTGTATGGAGGACTATGTGGGGCCATTATACTGTAAGGGAGATGACGCGCCCAGGGGATTGGGGGAGGGACGACTCGGCGCCCGGGCCTTAGTTGTTGTTAGACTGACGTTGGGGGGGTGTAAGTCGCGGTGGTCGGCTCCTGGGCCCGTACCCTGGGGTCACTCTTTAAAAAGGGAAAAAGAAGGGGGGGGGTTGTGTTGGAAAAAGGGGAATGTTCGTGACGTCACCTGTAGTTTCTGGTGAGGATCACCAGCGCTCCGGCAGTCCTCTGAGGCCGGTGTTCAGGCAGCTTAGCTGGTGCGGCTCCCCACAGTTGGAGCAGGGCCTCAGGGCAGCGTAGAGAAGAGAGAGTGAAGTAAAGCGTTGGCGGGTGCAGGGCCACGGAGGAAAGAGCAAACAGAGACAGTAATTGCAGTCATCCAAGTCTTTACTCACAGATTTCATCGTTCAGCTCAGAGCTTCTCTCTGCTGTCACACGGTGAGCTGCGGCCGCCAGGGTGGGGCTCAGCACACTCCAGGTAGTTCAGGAGCACTTGACAGGACCCCAGCTCTAGTGTGTCCATCTCTTCTCCTACTTCACCTTCTCTCTCCTTCTCCCCACGGAGTCCCGTACGGGTACTGCAATGTCCTTTTTGGGTAACTTGAAGCTCCCGGACCGACTGGGTGCCCTTTTGGGTGACTTGTGGTGAGAACGTGGTGTATGGCCGGGTCCCTCTGGATAAACTCAGATTAGGGAATACAGGTGGCGACTCCGTTCGTATCCCCCTGGGCTCCACATAAGCCTCCAGACTTTTCCGACAGAGACGTGAAGTGCAAAGTCAGATAATCGGGGACCGGTACCCCCTCTTGAGGCAGGGTCTCTCTGGCTGGGCCAGAATGAGGCATGCAGGTGGCGACTCCGCTCTGTCCGCACCCACTGAGATCCTTTCGCCTGTGGAGTTTGTCTCCTCTGCTCCCCTCCTAGGCCTTCTTAGTTGGACCCTGACCGGGGACAGAGCCAGTTATAACACTGCCCCGACCCCCCGTCTCGAGGCCTGAGACTGGGAACCGTGGATCCTCAGCCAGCAGCAGCCTTGGGCTGACTTGCCGACCGAAAGACCCACGACAAAGACCTTGTTGCTAAAATGGCCTCTGATTATATATGATTCTAGTTAAGTGCTGTAGATTAATGCTTCCTCCACCCTCACTCACTACTTGGTTCCCCCTAATCTTTGGTTCCCCCCCAACTCCTCCATTCAGGCCCTGGGCAGCACTATGGTGGATTAGGCCCCCTTCAGAACTGGAGTGGTGTAGTGTTGAGTGTGTGGTTGGGGTCCTGTGCAGTACTCCATCCTTACCTAAGAGAGGAGATACCACACCTCATTCTGAGGTGCAGTACCCCTGTGGCGACTGAACCCTCAGGGGCGCCACAAAAGCAATGTAGGGCCCTGTTATACTGTATGGAGGATTATGTGGGACCCATTATACTATATAGAGAACTATGTGGGGCTCATTATTCTGTATGGAGCACTGTGTGGCCATTATACTGTATGGAAAGCAATGTAGGGCCCTGTTATACTGTATGGAGCACTGTGTGGGGCCCATTATACTGTATGGAGCACTGTGTGGGGCCATTATACTGTATGGAGCACTATGTGGGGCCAATATACTGTATGGAGCACTATGTGGGGCCCATTATACTGTATGGAGCACTATGTGGGGCCCATTATACTGTATGGAGCACTATGTGGGGCCCATTATACTGTAGAGAGCACTATGTGGGGCCCATTATACTGTATGGAGCACTATGTGGGGCCCATTATACTGTATGGAGCACTATGTGGGGCTCATTATACTGTATGGAGGACTATATGGGGCCCATTATACTGTATGGAACACTGTGTGGGGCCCATTATACTGTATGGAGCACTGTGTGGGGTCATTATACTGTATGGAGCACTATGTGGGGCCATTATACTGTATGGAAAGCAATGTAGGGCCCTGTTATACTCTATGGAGCACTGTGTGGGGCCATTATACTGTATGGAGGATTATGTGGGGCCCATTATACTATATGGAGAACTATGTGGGGCTCATTATTCTGTATGGAGCACTGTGTGGCCATTATACTGTATGGAAAGCAATGTAGGGCCCTGTTATACTGTATGGAGCACTGTGTGGGGCCCATTATACTGTATGGAGCACTGTGTGGGGCCATTATACTGTATGGAGCACTATGTGGGGCCAGTATACTGTATGGAGCACTATGTGGGGCCATTATACTGTATGGAGCACTATGTGGGGCCCATTATACTGCATGGAGCACTATGTGGGGCCCATTATACTGTAGAGAGCACTATGTGGGGCCCATTATACTGTATGGAGCACTATGTGGGGCCCATTATACTGTATGGAGCACTATGTGGGGCTCATTATACTGTATGGAGGACTATATGGGGCCCATTATACTGTATGGAACACTGTGTGGGGCCCATTATACTGTATGGAGCACTGTGTGGGGTCATTATACTGTATGGAGCACTTTGTGGGGCCATTATACTGTATGGAAAGCAATGTAGGGCCCTGTTATACTCTATGGAGCACTGTGTGGGGCCATTATACTGTATGGAGGATTATGTGGGGCCATTAAACTGTATGGAGGACTATGCGAGGCCATTATCCTGTATGGAGTACTATGTGGGGCCCATTATTCTGTATGGAGGGCTATGTGAGACCATTACACTGTATGGAGGATTATATGGGGCCATTATACTGTATGTAGGACTATGTGCGGCCATTATACTGTATGGAGGACTATGTGGGGCCATTATACTGTATGGAGGACTATGTGGGGCCATTATACTGTATGGAGGACTATGTGGGGCCCATTATTCTGTATGGAGGGCTATGTGAGACCATTACACTGTATGGAGGATTATATGGGGCCATTATACTGTATGCAGGACTATGTGGGGCCATTATACTGCATGGAGGACTATGTGGGGCCATTATACTGTATGGAGGACTATGTGGGGCCATTATACTGTATGGAGGACTATGCGGGGCCATTATACTGTATGGAGGACAATGTGGGGCCATTATTCTGCATGGAGGACTATGTGGGGCCATTATACTGTATGGAGGATTATGTGGGGCCCATTTTACTGTATGGAGCACTATGTGGGGCTCATTATTCTGTATGGAGCACTGTGTGGCCATTATACTGTATATAATAAGCAATGTAGGGCCCTGTTATTGTGAAGCTCTAGCCCTCCCTGGGAAGGTGAACTCGGACGGCGGGCCTGTAGTTGTGGGGGATGTCATCGTGGCCTTGGCCCAGTCCGTGCCCAGGGCTGTCACATAAAAAATTATGGGCTTCTGGATGAGTAGTTGTTTGACTACGCCACCTGCGGTTTTTGGTGAGGGTCACCAGCGCTGCAGCAGTCCTCTGAGGCCGGTGTTCAGACAGCTCGGATGGTACGGCTCCCCACAGGTGGAGCAAGGCCTCAGGGCAGCATAGAGAGAGAGAGAGTGGAATAGAGCGTTGGCGGGTTCAAAGCTGCGGAGTAAGGTACGGACAGAGACAAAGGTTGAAGTCATCCAAGTCTTTACTCACAGGTGTAGTGGTTCAGCTCAGAGCTTCTCTCTGCTGTCACACGGCGTGTTGCGGCCACCAGGATGAGGTTCAGCACACTCCAAGTACTTCAGGTGCACTTGACAGGACCCCAAGCTCTAGTGTGTTCATCTCTTCTCTTACTTCTCCTTCTCCCTCCTTGTGTTCCCCACTGAGTTCCGTACGGGTACTGCGATGTCCTTTACGGGTTTCGTGTAGCCCCCGGACCGACTGGGTGCCCTTATTGGTGACTGGTGGTGAGAACTTGGTGTAAGGCCGGGTCCCTCTGGAAAAACGCAGATTAGAGGATACAGGTGGCGACTCCGCTCCGTCCGTATCCCCCTGGGATCCACATAAACCTCCAGACTTTTCTGACAGAGACGTGAAGTGCAAGGTCAGATAATCGGGGACCGGTACCCCCTCTTGCGGCAGGGTTTCTCTGACTAGGCCAGAATGAGGCATGCAGGTGGCGACTCCGCTCTGTCTGCACCCCCTGAGATCCTTTCGCCTGTGGAGCCTATCTCCTCTGTTCCCCTCCTGGGCCTTCTTGTGTGGACTAAGACTGGAAACAGAGCTGGCTATGACTCAACTCTGCCCCAATCCCCAGTCTCGAAGCCTGAGACCGGGAATCACAGAATCCTAGAACAGCAGCCGCTTGTACTGACTAACCACTCCAGGGAGCTGCGACCAAAGACCCAGTATTAAAGATGGCATCTGTTTATATGTGATTTTATTAAGGTGTGTTATAAAGTGCTTCCTCCACCCTCACTCACCACTTGGTTCCCCCTTACTTTGGTTCCCCCCAACTCCTCCATTCAGACCCAGGGTTGCACTATGGTGCTTTAGATCCCCGTCCTGAACTGGAGTGGTGTAGTGTTGAGTGCGTAGCAGGGGTCCTGTGTAGTACTTCATCCTTACCTTGGAGAGGAGATACCACACCTCGGTCTGAGGTGCAGTACCCCTGTGGTGACTGAACCCTGAGGGGCGCCAAATTCCCCCCCCGGTGAAACACAGCATGTCCGCGGGCTGCAATAGAGTAAATACATGGTATATTTCAGACTTCAAAAATTTTTAAATGCTTTTGTAAACAACAGAAACAATCTTCCCATTATGGGAGGCATTTTTCTTAAACGTTGCAGATTAAATATATATTAAGACATTATATAAACATAGAAAAACAGTAGAAATTCTTGTGCAAGTGCAGGCTCAGCAGCATGAGGGACCTGTCCAAAGAAAGCCCTCCAAGTAGGGCCTGGAGTGGCCGCAGGGCATGGGGATCCTGAGTTGGACCTCCAATGGTGCCACCCAGACAGGTTTTTGTTCTGAGGTCTGTCGTTGCACATATAAAACCAATAGGGAGCACCTGAATAGGTGCAAACTATTTACAATCCAGTCTGTTGACTGCTCACCGTCCGCTGGCATAACGTCTTTTCAAAATGAACGGCAACAAGGAGAACAAAAAAAAAAACAATAACAGGGAAGTTCAGCCGCCGGGGCCGCATTGCAGGTGGCATCCCCACCGGGGGTACAGCTCATGCTTTCCCACTGATCCTGACCGGTCACTTGTGGGAACGCGCGGAAAGGCGTCTTCCTTAAACATTTGGCGTACCTCCAGGGCGTACCACCCGCGCACCCCGTGGTGGTGGGTGTAGGAGACCAAGTCTCCCGGGTATAGGTTGCGGTCAGGGTCTCCTTCCTCCAGATGGGGCTCCACGTCCCACCTATTTACAAACACGTCTTGAGAGAACTGGGGGCTGGGGATAAAGTCCCATCCCGCCTCCTGGTGGAATCTGACTATGAGTCCTTCCTCCCGGGGGCTGAAGCGGGAGGCCTGCGCCTGGCGGGCTTGGGCCTTAGCGACTTTTGACCGCACCTCCAGCTGCTCGCAGCGGACCCTCTGTGCATGCCGTTCTCGCTCTAGCTGGAGGAGCTCATGCCGGCAATACTCCTCCCGCTGTTGAGCCTCAGCTTGGGTCTCCCGGGGAAACCTCATTAGATCACCCCCCGGTTGTCCCATCTAAACTCCTCTTACTTTGGGCTTGTGACCAGGGGTGCTAGTAACGGTGTTAGCGGGGGCCGCTGTTGGTCCTCCATCTTGGCGGACCAGTCCGGGTTGGTGTGTGAGTACACCCAGGCGAGGGCAGGTGGTGACGGCTCCGGGAGTGTGAGGGGCAGCAGGCTTCTGGAGGCTGCGACAGCTTGGGCCTCAGGGTCTGGGGTTAGCAGCGGCTCCCAAACGGTAGCGCCCGGGGATGGAGGTGGCGGCAGGAAGTCTAGGAGGAGGTTGACGCACTTGGCGCCCGGGGCTGGGGCTGTTTCCTTACCCGCTCCTGGGCTGGATGCGGCCTCCTGGTCTTGTTCCATTTCCGCCGGGGCTGGAGTATCGCTGACAGGGCGCGGAACCTCCGGTTGTCGGGTTGCAAGCTTCTCCCACATCTCCTTCCTCCATTCCTCGACTGCTCTCCGCTGGGCCTCTTCCACTCTCCGGGTCAAGTTCTGCGTCTCGCCGCGGTTCAATGGCTGCTTGCAGACAAGCATTCCCTGGGACGTCCCATCTGTTTTGACGGACACATTCATGCGGACAGTCTCTGTAGCAAGGGGCGGTCTGTATTTTTGGTGCCATTTGAGAACCTTGCCCACGATGGGAGGTCTTAAGAGGTTGTTGTTTTCCCTGCACATAATGGCGTCCGTTCTTCTTGGGCGGGCGCCACATGGAATGTGGAAATACAGTCTTTCGAAAGGCGCACAGTACCCATTGGCAATGGGTATAGACTTCTGCCATTGCCACGGGCATGAAATCCTGCCGACTACACCAAGTTGTGACGCTCTAGCCCTCCCTGGGAAGGTGAACTCGGACGGCGGGCCTGTAGTTGTGGGGGATATCGTCGTGGCCTTGGCCTGGTCCGTGCCCAGGGCCGTCACATAAAAAATTATGGGCTTCTGGATGAGTGGTTGTTTGACTACGCCACCTGCGGTTTCTGGTGAGGGTCACCAGCGCTGTAGCAGTCCTCTGAGGCCGGTGTTCAGACAGCTCAGATGGTACGGCTACCCACAGGTGGAGCAAGGCCTCAGGGCAGCATAGAGAGAGAGAGCGTGGAATAGAGTGTTGGCGGGAGCAGAGCCGCGGAGTAAGGAACAGACAGAGACAAAGGTTAAAGTCATCCAAGTCTTTACTCACAGGTGTAGTGGTTCAGCTCAGAGCTTCTCTCTGCTGTCACACGGTGTGTTGTGGCCACCAGGATGGGGTTTGTGGCGCCCTGCTGTGCATGGAGCCACAGATCCTGGAGGGGTGTATTAAAGGATTTCTCCACAAGATGCCCTCAGAGCATACACACACCTCCACCCTACCTCAGTCCACCAGAGGGAGCCCGGATAGGGATATAAATACGGAGGGTGGAGCTAGGCAGAGGCGGTCTGTGAGTTAGTTCTCCTCAGGAAGTGAGTGGAGACAGAACAGTCTGGAGTCCACAGCCAGTTCCTGCAGAGTGAGACACAGGAAAACAGGTCAGTCTGCAGTGGAGCTCAGTCAGACTCAAGCAGCTCAAGTTAAGTGAGCTAGGAGCGTTGCTGACGCTCAGAGAGCAGCAGAAGAGGCAGCAGCTAACTCCCAGTGTGTATAGCTTAGTGAGGGCCCGAGTAGGCCGAAGGCTAGAGGAGCGAGTAGCATTGGGGGCAGAGGGACTTTACCAGCTCACCCCAGAAACCATATACCGGACAACGGGTCCGAGTCTGCAGGGATTCTTTACACCCAGCAGAGGACAACCGGAACCCCTGGTGAACTACATGTCCCAGGAATACCAAACACTTACTGTTATTCCAGGGTCAGGAGTTACCGAGGCCCCATATACCAGGGGGTGTGTACTCTAACAGAAGGCCCTACCACAGGATCAGCCGGTGCAGGACAGAAACCAAGTTAGGCCTAGCTCCATGCAGGTCAGAAACTTACTACACAGAGGCAAGAGACAGGAGGCCGTACACCTGCTCACTGGGGAGAATCCGGACGTGCACCCCTCACCCTACAGCGCTCCGTGGTGTTCCTGAACTATTTCCAGTAAAGGTACAGAAGTGACTTTTGTGTGTGCTTCCCCTTCTTGCTCTGACCTGGCTGGGTCCCCTCTGTCCTGCATCCCCAACTCCTACGCTGCCCTGAGGCCCCGCTCCGCCTGTAGGGAGCGATTCCATCTAAGCTGCCACAACACCGGCCTCAGTGGTCGGCCGCAGCGCTGGTGATCCTCACCAGACACCACAGGTGGCGTCACGAACTTTGACATTTCATTTTCCCCTTTTTAAGAGAGACCCCAGGGTACGGGCCCGGGAGCCGACCACCGCGACATCCCCCAAGAACAGGCATTAAGGCCCGGGCGCCGAGTAGTCCCCATCCCCTGGGCGCCACATCTCTCTAACTGGCGTCACGAACAGAATTGCGTGCCCGTTGC
The DNA here is from genome assembly GCF_046119375.1 of Phyllobates terribilis. Classification (NCBI taxonomy): domain Eukaryota; kingdom Metazoa; phylum Chordata; class Amphibia; order Anura; family Dendrobatidae; genus Phyllobates; species Phyllobates terribilis. Next base: position 11,957,618 of record NW_027362796.1, read on the forward strand.
CACCGGGTACTATGCGCCTTAAGAAACTGTAAAACTCGCAGTGGTGAAGCTTTTCCCGCCACTGGCCGCCATCTTTCCGGTCGCCGTGCGAGAAGAAGAAGGGCGTAACCGCTGGAAGCGCGCGAAGTCGAGGACACGCCCCGCCCCTGACGTCGAATAAGGAAGCGTCAGGTCCTGGAAGGAGCCAGAGGACGCCCTGACATCGGACGCAAGCGACGCAAGGTCACCTGCGGAGCTGCGGCCTACAGAAGGAAGGTAGGCCACGGTTCACTAGGGGGGTGCCAAGATGTTGCAGCAACAACCCGACGTCGCGGCTCAGGCTGACAGCCCCGGTGATGCACCCGCGGCCGCCGTGCAAGACGGAGCAGACGCTCCATCACCAGGGCCTGTAGCCCCTATCGTACCATTGACTTTACCATACATGCCTGGAGCAAAGTGGCTCCCCCAGTACAGCGGCAAGCCAGACACCCTGTCTGGATTCAAGCGAAAAATATGCAGCATCCTGGACATGTATTCTTTGACGGGCAAACAAAGAGCTGCAGTTGTTGTGGGACAATTGACTGGTGCTGCGGAGAGAGAAGTAGAGACCTGGTCGGCCGCAGACCAGGAGTCAGTGTCCGCAATTTTCAAAAAATTACAGACTGCCTTTGAGGACCGCACTGAAGCCGACCTCCAGATGAGGTTGTACCAATGCTCTCAGAAACCGGAGGACAGCGTTCGGGACTATGCCTGCCATTTTTAAGGGGCCCTGCGAGCTCTAAAACAGGTTAGTCCAATTAGCATAACAAATGAGAGTAAAATGCTAAAAGAACAATTTGTCTGGGGGCTGAGGTCCCAAGCGGAGAGCAGGACTGTGCGTTGGTGGTCCTTGGATCATCCAGATGCTACCTTTGACACCCTTAAGGATATGGCTATAAAGGGACTGCAACCCCTGGAGACGGCAGATACTGCAATCCAACGTTACCAGGGTGGGGCCACTCCAACGCCAGCAGCACCCACCTTTTCCCCGCTGGCTGCTGAAGCCAAAGTGCAGGCAGCGCCCCCTACTGAGCTGGACTGTCTGCGCTCAGAAGTGTGCCAGCTGACCAAAAACCTGGCCACTGTAATGAGTGCCCTGCAACTACGGACGGAGCCAGAGACGGAGGGAAATATCCTGCTAGCCGACTGCCCTGAGGATGTCTCCTGGATGAACCGGAGGAGAAGGAGAACGTCGCCACCCCGGAGGAGGACATCGCCAACCCGGAGGAGGACAACGCCGCCCCCAGGAAGGACCAACAACCAGCGCCATCCTCACCAAGAGTTGGTCTGCCACCGCTGCCAGAAGGCAGGTCACACAGTGCACCAGTGTCCTTTAAACAAGCAAACCCTGGGTCCGAGGGCCAACACCCAGGAATAGACTCAACAGGCCCCTCAGACTGGCACCACAGGTTCGTGGGAGGAAGACCTTTCCTATCCATCATACTGGACGGCATTGCGATACCTGCCCTGCTGGACACCGGATCCCAGGTAACAATCATACCTGATATCCTCTATAGCGAATACTGATCCATGGACAGTCTCCAACCCCCAAACCCAGACTTTTCAGTATATGCCTCTAACGGCCTCCCTCTTGACCTACTTGGTGTTAAGAATGTAGCAGTAAAAGTGGGGAGAGTGGAGTTAAAGGACCAGGGGCTCATTGTAGTGAAGACTGTAAATGAGGAAAATGGACTGAATGTAGTACTAGGCACTAACATTGTGGGTAACTGTTTGGAGGAGGTTGTGTTTTTACTCCAACAGCTTGCTGACACCACCAGACCGGGGCAGCGGGGAGCACTCCAGAGGGAGATTCGAGCCCTGATGTACCAGCAGCAAGTAAAGCTAACCGGTGGTGCGGGTAACAGACCCCGTACCCATTGTGATTCCCCCAATGAGTGAAATGCTTATCTGGTGTAGAGCAGCAATAGGTCTTAAAGGACATAGCTACCAGGCAGTAGTAGAACCCCTTAGCTCAGAACACAGACCTACACTCTTAACTGCCAGGGGGGTAGTAGATGTACGCAATGGGAGGGTGCCCGTCCGTCTTCTCAACTATGGGGAAGACGAGGTCAGATTACCACGTTATGCCACTGTTGCCAAACTTTACACTGTAAATAATAACTCTATTCACACGGCGGAGTCCTTAACCTCCCCAGACCAAGTGGAGGATAATGATCCTACAACACAGGTGGAGGATTGGTGTTAACAGCTCCACGTTGGGACAGACACCACTCCTGCCCACCAGAAACAGGGAGTACACCGGGTGGTTCAGGAATACGCGCAGGTATTCAGCAAACACCCACTTGACTTTGGGAGGATTAAGGGGGTACAACATCACATCCCCACAGGCAACCATCCCCCCATCAAGGAACGGTACAGGCCTATACCTCCAGCACACTACCAGAAAGACAAGGAGATGTTGCATGACATGAAGAAGGCAGGGGTAGTAAGGGATAGTTGTAGTCCCTGGGCAGCTCCCATAGTTCTAGTCAGGAAGAAGGATGGAAGTATGAAAATGTGTGTAGATTACAGACAAGTAAATCGCATTACACATAAAGATGCATACCCTTTACCCCGTATTGAGGAATCCCTGGCTGCCTTAAAGTCTGCAAATTACTTTTCCACCCTTAACCTTACTAGTGGGTACTGGCAAGTAGCTGTGGCTGAGGAGGATCGGGAGAAGACGGCCTTCACCACCCCAATGGGACTCTGCGAGTTCAACAGTATGCCGTTTGGACTCTGCAACGCCCCTGGAACATTCCAGAGATTGATGGAGAGCTGCCTGGGACACCGCAACTTTGAGACTGTGTTGCTATACCTGGATGACGTGATAGTGTACTCCAAGACGTATGAGGACCACTTGAAGCACCTGGCAGAGGTATTTGAGTCACTGTCCCAGTATGGGATGAAGTTGAAACCCTCAAAGTGCCACCTGCTCAAGAGAAAGGTACAATAACTAGGGCACATTGTCAGCCCAGAAGGGGTAGCACCAGACCCGGAGAAGGTCACTGCCATACAGAAATGGCCGGAGCCGAAGAATCTCAAAGACGTGCGTCAGTTCTTGGGACTGATAGGATACTACCGGAGGTTTGTACAAGACTACACTAAGAAAGCAGCGCCTCTGCAAGACCTCCTGGTAGGACAGTCCCCCAAGGGCAGAAATCCCCCATTCCACTGGAGTAAAGAACAGGCTGAATCATTTCAAGAAATGAAGGAGATCCTGACAGGTGATGAGATCCTAGCCTACCCTGACTACAGCCAACCGTTCCTGCTGTATACTGATGCCAGCAATGAAGGATTGGGAGCTGTCCTAAGTCAGAAGCAGAATGGCCAGGAGAAAGTCATCGCATATGCAAGTAGGAAGCACCGCTCGACTGAGAGGAACCCAGAGAACTATAGCAGCTTTAAGTTAGAGTTCCTGGCCTTGGTCTGGGCCATCACAGAAAGGTTCAAGCACTACTTAGCCTCCAGCAAGTTCACTGCCTACACTGACAATAACCCCTTAACTCATCTTGAAACAGCCAAGCTGGGAGCCATGGAACAACGATGAATGGCTCGGCTGTCAAACTACCAATTCACAATAAAGTACTGGGCGGGCCGCAAGAACGCCAACGCCGTTGCCTTGTCCAGGATGCCTCACCAGTCAGACACAGAAGAAGAAGTGGATGACATGGAAGAGATTGAGCTACCTGCCTTTCATCGGAATGGGATGATCCACGAGCAACGAGCCTCCAGGAGGCAGCGTGGTAAGACGTTAAACCCTTTGCCTCACCACAGCTGGAAAGAGACCCAGGACAGTGACCCGGTTGTCAGCCGTATCAAAGAGCTGATAACCCAAGAAGGTTCCTCCCTGGAGAAGGATGCGTCTCTCCAAGCAAAACAGCTGTGGAATGAGAGAAGCTGGCTGTTTATCTACCGTGAGAAGCTGTGCCGGAGGTACGTCAATCCAAAAACCCATGAGATGGTATGGCAGATAGTGGTCCCCAAGACGGACATCCAGATGGTGTTGGAGGCCTACCACGATCAGGCGGGGCACTTTGGCTGGAAAAAGCTAGAGACCCTGTTGAAGTGTCGATTCTACTGGGTGGGAATGCGCAGCTCCATTGAGAGGTGGCGCAGAGACTGTGGACCCTGTAGCCTCAGAAGAAAAGTCTACAGCAGCCAGAAGGCACCCCTGCAGCCCATCAAGACGACTCAACCCCTGGAGATCGTGGCCCTGGACCATGTCATGTTGTCACCCAGCCGGTCAGGATATGCCTATGCCCTGACCATGGTGTATCACTAATCCAGGTTCCTGGTGGTCACCCCTGTCAAAGACCTGACAGCAGAGACAGCAGCGAAGACGTTCCAAACGTACTTCTGCAGACCCCATGGATACCCTGAGCAGGTACTGATTGACCAAGGCCCGGCCTTTGAGGCTGAATTGTTCAAAGAGTTCTGCCATCTGTACGGGTGTAAAAAGATCAGGACTACACCGTACCACCCCCAAACTAACGGTCTCTTTGAAAAGATGAATAACATCATCATCGATCTACTGAAGACTATACCACTAGAAGAGAGAAACCAGTGGCCAGACCTACTACCTGACCTAGTGGATCTGTATAATCACATACCAGTAAGTTCCACCAATTGCACTCCGGCATATCTCATGCGGGCAAGACCAGGAAAGCTGCCCATGGACCTGGAGCTTGGTGTTGTAGAACCAGAAGCAGATGTGACCACTGAAGACTGGGACACGACCAGACAGGTGCAGTACAGAAGAGTACAAGCATGTGTCGAAGACAGTCTCACTCGGGTGAGGGATAAACAAGAAGCACAATACAACAGAAGTGCACCAGCAGAACCATTCACACCAGGAGAAGTGGTATTGAAAAGGAAGCGGAGGAACCACAAGCTTGATGACCAGTGGGAGAGAGAACCCTACACTGTGTTGAATTCAAGGTTTGACAACAGGAAGACATGTCTGATCAGCAAAGATGGAGGAAGAACAACTGCAACAGTATCTAGGGACCACTTCAAGTTGTGTCCAGATCTGCTAAAACCCCAAGAAGAAGTGCCTCTCATTTTCCCGGAGGAACCTGATGAAGCAGTAATACATACTGATTTAGGAGACTTCCCGGCAGATTGGCCTCAAATCGGAGGAGCAGTCATAATTCTAGTACTCCAATTCTTCCAACAGCCAGAAGACCCTCCACAGCAAGTTGAACCTGTAAGTGCTGCAGAAGAGGCTAGTGCCGCAGAAAAGCCTGCTCAGGAAGAATCCCCGGAAGAAGGATCCCCGGCAGAAGCCGAGCAAGAAGGCCCAGCCAATGGTGAACTTGCCAGCCCATTAGCGAGGTTAAGGCAGTTTTTCAATACCATCACTAGTAGAACAAACAGGGTAGCTGAGAGAAACACTGACACTACACAGACCACCGCACTACGCAGATCTACACGTAGCATGAAAGGTCAACTCCCTGTCAGGTACACTAAGTAAAATAGTTAAACCCCGACAGATGTAGATAGTTATCCCTGGGGTATGGTATTGTATTGTATAATACTGTATATTATTGCATTATCCTGTGTATGCATTGCTATGTATTTATTGCCTTTTACAGGCCTTTAACTTATATTTTGCCCCTCTAATGGACAATCCAAGTGAAACGGACACTTTACTTATTTGCTTCCCATTACCCGCTTGGGTATCTAAGAACTCTGTGGCTGAGGACTATGTGCAGCCCAAAGACTTTATTTGTACATATTTGCACTCCCTGAGTGCTCCTTTGCGCAACCTCTCCGGAAGTGACTTGGACTTTCTGGTTGCTCATTGCCTACTGTTTATTAAACTATATATGTATATTTATCCATGTTCTGGTTATGCAACGTTCAATTGTCCTAACCTCCCATAAAGGGAAGCTTGTTATTGTTGTTGTTACAAAATGTGCTTCAGCCCGGGAGTGCTGAGTTCAACTAGGGGGGAATGTGACGCCCTGCTGTGCATGGAGCCACAGATCCTGGAGGGGTGTATTAAAGGATTTCTCCACAAGAGGCCCTCGGAGCATACACACACCTCCACCCTACCTCAGTCCACCAAAGGGAGTCCGGATAGGGATATAAATACGGAGGGTGGAGCTAGGCAGAGGCGGTCTGTGAGTTAGTTCTCCTCAGGAAGTGAGTGGAGACAGAACAGTCTGGAGTCCACAGCCAGTTCCTGCAGAGTGAGACACAGAGAAACAGGTCAGTCTGCAGTGGAGCTCAGTCAGACTCAAGCATCTCGAGTTAAGTGAGCTAGGAGCGTTGCTGACACTCAGAGAGCAGTAGAAGAGGCAGCCAGCTAACTGCCAGTGTGTATAGCCTAGTGAGGGCCCGAGTAGGCCGAAGGCTAGAGGAGCGAGTAGCATTGGGGGCAGAGGGACTTTACCAGCTCACCCCAGAAACCATATACCGGACAACGGGTCAGAGTCTGCAGGGATTCTTTACTCCCAGCAGAGGACAACCAGAACCCCTGGTGAGCTACATGTCTCAGGAATACCAAACGCTGACTGTTATACCAGGGTCAGGAGTTACCGAGGCCCCATATACCAGGGGGTGTGTACTCCAACAGAAGGCCCTACCACAGGATCAGCCGATGCAGGACAGAAAATAAGTTAGGCATAGCTCCAGGCAGGTCAGAAACTTACTACAGAGAGGCAAGAAACAGGAGGCCGTACACCCGCTCACTGGGGAGAATCCGGACGTGCACCCCTCACCCTACAGCGCTCCGGAGTGTTCCTGAACTATTTCCAGTAAAGGTACAGAAGTGACTTTTGTGTGTGCTTCCCCTTCTTGCTCTGACCTGGCTGGGTCCCCTCTGTCCTGCATTCCCAACTCCTACGCTGCCCTGAAGCCCCGATCCGCCTGTGGGGAGTGATTCCATCTAAGCTGCCACAACACCGGCCTCAGTAATGGTCGCAGCGCTGGTGATCCTCACCAGACACCATAGGTGGCGTCACGAACTTTGACATTTCATTTTCCGCTTTTTAAGAGAGACCTCAGTGTACAAGCCCGGGAGCCGACCACCGCAACATCCCCCAAGAACAGGCATTAAGGCCCAGGTGCTGAGTAGTCCCCATCCCCTGGGCGCCACAGGGTTCAGCACACTCCAAGTACTTCAGGTGCACTTGACAGGACCCCAAGCTCTAGTGTGTTCCTCTCATCTCTTAATTCTCCTTCTCCCTCCTTGTATTCCCCACTGAGTCCCGTACGGGTACTGCGATGCCCTTTACGGGTGGCGTGCAGCCCCCGGACCCACTGGCTGCCCTTATTGGTGACTGGTGGTGAGAACTTGGTGTAAGGCCGGGTCCCTCTGGATAAATGCAGATTAGAGGATACAAGTGGCGACTCCGCTCCATCCGTATCCCCCTGGGATCCACATAAGCCTCCGGACTTTTCTGACAGAGACATGAAGTGCAAGGTCAGATAATCGGGGACCGGTACCTCCTCTTGCTGCAGGGTCTTTCTGACTAAGCCAGAATGAGGCATGCAGGTGGCAACTCCGCTCCGTCCGCACCCCCTGAGATCCTTTCGCCTGTGGAGCCTATCTCCTCTGCTCCCCTCTTTTGCCTTCTTGTGTGGACTAAGACCAGGAACAGAGCTGGCTATAACTCAACTCTGCCCCAATCCAATCCCCAGTCTTGAGGCCTGAGACCGGGAATCACCGAATCCTAGAACAGCTGCAGCTTGTATTGACTAACCATTCCAGGGAACTGCGACCAAAGATCCGGTACTAAAGATGGCCTCTGTTTATATATGATTCTATTAAGGTGTGTTATAAAGTGCTTCCTCCACCCTCACTCACCACTTGGTTCCCCCTTACTTTGGTTCCCCCCAACTCCTCCATTCAGACCCAGGGCTGCACTATGGTGCTTTAGATCCCCGTCCTGAACTGGAGTGGTGTAGTGTTGAGTACGTGGCAGGGGTCCTGTGTAGTACTCCATCCTTACCTTGGAGAGGAGATACCACACCTCGGTCTGAGGTGCAGTACCCCTGTGGCGACTGAACCCTCAGGGGCGCCACATTATACTGTATGGAGCACTGTGTGGGGCCAATTATACTGTATGGAGCACTGTGTGAGGCCCATTATACTGTATGGAGGATTATGTGGGGCCATTATACTGAAGGAGCACTATGTGGGGCCAGTATACTGTATGGAGTACTATGTGGGGCCCATTATACTGTATGGAGCACTATGTGGGGCCCACTATACTGTGTGGAACACTATGTGGGGCCCATTATACTGCATGGATAACTATGTGGGACCCATTATTCTTATATGGAGGGCTATGTGGGGCCCATTATTCAGTATGGAGGACTATGTGGGGCCATTATTCTGTATGGAGGACTATGTGGGGCCATTATACTGTATGGAGGACTATGTGGGGCCATTATTCTGCATGCAGGACTATGTGGGGCCATTATTCTGCATGGAGGACTATGTTGGACATATTATATTGTATGGAGGACTATGTGGGGCCATTATTGTGCATGGAGGACTATGTGGGGCCATTATTATGCATGGAGGACTATGTGGGGCCATTATACTGTATGGAGGACTATGTGGGGCCATTATACTGTATGGAGGACTATGTGGGGCCATTATTATGCATGGAGGACTATGTCGGGCCATTATTCTGCATGGAGGACTATATGGGACCCATTATACTGTATGGGGTACTATGTGGGCCATTATTCTGCATGGAGGTCTATGTGGGACACATTATACTGTATGGAGGACTATGTGGGGCCATTATACTGTATGGAGGACTATGTAGGGCCATTATACTGTATGGATGACTATGTGGGCCATTATTCTGCATGGAGGACTATGCGGGGCCATTATACTGTATGCAGGACTATGCGCGGCCATTATACTGTATGGAGGACTATTCAATGTTATATTTGATAAGGGAAAACTTCCTCAATTGTAGACATTTTTTAAATAAATATCACGGTTGTCTTGCGACTTTGTCCAAGCTTTTCATTTTGACCCTCCGGGTATTTGAGTTTGACAAAATATAAAGGGATGTCTGGGCATACAGTATTGCCATATCGCACTGCGTCATAATTCAGCTGTCACAGAGAGAGACTGCAGACTTTTCTTTTGCAAGCAGAAAACCCTATAAGATATAAAGGGATGTCCGGGCATACAGTATTGATGACCTATCTACATCTACAGGATAGGTCATCAATAGCAGATCAGTGGGGGTCCGACACCTGGCGCCCCCAAGAGCAGCTGTTTGCTCAGGCGGCATTACTGAGCGGCTGCTGCTGGTTCTGCAGCTCAGCTCCTGTTCATTTGAATAGTAGTGACTACAGTACCAGCAGCGACTGGCAGAGGCCACTACACTCTGGATAGAGCTGCGCTTGCTCCGGAGCTTGTAACAGCTGACCGATGGGGGCACCAGCTGTCAGACCCCACCTATCTGCTTTTCATGACCTATCCTGTATATGTAGAGAGGTCATCAATCCCATATGCCCGGAAATATCCTTTACTCTCTTATAGTTGTTTTCTGGTCACAAGAGAAAAGTCTGCAGTTACTCTGACTGCAGACAGCTGAATTATCACACTGTCACGATTTGCGCACACTGTCTCGATTTTCCTGTATTTTAATGCGGGAGGGCGGTCACTTGACCTCATGTATGCGATTTACATACTTGCAGTCACATGCCGACTAGTCTCATCCAGATTCTTTCAATTCTCTTATATTGAGTGGAGCAAGATGAGTCTCGTCCGCACATGACTGCAAGTATGTAAATAACATACATTTAAAGGAAAATTCCTTTAAAGAGAATGTCCAACCTTCTTGAAAATTTTACAGGGGACAGGGTTTGTTTTAAGAAAAAGAAAAACAACCTTAAAGGGGTTGTCCAGCTTTAGGCTACAAGCCTGCAATTTCTCTGTGCGCGCTGTGAGGATTCTCAGGTGTCGGTGCCCGATGTGAATTGAGTGCAGCCGAACACAGTCTAGTCAGAATGTGGCCAGAAGTAGAAGTATGCGTATCACATGCTTGTGGTCACACACCCGACACCTGAAAATCCTCACAGCAAGCAGGGCGTGCAGTGTGAGGATTCACAAGTCTGCAGTCACATAAAGTGACTGCAGTCTTGTAGCTTAAGGCAGCTTGCACCTGTTCACACTTGCTTTATTCTGTTCGGAGGTGCTGGTCAAGTTTTTTTTATAGTTTACTTTTGGAGGTTGTGACAGCCTCCTTTTCTGACTGTGCACTCCTCTGATCAGCCTAAGGCCCCCTTCACATGTACTTGTCTGCGTTACGTGTGGCATCTGTTTTTTTCATGGATACCACACGTGCCCATTATAACCTACTAGCTATTCAACCCGTTCTACGCCCGGGTGGCAAGCATTTTTATTGGTATATGGTCTCCCATGCTGGTATGTGCTGCCCCCCTCCTGGTATTTGTGCTGCCCCCATCCTGTCCCCATCATCCCATCCTGGTATGCATGGCACCTCTCACCCCCAATCCTGGTATGCAAGGCACCCCTCACCCCCAATCCTGGTATGCATGGCACCCCTCACCCCCAATCCTGGTATGCATGGCACCCCTCACCCCCAATCTTGGTATGCATGGCACCCCTCACCCCCAATCCTGGTATGTGTGGTACCCAATCCCTCATCCCTATCCTGGTATGTATGGTATCCCAGATCCTGGTATGCATGGGCCGCTCACCCTCATCCTGGTATGCATGGCACCCCTTATCCCCATCCTGGTATGCTTGGCACTCCTCATCCCTATCCTGGTATGCATGGGCCCCTCATCCCCAATCCTGGTATACATAGTACCCCTCATCCCCAATCCTGGCATACATGGTACCCCTCATCCCTATCATGGTATGTATGGTACCCCTCATCCTGGTATGCATGGTACCCCGCATTCCTATCCTGGTATGTATGGTACACCTCATCCCTATTCTGGTATGCATGGCACCCCTCACATCCCTATTCTGTTACACATGGCACCCCTCACACCCCAATCCTGGTATGCATGGTCACCTCACCCCCCAATCCTGGTATGCATGGTCCCCTCACCCCCCAAACCTGGTATGCATGGTCCCCTCACCCCCCAATCCTGGTATGCATGGTCCCCTCACCCCTCAATCCTGGTATGCACGGTCCCCTCACCCCCCAATCCTAGTATGAATGGTCCCCTCACCCCTTAACCCTGGTATTCATGGTCCACTCACCCCCCAATCCTGGTATGCATGGTCCCCTCACCCCCAGTCCTGGTATGCATGGTTTCCTCATCCCCCCAATCCTGGTATACATGGTCCCCTCAACCCCCAATCCTGGTATGCGTGGTCCCCTCACCCCCCAATAATGGTATGTGTGGTGCCCCTCATCCTGGTATGCATGGTCCCCTCACCCCCCAATCCTGGTATGCATGGTCCCCTCACCCCCCAATCCTGGCATGTGTGGTACCCCTCACCCCCCAATCCTGTTATGTGTGGTACCCCTCACCCCCCCAATCCTGGTATGCATGGTCCCCTCACCCCCCAATCCTGGTATGCGTGGTACCCCTCATCCTGGTATGCTTGATCCCCTCACCCCACAATCCTGGTATGCATGGTCCCCTCACCCCACAATTCTGGTATGTGTGGCCCCCTCATCCCTTTCACACTGTACACACATCCAAAAAAATAAACAGTTATACTCACCTTTCTTCTCTGTGCTCCAGCGCTGCTGCGTCCTGTTCTGCCGGAGGCCGGGGGAGGAGTGTGGCGACGGAGCACCGCGCTGTCCGGCGCCATTTTGCTGAAGACACACTGCAAATGTGTCTTCAGTAAAATGGCGCAAGATAGCGCTATGTGCATGCGCCGATCCGGCGCCCCACTCCTGCCCCGGTCTCCGGCGAAGAGAGGCGCTGCGGCAACGCTCCTCCTGGTCAGGTAAGTATGTAAGTATGGCGTTGGAGATCGCGGTATGCGTTCAGTGCCTACGCATACCGCGATCTCCGGCGCCATACACTCCTCTTACCTGTAACGGCTGGATGGGTGATTCTGTCTGGAGCCAGACTGCGCATCGCGCATGCGCAGTCTATCGAGGCTTCAGACAGACACGCTTGCAGTGTTATATTATAGATGGTGTTTTTCCGGTAACGGTTTTATATGAATTTTTGAAGGTGCCTAAGGCTTTTAATTAATGCTGGATCCTACCTGCCCTTTACATTTTTACGCTTATAGCCCGGGAGAGGCATGACTGATAAATATTAGGATTAGGATCCCATCAAAGAAAGGTCACCTTGTCACGGCTAGTGGGCTCTCCTGAATTTGCCAATTTATGTGCTAAATAGTGTAATTTTTATAAGTAAATTCTATATAGCAGTAATGCGGTTCAAATGTCATATATTCAATGTTTGCAGCACTTACAGGGGCGGCTGTATTCTCCTGTATCTATCTATACTGAGGAGAGGGTGGACATGCCTTGGTGTTTGGGACCTGATCTTTTAAGACCCTAACAACGCCCCCGCTGCTATCCGTCCTTGGTGACACTGTTTACCTCTTGGTATCACTTTGCAGCAGCCAACAGAATGTCTCCGCACTGTGACCCTAAACTACATTCTCGCTTATCTTTTTGCAAAGGACCAGAAAAAGAGGGGAGGAGACATCACACCATGTGAGCACATCCCGCCCACTTTTACTGCAGTCTTAATGCAATCTAACACTACACTAGATTCATGGGAAATGTCTGCAGCTGCTCCCCCTAGTGTTTAAAAGTTGAAAATATCAAAACTTTTACAATTTTTATATTTTTTTACCATTAAAAGATTTTTTTTTTTAAATTAAAACTTTAGTGCTTTACATTTTTTCAATTGTTGCTGCGAGACCTCTGAAGATGATGAGTATTATACTATCCATTTCTGAGCTTTACGTTGCTTTACTCCCTACTTCACAGTACACTGACGTTGAGTATGGTCACATCCATATGGGGTCACAAAGGTTCAGCTAATGTTATCGCCTTTTGCAGGGCTTTTCATACTGGATACATCACCGTCCATCATATGAAAGTCCAACCATAAACAATATTCCATGGACCCTCAAAGTAAATCCCAAACTTCTCCCTGATCTTCTCTATGGGATATTCATGAAGCTGCTTTATATTTTATCCATGACTGTATAATAACAAGGGCTCTCTGGTTGATTAGATTATGTATAAGAGAATTTCTAAATGTTTTTTTTTTATTACAGGATGACCCACTACGTGTGGTTCCCTGGAAAAATTCCTCTGAAGATTCCATCAAGCTTCCTCTTTGGATCTTCCGTGCCACAGTTTTTGTTGCGCTGATGACACTTGTGACAATACTAGAGAACTTGGCTTTAAAGCGCACCTGTCAGCAGGATTGTGCTTAGTAAACCACATACACTGACCGGTGGGCGCCATTACACTGAGTAAAATGATAGCTTTGTTGATGAAATCCGTCCAGAGGTTCTTTTATAATCTTTAGTTTCAGTTTTGCCATAATGAGATACTCGTGCTCTGGGGCGGGACTTTAGGGAGGTGCTGTAGCTGGTGCTCTCATTATGTATGCCTATCTCTGACAGGTCACTGTGCTTTCAGTCGCCGGCCTAATATTTTAAATATTGCCTTTGTAATTTCTCTGCCAATTTGAAATTTACATCCCCAAAGGCCCGCGCATGCGCAGTAGCATCTTTCGGTTGCCGAAAGATGCTACTGCACACGCGCGGTCGCCATTTTGCTAAAGGAAAAAGAAACTTGCCTGCAGCAATATAGCACCCAGCAACCGAAAGATGCTACTGCGCATGCGCGGGCCCCGGCGGCCATTTTGGCGGATGTAAATTTCAAATTGACAGAGAAATTACAAAGGCAATATTTAAAATAGAAGCAGAAGCACAGTGACCTGTCAGAGGCCAGAGATAGGAATACATAATGAGAGCACCACTTACAGCCCCTCCCTAAAGTCCCACCCCAGAGCAAGAGCATATCATTATGGCAGAACTGAAAATAAAGATTACAAAAGAACCTCTGGACGGATTTCATCAACAAAGGTATCATTTTACTCAGTGTAATGGCGCCCACCGGTCAGTGTATGTAGTTTACTAAGCACAGTCCTGCTCACATGTGCGCTTTAAGGCTTGTCCTGAGCAAGAAGGCAAAGTCTAAACCTGGTGAAACAACTATAAAACCCACTCCTAAGAACAAAAACATTCTGGAAGAACAAAGTACTTGTAAGGAACCAATTTGTATCCCTCAGATTCAGGAGCAAGTTTTCAGGAGAATAACTGTTGTGCCAAATGGCAAATATTCTGGTCCATCCATGGCTCCTGCACCATAGGATGCGAATAAAGTTCCTAGACGCAACTATAAAGAGGGTTTCAGTGATATTGTCTGGGTCCATACTGTACCATATTACAGCAGAAGAAGAGCTCGAAGTTCTACAGAGCAAAAAGAGGTTTCTGATCTTTAAATGAAACCAATAACCAATAACCTAGAATTTCAGAGCCGAGAACACCAGAGTTGAGCACCCCAGTACCAAGAATACCAGAGCCTAGAGATTCAGAACCTTGAATGCTGGAGTCTAGAAAGCCCACAATACTGCAACACAGAATCGAGAGGAGAAAATTTTTCTCTAGATGTCTAAGAGGCAAAAAAGATTGAGAAAACATCTGCCTGTAGTTTCCATCGCTTGCATCTCACCTATTCCCGATCCATCACAGATTTGAGGGATACCTCCTGATGTCATCAGCATCGTAACCATCTGTGGTTCACATCCTACAGATGACGATAAACTTGAAGTTCAGATTTCTGGGTGGCTAAATGCTGGAGGGTGATGACCTATTGATGGCCCACAGCCAGAGGTTCATTACCTGTTGATGGTACACAGCTGGACAGTGGGTCAATAACTTTTGATGGGACTCATCCAGGTTCCTCCCTGATTACAAGGGACCCTAGTGAATACTGATCATTCTGAACCCCCACTGACTATGTACTTGCTCCACCTCACCCTATACCATCATGGAGGACACTTCCACCTGTGTCCACTGTAAGGTTGGACTTTCTTTTATAATTACAGCAGATTAATAAATATCATAAAGCTGAAAAACTGTCGAGTAATTTTATTATTAATAAATATAAATTATAATATATATCTATAGAGGGCACATAAGATGACTAACTATAGAAAGCATGGTATCGCCTGATATATACTGTATATTCTAGATGGCGCTATTACACTAAATACATCACAACCTCCAGGGTGATATTACCGTACAATGCGAGATCACTAATAATGGCCACAGATTATGAGAAAATGACCAGCTCCATAGTCCTGGAGTTATTATAAATGTCTCTAGTGTGAGGCAGGGACTGGACGAGTGTTGGAGGGAGGTATATTCCCCCAGGACGTCCTTTATGTATCCATGCTGCAGAATCTGCCGTATACTTCTGTTCTAGCAGTCAGACATTTCACTCTGCAGATCACAGGCTCAACATTGTGTAAAACTACCACCGTATATAAGAGCACTCAGAATAAAAACTAGCAGCATGCCGTGCACTGCCCACGTCATGTGTACGGGATACAGGACCTGCAGGACCTGGTACGGCCATTATAGTTGATAGATTAATGATACCTGTGCAGATGAAGGGAAAAAAATATGTGCAACAACAGGAGGAGAAAGTCTCAAAATGTAATTTGAAGAGTATGAGATGCAGATATGTGGTACCAGGGAGAAACGTAAGTGTAGTCAGACAACACAATGACCTGGAAACGGGTCAAGCAGAGCCGGGTATGTGGTAATAATAAATGGGCAGGGAAATGAGTCGAAGTTTTGGTAATCATGGTGTAACAGACCGGGCAGACTGACTGGGCAGGAGAGAATTTTATGTTCTTTTGATTATAGAATCATTCGGAGAATTCCTGCTCCTTAATATTTAAAGGGGTTGTCCGGGACTATTTTTTTTTTTTTTACCGTGGACCTAAGAACTTACAGGCCGATCTTTGCCTGCTAACAGTGGTCACAGCCCGCTCCTGCTGGTGATTCTCCAGCTCCCGCTCTGCTCTGTTGATGGGGCATGACTGCTGGTGTCATGCTGACTCCCCGCTGCCTAACAGCAGGGAGCCGGCTGCCAAACAGCATGAAGTTGGCAGTCATGCCTCCATGACAGAGCAGATAGGAAAAGGAAGAGCTGTCCTGTTGACGTGAAACACCAGAATTGCTGTTAGGAGCAGTTCAGGAGCGATCTGAGTCGCCACCGGCTAAAACAGGCAGGTAGTTAGCAATTACTTGCCTGTTAGTTCTTAGTAATAACTCATAGGAAATAGTAGCATGTTAAACCCAGTATAAAAAAATCAAAGGTTATATAATGGCATAATACACATGCAGGTATTGAAGGACTCAGGTGGACAACTCGTCATGAAATACATCTATACGGAGACAAAAAATGACGAGCAATAGTCCAGGGTAATGTACAAAAGTAGGAAAAAACAAGGAGTGATCCAGCATCCAAAAGTCTTCTTTAAAATCAATAATCCTATATTGGAAAACTATTTTAAAAATCATATGCAGAAAAGTCACATCATACAATGATTAAGGACCATAAGGTCTGAAACTCATCTGTACATCACCTCCTCCTGTGGGGGCTGTGACTACTCTGCATATGATTTTTAAAATAGTTTTCTAATATAGGATTATTGATTTTAAAGAAGACTTTTGGATGCCGGGTCACTCCTTGTTTTTTCCTGCTAATCTCCCGGGGCACTGCCGGCTGTTCCATGCACCTGATGTCTGAGTAAGTTGAGCTGACTTTTTTTTCCTCTTTTGTTTCAATGTTCAAAAGTAGAAAATTTATTGATGGATAAAAATATACATGGAGAGGGCAGGGGGGAATAGGACACACAACCACATGTGAAGACAAACTGTGGAAAAAAGGGGCACGCAATATAGGAACATTAATAATAGTATATATCAAATATCATATACATTACCATATGTACTATCATAACAGATATAAAGGAATACTATGTCATAAAAAAGAAATCCTGCCGTTATACCAATAAATAGCGTTATCAAGGTATATGTGACAAATTATCCCACTAGAACTATGCTAATGCACCAAACAAGAAGCATTATGAAATACTTTGGACAGCAATGATGCAGGAGCTCTAACTATTAGTGCGTCCGCCCCTGACGCGCATTTCGAACCAGCCTTCGTCAGGTGGCACGGTCTCCACTTATTCCCTGACTTATACACTACGCCAGATGAAGAAAAAAGGCGATGTAGTGCAGCCCTGCACAGTAACAGGACCTCCCCTTTGTTTCCCCCATGGAACACCAATACATTTCAATTGAATGTGTGTCCTCGGATGTACATTCAGTTGAAACCAGTGGGCCCACTCTATGTCCTGCTCGGGGACACGCCAAAGATCTGGGCCCACCGAAGAGTTGTCCGATGTCCCATTCAGGGGTGGATTAAGAGTAGCAAGGGCCCTGGGCAGTTTAGAAGGCGCGGGCCACCCCCCCACACACACACACACACCTGATTTATCACGTGACATGTCACATGATCCCCTGTGATAGATCATGTGATAGTTCACGTGAAATTAATTTGGCACAATATTAATTATAATATTTTTTTTTAGGCTGTGTGCCAACTATGCGTTTTTTAAGCGTTTCCGCAGCGGCAATTCCGCTGCAGAAACGCTTAAAAAACGCTTGGTAGAAGGTCTGCCATGTTCCCCAATGATAATCCGCATGTGCTGTGTACATGCTGAGGAAATTTCCGCTGCGGATTATCATTGCGGAAAAATCTTAATTTTACCAATTATTTTGTGGAAGCGCTTCGTTTTCGCCACCATTGACTTGCATTAGAACGCATAGAATCCGCATCACTGCATCTGTACATGCGGATTCCATGCGTTTCAATGTGCGGATGGTACCCGGGTGTGGAGGACAGGAGACTCTCCTCCGGACCCGGGTACCGTAGAACCTGTAAAAAAAGAATAAAATAAAAAATAAATATTATACTTACCTTCTGATGGCCCCCGGTATCTTTATCCGATGCGTCCTGGCTTGCCGGCAGCTCGCGATGGTCTGAAAAGGACCTGCCGTGACGTCATTTAGTCATGTGACGGGTCACGCGACCGCTGACGTCGGCAGGCCATCAGAAGGTAAGTATATATTTTTTTCTTTTTTACCATTCTTTTACAGGCACACTATATAAATCCATGCCGGTTGCATGGATTTATATAGTGTGATCAAGTTGTCAAGCACTTTCCAAGTGATGCTAAAATCGCTTTGAAAGCACTTGTCAACCCGCATGCGGAAATGCATGTGAAGAAAGCTTCACATCCGCTTGTCCCTGGCAGGAAAAACGAATGTACAATCCGCATGTAAAATCCGCATGTACAATCCGCATGCGTTTTTTCTGCCAGGGAGATGCAGAAACGCTCAAAAAAAATCCGGAACATTTCTGTATCGTGGGCACATACATAGCCTTACATTAATTGTATGACTCAATATTGAGCACACGTAGCCATCTATACACAGCGGGAGGCAGCACGGTGCCATCTATACACAGCGGGAGGCAGCACGGTGCCATCTATAGACAGCGGGAGGCAGCACGGTGCCATCTATACAAAGCAGGAGGCAGCACGGTGCCATCTATACACAGCGGGAGGCAGCATGGTGCCATCTATACACAGCGGGAGGCAGCACGGTGCCATCTATACACAGCGGGAGGCCGCACGTAGCCATCTATACCCAGCGGGAGGCCGCACGGCGCCCCCCCCAGAGACAGCAGGAGGCCACACGTAGCCATCTATACACAGCAAGAGGCCGCACGTAGCCCCCCCCAGAGACAGCAGGAGGCCGCACGTAGCCATCTATACACAGCAGGAGGCCGCACGTAGCCATCTATACCCAGCGGGAGGCCGCACGGCGCCCCCCCCAGAGAAAGCAGGAGGCCGCACATAGCCATCTATACACAGCAGGAGGCCGCACGGCGCCATCTATACACAGCATGGGGCCGCACGACGCCATCTATACACAGCATGGGGCCGCACGGCGCCATCTATACACAGCAGGGGGCCGCACGGCGCCATCTATACACAGCAGGGGGCCGCACGGCGCCATCTATACACAACAGGGGGCCGCACGGCGCCATCTATACACAGCAGGGGGCCGCACGGCACCATCTATACACAGCAGGGGGCAGCACGGCGCCATCTATACACAGCAGGGGGCCGCACAGCACCATCTATACACAGCAGGGGGCCGCACGGCGCCATCTATACACAGTGGGAGGCCGCACGGCACCCCCCTCCCCCCCCCAGAGATAGCAGGAGGCCGCACGGTGTCATCTATACTCAGCAGGAGGCCGCACGCAGTCATGCACGCAGTCACACACACACACAAACATATACAGATATACAGTACAGACCAAAAGTTTGGACACACCTTCTCATTTAAAGATTTTTCTGTATTTTCATGACTATGAAAATTGTACATTCACACTGAAGGCATCAAAACTATGAATTACCACATATGGAATTATATACTTAACAAAAAAGTGTGAAACAACTGAAATTATGTCTCATATTCTAGGTTCTTCAAAGTAGCCACCTTTTGCTTTGATGACTGATTTGCACACTCTTGGCATTCTCTTGATGAGCTTCAAGAGGTAGTCACCGGAAATGGTCTTCCAACAATCTTGAAGGAGTTCCCAGAGATGCTTAGCAATTGTTGGCCCTTTCGCCTTCTCTCTGCGGTCCAGCTCACCCCAAACCATCTCGATTGGGTTCAGGTCTGGTGACTGTGGAGGCCAGGTCATCTGGCGTAGCCCCCCATCACGCTCCTCCTTGGTCAAATAGCCCTTACACAGCCTGGAGGTATGTTTGGGGTCATTGTCCTGTTGAAAAAGAAATGATGGTCCAACTAAACGCAAACCGGATGGAATAGCATGCCGCTGCAAGATGCTGTGGTAGCCATGCTGGTTCAGTATGCCTTCAATTTTGAATAAATCCCCAACAGTGTCACCAGCAAAGCACCCCCACACCATCACACCTCCTCCCCCATGCTTCACGGTGGGAACCAGGCATGTAGAGTCCATCCGTTCACCTTTTCTGCGTCGCACAAAGACACGGTGGTTGGAACCAAAGATCTCAAATTTGGACTCATCAGACCAAAGCACAGATTTCCACTGGTCTAATGTCCATTCCTTGTGTTCTTTAGCCCAAACAAGTCTCTTCTGCTTGTTGCCTGTCCTTAGCAGTGGTTTCCTAGCAGCTATTTTACCATGAAAGCCTGCTGCACAAAGTCTCCTCTTAACAGTTGTTGTAGAGATGTGTCTGCTGCTAGAACTCTGTGTGGCATTGACCTGGTCTCTAATCTGAGCTGCTGTTAACCTGCGATTTCTGAGGCTGGTGACTCGGATAAACTTATTCTCAGAAGCAGAGGTGACTCTTGGTCTTCCTTTCCTGGGGCGGTCCTCATGTGAGCCAGTTTCTTTGTAGCGCTTGATGGTTTTTGCAACTGCACTAGGGGACACTTTCAAAGTTTTCCCAATTTTTCGGACTGACTAACCTTCATTTCTTAAGGTAATGATGGCCACTCGTTTTTCTTTACTTACAATTTGTATTATGGCAAGAAAAAAGCAGCTAACAGTCTATTCAGTAGGACTATCAGCTGTGTATCCACCAGACTTCTGCACAACACAACTGATGGTCCCAACCCCATTTATAAGGCAAGAAATCCCACTTATTAAACCTGACAGGGCACACCTGTGAAGTGAAAACCATTTCCGGTGACTACCTCTTGAAGCTCATCAAGAGAATGCCAACAGTGTGCAAAGCAGTTATCAAAGCAAAAGGTGGCTACTTTGAAGAACCTAGAATATGAGACATATTTTCAGTTGTTTCACACTTTTTTGTTAAGTATATAATTCCACATGTGATAATTCATAGTTTTGATGCCTTCAGTGTGAATGTACAATTTTCATAGTCATGAAAATACAGAAAAATCTTTAAATGAGAAGGTGTGTCCAAACTTTTGGTCTGTACTGTACATACACGCATAAACACATTTGAAACACAAAAATACATATAAACAGACATCACACAATGATATCTGCCTGCACACACACACACGCACACACACACATACATACATACATACATGCACGCAGGCACGCACGCACGCACACACACACACACACATACACAGACAGACAGACAGACAGACTCACCAACCCCCGGCTTCATTCCTCCTGCCTGCTCTGACTTCTCCGGGGCAGCAGTGCAGGCCGGGCGCACACCGCGTGACGTCACAGCTAGGAGACACGGCCGTGCACAGGGCCGTGTCTCCTAGCAGTGACGCGGCCGGGCCAGCGCAGGGAAGTTAACTGCTGCAGTGCTGGCCCGGCCGATGAAGAAGTAGCGGCCGTGCGCCGCTCGCTGCTGGGGGAGCGGTCCGGGTCCCCCCTCCCACCACTGCTGCCGGCATGTGCCGCGGCGGCCCGCACATATAATGAGGGCAATCCGGCCATAGACTCCCCGCCCGGAGCCTGGGGCCCCCTGAAGGCTCGGGGCCCCGGGCGGTCGCCCGGATTGCCCTCATTATAATCCGCCTATGGTCCCGTTGCTCCAGTCCGGCCCTGGTTACAGTTCATGCTAGTCCAGACAACAGATATCACATCCATCGCACATGTATCCAGTCAGCAACTACAGTCCTCACATACATAGTTCATCACATACAGACGATGGATACCTTGACCGTAGAACATCTATCTAATTCCAGCAACATATAGTACAGTCTCAACTGGGGTTCTCCAAACTTATTTGTGGGTTCAGTGTTGGGCAGAGGAGCAGACCTGTATTCCACCAGATGGAGCCATGGTGTTTTGGACTGTTACTGAAGAGACCCTCTGGAGTGGGAGTCAGAGACTTTATACCCACAGTTCCCATTCAGGACATTCCTCCACAGGATTGGAGAAGTTGGGGGGAGGTGATACTTCACTGTTCAACTAACCAGCATATTTGTCCTAAATTGTGTAATTAGTAAACTGCAGTGGGCTGATGCAATATATACTCAGCAGGCATTTACAAATGAACATACCACAAGAGTGAATGTACAGTCTCATATGAAACAATGACTCAATTGAGGCCTCTGAGAGACTAACAAGAGTAATGGAACGATTGATTTACCTGATTACCAATTTTGTGTCTGGCCCGTGCACCTCAATTTCATGAGCAAGCAAATCTCCAATAAAACAAAACAATAAGACCGACATAACCAGTGCTCCGTGCTGGAAAAAGTCTGTATCCCTTAGAGACGTGCACTCTGCTCTACGTCCATTGGTCCAATAGTCTTTAGTCCGTGGCCAGCTCCGTGGCCAGCTCCTCACACTGATGAAACTGGTGTAACGCCTGTACAAGAGATAGCAGCCACAACATTTATTACTCACATCTTCATCTGTTTTACATAGAGGCAGAATCATTTTATATCCTGGTGGTGGTGCTTCACTTGTAAATGACTTTAAAGCAGTACAGTTGCTGGGCCTGAAAACTCCATTCCTTTTTTTCTGCCCTTCACTGACCACTGCTCTTCCAGTAATTCCCTTGCCCCAGCCTGGAAAGTCCAGTATTTACTCACTATGACTCCCAGGTGTAGCCTACACGTTACCTTCTCTTCACTCGTACTGTCCATTGACAATATGGAAAGGAGTCTGCTGCTCACTGAGCAGCTGCTCACTGGGGTAGATGTGGGGGAGGGTGGTAGTAGGGAGCTGCAGGACAGTGAGGGGGGGTAGAGGGAAGAGTACCAGGGAGGCTAGTCCTGATCTGGCACACCCCAATAAGTTTGCAAAGTTGGCATATGAGGGGGGTGACGGTACAGGGGTAGCACTGCTGCAGCAAGACATGTCCCCTGAAAGCCAGAGGAGTGTCAGCTCCAGTAAGGAGGGAAATAGGAGAGCAG
Organism: Phyllobates terribilis; assembly: GCF_046119375.1. Lineage (NCBI taxonomy): Eukaryota > Metazoa > Chordata > Amphibia > Anura > Dendrobatidae > Phyllobates > Phyllobates terribilis. The sequence continues at coordinate 11,980,596 of NW_027362796.1, forward strand.
GGCAGGCCAGGCAGGTGCTGGTAGTGGGGGACTCAATTATTAGGGAAACAGATAGGGCAATCTGTCACAAAGACAGGGATCGTCGAACAGTGTGCTGCCTACCTGGCGCTCGAGTCCGGCACATCGCTGATCGGGTTGACAGATTACTGGGAGGGGCTGGTGAGGACCCAGCGGTCATGGTGCACATTGGAACAAATGACAAAGTTAGAGGTTGGTGGAAGGTCCTTGAAGATGATTTCAGGGAATTAGGCTGCAAGCTGAAAGCAAGGACCTCCAAGGTGGTATTCTCTGGAATACTACCGGTACCACGTGCCGCGCCAGAGAGGCAACCGGAAATTAGGAAGATAAATAAGTGGCTCAAGAACTGGTGTAGGAAGAAGGGATTTGGGTTCCTGGAGAACTGGGCTGACTTCTCAGTTGGCTACAGACTCTACGCTAGGGACCAGCTGCACCTCAATGGGTGCTGGGGGAGAAAATGGCTAGAAGGTTGGAGGAGTGTTTAAACTAGGGATTGGGGGGAGGGTATTCATTTTATAGGTGGGGAAGATAGTGCAGATAGTGACCTGGGCACAAATAAAGATATTGGGGGTGGGGTTAGAACAGTCAATAAAGTAAGAAGGAATAGAGGTACAGAGAGATACATAAAATGCATGTACACTAATGCCAGAAGACTCACCAACAAAATGGAGGAATTAGAATTTATTTTGTTGGAAAATAATTATGACATGGTGGGGATATCTGAGACGTGGCTGGATGAGAACCATGACTGGGCAGTTAATTTACAGCGCTATAGTCTGTTCAGAAATAACCGTACAAACAATTGAGGGGGGGGGGTGTTTATATGTAAAATCATCCTTAAAACCCATCTTGCGGGAGGATATATGTGAATCTAATGGAAATGTAGAGTCCCTGTGGGTGGAGATAAGGGGAGGGGGAAAAAATAATAAATTACTGATAGGGGTTTGTTATAAGTCTCCAAAAATAATGGAAGCAGCGCAGAATATCCTCGTAAAGCAAATAGATGAAGCAGCGACTCAAGGAGAAGTCATTATTATGGGGGACTTCAACTACCCTGAAATACATTGGGGGACAGAAACCTGTAGTTCAAGCAAAGGTAATAGGTTTTTGACAACTATGAGAGACAATTACCTTTCACAACTGGTTCAGGACCCAACAAGAAGGGGGGCACTGCAAGACCTAATATTAACCAACAGGCCAGACCGCATATCAAATATACGAGTTGGGGGTCACTTGGGTAATAGTGATCACAAAATAATACATTTTCATGTAACCTTTAATAAGATGTGTAGTAGAGAGGTTTCAAGGACACTAAACTTCAGGAAGGCAAATTTCCAACGGTTGAGAGATGATCTTAGTGCAATAAACTGGGACGATATCCTGAGACATAAAGCTACACAAAGCAAATGGGAGACATTTATTAGCATCCTGAATAGGACCTGTGCACAATATATACCCTATGGGAATAAACATGCTAGAAATAGGAGGAAACCACTATGGCTAAATAGAGCTGTAAGGGGCGCAATATGTGACAAAAAGAAAGCATTTAGAGAACTAAAGCAAGTAGGTAGTGATGAGGCATTAAATAAATATAGAAAATTAAATAAATTCTGTAAAAAACAAATCAAGGCAGCAAAGATTGAGACAGAGAGAATCATTGCAAGAGAAAGTAAAAATAACCCCAAAATATTCTTTAGCTACATAAATAGTAAAAAACTAAAAAATGATAGTGTTGGCCCCCTTAAAAATAGTCTGGGGGAAATGGTGGATGAGGATGAGGAAAAAGCCAATATGCTAAATGATTTTTTTTCAACCGTATTTACACAAGAAAATCGCATGACAGAAAACATGATCAGTGATAACAAAAATTCTCCATTAAATGTCACTTGCTTAACCCAGCAGGAAGTACAGCGGCGTCTAAAAATCACTAAAGTTGACAAATCCCCAGGCCCGAATGGGATACACCCGCGAGTACTGCAGGAATTAAGTAACGTCATAGATAGACCATTATTTTTAATCTTTAAAGATTCCATAATAACAGGGTCTGTACCATAGGACTGGCATATAGCAAATGTGGTGCCAATATTCAAAAAGGGGACAAAAACCGAACTTGGAAATTATAGGCAAGTAAGCTTAACCTCTACTCTGGGTAAAATCCTGGAGGGTTTCCTAAGAGATGCTATACTAGAGTATCTGAAGAAGAATAACCTCATGACCCAATATCAACATGGGTTTACGAGGGACCGTTTCTGTCAAACTAATCTGATCAGCTTTTATGAGGAGGCAAGTTCCGGACTGGACCGAGGAAATGTAGTGGATGTTGTGTATATGGACTTTTCAAAAGCTTTTGATACGGTTCCACACAAAAGGTTGATACATAAAATGAGAACAATGGGGATAGGGGAAAATATATGTATGTGGGTTAAGAATTGGCTCAGTGATCGGAAACAAAGGATGGTTATTAATGGAAAACACTCAGACTGGGTCTCAGTTAACAGTGGGGTACCACAGGGGTCAGTATTGGGCCCCCTTCTTTTTAATATATTTATTAATGACCTTGTAGGGGGTATACAGAGTAATATTTCAATATTTGCAGATGACACTAAACTCTGCAGGGTAATCAATACAGAGGAGGACAATTTTATATTACAGGAGGATCTATGTAAACTAGAAGCTTGGGCTGATAAATGGCAAATGAACTTTAATGGGGATGAATGTAAGGTAATGCACTTGGGCAGAGGAAATAAAATGTATAATTATATGCTTAATTGTAAAACACTGGGCAAAACTGTAACTGAAAAAGACCTGGGTGTATTGGTGGACGACAAGCTCACGTTTAGTGGCCAGTGTCAGGTAGCTGCTGCAAAGGCAAATAAAATAATGGGATGCATTAAAAGAAGCATAGATGCTCATGAGGAGAACATAATTTTACCTCTATACAAGTCACTAGTGCAACCACACTTAGAATACTGTGTTCAGTTCTGGTCTCCGGCGTATAAGAAAGACATAGCTGAACTAGAGAGGGTGCAAAGAAGAGAAACAAAGCTTATTAGGGGACTGGGGGGTCTGCAATACCAAGACAGGTTATTACACTTGGGGTTATTTACTGTGGAAAAACGAAGGCTTAGGGGTGATCTTATTACTATGTACAAGTATATGAGGGGACAGTACAAAGACCTGTCTACTGATCTTTTTACTCTGAGGCCAGAGACGGGGAGAAGGGGGCATCTTCTACGTCTGGAGGAAAGAAGGTTTAATCATAATCACAGACGGGGATTCTTTACTGTAAGAGCAGTGAGACTATGGAGTGCTCTGCCGCATGATGTTGTAATGAGTGATTCACTAATAAAATTTAAGAAGGGCATGGATTCCTTTCTTGAAAAGTATAATATTACAGGTTATATATACTAGATTCCTTGATAGGGCGTTGATGCAGTGAACTAGTCTGATTGTCGTATGGAGTCGAGAAGGAATTTTTTTCCCCAATGTGGAGCTTAGTGTTTGCCACATGTTTTTTTTTTGCCTTTCTCTGGATCAACATGTTAGGCTATGGGTTGAACTAGATGGACTTAGTCTTCCTTCAACCTTAAAAACTATGTTACTATGTTACTTTGCCTGTGCTGTCTCAGGGTTACCCGCTAACCCACAGCTCTACCTCCTTAAGCTCCTGGCCGTATCCAGTGCAGCTGACCTCTTTCTGTCTACAGTCCACTTCACCACACAGGGTACAGGCTGCTCTGGCCATATTACTCTGCCACTGGATCCAGTTACAGAATCTTGCTATCTCTGTTCTGCTTCCTTCCAGTCTCACACTCCTCACTATGCGGCCTCATCTGTCACACTCTCTGTATTTGGCGTCACCTCACTACTCATTCCAGTGCTGACTTCTCTAAGCAGGAAGAAACTCTCTTCTTACTTCCAAACACTCCTCCCATCTGTAGGGCCAGCTGACTGTTAAGTCTTCCTTACCCAGTTGTCCAATCTACTACAGCTCTGATGGGAGATATTACATTAAATTCAGCATTAAACATTGCTCAACCATTATACATGTTATAATGACACAAACTGTAAAAGTCTTCTGGGACGGTGTCCGACATCTTCACACACTTTTACTGTATAACCACGAGTCACTTAAATGTCAGGGACATCGATCTGTCTAGTTAGGGGCAGAAGTGATTGTGAATCAATGTCACCTCTTCTGGTGCAGATGAAAGTGACAACAGGAGCCCGGGAGAGGAACAGCGAGACACCCCGAAAGAGGGAATGGTGCAGATAGTGGCCTATTATGACTGCACAAGCCCATGTACATTGGTAGCGTACAAACAAGGGGAACAAATACCTGAACCTGGCAGATCCCAATTCAGACTGGTAGAAGCACTACTCTGACCCTGGTCTTTCCCTACATGATGGTGGAGGTTGGCACCCTAAGATAACGCAATGGCGCCCCCTATGAATGGAGGTTCACCCTGAATGCTCCTAACAACTCCTAGTTTATCTATGCTTGTGTAGCAACTTACTTGGGAAAATAGGTTAAACACTAAAAACTACAACTGACCCTGCTTGCTCCTGTACAGACTAGATACCTTGACTACACAGTCCCCAGCGGTACCTGCGGGTGAAGAGATAGACCTAACCACAGACTAGGAGATGGCAACTATGGCCTAAACTGCCTAAAAGGCAGACAAGTTGCTTCACGTTCCTCCTAAAGAACCAGAGGGCAGAGCAGAGTGTGAATTATCTAAAAGAAGAGAAGTGTGCTGAACAAAGGAATAATCCCAAAGCAAGTAAAGTAAGAAACAAAATACCAAACAAAGAATACAGCAAGTACTGTTAACAAATATACTGCCTATTTTCAAATGATAAAAAGAAGAAAAGTGCAAAGTATAGCAAATAAACAGCAAAGCCCCAATGTCTTTCCATTCTGCCCCAATGTCTCTCCATTCTGCCCCCATTTCTTTCCATTCTGCCCCCATTTCTTTCCATTCTGCCCACGTCTCCATTCTGCCTCCATGTGTCTATTTTTCCCCATGTCTCCATTCTGCCCCCAATGTCTCTCCATTCTGCCCCCAATGTCTCTCCATCCTGCCCCCAATGTCTCTCCATTCTGCCCCAAAGTCTTTCCATTCTGCCAATGTCTCTCCATTCTGCCCACGTCTCCATTCTGCCTCCATGTGTCTATTTTGCCCCATGTTTCCATTCTGCCCCCAATGTCTCTCCATTCTGCCTCCAATGTCTCCATTCTGCCCCGTCTCAATTCTGCCCCGTCTCCATTCTGCCCCCAATGTCTCTCCATTCTGCCCCGTCTCCATTCTGCCACCATGTCTCCATTCTTCCCCCATGTTTCTATTCTGCCACCCTTGTCTCCATCCATACTGCCCTTTGGTTTCTATTCTGCCCCCAATGTCTCCATACTGTCCCCATGTCTCCATTCTGCCCCCTATCTCCATTCTGCCCCCCGGTCTCTATTTTGCCCTGTCTCCATTCTGCCCCCCTGTCTCCATTCTGCCCCCTGTCTCCATTCTGCCCCCTATCTCCATTCTGCCCCCCGGTCTCTATTCTGCCCCGTCTCCATTCTGCCCCCCTGTCTTCATTCTTCTCCCATGTCTCCATTCTGCCCCGTCTCCATTCTGCCCCCCATGTCTCTATTCTGCCCCGTCTCCATTCTGACCCCTTGTCTCCATTCTTCCCCCATGTTTCTATTCTGCCACCCTTGTCTCCATCCATACTGCCCTTTGGTTTCTATTCTGCCCCCAATGTCTCCATACTGTCCCCATGTCTCCATTCTGCCCCCTATCTCCATTCTGCCCCCCGGTCTATATTTTGCCCTGTCTCCATTCTGCCCCCCTGTCTCCATTCTGCCCCCTGTCTCCATTCTGCCCCCTATCTCCATTCTGCCCCCGGTCTCTATTCTGCCCCGTCTCCATTCTGCCCCCCTGTCTCCATTCTTCTCCCATGTCTCCATTCTGCCCCGTCTCCATTCTGCCCCCCATGTCTCCATTCTGCCCTCAATGTGTTTCCATTCTGTCTCCAATATGACTCCATTCTCCCCCAATGTGACTCCATTCTGCCCCCCTGTCTCCATTCTGCCCCCTTGTCTCCATACTACCCCCTGGTTTCTATTCTGCCCCCAATGTCTCCATTCTGCCCCCGTCTCCATTCTGCCCCCCATGTTTCTTTTCTTCCTTCCATGTCTCCATTCTGTCCCCCTTGTCTCCATTCTGCCCCTATGTTTCCATTCTGCCACCCTTGTCTCCATCCATACTACCCTCTGGTTTCTATTCTGCCCCCAATGTCTCCATACTGTCCCCATGTCTCCATTCTGCCCCCTATCTCCATTCTGCCCCCCAGTCTCTATTCTGCCCCGTCTCCATTCTGCCCCCTATCTCCATTCTGCCCCCTGTCTCCATTCTGCCCCCTATCTCCATTCTGCCCTCCGGTCTCTATTCTGCCCCGTCTCCATTCTGCCCCCCTGTCTCCATTCTTCCCCCATGTTTCTATTCTGCCACCCTTGTCTCCATCCTTACTGCCCTTTGGTTTATATTCTGCCCCCAATGTCTCCATACTGTCCCCTTGTCTCCATTCTGCCCCCTATCTCCATTCTGCCCCCCAGTCTCTATTCTGCCCCGTCTCCATTCTGCCCCCCTGTCTCCATTCTGCCCCCTGTCTCCATTCTGCCCCCTATCTCCATTCTGCCCCCCGGTCTCTATTCTGCCCCGTCTCCATTCTGCCCCCCTGTCTCTATTCTTCTCCCCTGTCTCCATTCTGCCCCCCTGTCTCCATTCTTCCCCCATGTTTCTATTCTGCCACCCTTGTCTCCATCCATACTGCCCTCTGGTTTCTATTCTGCCCCCAATGTCTCCATAGTGCCCCCTGTCTCCATTCTGCCCCCTCTCTCCATTCTGCCCCCCGGTCTCTATTCTGCCCCGTCTCCACTCTGCCCCCCTGTCTCTATTCTTCTCCCCTGTCTCCATTCTGCCTGTCTCTATTCTGCCCCCCATGTCTCCATTCTGCCCTCAATGTTTTTCCATTCTGCCTCCAATATGACTCCATTCTCCCCCAATGTGACTCCATTCTGCCCCCAATGTCTCCCATTCTGCCTCCATGTTTCCCATTCGACCCCCCCATGCCTCCATTCTGCCCTCAGTGTCCCTCACCCTGCCCCCACCCTGTGCGGTTTTGGTGATTTTTTTCCTCTATAGACTTCTATGTGGAGCATAAAAAAACGTCTGTAAGAAACTGCTGATACTTTTTTAAGTGCAGAATCAAAGCTTTTCTGTACTGTAAAAAACAATTAAAAACGCGGTTTCACCTCTGCACCAAAATGCATCAAATAAGGGGGAAAAAGCCTAAAATAGTGCACCAAAGATGCAATAACTAGAGGAGATTGTTATTGTGTAGATTGGTGCACAGTATTTATGCTACGTGTGAACTCGGCCTTACAGACACAAAAAAGCCAGATGTCATATAGTGAAACTACACAGAGATGAGAAAGTTCTGAAGGGTCCGACTGTGAATGAGGGAACAAAAAATAATCCACAGGTCCCAACTAGAGAAGAGCAGGACGCACAGATGATATTGCAGCAGCCCGGGCTAATCTAAAGCCGCGACAGGGCCTCCCGTCCAGCCACCAATTACCACTGACCTGGATGCTGGACCTGAGTCCCATGAGTCGATCCTCTCATCTCTAGTCCCAGCCGTCCTGGATACAGCAGACAGTCCCGGATTTAGGTCTATGCCCTGCAGTCCCGAGTTTCTGCTGAATGTCCCTCACTGCCACCGCCCCTCTGATAACTCTTCCTGCCGGGGGAGAAAGACATGGTAAATGGGCGTAGCTTGGGGTGTGGATAGGGGCATGGTCAGACTACGCGTGCCGGATGGTTTCGCCCTCTTTCTAGTCCTCATAGGTTGGCGGTATGCTTGTACTGAGGAGATCTGGGATATCAGTGATTAGGTCCCATATTGTGCACTGTAAGGTCTGGAAAAGCTCCTTCTATCGGTCTCTGTAGCACCAGAGGAAGAACAGAGGGGAAAAGACAGGATTTTCTACATGTCGCGTTATGTAGATGTTCTGCAGATTTATCACAACCGTCCACAAGAAGAAACTGCCATCACAGAGCCGCCTTTAGCTGTTGGAAAAGTTTAAACTTAGTTTTGAATGGTTGCTATAGGCAACAAGGACTTTCTATTTACGCTGGGTCACATGATGCTGGTGCTGGGTGATGTCATGTGACGGAATGTTGTGGGTGATGATGTCACAGAGGGCGTTGTGATGTCACCCTTGGGGTATATAAGGGGCTCCATCCACCTGGAGCTCATATCTCATTGGCCATATCTTGGTGCTGAGATACCCCCTGGAGACAATGAGGATCGCCATATTGTTTCTGTGCTGTACCCTGTTCTACCCTGTGAATTACCATAGGCTGCCGGTGAGTACCTGTCTATTATTACATATGGAGGACGTTTAGAATCAGCTGCGGCAGGGGAAGGGGATGGGGAGGGGGGTCCTGTAAGAATTTACCTGCGGGAATAAGAGGTTATGGCAGGGAAAGGAGCTTAGGAAGTGACAGTCAGAGGGGATATAAGTGTGGGGTGACCCCTCTGACTCCCACATTCCTGCCTTGTCCTTGTAGTGATTAATGACTTTGGTGTTGTCCCTTATATATCACTTTGCAGTCACCAGTGATCGCTCCGCACTGTGATCCTAAACTACAGTCTCATTTACCTTTTTGCAAACGCCCAGAAGGGGAGGAGTGACATCACACCCATGTGAGCAGATCCCACCCACTTTTACTGCAGTCGTAATGCGAGCTAGCTGTATTCTGTTTTCATGGAAATGTCAGCAGCTGCTCCCCCTAGTGTCTACAAGATGAAAACATCAAAAGAGTTAAAATATTTTTTTCAGATTTTATACCATTAAAACCTTTTTAAATATATATGTGTATTTATATATAAATATAAATACTTTACAATTTTACAATTGTAAAAAAATTGCTGACACTTTCCCTTTAAAAGATCTAAAGACGTTCTGCTTCATGTGCCATTGTGACCAATCACAGCACAGATTATATTTTTTAAACTTTTCTTGAAAAACTGAAGCTGCTCCGTGATTGGAAATCATGTGGAAGGGTTCTCTTTTAGACATTTAGTTAGGTCCAAAGTATCAGTGACATGATGGATAGAACTGTGCAATGATGTCACAGAGGGCTTTGTGATGTCACCCCTGGGTATATTAGAAGCCTCGGCCCATCTGTAGCTTGTATCTCATTGACCATACCTTGGTGCTGAGAGACCTCTGGAGATGATGAGCATCATCCTATCATTTCTGTGCTTTACGTTGCTCTACCCCCCACATTACAGTACACTGAGGGCGAGTATGTTCTCATCAATATGGAGGTCACAAGGATCAGCTAATGAGAATATCGCCTCTTGCAGGACTTCTCATACTGGACACGTGACCGTCCGTCATATGAAAGTCTAACTGTAAATAATATTCCATGGACCCTGGAGGTGAATCCCAAACTTCTTCCTGATCTTCTCAATGGGATATTTCTGAAAGTTGCTTGATAATGTATCCATCACTGTATAATAACAAGGGCTCTCTGTTTGACTGGATTGGGTATAAATATACAGGACTTTATTATGTTTTTTTTCTTTATTATAGGATGACCCACTACCCATGGATCTCAGGAGAAGCACCTATCAAGCTTCCATCAATCTTCCTCTTTGGCTCTTCCGTGACGCAGTTTTTGTTGCGGTGATGACACTACTGACAATACTAGAGTATTTGGCCTTAAGTCTTGTCCTGAGCAAGTGGGCAATGTCTGAACCTGGTGAAACAATCAGAAAACTCCTGAGAACAAAACCATTCTGAAGGAACAAAGTGCTTGTAAGGAGCCGATTTGCATCCCTCAGATTCAGGAGCAAGACTCCAGGAGAACACCTGTCCTGCCCAATGGCAAATGTTCTACTCCATCCATGGCTCCTGCACCGCAGGATGCGAAAAAGGTTCCTAGTTGCAACTATAAAGTGGCGTTCAGTGATATTGTCTGGGTCAGAACGATCCCTCACAACAATATAGGAAGAAGAGTTCGACGTTCCACGGAGCATAAAGAGAGGTTACTGATTTTTCAGAGAAGCCAACAACCCAGAATTCCAGAGCCAAGAGCACCAGAACCTAGGACACCAGAACCTAGCATGTCAGAACCTAGTATGTCAGAACCTAGAATGCCAGAGCCTGAAATGCCTACAACACCTCCACCCAAAATCAAGAGGAGAAGATGTTTCCTTAGATGTCTTAGAGGCGAGGAAGATTGAGAAGGCAACTGCTTGAACTTTCCCATTGCTCGTGTTTTCATCACAGGTTAGTCCTATACATGCTGTCTGATGGGCACCATCTTACTACATACAATGCAGCATTGCACCTGAAATCGAATGGATATTTCGTCACACACTTGCACGTTAGCACCTTATCATATGGCGCATATATCTATGAACGCTTTGCTAAGTATCACTGTCTAGTATGTGCTTCTGATGAACCTATTTTAGGAAAACGTGTCGAGGTTTGGCATACTATGTACTTGAGTTTGGCATACTATGTGCTTGTTGGTAAATTCTATTGCCATCTATAATCTACTAGATATTATAATGTCTCTGGTGGGATGCCCCATGCCGAATTGTTGATAACTGACTATGAGCATTGTCCTCTATTTCTTATCTACTATGGTTACAGGTTGATGTGAAGAGAACTGTGCCATTGGTAGCGATTTTTCTACTGATTTGTCAGTTATATTTATGTTAGTTTAGCAAATTTCTGCTTGTAGGGTCTAATGTTTTAGCATAGTGTATGTTCTGTGAGCTAAATTGTCATACTTATGCACTAGATAGATTATAAATTGTGATGCTTATGTACTAGATAGATTATTAGTTTAATCTGTGATTTTTTAAATATTTTTTAACATCAGGAGACTCAAGAATCGCATCTTACAGAAGACAAGAAGCCTAAATGCCGTAGGGTGATGACCTGTTGATGGCCCACAGCTGGAGGGTCATTACCTCTTGATGGCACAAAACTGGACAGAAGATAAAAACATTTGATGGCACACAGCCGGAGGGTGATGACCTATTGATGACCATAGCCAGAGGGTCATTACCTGTTGATGGCACACAGCCGGACAGAGGATCATTACCTCTTGATGGCATACAGCTGGATGGTCATTACCTGTTGATGGCACACAGCCGGACAGAGGATCATTACCTGTTGATGGCACACTGCCGGATGGTCATTACCTGTTGATGGCACACAGCCGGACAGAGGATCATTACCTGTTGATGGCGCACTGCCGGATGGTCATTACCTGTTCATGGCGCACTGCCGGATGGTCATTACCTGTTGATGGCACACAGCTGGAGGGTGATGACCAGTTGATGTCACACTGCCGGATGGTCATTACCTGTTGATGGCACACAGACGAACAGAGGATCATTACCTGTTGATGGCACACAGCCGGAAGGTCATTACCTGTTCATGGCGCACTGCCGGATGGTCATTACCTGTTGATGGCACACAGCTGGAGGGTGATGACCAGTTGATGTCGCACTGCCGGATGGTCATTACCTGTTGATGGCACACAGCCGGACAGAGGATCATTACCTGTTGATGGCACACAGCCGGTCAGAGGATAAGATCTTTTGATTGCATACACCTGGTCCCTCCCTGATAACAAGAAACCCTGGGGAATACTGGTCATCTTGATCCCCCACTGACTATATACTTGTCCACCTCAGCCTACACCATCATGGAGGACACTTCCACCTGTGTCCACTGTAATGTTGGACTTTCTTTTATAATTACAGCAGAATAATAAACATCATAAAGCTGTAAAATTATCGAGTAATTTATTATAAATTATTATAAAGAAATATAAAGTATAATAGATAGCTATAGAGGGCACATAAGACGACTAACTATAGAAAGCATGGTATCGCCTGATATATACTGTATATTCTAGATGGCGCTATTACACTAAATACATCACAACCTCCAGGGAGATATTACCGTACAATGCGAGATCACTAATAATGGCCACAGATTATGAGAAAATGACCAGCTCCATAGTCCTGGAGTTATTATAAATGTCTCTAGTGTGAGGCAGGGACTGGACGAGTGTTGGAGGGAGGTATATTCCCCCAGGACGTCCTTTATGTATCCATGCTGCAGAATCTGCCGTATACTTCTGTTCTAGCAGTCAGACATTTCACTCTGCAGATCACAGGCTCAACATTGTGTAAAACTACCACCGTATATAAGAGCACTCAGAATATAAACTAGCGGCATGCCGTGCACTGCCCACGTCATGTGTACGGGATACAGGACCTGCAGGACCTGGTACGGCCATTATAGTTGATAGATTAATGATACCTGTGCAGATGAAGGGAAAAAAATATGTGCAACAACAGGAGGAGAAAGTCTCAAAATGTAATTTGAAGAGTATAATAGAGAAATGGGAAACTTCTGGAGATGCAGATAAGTGGTACCAGGGCGAAACGTAAGTGTAGTCAGACAAGGGAAAAGTGCAAATGATCCAGCATAAAGGTTTGTTTAGTAGAAAAAATATTAAAACTTAGCTTTTATTAGCCATATAAAACACTTCTCCACAAAGAATACAGCAAATGTGCAACTATCATAGCTTACAGACCTACGCGTTTCAACAAATCATGTCTTAATTATGGCCCTACTACTAGAATGACTAAAAGGCATATATATATATATATATATATATATATATATATCCACGTGCCTGTATGACCTCCCTGCAACGCCTGGGCATGGTCCTGATGAGGTTGCGGATGGTCTCCTGTGTGATCTCCTCGCAGACCTGGACTAAAGCATCCGCCAACTCCTGGACAGTCTGTGGTGCAATGTGACGTTGGCGGATGGAGCGAGACATGATGTCCCAGATGTGCTCAATCAGATTCAGGTCTGGGAAACAGGCGGGCCAGTCCATAGCTTCAATATCTTCATCTTGCAGGAACTCCTGACACACTCCAGCCACATGAGGTCTGGCATTGCCCTGCATTAGGAGGAACCCAGGGCCAACCGCACCAGCATATGGTCTCACAAGGGGTCTGAGGATCTCATCTCGGTACCTAATGGAAGTCAGGCTACCTCTGGCGAGCACATGGAGGGCTGTGCGGCCCTCCAAAGAAATGCCACCCCACACCATTACTCACCCACTGCCAAACCGGTCATGCTGAAGGATGTCGCTCTCCACGGCGTCTCCAGACTCTGTCACGTCTGTCACATGTGCTCAGTGTGAACCTGCTTTCATCTATGAAGAGCACAGGGCGCGAGTGGCGACTTTGCCAATCCTGGTGTTCTGTGGCAAATGCCAAGCGTCCTGCATGGTGTTGGGCTGTGAGCACAACCCCTATCTGTGGACGTCGGGCCCTCATACCACCCTCATGGAGTCAGTATCTAACCGTTTGTGCAGACACATGCACATTTGTGGCCTGCTGGAGGTCATTTTGCAGGGCTCTGGCAGTGCTCCTCCTGTTCCTCCTTGCACAAAGGCGGAGGTAGCGGTCCTGCTGCTGGGTTGTTGCCCTCCTACGGCCCCCTCCACATCTCCTGGTGCACTGGCCTGTCTCCTGGTAGCGCCTCCAGCCTCTGGACACAGCCAACCTTCTTGCCACAGCTCGCATTGATGTGCCATCCTGGATGAGCTGCACTATCTGAGCAACATCTGTGGGTTGTAGAGTCTGTCTCATGCTACCACGAGTGTGATAGCACAACCAACATTCAAAAGTGACCAAAACATCAGCCAGAAAGCATTGGTACTGAGATGTGGTCTGTGGTCCCCACCTGCAGAACCACTCCTTTATTGAGGGTGTCTTGATAATTGCCAACAATTTCCATCTATCGTCTATTCCATTTGCACATCAGCATGTGAAATTGATTGTCAATCAGTGTTGCTTCCTAAGTGGACAGTTTGATTTCACAGAAGTTTGATTTACTTGGAGTTATATTCTGTTGTTTTAAGTGTTCCCTTTATTTTTGGAGCAGTGTATATAGATACATACAGTGAGTACGGAAAGTATTCAGACTCCTTTAAATTTTTCACTCTTTGTTTCATTGCAGCCATTTGATAAATTCTAAAAAGTTCAATTTTTTTCTCATTAAAGTACACTCTGCACCCCATCTTGACTGAAAAAAACAGCAATGTAGAATTTTTTTGCAAATTTATTAAAAAAGAAAAACTGAAATATCACATGGTCATAAGTATTCAGATCCTTTGCTCAGACACTCATATTTAAGTCACATGCTGTCCATTTCCTTGTGATCCTCCTTGAGATGGTTCTACTCCTTCAATGGAGTCCAAATGTGTTTAATTAAACTGATAGGACTTGATTTGGAAAGGCACACACCTGTCTATATAAGACCCCACAGCTCACAGTGCATGTCAGACCAAATGAGAATCATGAGCTCAAAGGAACTGCCCAAGGAGCTCAGAGACCGAATTGTGGCAAGGCACAGATCTAGCCAAGGTTATAAAAGAATTTCTGTGTTACTCAAGGTTCAAAAGAGCACAGTGGCCTCCATAATCCTTAAATGGAAGAAGTTTGGGACCACCAGAAGTCTTCCTAGACCTGGCCGTCCAGCCAAACTGAGAAATCGTGGGAGAAGAGCCTTGGAGAGAGAGGTAAAGAAGAACCCCAAGATCACTGTGGCTGAGCTCCAGAGATGCAGTAGGGAGATGGGAGAAAGTTCCACAAAGTCATCTATCACTGCAGCCCTCCCCCAGTTGGACCTTTATGGCAGAGTGGCCAGACGGAAGCCTATCCTCATATGAAAGCCCGCACAGAGTTTGCTCAAAAACACATGAAGGACTCCCAGACTATGAGAAATAAGATTCTCTGGTCTGATGAGACGAAGATAGAACTTTTTGGTGATAATTCTAAGTGGTATGTGTGGAGAAAACCAGGCACTGCTCATCACCTGCCTAATACAATCCCAACAGTGAAACATGGTGGTGGCAGTTGTTAGAACTGTCCTGTTAGTTTTTTCTATTTTGTGGTCACGTGACCTTCTGTCTATTTATTCCAGCTCCGCCCTTCAGGCTTTGCTGGACTTCAGTGTTACTTTGACTCTTAATCTAGCCAGGTGCTTTGTACCTACTGTATCTCTCTAGTTTGTTTGGTCCTTGGACCACTAAGTACTTTTGTCTGTTTGTCTTCTTCTGCTACTACTTCTGCCAGGAGGTGTCCAATTTTGTCCCAGTCCTTAGTTCTTTTAGGGACCCCTCCCTTTAATCTATAGGTCTGCTTTCAGACTAGCCGCGGACGAAGGCGGGTCTGTTCACAAGGAACAGGTTGCCCACTGCATCGTAGGGAATCAGCTTAGTCCTATTGTATGGACAGATTTCCTCTCTTTCCTTAGTTCTTGTAGCAGATCATAACAGCAGTATCATGCTATGGGTGTGTTTTTCAGCTGCAGGGACAGGACGACTGGTTGCAATTGAAGGAAACATGAATGCGGCCAAGTACAGAGATATCCTGGATGAAAACCTCTTCCAGAGTGCTCTGCACCTCAGACTTGGCCAAAGGTTCACCTTCCAACAAGACAATGACCCTAAGCACACAGCTAAAATAACAAAGGAGTGGCTTTAGAAAAACTATGTGACCATTCTTGACTGGCCCAGCCAGAGCCCTGACCTAAACCCAATTGAGCATCTTTGGAGAGACCTGAAAATGGCTGTCCACCAACGTTTACCATTCATCCTGACGGAACTGGAGAGGATAGGCAAGGAAGAATGGCAGAGGATCCCACAATGCAGGTGTGAAAAACTTGTTGTATCATTTCCAAGAAGACTCATGGCTGTATTAGCCCAAAAGGGTGCTTCTACTCAATACTGAGCAAAGGGTCTGAATACTTATGCCCGTGTGATATTTCAGTTTTTCTTTTTTATTAAATTTGAAAAATTTCTACATTTCTGTTTTTTTTCAGTCAAGATGGGGTGCAGAGTGGACTTTAATGAGAAAAAAATGAACTTTTTAGAATTTACCCAATGGCTGCAATGAAACAAAGAGTGAAAAATGTAAAGGGGTCTGAATACTTTCCGTACCCAGTGTACATGCATGGAAATAAATGCAGAATTATATTTCTTAATACTGCAGTATCAGATCCTGTCTTGAATTTAACCCCTGTGGTATCCAATGTGAAAATCCAGAGGGACTCCCGGTTCAGAAGTTTGCACTTATGATCCCCCCCTCGTGTGGATCTATATACCTTCTCTATCTCCATATATTGAAAGAATGAGAAGTCACCTTTATGAACTCTCGCAAAATGCCTCGATGCTGCTGATGTATTTATGGCTTCCAAATGAATCGCATCGGAAAGATGTCTTCTGATACGGACTTTCAGCGCACCTGTGGTACAACCCACATAGTGGACCTTACACAAGGTGCATTCTATAAGGTATATAACCCCTGATGAATTACAATTGAGGAAATCATGAATTTTATATTCTCTATCATTACTTAAGGACATAAAACTATCTGTTTTAACCGCATGTAGACACGCTTTGCACCGATTGGCTCCACATCTGAAGAAACCTTTTGTGCTGAGCCAATTTGGTTGTACAGTATTAGTCTCACTGGTGTATAAGCTAGGAGAAAGGATGGTTCCCAGAGCGGGCGCTTTCCTGGCTACAAAGCGGATGGCATTAGAAAGTAGGTTTTTTAGTTTCTTGCTCTGATATATAATAGGGTTATACTTTTTAATTCTAGATGTAATTTTATTATACTGAGGACTATAGGTGGTAGAAAACGTTACCCTAGTATCCAATGTGTTAATGTTATTTTTCTGTTTATTTCGGAGTATATCTTTCCGATTTATATTGGAGACAATTCTACTCGCTTTTCTTAAAGACCACTCGGGATAGCACCTATTGGATAGTCTGTTACAAATTTTTTCTGGTTCCTTCTGAAAAGTGATGTTATCTGAACAATTTCGTATTGTTCGTATTAGCTCACCGTAAGGGATATTTCTCTTAATATGTGGCGGATGACAACATTTAGCTGATAGAATAGAATTTGAGGCTGTAGATTTTCTGTGGGGATTAATTTTGACCAATTCTTTCTCCTTGGTAGCCTCAAGTTCGAGATCCAAAAAAGTAATTTTGGATGAATGGTAGAACTAAGTGAATTTAAGATTAAAATGATTGCAGTTGATGTACTGTACAAATTGTACCACCTCCTCCTGTGTGCCCCCCCACACCAGGAGGAGGTCATCAATAAATCTACCGTACCACACAATGTGTCCACTATATGTGTTATCATTATGGTAAATGAAAAGCTCCCCCACCTACACATCACTATGTTCGCTAGCGAAGGAGAAAATTTACTGCCCATGCTGACTCCTCTTTTCTGTAAAAAAAAAACTTTTATCAAAGCTAAAATAATTACGCTCTAAGAGGAACTGTACTGCTATGACCAGAAATTCTTTTATTTCTATAGTGTACGAACTGTATGTGTCAAGGTGGTAGGTTAAACATGCTAAAGCAATATGGTGTGGAATTGAGGGGGTATAATGCCACCACATCACAGGACAATCATCCAAAGTTTTTTGGCCATTCAAATCTATCAAAAATGGTCACTATGAATTTTGAATCCCTAATGTAACTCGGAGTTTCCTGAACCAGAGGCTGTAGGTAAAAATCCATCCAGGCACTTAATTTTTCACCATGGGAACCAATCCGCACCACTATGGGTCTTAACCCCTTTACAGCCCAGGGCGTACTAATACGTACTGTACCTGCGCCCTGAGATTTAAGAGCCAGGTACGTATTAGTACGCCCTGTTGATTTCGGCCACACACAGGCTGTGCGGGCGCGATCGCCGCAGGGTGTGAGCTGATTTTTTCTATGTGCAGGGAGCGGTCACGCACGGCTCCCGGCACATTAACTCCCCGCAATGCTGCGATCGAAGTCGATCACAGCATTGCGGAGGTAAGTACTGCATACTCACCTCTTCCCCGCCGTCGCGCGCTGTCTGAGGCTGGGTTCCGTGGTTGTCATGGTAAACCAGAAGTCGTCATGACAACATCCCGGTCACCAGACAGCAGAAAGATACTTTGATCATGCTCAGTGCATGACCAAAGTATCTTCTGCATCTACAGCGCTGACAGCCTGTATAGCACAGGGATGGTGCTCCATCCCTATGTTATACAGGCGATCAGAGTATAAAAAGTGAAAGTCCCATAGTGGGACAAAGTATAAAAGTAAAAAAAAGTGGTAAAAAAATGTAAAAAAAAATAATCCACCAAAAATAAAAATATAATGTACCCATCAATAAATATTATAATGAAAAAAAACAAACAAAACAATAAAAGTACACATATTTGGTATCGCCACGTCCGGATCGACCTGACCTATAAAACTGTCTCACAAGTTAACTCCTTTAGTGAACACGGTAAAAAATTAAAATAAAAAACAAAGCAAAAAACGATGCTTTATCATCATACCGCCAAACACAAAATGGAATTAAACGCGATCAAAAAGATGAATATAAATAAAAATGGTACCACTGAAAACATCATCTTGTTCCAGAAAAAACAAGCCACCATACAGCTCCATCAGCTGAAAAATAAAAAAGTTATAGCTCTCAGAATAAAGTGATGCAAAAAAATAATTTTTTCTAGAAAATAGCTTTTATTGTGTAGAAGCGCCAAAACATAAAAAAAGATATAAATGTGGTACCGCTGTAAACGTACAGACCCAAAGAATAAAGCTACCTCATCAATTTTACCACATGCGGAACAGCATAAAAAAATTAAAAAAATCAATTCCTGAATTGTTGGTTTTTGTTAATTCTGCCTCCCAAAAATTGGAATAGAAAGCGATCAAAAAATGTCACGTGCCTGAAAATGGTACCAATAAAAACGTCAACTCATCCCGCAAAAAACAAGTTGTCAAATGACTCTGTCGGCCAAAATATGGAAAAATTATAGCTCTCAAAATATGGCGAAAAACAAGATTTTGCAAAAAAATGCGTCTTTTAGTGTGAGACAGCTGTCAATCATAAAAACCCGATGGGATTCTGGTATCGCTGTAATCGCACCGACCCAAAGAATAAAGTCGTCTAATCACTTATACTGCACAAGGAACGGTGTAAAAAATAAACTCTAGGGTTAGGGTTGTGCTAGGGTTGGGATTTTTTTCAAAAGCAAAAAAAAACATGACGATATGGCGACTAGTGTTGAGCACAAGTGCTCGCTACTTGAGTTTGCATCAGGTGCTCGGGTATGCATTGAGTATCGCGGGTGCTCGAGTCTCTGCCCCATATGCTTCACAGTCAAAAAAAACGTGCGGGGATTGCCTGCCATGCACCAGAAATCCCTGCATGTTTGTTTTGGGTGTCTAATAACCTTGAAACATGTGGGCAGGACTCGAGCATGTCACTCGAGCACGTTCGATACATGGTGCATACCCAAGTACACGATGCAAACTCAAGTAGCGAGCACTTGTGCTCAAGACTAATGACAACTTATTCAATATGATGACCTAATGTTATCAAATTATGTGTCGTACCGGGTTCAAAATGTTCATTATACCTCTTGATAAAATACTTGAGGGGTGTAGTTTCCAAAATGGGGTCACTTGTGGGGGGTTTCAACTATTTAGGCACATCAGGGGCTCTTCAAACGTGACATGGCATCCGCCCTCAATGCCAGCCAATTTTGCGTTCAAAAAGTCACACAGTGCTCTTTCCCATCTGAACTCTGCCGTGCACCCAAACACTGTATTTTCCCCACATATAGGGTATTGGCGTACTCAGGAGAAATTGCAAAAAGTTTTTGGGGTCCATTTTCTCCTCTTACCCTTGTGAAAATAAAAAAATTGGCGCTAAAACATAATTTTGGAGGAAAAAGTTTGATTATTTATTGTCATGGCTCCATGTTTAAACTTCTGTAAAGGTTCTCTGAGGGGTCTAGTTTCCAAAATGGTGTCACTTGTGGGGGATTTCCACTGTTTAGGCACATCAGGGGCTCCCCAAACACAACATGGCGTCCGCTAATTATTCAAGCAAATTTTACTTTCAAAAAGTCAAATGGCGCTCCTTCACTTCCGAACCCTGCCGTACGCCTAAACAGTGGTTTTTCCCCACATATGGGGTATCTGTGTGGTCAGGGGAAATTGAACAACAAATTTTGTGGTCCATGTTTTCCTATTAACCCTGTGAAAATAAAAAAAATTGGGTCTAAAGTAACATTTTTGTGAAAAAAGTTAAATGTTAATTTTTTCTTCCACATTCCAAAAATTTCTGTGAAGCCCTTGAAGGGTTAATACATTTTTTAAATGTGGTTTTGAGCACCTTGGGGGTGCAGATTTTAGAGTGGTGTTACTTTTGGGCATTTTCTGTCATGAAGACCCCTTAAAGTTACTTCAAATGTGATGTGGTCCCTAAAAAAATGGTTTTGCAAATTTTGTTGGAAAAATGAGAAATCTCTGGTCAACTTTTAACCCTTATAGCTCTCTAATAGAAAAAAAATTTGGTTCCAAAATTGTGCTGATGTAAATTAGATATGTGGTAAATGTTATTTATTAACTATTTTGTGTGACATATCTCTCTGATTTAAGGGCATAAAAATTCAAATTTTGAAAATTGCTAAATTTTCAAAAATTTTCGCCAAATTTCAGTTTTTTTCACAAATAAATGCAAGTGATATCGGAGAAATTTTACCCCTATCATGAAGTACAATATGTCACGAAAAAACAATCTCAGAATCAGGGGGATCCATTGAAGCGTTCCAGAGTAATTACCTCATAAAGTGACAGTGGTCAGAATTGTAAAAATTGGCCTGGTCATTAATGTGCAAACCACCTTGGGTAGTAAAGGGGTTAAAGGTGGTGAAAAAATATTTTTATGTATTTTTGGAGGCGAATGGTAAACTGGAACAATTGGGTGATCTACGTATAAATATTCCATTAATTTTTTTTTTAGGGCCCCTCAGTGCAAACCTTCGTTTAATAGATTATACATAGCAGCATTAAACTCAACAGTAGGATCTCTAGCTAACTCCAAATAAACATCCCTATTTTCTAAATCCATCAAATTCAATTTTTTATACAATCCTGCATTCAGTACTATAGTGCCACCTTTATCCGCTGAGCGGACTAGTATGTCTGAATTATCCTTTAATTTTTTCAGAGCGTCTTTTTCTCTATATGTCAGATTAGAGTCCAAATGATTAGTAGAAGATAATTCATTCTTTAATTCCACTAGTTCTTTTTCAATTAAGTCCTGGAACTGATCCAGAACCAATGGTCTGGACTGAAGTGGGTAAAAGAAAGGATTACCAGCACGAAAGTCGTCATTTAAATTTACATTTGGAATTAAAGATTCCGTCTCGAATTGTTTCATTTGTAATAAAGACTGTTGTTCTGTGAATAATAACATGGAATCCTGGCTTGTCCTAAGAGAAACTTCTTCTGAAGCTGTATTCTGTGGATTTTTCATGTCCATAAAATGACATCGGATGGTGAGGTGACGTGCTAGTTTGTTAACATCCAGAATTGTTCTGAAAATGTCGAATTCGTTAGAAGGTGAAAAGCTCAGGCCTTTAGCCAGGAGAGAAATTTGACTCTCAGATAAGATGTAGCTAGAGAGATTCCAAACAGGTGACTCTAATAATGGCGTTTTTTGCTCTGTGTTGGGTACTTGTTTGCATTTACGCTTACGTCCCGCCCTTGTGTGACCCGCCACTAGCTGTTTCAGTAGCGGCTAGCCCTCCCTTGGAAAGGGGTGTACTCGGACGGCGGGCCCAATTGGTAGAATGGGGATGCAGTCGCGGCCTCGGCCCGGTCTGTGCTCAGGGCGCACACATTAAAAATAGGGGCCAGTTGATGAGTGACAATTATGAGTGGATAAACGACTACGCCACCTGTGGTGTCTGGTGATGCGCCACCAGCGCTGCTACAGTCCACTGAGGCGGCATGTTGTGGCAGCCGATGGTAGTACTACTTCCCACAGGCGGAGCAGGGCCTCAGGGCAGAGGATAAAGGAGGATGAGGGGAGTCGTAGTAGGTGCAGTGGTGCGGTGTGGTGTCGCGCTGCAATAATGGACCGGAGGCAATGGATGTAGTCTTCCAAGCTTTACTCACGTTGTTAGAGGTCAGCTGCAAGGCTTCTCCTTGCTCCTCATCGCGTGCTGTGGCCACCAGATAAGGGGGTTCGGCACACCCCGGTAGTTCAGGTGCGTCTATCAGGACCCCCAGCACCAGCCTGTTATCTCCCCCTTGGGCCTCTCCTGTCCGTGTGCAGTGCGTGTTGCAAGGCTGGGTCTCCCTCTGGTTATACACAGAACAAGGGCATGGGTGGCGACTCCGCTCCGTCCGTTACCCGGTGGGAACCACTTAGCCTCCGGGCTTTTCCGACTGAGACGTGAAGTAACAAAGTCAGATATCGGGGGCCGGTACCCCTCTTGCAGCAGGAATCCCTCTGACTAGGCCAGAATGGAGAGTACAGGTGGCGTATGCCGCTCCGTCCGTATTCCCTGGGATCCTTTTGCCTGCGGAGCTCTCCTCCTCAGCTCCCCTCCAGGCCTTCTTAAGCAGGGACCTTGACCGGGTAGAGACCTCCGTTAACTCTATCGCGCTCCTCGTCTCAAGGCCAGAGCACGAGGACCGTGCATCTCCAGCACGCTGCAGGCTCCTACACAAGGCCACTGCCAGCTGTGAAGACCACAATCAAACAACCTTGAACTTAAGATGGCTGGCTATTAAATATGTACTGTATCTACAAGTGTAACCTAAAAGTGCATCCTCCACCCTCACCCACTACATGGTTCCCCCTATCTTTGGTTCCCTCATCTCCATTATCCTGCTGGGGCAGCACACTAGTGCATACTAGCCCCCCATAGGACAGGAGTGTGTAGTGTTGAGTGATGAGGTGGGGTCCTGACAGGTACTCCATCCTTACCTGGGAGATGAGATACAACACCTCTTTCACAAGATGCAGTACCCCCCTGTGGCGACCGAACCTTCAGGGGCGCCACATTCCCCCCTGGTGAAACACCGCACATCCGCGGGCTGCAAAGAGAGCAAAACATGGAACAGACTTTTTATATGCTTTTTCACAACAATCAACAATCTTCCCATCATGGGAGGCTCTGATTCTTAAAGGTTGCAGATAAATAGTACAAAAGTATAAAAACATCAAAGAGACATTATGCATGTAGACAGCTTGGAAGGAAAATAGAAAAAGAGGCAGTTCAGCAGCAAGAGGGACCTGTCCCAAACCCTCAACGTAGGCCCTGGGGTGGCTGCAGGGCATGGAGATCCTGTGTTGGACCTCCAGGAGAGCCACTCCAGACAGGTTTTGCTTCTGAGGTCTGAGGTAGAAGTAGAAGTAGGTTTTGTATAAAACCAATAGGGAGTACTTAAATAGATGCATAACTATATACAATAGAGTCTGTCTACAGCCAGTCCGCAGGGACAAATATCTCTCTAAACCAGGAGGAAAACATGGTAATAAACATAAACAATCAACAAGTCAACTCAAAGGTACAGCCTCCGGGGCCACTTAGTCCAGGTACCTCCACCTAGGGAAAGGCTCGTTCTTGCTCACGGAGCCAGACCGGTCCCCTACCGGCAGGTGCGCAGGGGCCTCACCCTGGAATACTCTATGTACATCCAGGGCGTACCACCCACGCTCCCCATGGTGGCGGGTGTACGACACCAAGTCACCCGGGTAGAGATTCCGGCCAGGGTCATCCCTCCTCAGTTGTGGCTCGAAGTCTCTGCGGTTCACAAATACGTCCTGAGCAAACTGGGGACTCCTGATGAAGCCCCACCAAGCCTCCTGGTGGAAGTGGACGATCAGTCCTTCCTCCCGGGGGCTTGGATGGGCTGCCTCCTCCTGGCAGGCCTTGGACTTAGCGGCCTTAGCGCACACCTCCAGGCGCTCGCAGCGTACCCGCCTCTCCCACCGCTCCTTGTCCAGCTGGAGGAGCTCCTTGCGGCAGAAGTCCTTACGCCTCCGCGCTTCCGCCCGGGTCTCCTGGGGGAAGTCCATTAGGTCCCCCCCTGGTTGTCCCAGACCATCTCCTCCGCCGCCGGGCAGGTAACCAGAGGCGCTGACAGCGGCGACAGCAGGGGTTGCTGCAGGTCCTTCGGTGACGCGGACCAGTCCGGGTTGGGGCAGGTAGTGTCCCCACTAAGCACAGGCTCTTCTAGGCCGGGAGTCGGGAGGCATTGCAGGCCTCCGGCGGAGAACGACACGTGGGCCTCCAGCTCCGGAGCGAAAATCTGCTACCAAACAATGGCGCCCGGGGACAGGGGTGCCGGCATTAGATCCACTAGGGCCTCCGAGCGTCTCTCACCTGGGACAGGGGTTTGTATCTTACCCAGTCCTGGGCTGCACGCGGCCTCTGAGGTTTCTTCCTCCTGAGTTGCTGCTCCGCTTTCTTGGCTTGCAGCACCTTGGCGGCGGGACCGGTTCTTCTGCAGCACCTCCTCTCTCCATGTCTCCATGCTGCGGACACCGCACGCTGGGCATCTGCGACCCTCCGGGTCAGGTCCTGTGACTCCACTCGGAGGAACTCGGCCTCCTCCGGGGTCAGGTGAATCCCCTGTATTCTGAGCGAGGCAGCAGTTGGTGGGGCGGCATCGGAGCATCTCTCCTGCGCTGCTTCCATCCTTGCTGCTGGGTGTGGAGTCTCTAGGATTGTTGTGGCCACACCTTGTTGTTGCTTACTCCTCCTTCTCTTGGGGTGGCTCCAGGGCGGCTGGCTGACAGGCACTCCTTGGGACGTCCCATACGTCTTGATGGACAATACCTCGCGGACAGTGTCTAATGCAAGGGGCGGTCCTAGCTGTTGGCGCCATGGGGGAAGCCAGACCCATGATGGGAGGTGCTGGGTGGTTGTCCTTTTTGCACACAATGGCGTCCATTCTTCTTGGGCGAGCGCCATCTTGGGTGTTAAAGACAGTCTGTTGTAAAGGCGCGCAGTACCCGCTGGCAATGGGAATCACTTCTTCCGTTGCTGCGGGCACGCAATCCTGCCGACTACGCCAGTGATGTTTGACCCGCCACTAGCTGTTTCAGTAGCGGCTAGCCCTCCCTGGGAAAGGGGTGTACTCGGACGGCGGGCCTAGTTGGTAGAATGGGGATGCAGTCGCGGCCTCGTCCTGGTCCGTGCCCAGGGCGTACACATTAAAAATAGGGGCTAGTTGATGAGTGGCAATTATGAGTGGATAAACGACTACACCACCTGTGGTGTCTGGTGATGCGCTACCAGCGCTGCTGCAGTCCTCTGAGGTGGGATGTTGGGGCAGCCGACAGTAGCACTACTCCCCACAGGCGGAGCAGGGCCTCAGGGCAGAGGAAACAGGAGGATGAGGGGAGTCGTAGTAGGTGCAGTTGTGCGGTGTGGTGTCCCGCTGCAATAATGGACCGGAGGCAATGGATGTAGTCTTCCAAGCTTTACTCATGTTGTTAGAGGTCAGCTGCAAGGCTTCTCCTTGCTACTCACGGCGTTCTGCGGCCACCAGAGAAGGGGGTTCGGCACACCCCGGTAGTTCAGGTGCGTCTATCAGGACCCCCAGCACCAGTGTGTTCCTAGAAATCTCCCCCTTGGGCCTCTCCTGTCCGTGTGCAGTGCGTGTTGCAAGGCTGAGTCTCCCTCTGGCTATACACAGAACAAGGGCACGGGTGGCGACTCCGCTCCTTCCGTTACCCGGTGGGAACCACTTAGCCTCCGGGCTTTTACGACTGAGACGTGAAGTAACAAAGTCAGATATCGGGGGCCGGTACCCCTCTTGCAGCAGGAGTCCCTCTGACTAAGCCAGAATGGAGAGTACAGGTGGCGTATGCCGCTCCGTCCGTATTCCATGGGATCCTTTTGCCTGCGGAGCTCTCCTCCTCAGCTCCCCTCCAGGCCTTCTTAAGCAGGGACCTTGACCGGGTAGAGACCTCCGTTAACTCTATCCCGCTCCTCGTCTCAAGGCCAGAGCACGAGGACCATGCATCTCCAGCACGCTGCAGGCTCCTACACAAGGCCACTGCCAGCTGTGAAGACTACAATCAAACAATCTTGAACTTAAGATGGCTGGCTATTAAATATGTACTGTATCTACAAGTGTAACCTAAAAGTGCATCCTCCACCCTCACCCACTACATGGTTCCCCCTATCTTTGGTTCCCCCATCTCCATTATCCTGCTGGGGCAGCACCCTAGTGCATACTAGCCCCCCATAGGACAGGAGTGTGTAGTGTTGAGTGATGAGGTGGGGTCCTGACAGGTGCTCCATCCTAACCTGGGAGAGGAGATACCACACCTCTTTCTCAAGATGCAGTACCCCCCTGTGGCGACCGAACCCTCAGGGGCGCCACACCCTCTTCCTTCGTTTTTTGTAATTGTTCCACCAGCACTAGATAATTTATTTTTGACAAAATACAATTGTTGCATTTCTCCCATTGAACTCATAGATGAATCTGAGTAATCATCAGAGGTGACAGCAAAAGAATTATCCGTAACATCATCATGCTCCTTAAAACTCCCTCTTCCAGATCTCTGAAAACGTTTGTGGGAGCGTTTTTTTTAAGATGGATGGTAATTGTTTATTCCAACTATAAATCTTGTTCTGCGCATAGTCCTCACTGTCCCTTTTGAACTTGGATCTTTTTATATCCATAATGGTGTTCTCCAACTTGGCCAAATTAGATTTCAGTTTGTCATTACAAATATTAAATTCTTTTAGTTGCACATATTTCCCCAAAGACGATTGTATATTTTTAATATCCAATTTAATTTAAGTCAGTTCCAGTTCCTCATGTTTGATTATGAGGTGCATAAGATTCAGTGAACATTGACTAAGAATCGCATTCTGATCTTCTTGAAAACCGTCATTGTATATAGTGGTGGTGACTTTTTTTTAAACGCAGACCTCTAGGGATCATTTTCTTTTTTATATATGTGTCCAAGGTTGTGAGATCCCACCAAACTTTAAGTTCTCTGGTCATTTTATTTTCCATCTGGAACATGAGATCTTTAAATTCATCCGGTTCTGTTGTCACCACTGACGGTTTATTATCAAAAATAGATGCTAGTTTGTTCAGTCTAGCCGAACAATCCTCTGTGTCACTGAAATTCATTATGTCAAATTGAGGGGATGTGAAAATCCACAGGGACTCCCGGTTCAGAAGTGTGCACTTGCAGTCAGACAAGCCAATGGCCTGGTAACAGGGGCCAAGCAGAGCCGGGTAAGTGGTAATACAAGTGGGCAGTGGAATGAGTCTAGGTTTTGGTAATCATGGTGTAACAGATCGGGCAGACTGACTGGGCAGGAGAGAATTTCATGTTTTCTTGATTAAAGCATCATGCGGAGAATTCCTGCTCCTTAATATTAAAAGGGGTTGTCCGTGACTTTTTTTTTTACCATGGACCAAAGAACTAACAGGCAAGTATTTGCTAACTACGTGCCTGTTGTGCCAGGCACCGATATCTGCAGGTTCAGAGTGGTCACGGACCACTTCTGACAGTGATTTTTCAGCTCCCGCTCTGATCTGTTGATGGGGTGTGACTTCCGGTGTCATGCTGATTGACAGCTGGCTCCCTGCTGCCTAACTGCAGGGAGCCGTCTGTTAATCAGAATAAAGTTGGCAGTCACGCCTCTTTGACAGAGCAGTCGGGAAGAGGAAGAGCTGTTCTGTTGACGTGAAGCAGCAGAATCGCTGTTAGGAGCGGTCCAGGAGCAATCTGAGCCACCACAGGGTAGAACAAGCACGTAATAAGCAATTACCTGCCTGTTAGTTCTTAGGCCCATTGCATTTTTCTATCTCACCCTGTAGGAGTCACCTTCTCCTCAACCAAAAAGAGAAGGTGCATATCCACCGACATTGTGATACGCCAGCTTCCAGATCCAATTGCAGATAACATTATGATTTTATTGTTAATCCATTAAAAAGATATACACATTGCAAAAATAAAATAAATAAAGGTGGAGACCTCTGTGAAACCTACACGTTTCGAACACCAAACGTTCTTCGTCCTGCTATAGAAATACATGTAGGGAGTTACAATTTACATGCTCGACCGCGCCATCATATGGGCGTGTTGATCGTTCCTCACGCCCAATTTTCTAAGTAAAGAAATGATAGGGTGTGGGAATAACAGAATAAAAACAAGTGATCTAATCTTGAAAAGTAGGCAGTGTGTCTAAAAAATACACAAAGATGATACAAACAATATGATATATACATTAACATAAAATCAAAAAGATAATAAAAGAAAAGTGCTAAACCTGTGTCCGTGAAATAGCTCAGAGCTTAGCGCAAGGAAGCACTCCTTAGAAGAACTCCTTAGGAAAACATATACAACTACAGCAAGCTGTACCTTCCAGGACTGACCAATGACCAAAATCCAAGCTCTGATTTAATAAGATCACGGTTACACCCACATACCTTCTATTGGTGAGCTCATATGAGGACTTGTCATAGGTGTGCTAGATCTTTTAGAAGTTTATGAGATCCCCAACTTTCAGGATATCTTCGCCCATGGAGGTCTCGGGCGGGAAATATCATGGTCATGTTTTCTATCATGATTTTACCTTTCTATAGAGATGAAACACGGCATGGATAGCATTATCCTTCTAAACGATATTAAGTTGGGGGTGTTCGGCTGGTCTTACAATGATGTGAGTGAATGCGTTATGATCGTCCCTTTGCTACAATGTCGAAAATGCATCTCCCATGAATATTGGATCGATGCAAACCCCAATATTCATCATTGACCACAGTCTTCAGAGTGTCTGAGACAAGTCCTTTGAAAAGAGGAAGCCCTTGCTTCGGAAATGTACTTATCCGCCTCTGAGTATGCAAATTCTAGACTTGTTGGCTGGTTCTCATCAGATTCTTTGTTGAATTTACCTGACCACGGCAGGAGGCCCTACGTCAATAGAGGTTGAAGTGTCAGCTCTTTCTCACTTTTCTAGTTATAATCCTATATGTTCAATGTGAGGGTGATATGTCCCCTCTCCAGAGATGTCTTTTTGGATTTTACAATTTTTCTTTATGACAGGGTGCAAAATTACCCTCCCCACCCCCAACCAGGATCAAACTGGGGTGTCTGGGGCCCCAATAGGAATTGATTCTAGGGGCCCACACTACAGCTGTATACAGGGTTGGACTGGGGTGTCTGGGGCCCACAGGGAGAACTGACTCTAGGGGCCCACCTACAGCCATATGCAAATATCTGTTATCCGCTATCCCTGTTATAGTGGAGCATTGACTGGCGGCTCCTGCACATCTACTGTGCACCACTATAACTGGGATGTACAATTACGGTAGTTTGCATTAAAGGGCTTCTTTGGTTAAAACAAGTTATCACCGATCCATGGGATCCACAGGATCGGTGATCACTTATTGATCGTTTGGGTCCGAACATTGGAAAACGCGCCTATCAGAAGAATGGGGAAGTTTCATCCCTGACAGGACACTTATCCCCATTTTAAAATGCAGCTTCCAAAAAAGAGCAGCGCTCACAGTCACTGAGGGAATGACTGGATGAGTGGTCGCATCTCACATGCCGCTCCAGTCTAATGGGGAGAAAAGCTCCACATTCTGCCAATTGTGTCCCAGCAGTCAGACCCCCACCAATCAATATCATCACTGATCCTGTGGAGAGGTGATTACTTGTTTTCACCAGAGAACCCCTGTAAGTGCATCTCTGCCGCTCTGGTCCAAGTATTTAATCTCTAAGGCTGCGGCCCCACTATCAGTATTTGGTCAGTATTTTTTCTCAGGAGTGGGAGCCAAAACCAGGTGAGGAACAATCAGAGAAAAGGTATAATAGAAACAAGTCACCAATTCTGTATTTATCACCCACTCCTGGTTTCGGCAGCTACTCCTGAGAAAAAATACTGACCGAATACTGATGGTGGGGCTGTGGCCTAATGGAAAAAAATCTTTTCCTAGTTAATATCAGCAAGAACAAAATGACTGCCATACACAACACAGTCCACTATATCAACACCAATAATACCACATACAAAAGAGACAAATATCGCCACACCATGACTAGATCACATATTACCACCACATAGTGACCGAATAATACTACATACAAGGAACAAATACGGCCACACCATGACCAGACCACATATTACCACCCCAAAGTGACCAAATACTACAATACTGATCATGAATACAAACCACAATACTAACAACACTGTTATTACCACCAGTGACATTATACACAGGAGCTCTGTATATAGTGTCAGTGTACAGGTAATACAGGGATCACCAGTGACATTATACACAGGAGCTCTGTATATAGTGTCAGTGTACAGGTAATACAGGGATCACCAGTGACATTATACACAGGAGCTCTGTATATAGTGTACAGTGTACAGGTAATACAGTGACCACCAGTGACATTATACACTGGAGCTCAGTATATAGTGTCAGTGTACAGGTAATACAGGGTTCACCAGTGACATTATACACAGGAGCTCTGTATAGAGTGTCAGTGTACAGGTAATACAGTGATCACCAGTGACATTATACACTGGAGCTCTGTATTTAGTGTACAGGTATTACAGTGGTCACCAGTGACATTATACACAGGAGCTCTGTATATAGTGTACAGGTAATACAGTGGTCACCAGTGACATTATACACAGGAGCTCTGTACATAGTGTATAGTGCACAGGTAATACAGTGGTCACCAGTGACATTATACACAGGAGCTCTGTATATAGTGTACAGATAATACAGTGGTCACCAGTGACATTATACACAGGAGCACTGTATATAGTGTACAGGTAATACAGTGGTCACCAGTGACATTATACACAGGAGCTCTGTATATATTGCACAGGTAATACAGTGGTCACCAGTGACATTATACACAGGAGCTCTGTATATAGTGTACAGATAATACAGTGGTCACCAGTGACATTATACACAGGAGCTCTGTATATAGTGTACAGGTAATACAGTGGTCACGAGTGACATTATACACAGGAGCTCTGTATATAGTGTATAGTGTACAGGTAACACAGGGATCACCAGTGACATTATACACAGGAGCTCTGTATATAGTGTCAGTGTACAGGTAATACAGTGATCACCAGTGACATTATACACTGGAGCTTTGTATATAGTGCACAGGTAATACAGTGGTCACAAGTGACATTATACACAGAAGCTCTGTATATAGTGTATACATAATATAGTGATCACCAGTGACATACACAGGAGTTCTGTATATACTATATACACACGTGGTCAGAATTGTTGGTACCCCTCGTTTAATGAAAGAAAAACCCACAATGGTCACAGAAATAACTTGAATCTGACAAAAGTAATAATAAATTAAAAATCTATGAAAATGAACAAATGAAGGTCAGACATTGCTTTTCTGCTTCCACTGAATTAAAAAAAAAAATTAAACTCATGAAATCGGCCTGGACAGAAATGATGGTACCCCTGAAAATAATGTGACAAAAGGGACATGTTAAATAAAGTTGTGTCCACTAATTAGCATCACAGGTGTCTACAATCTTGTAATCAGTCAGTGGGCCTGTATATAGGGCTACAGATACTCACTGTGCTATATATAGGGCAGCAGGTACTCACTGTGCCTGTATATAGGGCTACAGATACTCACTGTGCCTGTATATAGGGTTACAGATACTCACTGTGCCTGTATATAGAGTTACAGATACTCACTGTGCCTGTATATAGGGTTACAGATATTCACTGTGCCTGTATATAGGGTTACAGATACTCACTGTGCTTGTATATAGGGCTACAGATACTCACTGTGCTTGTATATAGGGCTACAGATACTCACTGTGTTGTTTGGTGACATGGTGTGTACCACACTCAACATGGACCAGAAGAAGCAAAGGAAAGAGCTGTCTCAGGAGATTAGAAAGAAAATTATAAAAAAGCATGTTAAAAGGTAAAGGTTATAAGACCATCTCCAAGCAGCTTGATGTTTCTGTGACTACAGGTGCACATATTATTCAGAAATTTAAGATCCATGGGACTGTAGCCAACCTCCCTGGACGTGGGTGCAGGAGGAAAATTGATGACAAATCAAAGAGACGGATAATATGAATGGTAACAAAAGAGCCCAGAATAACTTCTAAAGAGATTAAAGGTGAACTTCAAGCTCAAGGAACATCAGTGTCAGATCGTACTATCCACCGTTGTTTGATCCAAAGTGAACTTCATGTAAGACGACCAAGGAGAACACCATTGTTGAAAAAAAAAATAGTAAAAAAGCCAGACTGGAATTTGCCAAACTACATGTTGACAAGCCACAAAGCTTCTGGGAGAATGTACTATGGACAGATGAGACAAAAATTGAAGTTTTTGGCAAGGCACATCAGCTCTATGTTCACAGATGGAAAAATGAAGCATATCAAGAAAAGAACACTGTCCCTACTGTGAAACATGGTGGAGGCTCTGTTATGTTCTGGGGCTGCTTTGCTGCACCTGGCACAGGGTGTCTTGAATCTGTGCAGGGTACAATGAAATCTCAAGACTATCAAGGGATTCTAGAGAGAAATGTGCTGCCCAGTGTCAGAAAGCTTGGTCTCAGTCGCAGGTCTAGCAACAGGATAATGACCCAAAACACACAGCTAAAAACACCCAAGAATGGCTAAGAGGAAAACATTGGACTATTCTGAAGTGGCTTCTATGAGCCCTGACCTAAATCCTATGGAGCATCTTTGGAAAGAGCTGAAACATTCTGGAAAAGGCAACCTTCAAACACGAGACAACTGGAGCAGTTTGCTCATGAGGAGTCGGCCAAAATACCTGTCGAGAGGCGCAGAAGTCTCATTGACAGTTACAGGAATCGTTTGATTGCAGTGATTGCCTCAAAAGGTTCAACAAAATATTAAGTTAAGAAGAAGAACCATCATTTCTGTCCAGGCCGATTTCATGAGGTTAATTTTTTTTAAAATTCTGTGGAAGCAGAAAATCAATGTCTGACCTTCATCTCTTCATTTTCAAAAATTTGTAATTTATCAGATTGAAGTTATTTCTGTGACCATTGTGGGTTTTTCTTTCATTAAACGAGGAGTACCAACAATTTTGACCACGTGTGTAGTGTAAGTGTACATGCAATACACTGACTCACCAGTGATGTCTCTAGGTGAAGTCCTTCATCTTCGCTTTTCTTCTTCATCTGGCACAGACAGCCATCACTTCTTCCAGCCAGGAATCATCTCTGCAGAAAATAACACACAGTTATTAATAACTGATCTCTTCTAGAGAATATTCCCACTTTTCCCCCCTGACTTCTACACTATACCAGTTGAAGAAAAAAAGCAACATAGTGCCGTCCTGCACAGTAACAGGACCTCTCTTTTGTCCCATCCCATGGAAAACAATTTCCTAAAAAGTAAATTATATTACAGAAGTAATAATGTAATAATAATTGGAATCTAAAGTAATAATGTTCCCCACTGGTCACCATAAACTAATAAAGTATGTTCCTCAATCTGGCTCCCAAACAGTAATTAAGTCCCTTGTCTAGCCAGGCACACCCATATGTCCCTTCTGGCCACCATTTGTCTAGTGTGACCCCTCCATATATTTATCCTAGCACATGTGTATCGAGCCTGCCCCCTCCCAAATACCCATCCTAGCCCCCCCATGTGCCAGTCTGCCCCCCCACATATCCATCCTTGCCTCCATGTTTCCAGCCTGCGCCCCCATATGTCCCCCCCATATATCCTCCATGTGTCCAGCCTGCGCCCCCATATGTCCCCCCATATATCCTCCATGTGTCCAGCCTGCCCTCTACATATTCATCCTGGCCTCCACGTGTCCAGCCTCTCCCCTCATATATCCATACTGCCCTTACCCCCTGCATATATCCATCCTGACACCCCCCATATATCCAGCGTGCCCCTCCATATATTTATGCTAGCCCATGTGTATCGAGCCCGCCCCCCCACATATTCATCCTAGCCCCCCCCATATATCCATCCTGGCCTCCATGTGTTCAGCCTGCCCCCCCCCCATATATCCATCCTGGCCTCCATAAGTCCAGCTTGCCCCCCCCCATATATCCATCCTGGCCTCCATATATCCATCTTGCCCCCCCATATATCCATCCTGTCCCCCCCATATATCCATCCTGCCCCCCATATACCCATCCTGCCCACCCCCCTTTGCCTGGGTCCACCTTGGTTCCCCCTTGTGTGTCCTGCCAGGGCTCCCCCTTGTGTGTCCAGCCAGGGCTCCCCTCCCTTGCGTGTGAAAGCCAGGGCTCCCCCCTTGCGTGTCCAGCCAAGGCTCCCCCCCTTGCGTGTCCAGCCAGGGCCCCCCCACTTGCGTGTCCAGCCAGGGTTCCCCCCTCGTGTGTCCAGCTTGGCCCCCCCTCGTGTGTCCAGCTTGGCCCCCCCTCGTGTGTCCAGCTGGGCCCCCCCTCGTGTGTCCAGCTGGGCCCCCCCATGTGTGTCCGTCCAGCTGGGCCCCCCCTCGTGTGTCCGTCCAGCTGGGCCCCCCCTCGTGTGTCCGTCCAGCTGGGCCCCCCCTCGTGTGTCCGTCCAGCTGGGCCCCCCATCGTGTGTCCGTCCAGCTGGGCCCCCCTTGTGTGTCCATCCAGCTGGGCCCCCCTTGTGTGTCCATCCAGCTGGGCCCCCCTTGTGTGTCTGTCCAGCTGGGCCCCCCCTTGTGTGTCTGTCCAGCTGGGCCCCCCCTTGTGTGTCTGTCCAGCTGGGCCCCCCCTTGTGTGTCTGTCCAGCTGGGCCCCCCCTTGTGTGTCTGTCCAGCTTGGCCCCCCCTTGTGTGTCTGTCCAGCTGGGCCCCCCCTTGTGTGTCTGTCCAGCTGGGCCCCCCCTTGTGTGTCTGTCCAGCTGGGCCCCCCCCCTTGTGTGTCTGTCCAACTTGGCCCCCCCTTGTGTGTCTGTCCAGCTGGGCCCCCCCTTGTGTGTCTGTCCAGCTGGGCCCCCCCCTTGTGGGTCTGTCCAGCTGGGCCCCCCCTTGTGTGTCCTGCTGGCCCCCGCCTTGTGTGTCCAGACCATTACACACACACACACACACACCTCTTACCTTCCTGCGATCCCGTGCGGTGTCCTCCTTCACCTGAGTTGCGCGCCTCCTTCACAGCAGGCGCATGACGATGACGTCATACGCCGGCCGGCGAAGGGAGACACGCAGCTTCAGCTGCTTCACTGGGACGTGCGCCGCGGTGGTTCAGGTAATGAACGCTGCGTGCGCGCGTCCCTGCATACACTGTGCCTGCGCTTTTAAAGGGCCCGTGCCCCTTAAAACCGCAGGATTTTTTTTTGTTCTCTTCTCCCCCCTCTACTCTGCAGCAGGGGCGGGGCCCACCGGGAAATTTCCCGGTATCCCGCCAGCCCAGACCGACCCTGGCTGTATATGAAAACCTGTTAGCCATTATCCCGATTATAGTGGAGCGTCGGCTGTAAAATACAGGAGGCTCCTGCACCTCTTACTGTGCGATACCATAACTGGGATGTACAATTACGGTAATTTGCAGTAAAGGACTTTGTTGGTGAAAACAAGTTATGACCATAGGATCCACAGGAGAGGTGATAACTCCATAGGATCCACAGGAGAGGTGATATCTTATTGGTCAGTGATTGATTGGTCTGACCATTTGGGACTGTACCGATTGGAAGAATGGGGAATTTTTATCCCTGACAGGGCACTTTTATTCCTATTGTAAAATGGAGCGGCAGATCGGGTGTGTCATCTTCTCTGCCAGAAAAAGCCAAGTGCAGTGCTCATATAAAATACATATAATACAGACTGTCTTTGATGTGAGCTCAGGAGCAGATGATGGGAGTGTTACAGATTCCCCTTTAAAAAGGACCTTTTGCTGACAGCCTCTTCACATGGAAGCTCTGTGCTTTTGACTCGCCCCCTGGGCCGTGGGGCACTCGGATCCGGGCAATAGGGAGCGATGGGAGTAGTAGTGGCAACCCGGTTCCGTGGCTCAGGGTGGTCAGGCCAATGGTAGTTCGTTATATTGATTATGTCCGACTACGCCACCCGTGGATTGCGGTTATTAGGAACCGCCGCTGCTTGCAGACCGCTGGGGCTGATGAGGTGTGCAGCTAGGGTAGTGTGACTCCCCACGGGAAGAGTGCGGCCCCAGGGCAGTATAGTGGATGGTGGGAGTGATGGTAGTGAGAGTCCCAGTGATGATAGTGCTGGAGGAGCAAGGAGCACACAGACAACAGGTTGCAGTCCAGGGTCTTTACTGAAACAGGCAAACTAACCCATAAACAGTCCCAGCTAGGAGGGGACCTGGATGTCTGAGAGCAACGGGGAAATTGGCCCTGGTCAGGGTGAGGGTGTAGGCCTACCGTGCTTTCTGTGCTCCTTCTGGCTATCCCCTCCTTATAGAGTAACAGCCCACGTTTCCGAGCTTCCGTGCTTTCTCGCCTGTATGGCCTGCGACGTGGGTTCCTTTCTGCTCCCAGCCTTGTACGGCTTCACTGGTCCCTTCGGTTGTGGCAGGGCCTCCAGGCTTCTTAGGCCAAGGAATGTATAGTCCCTTGCGGACTGGTTCTCTGCTGGGGGATGTGGAATCCTTCCAGCCTCAGACACCAAAGTCTGGTAAAATGAAGTCTTTTCTCTGCCAAGACAGGCTCTCTTCGCCTCTTGTCTCTGGCTGGTGGCTCTCCTACTGCCACACTTCCTCTTAGGTGCAATCAACTTTCTGTCCCTGCTCCACTCTGGGACATGTCTCAGAGCTGAGACAGGCAATCCAGTTCTCCCTAACCCTGTCCCCAGTACCAGCTTTTTTTAGGGGCAGCCTGCTCCCCCTACTGGCCTGAGACAGGAGGCATTGCATGCTAATGTTCCCCTGACCAGAGAACCTCTCCCTTGCTCTCAGACACAGCTTTATTACACTTGTGGCATCCAGGTAGGGTGACACATTCCCCCCTAGTGAAATTTAGTACTCCGGGACTAAACAATAAACAAAGACAATATGCATAACAATAAAACATTAATAGACAGACGGCGCACAAATTGAGTTCTTTAGGTCACAGTGTGGCCTGTGACCGGGTGTCCATATCACCAAAACAACGGGAGCCTTAACCAGGTGGGGGTCTGTCCTACCCCAAGTCCTTCACAGTCTTAGTTCATTCCTGGGTTAAGCTCCGAACGCAGTCCATACAAGGTCCCGGTTATAAACAGTCCATAACCTTCGAGTCCTTACGGTAGCTGCAAGAAACTGAAACACACTATCAATAAACATGCAGGTAACTTTGGCAAACATTTTAACATTTGGCAACAGGGTTATTTACAATCTTAGTACACTCTATATTCTCCAGCGAGCGGGTATCTGTCCCTTTGTGCTCCTGGTTGACCTCCTTAACCCACTGTCTGGTGGTGGACCAACCTGGCTTTCCCCACTAGCGTTAGGGGTACAGCTACCAGCTGGGTGTACAGGTAGGGCAGGCAGCTGTCTGCGGGTTCTTTGGCTTACTGCAGGCATGGCAAGGCTCACTGTCAGCAGAGGGTTGACTCTCCTGGGCTGCTGATACAGGCTCTTCTGCCTCTGGAACCGCTTGCTCCTCTTCACCTTCCGGCTCTGGTGTTGGTTGTTTCTGTGCCGGTTGCAGGAAATGCAGGACGGGTACCACTATAGCATCATTTATGCGAGTCCAGGACTGAGGGAACTCTCCGAGAACGGTGCTGATCATTTCTTCCTTGTCCTCCGCGGGTTCAAGGTCACTCTGATCCTCTTCTGCACTACGGAGTTGCTCGGGGCACCTTTTGAGGTGGTCTCTGGAGACGACACTAGTGGTTTCTCCTCCGTCCTTGGTGATCACGCACACCTTTGGGTTGTCGTGGTCAGACTGCAGTACGGTGTAGGGTTCCCTTTCCCACTGGTCGTCCAACTTATGTAGCCTTCTTTTTCGCTTTAGGACTTGCTCACCAGGTTCTAGGGGACTAGCAGGGGCGTGTTGATTGAAGAGTCTTTCTTGCTTCTCTCTCACCTGGGCCAGGCTCTTCTCCACACTCTCCTGTACCTTCTTGTACTGCAGTTGCCTTTCCGTATCCCAGTCCGCATCCGGGGAGGTGTCCTCAGGTATTAGGACTCCCATCTCCAGGTCTACGGGCAGCTTACCCGGTCTGGCTCGCATCAGGTAAGCCGGGGTGCAGTTTGTAGCGTTCACCGGGATATTGTTGTACATGTCTACCAGGTCCGGCAGTTTTTCTGGCCACAGGCTGCGTTCCTCCAGGGGCAACGTCTTCAGGAGATCAATGACTATATTGTTCATCTTCTCACACATCCCGTTGGTTTGGGGGTGGCAAGGCGTTGTCCGAATCTTCTTACAGCCATAGAGGTTGCAGAACTCCTGGAAGATTTCAGCTTCAAACGCTGGACCCTGGTCTGTCAGGACCTGTTCCGGATACCCGTGTGGACGGCAGAAGTATTGCTGGAAGGCTCGGGCCGCTGTTTGGGCTGTCAAGTCCTTTACCGGGACCACCACTAGAAAACGGGAATAGTGGTCCACGATTGTCAGGGCGTAGATGTATCCGGACCGGCTTGGAGCCAATTTGACGTGGTCCAGAGCTACCAGCTCAAGAGGCTGCGTGGTGACGATGGGCCTCAAGGGTGTCTTCTGGCTGGTGCGGTCCTTCCTCCTCAGGTGACAAGGGCCACAGTCTCTGCACCACTTTTCTACTGCTCCTCTCATGCCGACCCAAAAGAACCTTCCTCTTAGCAGGAACTCCAGTTTCTTCCAACCGAAGTGCCCCGCTCTGTCATGGTAAGCCCCCAGGACCATAGCTGCATCCCGCCTTGGGACCACGACTTGCCAGGTCAGCTCGTGCGTCCGGTGGTTGACAATCCTTCTGCACAACTTGCCTTCGTAGAGGAACAGCTTGCTCTTCTCCTTCCACAGGCGCTTGGCTTCCTCTGGGGCATCTGGATCTAGGCGGGCGTCTTCCCGGGTCAGCAGATCTTTCACCAGGAGGACTGCAGGGTCACTATCTTGGGTCTCGGCCCAGCTGTGGTGAGGTAGGGGATTCATCATCACAGTTGTTAGATCCTCCTCCTTCACGCGGTGAGAGTGTTGAGCGGCTCCATACCGGTGAAACGCGGGGAGTTCTACCTCCTCCAGCTCTTCTGGGTCTTCGTCACCTTCAGGTAAGTGAGGCATCCTTGATAGGGCGTCCGC
The DNA here is from genome assembly GCF_046119375.1 of Phyllobates terribilis. Classification (NCBI taxonomy): domain Eukaryota; kingdom Metazoa; phylum Chordata; class Amphibia; order Anura; family Dendrobatidae; genus Phyllobates; species Phyllobates terribilis. The sequence goes on from NW_027362796.1 coordinate 12,019,804, forward strand.
ATTGGCGTTGGTTTTGCCTGCCCGGTACTTGATCACGAAGTCATAGTTGGAGAGACGGGCCATCCACCGCTGTTCCAGGGCACCCAGCCTTGCATTGTCCAGGTGTGTCAACGGGTTGTTGTCCGTGTACACGGTGAACTTTGCGGAGGCCAGGTAATGCTTGAAGCGTTCCGTCACGGCCCACACCACCGCCAAGAATTCTAGCTTGAAGTAGCTGTAATTCTCCGGGTTCCTCTCGGTGGGCCTTAGCTTCCGGCTGGCGTATGCGATCACCCGTTCTCTGCCCTGTTGGTTTTGGGACAGTACGGCTCCCAGTCCCACATTACTGGCATCTGTGTGGAGAATAAAAGGCTGGCCGTAATCAGGGTAGGCCAGAATCTCATCCCCTGTGAGGGCCAACTTTAGCTGGTGGAAGGACTCCTCTTCCGGTTTATCCCACTTGAAGGGTGGCTTTTGACTTCTGGACTTAGACTGTCCGATCAGAAGGTCCTGCATGGGAGCTGCCATCTTAGTGAACCCAGGGATGAACCTTCGGTAGTAGCCTACCAACCCGAGAAACTGTCTCACCTCTTTGATGTTCGAGGGGCTTGGCCAGCTCTTGATTGCCGTGACCTTGTCAGGGTCGGGGGCCACTCCTTCCGCGCTTACCACGTGCCCTAGGTACTGGACCTTTGGTTTCAGCAGGTGACACTTCGATGGTTTCACCTTCAGGCCATAGCCTGCCAGGGCTTCGAACACCTCGGCCAGGTGCTTTAGGTGGTCCTCGTAGGTCTTCGAATAGACGATCACGTCGTCCAGGAAGAGGAGGACCGTCTCGAAGTTTCGGTGCCCTAGACAGCATTCCATCAGCCGCTGGAAGGTCCCTGGTGTGTTGCAGAGCCCGAAAGGCATACAGTTGAATTCGCTCAGTCCCATCGGGGTGGTGAAGGCGGTGTTCTCCTTGTCAGCCTCTGCCACAGGAACCTGCCAGTACCCGCTAGTAAGGTCCAAAGTAGAAAAGAAGTTAGAAAATTTTAGTGCGGCTAAAGACTCCTCTATTCTAGGCAGCGGATATGCGTCTTTGTGGGTGATACGGTTGATTTGTCTATAGTCCAAGCACATTCTCATGGTGCCGTCTTTCTTTTTGACCAGAACCAAAGGGGCTGCCCAGGGGCTACAGCTGTCTCTAATGACCCCAGCTTCTTTCATCTCTCTTAGCATGCCCTTTGCGTTCTGATAATGTGCTGGGGGTACAGGTCTGTGCCTCTCTTTTATTGGTGGGTGGCTCCCTGTGGGGATGTGGTGTTCTATCCCTTTTACTCTGCCGAAGTCTAGCGGGTGCTTACTAAAGACTCTCTCGTACTCCCGTACCACCCGGTAGACTCCTTGTTTTTGGTGCAGGGGAGTGGAGTCAGCACCCACGTGGAGTTTCTGGCACCAGTCCTCCTTTTGTTTCTGGGAGCCATTACCCTCCGCCTGTGGAGATGGAGGCAAGGGTTCCACGGCCCTGATAGCTTGGTGTTCGACGACAAACAGTTTGGCGAGTGTAGCGTACCTGGGTAAGTGTACTTCCCTCTCCCCAATGTTGAGGATGCGGACGGGCACCCTCCCATGACGGACATCAACCACCCCCCGGGCTGTCAAAATGGTGGGCCTGCTGTCTGAGTACACGGGTTCTACCATGGCTTGGTAGTCTCTACCTCTCAACCCGATTGCAGTCCGACACCAGATCATCATTTCACTTTTGGGAGGCATGGAAATGGGGAATGGATCACTGAGTCTTACGCTACCGATCTCACCACCAGACAGTTCTACCTGCTGCCGTCTCATCAGGGCTTTTATCTCCTTGTTGAGGACTCTCTGTTGGCTGGAACTAGCATTCACCGCCACCTGTTGTAGAATTACAATTACTTCTGAAAGACAATTTTCAATTATGTTAGTACCCACAGTTATTTTAGGGTGACTTTCATGACGGTCAATGTCCACAATAATCACTCCCTGTGCTGGCAGTTCAACTTTACCAATTTTAATGGTCATCTCCTTGAACCCCATCTGCGGCACGGGTAAGCCATTACTGGCGATGATGCTCAAGTTACTGTCTGGATACCGTGTGATATCAGCATCAGTCCAATACTGCTTAAAAAGTACATAAGGGATTGTGGTTACTTGCGACCCAGTATCCAGCAAGGCGCTCATGGGGATACCGTCCAGCACCACGGGTAAAACCGGGCGCCCCCCAACGTACTTATCACGCCAATTATAAGGGCCTGGTGATCTTATGCCTGGGGGTCGGCCCTCTGCCCCAGGTTGGACCCGTTTAAATTACAGTACCAGGAAATGTGTCCGGGCTGGTTGCATCGACGGCAAATGGGCTGTCCATCCTCTGCGTAGCGGTCTGTGGGCCTCCCTCGGAACGACGGGATCCTCCTCTGTCGACGCCACGGGACATCCTCCGGACTTGAAGCCAGCTTGATGGGTCTTGACGGGTCCACTTGCAACGCTTGGACGGTCCTGGTCAACGCCGCGATGCTCCTGGTCAGCTCCTGGACTTGGTGGTGCAGGCCTTTCGACGGGGCTTGGTTCAGGGCCTGTGCATCAGCCTCCACGGAGTCCATAGAGGAGGGCGCCGCCTCCTGTTGGTAGGTGAGAGCAGGGCGCCGGGGGTTTATAGCGCCACTGGTTGCAGATTCACGGAGCACCCTTATGGCCCTGTCCTTAAATTGGGCAAAGGTCAGGTCGGGGTTCTGAAAGAACATGAGGCGCAGTTGGGCCCTGTGGGCGCTAGACAGCAGACCTTCTATGAATTGTTCTGTTAGCAGCTTATCGGTTTCCTGCACACTGCCAGGGTCAGTTTGTTGAATAGCCCTCAAGGCTTCCTGCAGATTTAGGGCATAGTCTCTGATGCTGTCCTGTGCCCGCTGCCTACATCCATAGAACCTCATTTTAATCTCAGCGGAGGTACGTGTATCAAAGGTACCCCGCAGCCGGGCCAGAATACCCTTCACAGTCCCTTTCTCCTCAATGGGCCATGATTTTACCTCCCTTTGGGCTGCGCCAGTTAACTGCCCTGTCAATATGCTGACCTTCTGTTCCTCTGTCAGGGGGTAAACTTGGAACAAACTATACAGTCTTTCCTTGAAGTCAGTTAGGGCATGGGGCTCCCCTGAGTATTTGGGCAGCCAGGCCGCTCCCGGGATGTAGGGTAAGGAAAAGGGCATAACCGCTGCTGCAGCTGCGTTGGTGGTAGTGGGCGCCTCTGTGTCCGACATCTTCCTCCCCCCTAGTTAAACGTGGCCTACCTTCCGACGATCCTCTTCTGTAGGCCGCGGCTCCGCTGCTGCTGCTCTGGATGAGGACCTGGCGTCGCGTCCTGATGACGTCAGCGTCGCTCTCTCTCCCTTCCAGGACCTTGCGCAGCGTCGGTGCGTGGGGCGGAGCTTCGGATCTCGCGCAGTTTTGACGTCCACGCCCCTCTTCTTCCCGCGCGGCGTCCTGAAGATGGCGTCCGATGGCGGGAAGACGGCAGAAGACGGCGGGAAACGGTCCAAGATGGCGTCTGATGGCGGGAATCGGCTCCGGATGGCGGGAAACGACTCCGGACGGCGGGAAACGGTCCGAGATGGCGTCTGATGGCGGGAAACTTCTCCACAGGTAAGTTTACAACAGTCTTTTTCAGGCACGCAGTAGCCGGTGGTTGCGGGCACGAAATCCTGCCGACTACGCCAAAGCTGACTCGCTCACTGGGCCGTGGGGCACTCGGATCCGGGCAATAGGGAGCGATGGGAGTAGTAGTGGCAACCCGGTTCCGTGGCTCAGGGTGGTCAGGCCAATGGTAGTTCGTTATATTGATTATGTCCGACTACGCCACCCGTGGATTGCGGTTATTAGGAACCGCCGCTGCTTGCAGACCGCTGGGGCCGATGAGGTGTGCAGCTAGGGTAGTGTGACTCCCCACGGGAAGAGTGCGGCCCCAGGGCAGTATAGTGGATAGTGGCAGTGATGGTAGTGAGAGTCCCAGTGATGATAGTGCTGGAGGAGCAAGGAGCACACAGACAACAGGTTGCAGTCCAGGGTCTTTACTGAAACAGGCAAACTGACCCATAAACAGTCCCAGCTAGGAGGGGACCTGGATGTCTGAGAGCAACGGGGAAATTGGCCCTGGTTAGGGTGAGGGTGTAGGCCTACCGTGCTTTCTGCGCTCCTTCTTGCTATCCCCTCCTTATAGAGTAACAGCCCACGTTTCCGAGCTTCCGTGCTTTCTCGCCTGTATGGCCTGCGACGTGGGTTCCTTTCTGCTCCCAGCCTTGTACGGCTTCACTGGTCCCTTCGGTTGTGGCAGGGCCTCCAGGCTTCTTAGGCCAAGGAATGTATAGTCCCTTGCGGACTGGTTCTCTGCTGGGGGATGTGGAATCCTTCCAGCCTCAGACACCAAAGTCTGGTAAAATGAAGTCTTTTCTCTGCCAAGACAGGCTCTCTTCGCCTCTTGTCTCTGGCTGGTGGCTCTCCTACTGCCACACTTCCTCTTAGCTGCAATCAACTTTCTGTCCCTGCTCCACTCTGGGACACGTCTCAGAGCTGAGACAGGCAATCCAGTTCTCCCTAACCCTGTCCCCAGTACCAGCTTTTTTTAGGGGCAGCCTGCTCCCCCTACTGGCCTGAGACAGGAGGCATTGCATGCTAATGTTCCCCTGACCAGAGAACCTCCCCCTTGCTCTCAGACACAGCTTTATTACACTTGTGGCATCCAGGTAGGGTGACACACTTTGCTCCTGCTCTGCATCCTTTCATTTCCACCTATTAGCAGTGAAATATTGATTCCTTCACACCAAAGGCTGGGGGAAAGTACACAGAGAAGCTTAAAATGCACTCAGACATGACCAGAAGCAAGCATCAGAAGGAGCAGAGTCCAGATAGTGGGCCTTCCAACATGGCGCCTCCTCCCCCACACCAGCCAGAGTGAGAGATGCTGAGGCTACTGCAGCAAAGCTGGGGAGATTTGCCAGACTGACCTTAGATTCTGACCCTTCAGATGATTTACAACCTGATCAGGTATGCTCACAGAGGAAGGGAGATACAGAGACTGTGCAGGGGAGGCAATGTGGCACCACTCTCACAGCAACAGTTAAACAGAGAAGTGCAGGAAATGCAGAGCACTAACAACACCTATGGAGAAGTCAATGATTCTGGGCAAGAGCCTACACGACAAGATGTTTTCTCTGCTGGAAAATCCTGTAGCTTCTCATTAGAAATTCTCAACAAACACATGGGAGGGCTTAGAGAGGACATTAATCTCATCAGACAAAACATGAAGAAAATAAACAGCCGAGTCAATGAGTTGGAGGAAAGAGTGAGTTCTGTTGCGGACCAAATGCCTACTATACATAAATATCTCAGGAGAGGTCTTCAGAATATCAATGCCCTTCTCAAGAAGGTTGATGACCTAGAGAATAGGCATCGGCGAAATAACATACGTTTAGTCGGGGTTCATGAAAAAGCGGAGGGTCGTAATTCAGTTGATTTTTTTTGAATCCTGGCTGACTACAATGTTCGGCAAAGACACTCTCTCTCAATTTTTTGCAATTGAAAGAGCTCACAGAGTTCCTACTCGTCCTTTGCCACCGGGTGCTCCACCAAGACCTGTACTCATCAAATTACAAAATTTTAAAGAGAGAGACCTTATTCTACGAAAGGCCAGGGACCACTCTTCTCTTACCCTTGATGGAAGGAAAATATCTATTTATCCTGACTTTTCAACAGAAGTTCAGAAGAAGAGGGTCAAGTTCTGGGATAGAAAAAGGAGGCTCTGTGAAAAGCAGATTTCCTATTCTATAATCTACCCTGCTCGGCTCAGGGCGGAGTTCATATGTTTGACTCCCTTCCAGATGCTTTATCATGAATGGATGCCAAAAAGAGATCTCTGCGAAATGGAGCTGGATGAGAGACTTCTCCTTGAGGCGGTTTTCTCCAAGCACTTTTCATATACCATTATGAAAAAATGCCTATCCCTGAATCTATTCCGTTATTCTATTATGAGCGGGAAATGTTGAGCTATGATGAGTTTTGTACCTGCCTTATTGTACATACAAAGTATTCTTATTTTGTGAGTGGAGCATCTGTGGAGAAAATCTGTTTTGACAGAAAACTTCATCCACTATACATTTACTTTCAATTATTTGGGAATTTTTCTTGTTTTTGGTTTCTCTTCATCCACTATAAGTTCATGCTCAAAACTTATAATTCTGCTCTCCACCTGGCTAAACAAGTCTACTTTACCACTCTCATCACATCTCTAGCCAACAATCCTAAACGACTCTTTGAAACCTTCCACTCCCTCCTGAGCTCTAAAATACAGACCACGTCACCAACCTAAGCGCTGACGATCTGGCCACGTATTTCCTACAAAAAATCAATCATATCTGTCAAGACAATTTTACACAATCCCCTCAGAGTCTGGATTCCCTTCCCTACCGCACCTCAAGTTCACTTTCCATCTTCGAGCTGGTCACAGAAGAAGAAGTGACCAGACTCCTCACTTCTTCCCGCCCTACAACCTGCAACAGTGACCCTATTCCCTCACAGCTCATTCAGTTCCTTTACCCAGCTGTCACTGTGGAGGTTTCACCAATTTAAGATACACTAGGTAACTGCTCTCCTCCTAATTAAAGATGTCCAAGTGAATGCAAATCAACCAAATTTGCTAATATGGTTGAAAAACTTCACTCAGAGACTAAATCATGCAAAATGACATACTTTATTACGTAGACATGGGGTTATATAGTATTCTACTTCTAGGTGGGATTAGTAAAATTCATTGCTCCTTCTGATAACTTGGTACACTGCAATTTGCTCATCCATGTATCTCCTGGCCTCAGTAACACCTTAGGAATTCTGATGGGTGGGGTGAAGTCGTCTCTCAGCGCCATCTTTGCCAACTCGACATGAATCTCTCTGTTATCAGCCATGCACATACATACGTCATTCCCAGGAAATCATTTAGTTGTTCATGTCTACAATAAGGCTGTGTGCCCACGATGCGTTTTTTAAGCGTTTCCGCAGCGACAATTCCACTGCAGAAACGCTTAAAAACGCTTGGTAGAAGGCCTGCCATGTTCCCCAATGATAATCCGCATGTGCTGTGCACATGCTGCAGAAATTTCCACTGCGTCTTATCATTGCGGAAAAAAACGCAGCACGATCAATTATTTTGCGGAAGCGCTGCGTTTTCGCCGCCATTGACTTGCATTGGAACGCATGGAATCCGCATCACTGGATCTGTACATGTGCATTCCATGCGTTTCAATGTGCGGATGGTACCCGGGTCTGGAGAAGAGGAGACTCTCCTCCGGACCCAGGTACCATAGTACCTGTAAAAAAAGAATAAAATAAAAAATAAATATTATACTTACCTTCTGATGGCCCTCGGTGTGCTTGTCTTGGCTTGCCGGCAGATCGCGGTGGACTCAAGGACCTGCGCTGACGTCATTTAGTCATGTGACGGCAGGTCCTTCAGTGTACCGCGAGCTGCTGGCAAGCTGAGACGCATCGGATAAAGACACCGGGGGCTATCAGAAGGTAAGTATGACATTTATTTTTATTTTTTAACATTCTTTCGGACACACTATATAAATCCATGCCGTTTGCATGGATTTATATAGTGTGACCAAGTTGTCAAGCACTTTCCAAGTGATGTTAAAATCGCTTGGAAAGCGCTTTTCAATGCGCATGCGGAAATGCATGTGAAGAAAGCTTCACATCCGCTTGTCCCTGGCAGGAAAAACGCATGTAAAATCCGCATGTACAATCCACATGTAAAATCCGCATGTACAATCCGCATGTACAATCCGCATACATTTTTTCTGCCAGGGAGATGCAGAAACGCTCAGGAAAAATCCGGAGCATTTCTGCATCGTGGGCACATAGCCTGAGAACAGAAACTGTTATATATCATTAACTCTTAACATAATCAATGTGCATTTACACATTTGCATACATACATACACATAGATTATTCCATCATCTCTATATTAATTCACACTGATTAGGTAATCTATTAAAATAAACTAATTGATTTTCTATAATATATATATTTTACCTTGACATCACTACCCACCTAACTAAAATATTTGACCTCTCTCTTTCTTCAGGTATCTTTCCCTCCTCACTTAAACATGCCATCATAACCCTTTTACTGAAAAAGCCATCCCTGGACCAGAACTGCACTGCTAACTACAGACCGGTCTCTAATCTTCCCTTCATCTCTAAACTCCAAGAACGCCTGGTCCATTCCCGCCTAATCCGCTGTCTCTCAGATAACTCTCTTCTCGACCCTTTACAATCCGGTTTCCGCTCCTCACACTCTACTGAAACTGCCCTCACTAAAGTCTCTAATGATCTACTAACAGCTAAATCTAATGGTCACTACTCCCTGCTGTTTCTCCTGGATCTCTCTGCCGCTTTTGACACTGTAGATCATCAGCTCCTCCTCACTATGCTCCGCTGTATAAGCCTCAAGGACACCGCTCCCTCCTGGTTCCTCTCCTACCTCTGACCGCTCCTTCACGGTATCTTTTGCCGGCTCTTCTTCCTCTAATCTTCCCCTTACTATCGGGGTTCCACAAGGATCAGTCCTAGGTCCCTTTTCTTCTCCTTGTATACTGCTCCTATTGGACAAACCATCAGCAGATTTGATTTCCAGTACCATCTCAATGCTGATGAAACCCAACTATACACCTCTTCACCTGACATCACCCCCACTCTAATACAAAATACCAGTGATTGTCTGTCCGCTGTCTCTAACATCATGTCTTCCCTCTATCTGAAACTGAATCTCTCCAAAACTGAACTCCTTGTTTTTTTCTCTCTCTACTAACCTACCTATACCTGACTTTTCAATTTTCTTGGGTTGCGCCACCATAACCCCCAAGCAGCAAGCTCGATGTCTTGGAGTCATATTTGACACACAACTTTCCTTTATCCCCCATAAACAATCATGTAATGCAGGTGCGGGAATGCAACGCACAGAGACACAAGGCGAGAACAGTCTGAGATGAAAATAAACAATTTTATGCAACAGGTATTCTGAACAAGGGATTAGTAACAAGGGTAATGAACAGTAATTCAATATATCATCAAAAGGCAAAATCTCTCAAAATAAGACGCAGTCTCTCAAAGTAAGGTGAAGCCTCTCAAAGTAAGGTGAAGTCTCTTAAGTAAGGTGCAGTCTCTTTAGTAGGGTGAAGTCTCTTAAGTAAGGTGAAGTCTCTTAAGTAAGGCGAAGTCTCTTAAGTAGGGTGATGCCCTCAGTCATGGGAGACACCACGTAAGTTCTTTAACTGTACATTTGGCCCTAGCGGGGGTCATCGGTTATTCACGCTAGGCCGTGAGTCTCTTCCGCATAAATTCAATTAGATCACGTTGTGCTCCTTTAGTCCCAACCGTTCCCCTCCCAACCTGATTATCTAAACCCAATTGTCCCCGGTACTGTGGGTGAACAGTGGAAGTGACGGCCCTGTTCACGTATGCAGCTCCTCCGCTTCCGCTGGCGTGACTTTCCTGGGGCAACCGTCTCTCAACTCCTCTCTGCTTGGCTGTTGGAGGCAGTCTCTCGAGCCTTGGATAGGGGGGTCCAGGCCTCGTCTGTCGGCGGGCGACGTCAGGTTCCGCGAACTCACTCAGCACCGCAATTAGGTTCCTAGTCTCCTCAGCAGGCACAGCACTCAGGTAACATCCACGAGATATCCGGAGCTCTTTTACCGGTGCCCGGCTGTGGCACCTCACAGGCTTCTAGCTTAGGCCTGTCACGCGGGGTTTCTCAGGACTCAGGGAACACATCTGCTCCTTTCTGCTGCTTGGCACCAAAGACCCCTCAGGTTTGGCCCGCTGGCCTCTTATTTTCCGGAACTCCTTCCTGGAAGTCACCTGATCAGGTCCAGCATCTGAACTTGCTCTCCCTGCAACTTCCCTTGCATATCTTGGTTCCGCTTGACTGCGTCTGGCCAGTAGATGACAGTCTCTTTCCATCCTTGAAACATCATGTAGAAGTTCTTTTACAAGCTCTCTTGACTGGGCTACAATCACTCACTCACTCATGTCACCTGCACCTTAAAAACATCTCCAGAACCCCACATTTTCTCACCTTCTTCTAATCGGTCTCTGGACTACTGCAACTCTCTTCTAATCGGTCTCCCTCTAAACAAACTCTCTCCTCTCCAATCCATTCTGAATGCAGCAGCCAGGGTCGTATTTCTATCAGGCCGCTTCACCAACGCCTCTAACCAGTGCCAGTCATTGCACTGGTTACCCATTCACCACAGAATACAATACAAACTCATCTCTCTCACCCATAAAACCCTCCACAGTTCTGCACCACCCTATATCTCATCCCTCATTTCTGTCTATCACCCCTCCCGTGCCCTCCGTTCTGCAACTGATCTAAAACTAACATCCTCCTAAATCCCAACCTCGCAGGGGGAGGGGATTTTACCACCTACCTCCACCCTTTCTGGGATAAATTCCATACTGGAAATATTTTTCAAAATGCACAATATACATCTCTCCATTATCTGCTAGAGAAGGTAGGCATAGTGGACCTATGGAGAATACGGCACCCTGATGTCAGACAATATTCCTGTTACTTCGCCTCCCATCATTCTTTGTCAAGAATAGACCAAGCTATTGGCTTTGAATCAATCATACCCTATATTAAATCGGAGAAGTATCTGCCAAGGAGTGTCTCTGACCACTCGCCTATACAGGTACAACTGCAGATGGGTGCTGTGAGGTCTCCGGGGGACTATACATGGCACATCAATCCTTTTTGGCTGCAACTAATTGGTCCTACTCTTAGCTCTAGAATCTTAGAATATTTTCGTTTTAATGATGGGTCGTCATCTACGAGATTTATATGGGATGCTATGAAAGCATATGTACGGGGAATATGCATAGGGGAGATCAATAAGATAAAATCCAAAATAAAGGAGTTAACCCAAAAATTGCAACAGAATGTTTACGAAAAGGAGGCACAAGTAGAATGAAATGGGAAAATGCACAGAAAATATTGCCTGATCATTTGCTATCATTAGCTTCTCAGAAACAACTGTTTGTTAAGCAAAGATACTTTATAAAGCAAGGGTCTCAAACTCGGCTGGGTAGATGGGCCGCATTCTTTGCATGACAAAATGGCATTTTTAGTGATATCATTTTTTTTTCTATACACCTTTTTAATTTGTCCTCATCTTGTATTAACCCCTTTACAGCCCATGACGTACTAATACGCGTCTGTGCCCTGGGCTTTAAGAGCCTGACCCGTATTAGTACGTCATGGCGATCGTGCGCGCACACAGGCTGTGCGGGCGCGATCGCCGCCGGGTGTCAGCTGATTGTCACAGCTGACACCCGGTACTATGTGCAGGGAGCGGTCCCGCACTGCTCCCGGCACATTAACCCCCGCAATGCTGCGATCGAAGTCATGACCGCAGTGCATGACCGAACAATCTTCTCACTGTGCAGCGCTGACTGCCGGCATGGCTCAGGGATGGTGCTCCATCCCTATGCTATGCAGGCGATCAGAATAAAAAAAGTGAAAGTCCCAGAGTGGGACAAAGTAAAAAGGTGTAAAACCTCTCAGAAAGTGGAAAAAATTTTTTTAAAAAAATTGTAAAAATATTTAAAAAAAAATAAAATAAATAATCCACCAAAAATAAAAATATATTGTACCCATCAATAAATATTATTATGAAAAAAACAAACAAACAATAAAAGTACACATATTTGGTATCGCCGCATCCGGAACGACCTGACCTATAAAACTGTCCCACTAGTTAACCTCTTCATTAAACACGGTAAAAAAAAAAAAAAAAACGAAGCAAAAAACAATGCTTTATCATCATACCACCAAACAAAAAATGGAATAACACGCAATCAAAAAGATGAATATAAAGAAAAATGGTACCGCTGAAAACATAATCTTGTCCCGCAAAAAACAAGCCGCCATACAGCTCCATAATCTGAAAATTCAAAAAGTTATAGCTCTCAGAATAAAGCGATGCAAAAAAATATTTTTTTCTATAAAATGTCTTTTATTGTGTAAAAGCGCCAAAACATAGAAAAAGGATATAAATGTGGTACCGCTGTAAACGTACTGACCCGAAGAATAAAGCTACCTTATCAATTTTACCACATGCGGAGTAGAATTAAAAAAAAAACAAAAAAAAAAAAAACAATTCCTGAATTGTAGGTTTTTGTTTATTCTGCCTCCCAAAAGCTGGAATAGAAAGCGATCAAAATATGTCACGTGCCTGAAAATGGCACCAATAAAAACGTCAACTTGTCCCGCAAAAAAAAATTCATCATATGACTCTGTCGGCCAAAATATGGAAAAATTATACCTCTCAAAATATGACGATGCAAAAGCTAGATTTTACAAAATATGTGTTGTTTAGTGTGTGACAGCTGTCAATCATAAAAACCCGATATCATTCTGGCATCTCTGAAGTTGCACCGACCTAAAGAATAAGGTCATCTAATCACTTATACCGCATGAGGAACGGCGTAAAAAATAAACACTAGGGCTGGGGTTGGGGTTAGGGTTGTGCTAATGTTAGGGTTGGGGTCAGGGTTGGGCTAGGGTAGGGTTAGGGTTGGGGGTAAGGGTTGTTTTTTTTTATAAAAAAAAAAAAAAAAGATGACGATATGGCAACTAGTGTTGAACACAAGTGCTCGCTACTTGAGTTTGCATCGGGTACTCGGGTATGCATTGAGCATCGCGGGTGCTCGAGTCTCCGCCCCATATGCTTCGCGGCCAAAATAACCTCGCGGGGATTGCCTGCCATGCTCGAGCAATCCCCGCATTTCACTTGAGCACCTGTGATACATGGTGCATACCTGAGTGCCCGATGCAAACTCAAGTAGCGAGCACTTGCGCTCAAGACTAATGACAACTTATTCAATATGATGACCTAATGTCATCAAATTTTGTGTCGTACCTCTGGGTTCAAAATGTTCACTATACCCCTTGATAAAATCCTTGAGGGGTGTAGTTTCCAAAATGGGGTCACTTGAGGGGGGTTTCAACTATTTAGGCACATCAGGGGCTCTTCAAACGCGACATGGCGTCCGCTATCAATTCCAGCCAATTTTGCGTTCAAAAAGTCACACAGTGCTCCTTCCCTTCTGAACTCTGCCGTGCGCCCAAACACTGTATTTTCCCGACATATGGGGTATTGGCGTACTGAGGAGAAATTGCACAAAAGTTTTTGGGATCCATTTTCTCCTCTTACCCTTGTGAAAATAAAAAAATTGGGGCTAAAACATCATTGTTGTGGAAAAAGTTAGTTTTTGTTATATTCACGGCTCCATGTTATAAACTTCTGTAAAGGACTTGGGGGTTCAAGGTGCTCACCACACATCTAGATAAGTTCCCTGAGGGGTCTAGTTTCCAAAATGGTGTCACTTGTGGGGGGTTTCTACTGTTTAGGCACATCAGGGGCACATCCGCTAATTATTCAAACAAATTTTACAATCAAAAAGTCAAATGGTGCTCCTTCCCTTCCGAACCCTGCCGCGCTCCCAAACAGTGGTTTTCCCCCACATATGGGGTATCTGCTAACTCAGGAGAAATTGAACAACAAACTGCATAGTGCAATTTCTTCTGTTACCCTTATGAAAATGAAAAAGTGGGGGCTGAAAAACATTTTTGTGGGAAAAATGTGAAAATTTTATTTTTACGGATCAATGTTATAAACTTCTGTGAAGCACCTGGGGGTTCAAGGTGCTCACCACACATCTAGATAAGTTCCCTGAGGGGTATAGTTTCCAAAATGGGGTCACATGTGGGTTTTTTTCACTGTTTAGGCACATCAGGGGCTCCCCAAATGCAATATGGCGTCCGCTAATTATTCAAGCAAATTTTACATTTAAAAAGTCAAATGGCGCTCCTTCGCTTCCGAACCCTGCTGTGTGCCCAAACAGTGGTTTTCCCCCACATATGGGGTATCTGCTTACTCAGAAGAAATTGAGCAACAAACTGCATGGTGCAATTTCTCCTGTTACCCTTATGAAAATACAAAAGTGGGGGCTGAAAAACATTTTTGTGGGAAAAATGTGAAAATTTTATTTTTACGGCTCAATGTTATAAACTTCTGTGAAGCACCTGGGGGTTCAAGGTGCTCACCACACATCTAGATAAGTTCCCTGAGGGGTCTAGTTTCCAAAATGGGGTCACTTATGGGGGGTTTCCACTTTTTAGGCACATCAGGGGCTCCCCAAATGCAATATGGCGTCCGCTAATTATTCAAGCAAATTTTACATTTAAAAAGTCAAATGGCGCTCCTTCCCTTCCGTACCCTGCCGTGCGCCCAAACAGTGTTTTTCCCCCACATATGGGGTATCTTCTTACTCAGGAGAAATTGATCAACAAATTTTGGGGTCTATTTTTTCCTGTTACCACTGCGAAAATAAAAAAAATTGGGTCTAAAGTAATATTTTTGTGAAAAAAGTTAAATGTTAATTTTTTTCTTCCTCATTCCAAAAATTCCTGTGAAGCACCTGAAGGGTTAATAAAGTTCTTGAATGTGGTTTTGAGCACCTTGAGGGGTGCAGTTTTTAGAATGGTGTCACTTTTGGGCATTTTCTGTCATAAACACCCCTCAAAGTGACTTTAAATATGATGTGGTCCCTAAAAAATGGTTTTCTAAATTTTGTTGGAAAAAGGAGAAATCGCTGGTCAACTTTTAACCCTTATAGCTCCCCATTAAAAAAAATTTTGGTTCCAAAATTGTGCTGATGTAAAGTAGACATGTGGGAAATGTTATTTATTAACTATTTTGTGTGACACATCTCTCTGATTTAAGGGCATAAAAATTCAAATTTTGAAAATTGCTAAATTTTCAAAATTTTTGCCAAATTTCCATTTTTTTCGCAAATAAACGCAAGTGATATCGAAGAAATTTTACCACAATCATGAAGTACAATATGTCACGAAAAAACCATCTCTGAGAATCAGGGAGATCCGTTGAAGCGTTCCAGAGTAATTACCTCATAAAATGACAGTGGTCAGAATTGTAAAAATTGGCCTGGTCATTGATGTGCAAACCACCTTGGGTTGTAAAGGGGTTAATGACTCATCCTGGTCCTCATCTTGTAGTAATGCCTCATCTAATGCCTCATCCTGGTCCTCATCTTGTAGTAATGTCTCATCCTGGTCCTCATCTTTTAGTAATGACCCATCCTGGTCCTCATCTTGTAGTAATGCACCTTCCTGGTCCTCATCTTGTAGTAATGCCCCATCCTGGTCCTCAACTTGTAGTAATGCACCATCCTGGTCCTCATCTTGTAGTAATGCCCCATACAGGTCCCCATCTTGTCGTAATGTCCCCCATTCAGGTCCCCAACTTGTCGTAATGTCCCCCATCCAGGTCCCCATCTTGTCGTAATGTCCCCCATCTAGGTCCCCATCTTGTTATAATGTCCTCATCTTGTAGGAATGTCTCCCATCCAGGTCCTCACATTGTAGAAATGTTCCTATTCAGGTCCCCACATTGTAGGAATGTTCCTATCCAGGTCCCCACATTGTAGATATGTCCCAATCCAGTTCCCCATATTGTAGATATGTCCCCATCCAGGTCCCCACATTGTAGGAATGTCCCTATCCAGGTCCCCACATTGTAGATATGTCCCCATCCAGGTCCCCATATTGCAGGAATGTCCCCATTTAGGTCCCACATTGTAGGAATGTCCCCATCCAGGTTCCACATTGTAGGAATGTTCCTATCCAGGTTCCCATATTGTAGGAATGTCCCCATTCAGGTCCCTATATTGTAGGAATGTCCGCTGTTCCATTCTTCACATACATATATAAGAAAAAAAAAAGTCTCTTCTCACCTGTCCTCCGTTCCCTCGGTGTCCTTTCTGCATATGCGGGCGCAGGCACCATAGACCCCTTGACGATCGCGGCCTGGTCCAGGAGCTTCCGGCAGCTGCGCTTTAGTTCAGTGTATTGCTGCACAGAGACCAATGCCTGCCACCGGCCTATCAGAGGCCAGCAGCTGACATCTGCCCATGTTAGTGATGTCATGCACCGCTGCGCTGGGACGCGGATGTCCGCTGCTGGCCTCTGATAGGCCGGTGGCTGGCATTGGTATTGTATCATGCAGAGAGCCGGTCTCTGCGCTGCAATACACTGAACTAAAGTGTAGCTGTCGGCAGCTCCTGGACCGGGCCGCGATCGGGGTCTATGGTGCACACAGGCCGCATGAACCAGTGTGAAGGGCCACATGCGACCCGCGTGTTTGAGACCCCTGGTTTAGGATGAGTCTGTCTCTCATACTCTGCTGACCTCACCCCTCCTTGGATAAACCCCCTCTCCACTGCCCCCTTTACTTTTTCCCTGCCCCTCTTCAGGGACGCCTGGAGCTGGTGCTCACACACTATCATACAGGTCACCACTCAATAAAGGTAATATGAAGCAATTAAAGTAGTGAAAGAGGTTAAAACATAACCTTTAATGAATACGTAGGTAAAAAAGATATAAAACGTCACTAGGACCTAAAATCCAGTTAATGCCTGCCAATGGTAGTAAAACAAAGCTACCTATCATAAATATGTACTCGTTATAAACAGGAATTTATATGGCATGAACACCAAATGTATCCAACCTGTATATTTAACAAGACAGTGGCAAGAAAAATGATAGAGCTGTCAATAACACATCTCAATAAGCGTGCAACATATCCGACGACCAGTCCTCACACTGTACTCACACAGTGGGTCCTCACACTGTATGCAGGAGGCTGTGTGGGTCCTCACACTGTATGCAGGAGGCTGTGTGGGTCCTCACACTGTATGCAGGAGGCTGTGTGGGGACTGATACTGTATATAGGAGGCTATGTGAGGGCTCATACTCATATAGGAGGTTGTGTGAGGGCTCACATTGTATATAGGAGGCTATGTGGGGCTCACACTGTACAGTATATGGAAGGCTATGTGGGGCTGTAAAAATGAGACTATGTGGTGGCTCCTGTTCAGCAGCCACAGAATATTCCTCTGACCACTGCACCACGGTTCTACAAATTGCTCGTCTCTATATACCAGTCATACTGTATATTCTCCTATATATATTGTACTGTATGTGGTATACTATGTATACTATGTGCACGGACATCAGATGAAGCACTCAACATAATTAGTGACTGCTACATCATATACTATTATGTGGAGTTGAAGTTTACAATGATGATTTCATTGATCAAGTATGTTTGAAAACATATACAAAATAATAATTCATAGGTATCTATCTAGCAGACCTGGGCTTATGTGTGACCACCTTTACTCTGCTGATATGTTATTTTAGGAGTGTAGAAAAACACAGCGTACTACACAGGGGCGGACACAGACTGTAGTGGGCCCCTGTGCAAGAATTTTTTGGGGGCCCCCCCCCCACCCTTCATAGGGGGCATGAAGGCCCCCCCCCCGTGCATATCTCATCCCCCCGTGCATCTCTGATTCCCCCCACTCCAAGTTAATTAATTGTATGTAAAAAAAATACAACTTGTTATACTTACCCCCAGGGCCAGCTCCAGGTTTTTGTGGGCCCTGGGCGACAGAGTTTCAGTGGGCCCCTTTAACACATATCATGATTCATGATGCACAGATACCGCAGAGAAATATATATATATATAGTACAAACCAAGGATTTCACTTACTACATTACATGAGCGATATCTATTGTAAATTCTACAATAGCTCAGAAACCGGCGAATCCTCACAACGCACAGTGCAGACCGGACAGTATAGTCCTCCATACAGTATTATGGGCACCATATCATGCTCCATACAGGATACTGACCCCCTTATAATGCTCCATACAGGATACTGGACCCCATATAATGCCCCATACAGGATACTGGTCCCCATATAACGCTCCATAGAGGATACTGGTCCCCATATAACACTGCATACAGTATACTGGCCCCCATATAACGCTCCCTACCGAATACTGTCCCCCATATATCGCTCCACACAGAATACTGACCCCCATATAACGCTCCATACAGAATATTGGCCCCCATATAACGCTCCATGCAGGCTGTTCCCCCCTTATAATGCCCCATTACACAAGCGATATCTATAGTAAATTCTACAATAGCTCAGAAACCAGCGAATCCTCACATCGCACAGTGCAGACCGGACAGTATAGTCCTCCATACAGTAATATGGGCACCATATAATGCTCCATACAGGATACTGACCCCCTTATAATGTTCCATACAGGATACTGGTCCCCATATAATGCTCCATACAGGATACTGGTTCCCATATAACTCTCCATGCAGAATATTGGCCCCCATATAACGCTCCATGCAGGCTGTTCCCCCCTTGTAATGCCCCATTACACAAGCGATATCTATTGTAAATTCTACAATAGCTCAGAAACTGGCGAATCCTCACAGCGCACAGTGCAGACCGGACAGTATAGTCCTCCATACAGTAATATGGGCACCATATAATGCTTCATACTGGATACTGACCCCCTTATAATACTCCATACAGGATACTGGTCCCCATATAATGCTCCATACAGCATCCATACAGGATACTGGTCCCCATATAACTCTCCATACGGAATATTGGCCCCCATGTAATGCTCCATGCAGGCTGTTCCCCCCTTATAATGCCCCATGCAGGATGACACCCGTCTTTTAATGCGCTATGCAGGATGTCACATCTACCCCCCATAAAATGCCCCATGCAGGATGTCACCTCTTCCCCCCATATAATGCCCCTTGCAGGATGTCACTTCCCCCCTTTTCAATGCCCCATGCAGCATGTCAGACCACCCCCTCCCTTATAATGCCCCATGCAGGAGGACACCCACCCTCTATATAATGCCCCATGCAGGATGTCAATTCCCCCCTCCCCCTCTTATAATGCCCCATGCAGGATGTCACACCACCTCCCTTATAATGCCCCATGCAGAATGTCACGCCCCCCTCCCTTATAATGCCCCATGCAGGATGTCACTTCTCCCCTTACCCTCTTATAATGCCCCATGCAGGATGTCACTTCCCCCCTTCCCCTCTTTTAATGCCCCATGCAGGATGTCACTTCCCCCCTTCCCCTCTTATAATGCCCCATGCAGGATGTCACTTCCCCCTTCCCCTCTTATAATGCCCCATGCAAGATGTCACTTCCCCCTTCCCCTCTTATAATGCCCCATGCAGGATGTCACATCCCTCCCCCCTACCCCCATATAATGCCCCCATGCAGGATGTCAATTCCCCCCTCCCCCATATAATGCCCCATTCAGGATGCCAACCCCCCCCCCCTATATAATGCCCCATGCAGGATGTCACACCACCTCCCCCATATAATGCCCCATGCAGGATGTCACACCCACTCTCCCCCCACCATTAAATGCCCCATGCCCCCATACATTAAAAAAAAAAAAAAAATCAAATACTCACCTCACTTCTTACCTGCTGCGCGCATCTTCCCGCTCTGTGATGTGACAGCTCAGAAGAGAGCGCGCGGTGTAAAGATGTCACCGCGCCCTCTGACCTGAGACGTCACAGTCAGAGGACGCGGCAGACGCTGCGGAGGCACGGGGAGGGGTAAGTATTGTGCCGGCGCCGTCACATGACCGGAGATGTCCCTGCGCTCAGCATGGGGCCCATGCTGAGAGCAGGCACATCTCCGGTCATGTGACGGCGGGGGGTCCTGCGGGGGGGGGCCCATGAGGAGACGCACAAGAGGGGGGCTCCGAGGGGGCCCCGACCGGCCGGGCCCCATGCTGGAGTCAGGGCAGTCATGCCATGATGGCGGCCCTGCTGGAGGCTGGAGGGGCCCCCTCTCCCTCGGGGGTCCCCTTTCAATAAACCGGCTGCACGGGAGGTAGGTCCGCCCCTGGTACTACATCTCTAAAAAGGTATATCTGCTTTAAAAATAGTAATACATAAGAATAATATGTACTATGTCTGACCACTACAAACACTCATCTGAACTGGTCCAAGTGCTGTCAGCTTTTTTCACGGGCAACACTTAGACAATACGGTCGTGTGAATATAGGCTTATGATGCATCTGGTAATAAACATGTTAAGGATGGGCCGCTACTCATGGGCCACTTGCCCCCCAGGCTAAAATTTGCCAGCCAGCCCCTGCTGCACCGGGTGCCAGAAAACCTAGATACACCTTTGGAACAGGTATCTTGCAAAGTAAGGATGGGGTTTGGTGTTTTTAAGTGATTTTATTGACTCTGTGCATTTATATTTTGTATCAATAATATGATATGGTTATATATATCTTCTGGATATCAGGAGGGCTTATCCCTGTGCATTGACTCTCTCCTTCTCCTTCGATGTCCTGTATAGGCCAAAAAAAACGACGCGTTTCGAGGACTCACAGTTCCTCTTCGTCAGCTTCTTGCTGGTAGTCAAACTGGTAACCTAATAAAGTCCAAACGCCCCCCACAAAGATAATACAACCAAAGAAATGGAGGAAGATCCAATACTATCAAGACGGTGCAAAAGGACATATGGAGGTGCAATAGAACTAAGATAGAATTCCAATAAGAATAGACTGTGTGTGAAAAAAATAATAATAAAAAAGACTTTGTTCAAACTTTCACAATTAGTTAAAAATGAATACAAATTATATACTTATATTTCTGATGGCTATAAAAAACAGTCTGTTAATCAGTGTATATTACCAGGATAGTATAAATTCGGCACTTAGTACCATCCAGAGATAAAAAGGAAAAAATGAAGGAGAAAAATAAAAACATTATATTGTATCTCCAATAGGGGTATCAATATATAGAAACAAATACATATATAAAATAGGTGGATTCAAAGGAATATATCCAAAAGACATATTATATTGATAAATACCTGCCAAGGTATAAAAAGGGCGTGTCTTGGGGTGTGGATAGGGGCGTGGACAGACTACGCGTGCCGCATAGTTTCGCCCTCTTTCTAGTCCTCATAGGTTGGCGGTATGCTTGTACTGAGGAGATCTGGGATATCAGTGATTAGGTCCCATATTGTGCACTGTAAGGTCTGGAAAAGCTCCTTCTATCGGTCTCTGTAGCACCAGAGGAAGAACAGAGGGGAAAAGACAGGATTTTCTACATGTCGCGTTATGTAGATGTTCTGCAGATTTATCACAACCGTCCACAAGAAGAAACTGCCATCACAGAGCCGCCTTTAGCTGTTGGAAAAGTTTAAACTTAGTTTTGAATAGTTGCTATAGGCAACAGGGACCGTTTCTATTTATGCTGGGTCACATGATGCTGGTGCTAGGTGATGTCATGTGACGGAATGTTGTGGGTGATGATGTCACAGAGGGCGTTGTGATGTCACCCTTGGGGTATATAAGGGGGCTCCATCCACCTGGAGCTCATATCTCATTGGCCATATCTTGGTGCTGAGATACCCCCTGGAGACAATGAGGATTGCCATATTGTTTCTGTGCTGTACCCTGTTCTACCCTGTGAATTACCATAGGCTGCCGGTGAGTACCTGTCTATTATTACATATGGAGGACGTTTAGAATCAGCTGCGGCAGGGGAAGGGGATGGGGAGGGGGGTCCTGTAAGAATTTACCTGCGGGAATAAGAGGTTATGGCAGGGAAAGGAGCTTAGGAAGTGACAGTCAGAGGGGATATAAGTGTGGGGTGACCCCTCTGACTCCCACATTCCTGCCTTGTCCTTGTAGTGATTAATGACTTTGGTGTTGTCCCTTATATATCACTTTGCAGTCACCAGTGATCGCTCCGCACTGTGATCCTAAACTACAGTCTCATTTACCTTTTTGCAAACGCCCAGAAGGGGAGGAGTGACATCACACCCATGTGAGCAGATCCCGCCCACTTTTACTGCAGTCATAATGCGAGCTAGCTGTATTCTGTTTTCATGGAAATGTCAGCAGCTGCTCCCCTAGTGTTTACAAGATGAAAACATCAAAAGAGTTAAAATATTTTTTTCAGATTTTATACCATTGAAACCTTTTTAAATATATATGTGTATTTATATATAAATATAAATACTTTACAATTTTACAATTGTAAAAAAATTGCTGACACTTTCCCTTTAAAAGATCTAAAGACGTTCTGCTTCATGTGCCATTGTGACCAATCACAGCACAGATTATATTTTTTAAACTTTTCTTGAAAAACTGAAGCTGCTCCGTGATTGGAAATCATGTGGAAGGGTTCTCTTTTAGACATTTAGTTAGGTCCAAAGTATCAGTGACATGATGGATAGAACTGTGCAATGATGTCACAGAGGGCTTTGTGATGTCACCCCTGGGTATATTAGAAGCCTCGGCCCATCTGCAGCTTGTATCTCATTGACCATACCTTGGTTCTGAGAGACCTCTGGAGATGATGAGTATCATCCTATCATTTCTGTGCTTTACGTTGCTCTACCCCCCACATTACAGTACACTGAGGGCGAGTATGTTCTCATCAATATGGAGGTCACAAGGATCAGCTAATGAGAATATCGCCTCTTGCAGGACTTCTCATACTGGACACGTGACCGTCTGTCATATGAAAGTCCAACTGTAAATAATATTCCATGGACCCTGGAGGTGAATCCCAAACTTCTTCCTGATCTTCTCAATGGGATATTTCTGAAAGTTGCTTGATAATGTATCCATCACTGTATAATAACAAGGGCTCTCTGTTTGACTGGATTGGGTATAAATATACAGGACTTTATTATGTTTTTTTTCTTTATTATAGGATGACCCACTACCCGTGGATCTCAGGAGAAGCACCTATCAAGCTTCCATCAATCTTCCTCTTTGGCTCTTCCGTGACGCAGTCTTTGTTGCGGTGATGACACTACTGACAATACTAGAGTATTTGGCCTTAAGTCTTGTCCTGAGCAAGTGGGCAATGTCTGAACCTGGTGAAACAATCAGAAAACTCCTGAGAACAAAACCATTCTGAAGGAACAAAGTGCTTGTAAGGAGCCGATTTGCATCCCTCAGATTCAGGAGCAAGACTGCAGGAGAACACCGGTCCTGCCCAATGGCAAATGTTCTACTCCATCCATGGCTCCTGCACCGCAGGATGCGAAAAAGGTTCCTAGTTGCAACTATAAAGTGGCGTTCAGTGATATTGTCTGGGTCAGAACGATCCCTCACAACAATATAGGAAGAAGAGCTCGAAGTTCCACGGAGCATAAAGAGAGGTTACTGATTTTTCAGAGAAGCCAACAACTCAGAATTCCAGAGCCAAGAGCACCAGAACCTAGAACACCAGAACCTACCATGTCAGAACCTAGTATGTCAGAACCTAGAATGCCAGAGCCTGAAATGTCTACAACACCTCCACCCAAAATCAAGAGGAGAAGATGTTTCCTTAGATGTCTTAGAGGCGAGGAAGATTGAGAAGGCAACTGCTTGAACTTTCCCATTGCTCGTGTTTTCATCACAGGTTAGTCCTATACATGCTGTCTGATGGGCACCATCTTACTACATACAATGCAGCATTGCACCTGAAATCGAATGGATATTTTGTCACACACTTGCACTTTAGCACCTTGTTAATTTAGCAAATTTCTGCTTGTAGGGTCTAATGTTTCAGCATAGTGTATGTTCTGTGAGCTAAATTGTCATACTTATGCACTAGATAGATTATAAATTGTGATGCTTATGTACTAGATAGATTATTAGTTTAATCGGTGATTTTTAAAATATTTTTTAACATCAGGAGACTCAAGAATCGCATCTTATAGAAGACAAGAAGCCTAAATGCCGAAGGGTGATGACCTGTTGATGGCCCACAGCTGGAGAGTCATTACCTCTTGATGGCACAAAACTGGACAGAAGATAAAAACATTTGATGGCACACAGCCGGAGGGTGATGACCTATTGATGGCCATAGCCAGAGGGTCATTACCTGTTGATGGCACACAGCCGGACAGAGGATCATTACCTGTTGATGGCACACAGCCGGATGGTCATTACCTGTTCATGGCGCACTGCCGGATGGTCATTACCTGTTGTTGGCACACAGCCGGAGGGTGATGACCTATTGATGGCCATAGCCAGAGGGTCATGACCTGTTGATGGCGCACTGCCGGATGGTCATTACCTGTTGATGGCACACAGCTGGAGGGTGATGACCAGTTGATGTCGCACTGCCGGATGGTCATTACCTGTTGATGGCACACAGCCGGACAGAGGATCATTACCTGTTGATGGCACACAGCCGGCCAGAGGATAAGATCTTTTGATTGCATACACCGGGTCCCTCCCTAATAACAAGGAACCCTGGGGAATACTGGTCATCTTGATCCCCCACTGACTATATACTTGCTCCACCTCAGCCTACACCATCATGGAGGACACTTCCACCTGTGTCCACTGTAAGGTTGGACTTTCTTTTATAATTACAGCAGATTAATAAACATCATAAAGCTGTAAAATTATCGAGTAATTTATTATAAATTATTATAAAGAAATATAAAGTATAATAGAAAGCTATAGAGGGCACATAAGACGACTAACTATAGAAAGCATGGTATCGCCTGATATATACTGTATATTCTAGATGGCGCTATTACTCTAAATACATCACAGCCTCCAGGGTGATATTACCGTACAATGCGAGATCACTAATAATGGCCACAGATTATGAGAAAATGACCAGCTCCATAGTCCTGGAGTTATTATAAATGTCTCTAGGGCGAGGCAGGGACTGGACGAGTGTTGGAGGGAGGTATATTCACCTAGGACGTCGTTTAAGTATCCATGCTGCAGAATCTGCCGTATACTTCTGTTCTAGCAGTCAGACATTTCACTCTGCAGGTCACAGGCTCAACATTGTGTAAAACTACCACCATATATAAGAGCACTCAGAATAAAAACTAGCGGCATGCCGTGCACTGCCCACGTCATGTGTACGGGATACAGGACCTGCAGGACCTGGTTCGGCCATTATAGTTGATAGATTAATGATACCTGTGCAGATGAAGGGAAAAAAATATGTGCAACAACAGGAGGAGAAAGTCTCAAAATGTAATTTGAAGAGTATAATAGAGAAATGGGAAACTTCTGGAGATGCAGATAAGTGGTACCAGGGCGAAACGTAAGTGTAGTCAGACAAGGGAAAAGTGCAAATGATCCAGCGTAAAGGTTTGTTTAGTAGAAAAAATATTAAAACTTAGCTTTTATTAGCCATATAAAACACTGCTCCACAAAGAATACAGCAAATGTGCAACTATCATAGCTTACAGACCTACGCGTTTCAACAAATCATGTCTTAATTATGGCCCTACTACTAGAATGACAAAAAGGCATATATATATATATCCACGTGCCTGTATGACCTCCCTACAACGCCTGGGCATGCTCCTGATGAGGTTGCGGATGGTCTCTTGTGGGATCTCCTCCCAGACCTGGACTAAAGCATCCGCCAACTCCTGGACAGTCTGTGGTGCAACATGACGTTGGCGGATGGAGCGAGACATGATGTCCCAGATGTGCTCAATTGGATTCAGGTCTGGGGAACGGGCGGGCCAGTCCATAGCTTCAATGCCTTCATCTTGCAGGAACTGCTGACACACTCCAGCCACATGAGATCTGGCATTGTCCTGCATTAGGAGGAACCCAGGGCCAACCGCACCAGCATATGGTCTCACAAGGGGTCTGAGGATCTCATCTCGGTACCTAAAGGAAGTCAGGCTACCTCTGGCGAGCACATGGAGGGCTGTGCGGCCCTCCAAAGAAATGCCACCCCACACCATTACTCACCCACTGCCAAACCGGTCATACTGAAGGATGTCGCTCTCCACTGCGTCTCCAGACTCTGTCACGTCTGTCACATGTGCTCAGTGTGAACCTGCTTTCATCTGTGAAGAGCACAGGGCGCGAGTGGCGACTTTGCCAATCCTGGTGTTCTGTGGCAAATGCCAAGCGTCCTGCATGGTGTTGGGCTGTGAGCACAACCCCAATCTGTGGACATCGGGCCCTCATACCACCCTCATGGAGTCGGTATCTAACCGTTTGTGCAGACACATGCACATTTGTGGCCTGCTGGAGGTCATTTTGGAGGGCTCTGGCAGTGCTCCTCCTGTTCCTCCTTGCACAAAGGCGGAGGTAGCGGTCCTGCTGCTGGGTTGTTGCCCTCCTACGGCCCCCTCCACATCTCCTGGTGTACTGGCCTGTCTCCTGGTAGCGCCTCCAACCTCTGGACACAGCCAACCTTCTTGCCACAACTCGCATTGATGTGCCATCCTGGATGAGCTGCACTATCTGAGCAACTTCTGTGGGTTGTAGAGTCTGTCTCATGCTACCACGAGTGTGAAAGCACAACCAACATTCAAAAGTGACCAAAACATCAGCCAGAAAGCATTGGTACTGAGATGTGGTCTGTGGTCCCCACCTGCAGAACCACTCCTTTATTGAGGGTGTCTTGATAATTGCCAATAATTTCCATCTATCGTCTATTCCATTTGCACATCAGCATGTGAAATTGATTGTCAATCAGTGTTGCTTCCTAAGTGGACAGTTTGATTTCACATAAGTTTGATTTACTTGGAGTTATATTCTGTTGTTTTAAGTGTTCCCTTTATTTTTGGAGCAGTGTATATAGGTACATACAGTGAGTACGGAAAGTATTCAGACTCCTTTAAATTTTTCACTCTTTGTTTTCATTGCAGCCATTTGATAAATTCTAAAAAGTTCATTTTTTTCTCATTAAAGTACACTCTACACCCCATCTTGACAGAAAAAACAGCAATGTAAAATTTTTTTGCAAATTTATTAAAAAAGAAAAACTGAAATATCACATGGTCATAAGTATTCAGATCCTTTGCTCAGACACTCATATTTAAGTCACATGCTGTCCATTTCCTTGTGATCCTCCTTGAGATGGTTCTACTCCTTCAATGTAGTCCAAATGTGTTTAATTAAACTGATAGGACTTGATTTG
Organism: Phyllobates terribilis; assembly: GCF_046119375.1. NCBI lineage: Eukaryota > Metazoa > Chordata > Amphibia > Anura > Dendrobatidae > Phyllobates > Phyllobates terribilis. Next base: position 12,046,722 of record NW_027362796.1, read on the forward strand.
GAAAGGCACACACCTGTCTATATAAGACCCCACAGCTCACAGTGCATGTCAGACCAAATGAGAATCATGAGCTCAAAGGAACTGCCCAAGGAGCTCAGAGACCGAATTGTGGCAAGGGACAGATCTAGCCAAGGTTATAAAAGAATTTCTGCATTACTCAAGGTTCATAAGAGCACAGTGGCCTCCATAATCCTTAAATGGAAGAAGTTTGGGACCACCAGAAGTCTTCCTAGACCTGGCCGTCCAGCCAAACTGAGCAATCGTGGGAGAAGAGCCTTGGTGAGAGAGGTAAAGAAGAACCCCAAGATCACTGTGGCTAAGCTCCAGAGATGCAGTAGGGAGATGGGAGAAAGTTCCAAAAAGTCAACTATCACTGCAGCCCTCCACCAGTTGGGCCTTTATGGCAGAGTGGCCAGACGGAAGCCTCTCCTCAGTGCAAGACATATGAAAGCCCGCATAGAGTTTGCTCAAAAACACATGAAGGACTCCCAGACTATGAGAAATAAGATTCTCTGGTCTGATTGGACAAAGATAGAACTTTTTGGTGATAATTCTAAGTGGTATGTGTGGAGAAAACCAGGCACTGCTCATCACCTGCCTAATACAATCCCAACAGTGAAACATGGTGGTGGCAGTTGTTAGAACCCTCCTGTTAGTTTTTTCTATTTTGTGGTCACGTGACCTTCTGCCTATTTATTCCAGCTCCGCCCTTCAGGCTTTGCTGGACTTCAGTGTTACTTTGACTCTAAATCTAGCCAGGAGCTTTGTACCTACTGTATCTCTCTAGTTTGTTTGGTCCTTGGACCACTAAGTACTTTTGTCTGTTTGTCTTCTTCTGCTACTACTTCTGCCAGGAGGTGTCCAATTTTGTCCCAGTCCTTAGTTCTTTTAGGGACCCCTCCCTTTAATCTATAAGTCTGCGTTCAGACTAGCGGCGGACGAAGGCGGGTCTGTTCACAAGGAACAGGTTGCCCGCTGCATCGTAGGGAATCAGCTTAGTCCTATTGTATGGACAGATTTCCTCTCTTTCCTTAGTTCTTGTAGCAGATCATAGCAGCAGTATCATGCTATGGGTGTGTTTTTCAGCTGCAGGGACAGGACGACTGGTTGCAATTGAAGGAAACATGAATGCGGCCAAGTACAGAGATATCCTGGATGAAAACCTCTTCCAGAGTGCTCTGCACCTCAGACTTGGCCAAAGGTTCACCTTCCAACAAGACAATGACCCTAAGCACACAGCTAAAATAACAAAGGAGTGGCTTCAGAACAACTATGTGACCATTCTTGACTGGCCCAGCCAGAGCCCTGACCTAAACCCAATTGAGCATCTTTGGAGAGACCTGAAAATGGCTGTCCACCAACGTTTACCATTCATCCTGACGGAACTGGAGAGGATCTGCAAGGAAGAATGGCAGAGGATCCCAAAATGCAGGTGTGAAAAACTTGTTGCATCATTTCCAAGAAGACTCAAGGCTGTAGTAGCCCAAAAGGGTGCTTCTACTCCATACTGAGCAAAGGGTCTGAATACTTATGCCAATGTGATATTTCAGTTTTTCTTTTTTATTAAATTTGCAAAAATTTCTACATTTTTGTTTTCTTTCAGACAAGATGGGGTGCAGAGTGGACTTTAATGAGAAAAAATGAACTTTTTAGAATTTACCAAATGGCTGCAATGAAACAAAGAGTGAAAAATGTAAAGGGGTCTGAATACTTTCCGTACCCAGTGTACATGCATGGAAATAAATGCAGAATTATATTTCTTAATACTGCAGTATCAGATCCTGTCTTGAATTTAACCCCTGTGGTATCCAATGTGAAAATCCACAGGGACTCCCGGTTCAGAAGTTTGCACTTATGATCCCCCCCTCGTGTGGAACTATATACCTTCTCTATCTCCTTATATTTAAAGAATGAGGTGTCACCTTTATGAACTCTCGCAAAATGCCTCGATACTGCTGATGTATTTATGGCTTCCAAATTAATCGCGTCAGAAAGATGTCTTCTGATACGGACTTTCAGCGCACCTGTGGTACAACCCACATAGTGGACCTTACACAAGGTGCATTCTATAAGGTATATAACCCCTGATGAATTACAATTGAGGAAATCATGAATTTTATATTCTCTATCATTACTTAAGGACATAAAACTATCTGTTTTAACCGCATGTAGACACGCTTTGCACCGATTGGCTCCACATCTGAAGAAACCTTTTGTGCTGAGCCAATTTGGTTGTACAGTATTAGTCTCACTGGTGTATAAGCTAGGAGAAAGGATGGTTCCCAGAGCGGGCGCTTTCCTGGCTACAAAGCGGATGGCATTAGAAAGTAGGTTTTTTAGTTTCTTGTTCTGATATATAATAGGGTTATACTTTTTAATTCTAGATGTAATTTTATTATACTGAGGACTATAGGTGGTAGAAAACGTTACCCTAGTATCCAATGTGTTAATGTTATTTTTCTGTTTATTTCGGAGTATATCTTTCCGATTTATATTGGAGACAATTCTACTCGCTTTTCTTAAAGACCACTCGGGATAGCACCTATTGGATAGTCTGTTACAAATTTTTTCTGATTCCTTCTGAAAAGTGATGTTATCTGAACAATTTCGTATTGTTCGTCTTAGCTCACCGTAAGGGATATTTCTCTTAATATGTGGCGGATGACAACATTTAGCTGATAGAATAGAATTTGAGGCTGTAGATTTTCTGTGGGGATTAATTTTGACCAATTCTTTCTCCTTGGTAGCCTCAAGTTCGAGATCCAAAAAAGTAATTTTGGATGAATGGTAGAACTAAGTGAATTTAAGATTAAAATGATTGCAGTTGATGTACTGTACAAATTGTACCACCTCCTCCTGTGTGCCCCCCACACCAGGAGGAGGTCATCAATAAATCTACCGTACCACACAATGTGTCCACTATATGTGTTATCATTATGGTAAATGAAAAGCTCCTCCACCTACACATCACTATGTTCACTAGCGAAGGAGAAAATTTACTGCCCATGCTGACTCCTCTTTTCTGTAAAAAAAACCTTTTATCAAAGCTAAAATAATTACGCTCTAAGAGGAACTGTACTGCTATGACCAGAAATTCTTTTATTTCTATAGTGTATGAACTGTATGTGTCAAGGTGGTAGGTTAAACATGCTAAAGCAATATGGTGTGGAATTGAGGGGGTATAATGCCACCACATCACAGGACAATCATCCAAAGTTTTTTTGCCATTCAAATTTATCAAAAATGGTCACTATGAATTTTGAATCCCTAATGTAACTCGGAGTTTCCTGAACCAGAGGCTGTAGGTAAAAATCCATCCAGGCACTTAATTTTTCACCATAGGAACCAATCCCCACCACTATGGGTCTTAACCCCTTTACAGCCCAGGGCGTACTAATACGTATTGTACCTGCACCCTGGGCTTTAAGAGCAGGTACGTATTAGTACGCCCTGTTGATTTCGGCCACACACAGGCTGTGCGGGCGCGATCGCCGCCGGGTGTGAGCTGATTTTTGCTATGTGCTGGGAGCGGTCACGCACGGCTCCCGGCACATTAACCCCCGCAATGCTGCGATCGAAGTCGATCACAGCATTGCGGAGGTAAGTACTGCATACTCACCTCTTCCCCGCCGTCGCGCGCTGTCTGAGGCTGGGTTCCGTGGTTGTCATGGTAACCCAGATGTCGTCATGACAACATCCGGGTCACCAGACAGCAGAAAGATACTTTGATCATGCACAGTACATGACCAAAGTATCTTCTGCATCTACAGCGCTGACAGCCTGTATAGCACAGTGATGTTGCTCCATCCCTATGTTATACAGGCGATCAGAGTATAAAAAGTGAAAGTCCCATAGTGGGACAAAGTATAAAAGTAAAAAAAAGTGGTAAAAAAAAGATAATCCACCAAAAATAAAAATATAATGTACCCATCAATAAATATTATAATGAAAAAAAAAAAAAAAAAAACAATAAAAGTACACATATTTGGTATCGCCACGTCTGGAACGACCTGACCTATAAAACTGTATCAAAAGTTAACTCCTTTGGTGAACACGGTAAAAAATTAAAATAAAAAACAAAACAAAAAACGATGCTTTATCATCATACCGCCAAACAAAAAATGGAATTAAACGCGATCAAAAAGATGAATATTAATAAAAAAGGTACCACTGAAAACGTCATCTTGTTCAACAAAAAACAAGCCGCCATACAGCTCCATCAGCTGAAAAATAAAAAAGTTACAGCTCTCAGAATAAAGTGATGCAAAAAAATAATTTTCTCTAGAAAATAGCTTTCATTGTGTAGAAGCGTCAAAACATAAAAAAAGATATAAATGTGGTACCGCTGTAAACGTACAGACCCAAAGAATAAAGCTACCTCATCAATTTTACCACACGCGGAACAGCATAAAAAAATGTAAAAAAACAATTCCTGAATTGTTGGTTTTTGCTTATTCTGCCTCCCAAAAATCGCAATAGAAAGCGATCAAAAAATGTCACGTGCCTGAAAATGGTGCCAATAAAAACGTCAACTCATCCCGCAAAAAACAAGTTGTCAAATGACTCTGTCGGCCAAAATATGGAAAAAATATATATATAGCTCTCATAATATGGCAATGCAAAAACTAGATTTTGCAAAAAAATGTGTCTTTTAGTGTGAGACAGCTGTCAATCATAAAAACCCGATAGGATTCTGGTATCGCTGTAATCGACTCAAAGAATAAAGTTGTCTAATCACTTATACTGCACAAGGAACGGTGTAAAAAATAAACTCTAGGGTTAGGGTTGTGCTAGGGTTGGGATTTTTTTCAAAGGCCAAAAAAAAAAAAAGATGACGATATGGCGACTAGTGTTGAGCACAAGTGCTCGCTACTTGAGTTTGCATCGGGCGCTCGGGTATGCATTAAGTATCGCGGGTGCTCGAGTGACATGCTCAAGACTAATGACAACTTATTCAATATGATGACCTAATGTTATCAAATTATGTGTCGTACCGGGTTCAAAATGTTCATTATACCCCTAGATAAAATCCTTGAGGGGTGTAGTTTCCAAAATGGGGTCACTTGTGGGGGGTTTCAACTATTTAGGCACATCAGGGGCTCTTCAAACGTGACATGGCGTCCACCCTCAATTCCAGCCAATTTTGCGTTCAAAAAGTCACACAGTGCTCCTTCCCTTCTGAACTCTGCCGTGCACCCAAACACTGTATTTTCCCCACATATAGGGTATTGGCGTACTCAGGAGAAATTGCAAAAAGTTTTTGGGGTCCATTTTCTCCTCTTACCCTTGTGAAAATGAAAAAATTGGGGCTAAAACATAATTTTTGTGGAAAAAGTTTGATTATTTATTTTCATGGCTCCATGTTTAAACTTCTGTAAAGGTTCTCTGAGGGGTCTAGTTTCCAAAATGGTGTCACTTGTGGGGGGTTTCCACTGTTTAGGCACATCAGGGGCTCCCCAAACACAACATGGCGTCCGCTAATTATTCAAGCAAATTTTACTTTCAAAAGTCAAATGGCGCTCCTTCCTTTCCGAACCCTACGCCTAAACAGTGGTTTTTCCCCACATATGGGGTATCTGTGTGGTCAGGGGAAATTGAACAACAAATTTTGGGGTCCATTTTTTCCTGTTAACCCTGTGAAAATAAAAAAAATTGGGTCTAAAGTAACATTTTTGTGAAAAAAGTTAAATGTTAATTTTTTTCTTCCACATTCCAAAAATTTCTGTGAAGCACTTGAAGGGTTAATAAATTTTTTGAATGTGGTTTTGAGCACCTTGGGGGTGCAGATTTTAGAGTGGTGTTACTTTTGGGTATTTTCTGTCATAAAGACCCCTCAAAGTGACTTCAAATGTGATGTGGTCCCTAAAAAAATGGTTTTGTAAATTTTGTTGGAAAAATGAGAAATCTCTGGTCAACTTTTAACCCTTATAGCTCTGTAATAGAAAAAAAATTTGGTTCCAAAATTGTGCTGATGTAAAGAAGATATGTGGTAAATGTTATTTATTAACTATTTTGTGTGACATATCTCTCTGATTTAAGGGCATAAAAATTAAAATTTTGAAAATTGCTAAATTTTCAAAAAGTTTCGCCAAATTTCAGTTTTTGTCACAAATAAATGCAAGTGCTATCGGAGAAATTTTACCACAATCATGAAGTACAATATGTCACGAAAAAACAGTCTCAGAATCAGGGGGATCCGTTGAAGCGTTCCAGAGTAATTACCTCATAAAGTGACAGTGGTCAGAATTGTAAAAATTGGCCTGGTCATTAATGTGCAAACCACCTTGGGTAGTAAAATGGTTAAAGGTGGTGGGAAAACATTTTTATGTATTTTTGGAGGCGAATGGTAAACTGGAACAATTGGGTGATCTACGTATAAATATTCCATTAATTTTTTTTTTAGGGCCCCTCAGTGCAAACCTTCGTTTAATAGATTATACATAGCAGCATTAACCACTTCGCGCCAGAGCCTGTTTTTGCCTTCGTGACCGGGCCAATTTTTTCAATTCTGACCACTGTCACTTTATGAGGTAATTACTCTGGAACGCTTCAACGGATCCCCCTGATTCTGAGATTGTTTTTTTGTGACATATTGTACTTCATGATAGTGGTAAAATTTCTTCGATATCACTTGCGTTTATTTGTGAAAAAATCAGAAATTTGGTGAAAATTTTGAAAATTTTGCAATTTTCAAACTTTGAATTTTCATGCCCTTTAATCAGAGAGATATATCACACAAAATAGTTAATGAATAACATTTCCCACATGCCTACTTCACATCAGCACAATTTTGGAACCAAAATTTTTTTCTGTTAGGAAGCTATAAGGGTTAAAAGTTGACCAGCGATTTCTCATTTTTACAACAAAATTTACAAAAACATTTTTTTAGGGACCACATCTTATTTGAAGTGACTTTGAGGAGCCTTTATGACAGAAAATACCCAAAAGTGATACCATTCTAAAAACTGCACCCCTCAAGGTGCTCAAAACCACATTCAAGAAGTTTATTAACCCTTCAGGTGCTTCACAGGAATTTTTGGAATGTGGAAGAAAACAATGAACATTTAACTTTTTTTCACAAAACTGCTACTTTAGCCTCAAATTTTTAATTTTCACAAGGGCAGCCAGAAAAAATGGACCCCAAAATGTGTTGTGCAATTTCTCCTGAGCACGCTGATACCCCATATGTGGTGCAAAGCCACTGTTTGGGCGCACGGCATGGCTCGGAAGGTAAGGAGCGCCATTTGACTTTTGGAATGGAAATTTGACTGGAATCGATAGCGGACGCCATGTTGCATTTGGAGAGCCCCTGAGGTGCCTAAACAGAGGAAACCCCCAACAAGTCACCCCATTTTGGAAACTAGACCCCTCAAGGAACTTATCTAGATGTGTGGTGAGCACCTTGAACCCCCAGGGGCTTCACACAATTTTATAATGTTGAAGGGTGAAAATAAAAAAACACATTTTTATCACAAAACTGCTACTTTAGCCTCAAATTTTTAATTTTCACAAGGGCAGCCAGAAAAAATGGACCCCAAAATGTGTTGTGCAATTTCTCCTGAGCACGCTGATACCCCATATGTGGTGCAAAGCCACTGTTTGGGCACACGGCATGGCTCGGAAGGTAAGGAGCGCCATTTGACTTTTGGAATGGAAATTTGACTGGAATCGATAGCGGACGCCATGTTGCATTTGGAGAGCCCCTGAGGTGCCTAAACAGAGGAAACCCCCAACAAGTCACCCCATTTTGGAAACTAGACCCCTCAAGGAACTTATCTAGATGTGTGGTGAGCACCTTGAACCCCCAGGGGCTTCACACAATTTTATAATGTTGAAGGGTGAAAATAAAAAAACACATTTTTATCACAAAACTGCTACTTTAGCCTCAAATTTTTAATTTTCACAAGGGCAGCCAGAAAAAATGGACCCCAGAATGTGTTGTGCAATTTCTCCTGAGCACGCTGATACCCCATATGTGGTGCAAAGCCACTGTTTGGGCGCACGGCATGGCTCGGAAGGTAAGGAGCGCCATTTGACTTTTGGAATGGAAATTTGACTGGAATCGATAGCGGACGCCATGTTGCATTTGGAGAGCCCCTGAGGTGCCTAAACAGAGGAAACCCCCAACAAGTCACCCCATTTTGGAAACTAGACCCCTCAAGGAACTTATCTAGATGTGTGGTGAGCACCTTGAACCCCCAGGGGCTTCACACAATTTTATAATGTTGAAGGGTGAAAATAAAAAAACACATTTTTATCACAAAACTGCTACTTTAGCCTCAAATTTTTAATTTTCACAAGGGCAGCCAGAAAAAATGGACCCTAAAATGTGTTGTGCAATTTCTCCTGAGCACGCCGATACCCCATATGTGGTGCAAAGCCACTGTTTGGGCGCACGGCATGGCTCGGAAGGTAAGGAGCGCCATTTGACTTTTGGAATGGAAATTTGACTGGAATGGATAGCGGACGCCATGTTGCATTTGGAGAGCCCCTGAGGTGCCTAAACAGAGGAAACCCACAACAAGTGACCGAATTTTACAATCTACTCCTCTGTATAAATTAATCTAGTGGTGGGAAAATAAGTAGGTAAATGGTCACTAAACCCATAGATGAATTCCCACAGAGGTGTCATTTCCATAATGGGGTCACTTCAGGGGGGATTATGCTGTTCTGGCACTTTTCAGAGTACCAGAGCTAAAGAATCCCCCCTGAAGTGACCCCATTTTGGAAATGACACCCCTCTGGGAATTCATCTATGGGTTTAGTGACCATTTTAACTCGATGGATGATTTCCAGAAACAAGCACGCAATGGAAGGTTTAGATTCTGGAGAACCCCCCCCCCACCCCTGGAAATTAAGTGAGCTCTACTCGAATATGTCATTCACTAAATGAACCAAATGTTTGAATGACAAATTGGGATACATTTTTACAGTTTAAAAACGTGGTTCTGTGTGGTAGATTTTAAAGCAGTCAGTGACGCATAAGGCTGGCAATGATGGGCATTGTGGGCAATAGTAGCGGGTATCACGCCTCATTCCTCTCTTAGTACATACACGACATCTTTTCTGGGGGTTCCTTCTTGTTTCCGTTGCTGGAATAAGTGCAATAAAATGTCGCTCAGTGAGTCTTTTCACATTCTCAGATTCTAATGGATGAGCGGGGCTAACACTTTGAAAGACAAGATTTTCAATTACCTTTTCTTGATCATCAAGAAAAGGATCTGAATTTCCTGCTTTTTTGTACAACACAAAAGAATTGTATGTGGCCACCTGAAACAAATAGATAACCAACTTTTTATACCAGGTATAGGACTTTCTTGATACCTGGTATGGCTGTAGAACCTGGTCTGCAAGGTCCACACCCCCCATGTGTTTGTTGTAGTCAATGACTGACACAGGTTTTTGCTTCGGAGTGGTGGATCCTAGTTCTACAGTGGCCCTTGTAGCATCTGTGTGGATCGAGCTGAGGACAAAAATATCCCTCTTATCCCTATATTTCAGGGCAAGCAGCTCTCCGTTGCGTACAGCCCCTGACTGCCCCTTTTGGAACTTTTGGTTGACCAATGGTTGTGGAAACCCCTGACGGTTTTTACGGATGGTCCCACAAGCCCCGATGTTGTGTTCAACCAGACTTTTAAATAGGGGTATGCTGGTGTAATAATTGTCCACATATAGATTGTAGCCTTTTTGAAAAAATGGACTTATCAGCTCCCAAACACTTTTTCCAGATGTCCCCAGATAAGTAGGGCATCCTGGTGGGTTTAGCTGGCTATCTTTCCCCTCATATATGCGGAAAGCGGATGTGTATCCGGTTGAACTTTCGCACATTTTATAGATCTTTATTCCAAACCTTGCCCTTTTAGATGGGATAAATTGCTTGAGGTGCAGTCTTCCTTTGAATTTTACAAGGGACTCATCTATAGAAATATTTTGTGTTGGGGTGTAGAGGCTTAAGAATTTTTCTGACAAATTTTCAATGATGGGTCTAATTTTATATAACCTGTCATGTTCTGGGGCATTTCTGGGCAGGCATTGACTATTGTCGTTAAAATGCCAAAACCGCATGAGCATTTCATAACGGGTCCTAGGCAGAATGACTGAAAACATAGGGGTGGCTTGAACAGGGTGGTTGGACCAGTAGGATCGAATGCTCGGTTTTTTAACAAGCCCCATGGCAAATGTAAGTCCTAAAAATTTTTTTATTTCCGGGACATTAGTTGGTGTCCATAAATTTGCCCTAGCATAGTAAGATCGGGGATTCTGGCTTATGAATTGGGATGCATATAAATTTGTTTGCACGACAATATGCTCTAGCAAGCTGTCTGTAAAAAACAAATTAAAAAAATGAATTGGTCCAAAATCTTCCACCTCCACATTTATACCAGGAGTGGCGTTGAAATCAGGGCTGAATGGAGCAGCCGAATCCGAAGCCTCCCATCTGGGAAATGCTAGATCATGTGGCAACGCCCCTTGTACACTGGCGTGCGCCAATTCACTAGTAGCAGGGACAGCGCTTGTACTGGGCAGTGTTCCCTGATTTGGAGACGTTTCTCCAGTAGCGCTATTTGCCCCTATTGTTGTACTGGTCCTTGGGCTTGAGGATGGACCAGAATCACTGCTCATTTCTGAGCTCTCAGTGTCGCCGCTACTAAAGCCCTCAAAATCCATATCTCCATCTGAGATTGCGCTGTCATCAGTGTCAGAACACAGCAGGGCATACACCTCCTCTGCGGTATAAGTCTGACGGGCCATTTTATTTTTAGATTTTTTGACTGGACTGAACGGACCGGACTGAACGGACGGGACTGATCTGACAGGACTGACTGACCTGACAGGACTGACTGACTGATCTGACAGGACTGACTGACTGACAGGACTGACTGACTGACAGATCTGACAGGACTGATCTGACAGGACTGACTGACTGACAGATCTGACAGGACTGACTGACTGACAGATCTGACAGGACTGACTGACTGACAGATCTGACAGGACTGACTGATCTGACAGGACTGACTGACTGATCTGACAGGACTGACTGACTGATAGATCTGACAGGACTGACTGACTGATCTGACAGGACTGACTGACTGATCTGACAGGACTGACTGACTGATAGATCTGACAGGACTGACTGACTGATAGATCTGACAGGACTGACTGACTGATAGATCTGACAGGACTGACTGACTGACAGATCTGACAGGACTGATCTGACAGGACTGACTGATCTGACAGACTCACTAACCCTAACACTTACTTTCTTTTTTATTTTATTTTTTTTTTTTTACTTTTACTGTGGCAAGGCTGACAGCTCTTGTCACACTGTTTCTCCTCTGCTCTCTCACTGAGATCGGAGGAGAAACAGTGTATTTATCAGGCAGATCGCCCGGGAAAGTTTGTTGCTAAAACAAACTTCCCTGGTGATCTCTCTGATTGGCTGGTGTGACGCTGACATCATCGAGACCTGAGCCAATCAGGTCTCAATGATGTCAGAGGTCACAGCACCGGGATCCCCGCCGCTCCTGAGGTATGTGGGGGGTCCCGATCGCCGACCACCAGCTGTTACTATCTTTTAAATGCCGCGATCGCTATGGATCGCGGCATCTAGAAGATAGGAACAGGTTAACATCATGGGGACCTGATCCATTCAGGTCCCCATGATGCCACGTCAGAGCTATCGCTCTGAACCGGTACCGCAGCGCTAGCAGGACCCTGGGGGTCCTGAGCGCTGCGGGACCACCCACCGTTTTTAAACGTCGGCGCTGCACAGAGCCCGGGCAGCGCCGACGTTTATGTACAGTGGGCGGTCCTGAACCGGTTAAACTCAACAGTAGGATCTCTAGCTAACTCCAAATAAACATCCCTATTTTCTAAATCCATCAAATTCAATTTTTTATACAATCCTGCATTCAGTACTATAGTGCCACCTTTATCCGCTGAGCGTACTAGTATGTCTGAATTATCCTTTAATTTTTTCAGAGCGTCTTTTTCTCTATATGTCAGATTAGAGTCCAAATGATTAGTAGAAGATAATTCATTCTTTAATTCCACTAGTTCTTTTTCAATTAAGTCCTGGAACTGATCCAGAACCAATGGTCTGGACTGAAGTGGGTAAAAGAAAGGATTACCAGCCCGAAAGTCGTCATTTAAATTTACATTTGGAATTAAAGATTCCGTCTCGAATTGTTTCATTTGTAATAAAGACTGTTGTTCTGTGAATAATAACATGGAATCCTGGCTTGTCCTAGGAGAAACTTCTTCTGAAGCTGTATTCTGTGGATTTTTCATGTCCATAAAATGACATCGGATGGTGAGGTTACGTGCTAGTTTGTTAACATCCAGAATTGTTCTGAAAATGTCGAATTCGTTAGAAGGTGAAAAGCTCAGGCCTTTAGCCAGGAGAGAAATTTGACTCTCAGATAAGATGTAGCTAGAGAGATTCCAAACAGGTGACTCTAATAATGGCGTTTTTTGCTCTGTGTTGGGTACTTGGTTGCATTTACGCTTATGTCCCGCCCTTGTGTGACCCGCCACTAGCTGTTTCAGTAGCGGCTAGCCCTCCCTGGGAAAGGGGTGTACTCGGACGGCGGGCCCAGTTGGTAGAATGGGGATGAAGTCGTGGCCTCGGCCCGGTCCGTGCCCAGGGCGCACACATTAAAAATAGGGGCCAGTTGATGAGTGGCAATTATGAGTGGATAAACGACTATACCACCTGTGGTGTCTGGTGCTGCGCCACCAGCGCTGCTGCAGTCCTCTGAGGCGGGATGTTGTGGCAGCCGATGGTAGTACTACTCCCCACAGGCGGAGCAGGGCCTCAGGGCAGAGGAAAAAGGAGGAAGAGGGGAGTCATAGTAGGTGCAGTGGTGCGGTGTGGTGTCGCGCTGCAATAATGGACCGGAGGCAATGGATGTAGTCTTCCAAGCTTTACTCACGTTGTTAGAGGTCAGCTGCAAGGCTTCTCCTGGCTCCTCATGGCGTGCTGTGGCCACCAGAGAAGGGGGTTCAGCACACCCCGGTAGTTCAGGTGCGTCTATCAGGACCCCCAGCACCAGCGTGTTCCTAGAAATCTCCCCCTTGGGCCTCGCCTGTCCGTGTGTGGTGCGTGTTGCAAGGCCGGGTCTCCCTCTGGCTATACACAGAACAAGGGCACGGGTGGCGACTCCGCTCCGTCCGTTACCCGGTGGGAACCACTTAGCCTCCGGGCTTTTCCGACTGAGACGTGAAGTAACAAAGTCAGATATCGGGGGCCGGTACCCCTCTTGCAGCAGGAGACCCTCTAACTAGGCCAGAATGGAGAGTACAGGTGGCGTATGCCGCTCTGTACGTATTCCCTGGGATCCTTTTGCCTGCGGAGCTCTCCTCCTCAGCTCCCCTCCAGGCCTTCTTAAGCAGGGACCTTGACCGGGTAGAGACCTCCGTTAACTCTATCCCGCTCCTCGTCTCAAGGCCAGAGCACAAGGATCGTGCATCTCCAGCACGCTGCAGGCTCCTACACAAGGCCACTGCCAGCTGTGAAGACCACAATCAAACAACCTTGAACTTAAGATGGCTGGCTATTAAATATGTACTGTATCTACAAGTGTAACCTAAAAGTGCATCCTCCACCCTCACCCACTACATGTTTCCACCTATCTTTGGTTCCCTCATCTCCATTATCCTGCTGGGGCAGCACACTAGTGCATACTAGCCCCCCATAGGACAGGAGTGTGTAGTGTTGAGTGATGAGGTGGGGTCCTGACAGGTACTCCATCCTTACCTGGGAGAGGAGATACAACACCTCTTTCACAAGATGCAGTACCCCCCTGTGGCGACCGAACCTTCAGGGGCGCCACATTCCCCCCTGGTGAAACACCGCACGTCCGCGGGCTGCAAAGAGAGCAAAACATGGTACAGACTTTTTATATGCTTTTTCACAACAATCAACAATCTTCCCATTATGGGAGGATCTGATTCTTAAACGTTACAGATAAATAGTACAAAAGTATAAAAACATCAAAGAGACATTATGCATGTAGACAGCTTGGTAAGAAAATAGAAAAAGAGGCAGTTCAGCAGCAAGAGGGACCTGTCCCAAAACCTCAACGTAGGCCCTGGGGTGGCTGCAGGGCATGGAGATCCTGTGTTGGACCTCCAGGAGAGCCACTCCAGACAGGTTTTGCTTCTGAGGTCTGAGGTAGAAGTAGAAGTGGGTTTTGTATAAAACCAATAGGGAGTACCTAAATAGATGCATAACTATATACAATAGAGTCTGTCTACAGCCAGTCCGCAGGGACAAATGTCTCTCTAAACCGGGAGGAAAACATGGTAATAAACAATCAACAAGTCAACTCAAAGGTACAGCCTCCGGGGCCGCTTAGTCCAGGTACCTCCACCTAGGGAAAGGCTCGTTCTTGCTCACGGAGCCAGACCAGTCCCCTACCGGCAGGTGCGCAGGGGCCTCACCCTGGAATATTCTATGCACATCCAGGGCCTACCACCCACGCTCCCCATGGTGGCGGGTGTACGACACCAAGTCACCCGGGTAGAGATTCCGGCCAGGGTCATGCCTCCTCAGTTGTGGCTCGAATCTCTGCGGTTCACAAATACGTCCTGAGGAAACTGGGGACTCCTGATGAAGCCCCACCCCGCCTCCTGGTGGAAGCGGACGATCAGCCCTTCCTCCCGGGGGCTTGGATGGGCTGCCTCCTCATGGCAGGCCTTGGACTTGGCGGCCTTAGCGCACGCCTCCAGGCGCTCGCAGCGTACCCGCCTCTCTCGCCGCTCCTTGTCCAGCTGGAGGAGCTCCTTGCGGCAGAAGTCCTTAGGCCTCTGCGCTTCCGCCCGGGTCTCCTTGGGGAGGCCCATTAGGTCCCCCCCTGGTTGTCCCAGACCATCTCCTCCGCCACCGGGCAGGTGACCAGAGGCGCTGGCAGCGGCGACAGCAGGGGTTGCTGCAGGTCCTTCGGTGACGCGGACCAGTCCGATTTGGGGCAGGTGGTGTCCCCACTAAGCACAGGCTCTTCTAGACCGGGAGTCGGGAGGCATTGCAGGCCTCCGGCGGAGAACGACACTTGGGCCTCCAGCTCCGGAGCGAAGATCTGCTTCCAAACAACGGCGCCCGGGGACAGGGGTGCCGCCATTAGATCCAATAGGGCCTCCGTGCGTCTCTCACCCGGGACAGGGGTTTGTATCTTACCCAGTCCTGGGCTGCACGCAGCCTCTGAGGTTTCTTCCTCCTGGGTTGCTGCTCCGCTTTCTTAGCTTGCAGCACCTTGGTGGCGGGACGGGATCTTCTGCAGCACCTCCTCTCTCCATGTCTCCATGCTGCGGACACAGCACGCTGGGCCTCTGCGACCCTCCGGGTCAGGTCCTGTGACTCCACTCGGAGGAACTCGGCCTCCTCCGGCGTCGGGTGAATCCCCCATATTCCGAGCGAGGGAGCAGTTGGTGGGACGGCATCGGAGCATCTCTCCTGCACTGCTTCCATCCTCGCTGCTGGGTGTGGAGTCTCTAGGATTGTTGTGGCCACACCTTGTTGTTGCTTACTCCTCCTTCACTTGGGGCGGCTCCAGGGCGGCTGGCTGACAGGCACTCCTTGGGACGTCCCATCCATCTTGATGGACACTACCTCGCGGACAGTCTCTAATGCAAGGGGCGGTCCTAGCTGTTGGCGCCATGGGGGAAGCCAGACCCACGATGGGAGGTGCTGTGTGGTTGTCCTTTTTGCGCACAATGGCGTCCGTTCTTCTTGGGCGGGCGCCATCTTGGGTGTTAAAGACAGTCTGTTGTAAAGGCGCGCAGTACCCGCTGGCAATCTCATTTGAATATTTGCTAGTACCACCAAGATCTTCCGTTGCTGCGGGCACGCAATCCTGCCGACTACGCCAGTGATGTTTGACCCGCCACTAGCTGTTTCAGTAGCGGCTAGCCCTCCCTGGGAAAGGGGTGTACTCGGACGGCGGGCCCAGTTGGTAGAATGGGGATGCAGTCGCGGCCTCGTCCTGGTCCGTGCCCAGGGCGTACACATTAAAAATAGGGGCTAATTGATGAGTGGCAATTATGAGTGGATAAACAACTACGCCACCTGTGGTGTCTGGTGATGCGCTACCAGCGCTGCTGCAGTCCTCTGAGGCGGGATGTTGTGGCAGCCGACAGTAGTACTACTCCCCACAGGCAGAGTAGGGCCTCAGGGCAGAGGAAACAGGAGGATGAGGGGAGTCATAGTAGGTGCAGTGTGGTGTCCCGTTGCAATAATGGACCAGAGGCAATGGATGTAGTCTTCCAAGCTTTACTCACGTTGTTAGAGGTCAGCTACAAGGCTTCTCCTTGCTCCTCACGGCGTGCTGCGGCCACCAGAGAAGGGGGTGCGGCACACCCGGGTAGTTCAGGTGCATCTATCAGGACCCCCAGCACCAGCCTGTTATCTCCCCCTTGGGCCTCGCCTGTCCGTGTGCAGTGCGTGCTGCAAGGCTGGGTCTCCCTCTGCCTATACACAGAACAAGGGCACGGATGGCGACTCCGCTCCGTCCGTTACCTGGTGGGAACCACTAAGCCTCCGGGCTTTTCCGACTGAGACGTGAAGTAAGAAAGTCAGATATCGGGGGCCGGTACTCCTCATGCAGCAGGAGTCCCTCTGACTAGGCCAGAATGGAGAGTACAGGTGGCGTATGCCGCTCCGTCTGTTCTCCCTGGGATCCTTTTGCCTGTGGAGCTCTCCTCCTCAGCTCCCCTCCAGGCCTTCTTAAGCAGGGACCTTGACCGGGTAGAGACCTCCGTTAACTCTATCCCGCTCCTCATCTCAAGGCCAGAGCACGAGGACCGTGCATCTCCAGCACGCTGCAGGCTCCTACACAAGGCCACTGCCAGCTGTGAAGACCACAAACAACCTTGAACTTAAGATGGCTGGCTATTAAATATGTACTGTATCTACAAGTGTAACCTAGAAGTGCGTCCTCCACCCTCACCCACTACATGGTTCCCCCTATCTTTGGTTCCCTCATCTCCATTATCCTGCTGGGGCAGCACACTAGTGCATACTAGCCCCCCATAGGACAGGAGTGTGTAGTGTTGAGTGATGAGGTGGGGTCCTGACAGGTACTCCATCCTTACATGGGAGAGGAGATACAACACCTCTTTCACAAGATGCAGTACCCCCCTGTGGCGACCGAACCTTCAGGGGCGCCACATTCCCCCCTGGTGAAACACCGCACGTCTGCGGGCTGCAAAGAGAGCAAAACATGGTACAGACTTTTTATATGCTTTTTCACAACAATCAACAATCTTCCCATTATGGGAGGCTCTGATTCTTAAACGTTGCAGATAAATAGTACAAAAGTATAAAAACATCAAAGAAACATTATGCATGTAGACAGCTTGGTAGGAAAATAGAAAAAGAGGCAGTTCCGCAGCAAGAGGGACCTGTCCCAAACCCTCAACGTAGGCCCTGGGGTGGCTGCAGGGCATGGAGATCCTGTGTTGGACCTCCAGAAGAGCCACTCCAGACAGGTTTTGCTTCTGAGGTCTGAGGTAGTAGTAGAAGTGGGTTTTGTATAAAACCAATAGGGAGCACCTAAATACAGTCATGGCCAAAAGTTTTGAGAATGACACCAAAATTATATTTTCACATGATCTGCTGGCCTCTGGTTTTTATTAGTGTTTGTCTGATGTTTATATCACATACAGAAATATAATTGCAATCATATTATCAGTACCAATATGTTATATTGACAGTTAGAATGAGTTAATGCAGCAAGTCAATATTTGCAGTGTTGCCCCTTCTTCTTCAAGACCTCTGTAATTCTCCCTGGCATGCTCTCAATCAACTTTTGGACCAAATCCTGACTGATAGCAGTCCATTCTTGCATAATCAATGCTTGCATTTTGCCAGAATTTGTTGGTTTTTGTTTGTCCACCCGTCTCTTGATGATTGACCACAAGTTCTCAATGGGATTAAGATCTGGGGAGTTTCCAGGCCATGGACCCAAAATCTCTATGTTTTGTTCCATGAGCCATTTAGTTATCACCTTTGCTTTATGGCAAGGTGCTCCATCATGCTGGAAAAGGCATTGTTGGGCGCCAAACTGCTCTTGGATGGTTGGGAGAAGATGCTCTTGGAGGACATTCTGGTACCATTCTTTATTCATGGCTGTGTTTTTAGGCAAGACTGTGAGTGAGCCGATTCCCTTGGCTGAGAAGCAACCCCACACATGAATGGTTTCAGGATGCTTTACAGTTGGCATGAGACAAGACTGGTGGTAGCGCTCACCTCTTCTTCTCCGAATAAGCTGTTTTCCAGATGTCCCAAACAATCGAAAAGGGGATTCATCAGAGAAAATGACTTTGCCCCAGTCCTCAGCAGTCCACTCCCTGTACCTTTTGCAGAATATCAGTCGGTCCCTGATGTTTTTTCTGGAGAGAAGTGGCTTCTTTGCTGCCCTCCTTGAAACCAGCCCTTGCTCAAAGAGTCTCCGCCTCACAGTGCGTGCAGAAGCACTCACACCAGCCTGCTGCCATTCCTGAGCAAGCTCGGCACTGCTGGTAGTCCGATCCCGCAGCTGAAACAGTTTTAAGATACGGTCCTGGCGCTGGCTGGTCTTTCTTGGGCGCCCTGGAGCCTTTTTGACAACAATGGAAGCTCTCTCCTTGAAGTTCTTGATGATGCGATAGATTGTTGACTGAGGTGCAATCTTTGTAGCTGTGATACTCTTCCCTGTTAGGCCATTTTTGTGCAGTGCAATGATGGCTGCATGTGTTTCTTTAGAGATAACCATGGTTAACTGAAGAGAAACAATGATACCAAGAACCAGCATCCTTTTAAAGTGTCCAGTGATGTCATTCTTACTTAATCATGACTGATTGATCGCCAGCCCTGTCCTCATCAACACCCACACCTGTGTTAATGGATCAATCACTAAAACGATGTTTGCTGCTCCTTTTAAGGCAGGACTGCAATGATGTTCAAATGTGTTTTGGGGGTTAAAGTTCATTTTCTGGGCAAATATTGACTTTGCAAGTACAGTAATTGCTGTTAAGCTGATCACTCTTTGACATTCAGGAGTATATGCAAATTGCCAATACAAAAAATGAAGCAGTAAACTTTGGAAAAATTACTATTTGTCTCATTCTCAATACTTTTGGCCATGACTGTAGATGCATAGCTATATACAATAGAGTCTGTCTACTGCCAGTCCGCAGGGACAAATGTCTCTCTAAACCGGGAGGAAAACATGGTAATAAACAATCAACAAGTCAACTCAAAGATACTGCCTCCGGGGCCGCTTAGTCCAGGTACCTCCACCTAGGGAAAGGCTCGTTCTTGCTCACGGAGCCAGACCGGTCCCCTACCAGCAGGTGCGCAGGGGCCTCACCCTGGAATACTCTATGCACATCCAGGGCGTACCACCCACGCTCCCCATGGTGGCGGGTGTACGACACCAAGTCACCCGGGTAGAGATTCCGGCCAGGGTCATCCCTCCTCAGTTGTGGCTCGAAGTCTCTGCGGTTCACAAATACGTCCTGAGCAAACTGGGGACTCCTGAAGCCCCACCCCGCCTCCTGGTGGAAGCGGACAATCAGCCCTTCCTCCCGGGGGCTTGGATGGGTTGCCTCCTCCTGGCAGGCCTTGGACTTGGCGGCCTTAGCGCGCACCTCCAGGCGCTCGCAGCGTACCCGCCTCTCCCGCCACTCCTTGTCCAGCTGGAGGAGCTCCTTGCGGCAGAAGTCCTTACGCCTCCGCGCTTCCGCCCGGGTCTCCTGGGGGAAGCCCATTAGGTCCCCCCTGGTTGTCCCAGACCATCTCCTCCGACACCGGGCAGGTAACCAGTGCCGCTGGCTGTCGAGACAACAGGGGTTGCTGCAGGTCCTTCGGTGACGCGGACCAGTCCGGGTTGGCGCAGGTGGTGTCCCCACTAAGCACAGGCGCTTCTAGGACGGGAGTCGGGAGGCATTGCAGGCCTCCGGAGGAGAATGACACGTAAGCCTCCAGCTCCGGAGCGAAGATCTGCTCCCAAACAAATGCGCCCAGGGACAGGGGTGCCGGCATTAGATCCACTAGGGCCTCCGTGCGTTTCTCACCCGGGACAGGGGTTTGTATCTTACCCAGTCCTGGGCTGCACGCGGCCTCTGAGGTTTCTTCCTCCTGGGTTGCTGCTCCGCTTTCTTGGCTTGCAGCACCTTGGAGGCGGGACCGGATCTTCTGCAGCACCTCCTCTCTCCATGCTGTGGAAACCGTACGCTGGGCCTCCGCAACCCTCCGAGTCAGGTCCTGTGACTCCACTCGGAGGAACTCGGCATCCTCCGGGGTCAGGTGAATCCCCCGTATTCCGAGCGAGGCAGCAGTTGGTGGGGCGGCATCGGAGCATCTCTCCTGCACTGCTTCCATCCTCGCTGCTGGGTGTGGAGTCTCTAGGATTGTTGTGGCCACACCTTGTTGTTGCTTTCTCCTCCTTCTCTTGGGGCGGCTCCAGGGTGGCTGGCTGACAGGCAGCCCTTGGGACGTCTCATCCGTCTTGATGGACACTACCTCGCGGACAGTCTCTAATGCATGGGCCGGTCCTAGCTGTTGGTGCCATGGGGGAAGCCAGACCCACGATGGGAGGTGCTGGATGGTTGTCCTTTTTGCACACAATGGCGTCCGTTCTTCTTGGGCGGGCGCCATCTTGGGTGTTAAAGACAGTCTGTTGCATAGGCGCGCAGTACCCGCTGGCAATGGGAATCACTTCTTCCGTTGCTGCGGGCACGCAATCCTGCCGACTATGCCAGTGATGTTTGACCCGCCACTAGCTGTTTCAGTAGCGGCTAGCCCTCCCTGGGAAAGGGGTGTACTTGGACGGCGGGCCCAGTTGCTAGAATGGGGATGCAGTAGCAGCCTCGTCCCGGTCCGTGCCCAGGGCGTACACATTAAAAATAGGGGCTAGTTGATGAGTGGCAATTATGAGTGGATAAACGACTACGCCACCTGTGGTGTCTGGTGATGCGCCACCAGCGCTGCTGCAGTCCTCTGAGGCGGGATGTTCTGGCAGCCGACTGTAGTACTACTCCCCACAGGCGGAGCAGGGCCTCAGGGCAGAGGAAACAGGAGGATGAGGGGAGTCGTAGTAGGTGCAGTTGTGCGGTGTGGTGTCCCGCTGCAATAATGGACCGGAGGCAATGGATGTAGTCTTCCAAGCTTTACTCACGTTGTTAGAGGTCAGCTGCAAGGCTTCTCCTTGCTCCTCACGGCGTGCTGCGGCCACCAGAGAAAGGGGTTCGGCACACCCCGGTAGTTCAGGTGCGTCTATCAGGACCCCCAGCACCAGTGTGTTCCTAGAAATCTCCCCCTTGGGCCTCTCCTGTCCATGTGCAGTGCATATTGCAAGGCTGGGTCTCACTCTGGCTATACACAGAACAAGGGCACAGGTGGCGACTCTGCCTCGTCTGTTACCCGGTGGGAACCACTTAGCCTTCAGGCTTTTCCGACTGAGACGTGAAGTAACAAAGTGAGATATCGGGGGCCTGTACCCCTCTTGCAGCAGGAGTCCCTCTGACTAGGCCAGAATGGAGAGTACAGGTGGCATATGCCGATCCGTCCGTATTCCCTGGGATCCTTTTGCCTGCGGAGCTCTCCTCCTCAGCTCCCCTCCAGGCCTTCTTAAGCAGGGACCTTGACCGGGTAGAGACCTCCGTTGACTCTATCCTGCTCCTCGTCTCAAGGCCAGAGTATGAGGACCGTGCATCTCCAGCACGCTGCAGGCTCCTACACAAGGCCACTGTCAGCTGTGAAGACCACAATCAAACAACCTTGAACTTAAGATGGCTGGCTATTAAATATGTATCTACAAGTGTAACCTAAAAGTGCATCCTCCACTCTCACCCACTACATGGATCCCCCTATCTTTGGTTCCCCCATCTCCATTATCCTGCTGGGGCAGCACCCTAGTGCATACTAGCCCCCCATAGGACAGGAGTGTGTAGTGTTGAGTGATGAGGTAGGGTCCTGACAGGTGCTCCATCCTAACCTGGGAGAGGAGATACCACACCTCTTTCACAAGATGCAGTACCCCCCTGTGGCGACTGAACCCTTAGGGGCGCCACACCCTCTTCCTCCGTTTTTTGTAATCGTTCCACCAGCACTAGATAATTTATTTTTGACAAAATACAATTGTTGCATTTCTCCCATTGAACTCATAGATGAATCTGAGTAATCATCAGAGGTGGCAGCAAAAGAATTATCCGTAACATCATTATGCTCCTTAAAACTCCCTCTTCCAGATCTCTGAAAACGTTTGTGGGAGCGTTTTTTTAAGATGGATGGTAATTGTTTATTCCAACTATAAATCTTGTTCTGCGCATAGTCCTCACTGTCCCTTTTGAACTTGGATCTTTTTATATCCATAATGGTGTTCTCCAACTTGGCCAAATTAGATTTTAGTTTGTCATTACAAATATTAAATTCTTTTAGTTGCACATATTTCCCCAAAGACGATTGTATATTTTTAATATCAAATTTAATTTAAGTCAGTTCCAGTTCCTCATGTTTGATTATGAGGTGCATAAGATTCAGTGAACATTGACTAAGAATCGCATTCTGATCTTCTTGAAAACCGTCATTGTATATAGTGGTGGCGACTTTTTTTAAACGCAGACCTCTAGGGATCATTTCCTTTTTTATATATGTGTCCAAGGTTGTGAGATCCCACCAAACTTTAAGTTCTCTGGTCATTTTGTTTTCCATCTGGAACATGAGATCTTTAAATTCATCCGGTTCTGTTGTCACCACTGACAGTTTATTATCAAAAATAGATGCTAGTTTGTTCAGTCTAGCCGAACAATCCTCTGTGTCACTGAAATTCATTATGTCAAATTGAGGGGATGTGAAAATCCACAGGGACTCCCGGTTCAGAAGTGTGCACTTGCAGTCAGACAAGCCAATGGCCTGGTAACAGGGGCCAAGCAGAGCCGGGTAAGTGGTAATACAAGTGGGCAGTGGAATGAGTCGAGGTTTTGGTAATCATGGTGTAACAGATCGGGCAGACTGACTGGGCAGGAGAGAATTTCATGTTTTCTTGATTATAGCATCATGCGGAGAATTCCTGCTCCTTAATATTGAAAGGGGTTGTCCGGGACTTTTTTTTTTTTTTTTTTACCATGGACCTAAGAATTAACAGGCAAGTATTTGCTAACTATGTGCCTGTTGTGCCAGGCGCCGATATCTGCTGGTTCAGAGTGGTCACGGACCGCTCCTGACAGTGATTTTTCAGCTCCCGCTCTGATCTGTTGATGGGGTGTGACTGCCGGTGTCATGCTGATTGACAGCTGGCTCCCTGCTGCCTAACTGCAGGGAGCCGTCTGTCAATCAGCATAAAGTTGGCAGTCACACCTCTTTGACAGAGCAGTCGGGAAGAGGAAGAGCTGTTCTGTTGATGTGAAGCAGCAGAATCGCTGCTAGGAGCGGTCCAGGAGCAATCTGAGCCACCACAGGGTAGAACAAGCACGTAATAAGCAATTACCTGCCTGATAATTCTTAGGCTCATTGCATTTTTCTATCTCACCCTGTAGGAGTCACCTTCTTCTCAACCAAAAAGAGAAGGTGCATATCCACCGACATTGTGATACGCCAGCTTCCAGATCCAATTGCAGATAAAATTATGATTTTATTGTTAATCCATTAAAAAGATATACACCTTGCAAAAATAAAATAAATAAAGGTGGAGACCTCTGTGAAACCTACACGTTTCGAACGCCAAACGTTCTTCGTCCTGCTATAGAAATACATGTAGGGAGTTACAATTTACATGCTCGACCGCCCCATCATATGGGCGTGCTGATCGTTCCTCACGCCCAATTTTCTAAGTAAAGAAATGATAGGGTGTGGGAATAACAGAATAAAAACAAGTGATCTAATCTTGAAAAGTAGGCAGTGTGTATAAAAAATACACAAAGATGATACAAACAATATGATATATACATTAACATAAAATCAAAAAGATAATAAAAGAAAAGTGCTAAACCTGTGTCAGAGAAATAGCTCAGAGCTTAGCGCAAGGAAGCACTCCTTAGAAGAACTCCTTAGGAAAACAGATACAACTACAGCAAGCTGTACCTTCCAGGACTGACCAATGACCAAAATCCAAGCTCTGATTTAATAAGATCACAGTTACACCCACATACCTTCTATTGGTGAGCTCATATGAGGACTTGTCATAGGGGTGCTAGATCTTTTAGAAGTGTATGAGATCCCCAACTTTCAGGATATCTTCGCCCATGGAGGTCTCGGGCGGGAAATATCATGGTCATGTTTTCTATCATGATTTTACCTTTCTATAGAGATGAAACATGGCATGGATAGCATTATCCATCTATACGATATTAAGTTGGGGGTGTTCGGCTGGCCTTACAATGATGTGAGTGAATGAATTATGATCGTCCCTTTGCTACGATGTCGAAAATACATCTCCCATGAATATTGGATCGATGCAAACCCCAATATTCATCACTGACCACAGTCTTCAGAGTGTCTGAGACAAGTCCTTTGAAAAGAGGAAGCCCTTGCTTCGGAAATGTACTTATCCGCCTCTGAGTATGCAAATTCTAGACTTGTTGGCTGGATCTCATCAGATTCTTTGTTGAATTTACCTGACCACGGCAGGAGGCCCTACGTCAATAGAGGTTGAAGTGTCAGCTCTTTCTCACTTTTCTAGTTATAATCCTATATGTTCAATGTGAGGGTGATATGTCCCCTCTCCAGAGATGTCTTTTTGGATTTTACAATTTTTCTTTACGACAGGGTGCAAAATTACCCTCCCCACCCCCAACCAGGATCAAACTGGGGTGTCTGGGGCCCCAATAGGAATTGATTCTAGGGGCCCACACTACAGCTGTATATGAAAACCTGTTAGCCATTATCCTGATTATAGTGGAGTGTCGGCTGTAAAATACAGGAGGCTCCTGCACCTCTTACTGTGCGATACCATAACTGGGATGTACAATTACGGTAATTTGCAGTAAAGGACTTTGTTGGTGAAAACAAGTTATGACCATAGGATCCACAGGAGAGGTGATAACTCCATAGGATCCACAGGAGAGGTGATATCTTATTGGTCAGTGATTGATTGGTCTGACCATTTGGGACTGTACCGATTGGATGAATGGGGAATTTTTATCCCTGACAGGGCACTTTTATTCCTATTGTAAAATGGAGCGGCAGATCGGGTGTGTCATCTTCTTTGCCAGAAAAAGCCAAGTGCAGTGCTCATATAAAATACATATAATACAGACTGTCTTTGATGTGAGCTCAGGAGCAGATGATGGGAGTGTTACAGATTCCCCTTTAAAAAGGACCTTTTGCTGACAGCCTCTTCACATGGAAGCTCTGTGCTTTGCTCCTGCTCTGCATCCTTTCATTTCCACCTATTAGCAGTGAAATATTGATTCCTTCACACCAAAGGCTGGGGGAAAGTACACAGAGAAGCTTAAAGTGCACTCAGACATGACCAGAAGCAAGCATCAGAAGGAGCAGAGTCCAGATAGTGGGCCTTCCAACATGGCGCCTCCTCCCCCACACCAGCCAGAGTGAGAGATGCTGAGGCTGCTGCAGCAAAGCTGGGGAGATTTGCCAGACTGACCTTAGATTCTGACCCTTCAGATGATTTACAACCTGATCAGGTATGCTCACAGAGGAAGAGAGATACAGAGACTGTGCAGGGGAGGCAATGTGGCACCACTCTCACAGCAACAGTTAAACAGAGAAGTGCAGGAAATGCAGAGCACTAACAACACCTATGGAGAAGTCAATGATTCTGGGCAAGAGCCTACACGACAAGATGTTTTCTCTGCTGGAAAATCCTGTAGCTTCTCATTAGAAATTCTCAACAAACACATGGGAGGGCTTAGAGAGGACATTAATCTCATCAGACAAAACATGAAGAAAATAAACAGCCGAGTCAATGAGTTGGGGGAAAGGGTGAGTTCTGTTGCGGACCAAATGCCTACTATACATAAATATCTCAGGAGAGGTCTTGAGAATATCAATGCCCTTCTCAAGAAGGTTGATGACCTAGAGCAGAGGTCCCCAACCTTTTTTGCAGCAGGGACCGGCTTTAAGCAAGACCAGTTTTCCATGGCCCGGTGGGGGTGGGGGCGGGGCTTTGGTCATATGGGGGTGGGGTTATGGAGGGGTGGAGCTGTATGGGGAAGATGCTGGCGGGACCTCGGTGTACAGCGCTGCTAAGTAGCAGCATTGTACATTGAGCGTCAGTGTATACAGCGCTGCTGCGTAGCAGCGCTACACACTGAACACCGGTACCGGGAGCCGCGTCACTGAAGCCAGTCTGCTGCCCCAGCACGCCCCACATAACATGTTTTGCCGGGGGCGTGTCAGTGAGGAGAGCCTGCCGCCCCACCCCGTCAGGAACACACCATGCTGTGCAGGAGGGCCGCGTCACTAAGACCCGCCCGACGCCCCACCCCGTCCTGCATAATGTTCTCTGCCGGGAGCTGCGAGCTGTCACGGCTATGGCAGAAAACATTATAAATCCACACAGAGCGAGCTCTGACCAGGCGCAGGGCCGCGGAGCTAGCTGTCAGCGGCGCCGCGGACCGGCTGAAAAACCCCAACAGCTCGGTCCTGGTCCGCGGACCGGCGATTGGGAACCTCTGACCTAGAGAATAGGCATCGGCGAAATAACATACGTTTAGTCGGGGTTCATGAAAAAGCGGAGGGTCGTAATTCAGTTGATTTTTTTTTAATCCTGGCTGACTACAATGTTCGGCAAAGACACTCTCTCTCAATTTTTTGCAGTTGAAAGAGCTCACAGAGTTCCTACACGTTCTTTGCCACCGGGTGCTCCACCAAGACCTGTACTCATCAAATTACAAAATTTTAAAGAGAGAGACTTTATCCTACGAAAGGCCAGGGACCACTCTTCTCTTACCCTTGATGGAAGGAAAATATCTATTTATCCTGACTTTTCAACAGAAGTTCAGAAGAAGAGGGTCAAGTTCTGGGATAGAAAAAGGAGGCTCTGTGAAAAGCAAATTTCCTATTCTATAATCTACCCTGCTCGGCTCAGGGTGGGGTTCATATGTTTGACTGCCTTCCAGATGCTTTATCATGAATGGATGCCAATAAGAGATCTCTGCGAAATGGAGCTGGATGAGAGACTTCTCCTTGAGGCGGTTTTCTCCAAGCACTTTTCATATACCATTATGAAAAAATGCCTATCCCTGAATCTATTCCGTTATTCTATTATGAGCGGGAAATGTTGAGCTATGATGAGTTTTGTACCTGCCTTATTGTACATACAAAGTATTCTTATTTTGTGAGTGGAGCATCTGTGGAGAAAATCTCTTTTGACAGAAAACTTCATCCACTATACATTTACTTTCAATTATTTGGGTATTTTTCTTGTTTTTGGTTTCTCTTCATCCACTATAAGTTCATGCTCAAAACTTATAATTCTGCTCTCCATCCGGCTAAACAAGTCTACTTTACCACTCTCATCACATCTCTAGCCAACAATCCTAAACGACTCTTTGAAACCTTCCAATCCCTCCTGAGCTCTAAAATACAGACCCCGTCACCAACCTAAGCGCTGACGATCTGGCCACTTATTTCCTACAAAAAATCAATCATATCTGTCAAGACATTTTTACACAATCCCCTCAGAGTCTGGATTCCCTTCCCTCCCGCACCTCAAGTTCACTTTCCATCTTCGAGCTGGTCGCAGAAGAAGAAGTGACCAGACTCCTCACTTCTTCCCGCCCTACAACCTGCAACAGTGACCCTATTCCCTCACAGCTCATTCAGTTCCTTTCCCCAGCTGTCACTGTGGAGGTTTCACCAATTTAAGATACACTAGGTAACTGCTCTCCTCCTAATTAAAGATGTCCGAGTGAATGCAAATCAACCAAATTTGCTAATATGGTTGAAAAACTTCACTCAGAGACTAAACCACGCAAAATGACATACTTTATTATGTAGACATGGGGTTATATAGTATTCTACTTCTAGGTGGGATTAGTAAAATTCATTGCTCCTTCTGATAACTTGGCACACTGCAATTTGCTTATCCATGTATCTCCTGGCCTCAGTAACACCTTAGGAATTCTGATGGGAGGGGTGAAGTCGTCTCTCTGCCATCTTTGCCAACTCGACATGAATCTCTCTGTTATCAGCCATGCACATACATATGTCATTCCCAGGAAATCATTTAGTTGTTCATGTCTACAATAAGGCTGTGTGCCCACGATGCGTTTTTAAGCGTTTCCGCAGCGGCAATTCCGCTGCAGAAACGCTTAAAAAACGCTTGGTAGAAGGCCTGCCATGTTCCCCAATGATAATCCGCATGTGCTGTGCACATGCTGCGGAAATTTCCGCTGCGTCTTATCATTGCGGAAAAAAACGCAGCATGACCAATTATTTTGCGGAAGCGCTGCGTTTTCGCCGCCATTGACTTGCATTGGAACGCATGAAATCCGCATCACTGGATCTGTACATGCGCATTCCATGCGTTTCAATGTGTGGATGGTACCCGGGTCTGGAGAAGAGGAGACTCTCCTCCGGACCCAGGTACCATAGTACCTGTAAAAAAAAGAATAAAATCAAAAATAAATATTATACTTACCTTCTGATGGTCCCCGGTGTGCTTGTCTTGGCTTGCCGGCATATCGCGGTGGACTCAAGGACCTGCGCTGACATCATTTAGTCATGTGACGGCAGGTCCTTCAGTGTACCGCGAGCTGCCGGCAAGCTGAGACGCATCGGATAAAGACACCGGGGGCCATCAGAAGGTAAGTATGACATTTATTTTTTATTTTTTAACATTCTTTCGGACACACTATATAAATCCATGCCGTTTGCATGGATTTATATAGTGTGACCAAGTTGTCAAGCACTTTCCAAGTGATGTTAAAATCGATTGGAAAGCGCTTTTCAACGCGCATGCGGAAATGCATGTGAAGAACGCTTCACATCTGCTTGTCCCTGGCAGGAAAAACGCATGTAAAATCCGCATGTATAATCCACATGTAAAATCCGCATGTACAATCCACATGTAAAATCCGCATGTACAATCCACATGTAAAATCCGCATGTACAATCCACATGTAAAATCCGCATGTACAATCCACATGTAAAATCCGCATGTACAATCCACATGTACAATCCACATGTAAAATCCGCATGTACAATCCGCTTACATTTTTTCTGCCAGGGAGATGCAGAAACGCTCAGGAAAAATCCGGAGCATTTCTGCATCGTGGGCACATAGCCTGAGAACAGAAACTGTTATATATCATTAACTATTAACATAATCAATGTGCATATACACATTTACATACATACATACACATAGATTATTCCATCAAATCAATATTAATTCACACTGATTAGGTAATCTATTAAAATAAAATAATTGATTTTCTATAATATATATATTTTACCTTGACATCACTACCCACCTAACTAAAATATTTGACCTCTCTCTTTCTTCAGGTATCTTTCCCTCCTCACTTAAACATGCCATCATAACCCTTTTACTGAAAAAGCCATCCCTGGACCAGAACTGCACTGCTAACTACAGACCGGTCTCTAATCTTCCCTTCATCTCTAAACTCCAGGAACGCCTGGTCCATTCCCGCCTAATCCGCTATCTCTCAGATAACTCTCTTCTCGACCCTTTACAATCCGGTTTCCGCTCCTCACACTCTACTAAAACTGCCCTCACTAAAGTCTCTAATGATCTACTAACAGCTAAATCTAATGGTCACTACTCCCTGCTGTTTCTCCTGGATCTCTCTGCCGCTTTTGACACTGTAGATCATCAGCTCCTCCTCACTATGCTCCGCTGAATAGGCCTCAAGGACACCGCTCCCTCCTGGTTCTTCTCCTACCTCTGACCGCTCCTTCACGGTATCTTTTGCCGGCTCTTCTTCCTCTAATCTTCCTCTTACTATCGGGGTTCCACAAGGATCAGTCCTAGGTCCCCTCCTCTTCTCCTTGTATACTGCTCCTATTGGACAAACCATCAGCAGATTTGATTTCCAGTACCATCTCAATGCTGATGACACCCAACTATACACCTCTTCACCTGACATCACCCCCACTCTAATACAAAATACCAGTGATTGTCTGTCTGCTGTCTCTAACATCATGTCTTCCCTCTATCTGAAACTGAATCTCTCCAAAACTGAACTCCTTGTTTTTTCTCTCTCTACTAACCTACCTATACCTGACTTTTCAATTTTCTTGGGTTGCGCCACCATAACCCCCAAGCAGCAAGCTCGATGTCTTGGAGTCATATTTGACACACAACTTTCCTTTATCCCCCATATACAATCATGTAATGCAGGTGCGGGAATGCAACGCACAGAGACACAAGGCGAGAACAGTCTGAGATGAAAATAAACAATTTTATGCAACAGGTATTCTGAACAAGCGATTAGTAACAAGGGTAATGAACAGTAATTCAATATATCAGCAAAAGGCAAAATCTCTCAAAATAAGACGCAGTCTCTCAAAGTAAGTTGAAGCCTCTCAAAGTAAGTTGAAGTCTCTTAAGTAAGGTGCAGTTTCTTTAGTACGGTGAAGTCTCTTAAGTAAGGCGAAGTCTCTTAAGTAGGGTGATGCCCTCAGTCAAGGGAGATACCACGTAAGTTCTTTAACTGTACATTTGGCCCTAGCGGGGGTCATCGGTTATTCCCGCTAGGCCGTGAGTCTCTTCCGCATAAATTCAACTAGATCACGTTGTGCTCCTTTAGTCCCAACCGTTCCCCTCCCAACCTGAGTATCTAAACCCAATTGTCCCCGGTACCGTGGGTGAACAGTGGAAGTGACGGCCCTGTTCACGTATGCAGCTCCTCCGCTTCCGCTGGCGTGACTTTCCTGGGGCACAACTCAACTCCTCTCTGCTTGGCTGTTGGAGGCAGTCTCTCGAGCCTTGGATAGGGGGGTCCAGGCCTTGTCTGTCGGCGGGCGACGTCGGGTTCCGCGAACTCACTCAGCACCGCAATTAGGTTCCTAGTCTCCTCAGCAGGCACAGCACTCAGGTAACATCCGCGAGATATCCGGAGCTCTTTTACCGGTGCCCGGCTGTGGCACCTGACAGGCCTCTGGCTTAAGCCTGTCACGCGGGGTTTCTCAGGACGCAGGGAACACATCTGCTCCTTTCTGCTGCTTGGCGCCAAAGACCCCTCAGGTTTGGCGCGCTGGCCTCTTATTTTCCGGAACTCCTTCCTGGAAGTCACCTGATCAGGTCCAGCGTCTGAACTTGCGCTCCCTGCAACTTCCCTTGCATATCTTGGTTCCGCTTGACTGCGTCTGGCCAGTAGATGGCAGTCTCTTTCCATCCTTGAAACATCATGTAGAAGTTCTTTTACAAGCTCTCTTGACTGGGCTACAATCACTCACTCACTCATGTCACCTGCACCTTAAAAACATCTCCAGAACCCCACATTTTCTCACCTTTGATACAGCAAAAACTCTTACTGTCGCTCTTATTCACTCTCGTCTGGACTACTGCAACTCTCTTCTAATCGGTCTCCCTCTAAACAAACTCTCTCCTCTCCAATCCATTCTGAATGCAGCAGCCAGGGTCGTATTTCTATCAGGCCGCTTCACCAACGCCTCTAACCAGTGCCAGTCATTGCACTGGTTACCTATTCACCACAAAATACAATACAAGCTCATCTCTCTCACCCATAAAGCCCTCCACAGTTCTGCACCACCCTATATCTCATCCCTCATTTCTGTCTATCACCCCTCCCGTGCCCTCCGTTCTGCAACTGATCTAAAACTAAAATCCTCCTAAATCCCAACCTCGCAGGGGGAGGGGATTTTACCACCTACCTCCACCCTTTCTGGGATAAATTCCATACTGGAAATATTTTTCAAAATGCCCAATATACATCTCTACATTATCTGCTAGAGGAGGTAGGCATAGTGGACCTATGGAGAATACGGCACCCTGATGTCAGACAATATTCCTGTTACTTCGCCTCCCATCATTCTTTGTCAAGAATAGACCAAGCTATTGGCTTTGAATCAATCATACCCTATATTAAATCGGTGAGGTATCTGCCAAGGAGTGTCTCTGACCACTCGCCTATACAGGTACAACTGCAGATGGGTGTTGTGAGGTCTCCGGGGGAATATACATGGCACATCAATCCTTTTTGGCTGCAACTAATTGGTCCTACTCTTAGCTCTAGAATCTTAGAATATTTTCGTTTTAATGATGGGTCATCATCTACGAGATTTATATTGGATGCTATGAAAGCATATGTACGGGGAATATGCATAGGGGAGATCAATAAGATAAAATCCAAAGTAAAAGAGTTAACCCAAAAATTGCAATAGAATGTTTGCGAAAAGGAGGCACAGGTAGAATGAAATGGGAAAATGCACAGAAAATATTGCCTGATCATTTGCTATCATTAGCTTCTCAGAAACAACTGTTTGTTAAGCAAAGATACTTTATAAAGCAAGGGTCTCAAACTCGGCTGGGTAGATGGTCCGCATTCTTTGCATGACAAAATGACATTTTTAGGGATATCATTTTTTTTTCTATACACCTTTTGAATTTGTCCTCACCTTGTATTAACCCCTTTACAGCCCATGACGTACTAATACGCGTCTGTGCCCTGGGCTTTAAGAGCCTGACCCGTATTAGTACGTCATGGCGATCGTGCGCGTACACAGGCTGTGCGGGCGCGATCGCCGCCGGGTGTCAGCTGATTGTCACAGCTGACACCCGGTACTATGTGGAGGGAGCGGTCCCGCACCGCTCCCGGCACATTAACCCCCGCAATGCTGCGATCGAAGTCGATCGTAGCATTGCGGTGGCAAGGGGAGGTGATCGCAATACTCACCTCCTCTTCCGGCCTCCAGCGCTGTCTGCCGCGGCTTCCCGGGTGTTGCCATGATGACCCGATGTTGTCATGACAACATCCGGGTCACCAGACAGCAGGAAGATTGTTTGGTCATGCGCAGTGCATGACCGAACAATCTTCTCACTGTGCAGCGCTGACTGCCTGCATGGCTCAGGGATGGTGCTCCATCCCTATGCTATGCAGGCGATCAGAATAAAAAAAGTGAAAGTCCCAGAGTGGGACAAAGTAAAAAAGTGTAAAACCTCTCAGAAAGTGAAAAATTTTTTTTAAAAAAATTGTAAAAATATTTAAAAAAAACTAAAAAAAAATAATCCACCAAAAATAAAAATATACTGTACCGCCCCAATGGCAAACATGGTGGAGGCGTAGGTTTCCTCCTATCAGAACTCTGCGCTTTCACCAAAATCCCACTGCCACCCTCCGTTACACTCCCCTCTTTTGAGGTGCACTGTGTGCGCATCTATTCCCCCTCCAACCTCCAACTGGCTGTCGTTTACCAACCCCCAGGGCAAGCCACCACCTTCTTAGACCATTTCACTACCTGGCTGCTTCACTTCCTTTCCACTGACATCCCCACTATCATAATGGGTGACTTCAACATCCCCATTGACACTTCCCACTCGTCTGTCTCTAAGCTCCTATCCCTCACTTCCTCCTTTGGACTCACTCAATGGTCTTCCACACCCACCCACAAAGATGGCCACACACTGGACCTCATCTTCACCCGCCTCTGTTCCCTATCTAACCTCTCTAACTCACCACTCCCTCTCTCTGACCATAACCTCCTCACATTCTCTACCCTCTCCTCTCCGGGTGCACAATCCCCACTCCACAAACTCACACACTCTCGCAGAAATCTCAAACACCTTGACCTACACTCTCTCTCTGAATCCCTCCTTCCTCTCACAGACATAAATTCCTTACACAATGCAGACGTTGCTGCCGCTTCATATAACACCACAATAGCTTCAGCTCTAGACTCGATCGCCCCTCTCACACACACCACACCTCGCACATTCAACAGGCAACCCTGGCACACTAAACTTACCAAAGAACTGCGCCGGGCCTCCAGGGTTGCGGAGCGGAGATGGAAAAGGTCTCACTCCATCGAGCACTTCATCGCATTCAAGCAATCCCTCACTAATTTCAAGTCCGCACTCACTACAGCAAAACAAACCTACTTCTCATCTCTCATATCCTCCCTATCTCACAACCCTAAACAGCTATTTAACACTTTCAACTCTCTC
The DNA here is from genome assembly GCF_046119375.1 of Phyllobates terribilis. Taxonomy (NCBI): domain Eukaryota; kingdom Metazoa; phylum Chordata; class Amphibia; order Anura; family Dendrobatidae; genus Phyllobates; species Phyllobates terribilis. The sequence continues at coordinate 12,080,816 of NW_027362796.1, forward strand.
CTTCGTCCCCCAGCACCTCCTCCCTCTTCTCTCATCTCAGCCGACGACTTTGCCTCATTCTTCAAACAGAAGATTGACACCATCAGACAAAACTTTGGCCTAAAGTCCACACAACCCCTCCTCATATCTACTCAACCCTCCTCCTCCAAACCCCACTTCTCCACCATTACAGAAGGTCAAGTCTCCTCTTTACTCTCCAAATCACACCTCACCACCTGCGAACTTGACCCAATCCCATCCCACCTCATCACTAACCTCACCACAGTCTTCATCCCAACCCTAACCCACCTCTTCAATCTATCACTAACAACCGGAGTCTTCCCCTCATGTTTCAAACATGCCGCAATCACACCCATCCTCAAAAAGCCCTCCCTTGACCCTTCCTCTCTGACCAGCTACCGCCCCATATCACTCCTCCCCTTTGTCTCAAAACTTCTAGAACAACATGTCCACCTTGAACTGTCCTCCCACCTCTCCTCCTGCTCCCTCTTCGACCGTCTACAATCTGGCTTCCGACCGCATCACTCGACTGAAACTGCCCTGACCAAAGTCACCAACGACCTACTAAATGCCAAATCCAAGCAACACTACTCCATCCTCCTCTTTCTGGACCTGTCATCTGCCTTTGACACAGTGGACCATTCCCTCTTACTCCAGATTCTCTCATTTCTTGGCATCACGGACTTGGCTCTATCTTGGATCTCCTCATACTTAACAGACAGGACATTCAGCGTCTCCCACTCACGCACCACCTCCTGATCTCGCCCCCTATCTGTCGGTGTCCCCCAAGGTTCAGTTCTAGGACCTCTGCTCTTCTCCATCTACACCTTCGGCCTGGGACAGCTCATAGAGTCTCACGGCTTTCAGTATCACCTCTATGCTGACGACACACAGATCTACCTCTCTGGACCCGATATCTCCTCCCTACTAACCAGAATCCCACAATGTCTGTCCGCCATCTCATCCTTCTTCTCCGACAGATTTCTAAAACTCAACATGGATAAAACAGAGTTCATCATCGTTCCACCCTCTCATTCACATCACCCATCCGACCTATCCATCTACGTCAATGGCTGTTCACTCTCCCCAGTCCCACAAGCTCGCTGCCTTGGGGTAACCCTGGACTCTGATCTCTCCTTCAAGCCACATATCCAAGCCCTTTCCACCTCCTGCCGACTCCAACTCAAAAACATCTCCCGGATCCGTGCATTCCTCAGCAAAGACTCTGCAAAAACACTAGTGCATGCCCTCATCATATCCCGCCTCGACTACTGCAACCTCCTGCTCCATGGCCTCCCTTCCAACACTCTTGCACCTCTCCAATCTATGCTAAACTCTGCTGCTCGACTAATCCTCCTGTCCCCCCGCTATTCCCCGGCCTCTCCTCTCTGTCAATCCCTTCACTGGCTCCCCATTGCCCAGAGAATTCAGTTCAAAACTCTAACCATGGCATACAAAGCCATCCACAACCTGTCTCCCCCATACATCTGTGACCTAGTCTCCCGGTACTTACCTGCACGCAACCTCCGATCCTCACAACATCTCCTTCTCTACTCCCCTCTTATCTCCTCCTCCCACAATCGTATACAAGATTTCTCCCGTGCTTCCCCCCTACTCTGGAACTCTCTACCCCAACATATCAGACTCTCGCCGACCGTGGAAACCTTCAAAAGGAACCTGAAGATCCACCTCTTCCGACAAGCCTACAACCTGCAGTAAACACCACTGCACGACCAGCTCTACCCTCACCTACTGTATCCTCACCCATCCCTTGTAGACTGTGAGCCCTCGCGGGCAGGGTCCTCGCTCCTCCTGTACCAGTCGCTGACTCGTTTTGTTAAGATTATGTAAATGCTTTTGTTATGTACAGTACAGACCAAAAGTTTGGACACACCTTCTCATTTAAAGATTTTTCTGTATTTTCATGACTATGAAAATTGTACATTCACACTGAAGGCATCAAAACTATGAATTAACACATGTGGAATTATATACTTAACAAAAAAGTGTGAAACAACTGAAAATATATCTTATATTCTAGGTTCTTCAAAGTAGCCACCTTTTGCTTTGATGACTGCTTTGCACACACTTGGCATTCTCTTGATGAGCTTCAAGAGGTAGTAACCAGAAATGGTTTTCACTTCACAGGTGTGCCCTGTCAGGTTTAATAAGTGGGATTTCTTGGCTTACAAATGGGGTTGGGACCATCAGTTGTGTTGTGCAGAAGTCAGGTGGATACACAGCTGATAGTCCTACTGAATAGACTGTTAGAATTTGCATCATGGCAAGAAAAAAGGAGCTAAGTAAAGAAAAACGAGTGGCCATCATTACTTTAAGAAATGAAGGTCAGTCAGTCCGAAAAATTGGGAAAACTTTGAAAGTGTCCCCAAGTGCAGTTGCAAAAACCATCAAGCGCTACAAAGAAACTGGCTCACATGAGGACCGCCCCAGGAAAGGAAGACCAACAGTCACTTCTGCTTCTGAGGATAAGTTTATCCGAGTCACCAGCCTCAGAAATCGCAGGTTAACAGCAGCTCAGATTAGAGACCAGGTCAATGCCACACAGAGTTCTAGCAGCAGACACATCTCTTCAACAACTGTTAAGAGGAGACTTTGTGCAGCAGGCCTTCATGGTAAAATAGCTGCTAGGAAACCACTGCTAATGACAGGCAACAAGCAGAAGATACTTGTTTGGGCTAAAGAACACAAGGAATGGACATTAGACCAGTGGAAATCTGTGCTTTGGTCTGATGAGTCCAAATTTGAGATCTTTGGTTCCAACCACCGTGTCTTTGTGCGACGCAGAAAAGGTGAACGGATGGACTCTACATGCCTGGTTCCCACCGTGAAGCATGGAGGAGGAGGTGTGATGGTGTGGGGGTGCTTTGCTGGTGACACTGTTGAGGATGTATTCAAAATTGAAGGCATACTGAACCAGCATGGCTACCACAGCATCTTGCAGCGGCATGCTATTCCATCCGGTTTGCGTTTAGTTGGACCATCATTTATTTTTCAACAGGACAATGACCCCAAACACACCTCCAGGCTGTGTAAGGGCAATTTGACCAAGAAGGAGAGTGATGGGTGCTACGCCAGATGACCTGGTCTCCACAGTCGCCAGACCTGAACCCAATCGAGATGGTTTGGGGTGAGCTGGACCGCAGAGTGAAGGCAAAAGGGCCAACAAATGCTAAGCATCTCTGGGAACTCCTTCAAGATGGTTGGAAGACCATTTCTGGTGACTACCTCTTGAAGCTCATCAAGAGAATGCCAAGAGTGTGCAAAGCAGTCATCAAAGCAAAAGGTGGCTACTTTGAAGAACCTAGAATATAAGACATATTTTCAGTTGTTTCACACTTTTTTGTTAAGTATATAATTCCACATGTGTTAATTCATAGTTTTGATGCCTTCAATGTGAATGTACAATTGTCATAGTCATGAAAATACAGAAAAATCTTTAAATGAGAAGGTGTGTCCAAACTTTTGGTCTGTACTGTATATCCCTATCACATGTAAAGCGCCATGGAATAAATGGCGCTATAATAATAAATAATAATAATAATAATAATGAAAAAAAAAAAATAAAATAAAAGTACACATATTTGGTATCGCCGCGTCCGGAACGACCTGACCTATAAAACTGTCCCACTAGTTAACCCCTTCATTGAACACGGTAAAAAAAAAAAAAAACGAAGCAAAAAACAATGCTTTATCATACCGCCAAACAAAAAATGGAATAACAAGCGATCAAAAAAATGAATAAAAATAAAATGGTACCGCTGAAAACGTAATCTTGTCCCACAAAAAACAAGCCGCCATACAGCTCCATAATCCGAAAATTCAAAAAGTTATAGCTCTCAGAATAAAGCGATGCAAAAAAATAATTTTTTCTATAAAATGTCTTTTATTGTGTAAAAGCGCCAAAACATAGAAAAACAATATAAATGTGGTACCGCTGTAAACGTACTGACCCGAAGAATAAAGCTACCTTATCAATTATACCACACGCGGAGTAGAATTAAAAAAAACAAACAAAAAAACAATTCCTGAATTGTAGGTTTTTATTTATTCTGCCTCCCAAAAGCTGGAATAGAAAGCGATCAAAATATGTCACATGCCTGAAAATGGCACCAATAAAAACGTCAACTTGTCCCGCAAAAAAAAATACATCACATGACTCTGTCGGCCAAAATATGGAAAAATTATAGCTCTCAAAATATGGCGATGCAAAAACTAGATTTTACAAAATATGTGTCTTTTAGTGTGTGACAGCTGTCAATCATAAAAATCCGATATCATTCTGGTATCTCTGTAGTCGCGCCGACCCGAAGAATAAGGTCGTCTAATCACTTATACCGCATGAGGAACGGCGCAAAAAATAAACACTACGGCTGGGGTTGGGGTTAGGGTTGTGCTAATGTTAGGGTTGGGGTCAGGGTTGGGCTAGGGTAGGGATAGGGTTGGGGGTAAGGGTTGTTTTTTTTTTTTATAAAAAAAAAAAATGACGATATGGCAACTAGTGTTGAACACAAGTGCTCGCTACTTGAGTTTGCATCGGGTACTCGGGTATGCATTGAGTATCGCGGGTGCTCGAGTATCCGCCCCATATGCTTCGCGGCCAAAATAACCTCGCAGGGATTGCCTGCCATGCTCGAGCGATCCCCGCATGTTTTTTTGGGGGTGTCTAATAACCGTGAAACATGCGGGAGGGGACTCGAGCATTTCACTTGAGCACCTGTGATACATGGTGCATACCTGAGTACCCGATGCAAACTCAATTAGCGAGCACTTGCGCTCAAGACTAATGACAACTTATTCAATATGATGACCTAATGTCATCAAATTTTGTGTCGTACCTCTGGGTTCAAAATGTTCACTATACCCCTTGATAAAATCCTTGAGGGGTGTAGTTTCCAAAATGGGGTCACTTGTCGGGGGTTTCCACTATTTAGGCACATCAGGGGCTCTTCAAACTCGACATGGCGTCCGCTATCGATTCCAGCCAATTTTGCGTTGAAAGAGTCAGACAGTGCTCCTCCCCTTCTGAACTCTGCTGTGCGTCCAAACACTGTATTTTCCCGACATATGGGGTATTGGCGTACTCAGGAGAAATTGCACAAAAGTTTTTGGGGTCCATTTTCTCCTCTTACCCTTGTGAAAATAAAAATATTGGGGCTAAAACATCATTGTTGTGGAAAAAGTTTGATTTTTTTATATTCACGGCTCCATGTTATAAACTTCTGTAAAGGACTTGGGGGTTCAAGGTGCTCACCACACATCTAGATAAGTTCCCTGAGGGGTCTAGTTTCCAAAATGGTGTCACTGGTGGGGGTGACTGTTTAGGCACATCAGGGGCACATCCGCTAATTATTCAAGCAAATTTTACAATCAAAAAGTCAAATGGTGCTCCTTCCCTTCCAAACCCTGCCGCACGCCCAAACAGTGGTTTGCCCCCACATATGGGGTATGTGCTAACTCATGAGAAATTGCACAACAAACTGCATAGTGCAATTTCTTCTGTTACCCTTATGAAAATGCAAAAGTGGGGGCTGAAAAACATTTTTTGTGGGAAAAATGTGAAAATTTTATTTTTACGGCTTAATGTTATAAACTTCTGTGAAGCACCAGCTGGTTCAAGGTGCTCACCACACATCTAGATAAGTTCCCCGAGGGGTCTAGTTTCCAAGATGGTGTCACTTGTGGGGGGTTTCCACTGTTTAGGCACATCAGGGGCTCATCCGCTAATTATTCAAGCTAATTTTACAATCAAAAAGTCAAATGGTGCTCCTTCCCTTCCGAACCCTGCCGCGCTCCCAAACAGTGGTTTTCCTCCACATATGGGGTATAAGCTAACTCAGGAGAAATTGAACAACAAACTGCACAGTGCAATTTCTTCTGTTACCCTTATGAAAATGAAAAAGTGGGGGCTGAAAAACATTTTTGTGGGGAAAATGTGAAAATTTTATTTTTACGGCTCAATGTTATAAACTTCTGTGAAGCACCTGGGGGTTCAAGGTGCTCACCACACATCTAGATAAGTTCCCTGAGGGGTATAGTTTCCAAAATGGGGTCACATGTGGGGGGATTCCACTGTTTAGGCACATCAGGGGCTCCCCAAATGCAATATGGCGTCCGCTAATTATTCAAGCAAATTTTACATTTAAAAATTCAAATGGCGCTCCTTCCCTTCCGAACCCTGCTGTGCACCCAAACAGTGGTTTTCCCCCACATATGGGGTATCTGCTTGCTCAGAAGAAATTGGGCAACAAACTGCATGGTGCAATTTCTCCTGTTACCCTTATGAAAATGCAAAAGTGGGGCTGAAAAACATTTTTGTGGGAAAAATGTGAAAATTTTATTTTTACGACTCAATGTTATAAACTTCTGTGAAGCACCTGGGGGTTCAAGGTGCTCACCACACATCTAGATAAGTTCCCTGAGGGGTCTAGTTTCCAAAATCGGGTCACTTGTGGGGGGTTTCCACTTTTTAGGCACATCAGGGGCTCCCCAAATGCAATATGGCGTCTGCTAATTATTCAAGCAAATTTTACATTTAAAAAGTCAAATGGCGCTCCTTCCCTTCCGTACCCTGCCGTGCGCACAAACAGTGGTTTTCCCCCACATATGGGGTATCTGCTTACTCAGGAGAAATTGATCAACAAATTTTGTGGTCTAATTTTTCCTGTTACCCCTGCGAAAATAAAAAAAATTGAGTCTAAAGTAACATTTTTGTGAAAAAAGTTAAATGTTAATTTTTTTCTTCCACATTCCAAAAATTCCTGTGAAGCACCTGAAGGGTTAATAAAGTTCTTGAATGTGGTTTTGAGCACCTTGAGGGGTGCAGTTTTTAGAATGGTGTCACTTTTGGGTATTTTCTGTCATAAAGACCCCTTAAAAAGACTTGAAATATGATGTGGTCCCTAAAAAAATGGTTTTCTAAATTTTGTTGGAAAAATGAGAAATCGCTGGTCAACTTTTAACCCTTATAGCTCCCCAGTAAAAAAAAATTTTGGTTCCAAAATTGTGCTGATGTAAAGTAAACATGTGGGAAATGTTATTTATTAACTATTTTGTGTGACGTATCTCTCTGATTTAAGGGCATAAAAATTCAAATTTTGAAAATTGCAAAATTTTCAACATTTTTGCCAAATTTCCATTTTTTTCACAAATAAACGCAAGTGATATCGAAGAAATTTTACCACAATCATGAAGTACAATATGTCACGAAAAACAGTCTCAGAATCAGGGAGATCCGTTGAAGCGTTCCAGAGTAATTACCTCATAAAGTGACAGTGGTCAGAATTGTAAAAATTGGCCTGGTCATTAATGTGCAAACCACCTTGGGTTGTAAAGGGGTTAATGACTCATCCTGGTCCTCATCTTGTAGTAATGTCTCATCCTGGTCCTCATCTTTTAGTAATGACCCATCCTGGTCCTCATCTTATAGTAATGCACCATCCTGGTCCTCATCTTGTAGTAATGCCCCATCCTGGTCCTCAACTTGTAGTAATGCACCATCCTGGTCCTCATCTTGTAGTAATGCCCCATCCAGGTCCCCATCTTGTCGTAATGTCCCCCATTCAGGTCCCCAACTTGTCGTAATGAACCCCATCCAGGTCCCCATCTTGTCGTAATGTCCCCCATCTAGGTCCCCATCTTGTTATAATGTCCCCATCTTGTAGGAATGTCCCCCATCCAGGTCCTCACATTGTAGAAATTTTCCTATCCAGGTCCCCACATTGTAGGAATGTTCCTATCCAGGTCCCCACATTGTAGATATGTCCCAATCCAGTTCCTCATATTGTATATATGTCCCCATCCAGGTCCCCACATTGTAGGAATGTCCCTATCCAGGTCCCCACATTGTAGATATGTCCCCATCCAGGTCCCCATATTGCAGGAATGTCCCCATTCAGGTCCCACATTGTAGGAATGTCCCCATCCAGGTCCCACATTGTAGGAATGTTCCTATCCAGGTTCCCATATTGTAGGAATGTCCCCATTCAGGTCCCTATATTGAAGGAATGTCCGCTGTTTCATTCTTCACATACATATATAAGAAAAAAAAAAGTCTCTTCTCACCTGTCCTCCGTTCCCTCGGTGTCCTTTCTGTATATGCGGGCGCAGGCACCATAGACCCCTTGACGATCGCGGCCTGGTCCAGGAGCTTCCTGCAGCTGCGCTTTAGTTCAGTGTATTGCTGCGCAGAGACCAATGCCTGCCACCGGCCTATCAGAGGCCAGCAGCTGACATCTACCCATGTTAGTGATGTCATGCACCGCTGCGCTGGGACGCGGATGTCCGCTGCTGGCCTCTGATAGGCCGGTGGCTGGCATTGGTATTGTATCATGCAGAGAGCCGGTCTCTGCGCAGCAATACACTGAACTAAAGTGCAGCTGTCGGCAGCTCCTGGACCGGGCCATGATCGGGTTCTATGGTGCACACAGGCCGCATGAACCAGTCTGAAGGGCCACATGCGACCCGCGTGTTTGAGACCCCTGGTTTCGGATGAGTCTGTCTCTCATACTCTGCTGACCTCACCCCTCCTTGGATAAACCCCCTTCCCACTGCCCCCTTTACTTTTTCCCTGCCCCTCTTCAGGGACGCCTGGAGCTGGTGCTCACACACTATCATACAGGTCACCACTCAATAAAGGTAATATGAAGCAATTAAAGTAGTGAAAGAGGTTAAAACATAACCTTTAATGAATACGTAGGTAAAAAAGATATAAAACGTCACTAGGACCTAAAATCCAGTTAATGCCTGCCAATGGTAGTAAAACAAAGCTACCTATCATAAATATGTACTCGTTATAAACAGGAATTTATATGGCATGAACACCAAATGTATCCAACCTGTATATTTAACAAGACAGTGGCAAGAAAAATGATAGAGCTGTCAATAACACATCTCAATAAGCGTGCAACATATCCGACGACCAGTCCTCACAATGTACTCACACAGTGGGTCCTCACACTGTATGCAGGAGGCTGTGTGGGTCCTCACACTGTATGCAGGAGGCTGTGTGGGGACTGATACTGTATATAGGAGGCTATGTGAGGGCTCATACTCATATAGGAGGTTGTGTGAGGGCTCACATTGTATAGAGGAGGCTATGTGTGGCTCACACTGTACAGTATATGGAAGGCTATGTGGGGCTGTAAAAAGGAGACTATGTGGTGGTTACTGTTCAGCAGCCACAGAATATTCATCTGACCACTGGACCACGGTTCTACAAATTGCTCGTCTCTATATACCAGTCATACTGTATATTCTCCTATATATATTGTACTGTATGTGGTATACTATGTATACTATGTGCACGGACATCAGATGAAGCACTAAAGATAATTAGTGACTGCTACATCATATACTATTATGTGGAGTTGAAGTTTACAATGATGATTTCATTGATCAAGTATGTCTGAAAACATATACAAAATAATAATTCATAGGTATCTATCTAGCAGACCTGGGCTTATGTGTGACCACCTTTACACTGCTGATATGTTATTTTAGGAGTGTAGAAAAACACAGCGTACTACACAGGGGCGGACACAGACTGTAGTGGGCCCCTGTGCAAGAATTTTTTGGGGGCCCCCCCGCCCTTCATAGGGGGCTTGAAGGCCCCCCCCCATGCATCTCTCATCCCCCCGTGCATCTCTGATTCCCCACACTCCAAGTTAATTAATTGTATGTAAAAAAAATACAACTTGTTATACTTACCCCCAGGGCCGGCTCCTGGTTTTTGTGGGCCCTGGGCGACAGAGTTTCAGTGGGCCCCTTTAACACATACCATGATTCATGATGCACAGATACCGCAGAGAAATATATATATATAGTACAAAGCCAAGGATTTCACTTACTACATTACATGAGCGATATCTATTGTAAATTCTACAATAGCTCAGAAACCGGCGAATCCTCACAACGCATAGTGCAGACCGGACAGTATAGTCCTCCATACAGTATTATGGGCACCATATCATGCTCCATACAGGATACTGACCCCCTTATAATGCTCCATACAGGATACTGGTCCCCATATAATGCTCCATACAGGATACTGGTCCCCATATAACGCTCCATAGAGGATACTGGTCCCCAATATAACACTGCATACAGAATACTGGCCCCCATATAGCGCTCCTTACCGAATACTGTCTTTTAATGCGCTATGCAGGATGTCACATCTACCCCCCATAAAATGCCCCATGCAGGATGTCACCTCTTCCCCCCATATAATGCCCCTTGCAGGATGTCACTTCCCCCCTTTTCAATGCCCCATGCAGCATGTCAGACCACCCCCTCCCTTATAATGCCCCATGCAGGAGGTCACCCCCCCTCCTTATAATGCCCCATGCAGTATGTCACCCACCCACCCTCTATATAATGCCCCATGCAGGATGTCACACCGCCTCCCTTATAATGCCCCATGCAGAATGTCAAGCCCCCCTCCCTTATAATGCCCCATGCAGGATGTCACTTTCCCCCTTCCCCTCTTATAATGCCCCATGCAGGATGTCACTTCCCCCCTTCCCCTCTTATAATGCCCCATGCAGGATGTCACTTCCCCCTTCCCCTCTTATAATGCCCCATGCAGGATGTCACTTCCCCCCTTCCCCTCTTATAATGCCCCATGCAGGATGTCACTTCCCCCTTCCCCTCTTATAATGCCCCATGCAGGATGTCACATCCATCCCTACCCCCATATAATGCCCCCATTCAGGATGTCAATTCCCCCCTCCCCCATATAATGCCCCATTCAGGATGCCAATCCCCCCCTATATAATGCCCCATGCAGGATGTCACACCCACTCTCCCCCCACCATTAAATGCCCCATGCCCCCATACATATAAAAAAAAAATCAAATACTCACCTCACTTCTTACTTGCTGCTAATCCAGACTCCAGCGTTGCGCGCGTCTTCCCGCTCTGTGATGTGACAGCTCAGGAGAGAGCGCGCGGTGTAAAGACGTCACCGCGCCCTCTGACCTGAGACGTCACAGTCAGAGCACGCAGCAGACGCTGCGGAGGCACGGGGAGGGGTAAGTATTGTGCCGGCGCCGTCACATGACCGGAGATGTCCCTGCGCTCAGCATGGGTCCCATGCTGAGCGCAGGCACATCTCCGGTCATGTGACGGCGGGGGGTCCTGCGGGGGGGGGCCCATGAGGAGAAGCACAAGAGGGGGCTCCGAGGGGGCCCCGACCGGCCGGGCCCCATGCTGGAGTCAGGGCAGTCATGCCATGATGGCGGCCCTGCTGGAGGCTGGAGGGGCCCCCTCTCCCTCGGAGGCCCCCATTCAATGAACCGGCTGCACAGGCGGTAGGTCCGCCCCTGGTACTACATCTCTAAAAAGGTATATCTGCTTTAAAAATAGTAATACATAAGAATAATATGTACTATGTCTGACCACTACAAACACTCATCTGAACTGGTCCAAGTGCTGTCAGCTTTTTTCACGGGCAACACTTAGACAATACGGTCGTGTGAATATAGGCTTATGATGCATCTGGCAATAAACATGTTAAGGATGGGCCGCTACTCATGGGCCACTGCTGTGTGCTTGCCCCCCAGGCTAAAATGTGCCAGCCAGCCCCTGCTGCACCGGGTGCCAGAAAACCTAGATACACCTTTGGAATAGGTATCTTGCAAAGTAAGGATGGGGTTTGGTGTTTTTAAGTGATTTTATTGACTCTGTGCATTTATATTTTGTATCAATAATATGATATGGTTATATATATCTTCTGGATATCAGGAGGGCTTATCCCTGTGCATTGACTCTCTCCTTCTCCTTCGATGTCCTGTATAGGCCAAAAAAAACTACGCGTTTCGAGGACTCACAGTTCCTCTTCGTCAGCTTCTCGCTGATAGTCAAACTGGTAACCTAATAAAGTCCAAACGCCCCCCACAAAGATAATACAACCAAAGAAATGGAGGAAGATCCAATACTATCAAGACGGTGCGAAAGGACATATGGAGGTGCAATAGAACTAAGATAGAATTCCAATAAGAATAGACTGTTTGTGAAAAAAATAATAATAAAAAAGACTTTGTTCAAACTTTCACAATTAGTTAAAAATGAATAAAAATTATATACTTATATTTCTGATGGCTATAAAAAACAGTCTGTTAATCAGTGTATATTACCAGGATAGTATAAATTTGGCACTTAGTACCATCCAGAGATAAAAAGGAAAAAATGAAGGAGAAAAATAAAAACATTATATTGTATCTCCAATAGGGGTATCAATGTATAGAAACAAATACATATATAAAATAGGTGGATTCAAAAGAATATATCCAAAAGACATATTATATTGATAAAATATAAGGAGGTTCATAAAAGTGCAATGTAAATGTTCAATTGGTACTGGGATAAAAAATACATACAGTATATACCGCTGCGAGTTAAAGGCATACAGCTGACTCTCGTGATTAAGGCCCTTCAGAGCCAAGCTATTTAATGTGAAGAACCATTTGGATTCCATCCGCGACATTAATCTCAGGTAATCACCTCCCCTCCATTTTCTGGGGACTAATCGGAGCCCACAAAACTTAGTGCCCTTATAAGATTGGTTGTGGAACTTCCGGTAGTGCCGGGACAGTGGATGCCCTTCAAAACCTTCATTCAAGTATGGCCCGGACTGCTTCCCCCCATAGGGGCCTTAAGGGGAGGGCCGCATGACTCAGGAGGTCTGCTAGGCCGTAATTTGGGGTGGTAAGGGGTTAATGTAAGGAATAGAGTTTTGGGCGTGAATTTGTAGGGGAGGAGTATAGGGGCAGGGGGATAGTACAGGGTTATCTGATTGGATAGTGGTGGGTATCTCTGTGGGGGGTATATAAGGTGAGGGGTGGTGGGGGTAGTCCATTCGGGAAAAGTTTAACATACCTGAATCTACGTCGGGTCCTGAGGAATGGAGGCTCTTTTCCAGGAGATCTGTTCCTTGGCTGAGAGCAGGGGACAGCTGTGGCTCCAGGATCAGCTGCAGCGATGGAACACTGAAGAGACGGCCAGAGAGGTGGCTGCACCCGCAGCACCTCAGAGAGGTGCAAGGAGGTCCAGGCCGCCGGAGAGACTCAGCCCGGAAGGGACTCGTCGGACCAGGCGCCGGTTGCAAAGCCCCTCCAGGGACTCCTCCGGATCACAGGCACAACCCCAGCCCCCATCTGCCGCACACCGCTCTGGAAGAATCTCTCAGCGTCGGCATCATCCAGAGGCCGGGGTGAGTGACGTCGTTGGCTCAGCCCCCCTGTGAGGTCATCCCGGTCATGTGGCACCACTATCCAGGAAGTGCGGGCTGCTCAGGAGAGCAGGGCCTCTGCTGCTGAAGGAGGGAGAGATACATTATATGAACGGCCGGGGCTTCCACTTCAGGCCCTGCGAGCAGCCAGGGGAAGGAGAGATGAGCCTGAAGGATGCCGGACCCAGAGAGCAGAAGGAGAAAGGAGGGTGAATAGGTCAGCCAGAGCTATTTCAGGAGAGCGGCAGGTACAGCCGTGCCGGGCCTATGCAGCGGGGAAAGCAAAGCAGTACCGGTCAGTTGGAGCTGACCCAGAAGAACGGCAGGTGCAACCGCACCGGGCCCAGGCGTCAGGATCAGCAGGACCCCGGCGGCGGAGATCGGGAAGACCAGTGCGGGGGGCCAGGAGACGACCCACCCAGGATGTCGGTAGCACCGAGGACCGGTGCGATGTCCATGGGAGAGGGCAGATTGCTGCTAGGGATGCGGGCTGCAGGCATGCAGCTGAAGTCTCTCCTCCTCCCAGACAGCGCGCTATTGTGGATAGGAGGTCAAGGTCTAGCGGTGGGTTGACTCCGTCGGGTTTACCTGGCGATGTCCCTGAGCCTGACTCTGCCTCTGAAGAAGAGGGCCAGATTTCATCTAGCAGTGAAGAGAGTGGGGACGATCGCCGCGGAGGACACGAAACGGCTGTTCCGAGGCTTCCTCGTAGTCGGCCTGGTAAGTCACATGGTTTAAATGCGCCTCCGGGGAATGCGGATGATGTAGATCAGAGGGAGCGGTATTTTCAGAGGGGCTTGGCGGCTGACAGGGTGACGGGTAGTGACGTTTTGTCGGAATTTCTTAGCATGGTGCGGGGTTTTTTGTCACCTGCGGCAGGTCCTAGCGGAGTTTGGCAGGGTGGTGCTGGAGGTTCAGGGGCAGTTGCGGAGACCCCGGCAGTTGTGAGTGGAGGTATTCCCACGCCAGTTGCAGATAATGAGACGGTTGCGGCACCAGCGGCTGCGGCGACTCCAGTGGATACAGTGCGGTTGGATGACAGAGTGAGGGGCGAGGTTTATGTGTGCTTTGATGGCCCTTTGGGAGCTCATTTAAAGCAGGAGGTGCAAGAAAAAATATGGAAGGATGAGTACGTGGAAATTTTTTCTTTGTTACCGTTGGAGAAGTTTAATTTGGACAGGGTAAAGCCAGATGAGAGTAAGAAGGATGAGGAGGAGCGCAGGCGTTATCGTCTGATTCCTCGCACTTTTCAAAATTGGCTGCAGGCGTTTACCACACTAGCGAGTGTGATTGGTGAGAAAGCTCTGTTCTGCATTATTTTGTTATTTAGATTCGATTAGTGAAGCATACCGTGCTTATGGCGGGACGGCCTGGCTGAGATATGATGAACAGTTTAGGCAAAGAAAGGCAGTCCGTCCGAGTTTACGGTGGGACCACAATGAGATTAGTTTGTGGTTGTGATTGATGGCAGCATCAAGGTCGGCCTTGCAGTTCTTTCCTGAGAGTAGCGGGGGTTCTGCCAATTCGGCGGCATCCTCGTCAGGCTCCAGGAAGGGGCTGTGCTGGCAGTTTAACGAGTGGGAATGCCGTTTTGGCACAGACTGTAAGTTTAAGCACGAATGTTCAGGCTGCGGAGGGTCCCACAGCCATTCCAAGTGCTTTAAGAAAGGAAAGAAAAAATCAAGCGACTCTTTTTCAAAAAGGGAGGACACCAGTGAGAATAGATCGGATGCTTCCGTTTCTAATTAGGTATCCAGATAAGGAAGCAGCTGTGTTGTTGAGGGATGGTTTTAATTTTGGCTTCAGGATTCCGTCTGCAGTTGTGCCACGTATGGTGCGGCCTAAGAATTTGATTTCGGCTCGGATGCATGCGGCAGTTGTTAAGGAAAAATTGGATAAGGAAATTAAGTTAGGTCACATGGCTGGTCCTTTTTTTGGAACCTCCGTTGCCGTGTTTATGTGTTTCTCCTCTGGGCGTTGTGCCCAAAAAGGAGCCTAACCAGTTTCGGTTAATCCATCACTTGTCGTATCCTCATGGTAGTTCAGTTAAAGATCGTATTGATCCAGATTTGGCATCTGTATCGTATGTTTCTTTTGACAAGGCCGTGGACTGGGTGCGGAGGCTGGGAAAAGGATCTCTCATGGCAAAAACTGACATTGAGTCCGCTTTTCGTCTGCTTCCGGTACACCCAGACAGTTTTAATTTGCTTGGTTGTTTTTGGGACGGTCATTATTACGTGGATTGTTGTCTACCAATGGGATGTTCGATCTCGTGTTCCTACTTTGAAAAGTTCAGTTGTTTTCTTGAATGGGTAGTTAGGGAGGAATCTGGCTTGGACTCTGTATTGCACTATTTAGATGACTTTTTGTGTATTGGGCCAGCTGGGTCCTCAGTTTGTTCTTTGCTGCTTAGGACGGTTGAACAGGTAGCATCTCGCTTTGGCATTCCGTTGGCCCCGGAGAAAACGGAGGGCCCCTCCACGGTTTTGAAGTTTTTGGGCATTGAATTGGATTCCGTCAGGATGGAATGCTGCTTGCCAGAGGACAAGTTGTTAGATCTGAAGTCTTGTGTCCAAGAGGCTTTGCGGGCAAAGAAATTGCGCCTGCGCCAACTGCAATCTCTTTTGGGTAAGTTAAATTTTGCGTGCAGGATTTTTCCTATGGGAAGAGTTTTTTCATGTAGGTTGGCTCAGGCGACAGCTGGCATTAAACATCCGTTGCATTTTGTAAGGATGAATTTGGAACACAAGGTGGATTTGTCCATTTGGGCGGATTTTCTTCAATCTTATAATGGCAGGTCGGTTTGGATGGATCTAGTCGTTTCTAATGTGGATCTGGTTTTGTTTACAGACGCGTCAGGTTCTTATGGTTTTGGGGCCTATTTCGGTGGAAAATGGTGTGTAGGAGAGTGTCCGGAATCATGGAAGGATGCAGGATTGACAAGAAACATGGCATTGCTGGAAATGTTTCCTATTGTGGTGGCTTTGGAGGTTTGGGGCTCTGAGCTAAGGAACAAGAAAGTGCGTTTCTTCTGTGACAACTTGAGTGTAGTGCATTGTATTAACAACTTGTCAGCTGTTTCATTGCCGGTTCTGTCTCTTTTGCGCCATCTAGTGCTCAGGTGTTTGGATTTTAATGTCTGGTTTTGTGCTGTTCATGTACTGGGTGCTCAGAATTCAATAGCTTCTGTCCCGCTTCCAGTGGGATCGTTTTCGGGAACTGGCGCCGGACACGGAGCAGTTGGAAACCGATTGGCCCCGGTGGTTGTGGGATCTAGTGTCCATGCAGCGTTGAATTTGGTGAGGTGTTCTGTTAACCCCAGTACTTGGTCTCGATATGTTTCTGCGTGGCGTCTTTGGCAGGAGCTATAGGAGTCGGCAGGTGAGCAGGTGACGGAAGCGGACCGTCCCTATTTATTGTTGTACATGATCGGCAGGGCATTTCAGGAGGGTTTATCGGGCTCAACTGTAGCTGGTAGGTTAGCAGGTTTGGCCTTCTTCTTTAAGTTAAGTGGTTGGAGGGACTTTACCAAGGATTTCTTGGTTCGCCAGGCGATGAAGGCATTTCGGAGGAGCTATCCGGTATGTGATTTGCGGCGCCCGGTATCGTTTGAAATACTGGGTCAGCTTTTGCGTTGCCTTAGCGGTGTGTGTAGTTCTGAATATGAATGTCGGCCATTTGGGGCGGCCTTTGTTCTGGCGTTTTTTGGGGCATTTAGGATAAGCGAATTGGTGAGCAAGAATGTTAAGTGTCATGGCGGGCTGTTATCGAAGGAAGTAGTGTGCTCGGAGGAGGCAGTATGGTGTTATTTGAGGCGGTCAAAAAATGATACAGCTGGTAAGGGTTGTTTGGTGGAATTGTGGGCTGTGGACGGTTTGTTTGAATGCCCTGTGAGATGGGTTTCTGCATTTCTGGAGGTGAGAGTTCCATCATCGGGTGCCTTTTTGTTACATCAAGATGGATCTGCATTATCAGTGTATCAGTTTATTACCATCTTCAGGCGGGGTTTAGCTAGTTGTGGTCTGATTGGTTTGGAGTTTGGTTCTCATTCGTTTCGGATTGGGGCCGCCACTGAGGCTGCTCGCTGGGGTTTGGGGGTTAAAGCTGTGAAAAAGATTGGTCGCTGGGAGTCGGCGAGGTATCGGTCTTATGTCCGGCCTCATATGTTATAAGATTTTTCCCCAATTTTTTGATAGTGTTATTATGTGGTAACGAGTTTCTTTTCTTCTTTACATTCCCCCCCCCCCTTTATTTTATGTTTCAGGACCCCCTCGGTTGCTCTGGGTGCTAGGTCACTCGTATGTATATTGGGGTTCCATTCAGGCTGACGCATGAGGGGAGGGCCGCATGACTCAGGAGGTCTGCTAGGCCGTAACTTGGGGTGGTAAGGGGTTAATGTAAGGGCGCAAATTTGTAGGGAAGGAGTATAGGGGCAGGGGGATAGTACAGGGTTATCTGATTGGCTAGTGGGGGGTATCTCTGTGGGGGGTATATAAGGTGAGGGGTGGTGGGGGTAGTCCATTCGGGAAAAGTTTAACATACCTGAATTTCCCGCCCACCCGCCCTATTTGCTTAGCAATTTTGCATATTGTTCCTTGTTAAATTGTCACAGCGGTTGGCGGAAAAGGAGGGGGGTTTTGAAGGCGGTTGCTTACATCAAAGGAGGACGGGGGAGCCCACTGCAGGGATGGGTGACTCCCATCGGTGTTAAGCGGGTGTTAAAAATTTAAAACGGGTCCCTACTGAGCGAGGTCTCAGCGGGACATTTCTGGATGGGCAACAGTCAGCTGGGTCCCCCTGGGCCGTTTGCGGTACGGCTAGGGGTGGCATGGTGGAGCTGTTTGTTGCAGTTTTCAAAATGTATGGGCAACAGTCAGCTGGGTCCCCCTGGGCCGGTTGTGGTGCGGCTGGGGGTGGCATGGTGGAGCTGTTTGTTGCAGTTTTTCTCCAAAAAGTGGTGGAGCCTTCAATTCCCCCTTCTCCTTTTCAGAGTTAATTTAATTTTAATTAATGTTATTTATGTTTATGACGCGCCCCCTGGGCCGTGTTTCAGGGGATACCCGGAGCCGGATCTGGATGGGGTAGTAGTCCTTGTGGCGGTGACCCGGTCCGCACCCAGAGTGTCAAACTAAGTGGCAGTCTAAAGCAGTAGATGTTACTTTGATTGTCGACTACGCCACCCGTTGAGTGCGGCTTTGAAGCCGCCGCTGCAGAGCAGACCGCTGAGGCCGGTGGTAGGATTGTGCAGCGTGGTAGTATAACCCCCAACGGGAGGGGTATGGCCTCAGGGCAGCCGACGTGGATGATGGGGGTAGCAGGAACCACTCGGAGACGGTACGGTGAAGTTCAGGGTCTTTACTGGTAACAAAGATAGACCCTCCCGGAGTACTGGCTAGCGATTGGGGCCTGGTCAGTCCTTGAGCAGATGGGATCTCCCCTGGCCAGGTGGAGTTGTAGGCCTCCCAAACTAACGATACTCTTCTGGCTACCTTGCTAGAGGCGGGTATAAGTAGCCCACGTCCCTGAGTGTACCGTGTGGTGCTCACCCGTATGGCCGGTGACTCGGGGCCTTCTAATGGCTTCCGCTCCACGATGGCGGTGTTGGTCCCTCTCTTGTGACCGTGCCTTCGGGTTTCTGGGCCAGAGGACCTGCAAAACCCTGCCGATCGGTTTCTGCTGCTGGGTAGAAATTAGTCCCCACAGCCTCGGACTCCGGGTCCGGTGATAACTCCTCAGTCAGGGCGAGCTCTGCAGCTGCCAGCCCCTGACTCCTTGTAACACTGCTCCCACAGAGCTCCTGTTGTTTCTTCCTATAGCTGCTTCTCTTCTCTCTACTCTTGTCTTCTTCTACTCACTAACCCTGCCTCAGCCCCAGGTTTATATCGGGGAAGTTCTTCCCCTCCCAGGACTGGGCAGGAGGTGTGGCATGCATTGGATTCCTGACCAAGAGACCTCCCACCTGCTCTCAGACATAATATTGCATTACTGTGGAAACCAGACCCCTGGGGTGCCACATTCCCCCCTAGTGAAATTTAGTACTCCGGGACTAAACATATTTTTGTAACATAACAAGGTATAACAATAACAATAACAATAAGAAAAACACATAAAAATGGTTACGGAGTGTCCGCAACCGGGTGCAGTCTTTGAAGAAAAGCAAGGTGTCCATTTCACCAAAACAGGGAGACGTAACCAGGTAGGGGTCTGTCCAGCCCCGAGTCCTTAACAGTCTTTAGTCCGTCCTGGGTTACGCTCCAACTATATACAAAGGATTCCCGGTAAATCCACCAAAGACTCCTAAAAACAACTAGAAACACAAAATTACACACAAGCAACTATAGACAGGTAAACATTATAAAATAGCTTAAACATTTAGATCCTCCAACGTGCGGGTAACTGGCCTCTAGTGGCCCTAGTGGACCTACGGAGCTGACTGTCTGGCCCTGAACTACAGGGTGTAGGAGCTGTCAAGGGTAAACTGGGCAGCTGTCTACGGGCCCTTTGGCTCACTAGGGGTGTGGCAGGCTCACTGCAAGCAGAGGGTTGATCCTCCTGGTCTGCTGGTGTGGGGTCTTCTGCCTCCTGGACCGGCTGTTCTTCCAGCTCTACCTGTTGCTCCGTAGGTGCTTGGGATGCTGGTTGGAGGAAGGTGAGTACGGGTACCATAACTGCACCATTGACTTGAGGCCAAGACCGAGGGAAGTCTCCGAGCACAGTACTAACCATATCTTCCTTTTCCTCTACGGGTCGATGGTCTTCTTGTTCCTCTTCAGGGTTCCGTAGCTGTTCAGGACACTTTTTCAGGTGATCCCGGGATACAATGGCTATAGTCTCCCCTCCGTCTTTACTGATGGTACAGACCTTCGGGTTCTCGTGGCTTGAGGGCAGTACGGTGTACGGGTCCTTCTCCCACTGGTCGTCCAACTTGTGGAGCCGTCTTTTCCTCTTCAAGACCTGCTCTCCGGGTACCAGGGGAACAGCGGGAGCATACTGGTTGTAAGTTTTCTCTTGTCTTTCCCTAGCTTGACAGAGACTTCGCTCCACACTCTCCTGTACTTTCCGGTACTGCTGCTGCCTCTCTGTGTCCCAGTCTGCTTCTGGTGAAGTGTCCTCAGGTGTCAGGACTCCCATTTCCAGGTCAACAGGTAACTTACCAGGTCTCGCCCTCATTAGGTAAGCCGGGGTACAGTTGGTGGAACCCACCGGGATGTGGTTGTATAGGTCCACCAGATCGGGCAGCTTCTCAGGCCACAGACTGCGTTCTTCCAGGGGCAACGTTTTCAGAAGATCCATTACCACCTGGTTCATTTTCTCACAAAGTCCATTAGTCTGCGGATGATAGGGTGTCGTCCTTATCTCCCGGCAGCCATACAGATTGCAGAATTCCTGGAAGATCTCTGCTTCAAAGGCAGGTCCCTGGTCCGTCAGCACTTGGTCCGGGTACCCGTGTGGACGGCAGAAGTGCTGCTGGAAGGCTCTAGCTGCTGTTTGAGCCGTTAAGTCCTTGACGGGGACGACAACCAAGAACCGGGAGTAATGATCCACGATGGTTAGCGCGTAGACGTAGCCACTTCTGCTTGGGGTCAGTTTTACATGATCCAAGGCTACCAATTCCAACGGCTGCCGGGTGACGATGGACTGCAGGGGAGTCTTCTGGCTGGCACGGTCCTTCCTTCTTAGGTTGCACGGGCCACAGTCTCTGCACCACCTCTCGATGGCTCCCCTCATGCCTACCCAGTGGAACCGCCCGCGCAGCAGGAACTCCAGCTTCTTCCATCCGAAGTGTCCAGCCCCGTCGTGGTATGCCTCCATCACCATGGCTGCGTCTCTTCGTGGCACCACTACTTGCCAGATTAGTTCATGCGTCCGGGAGTTAACCATTCGGCGGCACAACTTCCCCTGATAAAGGAACAGTCGACTCTTCTCAGCCCACAGTTGCTTGGCTTCTTCCGGAGCGTCTGGGTCAAGGCGAGCCTCTGGCCGAGTCAGCATCTCCTTTACCAGCCGGACGGCAGGGTCACTGTCTTGCGTTTCCGCCCAGTTGTAGTGAGGCAAGGGGTTAAACGTAGCGGCTTGCTTACTCCCTACCCGGTGGGAACACTGGGTAGTCCCATGACGGTGAAACGCGGGGAGTTCGACTTCTTCCAGTCCCTCTGGATCTTCTCCTTCGTCCGGTAGATTTGGCATCCTGGACAGGGCGTCCGCGTTGGTATTGGAGCGTCCTGCCCGGTATTTGATTGTGAACTCGTAGTTGGACAGACGGGCCATCCATCTCTGCTCTAAGGCACCGAGTCTTGCTGTGTCCAGGTGTGTCAACGGGTTGTTATCCGTGTACACGATGAACCGGGAAGAAGCGAGGTAGTGCTTAAAGCGTTCAGTGACTGCCCACACCACTGCCAGGAACTCTAGCTTAAATGAGCTGTAATTCTCAGGGTTTCTCTCGGTGGGTCGCAGTTTTCGGCTGGCGTAAGCGATTACTCGTTCTTTCCCCTGCTGGATCTGGGACAGCACACCTCCTAGCCCGATGTTACTTGCGTCAGTGTAGAGGATAAAGGGCTGGCTGTAATCAGGGTACGCCAGGATTTCATCCCCCGTGAGGGCCATCTTCAGCTGGCGGAAGGACTCTTCTTCTAACTTCTCCCATCTGAAGGGCGGCTTCTGGTTCTTGGCCTTCCGGGACTGGCCTATCAGGAGGTCCTGCATAGGAGCTGCCTTTTTGGTGAAACCGGGGATGAATCTGCGGTAATAGCCTACCAACCCGAGGAACTGCCGCACTTCCTTTACACTGGAGGGACTTGGCCATTCCTTAATTGCGGTGATCTTATCAGGGTCGGGAGCCACTCCGTCAGCGCTCACCACGTGTCCCAGGTACTGCACCTTTGGCTTCAGGAGGTGACACTTAGAGGGTTTCACCTTCAGGCCGTAACTTGCCAGGGCTTCGAACACTTCCGCCAGATGTTTCAGGTGGTCCTCATAAGTCTTGGAATATACGATGACATCGTCCAGGTACAACAGGACCGTCTCGAAGTTTTTGTGTCCCAGACAGCACTCCATTAATCGTTGGAAGGTTCCTGGTGTGTTACAAAGTCCAAACGGCATGCAGGTAAACTCGCTAAGTCCCATCGGGGTGGTGAATGCGGTCTTCTCCCGGTCCGCCTCTGCTACAGGAACCTGCCAGTACCCGCTAGTGAGATCCAAGGTAGAGAAGAAGTTAGCAGATCTTAAAGCAGCCAAAGACTCCTCTATCCTTGGTAAAGGGTACGCATCTTTGTGTGTGATACGGTTAATTTTCCGGTAATCTACACACATCCTCATAGTGTTGTCTTTCTTTTTGACTAAAACTAGTGGGGCTGCCCAGGGGCTACAGCTATCCCGGATTACCCCAGCCTCCTTCATGTCTCTAAGCATCCTCTTGGCGTGTTGGTAATGTGCAGGGGGTACGGATCGATACCTCTCTTTTATGGGAGGATGATCTCCCGTGGGGATGTGGTGTTCTACCCCCTTGACTCGCCCGAAGTCTAACGGGTGTTTACTAAACACTCTCTCATACTCTTGAACCACCCGGTAGACTCCCTGTTTCTGGTGGGAGGGAGTGGAGTCAGTTCCCAAGTGTAGTTGCTGACACCAATCCTCCTTTACTTTCTTAGAGCCGTTACCTTCCTCCGGGTGAGATGGAGGCAAGGGTTCCACAGACTGTATAGAGTTTTGGTTGATGGTATATAATTTGGCTAGCGTGGCATACCGGGGTAGGTACACTTCCCTCTTCCCGATATTTATTATGCGAACGGGCACCCTCCCATGGCATACATTGACCACCCCCCGTGCTGTCAAAATGGTGGGCCTACTGTCTGAGTAAACTGGTTCTACCATTGCCTGGTAATCTCTACCTCTCGGACCAATAGCTGCCCGGCACCAAATCATCATTTCACTTTTTGGGGGCATGGCAATAGGGAAAGGGTCACACATTCTTACGCTACCAATCTCACCGCCGGAGAGTTCCACCTGTTGCCGTCGCATCAGTGCCCGGATCTCTTTCTGGAGCACTCGCTGCTCGCCGGAGCTGGCGTTCTTGGCAACCTGTTGTAAAAGGAAAATCACCTCTGCAAGACAATTTTCAATTACATTAGTTCCTAACGTTATCTTTGGGTGACTCTCGTGTTTGTCAATGTCTACAATGATCAGCCCCTGTGCTGCCAGTTCGACTCTACCAATTTTAATGGTCGCCTCCTTAAATCCGATCTGTGGCACGGGCTGACCATTGCTGGCGATGATACTCAAGTCGTCGTCAGGGTAGCGGGTTATATCCGAGTCATTCCAGTACTGCTTGAAGAGCACGTACGGGATGGTGGTGACCTGTGACCCGGTGTCCAGTAGGGTACTCATAGGGTTGCCATCCAGTACCACAGGCAAGACTGGACGTCCTCCCACATATTTGTCGCGCCAGTTCGATGGGCCTGGTGATCTTTTTCCTGGGGGTTGGCCCTCTACCCCCAGGTTGTGCCAGTTTAAAGGACAGTACCTTGCCATATGTCCGGGTTGATTGCAGCGGCGGCAGATGGGTCGTCCGTCCTCGTTGTACCGGTCACTGGGTCTTCCTCTGGCCGGTGGGGTCCTCCTTGGTCGACGCCACGGGATGTCCTCCGGTCCGGATGCCAGCTGGATCTTCCCTGGAGTGGAAGCCTGTAAAGACTGCACAGTTCGGGTTAGCGCAGCAACGCTTTTAGCTAGCCCTTGGACCTGATGGTGCAGGTCTAGAGCCGGGTCATTGTTCAAAGCCTGCGCATCAGCCCCCACAGGCCCTGCCGACAAGGGCGCCGCCTCCTGATGGTAAGTGATAGCTGGGCACCTGTGGGTCACAACGCCATCCGGTGCCGGTTCTCGGAGCACCCGGATGGCTCTGTCCTTGAACTGTGCAAATCCCAGATGAGGGTCCTGTAAGGCCATTGCCCGCAACTGGGTTCGGTGGACATTGCAATATAGTCCCTCTATAAATTGTTCAGTCAACAGCCTGTCCTCGTCTCCCACGCCGTCAGGGTCGGTCTGCTTAACGGCTCTCAGGGCCTCTTGTAGGTTCAGGGCATAGTCCCTTATACTCTCATGTGCCCGCTGTTTGCACCCGTAGAATCTAAGCTTGATCTCGGCTGAGGTGCGGGTATCAAAGGTGTCCCTCAGCCGGGTTAGTATCCCTGCGACAGTCCTTCCCCCAGGTGGCCAGGACTTTACCTCCCTTCGGGCTGCCCCGGTTAATTGGGCCACCAGGATGCTCACTTTTTGCTCTTCTGTGAGGGGGTACACCTGGAAGAGGCTATCCAGTTTTTCTCTGAAGTCCTGCAGGGTATGTGACTCCCCTGAGTACTGGGGTAGCCAGGCTGCCCCCGGGATATAGGGCATGGTGAAAGGCATGACCGCAACAGCGGTGGCGCTGGCGGGGTTTGAAGCGGTGAAGCTCTCCTCCGTATCCGACATCCTTCTCCCCCCTAGTGGACCGTGGCCTACCTTGCGATGATCCTCTTCTGTAGGCCGCGGCTCCGCAGTGGATCGTCAGGGTTGAGGACTTTCCGTCGCGCTCCTGTGACGTCGGCGTCTGCTGGGCTCCTTCCAGGACCTTACGCAACGTCCGGACGTGAGGCGGGGCTTCAGTTCTCGCGCGCTTTCGGAGTCCACGCCCCTCTTCTTCCCGCGCGGCGTCCTCAAGATGGCGTCCAATGGCGGGAAAACTCCACAGATGGCGGGAAGAAGGCTGAAGATGGCGCCGGATGGTGGGAATCTTCACGGATGGCGGGAATCTTCACCACAGGTGAGTTTGAAAGTCTCTTTTTCAGGCACGCAGTACCCGGTGGTTGCGGGCACGAAATCCTGCCGACTACGCCAAAAGTTGACGC
The DNA here is from genome assembly GCF_046119375.1 of Phyllobates terribilis. Lineage (NCBI taxonomy): Eukaryota > Metazoa > Chordata > Amphibia > Anura > Dendrobatidae > Phyllobates > Phyllobates terribilis. The sequence continues at coordinate 12,105,944 of NW_027362796.1, forward strand.
GCCCCCTGGGCCGTGTTTCAGGGGATACCCGGAGCCGGATCTGGATGGGGGTAGTAGTCCTTGTGGCGGTGACCCGGTCTGCGCCCAGGGTGTCAAACTAAGTGGCAGTCTAAAGCAGTAGATGTTACTTTGATTGTCGACTACGCCACCCGTTGAGTGCGGCTTTGAAGCCGCCGCTGCAGAGCAGACCGCTGAGGCCGGTGGTAGGATTGTGCAGCGTGGTAGTATAACCCCCAACGCGAGGGGTATGGCCTCAGGGCAGCCGACGTGGATGATGGGGGTAGCAGGAACCACTCGGAGACGGTACGGTGAAGTTCAGGGTCTTTACTGGTAACAAAGATAGACCCTCCCGGAGTACTGGCTAGTGATTGGGGCCTGGTCAGTCCTTGAGCAGATGGGATCTCCCCTGGCCAGGTGGAGTTGTAGGCCTCCCAAACTAACGATACTCTTCTGGCTACCTTGCTAGAGGCGGGTATAAGTAGCCCACGTCCCTGAGTGTACCGTGTGGTGCTCACCCGTATGGCCGGTGACTCGGGGCCTTCTAATGGCTTCCGCTCCACGATGGCGGTGTTGGTCCTTCTCTTGTGACCGTGCCTTCGGGTTTCTGGGCCAGAGGACCTGCAAAACCCTGCCGATCGGTTTCTGCTGCTGGGTAGAGATTAGTCCCCACAGCCTCGGACTCCGGGTCCGGTGATAACTCCTCAGTCAGGGCGAGCTCTGCAGCTGCCAGCCCCTGACTCCTTGTAACACTGCTCCCACAGAGCTCCTGTTGTTTCTTCCTATAGCTGCTTCTCTTCTCTCTACTCTTGTCTTCTTCTACTCACTAACCCTGCCTCAGCCCCAGGTTTATATAGGGGAAGTTCTTCCCCTCCCAGGACTGGGCAGGAGGTGTGGCATGCATTGGATTCCTGACCAAGAGACCTCCCACCTGCTCTCAGACATAATATTGCATTACTGTGGAAACCAGACCCCTGGGGTGCCACATTTACATGCTGTTATATAATAAATGAGGCTGCTGTGGCCATTATATCCAATGTCACAGTGTGGTGGTGGTTTTTATTTATAGTAAGTGGGGGAGTGCAGTGGGCTGTGTATAGTAGGCCGTATAGTCATACATTCCGGAGTCATGTGATAAAGTGTTCCTTCAGCCTTTTGATAACTTGCGCTTTGTACAGACATCTCCTCCTGCCAAGGTATAAAAAGGGCGTGGCTTGGGGTGTGGATAGGGGCGTGGTCAGACTACGCGTGCCGCATGGTTTCGCCCTCTTTCTAGTCCTCATAGGTTGGCGGTATGCTTGTACTGAGGAGATCTGGGATATCAGTGATTAGGTCCCATATTGTGCACTGTAAGGTCTGGAAAAGCTCCTTCTATCCGTCTCTGTAGCACCAGAGGAAGAACAGAGGGGAAAAGACAGGATTTTCTACATGTCGCGTTATGTAGATGTTCTGCAGATTTATCACAACCGTCCACAAGAAGAAACTGCCATCACAGAGCCGCCTTTAGCTGTTGGAAAAGTTTAAACTTAGTTTTGAATAGTTGCTATAGGCAACAAGGACTTTCTATTTACTCTGGGTCACATGATGCTGGTGCTGGGTGATGTCATGTGACGGAATGTTGTGGGTGATGATGTCAGAGAGGGCGTTGTGATGTCACCCTTGGGGTATATAAGGGGGCTCCATCCACCTGGAGCTCATATCTCATTGGCCATATCTTGGTGCTGAGATACCCCCTGGAGACAATGAGGATCGCCATATTGTTTCTGTGCTGTACCCTGTTCTACCCTGTGAATTACCATAGGCTGCCGGTGAGTACCTGTCTATTATTACATATGGAGGACGTTTAGAATCAGCTGCGGCAGGTGAAGGGGATGGGGAGGGGGGTCCTGTAAGAATTTACCTGCGGGAATAAGAGGTTATGGCAGGGAAAGGAGCTTAGGAAGTGACAGTCAGAGGGGATATAAGTGTGGGGTGACCCCTCTGACTCCCACATTCCTGCTTTGTCCTTGTAGTGATTAATGACTTTGGTGTTGTCCCTTATATATCACTTTGCGGTCACCAGTGATCGCTCCGCACTGTGATCCTAAACTACAGTCTCATTTACCTTTTTGCAAACGCCCAGAAGGGGAGGAGTGACATCACACCCATGTGAGCAGATCCCGCCCACTTTTACTGCAGTCGTAATGCGAGCTAGCTGTATTCTGTTTTCATGGCAATGTCAGCAGCTGCTCCCCCTAGTGTTTACAAGATGAAAACATCAAAAGAGTAAAAATATTTTTTTCAGATTTTATACCATTGAAACCTTTTTAAATATATATGTGTATTTATATATAAATATAAATACTTTACAATTTTACAATTGTAAAAAAATTGCTGACACTTTCCCTTTAAAAGATCTAAAGACGTTCTGCTTCATGTGCCATTGTGACCAATCACAGCACAGATTATATTTTTTAAACTTTTCTTGAAAAACTGAAGCTGCTCCGTGATTGGAAATCATGTGGAAGGGTTCTCTTTTAGACATTTAGTTAGGTCCAAAGTATCAGTGACATGATGGATAGAACTGTGCAATGATGTCACAGAGGGCTTTGTGATGTCACCCCTGGGTATATTAGAAGCCTCGGCCCATCTGCAGCTTGTATCTCATTGACCATACCTTGGTGCTGAGAGACCTCTGGAGATGATGAGTATCATCCTATCATTTCTGTGCTTTACGTTGCTCTACCCCCCACATTACAGTACACTGAGAGCGAGTATGTTCTCATCAATATGGAGGTCACAAGGATCAGCTAATGAGAATATCGCCTCTTGCAGGACTTCTCATACTGGACACGTGACCGTCCGTAATATGAAAGTCCAACTGTAAATAATATTCCATGGACCCTGGAGGTGAATCCCAAACTTAAGTCTTCCTGATCTTCTCAATGGGATATTTCTGAAAGTTGCTTGATAATGTATCCATCACTGTATAATAACAAGGGCTCTCTGTTTGACTGGATTGGGTATAAATATACAGGACTTTATTATGTTTTTTTTCTTTATTATAGGATGACCCACTACCCGTGGATCTCAGGAGAAGCACCTATCAAGCTTCCATCAATCTTCCTCTTTGGCTCTTCCGTGACACAGTTTTTGTTGCGGTGATGACACTACTGACAATACTAGAGTATTTGGCCTTAAGTCTTGTCCTGAGCAAGTGGGCAATGTCTGAACCTGGTGAAACAATCAGAAAACTCCTGAGAACAAAACCATTCTGAAGGAACAAAGTGCTTGTAAGGAGCCGATTTGCATCCCTCAGATTCAGGAGCAAGACTCCAGGAGAACACCTGTCCTGCCCAATGGCAAATGTTGTACTCCATCCATGGCTCCTGCACCGCAGGATGCGAAAAAGGTTCCTAGTTGCAACTATAAAGTGGCGTTCAGTGATATTGTCTGGGTCAGAATGATCCCTCACAACAATATAGGAAGAAGAGCTCGAAGTTCCACGGAGCATAAAGAGAGGTTACTGATTTTTCAGAGAAGCCAACAACCCAGAATTCCAGAGCCAAGAGCACCAGAACCTAGAACACCAGAACCTACCATGTCAGAACCTAGTATGTCAGAACCTAGAATGCCAGAGCCTGAAATGCCTACAACACCTCCACCCAAAATCAAGAGGAGAAGATGTTTCCTTAGATGTCTTAGAGGCGAGGAAGATTGAGAAGGCAACTGCTTGAACTTTCCCATTGCTCGTGTCTTCATCACAGGTTAGTCCTATACATGCTGTCTGATGGGCACCATCTTACTACATACAATGCAGCATTGCACCTGAAATCGAATGGATATTTTGTCACACACTTGCACTTTAGCACCTTATCATATGGCGCATATATCTATGAACGCTTTGCTAAGTATCACTGTCTAGTATGTGCTTCTGATGAACCTATTTTAGGAAACGTGTCGAGGTTTGGCATACTATGTACTTGAGTTTGGCGTACTATGTGCTTGTTGGAAAATTCTATTGCCATCTATAATCTACTAGATATTATAATGTCTCAGGTGGGATGCCCCATGCCGAATTGTTGATAACTGACTATGAGCATTGTCCTCTATTTCTTATCTACTATGGTTACAGGTTGATGTGAAGAGAGCTGTGCCATTGGTAGCGATTTTTCTACTGATTTGTCAGTTATATTTATGTTAGTTTAGCAAATTTCTGCTTGTAGGGTCTAATGTTTTAGCATAGTGTATGTTCTGTGAGCTAAATTGTCATATTTATGCACTAGATAGATTATAAATTGTGATGCTTATGTACAAGATAGATTATTAGTTTAATCGGTGATTTTTTTAAATATTTTTTAACATCAGGAGACTCAAGAATCGCATCTTACAGAAGACAAGAAGCCTAAATGCCGAAGGGTGATGACCTGTTGATGGCCCACAGCTGGAGGGTCATTACCTCTTGATGGCACAAAACTGGACAGAAGATAAAAACATTTGATGGCACACAGCCGGAGGGTGATGACCTATTGATGGCCATAGCCAGAGGGTCATTACCTGTTGATGGCACACAGCCGGACAGAGGATCATTACCTGTTGATGGCACACATCCGGATGGTCATTACCTGTTCATGGCGCACTGCCGGATGGTAATTACCGTTGATGGCACACAGCCGGAAGGTGATGACCTATTGATGGCCATAGCCAGAGGGTCATTACCTGTTGATGGCGCACTGCCAGATGGTCATTACCTGTTGATGGCACACAGCTGGAGGGTGATGACCAGTTGATGCCGCACTGCCGGATGGTCATTACCTGTTGATGGCACACAGCCGGACAGAGGATCATTATCTGTTGATGGCACACAGCCGGTCAGAGGATAAGATCTTTTGATTGCATACACCGGGTCCCTCCCTGATAACAAGGAACCCTGGGGAATACTGGTCATCTTGATCCCCCACTGACTATATACCTGCTCCACCTCAGCCTACACCATCATGGAGGACACTTCCACCTGTGTCCACTGTAAGGTTGGACTTTCTTTTATAATTACAGCAGATTAATAAACATCATAAAGCTGTAAAACTATCGAGTAATTTATTATAAAGAAATATAAATTATAATATATAGCTATAGAGTTCACATAAGACGACTAACTATAGAAAGCATGGTATCGCCTGATATATACTGTATATTCTAGATGGCGCTATTACACTAAATACATCACAACCTCCAGGGTGATATTACCGTACAATGCGAGATCACTAATAATGGCCACAGATTATGAGAAAATGACCAGCTCCATAGTCCTGGAGTTATTATAAATCTCTCTAGTGTGAGGCAGGGACTGGACGAGTGTTGGAGGGAGGTATATTCCCCCAGGACGTCCTTTATGTATCCATGCTGCAGAATCTGCCGTATACTTCTGTTCTAGCAGTCAGACATTTCACTCTGCAAATCACAGGCTCAACATTGTGTAAAACTACCACCGTAAATAAGAGCACTCAGAATAAAAACTAGCGGCATGCCGTGCACTGCCCACGTCATGTGTACGGGATACAGGACCTGCAGGACCTGGTACGGCCATTATAGTTGATAGATTAATGATACCTGTGCAGATGAAGGGAAAAAAAATATGTGCAACAACAGGAGGAGAAAGTCTCAAAATGTCATTTGAAAAGTATAATAGAGAAATGGGAAACTTCTGGAGATGCAGATAAGTGGTACCTGTTCCTTCTTGCACAAAGGCGGAGGTAGCTGTCCTGCTGCTGGGTTGTTGCCCTCCTACGGCCCCCTCCACATCTCCTGGTGTACTGGCCTGTCTCCTGGTAGCGCCTCCAGCCTCTGGACACAGCCAACCTTCTTGCCACAGCTCGCATTGATGTGCCATCCTGGATGAGCTGCACTATCTGAGCAACTTCTGTGGGTTGTAGAGTCTGTCTCATGCTACCACGAGTGTGAAAGCACAACCAACATTCAAAAGTGACCAAAACATCAGCCAGAAAGCATTGGTACTGAGATGTGGTCTGTGGTCCCCACCTGCCGAACCACTCCTTTATTGAGGGTGTCTTGATAATTGCCAATAATTTCCATCTGTCGTCTATTCCATTTGCACATCAGCATGTGAAATTGATTGTCAATCAGTGTTGCTTCCTAAGTGGACAGTTTGATTTCACAGAAGTTTGATTTACTTGGAGTTATATTCTGTTGTTTTAAGTGTTCCCTTTATTTTTGGAGCAGTGTATATAGATACATACAGTGAGTACGGAAAGTATTCAGACTCCTTTAAATTTTTCACTCTTAGTTTCATTGCAGCCATTTGATAAATTCTAAATAGTTCATTTTTTTTCTCATTAAAGTACACTCTGCACCTCATCTTGACTGAAAAAAACAGCAATGTAGAATTTTTTTGCAAATTTATTAAAAAAGAAAAACTGAAATATCACATGGTCATAAGTATTCAGATCCTTTGCTCAGACACTCATATTTAAGTCACATGCTGTCCATTTCCTTGTGATCCTCCTTGAGATGGTTCTACTCCTTCAATGGAGTCCAAATGTGTTTAATTAAACTGATAGGACTTGATTTGGAAAGGCACACACCTGTCTATATAAGACCCCACAGCTCACAGTGCATGTCAGACCAAATGAGAATCATGAGCTCAAAGGAACTGCCCAAGGAGCTCAGAGACAGAATTGTGGCAAGGCACACATCTAGCCAAGGTTATAAAATAATTTCTGCATTACTCAAGGTTCATAAGAGCACAGTGGCCTCCATAATCCTTAAATGGAAGAAGTTTGGGACCACCAGAAGTCTTCCTAGACCTGGCCGTCCAGCCAAACTGAGCAATCGTGGGAGAAGAGCCTTGGTGAGAGAGGTAGTGAAGAACCCCAAGATCACTGTGGCTGAGCTCCAGAGATGCAGTAGGGAGATGGGAGAAAGTTCCACAAAGTCAACTATCACTGCAGCCCTCCACCAGCTGGGCCTTTATGTCAGAGTGGCCAGACGGAAGCCTCTCCTCAGTGCAAGACATATGAAAGCCCACATAGAGTTTGCTCAAAAACACATGAAGGACTCCCAGACTATGAGAAATAAGATTCTCTGGTCTGATGAGACAAAGATAGAACTTTTTGGTGATAATTCTAAGTGGTATGTGTGGAGAAAACCAGGCACTGCTCATCACCTGCCTAATACAATCCCAACAGTGAAACATGGTGGTGGCAGTTGTTAGAACCCTCCTGTTAGTTTTTTCTATTTTGTGGTCACGTGACCTTCTGTCTATTTATTCCAGCTCCGCCCTTCAGGCTTTGCTGGACTTCAGTGTTACTTTGACTCTTAATCTAGGCAGGTGCTTTGTATCTACTGTATCTCTCCAGTTTGTTTGGTCCTTGGACCACTAAGTACTTTTGTCTGTTTGTCTTCTTCTGCTACTACTTCTGCCAGGAGGTGTCCAATTTTGTCCCAGTCCTTAGTTCTTTTAGGGACCCCTCCCTTTAATCTATAGGTCTGCGTTCAGACTAGCCGCAGACTAAGGCGGGTCTGTTCACAAGGAACAGGTTGCCCGCTGCATCATAGGGAATCAGCTTAGTCCTATTGTATGGACAGATTTCCTCTCTTTCCTTAGTTCTTGTAGCAGATCATAACAGCAGTATCATGCTATGGGTGTGTTTTTCAGCTGAAGGGACAGGACGACTGGTTGCAATTGAAGGAAACATGAATGCGGCCAAGTACAGAGATATCCTGGATGAAAACCTCTTCCAGAGTGCTCTGCACCTCAGACTTGGCCAAAGGTTCACCTTCCAGCAAGACAATGACCCTAAGCACACAGCTAAAATAACAAAGGAGTGGCTTCAGAACAACTATGTGACCATTCTTGACTGGCCCAGCCAGAGCCCTGACCTAAACCCAATTGAGCATCTTTGGAGAGACCTGAAAATGGCTGTCCACCAACGTTTACCATTCATCCTGACGGAACTGGAGAGGATCTGCAAGGAAGAATGGCAGAGGATCCCAAAATGCAGGTTGTGATGAACCTGTAGCCGCCATCTTGGTAATGATAAATCATATCCAGGGATGGCCACACTTCAGCAGCCCCCACCCTTGGGACCTTCTGTTAAAACGTCAACTAGATAGTTTCCCCCCATCCAGGCTCCTGTAAGATAAGAAGCCTACTTAACACTTGAATGCTAGGAGCTTCAAAGACTTCGAGAGGAAACACAGCCAGCAGGGGGGGGTGCTTCGTCTATCTGTACCTGACCTTATACCTGTGTATATTTAGTTGTATATCGTGTATCTAGTGTATTATTATAATCAATTACCTCAAGTAATTGTGGGCCTGCCTTTTATTCTGCATAACGAACGCACGTCCGTGTGAGCTCGGCTCAAGCCAAAACGCTACCCAGGGTTGGTTCCTGACCCGATATAGGCCCATTCACGGACTGGGCGTATATCTAAAATAGGGACTGGTGGCAGCATACCAACTGGGGATTGGGGAAGGCTGGTAGTGACGGTCGGAGGTTCAGATATATATATTCCTGGCGCGGCCAAGGAAGATATATATACCGCCCTCACTACAGAGGGCCCCGATACCCAGTAGGTTACAGGACAGTCTCCCTGGCGACCGCTTATCCTAGGTGCAGTTCCTTGACTGACCTGAGGCTAAGAGGGCGCTAGCGAGTTGTGCTGTGTAGTGACGTTACGGTTTAGTGACGTTGAAGGGATAACACACTACCGTGTTCCCTGCGCTGGTTGCAGCTACCTGGCACTACTTTCTCTAGGTGCAGTACCTTGACTGACCTGAGAGGTAAGGGGGCGCCAGAGAGCTGCACCCACCGGCCGGCTTTCATCACATTAGCTACCTGGCACTACTTTCTCTAGGTGCAGTACCTTGACTGACCTGAGAGGTAAGGGGGCGCCAGAGAGCTGCACCCACCGGCCGGCTTTCATCACATTGGTGGCAGCGGTGGGATTGCAGAATAATAGTGTTGTGGGACCCCTACTCCCAGGCACTAAAGACTGCCAGTGGTAACTTCCACTGCTGGAGTCTTAAGGTCAGCCCAACGTTAGACGGTCAGTCTTGACCCAAGAGTGGTGTGCTGAACATCTGAGCACCAGCTGAGGCCACCAAGGGGAGGAGCAGTTTGACCATGCGGTGGTAGGCCTCAGCCTGTAACAAAGAACCGTGCCTGCGACCGCAGAATCCTCTCCCTGCGTCACAAGAAAATCAAGAAACCGGTAACTGATATGCTGTGGTGATTCTGTGTGTTGTATTCCATTGTTGTATAGTTTAGCCTGACCTTATACCTGTGTATATTTAGTTGTATATCGTGTATCTAGTGTATTATTATAATCAATTACCTCAAGTAATTGTGGGCCTGCCTTTTATTCTGCATAACGAACGCACGTCCGTGTGAGCTCGGCTCAAGCCAAAAACGCTACCCAGGGTTGGTTCCTGACCCGATATAGGCCCATTCACGGACTGGGCGTATATCTAAAATAGGGACTGGTGGCAGCATACCAACTGGGGATTGGGGAAGGCTGGTAGTGACGGTCGGAGGTTCAGATATATATATTCCTGGCGCGGCCAAGGAAGATATATATACCGCCCTCACTACAGAGGGCCCCGATACCCAGTAGGTTACAGGACAGTCTCCCTGGCGACCGCTTATCCTAGGTGCAGTTCCTTGACTGACCTGAGGCTAAGAGGGCGCTAGCGAGTTGTGCTGTGTAGTGACGTTACGGTTTAGTGACGTTGAAGGGATAACACACTACCGTGTTCCCTGCGCTGGTTGCAGCTTCCTGGCACTACTTTCTCTAGGTGCAGTACCTTGACTGACCTGAGAGGTAAGGGGGCGCCAGAGAGCTGCACCCACCGGCCGGCTTTCATCACACAGGTGTTAAAAACTTGTTGCATCATTTCCAAGAAGACTCATGGCTGTACTAGCCCAAAAGGTTGCTTCTACTCAATACGAGCAAAGGGTCTGAATACTTATGCCCGTGTGATATTTCAGTTTTTCTTTTTTATTAAATTTGCAAAAATTTCTACATTTCTGTTTTCTTTCAGTCAAGATGGGGTGCAGAGTGGACTTTAATGAGAAAAAAATGAACTTTTTAGAATTTACCAAATGGCTGCAATGAAACAAAGAGTGAAAAATGTAAAGGGGTCTGAATACTTTCCGTACCCAGTGTACATGCATGGAAATAAATGCAGAATTATATTTCTTAATACTGCAGTATCAGATCCTGTCTTGAATTTAACCCCTGTGGTATCCAATGTGAAAATCCACAGGGACTCCCGGTTCAGAAGTTTGCACTTATGATCCCCCCCTCGTGTGGATCTATATACCTTCTCTATCTCCATATATTTAAAGAATGAGGTGTCACCTTTATGAACTCTCGCAAAATGCCTCGATGCTGCTGATGTATTTATGGCTTCCAAATGAATCGCATCAGAAAGATGTCTTCTGATACGGACTTTCAGCGCACCTGTGGTACAACCCACATAGTGGACCTTACACAAGGTGCATTCTATAAGGTATATAACCCCTGATGAATTACAATTGAGGAAATCATGAATTTTATATTCTCTATCATTACTTAAGGACATAAAACTATCTGTTTTAACCGCGTGTAGACACGCTTTGCACCGATTGGCTCCACATCTGAAGAAACCTTTTGTGCTGAGCCAATTTGGTTGTACAGTATTAGTCTCACTGGTGTATAAGCTAGGAGAAAGGATGGTTCCCAGAGCGGGCGCTTTCCTGACTACAAAGCGGATGTCATTAGAAAGTAGGTTTTTTAGTTTCTTGTTCTGATACATAATAGGGTTATACTTTTTAATTCTAGATGTAATTTTCTTATACTGAGGATTATAGGTGGTAGAAAACGTTACCCTAGTATCCAATGTGTTAATGTTATTTTTCTGTTTATTTCGGAGTATATCTTTCCGATTTATATTGGAGACAATTCTACTCGCTTTTCTTAAAGACCACTCGGGATAGCACCTATTGGATAGTCTGTTACACATTTTTTTCTGATTCCTTCTGAAAAGTGATGTTATCTGAACAATTTCGTATTGTTCGTATTAGCTCACCGTAAGGGATATTTCTCTTAATATGTGGCGGATGACAACATTTAGCTGATAGAATAGAATTTGAGGCTGTAGATTTTCTGTGGGGATTAATTTTGACCAATTCTTTCTCCTTGGTAGCCTCAAGTTCGAGATCCAACAAAGTAATTTTGGATGAATGGTAGAACTAAGTGAATTTAAGATTAAAATGATTGCAGTTGATGTACTGTACAAATTGTACCACCTCCCCCTGTGTGCCCCCCCACACCAGGAGGAGGTCATCAATAAATCTACCGTACCACACAATGTGTCCACTATATGTGTTATCATTATGGTAAATGAAAAGCTCCTTCCACCTACACATCACTATGTTCACTAGCGAAGGAGAAAATTTACTGCCCATGCTGACTCCTCTTTTCTGTAAGAAAAAAACTTTTATCAAAGCTAAAATAATTACGCTCTAAGAGGAACTGTACTGCTATGACCAGAAATTCTTTTATTTCTATAGTGTACGAACTGTATGTGTCAAGGTGGTAGGTTAAACATGCTAAAGCAATATGGTGTGGAATTGAGGGGGTATAATGCCACCACATCACAGGACAATCATCCAAAGTTTTTTGGCCATTCAAATTTATCAAAAATGGTCACTATGAATTTTGAATCCCTAATGTAACTCGGAGTTTCCTGAACCAGAGGCTGTAGGTAAAAATCCATCCAGGCACTTAATTTTTCACCATTGGAACCAATCCCCACCACTATGGGTCTTAACCCCTTTACAGCCAAGGGCTTACTAATACGTACTGTACCTGCGCCCTGGGCTTTAAGAGCCAGGTACGTATTTGTACGCCCTGTTAATTTCGGCCACACACAGGCTGTGCGGGCGCGATCGCCGCCGGGTGTGAGCTGATTTTTGCTATGTGCTGGGAGCGGTCATGCACGGCTCCCAGCACATTAACCCCCGCAATGCTGCGATCGAAGTCGATCACAGCATTGCGGAGGTAAGTACTGCATACTCACCTCTTCCCCGCTGTCGCGCGCTGTCTGAGGCTGGCTTCCGTGGTTGTCATGGTAACCCAGATGTCATCATGACAACATCCGGGTCACCAGACAGCAGAAAGATACTTTGATCATGCACAGTGCATGACCAAAGTATCTTCTGCATCTACAGCGCTGACAGCCTGTATAGCACAGGGATGGTGCTCCATCCCTATGTTATACAGGCGATCAGAGTATAAAAAGTGAAAGTCCCATAGTGGGACAAAGTATAAAAGTAAAAAAAAGTGGTAAAAAAATGTAAAAAAAAAAAAAATTCACCAAAAATAAAAATATAATGTACCCATCAATAAATATTATAATGAAAAAAAACAAACAAAACAATAAAAGTACACATATTTGGTATCGCCACGTCCGGAACGACCTGACCTATAAAACTGTCTCAGAAGTTAACTCCTTTAGTGAACACGGTAAAAAATTAAAATAAAAAACAAAGCAAAAAACGATGCTTTATCATCATACTGCCAAACAAAGATTGGAATTAAACGCGATCAAAAAGATGAATATAAACAAAAATGGTACCACTGAAAACGTCATCTTGTTCCAGAAAAAACAAGCCGCCATACAGCTCCATCAGCTGAAAAATAAAAAAGTTATAGCTCTCAGAATAAAGTGATGCAAAAAAATAATTTTTTCTAGAAAATAGCTTTTATTGTGTAAAAGCGCCAAAACATAAAAAAAGATATAAATATGGTACCGCTGTAAACGTACAGACCCAAAGAATAAAGCTACCTCATCAATTTTACCACACGCGGAACAGCATTAAAAAATTAAAAAAAACAATTCCTGAATTGTTTGTTTTTGCTTATTCTGCCTCCCAAAAATCGGAATAGAAAGCGATCAAAAAATGTCACGTGCCTGAAAATGGTACCAATAAAAACGTCAACTCATCCCGCAAAAAACAAGTTGTCAAATGACTCTGTCGGCCAAAATATGGAAAAATTATAGCTCTCAAAATATGGCGATGCAAAAACTAGATTTTGCAAAAAAATGCGTCTTTTAGTGTGAGACAGCTGTCAATCATAAAAACCCGATAGGATTCTGGTATCGCTGTAATCTCACCGACCCAAAGAATAAAGTCGTCTAATCACTTATACTGCACAAGGAACGGTGTAAAAAATAAACTCTAGGGTTAGGGTTGTGCTAGGGTTGGGATTTTTTTCAAAAGCAAAAAAAAAAAAGATGACGATATGGCGACTAGTGTTGAGCACAAGTGCTCGCTACTTGAGTTTGCATCGGGTGCTCGGGTATGCATTGAGTATCACGGGTGCTCGAGTCTCTGCCCCATATGCTTCACAGTCAAAAAAACGTGCGGGGATTGCCTGCCATGCACCAGCAATCCCTGCATGTTTGTTTTGGGTGTCTAATAACTGTGAAACATGTGGGCAGGACTCGAGCATGTCACTCGAGCACGTGCGATACATGGTGCATACCCGAGTACACGATGCAAACTCAAGTAGCGAGCACTTGTGCTCAAGACTAATGACAACTTATTCAATATGATGACCTAATGTTATCAAATTATGTGTCGTACCGGGTTCAAAATGTTCATTATACCCCTTGATAAAATCCTTGAGGGGTGTAGTTTCCAAAATGGGGTCACTTGTGGGAGGTTTCAACTATTTAGGCGCATCAGGGGTTCTTCAAACGTGACATGGCGTCCGCCCTCAATTCCAGCCAATTTTGCGTTCAAAAAGTCACACAGTGCTCCTTCCCTTCTGAACTCTGCCGTGCACCCATACACTGTATTTTCCCCACATATAGGGTATTGGCGTACTCAGGAGAAATTGCAAAAAGTTTTTGGGGCCATTTTCTCCTCTTACCCTTGTGAAAATAAAAAAATGGGGCTAAAACATAATTTTTGTGGAAAAAGTTTGATTATTTATTGTCATGGCTCCATGTTTAAACTTCTGTAAAGGTTCTCTGAGGGGTCTAGTTTACAAAATGGTGTCACTTGTGAGGGGTTTCCACTGATTAGGCACATAAGGGGCTCCCCAAACACAACATGGCGTCCGCTAATTATTCAAGCAAATTTTACTTTCAAAAAGTCAAATGGCGCTCCTTCCCTTCCGAACCCTGCCGTACACCTAAACAGTGTTTTTTCCCCACATATGGGGTATCTGTGTGGTCAGGGAAAATTGAACAACAAATTTTGGGGTCAATTTTTTCCTGTTAACCCTGTGAAAATAAAAAAAATTGGGTCTAAAGTAACATTTTTGTGAAAAAAGTTAAATGTTAATTTTTTTCTTCCGCATTCCAAAAATTTCTGTGAAGCACTTGAATAGTTAATACATTTTTTGAATGTGATTTTGAGCACCTTGGGGGTGCAGATTTTAGAGTGGTGTTACTTTTGGGTATTTTCTGTCATAAAGACCCCTCAAAGTGACTTCAAATGTGATGTGGTCCCTAAAAAAATGGTTTTGTAAATTTTGTTGGAAAAATGAGAAATCTCTGGTCAACTTTTAACCCTTATAGCTCTCTAATAAAAAAAAAATTTGGTTAAAAATTGTGCTGATGTAAAGAAGATATGTGGTAAATGTTATTTATTAACTATTTTGTGTGACATATCTCTCTGATTTAAGGGCATAAAAATTCAAATTTTGAAAATTTCTAAATTTTCAAAAATTTTTGCCAAATTTCAGTTTTTGTCACAAATAAATGCAAGTGATATCGGAGAAATTTTACCACAGTCATGAAGTACAATATGCCACGAAAAAACAATCTCAGAATCAGGGGGATCCGTTGAAGCGTTCCAGAGTAATTACCTCATAAAGTGACAGTGGTCAGAATTGTAAAAATTGGCCTGGTCATTAATGTGCAAACCACCTTGGGTAGTAAAGGGGTTAAAGGTAGTGGAAAAATATTTTTATGTATTTTTGGAGGCGAATGGTAAACTGGAACAATTGGGTGATCTACGTATAAATATTCCATTAATTTTTTTTTTAGGGCCCCTCAGTGCAAACCTTCGTTTAATAGATTATACATAGCAGCATTAAACTCAACAGTAGGATCTCTAGCTAACTCCAAATAAACATCCCTATTTTCTAAATCCATCAAATTCAATTTTTTATACAATCCTGCATTCAGTACTATAGTGCCACCTTTATCCGCTGAGCGGACTAGTATGTCTGAATTATCCTTTAATTTTTTCAGAGCGTCTTTTTCTCTATATGTCAGATTAGAGTCCAAATGATTAGTAGAAGATAATTCATTCTTTAATTCCACTAGTTCTTTTTCAATTAAGTCCTGGAACTGATCCAGAACCAATGGTCTGGACTGAAGTGGGTAAAAGAAAGGATTACCAGCCCGAAAGTCGTCATTTAAATTTACATTTGGAATTAAAGATTCCGTCTCGAATTGTTTCATTTGTAATAAAGACTGTTGTTCTGTGAATAATAACATGGAATCCTGGCTTGTCCTAGGAGAAACTTCTTCTGAAGCTGTATTCTGTGGATTTTACATGTCCATAAAATGACATCGGATGGTGAGGTGACGTGCTAGTTTGTTAACATCCAGAATTGTTCTGAAAATGTCGAATTCGTTAGAAGGTGAAAAGCTCAGGCCTTTAGCCAGGAGAGAAATTTGACTCTCAGATAAGATGTAGCTAGAGAGATTCCAAACAGGTGACTCTAATAATGGCGTTTTTTGCTCTGTGTCGGGTACTTGTTTGCATTTACGCTTACGTCCCGCCCTTGTGTGACCCGCCACTAGCTGTTTCAGTAGCGCCTAACCCTCCCTGGGAAAGGGGTGTACTCGGACGGCGGGCCCAGTTGGTAGAATGGGGATGCAGTCGCGGCCTCGGCCCGGTCCGTGCCCAGGGCGCACACATTAAAAATAGGGGCCAGTTGATGAGTGGCAATTATGAGTGGATAAACGACTACACCACCTGTGGTGTCTGGTGATGCGCCACCAGCGCTGCTGCAGTCCTCTGAGGGGGGATGTTGTGGCAGCCGATGGTAGTACTACTCCCCACAGGCGGAGCAGGGCCTCAGGGCAGAGGAAAAAGGAGGATGAGGGGAGTCGTAGTAGGTGCAGTTGTGCGGTGTGGTGTCGCGCTGCAATAATGGATCGGAGGCAATGGATGTAGTCTTCCAAGCTTTACTCACGTTGTTAGAGGTCAGCTGCAAGGCTTCTCCTTGCTCCTCATGGCGTGCTGTGGCCACCAGAGAAGGGGGTTCGGCACACCCCGGTAGTTCAGGTGCGTCTATCAGGACCCCCAGCACCAGCGTGTTCCTAGAAATCTCCCCCTTGGGCCTCTCCTGTCCGTGTGCAGTGCGTGTTGCAAGGCTGGGTCTCCCTCTGGCTATACACAGAACAAGGGCACGGGTGGCGACTCCGCTCCGTCTGTTACCCGGTGGGAACCACTTAGCCTCCGGGCTTTTCCGACTGAGACGTGAAGTAACAAAGTCAGATATCGGGGGCTGGTACCCCTCTTGCAGCAGGAGTCCCTCTGACTAGGCCAGAATGGAGAGTACAGGTGGCGTATGCCGCTCCATCCGTATTCCCTGGGATCCTTTTGCCTGCGGAGCTCTCCTCCTCAGCTCCCCTCCAGGCCTTCTTAAGCAGGGACCTTGACCGGGTAGAGACCTCCGTTAACTCTATCCTGCTCCTCGTCTCAAGGCCAGAGCACGAGGACCGTGCATCTCCAGCACGCTGCAGGCTCCTACACAAGGCCACTGCCAGCTGTGAAGACCACAATCAAACAACCTTGAACTTAAGATGGCTGGCTGTTAAATATGGACTGTATCTACAAGTGTAACCTAAAAGTGCATCCTCCACCCTCACCCACTACATGGTTTCCCCTATCTTTGGTTCCCTCATCTCCATTATCCTGCTGGGGCAGCACCCTAGTGCATACTAGCCCCCCATAGGACAGGAGTGTGTAGTGTTGAGTGATGAGGTGGGGTCCTGACAGGAGCTCCATCCTAACCTGGGAGAGGAGATACCACACCTCTTTCACAAGATGCAGTACCCCCCTGTGGCGACCAAACCCTCAGGGGCGCCACGCCCTCTTCCTCCATTTTTTGTAATCGCTCCACCAGCACTAGATAATTTATTTTTGATAAAATACAATTGTTGCATTTCTCCCATTGAACTCATAGATGAATCTGAGTAATCATCAGAGGTGGCAGCAAAAGAATTATCCGTAACATCATCATGCTCCTTAAAACTCCCTCTTCCAGATCTCTGAAAACGTTTGTGGGAGCGTTTTTTTAAGATGGATGGTAATTGTTTATTCCAACTATAAATCTTGTTCTGCGCATAGTCCTCACTGTCCCTTTTGAACTTGGATCTTTTTATATCCATAATGGTGTTCTCCAACTTGGCCAAATTAGATTTCAGTTTGTCATTACAAATATTAAATTCTTTTAGTTGCACATATTTCCCCAAAGACGATTGTTTATTTTTAATATCCAATTTAATTTAAGTCAGTTCCAGTTCCTCATGTTTGATTATGAGGTGCATAAGATTCAGTGAACATTGACTAAGAATCGCATTCTGATCTTCTTGAAAACCGTCATTGTATATAGTGGTGGCGACTTTTTTTTAAACGCAGACCTCTAGGGATCATTTCCTTTTTTATATATGTGTCCAAGGTTGTGAGATCCCACCAAACTTTAAGTTCTCTGGTCATTTTGTTTTCCATCTGGAACATGAGATCTTTAAATTCATCCGGTTCTGTTGTCACCACTGATGGTTTATTATCAAAAATAGATGCTAGTTTGTTCAGTCTAGCCCAGGGGTCTCAAACACGCGGCCCGCGGGCCGCATGCGGCCCCTGAGGCGGCTTTATGCGGCCCGCAGGCACAGACCCCTTGACGATCCCGACCTGGTCCAGGAGGAGCCGCCGACAGCAGCGCTGAATTGCCACACAGAGACTGTTTCCCAGCACTGCATTTCCAATGTCAGCCGCCGGCCAATCAGAGGCCAGCAGCTGACATCTGCGTGTCGGCGCAGCGAGTATGACGTCATTGCCATATGCAGATGTCAGCTGCTGGCCTCTGATTGGCCGGCGGCTGACATTGGAAATGCTGTGCTGGGAGACGGTCTCTGTGCGGCAATGCAGCGCTGCTGTCGGCGGCTCCTCCTGGACCAGGTCGGGATCGTCAAGGGGTCTGACTCTGTGGTGCCTGCGGGCCACATCTGCAGGAAGGCCGCCGAGGGAACGGAGGACAGGTGAGAATCTTCTTTTTTTTTTTCTATTTTATGTGTGTGAAGAACAGCACAGGGGGCACATAGCCACAAGAGGGGACCTGGATGGGGCACATAGCCACAAGATGGGGACCTGGATGGGGCACATAGCCACAGGACGGGGACCTGGATGGGGCACATAGCCACAAGAGGGGACCTGGATGGGGCACATAGCCACAGGATGGGGACCTGGATGAGGCACATAGCCACAGGACGGGGACCTGGATGGGGCACATAGCCACAAGAGGGGACCTGGATGGGGCACATAGCCACAAGATGGGGACCTGGATGAGGCACATAGTCACAAGAGGGGACCTGGATGGGGCACATAGCCACAGGACGGGGACCTGGATGGGGCACATAGCCACAGGACGGGGACCTGGATGGGGCACATAGCCACAAGAGGGGACCTGGATGGGGCACATAGCCACAAGATGGGGACCTGGATGAGGCACATAGCCACAAGAGGGGACCTGGATGGGGCACATAGCCACAGGACGGGGACCTGGATGGGGCACATAGCCACAGGACGGGAACATGGATGGGGCACATAGCCACAGGACGGGGACCTGGATGGGGCACAGAGCCTCAAGATGTGGACCTGGATGGGGCACATAGCCTCAAGATGGGGACCTGGATGGGGCACAGAGCCACAAGATGGGGACCAGAGCCACAAGATGGGGACCTGGATGGGGCACATAGCCACAAGATGGGGACCTGGATGGGGCACATAGCCACAAGATGGGGACCTGGATGGGGCACATAGCCACAAGATGGGGACCTGGATGGGGAACATTGCCACAGGATGGGGACCTGGATGAGGCACATTAGTACAAGATGGGCGCCAGGATGGGGAACGTTGCCACAGGATGGGGACCTGGATGGGGCACAGAGCCACAACATGGGGACCTAGATGGGGCACAGAGCCACAAGATGGGGACCAGAGCCACAAGATGGGGACCTGGATGGGGAACATTGCCACAGGATGGGGACCTGGATGGGGCACATAGCCACAGGATGGGGACCTGGATGAGGCACATTAGTACAAGATGGGCGTCAGGATGGGGAACGTTGCCACAGGATGGGGACCTGGATGGGGCACATTAGTACAAGATGGGGACTTGGATGGGGAACATTACTACAAGATGTTTTCCATTATTACTATATGATGCTAATTGTAAGACAATATTACTGTATGTGGCCAATTGGGGGAAATAAAATTGTAAAAAAAATAAAAAATAAAATAAAGCATGAAAAAATATTGGGCACTAAAAATGCTGTTTTATATGTAAACTAAAGTAAACACAAAAAAGTGCACGTTTATTATCGCCACATCCATAACGACCCAAGCCATAAAAAAATAAACACGGCAAAAATGTTCAAAAGGTGTATACAAAAAAAATGGTATCACTAAAAATGTCACTTTGAACAAAGAATGCGGCCCCCAAATTCAAATTTTTTCCATGTGCGGCCCATATACCCAGCCGAGTTTGAGTCCCCTGGTCTAGCCGAACAATCCTCTGTGTCACTGAAATTCATTATGTCAAATTGAGGGGATGTGAAAATCCACAGGGACTCCCGGTTCAGAAGTGTGCACTTGCAGTCAGACAAGCCAATGGCCTGGTAACAGGGGTCAAGCAGAGCCGGGTAAGTGGTAATACAAGTGGGCAGTGGAATGAGTCGAGGTTTTGGTAATCATGGTGTAACAGATCGGGCAGACTGACTGGGCAGGAGAGAATTTCATGTTTTCTTGATTATAGCATCATGCGGAGAATTCCTGCTCCTTAATATTAAAAGGGGTTGTCCGGGACTTTTTTTTTTTTTTTTTTACCATGGACCTAAGAACCATCAGGCAAGTATTTGCTAACTATGTGCCTGTTGTGCCAGGCGCCGATATTTGCTGGTTCAGAGTGGTCATGGAGCGCTCCTGACAGTGATTTTTCAGCTCCCGCTCTGATCTGTTGATGGGGTGTGACTGCCGGTGTCATGCTGATTGACAGCTGGCTCCCTGCTGCCTATCAGCATAAAGTTGGCAGTCACGCCTCTTTGACAGAGCAGTCGGGAAGAGGAAGAGCTGTTCTGTTGACGTGAAGCAGCAGAATCGCTGTTAGGAGCGGTCCAGGAGCAATCTGAGCCACCACAGGGTAGAACAAGCACGTAATAAGCAATTACCTGCCTGTTAGTTCTTAGGCTCATTGCATTTTTCTATCTCACCCTGTAGGAGTCACCTTCTCCTCAACCAAAAAGAGAAGGTGCATATCCACCGACATTGTGATGCGCCAGCTTCCAGATTCAATTGCTGATAAAATTATGATTTTATTGTTAATCCATTAAAAAGATATACACATTGCAAAAATAAAATAAATAAAGGTGGAGACCTCTGTGAAACCTACACGTTTCGAACGCCAAACGTTCTTAGTCCTGCTATAGAAATACATGTAGGGAGCTGCAATTTACATGCTCGACCGCGCCATCATATGGGCGTGTTGATCATTCCTCACGCCCAATTTTCTAAGAAAGAAATGATAGGGTGTGGGAATAACAGAATAAAAACAAGTGATCTAATCTTGAAAAGTAGGCAGTGTGTATAAAAAATACACAAAGATGATACAAACAATATGATATATACATTAACATAAAATCAAAAAGATAATAAAAGAAAAGTGCTAAACCTGTGTCAGAGAAATAGCTCAGAGCTTAGCGCAAGGAAGCACTCCTTAGAAGAACTCCTTAGGAAAACAGATACAACTACAGCAAGCTGTACCTTCCAGGACTGACCAATGACCAAAATCCAAGCTCTGATTTAATAAGATCACGGTTACACCCACATACCTTCTATTGGTGAGCTCATATGAGGACTTGTCATAGGTGTGCTAGATCTTTTAGAAGTTTATGAGATCCCCAACTTTCAGGATATCTTCGCCCATGGAGGTCTCGGGCGGGAAATATCATGGTCATGTTTTCTATCATGATTTTGCCTTTCTATAGAGATGAAACAGGGCATGGATACATAGGCGGATTATAATGAGGGCAATCCGGGTGACCGCCCGGGGCCCCGAGCCGGCAGGGGGCCCGCGGCTCCAGGCGGGGTGTCTAATGCCGGATTGCCCTCATTATATGTGCGGGCCGCCGCGGCACATAGCGGTAGCAGTGGCGGGAGGGGGGGGCCCGGACCACTCCCCCAGCAGCGGCCGCCGCTACTTCTTCATCGGCCGGGCCAGCACTGCAGCAGTTAACTTCCCTGTGCTGGCCCGGCCGCGTCACTGCTAGGAGACATGGCCCTGTGCGCGGCTGTGTCTCCTAGCTGTGACGTCACGCAGTGCGCCCCGGCCTGCAGTGCTGCACCGGAAAAGAGACAGAGCAGGCAGGAGGAATGGAGCCGGGGGATGGTGAGTGTGTGTGTGGGCGGGCATATGTGTGTGTGGGCAGGTGTGTGTGTGTTTGTGGGCAGCTGTCTGTGTGGGCAGGTGTGTGTGTGTGTGTGTGTGTGGGCAGGTGTGTGTGTGTGTATATGTGTGTGTGTGTGGGCAGGTGTGTTTGTGTGTGGGCAGGTGTGTGTGTGTGTGTGTGGGCAGGTGTGTTTGTGCGTGGGCAGGTGTATGTGTGTGTGGGCAGGTGTGTGTGTGTGTGTGGGCAGGTGTGTGTGTGGGCAGGTGTGTGTGTGTTTGTGGGCAGGTGTCTGTGTGGGCAGGTGTGTGTGTGTAGGTGTGTTTGTGTGTGGGCAGGTGTGTGTGTGCGGGCAGGTGTGTGTGTGTGTTTGTGGGCAGGTGTGTGTGTGTATATGTGTGTGTGTGTGTGGGCAGGTGTGTGTGTGTGTGTTTGTGGGCAGGTGTGTGTGTGTGTGGGTGTATATGTGTGTGTGTATGTATGTGTGTGTGTGTGTGTATGTGTGTGTGTATGTATGTGTGCGTGTATATGTGTGTGTGTATGTATGTGTGTGTGTGTGTCTATGTGTGTGTGTGTGTATGTATGCCTGCATGTGTGTGTGTGTATATGCCTGCATGTGTGTGTGTATATATACCTGCATGTGTGTATATGCCTGCATGTGTGTGTGTGTGTATGCCTGCATGTGTGTGTGTGTGTATATGCCTGCTTGTGTGTGTGTATGTATGCCTGCATGTGTGTGTGTGTATATGCCTGCATGTGTGTGTGTGTGTATATGCCTGCATGTATGTGTGTTTGTGTATGCCTGCATGTGTGTGTGTGTATATGCCTGCATATGTGTGTGTGTGTGTGTGTATATGCCTGCTTGTGTGTGTGTGTATGTATGCCTGCATGTGTGTGTGTGTATATGCCTGCATGTGTGTGTGTATATGCCTGCGTGTGTGTGTGTGTATATGCCAGCATGTGTATGTATTTGAGTGCCTGCATGCCTACGTGTATATGTGTCTTCACACGTTTGTGCGTGCTTCCCTGCTTGTCTGCATTTTTGTGTGTGATTGTCTGAGTGTGTCTGTGCATGATTGCGTGTGCATTTCTGTGTGTGCTTGCCTGCGTGTGTACGTGTCCACATTTCTGTGGGTATGTGTATCTGCGTGTGTATATTAGGGCTCTTTCACATGTCCTGATATTTACAGGACTGGAGATATGTGTCCACCTGTGTGTCATCCGTGTGACACATACCAGTGCTTGGGAATCAGTGTACAGTTAACGCTGTTCCCAAGAGCCGGGTGCTGAGCGCTTGCCCTCATCATGGATCCCTGCCGGCACTGCGATCAGCAGCAGCAGGGTCAATGATGAGAGTAGTAGTCAACTCCCGCCGTGTCCAACTGTAAAAATAGGAATAAAATTAAAAAATCCTTGTACTCACCTCTCCTAAGTGTCACCCGCTGTAATCTGTGCGAGCGCTCACGCCGAAGAGAATGACTTCTGCAGCGAGCGGGCCTCGGAGCTGCACTCAGTGATTGACAAGGCACCGCTTGTTGAGCGCAGCTCCGGGGTCCACTCGCTGCAGGAGTCATTCTCCTCGGCGTGAGTGCTCGCACGGATTACAGCGGGTGACTCTTAGGAGAGGTGAGTATAAGGATTTTTTTTATTTTATTCCTATTTTTACAGTTGGACACTGCTGGAGTAGACTACTACTCTCATCATTGACCCTGCTGCTGCTGATCGCAGCGCCAGCAGGGATCTATGATGAGGGCAGCGCTCAGCACCCAGTGCTTGGGAAGAGCACTAACTGTCATCAGTGTGCGGGACGTTTTGCGGCCTGTGCAGCAGGTAAAAAACAGACGTGTCAGCGTGTTTTGCCCATGGACACCACATGGTCTGTGGAAAGTGGAAACACACTGACGTGTGCACATTCATTTGAATGGGTCTACGTGTACCAGTGTCTGTGGTACATGAGGAAACTGTCACCGCATGTACTGACGTGTGAAAGAGCCCTTAGTATGTGTCTGTGTGCGCTTGTTTTCGTTTGTGTAAGCGCGCTTCTGCATGTCTGTGTGGTCTTCCGATGATTTATTATATTTGGGGAGAGAAATTTTAGGAGACAAAATGGGGAGATGTGTGAAGAAACGGTATGGTGAACTAGAGGAGGGGTGGGAATGAGTGCAGGAACAGAATGGGGAAGGGGGATGTATAAGGAAACAGTATGGAGAGTGGGGGAATAGTGTGAGGAGATAGTATGGAGAGAGAAAAGTGTGATGTGACACAGCACAGAGACTAGGTAGTGAGGGGGAAGGTATAGAGATGCGGCAGTATGGGGGAAACAGTGTGAGGGCACAGAAAGGAGGTAACAGTATGCTGAGGAGGTGGAGTGTGATGAAGGGGCACAGTATAGAGACTGGGTAGTATAGGGGGGACACAGTGTGAGAGGACAGTGTGAAGAGGGGGCCCAGTATGGTAAGGAGAGGACAGTGTGGAGAGCATGTACCCTAACAGTGGTAGAGTGTATGTCATATTTTGTGCAGGGAGCATTGTAAGAGTTAGGTTTATTTAGGGGCTCAGTGTAGATATTTTTATTCAGGAGCATCATAATGACACTGCTATCTTTAAGGGCATCATGTGGGGATGTGCTGCAGAAGACCGGAGAAGATGGAAGTCTGCAGAGACGAGCTGTGGAACTCATCATGGAGTCTGGACAAGAGGAAGAACAGAAAGAGAACGACTCTAATCAGAGAAGCCGTCTCAGGTAAGATACCTGCATGTAAATGTTCATTTGTGATCCTGCCTGTGTCTCATCAGTAATTTGGTTCCTGTATGGTCTGCAGTCTGATGATGACTGATAACTCCCAGTATCTCTATTGTTAATTACATACTGGGAGTTGTAGGTTTATGCGATACAAAGATATATGGGTCTGACCTGACATTACAATTGATGGTGGTTCAGATGATGTATTCGTGTACTGATGTGTATGTGCGCGTCTGCGTGTTTGTGCGCGTCTGCGTATCTGGAATAATATGTATTTTTGTAAGATGCGTGTATGTAACTGTGCATTGTGGTGTGTAATAACATTCATATGCTTGAGGCACCTTTACTAAATCTATTAGGACTCACTCACATGTGTTAGGGAATTCCATTTGTCTTTCCACATTTAGGAACAGACAAGTGAAATATGCTAACCCTGACAAAACTGTCACCATAGGGATGTGCTTGTATGGACACGGGTTCAGGAGCTGAGCCTGCTCCATACTGGGCAGATGTCGGCTGTGTTACATAGCCGGCGTCTGCCTGTAACAGCAGTGATCAGAGCTCGCCTTGATTGCTGCTGTTTTGAGTATTTAAGTGCCCTTGTCAATCACTGACAGCGGCATTTAGATAGCACAATGGCCGGTGCATGCAGTCACCTGTTCCCTTCAGCCCCCTGTGACGCAGTTGCAGGTCACTGATGGGTTGCCAGTAGTGCTGAGTGCGCGTGGTCGGATAAGAGACATTACAGTCACCGCGAGCTACAAAGTGCTGCAATAACGTCAGGCACCTTAATTGTGACACTTCCATGGAGCCCAACCTCAGGCTGAGCGTTATTGAATGACTAACATGGCAGCAACACCTGGCAACTAGTGCTGAGTGAGTGTGGTTGGATAAGGTGTGATCCCAGCATGCTCAGGTGTTATCTGAGTATCTTGTAGTGCTCTGCTAATATGCTCGAGTCCCCGGGGTAGCATGTTTTGCGGCGGTAGACAGAAGCAACACATGCAGGGATTACCTAACAAACAGGCAATTCCTGCATGTGTTGCGTCTGTCTACTGCCGCAAAACATGCTACCCCGGGGACTCGAGCATATTAGCAGAGCACTACAAGATACTCAGATAACACTTGAA
This sequence comes from Phyllobates terribilis, assembly GCF_046119375.1. Classification (NCBI taxonomy): domain Eukaryota; kingdom Metazoa; phylum Chordata; class Amphibia; order Anura; family Dendrobatidae; genus Phyllobates; species Phyllobates terribilis. The sequence continues at coordinate 12,131,493 of NW_027362796.1, forward strand.
CATGCTGGGATCACACCTTATCCGACCACACTCACTCAGCACTAGTTGCCAGGTGTTGCTGCCATGTTAGTCATTCAATGAAGCTCAGCCTGAGGTTGGGCTCCATAGAAGATGTCACAATCAAGGTGCCGGACGTTATTGCAGCACCCTCACTTTGTAGTTCGTGGTGACTGTAATGTCTCCCTCCTTGCACCGACCCAATAACAGGAAGCGAGTGGCGGCAGGGAGAATAAAATGTAATTTTCTCTGTGTAGCCAATGCTTTTCCAATAAGCCGTCTAACCAGGCTTTACACCCTATTTACCTGCAGATTACCCTTTTATCTGCAGATAAATAGCGTTTTTCAAGGTGACAAGTTACCATTAAAGGGACTCTGGCAGTACGGAATGACTGTTCGAATATAGTCCTGCAACTTGGTGCTCCACAGCGCGGCCAATCATGTAATTATAGAACATTATAGAAAAGCATAACAAGTAATAAAACCGTTTATGGTGGGCTGTAGTGTGGGCCCCTAGAGTCAGTTCCCCTGGTGGGCCCTAGCCACCCCAGTCCGACCCTGGTTGTCAGCCTGCAGAATCACATCAAGTGTGTGATGACAGGGGGAGCATCTGGAGCAGTTCAAATTTGTTGAAGAGGTCCTGTTTACTGTGCTTATTACACAATAAGAAGATTTGATAAGTCCTGGGCGGGAGATTTAAAGGGAACCTGTCACCAGAAAAAGCACTATTAACCTGCAGATATGGGGTCAATCATCAGGGTAATAGCGTTACTAACCTGCCTGGTGCCTGCACTTAGCTGAACGCTGCGAGGAGAAAATGAACTTCATTCCTTCCAGCAGTGTTCCAGTTTCAGTCACGGGGCGGTGCCGGCGCGGTTTCAGTCACCGGTCTGAAAATACAGAGCAGTGGCTGTAACTGCGCCCCCGGCCCTGACTGACAGTCGCTCTGCATTGGGGCCGGCTGTCAGTCAAGGCCAGGGGCACGGTACTGTAAACTCAGATCGGTGACTGATCCTGTGCCCCCATGACTGAAACTGAACGTTGCTGGAGTGAATAAAGGACATTTTCTCCCCATAGCGTTCTGATATGTGTGGGCACCGGGCAGGTTAGTAACGCTATTAACCTGCAGATTAAGCCTATATCTGCAGATTAATAGCGTTTTTTTCTGGTGACACGCTCTCTTTACAATACCCAGCTGACTTGACTTGAGCAACCAATAGTTGCTCTAGAGGGTGAGGGGAGGAGCGCAGAACCACTGTGCAGAAAGGAGACCAGCCATTGGCAGCATTTCTCAAAGGTGCACAAAGAAAAGTTTAGTATTTTGTTGTGTCATATTCAACCTCAGGTAATGGATTTAAAGGGGTTGTCAACTACTAGGGAACCCCCTCTCAAAGGGTTTATCTAGAATTATATTAATTTTTTACTATGGGCATAAGTGCTGACAGGCAGGTGGTTACTAACTACCTGCCTATTCTACCCAGCGCAGATCTCTCCTAGCACAGAGTGGTCACAGACCATTCCTGACGATCATTCTGAGACTTCCGCTGACGTCACATTGTCGCAACAGCTTGTCTTCCGCTCTGTAGCCAGGGTGTAACTGCTGATGTCATGCTGACAGCCAGCTCCTCGCTGCCTCATTGCGGGGAGCCGTCTCTCAATTAGCATGATGTTGACAGTCACATCCTGGCAACAGAGCAGCCCAAGTTACACCACTGACACCAAACATCTACCGCAAAAACTACATAATAGCTCTGCGTTATCAATACAGTTGTTGGGACTGCTTAAGGATCTTTGATGACACCACAGTCGTAACCATGATATCATCACAGGTCCTGTACTGTGCAGGAGTTTAGAAGAAGTGAAGAGGAAGAGACAGACTGGTAAGTATTGTGCATATATACAGTACAGACCAAAAGTTTGGACACACCTTCTCATTTAAAGATTTTTCTGTATTTTCATGACTATGAAAATTGTACATTCACACTGAAGGCATCAAAACTATGAATTAACACATATGGAATTATATACTTAACAAAAAAGTGTGAAACAACTGAAAATATGTCTTATATTCTAGGTTCTTCAAAGCAGCCACCTTTTGCTTTGATGACTGCTTTGCACACTCTTGGCATTCTCTTGATGAGCTTCAAGAGGTAGTCACCGGAAATGGTCTTCCAACAATCTTGAAGGAGTTCCCAGAGATGCTTAGCACTTGTTGGCCCTTTTGCCTTCACTCTGCGGTCCAGCTCACCCCAAACAATCTCGATTGGGTTCAGGTCTAGTGACTGTGGAGGCTAGGTTATCTGGCGTAGCACCCCATCACTCTCCATCTTGGTCAAATAGCCCTTACACAGCCTGGAGGTGTGTTTGGGGTCATTGTCCTGTTGAAAAATAAGTGATGGTCCAACTAAACGCAAACCGGATGAAATAGCATGCCGCTGCAAGATGCTGTGGTAGCCATACTGGTTCAGTATGCCTTCAATTTTGAATAAATCCCCAACAGTGTCATCAGCAAAGCACCCCCACACCATCACACCTCCTCCTCCATGCTTCACGGTGGAAACCAGGCATGTAGAGTCCATCCGTTCACCTTTTCTGCGTCGCACAAAGACACGTTGGTTGGAACCAAAGATCTTAAATTTGGACTCATCAGAGCAAAGCACAGATTTCCACTGGTCTAATGTCCATTTCGTCTGTTCTTTAGCCCAAACAAGTCTATTCTGCTTGTTGCCTGTCCTTAGCAGTGGTTTCCTAGCAGCTATTTTACCATGAAGGCCTGCTGCACAAAGTCTCCTCTTAATAGTTGTGGAAACGATGTGTCTGCTGCTAGAACTGTGTGTGGCACTGACCTGGTCTCTAATCTGAGCTGCTGTTAACCTGCGATTTCTGAGGCTGGTGACTCGGATAAACTTATCCTCAGAAGCAGAGGTGACTCTTGGTCTTCCTTTCCTGGGGCGGTCCTCATGTGAGCCAGTTTCTTTGTAGCACTTGATGGTTTTTGCAACTGCACTTGGGGACACTTTCAAAGTTTTCCCAATTTTTCGCACTGACTGACCTTCATTTCTTAAAGTAATGATGGCAACTCGTTTTTCTTTACTTAGCTGCTTTTTTCTTGCCATAATACAAATTCTAACAGTCTATTCAGTAGGATTATCAGCTGTGTATCCACCAGACTTCTGCACAACACAACTGATGGTCCCAACCACAATCATAAGGCAAGAAATCCCACTTATTAAACCTGACAGGGCACACCTGTGAAGTGAAAACCATTGTTGGAAGACCATTTCCAGTGATAACCTCTTGAAGCTCATCAAGAGAATGCCAAGAGTGTGTAAAGCAGTCATCAAAGCAAAAGGTGGCTACTTTGAAGAACCTGGAATATAAGACATATTTTCAGTTGTTTCACACTTTTTGTTAAGTATATAATTCCACATGTGTTAATTCATAGTTTTGATGCCTTCAGTGTGAATGGACAATTTTCATAGTCATGAAAATACAGAAAAATCTTTAAATGAGAAGGTGTTTCCAAACTTTTGGTCTGTACTGTATATATATGTGCTTAATAAATATATATATATATATAAACACAAGTCTATATCTATGTGCTCATATATACAGTGGGGAAAATAAGTATTTGATACATTGCTGATTTTGCAAGTTTTCCCACCTACAAAGAATGAAGAGGTCTGTAATTTTTATCGCGGGTACACTTCAACTGTGAGAGACAGAATATAAAAAGTAATCTAGAAAATCAGACTGTATGATTTTTACATTTTTACATAATTAATTTGTATATTATTGCTTGAAATAAGTATTTGATATAATAGAAAAACTGAACTATGTGTATGTAGCATCCACAGTTATAAATCCCGGCAGCACAGACAAAAGTTAATAAGTGTAAAGATTGGCAATTGCCCAATGAATGAGCAAAATGCTGCTCATTCATCGGGTGATTGGATTGTTTATGGCAGAACAAAAATCATTATTCTCAGCAGCACATCACTAGTAATTGTTCATCACTGTTCATCATGCGCTCATCATTGTTAGTCAGCCTGTCTAAAGACGCCAATATCAAGCACAGAACGACTTGACAATTGCACTCGCTTAACGGCCTGAACTCTGTGCATGTAAATGCAACTGAAATGTTTCTGTGTGATGGTACAATATATGAGCGTTTGGTGCCCCACTTTAAACTTTTGCCCAGGGCCCCACTTTGGCTAAAACCGGCCCTGGATGTGGGGGGAACAGGATTGGAAGATATGTCGCCTGCAGTGAGGAGAAGCAGAGAGAGGTAGAGCAGGTGGGAGAAGGAGAGTGACTGTTTTTTCATGTTTTAGTAGGATAGATCTGAGGTTGAAGAGCAGTATGGCAGATGAGGACAGGTGTGGAGATAAGAGGGAAGGAGAGATAATTATTTGGTTAGAGGGTGCTGAGGTTTGGGGATAGCGAAGGAGACTGAGGATTAGTGGAGCCAAAACTGTGAGCATATGTAAGCATGTTGAAGGAGTAGGAGTAGGTTAAAAGAAAAGCTAGGTACATGTAATAAGCAGTGCTTACTGTTCCCTTCTGGTTTATTCCTGGTATACAGTGGGTACGGAAAGTATTCAGACCCCTTTAAAATTTTCACTCTTTGTTTCATTGCAGCCATTTGGTAAATTCTAAATAGTTCATATTTTACTCATTAGAGTCCACTCTGCACCCCATCTTGACTGAAAAAAAACAGAAATATAGAAATTTTTGCAAATTTATTAAAAAGAAAAATTTAAATATCACATGGTCATAAGTATTCAGACCCTTTGCTCAGACACTCATATTAAAGTCACATGCTGTCCATTTCCTTGTAATCCTCCTTGAGATGGTTCTACTCCTTCATTGGAGTCCAGCTGTGTTTAATTAACTGATAAGACTTGATTTGTAAAGGCACACCCCTGTCTATATAAGACCTAACAGCTCACAGTGCTTGTCAGACCAAATGAGAATCAAAGGAACTGCCCAAGGAGCTCAGAGACAAAATTGTGGCAAGGCACAGATCTGGCCAAGGTTACAAAAGAATTTCTGTATTACTCAATGTTCCTAAGGGCACAGTGGCCTCCATAATCCTTAAATGGAAGAAGTTTGGGACCACCAGAAGTCTTCCTAGACCTGGCCATCCAGCCAAACTGAGCAATCATGGGAGAAGAGACTTGGTGAGAGAGGTAAAGAAGAACCCCAAGATCACTGTGGCTGAGCTCCAGAGATGCAGTAGGGAGATGGGAGAAAGTTCCATAAAGTCAACTATCACTGCAGTCCTCCACCAGTCAAGGACTCCCAGACTATGAGAAATAAGATTCTCTGGTTTGATGAGATGAAGATAGAACTTTTTGGTGATAATTCTAAGCAGTATTTGTGGAGAAAACCAGGCACTGCTCATTACCTGCCCAATACAATCCCAACAGTGAAACATGGTGGTGGCAGCATTGCTATGGGGGTGTTTTTCAGCTGCAGGGACAGGATGACTGGTTGCAATTGAAGGAAACATGAATGTGGCCAAGTACAGAGATATCCTGGATGAAAACCTCTTCCAGAGTGCTCTTGACCTCAGACTTGGCCAAAGGTTCACCTTCCAACAAGACAATGACCCTAAGCACACAGCTAAAATAACAAAGGAGGGGTTTGAGAACCACTCTGTGACCATTCTTGACTAGCCCAGTCAGAGCCCTAACCTAAACCCAATTGAGCGTCTCTGGAAAGACCTGAAAATGGCTGTCCACCAACGTTCAGCATCCAACCTGACGGAACTTGAGAGGATCTGCAAGGAAGAATGGCAGAGGATCCCCAAATCCAGGAGTGAAAAACTTGTTGCACCATTCCGAAGAAGACTCATGGCTGTACTAATTCAAAAGGGTGCTTCTACTCAGTACTGAGCAAAGATTCTGAATACTTATGACCATGTGATATTTCAGTTTTTCTTTTTTAATAAACTTGCAAAAATGTCTACATTTCTGTTTTTTTCAGTCAAGATGGTGTGCAGAGTGTACTTTAATGAGTAAAATATGAACTATTTAGAATTTACCAAATGGCTGCAATGAAACAAAGAGTGAAAAATGTAAAGGGGTCTGAATACTTTCCGTACCCACTGTATTACTGCAGCACACTTACAGAGCAACACAGAATTCGTCACCAGACCTGTATCTACACATGTAAACCTACATAAGAGATATCACTAAAGAGAAGTGTGTTGTACCCCTAAGAAGATATCAAAACCAAAAAGAAGGGAATCCTAGTCAAATACCGCTCAATATATATAATGTTAATAAATATGGAGGAGACGGAGACCCAAACGAAAACAAAGGTTTGTTAAATATATAAACCATTTTATTGTACATCAATTATAAATATAATACCAATAATACAACAATACAAGGTAAGGGGGAGAAGTACAATTAAAAAACAGGGAGGATGGAAACAATCCCTGAATATAAGGATAGAACCAGATAATGAGGAGCTCCTGTGAGATGAAAAATGCTCTAGAGTTCTAGGGGCAAACACAATTAGGGTGGGCTAGTAATTACTGCAAACTGCGAGACTAAGAAATATGATGAATAGTCTATAAAAAACAGGAAAAAATATGAATATACCTGCAAAAGAAGTATACTAACAAGTAGAATATGCAAGCATATAATCCGGTATAATTAAATAAATTAAATACTAAAACCTCACAGCTAACTGACAATTATATAAGGTATAAATATCAGAGAGTTTAGCTGATCAATTGTGAGTGGCCGTAGTTTTAATAAGAACCCGGAAAAAAGGCTCGATGTTTATAATACGTTTTAACAGTACGCAAAATATAGGTGAAGCAACCCTGATGTTCTACAGCACTAGTGTCTTATAAGTGGCGTGCATTGCAGTCAGTTAAATAAATACATAGTAGAGAGCAGGAAGGCAAAACTTTAAACTTTGCCTGTATAATACCCCTGCAATATCTATATAATAATCAGAAGTTGGTCAAAAGACGAGATGGCCGCAGTAGATGCTAATCCCCAATATGGGGTGCAGGTGAAAATAATGAAGCCAATTAACCCTGGTAGATATAATCATAACAAGAGCATAAAGACATAAACATATGATGGTATCAGGAGAGCCCGAAGATAATCAGTCATAAAGTATGTGCACCAGTACCATGTCTCACGAGAAGCACAGGAGCATCCAGATGGTGTGTGTGAGCCTCGACATGCATTTCACCAACTGCGGCCTCGTCAGGCTCTCCGGACACCGTCATATGTTTATGTCCTTATGCTTTTGTTATGATTATATCTAGCAGTGTTGCTAGATATAATGCTATGATTTAACAAAAAAAAAAACCTGGCCTCCTCCACCCCTTAATAGCCAGCCATCACACACCTTATTTCCCCCGTCGCCCAGTACAGCTCAATGAGTTGTTATGGAGGAGGGGGAAAAGTGTAACTATAGTCACAGGTAAATGTAATTATTTTACATAGCAAAGCAATACAGCTTTAAATGCTATGATTTAAAAAAAAAAATCTGGCCTTCTTCCACCCCTTAATAGCCAGCCATCACACACCTTATTTCTCCGTCGCCCAGGACAGCTCAATGAGTTGATATAGAGGAGGGGGAAAAGTGTAACTATAGTCACCAGTAGTCACCGGTAAATATAATTTTTTTTACATAGCAATGCAATATAGCTTTAAATGCTATGATTTAAAAAAAAAAAAACTGGCCTCCTTCCACCCCTTAATAGCCAGCCATCACACACCTTATTTCCCCGTCACCCAGGACAGCTCAATGAGTTGTTATAGAGGAGGGGCAAAAGTGTAACTATAGTCACCAGTAGCCACCGGTAAATATAATTATTTCACACAGCAAAGCAATATAGCTTTAAATGCTATGATTTAAAAAAAAAAAAAAAAACTGGCCTCCTTCCACCCCTTAATAGCCAGCCATCTCACACCTTATTTCCCCGTCGCCCAGGACAGCTCAATGAGTTGTTATGGAGGAAGGGGAAAAGTGTAATTATAGTCACCGGTAGTCACCGGTAAATATAATTATTTTACATAGCAAAGCAATATAGCTTTAAATGCAATGATTAAAAAAAAAAAAAAAAAAAAAAACTGGCCTCCTTCCACCCCTTAATAGCCAGCCATCTCACACCTTATTTCCCCGTCGCCCTGGACAGCTCAATGAGTTGTTATGGAGGAGGGGGAAAAGTGTAACTATAGTCACCGGTAGTCACCGGTAAATATAATTATTTTACATAGCAAAGCAATATAGCTTTCAATGCTATGATTTAAAAAAACAAACCAAAAAAAAAAAACTGGCCTCCTTCCACCCCTTAATAGCCAGCCATCTCACACCTTATTTCCCCGTCGCCCAGGACAGCTCAATGAGTTGTTATGGAGGAGGGGGAAAAGTGTAACTATAGTCACCGGTAGTCACCGGTAAATATAATTATTTTACATAGCAAAGCAATATAGCTTTAAATGCTATGATTTATGAAAAAAAAAAAACTGGCCTCCTTCCACCCCTTAATAGCCAGCCATCTCACACCTTATTTCCCCGTCGCCCAGGACAGCTCAATGAGTTGTTATGGAGGAAGGGGAAAATTGTAATTATAGTCACCGGTAGTCACCGGTAAATATAACTAGAATATTTTTTCTCTTATGTACTATATACATAGCGTAACACTATACATATAGTATCATAAGGCTCTTATTGTCAGGGGCATGTAGTGTGCATGGTATTCCCAGGCACACCATAATGCCACACATTAAAGTCCCTACTGGGCACTTACCTCCCTTGCCTCATCCATCTTTATGGCCATCCTTTTGAACAGGAATATCTTCTGTGTTCTTCTGGGGTCCTGATCCTGGCTTGAGTCCTGACACGCTTATTTCTTGCTTGTCCAGGTCCTGCTTGCCCTTCCGGATCTTCTTATTTTGATGTTCTTCTTGGGGTTTAGGAAGACAGCTTGCTCTGATGATATTAAAGAGCCGGTGGATGGTTTCGGGTTTTCCAGCTGATGTTGGTAAATGAAAACCCCGTGAACAAGGCCTGGTGGTCTGCTGAGAGGGCTGAGTTGTTAGCCTCTGCTGCTTCCAGAATTTGAAGATTGAATGGTCTGGAGCCGCGCTGGATGTTACTTGGCTATAAGAGAAAAAGAAAACACAAGAAGGTGATTACATAAGAACAGTATATAGTAAAGTTCAGGAAAGCTAGAGGCTCTCTACATATGTCAACCAATGATCGGCAGATTTTGTCACTATCTGCTGATCATTTAACATGTATGGGGGCTTACAATCTCACCACTGACAAATCAGCGACCTTCACTGTTATTAGTAATCTGACGAATTTGGAAAAAGTGATTAAAGCTATGTGAAACTATTCATAAATGAGTCTGTATAAAACATCTCCTCTAATACTTACTGGCACAGGAACATGTGGGGGACACATTCTAAGGGCTTCCACCGAGTCCCAGTCAATACGCTGGAAAAACCTATGGGCTCTGATGTTACCATGGACTCCGAGGCGCCTGGCAGGATCTTCCCGGAGGAGCTGCAAAAGAAGAAAAAAAAATGTTTATATTTATATAACAGCTTCATAAATAAAATTTAACTAAAATAAATAAATATTATATATATTTATGAAAAAAAAAGCCTAATATTAGTGTTTTTTTTCTGACATCTTCAATAATACATGACAGGTAATATATACCATCACGTCACCCCTACAAGTGTTTACGTGTTATATTGAACACGTAAACACTTGACCTAACATGAGATTCCACTCCCACCAATGGAGCTGAATATAATAGTAAATTACCGCTAACATCACAATAAATCACACAATAATATAAAAGTAATACAACTTATATCATGTACTGACCTTTTTAATGATGTTCTTCGCCTCCTTGCTGGAAGCGTTGAATAGTCCTCGATGGTATTTGGACCTGCTGGTAATCATGATGTTCAAAATGATGCCAAATGCATACCAGTCTACCCCAGCATTGTACTCCTCCGCAGCCAGCATCTCAGGAGCCATGAAGCCTGGTGTCCCAGCGTATTCGGTGGCTGTCCGGTCTCCATAGATGTTCTCAAGTGCCAGACCGAAGTCGGCAATCTTTATATGGCCCGTCGCAGCCACCAAGATGTTAGAAGGCTTGAGATCTCTGTGAAGAAGACAAATGGATTCTTATCAGTGTCCGCTGTATAATTCTCAGTATTGCTGTGTATAGTTATAGGCATCACTGGTGGTGGAGGATTAGATGTATTTCTAGTTACCGGTGGATGATGCCCTTAGAATGCAGGTGTTGAATTCCACACACAAGTTCTGCGGCGTAGAATCTGGCCGAAAGAAAAGAGGAGAAAATAGTTTTTAGTGAATCAGAAACTCAGAAATATATATTGCCCAAAAGACTAGACAGGCAGGACTTATCAGGATTTTATATTTCTGGTTATTATATACAAGTATTTATATTATTATAATGGTCTAGAAGGGCAGTCGCACATATCGTATTGATTATAAGGCACCTGGACCTGCTCATCCTAAGTATAGGACATCAATGTTAAAGTAGTGGATAACCTCTTTAAGTTCCTTCTTGCCTATAGGGATACACAATTGCTACTATTACAATGTATATTCATATGGTGTTAAAGGATTGTCCAGGATCAGAAAAACATGGTGTCTTTCTTTAAAAAATAACGCCACATGACTAATGTGAATGAGGATGAACTGCGATGCCTCACACAACCTGTGGACAGGTGCGGTGCTATTTTTGGAAATAAAAATTAGAGCTGTATTTTTCTAAGTGTTTCCCTAATAACATCCCTGTGAATGGGAGATATGAATTTACGTGAACGTTAGGGCTAACAATCGAATCAATCTAGTCAGTCTCATTTAGAAAATACATAGCTGTATGGCTTAGACTGTGAATACTGTACCGTGCACTGGGGATGTCAAGACACCCCTTCCTCATCAGGAGATGGTGGAATTCGCCACAGGTGACATACTCCATCCCAAGAAGCACAAGCTCCTGTCAGACAAGACGTAGAAATCAGTCGTATGATAAAGTCATTGTAGCAGTCATACATTTACTAACACTCAATAATCAGTGATTTCTTCTGCGATTTCTTCTGTGATTAATCTCTGTTCCACTTACTCGTGGAGATATAGTTGCATAATAATAGCAGTAATGATACTTTCTTCTTTTACTATGTGTTTATTAGTTATTCTAAGTATATACATATAGAAGATATATCTACATATGTAGAATGTGATGTGCTAAATGTACAGCATTACTTTTCACTGTAATGTTGCCTTCTGCATTTCTCACCATTATGAAGTACTCATTAAGAATGACATCCATAGGGGTGGACAAATGACTTCAGATATTGGGAGCCAGTTGAACCACTCCAAGACTTTCCATAGACTTCAATAGAGAAACCCCAAAAGTTAACCGTCAGCATCATATTTCTAGGCACATTGCCTGGTTCCCAGGGTTTGTCCAGTGTTCCCACAGTAGGTGACAGCTACACATACAAGGAGCAGGACATGAAAATGTTTCCAATGCTGAAATGTTAACAAACACCAGATATAAACGTGGACATATCCTGTGCATATAGATGAGTGCACTTTATTCTTTATCCAATATTAATGAACAGGTCACAATTTTACCTTGGTCTGAAAGGCGAATGTGCCATGAAGAAGGAAGGGGCTGCCAGATGCAAGTTGTAACACACGCCGCTCCACCAACGCGCGCTCCTCTCCTTCAGCTAGCAGGTTCCTCTTTGTGATGACTTTTACAGCAAATTGCTGGCGGGTATATCTATCTTCCGCCAGCACCACCTAGAAAAAAATGGTCATTAGTTGATGATCTTCATTAAAGGTGTTGTCTGGCCTTGGGGTACAAGTCTGCAGACACTTTATGTGAGTGTAGACTCATGAGGATTCTCCAGTGATGGGAGCGGATGGTCATTTATCCGGCCTCACTCGATTCCCTTGTATTGAGCGAGCCTGTGTAAGGGGGTGTTGACTGGACCGTCGCATTCATACCCCTGAAGACACCAATCGTGTTGTATTGTAGTGCAGTTTTCAGTATATATGGTGTAATTACATAGTTACAGTATGTCATATTATGTGAATTGTAATATAGAGTGTGATATGGTCATATGTATAATGTATAGTGTACAGCATAGGATTGCGCAAGATAAGACATAGTTTAGGACTTAGGAGTTGACATAGGTAGGATGAGAATAGTGTAAGAAAGTGTTCATATTTAGGACTAGCTCATAGTGGGAGGGAAAAGTGCCAGTTAAAGGAGACTGCTTCCTGTTTGTAGAGCGTTCGTGAGTGATATAAGATCAAATTCAAGGGCAGTTGGGGCTGATATCAAGAGTGAGTACATATTGTTCTGGGTGATATGAGGCCTTACAAAAATTCACTGCAGACATTCCTGCAATGTCCGGAGATCAGGGCTCGATTCAGGTGCTATGGCAAGCACCTCACCCCTTTACATACAGAGGAAGATGGACGTGCAATTGTGTATGGGAAATGTAACAGATCTCGGGTGTATTGTGGAACTCAACTGGGAAATCCTGGGGCTGACAGGATCAGTGAACGTAGGGATAGTCCAGTTAGAACGTAAATAAATGCTGAAAATGTTCTGTACTATGGAAATAAGAAATGGAGAATGTTGTGCCCGATACTGTGTATTACAATCTGATGCAATTGAACTGTCGAGTAAACTTCTGTGTGTTGAAACGAACTGAGTGTTCCCTAATCTATGTGCGGCAGCTCCTTAAGTTGAAGACCTGGAGACAGCTGGGGCCTGTGGCCTACAAGTGAGTGTAACGCACCCTACACGCAACAGCACATTTGAACTGGCACACAATTTTTCTGTAAAGTGCCAGGGCGACATGGACAGCTGCACATGTCTCGTCGGCACATGACCACATGTATGCAAATTGCATACCTGCAGTTATGCTCCTGCCCATTTCTGGCACCGGCACTGGAGAACCTCAACAGCACACACACTGCACACTGTGAGGACTCACAAGTCTGTAGTCACATAGTTACTGCAGACTTGTACCCTAAGGCCGAACAACTCATTGAAATAAGTGTGGAGGGGAGCAGGAAAGTGACACCATTGCTATTTCTTTAATAATTATTTTATATTTCTACAGTTTCTTACTAGCTTACATACAGGAGATCTAATAGCTATAAACATGGGCACTAGGAAATAACCCCACTAGAATTACCCATTAAAGCTAGGAGGTTAAAGGATTACTTCAGTCTTAGCCATGCATGATTGAGACAGGAATAACTACAACTCCAGAGCTGGTTGGCATTATTCCTGTGTCAGCCATGAAAAGCTGAGATGAGAATCAATATAAACAGACTGTGTTGGGGTGCAGAGCTCAGCTGTACATAGATGCTGGCATCAAAGACCATGCTGCAAATGTATGCCTATCTATACTAGGGTTATTTTGTGCAGCATATATACTTTATCACATTTGGCGTCTATTACACTTTATATGTGTGTAGGAATTATTTCCACCCAACATACCTTTTTCTAATAGCCTATTATGTATACATTACTTAATATTGCTGCATATTCTTTTGTTATGCACCATGGGGTTTGCCTGTGTTTTTAGCCTTATCTGATTTTCTCTTTTTTCATCAGATTTTATCATGTGTCTAAATTGTACTAATAAAATATATACCTTTTATGCTACCTTGGCTATTGCTCATAGTTTTTTGTATAGGTTATTTCAAGATCGATAAAGATTTAAGCAAAACAAAAGATCATTTTACCCTATGAAAGACCACTTTGCTTGTTTGTCGGGCGAACGTCAGCCTGTTTCCACTGGTTTCCGATAACTGCGCAGTGTGAATGCACCTTAATCTGCAGCACAGACCTGAGACTACATTTGCAGACACTTTGTCCTGATCCTAAACTCCTTTTCACTCCACAGCACCTCTGGTGTCAGGTTTTATGTTGCAGTGATGCCAGGAGTTAGGCTATGTGCCCACGATGCAGAAATGAAGCAGAAAATTTCTGCAGCATTTCTGCATCTCCCTGGCAGAAAAAACGCATGCAGATTGTACATGCAGATTGTGCATGCTTTTTTCCTGCAGAATACATGCGGATCCACATGCGGATTCACATGCGTTTCCGCATGCAGATTGACAAGCGCTTTCCAGGCGATAGCATCACTTGGAAAGTGCTTGACAACTAGGTCACACTGTATAAATCCATGCAAACAGCATGGATTTATACAGTGTGAAACGTAAAAATAAAATAAAATAAAGCTATACTCACCCCCGATGCCCCGGCGTGGCTGCAGCGCTCCTTCCTGTCTAGTTCCCGGCTGCCGGCATATCGTGAGACAGAGCGGTGAAGGGCCTGCGGTCACATGACTGTGACGTCACCGAAGGTCCTTCAGCGATGCCGGCATGCAGAGAAGCCTTCGGAAAGGTGAGTATTAACTTTATTTATTATTTTATTCTTTTTTTTACAGGAACAATGGTACCCAGGTCTGGATGAGAGTCTTCTCTCCTCCTGAACTGGGTACCATCCGTACATAGAGACGCATAGAATTCACTTGTAGAAATGTACAGACGCGCATTCTATGCGTCTCAATGCAAGTCAATAGCGGGGCTTCCGCTGCGCTTCCGCAAAATTAAATGACATGCTGCGGATTTTTGTACGCAGCATAAACGCTGCCGAAAAATGCGCAGCATGTGCATAGAACATGCGGAATCCCCTTGGGGACCATGGGGTGCGGATTACCTAGTGTTTCACAAGCGTTTCCGCTGCGGAAATTCCGCATCATAAACGCTTGAAAAACGCTACGTGGGCACCCAGCCTTATAAGAATTGCAGAAAACACGAGAGGTGAATATATTGTGAAGAGTATGCTTTGGGATATTTGCTGGCTTCTCTGGTAATCAAGGAGCTCTCTCCTTTTCCCAGGAATGTCCTAAAAAATCAGAGAGTTGTCTGTAATAGTATTAGGAGGCTTGTCCTCAATTCGATTTTTGTCCTAACTTCAGGGAGTAGTATGATTAAAAAAATAAAACGATACTACCCTGATAAATCCTTTGCTATTCCAGAGCCTGGCACAGTAGTCCAAACCTGCACTTGTTTACCTTGCTGCAGACAATCACTGGTCTCATTGAGGATGTCTCTATTTATTGGACAAAACCATTGAGACGAGTCATTGGTTAGCAATCAGGAGAATGTATGAGACGTCACCACTGCTGACACGGAATTTTTTGAATTATTACTTTTTAACTGTGGACAATATCTTTAATAAATGTCATTCTCAGTACACACACATATATTTACTCATACTTATGTAGCTACGTACATGCAGATGTACAATGTAGTGCCTTGAAAAAGTATTCACATCCTGTGAACTTTTCCACATTTTTTCAAGTTACATGCAAAAACTTAAATGTATTTTATTGGAATTTTATGTGATATACCAACACAGAGTACAAGTATTTGTGAAGTGTAAAGGAAATGATACATGTTTTTCTGAATATTTTAAAAATGTAAATCTGAAAATTGTGACGTGCATTTGTATTCAGCCCCTCTGAGTCAACACTTTGTAGGACCACCTTTTGCTGCAATTACTGCTGCAAGGTATTTTTCTACCAGCTTTGCACTATAGGTTGAAATTTTTGCCCACTCTTCTTTGCAAACTAGCTGTGAGATTGGATAGAGAGCGTTTGTGAACAACAATTTTTAAGCCTTGCCACAAATTCTCAATGAGATTTATGTCTGGACTTTAACTGGGCTATATAAACACACGAGTATGTTTTTATTTAAACCATCTTATTGTAGCTCTGGAAGTATGTTTAGAGTCGTTGTCCTGCGGGAAGGTGAACCTTCATCTCTGTTTCAAGTTTTTCCAGCCTCTAACAGGTTTTTCCTACAAGATTGTCTTGTATTTAGCTCCATCCATCTTCTAATCAACTCTGACGAGCGTCCCTGTTAAAGAAAAGCATCCCCACAGCATGATGATTCCACCACCATGTTTGACAGTGGGGATGGTGTTTTCAGGGTGATCTGCAGTGTTAGTTTTCCTCCACACTTAGTGTTTTTCATTTAGCAAAAAATTTAAATTATTGGTCTCATCTGACCAGAGCACATTCTTCCACATTCTATGTGGGTGACACAGCTAGCATGGATAAAGGTGGATGAAAGTGCTCTGGTCACATATTTGCATGTAGAGTTTCTACGGCAGCTGTCACTTCTGCATGATGTTGTCTATACAGGTGTCTGGCCCACACTTGCACAGCCAACAGGATCGTGCACCTGTATTGAAAAATAGATGTTGTTATCTGCTGGCCATCCAAGATTCCAAGGTGCAGGCATGTGGGGAAAACAGCAGCACCTGCAACTTCCTAGTGCAGAAGTTAGAGGCACCAGAAAAATACTTTAACCCACTGTAGACTATCAGAAAACACTATTACACATATATAGGTAGCAACACATTTGGAAACCGCCCTGCATCTGCCTTTGTCAGAAACACCTGAATTTGGGGATCTAAGATGGTTATTAACAGTGTTATTCTCTACTTCATTCATGATCTTATATTGTATAGCAAACAATATACGATCTGGGCTCGTAATGTTATAGGTTCTTACCTTTCCAAAACTCCCCCGGCCAAGCACTTGATGAAAATCTAGTCTCTTGATGTTGTCAGAGATTGTGCTGCCGGGGAGAGATGGCCGCACACCACTGTCTCCTAAAATGGCAAACAGAAATAAGACGAGAAATTAGAAAAAGAATTTACTGTCCATGTATAAAGTGTTGGTTATTTTGTAACCTTAGCAGAGAATTCAGTTTTGGTCAGCATTGGAGTATTCATCTTTGTAAACATATTGCTTTATGCTGTTAATTGAAAAACAGACTATAATTTACTATTCAGTTTAGCACAAAGGGTTAATTATGTTATTACAAAATGGAGAATCAGTATCATTTATGTGCGGAATAATACTGGTAGCACAGTGATTGTCCTATATTAAGTGTACTGCCTTAGAAAACAATTACAGCTCAACGCTAATATTGTCCTGCAACAGTGTTAAAGGGCCCCTTCCCCTGGGACTGAGAAGTGGGTATACGTTTCGCATGTATAGGCACTCTACCTGAAGCCCTCCATTAGCTCCCCGATGCCTCCTCTGCTGGGATAGGCGTTCCTTTCCTCCTGCTTCCAAGATGACGGTCATAGCAGCATGGAGTACACTGGTAAATCTAAACCTCACCTCTCCTGCCTTTCCTTTCCCATCCCACAGCACAGAAAAGACAGGGAAGATGTGGTTTAGACTTACCAAACTGGTGGCCATCTTGGAGGTAGTAGGAACAGAACACAGATCTAAGCAATGGAGGTAGCGGGAGGCAAAAGAAGGGCGTCAGGAAGGATGACTGTATATTTACAAAGTGTAGTAACTTTTCAGTCTCAGGGTATAAGGTTGCTTTAATATACATTTTTTCCTATACTCAGTCACTAAGTTGCAAAGAGGGGAATTTATTAAATATACATAAAAAAACAAATACATTTTAATCAGATTGATTCTTCCTTGTTCCTCCATATTTTTGCCATTCTGCTAAAACGACTCAACACCGGTATGACATTCACTTCTATATAGTCCACCATCTTATGTGATATATTTAATGCCAAATATTTCAAACTGTTGCCCTCTTGGATAATAAGTATATCACCATCTGTAATTTGGAAATTCTTGTCCAATAATGATATCTGACTTATTCCAATTAATCTTCAATCCAGAAAAAATACCAAATCCATTCACCAATGTAATATCTGTCCTTAGATCTTCCTTTACATTTATTAAAATAATAACAAATCACCTGTGTACATCGCTAATATTTCCTCCTGAGTCCAAAACTGAGAACCCCTTATTCCTTTACAACCTTAGGCTGTGTGCCCACAATGCGTTTTTAATGCGTTTCCGCAGCGTTTTTATAGCTGCTGAAACGCATTAAAAACGCATGGTAGAAGGGCAGCAATGTTCCCCAATGATAATCCGCATGTGCTGTGCACATGCTGCGAAAATTTCCGCTGCGGAAAAAAACGCAGCGCTACCAATTATTTTGCAGAAGTGCTGCGTCTTCGCCGCCATTGACTTGCTTTAGATCACATGGATTACGCATCACTGTATATGTAGATGCGTAATCCACGCGTTCCAATGTGCAGATGGTACCCGGGTGTAGATGAGAGGAGAGTCTCCTCCACACCCAGGTACCATTAAAAAATCTGTAAAAAAAGAATAAAATAAAAAATAACTGCGGAAATGTCAGTGAATAAAGCTCCATTTCCGCATGTCCCTGGCAGGAAAACGCATGTACAATCCGCATGTACAATCCGCATGTACAATCCGCATGTACAATCCACATGTACAATCCGCATGCGTTTTTTTCTGCCAGGGAGATGCAGAAACGCTCAGGAAAAAATCCTGAGCATTTCTGCATCGTGGGCACATAGCCTTATATATGGTCAATAAGTAGGGCAAAGAGCAGCTTGGATTAGGAAATCCATGTCTTGTGCCCATAAAAAGGACAAAAAGCTGGGACATAACCCCATGCACCTACTACTTTAGGAGGGCACCATCTAATAACTGGGATCTACCTGCCACATGTCATACAACATCATACGAATTTCAAAAAGAAAAGAAGACATGCACCTAAGCGGTGATCACCTGAAGAAATAATCACGGAATATTTGAATATAAATTACATCAATTTATTACAGTATCTCCTGACACATATATAAGAATACGCACAAAAAAAATTATTTTAAAACACCATTAAAAATAGTGGAGGAATCCACTGCTTGAGGAACCCACTACTTTAGAGACCTTCCCATATTATAATGACAGAAAATACAATAAAGTGCAGTCAAATAGATGAACTCTAACAGGCTGTATAGAATATCTATGATGGTCAATATTGCACAAGCCCAAAGTATTCTATATAAATAGAGAATACACAAAAAACAATATGTATATAAAGTGCAACAACAGGTATCTGTGTGAAAATCAATATGGTGTCCCTGTATACAGGGTAATAGGTCTATAGAACAGTATAATTGTAAACTGGCGATTGCCAATAGACCCTTTCACCTCACACTGGAGATGACTACTCCATAACCACTCCATCACATACACTCAATTGTGGCCACCCGTGCTGCCCCAGCAAAAAATAATAGTAGAGCCAATTAAACAATATGATCATAGAAAGCAAATACTCAATCAAATCAGCCTGTAAATGGGAAGGTGCAAATGGGACCTCAGTGCCCAGTGCGTGTCGCCACACACGGTGGCTTCATCAGGGCCATTTAAAGTACATATCCTCGTGTCCCAGTATATATGTAGCCTAGAATCAAAATAATTACCGAGAAAATGTTTAATTTACCTGGAGAGTGCAGTTTATGAAGTCCGAATAAACCCACCTTGGACATTTTTAAAGAAACTGACTCCTGTGACTATCTTAAAAGTGGCTGAGTGAGTACCAACCCAGTTACAATTAGTGGAGAATGTGGGCAAGATTCCAGGAAAACGTGTACCTGCCACAGAGATCGATGGATGTCCTGGGTAAAGGCCGCCAGCCAGCCAGAGATGTCCGGCACCATGAAAGAGCCACTCAAACACCTGCTGCAAAGCCAACAACAGCAGCACCGGCAGCACTTGCAGAGCCAGCAGAGCCTGCAACAGCAGCACCGGGAGCAGCAACAGATGCAGCAAGAGACTAATAAACTTCTGATGCAGCAGATTCAGCAGCAACAACGGCAGATGGAACTTCTAGCGGGGAAAGTTCGCAGCAGAGAGGCCGTCCCTCCCTCAACTCCAGGTAATGATTCACACGTCAGGAAGACGGTAAGAAGAGCATTGCAAAAGATTACTCCGGGTGATGACGTCGAGGTCCTAACGTTCTTTGGGAGGGTGGCGGAGCGGGAGAGATTGCCTCCAGAGCAGTGGGCGGAGGTGCTGGTGCCATATTTAATGGGCCAGCCTCAGAAAGCCCATTATGACTTGTTTGGCCCTGCAGGACGCAAAGGAGTGCGCCAAATTAAAAACAGAAATTTTGGCGCGCTTGGGAGTGACTCTGACTGTTAGGGTGCAACGGGTGCACCACTGGGCCTATTGCAGTGACAAACCTCCCAGGTCCCAAATGTTCGACCTCCTACACTTGGTTCAAAGTGGTTGTAACCTCAATCTTCCTCCCCAGTACAGATGGTGGAAAAGGTCATCATGGACAGGTTCATCCACTCCCTTCCAAAGTCGGTGCAAGCCTGGGTTGCCCAGGGAGATCCCCGTAAAAGCTGCTGAGTGAGTATCAACCCCCTTAAAGGAGTTTATACAAAATTTCTCCATTGCCAAAAACCATATCAATAGGGAATCAGGATTGCTAAGTCTTAGAGTAACATGAATCCTGATAATCCTTGGGATTAATAAGCCTCTTCCCCAAAAAATTCTTCCAGAGGATTGGAAAAGATGTTGTATCACTAGACTTTGACGCACGTCTACATGATTTTCTATTACAGGTAAAGTCAATTACAGTATTAAAATCTCCTACAATCAAAATCGGATATTGCAAGTTTTCACTTTCTTCATAGTGAAGCTCAGATTTATATGGGAGAGGAATACAGGTGTTTGCAATTTCTAACCTTATGTTGTTAATTTTACATTTCAACAGTTTATATATATATATATATATATATATATATATTTATATATATATATATCTTACTTCTACCCTGTGTAATACATACTTATATTTACACCCCTTTGAACAAGGATAAAGACCCTCGTGAGTAGATATTATGTACAGCATGATATACATGTACTTGACAACCCACTTTTAGCTACTTTCTTGAATCACTATCTGAATGTGTCTTTTGAAGACATATCAGAGACATCAGATCTCTTCTCATCCAAGCAAAGAAATACCATTTCAACTTATCTTAAACCCTTCTAACATTAAATTAGATAACTTTCACCATATTAAAATAATAATTAAGTTAAAATATCCCTCCTCTTCTGATACCTCCCCCACTCCACCTTCCACTTCACCCCTTCAAACCATCTCCCACTCTTAGCTCCCCAACTACACGTTAGGCCGGGTCACACAAGTGTTGATTCTCTCATGTGAGAGAATTGGATCATTTATGCTAATGACACTAGGCTCAAGCTCTGACCAGAGTTTGAGCCGAGTGTCAGTTTACTGGGATCCGTTTCTCTTGTTTGAGACAATCATATTACAGGTGCGGAGAAGATGGAGAACTTCGTTTCTCCAACTTTTCCATCGTCTGTGTCTGCATAAATCAAACTGCACTGGGATGAAATCCAAGTCTGGGCCAAGGTTTTACACGCACCCATAGACTTGTATGGGTGCATGTGATCCGATTTGCTGAGCCACTCTCAGCGTGCTGCAATTGTTTTCCCATGCCGAATCGTCATGAGCAAAAACATTTCAGATCTGCACTGCCCCATAGTATAATATTGGGCTGAGTGCTGTCTGATAAAACATCAGAGAGCACTCTACTATGTCATACAGCAGTGTGAACGAGTTCTTAGAGAACTCCTCAACCAGACATCCACCCACCCTCCAACTAACCTGCCTTAAATAAATGAATCTTCCATAATCAATTGTAAGGGAGAATATCTCTCTATTTACATCTCAAAAACCCTTAGATTAGCCACTGACACAGAATTTAAGAAAACAAATAGTAAGATATTGTATGGTAATTCAATAGTGTATTAAATAATGTTTAAGTGCATTTATAAAATGACCCTAAAAATTCTTTATTAGATGTAGATATTTGAGTCTTAAAAGAAGTAGTAATAAGATCTTATTAATACGTATTTTGTCTCAAACTCTGTTTGCAGTTATGAGGAAATGGAAGGTAAAAGAACAACCTGAATTAAATTAATTGATAAGCGAAAAAAGAGAAAGTGGTCTACGATAATAAAAATCAGACAACTGTTTATGAGCATATCTGGGAAGAATGGACAGGTGTAGAGCAATGCTAGTTATGGGGTGAAGGGTTTTCCTTGTATCCTCCCCTTCAGTTTGGGGGTGCAGGTGGGGTTTGTTTTGATTCAAGGGAGGAGGGATGATGGAATAATATGGAAGGGTTAATATTTGTTCCATTTTGTTTTTCTTAAACAGATGATTGAAGCGTATGGATATTTATTGTATATGAGAGAATATAAATAAATGTTATATGTGAAGTACTATAACTGCATTAAAATAAATGAGATTATTGCAACATATTACTATTTAATAAACTATTTGTAATCTTTAAGAAAAAAAAATAGCAAGGAGGGGAATTTTATATGCATTTGTTGGAAATGTGTTTTTTGAGTATAAATGGTGCAAGATAAAAGATCTTCACCCTGAGGTTTCTGCCCCCATAATCAGTGCAGGAGAGCAAATGCTATGCAAAACCATGAATCTGCAACAACAGTAGTGGATTTTCTGTTTCCCATTTTGCTACAATGAATAATAATGGTACATACCCTCAAAATGGTACTTACCACACTAAAGAAATAGAGGCTACATACACATGCATCTCACTAAATTAGAATATTATCAAAAAGTTTATTTATTTCAGTTATTCAATACAAAAAGTGAAACACATATTATATAGAGTCATTACAAGCAGAGTGATCTATTTCAAGTGTTTATTTCTGTTAATGTAGATGATTATGGCTAACAGCCAATGAAAACACAAGCGTCATTATCTCAGTAAATTAGAATACTTTATAACAACAGCTTGAAAAATGTTTTTAAAATCTGAAATGTTGGCCTACTGAAATGTATGTTCAGTAAATGCACTCAATACTTGGTCGGGCTCCTCGTGCATCAATTACTGCATCAATGCGGCAATGTGGCATGGAGGCGATCAGCCTGTGGCACTGCTGAGGTGTTATGAAAGCCCAGGTTGCTTTGATAGCAGCCTTCAGCTCGTCTGCATTGTTGGGTCTGGTGTCTCTCATCTTCCTCTTGACAATACCCCATAGATTCTCTATAATAGATTCTCTATGGGGTTAAGGTCAGGCGAGTTTACTGGCCAATCAAGCACAGTGATACTGTTGTGTGTAAACCAGGTATTGGTACTTTTGGCAGTGTGGACAGGTGCCAAGTCCTGCTGGAGAATGACATTTCCATCTCCATAAAGCTTGTGGGCAGAGGAAAGCATGAAGTGCTGTAAAATGTCCTGGTAGACGGCTGCGCTGACTTGGGTCTTGATAAAACACAGTGGACCTACACCAGCAGATGACATGGCCCCCCAAACCATCACTGATTGTGGAAACTTCACACTAGACCTCAAGCAGCTTGGATTGTGGCCTCTCCACTCTTCCTCCAGACTCTGGGACCTTGATTTCCAAATGAAAATTGGAACTCTGGGACCTTGTGGGGTGTGTCAATGTCTGCCTTCTGGACATCTGTCAAGTCAGAAGTCTTCCCCATGATTGTGGAGCCTACTGAAACAGACTAAGGGACTTTTTAAATGCTTAGGAAGCCTTTGGAGGTGTTTTTTGTTAATTATTCTAATTTACTGAGACAATGACTTTTGTGTTTTCATTGGCTGTAAGCCATAGTCATCAACATTAACAGAAATAAACACTTGAAATAGAAAGGGTGCTTCTACTCAATACTGAGCCAAGGGTCTGAATTCTTATGACCATGTGATATTTCAAGGTTTTTTTTTAATAAATTTGCAAAAATTTCTACATTTCTGTTTTTTTTCAGTCAAGATGGGATGCAGAGTGTACGTTAATGAGAAAAAAAATGAACTTTTTAGAATTTACCAAATGGCTGCAATGAAACAAAGAGTGAAAAATTTAAAGGGGTCTGAATACTTTCTGTACCCACTGTATGCCCACATACTGTCCCTCTCCAAAATATTCCCCTGTACATTGCCCGATTGAATGAAGGAACCCCCACCACAATTGTGCCCCCTTTGACAATTGTCAACCTCATTATGTGCCCTCACTGTAACATTAGCCCCTTCCTTCCTCATCCACAATGATATAATTAATTTAATCTTTGGCTCCTTGACTTACTATTGGCTGTGCCATCTCTTCTCCTCTGAGGTGTTTGGGTGCCGACAATAGTGTGATGACGTCAGCAGCGTGCCGAGCAGCAGCATGTCGAGGCTGGGACTGACGAGCGCTGTTTTACCCTAGTCCCGATGACAGTGTTCAAATATGTTTGCGTCTGAAACATTTGAATATAAGAAGAAGGGAGCTCCATATCCTGGACGGCTCCATGGGCTGCAGCAAAACTTTGGT
Organism: Phyllobates terribilis; assembly: GCF_046119375.1. Lineage (NCBI taxonomy): Eukaryota > Metazoa > Chordata > Amphibia > Anura > Dendrobatidae > Phyllobates > Phyllobates terribilis. The sequence continues at coordinate 12,155,810 of NW_027362796.1, forward strand.
GGGCTGCATGCGGTACATGAGCTGTTTGTTGTGCAGGTCTGTTCTAAAACAACACTACATTGTATAACACCTGCACCAGATTGTGCAGTTACCTCAGCCGGGAGCCTACCGGCAGTCACAGTCGGACTCCCTATAGAGAAGGTAGAGAGGATTTATTACCATCTCTGGCTTTTCAATTACTGTGATAGATGTTAGAAATGCATTGGGGAAATATTGGCCCATTTTGAAGCAAGACCTAGTCCTTTCCAAATGTACTACACCAGTCCCTTCCACCACCTATAGAAGGGCGATGAACCTGAGGGACTTGCTGGTACATAGTTACCATAAAGATCCGGGACCAGAGAAAGCCTTCAGCTCAAAAGGCCCCAGATGGGGCTTCCATCCATGCAAGAACTGTGCGGCCTGTGTAAATCTGGTGCGGTGTACATCCTTCCCATCAAGTGATGGTCATAAGGAGTTTCAAATCACACAGCATACATCTTGCAATACAGAAGGCGTAATCAACCACGCCTTGTGTCCATGTGGCCTCATCTATGTGGGTCTTACTTTTCGCCAACTGAGAGTGCGTGTGAGGGAGCACGTGCAAGATATTAAGAATGCATCAGAATCTCTTGCCGATACTGTATTGAAGCCTATCCCAAGGCATTTCAAGTTAAAACATGGGTGTGATGCTAGCCTCCTCCAAATTCGGGGTATTGACCGGATATTAATTGACTAGGGGGGGGGGATTGGAGAAAGACCGTTGGTGGATTATGAAAATTGATTGCATATGCCCCAAAGGCCTCAACGAGGTCCTCAGTTTTGTCCCTTTCTTGTAATGTGCTATTGTGTTTAGGTTTTACTTATGTTTTATGCTGTTTATAACTTCTCACTTTTTTATTTACATGCAGGGTATCCAGTATTTTTGTACACTCTACTGTGAGACAGATGCTGGACCACCACTCACTTGGAGGATCTTCTTCTCCCTTCCCTCCCTCCCTTTTTCTGCCCCCCTCGGGGACCGGGTGCCTGATCGTCCTTGCGGGCCAGCGCTCCACGCGTCTCCCTTTTTATGGATATGTACTCACCTTTCAGCAGCATCCCGCCCTGCTGCTCTCTCTTTTTCGGACCTGTCTATTTCCTGTGCGGTGTGCCACTAATTGATTCCATCCGCTATAAGCATTTTTTATAAAACATTTTACTCACTATTGTTATTCATCGGCTTTTACTCTTTGTTTATTGTTGCTTTAAATCTGTGATTTTGGATGCAAAAAAAGGGCACTTTAAGATGCACTTCCTGTGTCACACTGACACGTCAGTATTCCTATCACTTGTATATTTTTTATTTTATTTTTTCGATTCCTCTTGCCCATTGTGGCTTATAATTTTCTGATTTTTTTATTGTACATTTTCCATTATACTGATGTCAGTAGCTATGTTACTATATAACACATGTCTATGCTCACTCGTATGTGAAGGGCACACATACATTTGTATTGTGACATTAACTATCTCTTCATACTATTGTTATTTATTATATTTATTTTACCTGTGATTGGTCTCACTAGTAGTGATGGGCGAGCGTGGTTTGTTAACCCTTTCAGCGAGCATGCTCGGGTGCTCGCCCAGTATCTTCAGCGTGCTGAGGTGTTATGTTTGAGTTATTGTGTGTGCATGATTTGCGACTGACAGCTTTAATACATGTGAGGAAAGCCTAACAAACAGGCATTCCTCACATGTGTTAAAGCTGTCAAACAGTCGCAAATCATGCACACACAGTGACTCAAACATGATATTCAAGTACACTGAAGATGCTCGGAAAACACCCGAGCATGCTCATAAATCTCGAGTAACGAACGTGCTCGCTCATCACTACTCACTAGTGTAACACTTTCACGTAACATATGTGGTTTTTCACGTTGCTGTGATTCTGGTTGCCATTGGATGCATCCGACATCTGCACCACATGGGCTTGGTCACGAAATAATAATAAAAAATATTCACACAATTCGTGCACTCTCTGTTTATTATTGTTTCCATGTTCTCATTCACTTGTCACATCTTCATTTTTTCTTCCTTTTCCCTTTCCCTTCCCTCCCCTCTTTTTTACCATCATTAGTTTTGCACATTTATGCACAATTTATAACTTTGTTCTGTTGATACTCATGGTATTCCCATATTCTCTGTACCATATTGAGTACATATTATATTATATTGTCTCATGACTCTCTCTATATATACTCCTTTATATTTAACAATGATACTTTGGGTATTACTTGCTGGACATTATACTTTATACACATATGTTGTATATAATTCTCACAATATGATGTCTATTCCTGATTGTGTGTTTTCATATATTATTTTCCCTCTTTTATCTACATCTTTGTATCTTTGTGTATTTATATATATATATATATATATATATATATATATATATATATATATAGTGGTCCAAAAGTAGGTGGACAGAAAATAATAACATTTATTTTGATTTATATATAAAATTATATTTACTAACACAAGCATAACATTGACAATTACATTTTATTCTGAACAATAACACAAAAGCCCTTAAATGTTATCACCGCAGGGGCTCAAACTGTTTTCCATTACAATTTGCACAGCTTTGAAGTCGCCTCTTGCGCTTCAACAAACTTTTTTGCACAAGTCTCTTTGGGTATTAATTTCTTGAAGTGCATCTCTTATGTCATTTTTCAAGTCACTGACACTTTTTGGTTTTCGACTATAAACTTTGTCCTTGAGTACTCCCCAAAAGAAAAAATCCATTGGGGTCAAGTCTGGTGAACGTACCGGCCAATCAAGTGGGCCTCTTCGGCCAATCCATTTATTAGGAAATGTTTCATCAGGATACTCGCGGATTACTCTTGAATAATGTGGAGGGGCCCCAACTTGTTGAAAATAGACTTTTTTTTTCAAAGAGTCTGTGAGGTATGAAAAGTGGAATCTGATAGGTTGCTAAGGGCAACTGAGCCAGTTTTACTTTACACCATGTTTGATAAATCTCCCCCTTCATAACCTTATTACACTTTCTGTCCACCTACTTTCGGACCACCCTGTATATATATATATATATATATATATATAATATAACTGGGGATGCATCCCTCTGTCTGAAGCCTCGATAGACTGCGCATGCGCGACGCACAGTCTGGCTTCAGACAGAATCATGCATCCAGCCGTTACAGGTAAGAGGAGGTGTATGGCGCCGGAGATCGCGGTATGCGTAGACACTGAACGCATACCGCGTTCTCCGGCGCCATACTTGCATACTTACCTGACCGGGAGGAGCGTTGCCACGGCACCTCTCTTCTGGCCGGAGACCGGGGGCAGGAGTGAGGCGTCGGATCGGCGCGTGCACATAGCGCTATCCTTCGCCATTTTACTGAAGACACATTTACAGTGTGTCTTCAGCAAAATGGCGCCGGACAGCGCAGTGCCCCGGCGCTGCTCTCCTCCCCCGGCCTCCGGCAGAAGAGGACGCAGCAGCGCTGGAGCACAGAGAACAAAGGTGAGTATAACTCTTTATTTTTTTTTGTATGTGTGTACAGTGTGAAATGGATGAGGGGGCCACACATATCAGGATTGTGGGGTGAGGGGACCATGCATATACCAGGATTGTGGGGTGAGGGGTATCACGCATACCAGGATTGGGGATGAGGGGAGCCACGCATACCGGGATTGGGGATGAGGGGTGCCACACATACCGGGATTGGGGATGAGGGGTGTCAGGCATACCGGGATTGGGGATGAGGGGTGCCACGCATACCGGGATTGGGGATGAGGGTTGCCACGTATACCGGGATTGGGAATGAGGGGTGCCACGCATGCCGGGATTGGGGATGAGGGGTGCCACGCATACCGGGATTGGGGATGAGGGGTGCCACGCATACCGGGATTGGGGATGAGGGTTGCCACGCAAACCGGGATTGGGAATGAGGGGTGCCACGCATGCCGGGATTGGGGATGAGGGGTGCCACGCATACCGGGATTGGGGATGAGGGTTGCCACGCAAACCGGGATTGGGAATGAGGGGTGCCACGCATGCCGGGATTGGGGATGAGGGGTGCCACGCATACCGGGATTCGGATGAGGGGCCATGCATACCAGGATAGGGATGAGGAGTGCCATGCATGCCAGGATAGGATGGTGCGGACAGGATGGGGGCAGCACAAATACCAGGAGGGGGGCAGCACATACCACACATACCAGCATGGGAGACCATATACCAATAAAAATGCTCGCCACCTGGGCATAGAACGGCTTCAATAGCTAGTATATATATATACATAGAAAGTCATGATTAACTTACACCAGGTATGGGCCGGTAATGTTCTCCGCAATTTCTTTCTCTCCCTCTAAGTATGTCTGCATCTCTTGGCATCCTGATGATTGTGCACATTCTGCCAGCCGGCAAGAAGCACCTGGTTGCCATGAATACGTGTCCCTATGACGCGGCACTTCGGGCCCTCCTTACTGACGTGTTAGCGGGAGGCGGGCACCTGCTGCGTTGGACACTGACTCCCTGGCTTCCGGCGCTGGCTTCCGCCACTGGAAGCGTCGCTGTACCCCCGCTACACGTGCCAAAATACTTTGGATATATATACCCCCCTGCCTGTCACCCATACACAATCGCCCCCTGGAGAAGCAGGACTTGAAACGCGCGTCAGGGCTGCTTTCATGCCATCTACAGGTTGTAACTAGGCTGTACTCTCATTTTATGTGGGACCATAACTTTCTATATGTGTCACTGTGTATTACTCTCACTAGAAGATATACTTATGTTGTGACATCTGTGTCATAGGCATGATTCTTCACCTTATTTGGATATTAGCAACTTGTACTGTATAACTAGTTCCTGCTGTGCACTCGTACTTTATATGCTTTACTTGTGATCTGGACTCTGATATATTCTTTTCCAGTTGCTCTATGTCTTATCCCTAATTTAATGTATCATTAACCTTTGTGCATGGGATGCAGTAAGTATGTTAATGAATCAATTGAACGTATTTATTGATTTTTCTCTGCCTCCCTTGGGACGAATCATGCTTTAATAACACTTGTTGATTATTCCTTCTTTATAGACACTTAACTGTATGTATATATATATATATATATATATAAAAAGTTATAGATATATATTTTTACATTATGAAATGGTATTCCTACTTATGGAGGGAATTGGATTGTAATGTATTCCCAATTAAACACCTGAGATTGGGAAGGAGGTGGAGACCTGTTGAGGGTTCCTCCTCTGACCTATTAATCTCACTCCATGGATGAACCTAGGAATAGGGAATTCCATGGAAGGGTGTTTGGGTTATGTAATAAATATTATCCCTCAGTTCATTGAGGCTGAGTGCCCACGTAGCGTTTTTCAAGCGTTTATGCTGCGGAATTTCCGCAGCATAAACGCTTGTTAAACGCTAGGTAATCCGCCCCCCATGGTCCCCAAGGGGATTCCGCATGTTCTATGCACATGCTGCGGATTTTTCCGCAGCGTTTATGCTGCGTACAAAAATCCGCAGCATGTCATTTAATTTTGCGGAAGCGCAGCGGAACTCCCGCCATTGACTTGCATTGAAATGCATAGAAACCGCGACTGTACATTTGTACAAGCGGATTCTATGCGTCTCTATGTGCGGATGGTACCCAGTTCTGGAGGAGAGGAGACTCTCCTCCAGACCTGGGTACCATTGTACCTGTAAAAAAAGAATAAAATAACAAATAAAGTTATATTCACCTGTCCGGCGTCTTCTCTCTGAATGCCGGCATCGCTTGAGGACCTGCGGTGACGTCACAGTCATGTGACCGCAGGCCCTTCACCGCTCTGTCTCGCGATATGCTGGCAGCCGGGAACCAGCCAGGAAGCAGCGCTGCAGCCACACCGGGGCCTCGGGGGTGAGTATAGCTTTATTTGTTTTAATTTTTACGGTTCACACTATATAAATCCATGCTGTTTGCATGGATTTATACAGTGTGACCTAGTTGTCAAGCACTTTCCAAGTGATGCTAATCGCCTGGAAAGCGCTTGTCAATCTGCATGCGGAAACGCATGTGAATCCGCATGTGGATCCGCATGTATTCTGCAGGAAAAACGCATGCACAATCTGCATGTACAATCTGCATGCGTTTTTTCTGCCAGGGAGATGCAGAAATGCTGCAGAAATTTTCTGCTTCATTTCTGCATCGTGGGCACATAGCCTTATGGACACAGGAATCACTATTTGAATACTGTCATTGCAATGCAAATATATTGGGAAACTGCTAACAGAATGTTGTCCCTAATAATGAGAAATAGTGCGCTTTTATTATAAATAGGGGATAAGAGAAATCATTAAAGCACATACGTTGTTTACATTTGAAGAAAAGCTTTTGGTGGGGCTTGCCAATTTAAAAGATGGCGATCGTAGCATTAGAAGTGTAATGCGCATGCCCGGTGACGTCACGAAGCGGGCGGACCAGGTTTGCCCCGATCATGTGACGAGATAATGGGGATTTCCTGGGAGACATGCGCAGATGGGATTTTGAGACGCCGAGGACAGCGTGGAGGAAGTAAGAAACGTGGTCATGCATGATTGCTGCAGTGTGAGTCGCAACCTCAAATATATTATGATTTATAATGTACACCTGGCACTGATAAATACTAATCAAAGCACTTATCACTTTATGAGAGTTATGGATACTGTAATTGATGATAATAATATATCTGTCTAAAATTTTATCACTATGTATGTAACTGAATAATATTTTGTGATATGCACTACTGCACTTTTCTTATGTAATCATGGTTTTGTATCAATTAATTATAATTATGGAATCACTGTTTGTAACTATATATATTGCACTATATGCACTTGAACTCTGCTTGAGAAAGGTTCTGTGAACCGAAACGTTGCCTTTGGGCTCATTAAAGTCCATTTTTCTATAATATTTTTGGAGTGCTGCCTCTTGATATTCTTTCTTTCTATATATATATATATATATATATACTGTATATATATATATATATATATATATACATAAATGTATACACAGGGTGGGCCATTTATATGGATTCACCTAAATTAAATGGGAATGGTTGGTGACATCAACTTCCTGTTTGTGGCACATTAGTATATGGGAGGGGGAAAACGTTTCCAGATGGATGGTGACCATGGTGGCCATTTTGAAGTCGGCCATTTTGAATCTAACTTTATTTTTTTCAATGGGAAGAGGGTCATGTGACACATCAAACTTATTGACAATTTCATAAGAAAAACAATGGTGTGCTTGGTTTTAACGTAACTTTATTCTTTCATGAGTTTTTTACAAGTTTATGACCACTTATAAAATGTGTTCAAAGTGCTGCCCATTGTGTTGGATTGTCAATGCAACCCTCTTCTCCCACTCTTGACACACTGATAGCAACAACGCAGAAGAAATGCTAGCACAGGCTTCCAGTATCCGTTTTTTCAGATGTTGCACATCTCATATCTTCACAGCATAGACAATTGCCTTCAGATGACCCCAAAGATAAAAGTCTAAGGGGGTCAGATCGGGAGACCTTGGTGGCCATTCAACTAGCCCACGACGACCAATCCACTTTCCAGGAAACAGTTCATGTAGGAATGCTCTGATCTGACACCCATAATGTGATCGTGCACCATCTTGTTGGAAAAACTCAGGGAACGTGCCATCTTCAGTGCATAAAGAGGGCAACACATCAACATGTAGCAGTTTCAGATATCCAGTGGCATTGAGGTTTCCATTGATGAAGAATGGCCCCACTATCTTTGTACTCCATATACCACACCATACCATAAAGATACGAGATGTGCAGCAACTGAAACAATGGATAGTGGAAGCCTGTGCTAGCATTTCTTCTGCGGCATTGCTGTCAGTGTGTCAAGAGTGGGAGAAAAGGGTTGCATTGACAATCCAACACAATGGGCAGCACTTTGAACACATTTTATAAGTGATCATAAACTTGTAAAAAACTCATGAAAGAATAAAGTTATGTTAAAACCAAGCACACTATTGTTTTTCTTATGAAGTTCTCAATAAGTTTGATGTTTCACATTACCCTCTTCCCATTGAAAAAAATAAAGTTGGACCCAAAATGGCCGACTTCTAAATGGCCGCTATGGTCACCACCCATCTGGAAAAGTTTTCCCCCTCCCATATACTAATGGGCCACAAACAGGAAGTTGATATCACTTAGGTGTATCCATATAAATGGCCCACCCTATATATATATATATATATATATATATATATATATATATACAGTGCTGGCCAAAAGTATTGGCACCCCTGCAATTCTGTCAGATAATACTCAGTTTCTTCCTGAAAATGATTGCAATCACAAATTCTTTGGTATTATTCTCTTCATTTAATTTGTCTTCAATGAAAAAAACACAAAAAGAATTGTCCTAAAGCCAAATTGTATATAATTCCACACCAAACCTAAAAAAGGGGGTGGACAAAAGTATTGGCACCCTTTGAAAAATCATGTGATGCTTCTCTAATTCGTGTAATTAACAGCACCTGTAACTTACCTGTGGCACCTAACAGGTGTTGGCAATAACTAAATCACACTTGCAGCCAGTTAACATGGATTAAAGTTGACTCAACCTCTGTCCTGTGTCCTTGTGTGTACCACATTGAGCATGGAGAAAAGAAAGAAGACCAAAGAACTGTCTGAGGACTTGAGAAACCAAATTGTGAGGAAGCATGAGCAATCTCAAGGCTACAAGTCCATCTCCAAAGACCTGAATGTTCCTGTGTCTTCCGTGCATAGTGTCATCAAGAAGTTTAAAACCCATGGCACTGTGGCTAACTTCCCTAGATGTGGACGGAAAAGAAAAATTGACGAGAGATTTCAACGCAAGATTGTGCGGATGGTGGATAAAGAACCTCGACTAACATCCAAACAAGTTCAAGCTGCCCTGCAGTCCGAGGGTGCAACAGTGTCAACCCGTACTATCCGTCGACATCTGAATGAAAAAGGACTGTATGGTAGGATACCCAGGAAGACCCCGCTTCTTACCCCGAGACATAAAAAAGCCAGGCTGGAGTTTGCCAAAACTTACCTGAGAAAGCCTAAAACGTTTTGGAAGAATGTTCTCTGGTCAGATGAGACAAAAGTAGAGCTTTTTGGGAAAAACCATCAACATAGAGTGTACAGGAAAAAAAAAGAGGCATTCAAAGAAAAGAACACTGTCCCTACAGTCAAACATGGCGGAGGTTCCCTGATGTTTTGGGGTCGCTTTGCTGCCTCTGGCACTGGACTGCTTGACCGTGTGCATGGCATTATGAAGTCTGAAGACTACCAACAAATTTTGCAGCATAATGTAGGGCCCAGTGTGAGAAAGCTGGGTCTCCCTCAGAGGTCATGGGTCTTCCAGCAGGACAATGACCCAAAACACACTTCCAAAAGCACTATAAAATGGTTTGAGAGAAAACACTGGAGACTTCTATGGTGGCCAGCAATGAGTCCAGACCTGAATCCCATAGAACACCTGTGGAGAGATCTCAAAATGGCAGTTTGGAGAAGACACCCTTCAAATATTAGGGACCTGGAGCAGTTTGCCAAAGAAGAATGGTCTACAATTCCAGCAGAGCATTGTAAGAAACTCATTGATGGTTACCAGAAGCGGTTGTTCGCAGTTATTTTGGCTAAAGGTTGTGCAACCAAGTATTAGGCTGAGGGTGCCAATACTTTTGTCCGGCCCTTTTTTGGAGTTTTGTGTAAAATGATCAATGATTTGATTTTTGCTTCATTCTCTTTTGTGTTTTTCCTTGCAAGCAAATTAAATGAAGAAAATAATACCAAAGAATTTGTGATTGCAATCATTTTCAGGAAGAAACTGAGTATTATCTGACAGAATTGCAGGGGTGCCAATACTTTTGGCCAGCACTGTATATATACATATATATATATATATACATATATATACAGTAGATATATTGTCTCTTGCCTTACATTGGTTTATTCCTGTGGTTCCGTGGCACTTTGTTGTCACCTCTTTCCCTTGGATTTTTTATCTCTTTTGATTATGTCTGATTTTACTTACATTTTTGCAATAAAAATGTAACTTTTATTGGATTTGCTCCTGTTTCCATTTTTCTCTTTTTGGGTTATATAGTTATGGAAGAGCATTTATAGGGGCCGACTCTTTTCTTTTTGGATACTCCCTATAGAGAAGGTAGAGAGGATTTATTACCGTCTCTGCCTTTTCAATTACTGTGTACACAGCTCTGAACAAGTGCTGTGTATTCAGTATGGTAAGCGCAGATAGCGCTTCCTGCTCCAGACCCAGAGATCATGTGATGGCCGGGTGGGGTGTAGAGAAAGAGCAAGAGCTTCTGGGTCCTAGGAGACCCAGTCAACCCTGCTATATAGGCAGTAGGTTGAATGTCCCCTGTAACTAGGATCAATATACCAGCAGATGTGTTTGGGACACAGGTTTATTAACAATTACTATTATATAAGTATGGCAGGTTCTCCTCCTGCACTTGTTAGTTCAGCTTTCCTCACATACTGCACAGCTCTCCAGTCCATACAATGGTCACTGATGGAGGAGCATGTAACCAGACCACTCCATCAGCCTTGTCCTATTGAGAACCTCCCATGAGAAAGATGCTTTTATAGTGAAGTAGACTGACGGACAGGTCTGGTCACTGCTCCTCCACCAGCAGCCATATTATAGACTAGAGAGCTGGGCAGTCTGTAAGGAAAGCTGCAGTAACAAGAGCAGGAGGAGAATCTGACATACCTACAGTATATCATAGTAAATGCCACAAAATCATGTCCCCAACACATCTGTTAAAGTAAAGATAAAATGGTCAACCTCATTAACTAATTCTGCAGCCAGCAATAGACAGCGCAACACAAAGACTATAGGAGGCAAACGACTCAATTTTATTTTAATGAAACCATATTGCAATTTTTTTTATCCATTCAAGCAAGAAAAAAATCAAATGTTTCAAAAGTTAAGACAACACCTGTGTAAAATCATTGAAATAAAGAGCAAAAAAACCAGGAAAAAATAAATAAAAAAACAATGACTATCCAAATTGCATTTACAAGCCCCATCCCTAACAAAAAACCATGTAACTAATATATAAAAATAACACAAGCACAGAAATCCTTTATTTACTACAGATATTACCAGAAAAAAAATAAAATAATATTAAAATATTGTAAAATTTAGACTCGATGTTTCACAAAAAAATATTTAAATATCCAAACATTACAATTTTTTACAGTTTTTTAAACCATATGTATGAAAATAAGAAAAAAATGTGCCTTGGCAAGAATGGGGAAAAATGGCCTGATCATGTAGGGGTTTAACAAAGTACTGAATATATACATATATATAAATGGACTGGGGAACAGTTCTACAACCCTCCAGCTTCAGATCTTGCTCATGTATCACATCCTCCACCTGTCAGATTTAAAAGATGTGTAACTTGTGTAAAGTGACAACATTGCCCTGATCTGTAAGTGTGGGCATGAGAAGCTACATGTCATGGTGCTCCCTGTGGTAAGCTGATGTATAGTATTACCTGTGCCCTTGGTGGTCTTCTGCCCTTCTTCTTCTTTCTTGATTGAAGAGCTTTCATGTGATGAGCCAAAGATTTGTCTTCTCCTCTTGGCTCCACTTCTTCTAGCTAGGACCTCCTGATGACATTCCTGTTCTTCTTTCTGGCCTTGGTGATCAATCTTCTGAGAGACGATCTCCAACTCTGAGCCATTTCTCTTCTCTCCTCTCCTATGGCTCTTCTTGATGGACGGCTTCTCATCATCCGATGAGTCCAAAACATTTCTTCTCCTTTTCTTCCCTCTCATCCTAAAGTCCTCCTCTTTAATCTCCATAATGTCGCTTTGCTGAAGGCAGCTCCTCCTCATCCGCATGCAAGCCAACCGCAACTCTCCAACTGCCAACCGGCAACATTCCAATGTGCTCACTGGTCATGTGATAGGAATTGACCATAAGCAGTCATATATATGAGTTATCAGATATTGGTGTTTTTCTATTTTATTCTCATCATATCACATAGTATTAGGCCAAGCTCACAGATAGAGGTTTATTTTAGCTTTTCTGCTGCCTTTTTTCCTATAGAAAGACTCAAATATCCAGATCTTTTTCACATTTTCAGGTTAAGACTTGAATATACTTTGCAGCAATCTCGATAGTAATATTTACACGTAATGACAACTATAGGTTTCTAAAGAATAATTTCTAGTTACTATAATGGCTTCTTAGAAAACCCACATGTGTGAGTTTGCTGTTTTGCAGAACGCTCTTTGCCACCATTTTCCTTCTGACGCTGTTTTGCAGCATTTAGGGGATGTGCACACGGTTATTATTTGTAGAGGAAAAGAAATACTAGAGTGTTGGCGGGTAAAATGCTGCCTAAAATATGTGCAAAAACGCTTCAAGAATTGACATGCAGAAGATATGAAACTTCTTCAAATCTGCAAGGAAAAAATAAGCAGAATGTACATGAGATTCCATAAATCTCATTGACTTTGCTAGTACATTAAAACACTGCGTTTTTTCATGCAAAGAACGTGCGGAAATAACTTTTGAAAATACGGCAAAAATGCAACATGTGAACATGCCCTTGGCTTCTAGTCCATCAAAAATAGTGTAAGTCTGAACTTGAGATGCCGCTGTGGATACTCATTCTGGTGTTAATACTATAGGAAATGACAAGGCAATGATCGCGCTTTTTATTAGTGTAAATAGGGAAATACAGCCCTCCTAGACCGGACACAAGGATTTTATTTGCCAATAGTAATAATATTGGTGGGTTATATTTTTTACACTATACTACATACTTTTTTCACATATAACTATTTTCCTGTGATAAATTGTATTATCAATATATGGACTGGAGTTATTTGTAATTTAATTCCATATTTGGTGCACACAGATTGTTCTTTCTGCTGAATTCTAGATTAGTCATTGCTAGTGTCTCGGCATATTAGCATGTTTTTGTAATTTTTTGCTAAACCCTAATGAGGATTATTTGCTTATACTTGATATTCGCTTCTCAATAGTATTCGCTTATTCACTATATTCTAGATTATACATTTTGTCTTAGATGTATATTGGAAGTTCTTCATATTTTTTTCTTATGTCACATTATTATTTTTCACAGTGAATGTTTGATAAAGATCATGTTGACGCTTTTGTATTATACATTTTACTTTGACTTAAAAATAATACTTAGTACAATTTTAATGGAAACAATTTGCTTCAATAACACAGACCCTTATTAAATGACCCAGCATGCCACTTCTGGCCTGAGCTTTCAATGTAGAATTACATATTTGCTGTGTAACTAAATAGCTGTAATGCATAGAATAATTGGGCTTACTACAGAAGGGATAGATGCTCTTCTAGTGAAGCTTCATGATGTCCATTGCTCCAGAGTAGACGACCTTCTCTATGAACACTAAATGCCTGTAAGGCACAGTGTGATTATGGGGTGGGAATGCTTTAGGACATTTCTTTAGGATACAATGACATTGGTGGCAGACTGGTATCTGGTGTCACCACTAAAGGACGGCAGAAGTAATTCAGGCACATACTGGTGACAGTTTAGGATAATGTTACTGAAAAGAGGCAACAAGCTTACTGGTCACAGAGTCTCCGAGACGCCAACATGCTTCATAACTACAAATACTCTTAAATAGGGGAACAGCTTCACCACAGATAGATGACTGGCAAAAACATTTACGCTGGGCTTCCACTTTCCAAACTTTACACCACCTGCTGGAAGGCTCCTCCGCAGTATCTCAAGCTGTCTCGGTGTCCGTCCTCTTACAGAACAGCACTCACACGTTCAAGCAGTTATATGACCAGGTTTCACAAAGCAAACTGTAAAAATACTATTAATCAGATCTCGGACCAGATGGGGCTGATGTACGTACTCTGAAAATTCACATCAGGATGGCTGTGCAATCCTGATGTTAAGAGGAGCGTTTTATCCTTATTTTAATGTGATAAAGGAAAAGTTTCACAAAGGATTATACAGCCATCCTTATGCATATGCTGACAAGTACACCAGCCTCATCTGGGCTAACAGATTTGCATAATAATATATAATACTATAAGCAGTATGTATTGTAAAATCAGTGCTTGGATGTGGCATGAGGCATTGGAGGAGCTCAAGGACCCTGAAGGTGGCTGAATCCTGGTATCTAGACAGCTTCTCAGCAGCACTCACAAGCTCCATGGGAAACAAGTTGTAAGCGCTGTCCTCCTTGTTTGGGAGAACAGTCAACTCTGACAGACAGAATGGTGGCTGACCTAGGCAACAAGCAAATTCTAGAATTCAAAATACCTCCTCTCATGAGAAATGAAGAGAATTTTTAAAAAGGGGTTATTTGCAAAGTTCCCTATTTTTACAAGCACTTTGCAATTTTACCCAATTAAGAAATTGCGTATAGCCTTTTAATAATGTAATTAATCTGACTGATGTAAAAAACTATCCTTTTATAGACAGCACATTAAATATAAAATACAGGTGGATACAATTCTGTTACCATATACTGTGAATATAACTAGTGCCATGAACTGCCCATATGGGTAATGCCATTCAACTGTGCCATATAGTTGCCATATGTACAATATAGGAGCTATAAGAAATGTGCACTTTGAACTTCTGAATTCCAGCACCATGCGGAGCCTACACATGTATCGGTATAATGTGCCATAATGACTATTGTCATACCTGGGTTTATAATATTGGTGGTGAATATATTCTTATGGGCTCTGTATGACATTACTGACATGGGCAGCATTTGCCACTAATGATGGAGCACTGCATGACACTTTATGTTGGCGTTTTGTCCTATTATCTTGGGATAATCTTATTTTTCTGTTCACTGTATATTACTAATATTCTGGATACTATACTTTTGGAATCATCTTCTAGTTGTAGCTCTGAAACTTGGGATAAAAGTGACTCTGTAAATGTCAGATTGACATTTTCTAGAATTGAAGAGCATTGTGGTAAGTATGAGAATGTACCAGGCAATAGATGTGTGTAATGCAATGCACATACCGCAGCCTCATGCTGAACCCCTCACCGCAGATTCATGAGTGTGAATGGCCCAAAGGCCAGACCGAAATCCCATTGAGGATCTGTGGCAAGACTTGAAATTGCTGTTCACAGACGTCTCCATCCAATCTCACTGAGATAGAGCATTTACAAAGAAGAATGGGAGAAAATGTCACTTCTAGATGCAAAGCTGGTAGAGACATACCTGAAAAGACTTGCAGCAGTAATTGCAGCGAAAGGTGGTCCTACAGACTATTTACTCCGGAGGGATAAATACAAATGCAAGTCACAGTTATCAGATTTATATTTTCTCAATATATAGAAAACCTTGTAGAATTTACTTTACACTTCACACATACAGTGGTGTGAAAAAGTGTTTGCCCCCTTCCTGATTTCTTATTCTTTTGCATCTTTGTCACACTTAAATGTTTCAGGTTAGTAATGGGGGTGTCTTATAGACGCCCATCATTACTAACCTGGGCTTCATGGCAGCTGGCGCTGACATGAAAACCAACCCTATTACCCCCTGCCACCGCACCAGGGCAGCGTGGAAGAGCGAGGCTAAGTGCCAGAATTGGCGCATCCTATGGATGCGCCATTTCTGGGGTGGCTGACGGCTGGTGTTTCTAGCCTGGGAGGGGGCCAATATTCATGGCACCCTTCCTGGGCTATTAGTATCAGCCCCCAGCTGTCTGTCCAGCCTTTGCTAGCTATTAAAATAGGGGGGACCCCACGTCATTTTTTTGGGTGGGTCTCCCATTTTAATAGTTAGTAAAGGCTAGGAGGGGGCCAATATTCATGGCACCCTTCCTGGGCTATTAGTATCAGCCCCCAGCTGTCTGTCCAGCCTTTGCTAGCTATTAAAATAGGGGGGACCCCACGTCATTTTTTTGGGTGGGTCTCCCATTTTAATAGTTAGTAAAGGCTAGGTATTCAGCTGGGGGCTGATATTAGTAGCCGGGGAAGCTCCATGGGTATTACCCCCTTCCCAGGCTTCAAACATCTGCCCCAGCTGTCTGCTTAACCTCCGATAGAGACTAAAATTATGGGGGATCCCACGTCAAATTTTTTTTAATAAATCCTTTATTTTAACACTAAATGACACTTGAGGGGTTAATAAAGATGCAGTCCCTAAATTAATATTTATTTTTTAATTAATTTTTCCCAAAAATTTTGACGTGGGCTTTGCCATATTTTTGTATGCGAGCCAGGTACAGAATCCAGGAACGGGCTGCCCCCAACTCCCAGCTGCCTATTTGTACCTGGCCGGACACAATATAGGGAAGCCCTTTTTTTTTTATTATTTCATGAATTTCATGAAATAAGTTTAAAAAAGAAAAATACGTGGGGCTTCGCCCTATTTTTGTGTCCAGCCAGGTACAAATAGGCAATTTTTTTTTAATTATTTCAGGA
This sequence comes from Phyllobates terribilis, assembly GCF_046119375.1. Classification (NCBI taxonomy): domain Eukaryota; kingdom Metazoa; phylum Chordata; class Amphibia; order Anura; family Dendrobatidae; genus Phyllobates; species Phyllobates terribilis. Next base: position 12,172,286 of record NW_027362796.1, read on the forward strand.
AATTCATGAAATAATTAAAAAAAAATTGATGTGGGGTTTCGCACTATATTTGTGTCCAGCCAGGTACAGCAGACAGGAACGGGCTGACCCCAACCTCCAGCTGCCTATTTGTACCTGGCCGGACACAACAATATAGGGAAGCCCTTTTTTTTAATTATTTCATGAAATAATTAAAAAAAAATTGACGTGGGGCTTCGCACTATATTTGTGTCCAGCCAGGTACAGCAGGCAGCAACGGGCTGCCCCCAACCACCAGCTGCCTATTTGTACCTGGCCGGACACAACAATATAGGGAAGCCCTTTTTTTCTTAATTATTTCATGAATTTCATGAAAAAATTAAAAAAAAAATACGTGGGGCTTCGCCCTATTTTTGTGTCCAGCCAGGTACAACTAGGCAGCTGGGGACTGGAATCTGCAGCGCAGGGAGGCCCAAGCTTTCTGGGCCCCACCCGCTGCAAATTGCAGTCCACAGCCACCCCGGAAAATGGCGCGTTCATAGAAGCGCCATCTTCTGGCGCTGTACCCAACTCATCCAGGGCCCTGGTGCGGTGGCTCACTGGGTAATAAAGGGGTTAGGGCCAGCTTGGCATTATCAGCTGGCCCTAAGCCCGAAATTCATGGGGTCACGCCAATATTAGACATGACTGCCATGAATTTCTAGTAAAGTATTTTAAAAAAAACACAAACACCCAGAATAAAGTCCTTTAATTGAAATAAAGACACAATTCTTTATTGTTCTAAATTAAATCATACTTACCATCACGCCCATTCCAGCTGAAGCCAACGATCTCCTGCAATAAAAGAAAAATAATAAAGCAACATCATTCTTACCTTTCGATGGTTCCCAGGACAGCTCCAGCTCTGCTACATCGAGATGACAGGCTGGACCGCAGGAGAAAGCTGCCATCCAGCCTGTCATCCCGCAGACACTGAGAAGCGCAGGCATGCTTGCGCTCCTCAGTATCAGGCTGTGACGGCATCCCGATGAGCCGAGTCTCTCACGCTCACCGCATGCGCAGGAGAATTCTCCCACGCTATCAGTGACGTGCATGAGGTGAGCTGAGTTCATTGTTGGCTCATCGGGATGCCGTCACAGTCAGACACTGAGGAGCGCAAGCATGCCTGTGCTTCTCAGTGTCTGCGGGATGACATGCTGGATGGCAGCTTTCTGCTGCGATCCAGCCTGTCATCTCCATGTAGCAGAGCTGGAGCTGTCCTGGGAGCCATCGAAAGGTAAGGATGATGTTGCTTTATTATTTTTCTTTTATTGCAGGAGATCGTTGGCTTCAGCTGGAATGGGCGTGATGGTAAGTAAGGTTTAATTTAGAACAATAAAGAATTGTGTCTTTATTTCAATTAAAGGACTTTATTCTGGGTGTTTGTGTTTTTTTTTTAACTTTGACTATGGGGTTAGTAATGGGGGTGTCTTATAGACGCCTCTCCATTACTAACCTGGGCTTGATGTCAGCTGGCATTATAAGCTGACATCAACTCCAACCCTATTACCCCACTGCCACCGCTACAGGGCAGTGGGAAGAGCGAGGCTAAGTGCCAGAATTGGCGCATCCTATGGATGCGCCATTTCTGGGGTGGCTGACAGCTGGTGTTTCTAGCCTGGGAGGGGGCCAATATTCATGGCACCCTTCCTGGGCTATTAATATCAGCCCCCAGCTGTCTGCCTAGCCTTTGCTAGCTATTAAAATAGGGGGGACCCCACGTCATTTTTTGGGGGGGGTCCCCCATCTTAATAGCTAGTAAAGGCTAGGTATTCAGCTGGGGGCTGATATTAGTAGCCTGGGAAGCTCCGTGGGTATTACCCTCTTCCCAGGCTTCAAACATCTGCCCTAGCTGTCTGCTTAACCTTCGCTAGAGACTAAAATTACGGGGAGCCCCACGCCAATTTTTTTTTTAATAAATCCTTTATTTTAACACTAAATGACAAGTACAGTAACCAACACTATCACTGTACTTATTATATATGTGACTGACATGTTTCTATCTATCTAATCTATGTGTGATGCTCTATTATTTCTGTTGTAAATTGTCGGGTACCGCTGCTGAATTGCCGGCCGGCTTTTTTAAAGAGACGGTGCATGAAAACACTAAGATTTTTTTAAATAAATCCTTTACACTAAATGACAAGTACAGTAAGCAACACTGTCACTGCACTTCTTATATATGTGACTGACATGTTTCTATGTATCAAATCTATGTGTGATGCTCTTTCTTTCTGTTATAAATTGTCGGGTACCGCTGCTGAATTGCCGGCCGGCTTTTTTAAAGAGACGGTGCATTAAAACACTAATATTTTTTTAAATAAATCCTTTACACTAAATGACAAGTACAGTAAGCAACACTGTCACTGTACTTCATATATATGTGACTGACATGTTTCTATCTAATCTATGTGTGAAGCTCTATTCTTTCTGTTCTAAATTGTCGGGTACCGGTGTATGCCACTGATGAATTGCCGGCTTTTCATGTTTCACTGTGAGCACTGTTCCCATCGATTTGGGCAACCACCTCCACCAATACATTCTACATTATTGTTAGTTGTTTTCCTTCATGTAGAATTAACCTACAAGGAAAGAAAGGGTTTATTTTCATTCCGATATTTGTGTCCCATTGATTTGCATTGGTTTCCGGTATCGGAATCGGCGATATCCGATACTTTTTGGGTATCGGCCCGATCCAATCCGATCCGATATTTCCTGATATCGGAAGGTATCCCTCAATACTAGTCCTGACCTCAATCCCATTGAAAATCTTAGGGGTGAGCTGAAATCTGCCATTGGGAAAAAGAACCCTGCAAACATTCAAGAGCTTGAACAAACTGCAAAGGAAGAGTGGGAGAAAATTCCAGCTGAGAAGTGCAAGAAGCTTACAGATGGCTACAAGAAATGTCTGGAGGCTGTCAGCAATGACAAAGGGTGTGCAACCAAGTATTAATTAGGGGTGCCATTATTGTGGCACATTCAGTTTTTTCTTTGATATTGCAACATTGAAGTTGAAAAACAATATTGTATTGTTGTATTACTTTGGACCACAAATCCTGAGGATATAACTTTGGTACATTTCCATTTATTTCTGAAGATATTGTACAGTCTACGAAAAAATGAAGGCGTGACAAGAATGGTGAGCAGCACTGTAGTACAATAAATCATTAAAAATTTAAATATATATAGAATATAAAAAATAAAAAAAGATTAAATTAAATTAATAATTAATTTTTTAAAACCTTTTTTTAAAAAGCATTTTCCCTTGCAATTATATACTGTATATATAAAGGATAGAGCTTATGTGTTCAGTAATAATGTTGTCGTGTCAATGGAAGGGTGAAAAAAAATGGTAAGAGGAGGATATATAGATGGAAAACGTCCAATCACTAGCTGCCTCTATCTGTACCAGAAGCTAGGTACCACCCGACCAATTATCCATAGATCATCGCAACCCAGGGAATCATCTATTAACTTTCATAGCTGCAAATCATTATCCGGTAATCTTAAGACAAATTTACATACCAAGAAAGGGGGACATTCAACTCATTTTGGTGAAACATTATTTCTATGTCTGTTATTCCTTTCATTCATCCTGCTCTGTTCAGCCGCTGTTTAGCGTGATAGTATCAATCCTTTATCTAGTAGCCATTCTTCCTTACGGGTTTTCACACAGGACCCGCTAATCTATCAGCAGCTTCCAGCAATACCCACTCCCCTTTTTTCGGCGCTAGTGTTTTAAAGCCTAATTTCTTTCTAGATTCAGCTCCGGACATTTGTGATAGATTATTTCCTCCTATACTCGTATATAGATATAGCCATTTGAATTGCTGTTATGAAATGTTTTGAAATGATTGAAAGTGCATGTTTAACAAAAAAAAATTTCTATTCTTATTAATCTGTTCTCCTCTCCTTTTTTAAGAGGTCTCAGAGTCCTGCCAATATATTGCTTTGAACATGGGCACTGAATTAAATCTATAACTCCTTCACTTTCACACCTTAAAATGCACCCAACAAAAAAATGCAAGTGTATTTCTGCAATTGTCCCATCTTTAATGTAACGGCAGTTCACACATTCATTCCTAGTGCTGTATATGGGAATCACTGACATTTCTACAGTATGTTATATTTTATCTTGATTATCAATATTTCTTGCACGGGGTCCCCATGGTATCATATTACTGATTGTAATTTTTTTATGTGTAATAAATGATTATTAATAGGGGGATTTATATGTGCCTGTAATTATTTTTCTTCAATAAACATAAAGCTAGAATCGCTACAGAATGTGCCTCTGCCATATACTAGTCTGTAGAGTTTGAATACTCGTGCAAGAAGCATTTATCAGGTTTGAATTTTATGAGAAAGTTTGCAGATATATAATGAATATGTGTAAATCAATCTGTACCACTAGGTAAAAATCCTTACATCAAGGAGACCAAGTAGACAAAAGTGAGCACTTCAAGTTAGTGTGTATAAAAAACAAATGATTTTACTGAACAATATCATAGACATTACCAAACACATACATAAAATAAAAACAGATGCCTCTTGTTTGAGGGATGGTAAGAAATGCCAACCCAGTATGCATGAATATTATCTCCTGGTGCACCCCACAAAATAGCATAGAACAACCTAGCAGAGATAGTCACTGCAGAGTAACCTATACCATTACATAATCCAACGATTCCAAGGATTGAAACTATCCAAAGTGCATGTGCATGTCAAAGAAGGAAATTGTTCATTAATTGGGGTGGTCCAGTGGTTAAACAAAAACAAAATAAACCCTGCTTCAAAGTCACCAATCAAGAGATAAATACATAATAAACCCTTAAAGTGCATGTGTATGGAGAATTATAATGCTCAGAATTATAATACACCAATGTCTGGAAATGACAGGGCTACTACAGAGCATGTATATAACTTAGTGTTCACAGAAGCGAAAGAGTCGAGGTGAAAAGCAGTTTATATGCTTGTTAGAAACTCACAACATGTATGGCTATACATGCAATACCGCACGCCTGGAAAACATGGACTGCCTCTGATGTACAAAAGCCCTGCTAGATGCAATCAAAAATAGGTAAAATGCAGTGGTGTACCACTAATGGAGGCAGACCACACGACTGCTATGGGGCCCGTGAGCTGGGGGGCCCCATAGCAGTCCAGGGGCGGACATATCGCTGCTGGTGCAGCTGTGCCGGGGGGCCCGCCGGTGCAGCGTCTCCCTGCTCGTGGCGGGCAGGGAGCGATCCCTGCATCCCCGCTGCTGACAGGACAGAATGGCAGCGGAGCTGCAGAGATCCATCCTCTGCTTCCTGCCCGCCGCTTCCTCCCTTACACAGGCACGCGCTCCTTGATGACATCATCATGCAGCGCGGGCCTGTGTGAGGGAGGAAATTGCAGCGGCCTGCGGGGGCAGAGAGGTAAGTGTTTTTTTTTTTGTTTTTTTTACTGAAACGCTGGTGAGATCAATAATGGGGCTGATGGAGCTGGAGAGCGCAATAAGGGGGCTGATGGGGCTGGGTAGAGCAATGGTGGGGCTGGTGCGGCTGGGGATAACAATGGTGGGGCTGGGAAGAGCAGTGATGATGCAGCTTGCGGGGGAACGGGCAGAGGGGTAAGTGTTTTTTTTTTTATTTTTACTGAAACGCTGGGGAGAGCAATAATGGTTATGACTGGGCTGGAGAGAGCAAAAGTGGGGCTGATGGGGCTGGTGAGAGCAATGGTAGGGCTGATGGGGCTGGGGAGAGCAATGGTGGGGCTGGGGAGAGCAATGGTGGGGCTGATGGGGCTGGGGAGAGCGCTGATGGGTCTGGGGAGAGCAATGGTGGGGCTGGGAAGAGCAGTGATGGGACTGATGGGGCGGGGAGAGCAATGATGGGGATTAGTAGACCAATGACGGGGATGGGGAGAGCAATGATGGGTTGCTGGGAGAGAGCAATGATGGAGGTGCTGGGAGAGTAATGACGGGGGTTGCTGGGAGAGAACAATAATAGGGGTGCTCGGAGAGAGCAATGACGGGGTGCAGGGAGAGAACAATGACGGGGGTGCTGGGAGAGAGCAATGACGGGGGTGCTGGGAGAGAGCAATGATGGGGGTGCTGGGAGAGAGCAATGATAGTGGTGCTGGGACAGAGCAATAATGGGGGTGCTCGGAGAGCGCAATGACGGGGATGCTGGGAGACAACAATGATGGGGTGCAGGGAGAGAGCAATGACGGGGGTGCAGGGAGAGAGCAATGACGGGGGTGCTGGGAGAGAGCAATTACAAGGGTGCTGGGAGAGCAATGACTGGGGTGCTGGGACAGAGCAATGTTGGGGGTGTTGGGAGAGAGCAATGATGGAGGTGCTGGGACAGAGCAATGATGGGGGCGCTTGTATATTTTCCGTGTGCACATAGCCTTACAGTTAATTGGGGAGAGTCACAGAGACTGAATAATTTATATTATTGGCAGGTGGAGATTATAGTTAATGGGGGGCACAGTGCTGCTTATCACTTTATATTTTGATTACTAAGTGGCTACCCCTAGTATATTAATGGGGGATAACAGACCTGTATTCAGGGGCGCAGTGCAGGAGAGACACATGTATATATACAATATATGTGACCTTGTTATTATCTAGGCTGGAGATCATCATGACAAGACGAATCGTGACTGGGAGATGTCGACATGAAGGTCTGACCAGATGGAGAAGAAGCAGCAGAAACCGACTCTGATCAGGCGAGACGTCAGCGGTAAGTGCCTGGATGTAAATATTATTCTGTATCTGCGCTGTATGACTTGGAGTGATAATGTTACATGTAAAATCCCTTAGGCTGCATTCTCACATTTGTGTAAAATGTCAGATTTTTTTATCGGATGGTCCACGGACTTGTAGAGTTTTATAGATCACGGATCACGGATCTGAGAATGAGATCTGTGAGGATCAGAGAATGTCCTGTTCTGATCCGATTTTGAGGATTACAATAGGACATGCTCAATGCGTCTGTAAAACAGGGTAGCACACTGACACTGCACACAAATGCAGGAATATAGCCGTATTATGTATAGCACAGTCCCTTAGTACATAGTGTAATCACTTATTATGTATAGCATACGCCCTTAGTATATAGTGTACTCGCTTATTATGTATAGCGCCGTCCTTAGTTATATAGTTTCATCTTTTATTATATATAACACCCTCCCTTTTTACCTACCATCCTCTCTAGTTCTAGAGCTCACAATTGGGGGATCATACTGTGTTGGGGTCAGCAAACTTTGCCCTGGTAGTTGAGGTGAGGTACAGTAGGGTCATTATACTGCGCATGTGGAGGAATTCACCATGGGGGTATCATACTGTGTTTGGGGGACACTTTTGTTGGTATCACACTTCATGGGACAATGAAAGAGGGGTCTAGGACGTCAGCAGGAGGAAAATTACTATGTAAAGGCTGGAAGGTTGTGTGATCTGCTCTTCTGTGACACCGACAATTATTTACATTTTTTTTGGGGGGGGGCCCAATTTGAACTTCTGCTATGGGGCCCCATGAATCCTATGTACGCCCCTGGTAAAATGTATTGCTAATAGCATTGTGCCACTTACACAGTGGAGTGTGAGACAGGGTTTGTCCTGCATCCCTCTTCCCCGACGCGCATTTTGTCCACACTTCCTCAGGGCCGTGTCAGAGGAGAGGGACGCTGGACCTTTTAAGTGATCACTGTACCAATGGTTGACGGAGGCTAGATATCACATGATTTAAACCTTCAGGGTTGTGAAGGATATGACGTGGCACATCGTAGGATTTTTTACCTTGTACATTGATTTACAGTTGTCCCTGTGACACTATGTTTGTTTTCAATCATTTTTATTAATATTTTATAACAGTTCAAGGGGTAGGGATATGGTTAGGGAATAGAGGAATATATGGGGGACGGGAGAGTAATGGATAAGTGTGGGAAAATGGATAAGGGGAAGGAGAACTCAAAATTGAATAAACAGTAGAATATATAGTATTACAACAAGTAAATTAAGATGAAAATCAAAATTTGGTTATAGAACAACTTAGTCGTAATATAATAGATATCCAATTAAATCTAATAAGTATATGTATTAATAATTTAAGTAACAATCAGGAATATATTTCAGGCCACTTTGTTCATTTTTTGAAATATTTGTTAAGGTTATTATTAGAGTTTGCAAATCAGTATTCATATAATTTATGTAGAGCCATTTTTTCTTTAATAACTGAAAAGATAGGTACATCCGTTTTTTTCCAGTAAGATGCAATGGCATTTTTAACTACCATATTTTTCGGACTATAAGATGCACTGGACCATAAGACGCACCTAGGTTTTAAAGGAGGAAAATAGGAAGAAAAAATGTAAGCAAAAAATGTGGTCCTGATGCCCTGTTATGGGGGAGGGGGTCTGCTGCTGACACTGGCATTGGGGTAATGTCCCTCAATTCTGTTAATATCCTCTATCCTGGTATGTATGGCCTCTCCTTCCTGGTATAAGTGGCCCCCATCCCATCCTGGTATGCATGGCACCCCTTTATCCCCCATCCTGGTATGCATGGCACCCCTTTATACACCATCCTGGTATGCATGACACCCCTTGAGCCCCCATCCTGGTATGCATGGCAGCCCTTGAGCCCCCATCCTGGTATGCATGGCACCCCTTGAGCCCCCATCCTGGTATGCATGGCACCCTCTGAACCCCCATCCTGGTATGCATCTTGCCCCGCTTCAAGTGGACCGGGTGAGAGGCCCGAATCTATGAATGTAAAAGTGAACAGCTCTTCAGAGTGTCCATGTGTGGGATCAGTTGTCTCTGGGCGCTTGGCATGGTGGGAGGAAGGAGGATCAGGGTGAGGAATATGCGGTCCAGACTCACGGCTACTGAGACTTGACCGTGTGGAAGACAGGGTGGTGGTGGCGGCTAAGTGACTGGAAGCATTATCCGCTATCCAACCAACAACCTTTTGACACTGCTCTGGGTTCAATAGTGGTGTGCTGCGGTCCCCTAGCAGTTGGGACAGTAAGGTCGGGCGAGAAGATGTGGGTGTTTGTTGTGGCACAATTTCAGCTTGCCCACGGCCTTGTCCTCGGCCTCTGCATGCACCATCACCATCACGTCCAGTTCCCCGTCCCTTGCCACGTGCCTTGCCCATTTGTCTTGTCCTCGGCAGAGATGAGGGGGTTGGAGGGGGCAGTGGTGGGCAGAGGAAGGAGTTAAAAGTATTAAATAACCATTTGGACTTGAAAAATAAGGACAGGGTCGGACTGGCCTGGCGGAATGCCGGTGAAATGCCAGGTGGGCCCCACAGAAGGAGAGGAAAAAAAACTTTTTTTGTAAGGACATGGGCCTTTTAAAAGTGCGGGTGGCAGGAGAACGCGCATGCAGACCTGACCCGCCGTGATGACCATGGCCGGCGTCACCGCCACTAGGCGCACCCAAGTAAGTGTTGGGGCCCCGGGGTTGAGGGACACCGGCACGCTACTGGGCCTATGAGTCGGGGGAGGGAGAGCCCCCTACGGAGAGGGGGAGCGCCCCCTTCAGGAGGGAAATCCCCCGCCCCCACCTCTCCTCCTCAAATACTTACCTATCCTCCTCGTTCCCTGCAGCTCCAGTGATGTTAGTGTCTTCTGATTCTGACGTCTCAGGGCAGAGGGCGAGGTGACATCACTACCGCACTCTGCTCTGAGCACTGCAGAGTCAGAAGACGACGTGCTGAGTACACCAAACCTGCAGGGAACGGGAGAGGTATTTGATTTTTTTTATGTATGCAGCATCATGGGGGCCCATATACTGTATGGAGCAGCATCATGTGGGCCCATATACTGTATGGAGCAGCATCATGGAGGCCCATATACTGTATGGAGCAGCATCATGGAGGCCCATATACTGTATGGAGCAGCATCATGGGGGCCCATATACTGTATGGACCAGCATCATGGGGGCCCATATACTGTATGAAGCAGCAGCATGGAGGCCCATATACTGTATGGAGCAGCATCATGGAGGCCCATATACTGTATGGAGCAGCATCATGGAGGCCCATATACTGTATGGAGCAGCATCATGTGGGCCCATATACTGTATGGAGCAGCATCATGGAGGCCCATATACTGTATGGAGCAGCATCATGGAGGCCCATATACTGTATGGAGCAGCATCATGGGGGCCCATATACTGTATGGACCAGCATCATGGGGGCCCATATACTGTATGAAGCAGCAGCATGGAGACCCATATACTGTATGGAGCAGCATCATGGAGGCCCATATACTGTATGGAGCAGCATCATGTGGGCCCATATACTGTATGGAGCAGCATCATGGAGGCCCATATACTGTATGGAGCAGCATCATGGAGGCCCATATACTGTATGGAGCAGCATCATGGGGGCCCATATACTGTATGGACCAGCATCATGGGGGCCCATATACTGTATGAAGCAGCAGCATGGAGGCCCATATACTGTATGGAGCAGCATCATGGAGGCCCATATACTGTATGGAGCAGCATCATGGGGGCCCATATACTGTATGAAGCAGCAGCATGGAGGCCCATATACTGTATGGAGCAGCATCATGGAGGCCCATATACTGTATGGACCAGCATCATGGGGGCCCATATACTGTATGAAGCAGCAGCATGGAGGCCCATATACTGTATGGAGCAGCATCATGGAGGCCCATATACTGTATGGAGCAGCATCATGGGGGCCCATATATTGTATGGAGCAGCATCATGGGGGCCAAATACTGTATGGAGCAGCATCATGGGGTCCAATATATTGTATAGAGCAGCATCATGGGGGCCCATATACTGTATGGAGCAGCATCATGGAGGCCCATATACTGTATGGACCAGCATCATGGGGGCCCATATACTGTATGGACCAGCATCATGGGGGCCAATATACTGTATGGAGCAGCATCATGGGGGTCAATACACTGTATGGAGCAGCATTACATGGGGCCAATATACTGTATGGAGCAGCATTATATGGGGTCAATATACTGTATGGAGCAGCATTACATGGGGCCAATATACTGTATGGAGCAGCATCATATGGGGCCAATATACTGTATGGAGCAGCATCATATGGGGTCAATATACTGTATGGAGCAGCATGATATGGCGCCAATATACTGTATGGACCAGCATCATATGGAGACAATATACTGTATGGAGCAGCATTACATGGGGCCAATATACTGTATGGAGCAGCATTATATGGGGTCAATATACTGTATGGAGCAGCATTACTTGGGGCCAATATACTGTATGGAGCAGCATCATATGGGGCCAATATACTGTATGGAGCAGCATCATATGGAGACAATATACTGTATGGAGCAGCATTACATGGAGCCAATATACTGTATGGAGCAGCATTACATGGGGCCAATATACTGTATGGAGCAGCATTACATGGGGCCAATATACTGTATGGAGCAGCATTACATGGGGCCAATATACTGTATGGAGCAGCATTACATGGGGAAAATATACTGTATGGAGCAGCATTATATGGGGTCAATATACTGTATGGAGCAGCATCATATGGGGCCAATATACTGTATGGAGCAGCATTACATGGAGCCAATATACTGTATGGACCAGCATCATATGGAGACAATATACTGTATGGAGCAGCATTACATGGAGCCAATATACTGTATGGACCAGCATCATATGGAGACAATATACTGTATGGAGCAGCATGACAGGGGGCCAATATACTGTATGGACCAGCATCATATGGGGCCAATATACTGTATGGAACAGCATCATATGGGGCCAATATACTGTATGGAGCAGCATGACATGGGGCCAATATACTGTATGGAGCAGCATCATATGGGGCCAATACACTGTGTGGAGCAGCATCATATGGGGCCAATATACTGTGTGGAGCAGCATTACATGGGGCCAATATACTGTATGGAGCAGCATCATGGGGGCCCATATACTGTATGGAGCAGCATCATATGGGGCCAATACACTGTGTGGAGCAGCATCATATGGGGCCAATACACTGTGTGGAGCAGCATTACATGGGGCCAATATACTGTATAGAGCAGCATTACATGGGGCCAATATACTGTATGGAGCAGCATTACATGGGGCCAATATACTGTATGGAGCAGCATTACATGGGGCCAATATACTGTATGGAGCAGCATTACATGGGGCCAATATACTGTATGGAGCAGCATCATGGGGGCCCATATACTGTATGGAGCAGCATCATGGGGGCCCATATACTGTATGTACCAGCATCATGGGGGCCCATATAATGTAAGGAGCAGCATCATGGGGGCCCATATATTGTATGGAGCAGCATCATGGGGGCCAAATACTGTATGGAGCAGCATCATGGGGTCCAATATATTGTATAGAGCAGCATCATGGGGGCCCATATACTGTATGGAGCAGCATCATGGAGGCCCATATACTGTATGGACAACAAAGAAAATGACGGCACTTCCACTACAAAAAATAGGTGTGAACAGGTGCTTACTAAGAGCAGCTACCTCCATATATAATGAACAAATAACACTGAGTATATAGATATGAAATATGAAATATGAATAACATAACTGCTGTAGAAAATAGAAATAAATGAAAAAAATTTTGGAAAATTTTTTTTAGCGCATGTAAATATGAAGTATGAAAAATGAATAGCATTACTGCTGTAAGTAAATGAGAAATCTTAGCGTATAAATTGGCCAATTCATGTGTCCCTGATAGCCGCGGTAAGGCGTTTCTCGATGTCAGGACCTACCAATGTGAATACCTCTCTAAGAGGTACACATAATCAGACAGAGGTCTCTTAGAGAGGTATTCACATTGGTAGGTCCTGACATCGAGAAACGCCTTACCGCGGCTATCAGGGACACATGAATTGGCCAATTTATACGCTAAGATTTCTCATTTACTTACAGCAGTAATGCTATTCATTTTTCATACTTCATATTTACATGCGCTAAAAAAAAATTTTCAAAAAATTTTTCATTTATTTCTATTTTCTACAGCAGTTATGTTATTCATATTTCATATTTCATATCTATATACTCAGTGTTACAGTGTGCTACTTTATTTGTTCTTCATATACTGTATGGAGCAGCATCATGTGGGCCAGTATACTGTATGGAAGAGCATCATGGGGGCCCACATACAGTATGGAGCAGAATCGTGGGGGCCCACAAACTGTATGGAGCAGCATCATGGGGGCCGATACAATGTATGGAGCAGCATCATGGGGGCCGATACAATGTATGGAGCAGCATCATGGGGGTCAATACACTGTATGGAGCAGCATTACATGGGGCCAATATACTGTATGGAGCAGCATTATATGGGGTCAATATACTGTATGGAGCAGCATCATGGGGCCAATATACTGTATGGAGCAGCATCATATGGGGTCAATATACTGTATGGAGCAGCATTACATGGGGCCAATATACTGTATGGAGCAGCATTATATGGGGTCAATATACTGTATGGAGCAGCATTACATGGGGCCAATATACTGTATGGAGCAGCATTACATGGGGCCAATATACTGTATGGAGCAGCATTATATGGGGTCAATATACTGTATGGAGCAGCATCATATGGGGCCAATATACTGTATGGAGCAGCATTACATGGGGCCAATATACTGTATGGAGCAGCATTACATGGGGCCAATATACTGTATGGAGCAGCATTATATGGGGTCAATATACTGTATGGAGCAGCATCATATGGGGCCAATATACTGTATGGAGCAGCATTACATGGGGCCAATATACTGTATGGAGCAGCATTACATGGGGCCAATATACTGTATGGAGCAGCATTATATGGGGTCAATATACTGTATGGAGCAGCATCATATGGGGCCAATATACTATATGGAGCAGCATTACATGGAGCCAATATACTGTATGGACCAGCATCATATGGAGACAATATACTGTATGGAGCAGCATTACATGGAGCCAATATACTGTATGGACCAGCATCATATGGAGACAATATACTGTATGGAGCAGCATTACATGGAGCCAATATACTGTATGGACCAGCATCATATGGAGACAATATACTGTATGGAGCAGCATGACAGGGGGCCAATATACTGTATGGAACAGCATCATATGGGGCCAATATACTGTATGGAGCAGCATGACATGGGGCCAATATACTGTATGGAGCAGCATCATATGGGGCCAATACACTGTATGGAGCAGCATCATATGGGGCCAATATACTGTGTGGAGCAGCATTACATGGGGCCAATATACTGTATGGAGCAGCATTACATGGGGCCAATATACTGTATGGAGCAGCATCATATGGGGCCAATATACTGTATGGAGCAGCATGATATGGCGCCAATATACTGTATGGAGCAGCATGACATGTGGCCAATATGCTGTATGGAGCAGCATCATATGGGGCCAATACACTGTATGGAGCAGCATCATATGGCACCAATATACAGTATGGAGCAGCATTACATGGGGCCAATATACTGTATAGAGCAGCATCATATGGGGAAAATATACTGTATGGAGCAGCATTACATTGGGCCAGTATACTCTATGGAGCAGCATTACATGGGGCCCATAATTCTGTATGGAGGTGGTCACTGTATTACCTGTATATTTCTGTATTACAGCATATATAGGTACTCTGTATATGCTGTAATGTCTCTGGTGATCACTGTATTACCTGTACACCGACACTATATACAGAGCTCCTGTGTATTATGTCACCAGTGGTAATATTAATGTTATTAGTATTGTGTTTTTTATTAATGATCAGTATTGTATTATTCGGTCACTGAGGTGGTAATATATGATCTGGTCATGGTGTGGAGGTATTTGTTCCTTGTACAGTATGTGGTATTATTCGGTCACTATGTGGTAGTAATACATGCTCTGGTCATGGTGTGACAGTATTATTCAGTCACTATGTGGAGGTAATATGTGGTCTGGTCATGGTGTGACTGTATTAATTGCCTGTATGTGGTATTTGGTCAATATGTGGTCTGGTCATGGTGTGGCGGTATTTATCTCTTGTATGTGGTGGTATTGGTCTTGGTATAGTGGATTGTGTTGTGTATGGAGGTCACTTGTTCCCTTTGATATCAATAAGGGGAAGATTCTTGATTTCCAATGGAGATTAAATACTTGGATGTTTAACGCCTCCCTGTCCTGTGGCTATTGCACAGTAGCAAATATGCACTTACAGGGGTTCTACGGTGAAAACAAGTAATCACCTCTCCTAAGGCCATGTTCACATGTTCAGCATATGGTCAGTATTTTACATCAGTATTTGTAAGACAAAACCAGGAGTGGGTGAAAAATGCAGAAGTGGTGACATCTTTCTACTTTACTTTTCCTCTGATTGTTCCTCACAAATACTGATGTAAAATACTGACCAAATGCTGATCGTGTGTACGTGGCCAAAGGATAAATAAGTTATTGAATGCTGTGACCTGGAGAATGTGCAACCTTTATCCCCATTAGTATGGAGCGGCAAGTACGACTCGACCACTGATCCATTTATTCCCTAAGGAGCTGCACTTGGCTTTTTCTGGAAGCCCCCAAAGAGGATGAATGGAGCTACGGTCAGACATACCACATGCCGCTCCATTTTAAAATGGGGATAAAAGTGTCCTGTCAGGGATAAAAGTTCCCCATTCTTTCAATCAGTGCGGTTTGCAATGCATAAGGAGAAAGGATTACCAGCTTCATGAATAGTTCAAAAAATAGGTTTCTTTATTGTGACAAAAGCTCTTTAAAAACAGATTCCATAGTCACATAGTGTAGCCAGGGCAACGCGTTTCGAACGCTAAAGATGCGTTCTTTGTCAAGACTACAGTAATTGTACATCCCAGTTATGGTGGCGCACAGTAGATGTGCAGGAGCCGCCTGTGATTTACAGTCGACGCTCCACTATAACTGTTATGTTCTGCTACCAAAGCTAAGGAAAGAGAGGAGATCTGTCCCTACTATAGGACTCAGCTGAATCCCTACGATGTAACAGGGAACCTGATCCTGCGATCAGACCTGCTAAAGTCCTAATCTAGTCTGTACGGAGACCTATAGATGTGGGGAGGGAATCCCTACAAGTACTAAGGACTGGGAGGAATATGGCACACCTCCTAACAGAAATAGTAGCAGACAGACGAACAAACAAAATAGATAGAACATAGAGGTCCGTAGACCAAGCAAACTAACAGAGTTAGATACAGAGCACAGGCTAGCTAGAAAGTAGATATACAATGAAGTCCAGCAAAGCCAGAAGGGCGGAGCAGGATTAAATAGGCCAACAAGGTCATGTGACCAGCAAAGGAAAAAAAACCTAACAGCAAGGTTCTAACAGTACCCCCCCTTCTAAGAGGATCCTCCGGATCCCCTAGGACCAGGCTTATCAGGAAATCTCCTGTGAAACGCTCTGATAAGTCTGGACGCGGAAACATCATCTGACCTCACCCAAGAGTTATCCTCGGGTCCGAAACCTTTCCAGGCCACAAGATACTGCAAACTACCTCTATACCGTCTAGAGTCAAGGATGCGAGAAATTTCATATTCCCCGTCCTCCACCACCGGAGGAACAGAGGCAGAGGCGTCACCATCCGACACAACAGCTTTTTTTAACAGAGAGACATGAAAGACCGGATTAATTCTCCAGGAGGTAGGAACCTCCAACCTAACAGCAGATTGGTTGACAACCTGAAGCACCTTAAAGGGCCCTACAAACTTGGGATCCAATTTCTTAGAAGGAATCCTCAACCGCAGATTCCTAGAGGACAACCAAACCATGTCACCAACAGCGAACAAAACCTCCTGTCGTTTCCTATCAAAGTAGTCTTTAGATTTTCTGTTGGCCTCCTGAAGATTACCACGCACATCCGTCCAAACTCTTTCCAAATCACCGGAAAAATTCTCCTCCTTAGGCACGGCAGATCCCAACTTGGAGAACGACCCAAACGACGGATGTCTCCCAGAACAACAAAAAAAAGGCGAACAACCAGCAGAAGAAGATGTATGATTGTTCAGAGCAAATTCGGCAAGTGGCAGAAACTCAGACCACCCCTCTTGATTGTCTGCCACAAAACAACGCAAGAACTGCTCAACATCCTGGTTTTTCCTTTCTGTCTGGCCATTAGATTCAGGATGATATCCGGACGAAAACGACAAATGAATTCCCAACCTGTCACAAAAGGCACGCCAAAAACGAGCCACGAACTGAGGACCCCTATCAGAAACAATGTCAGTAGGAACGCCATGAAGTCTGACAATTTCCTTGACAAAGGCCTTAGCGAGAGTTTTAGCGCAGGGCAGTTTGACGAAGGGAACCAAGTGACACATCTTGCTAAAACGGTCCACGACCACCCAGATGACAGTAAAACCCTTAGAGGGGGGAAGATCAGTTATAAAGTCCATAGCCAAATGTGTCCAAGGAGCACTGGGGACCTCCAAAGGACAAAGCAACCCCGCAGCAGGAGTATGTGAGGACTTAGATCTAGCACATATAGTACATTGGCGCACCCACTTAATGACTTCCTTCTGCCATCCAGGCCACCAAAAACTGCGACCCACCAGTCTCTTGGTCTCAGAGATTCCGGGATGACCTGCCAACCGAGATTCGTGACACTCAACAAACAAATCTCTCCTAAAGGTCCCAGGCACAAACAACCTCCCATGAGGAGTGTTAGATGGGGCATTCTCCTGAGCTTTAAGAATCTCATCTTCCAAAACGGAGTCTAAAGCAGCTATCACAACACCTTCTTGTAAAATGTTTTCCTCTTTCTCAGCACCGACTATGGGAGAAAAACTGCGAGACAAGGCATCCGCCTTAACATTCTTAGTACCAGGGATGTAAGTAACGGAGAAATTAAACCGCGAGAAAAACAGTGCCCACCTAGCCTGACGGGCATTCAGGCGCTTGGCAGCATCAAGATATATCAGATTTTTATGATCCGTAAGAACCTGAACGGGAAATTCCGCACCTTCCAAGAAGTGGCGCCAGTGTTCAAATGCGAGTTTAATAGCCAATAATTCCCGATTACCAATATCGTAATTCAATTCAGTCTCCGAAAATTTTTTTGAAAAAAAGGCACAGGGATGTAATCCATCCCCGTTATCCTGAGACAATACTGCGCCAACCCCCACAGAGGAAGCATCAACCTCAACCAAAAACGGCCTAGTAACATCAGGCTGCATAAGGATGGGAGCAGAGGTGAACCTCTCCTTGAGATACACAAAAGCTTCAATGGCCTCAGAAGACCACTGAACCGCATCAGCACCTTTCCTGGTGAGATCAGTCAGAGGTTTGACAATACTAGAAATTTTTTTTATGAATTTTCTATAGTAATTGGCGAAACCCAAAAACCTCTGTATCGATTTCAAACCAATAGGCCTAGGCCATTCCTGCACAGCCTGAACCTTAACCGGATCCATCTCAAAACCTTTGCTGGAGATAATGTAGCCCAAAAAACTAATTCTCTGTACAGCGAACTCACATTTCTCCAGCTTAGCAAAAAGCGAATTGTCCATTAATAACTGTAATACCTCACGCACGCTCCGCCAATGAGACTCCAGATCTGGCGAATAAATCAAAATGTCATCCAAATACACAACCACATTTTTACCGATCAAAGGTCTAAGGATGTCATTAATCAGATTCTGAAAAAATGCAGGAGCATTAGTAAGACCAAAATGCATAACCAGATTCTCAAAATGACCCACAGGAGTGTTAAAAGCAGTCTTCCATTCATCACCCTCCTTCATGCGCAACAGATTGTATGCCCCCTTAAGGTCAATTTTAGAGAACCACTTGGCCCCCAATAACTGGTTAAACAGATCAGGAATCAATGGCAGTGGGTAAGGATTGCGTACCGTAATTTTGTTAATCTCACGAAAATCCAGACAAGGACGTAAACCGCCGTCCTTTTTTTTTACAAAAAAAAATCCAACCGCCACAGGAGACTTAGAGGGCCTAATGTGACCGGCGGCCAAACTTGTCTGTATGTATTCCTCCAAAGCCTTCCTCTCAGGAATAGTAAGGTTAAATAAACGACTTTTAGGAAGAGTCGCTCCAGGGACAAATTCAATAGAACAATCATAGTCTCTATGGGGAGGCAAAACCTGCGATTCTTTCTCAGAAAAAAGTCTCCAAAAATCCTGAATAGGAACAGGCAATTCTCCCCTATCCAAAGCTGCAATACGCCCGTTACAACACTTGTCATAACATTTATGGCTCCAGGATTTAATTTCACTGGTAGACCAATCCAGTACAGGATTGTGAAATTTTAACCAGGGCAAACCCAATATTACTGGAGAAGGCAAGTTATTCAACACTACCAAATCCAATTTCTCATGGTGAACACCATTAATAGTGAGAGGAAATTCACTGACCTTGAGAGTAATATTCTTCAAAGGGGAGCCATCCACAGAAACCACAGCAATGGGGGATGATAAAGGTTCAGGTTTTAAATTGAGTTTTTCCACGAATCCCCCATCAATTACATTCAGTGTAGACCCGCAATCAACAAACACCCGAAATTCCATTAATTTTTCCTGAGCAATCGTGGAAGCAGCTAAAAATATACCCTTGGAATTTAAACAGGCAATACGGGCGTGACTGACCATTTTTTTTTCTTTCTTCATACGAAGCTCACAGCCTTTAATCAAATGACCAGATTTTCCGCAATAGAAACACAAGCCTTCCGAAAAACGACGGTCTTTTTCTTGAGAGCGAGGTGCCACCGATCCAATCTCCATCGGTTCACCACTGTTAGTACACACATTATCATAACCAGAAACTGACATAGCAGAGGATTTGCTCTCATTAACCCTAGCACGCAGTCTTCTATCCACCCGTATAGCTAATTGCATAGCCTGTTGCAAATCCTCAGGTGTAGGATAAGCAATTAGCAGGTCTTTAACCCTTTCACTGAGCCCAGCAAGAAATAGACTTTTCAGAGCAGAATCGTTCCACCCTGTTTGAGTGGACCAACGACGAAAATGAGTACAATATTTTTCCACATTACCTGATCCTTGTTTTAAACGTCTCAACTCAGTCTCAGCTGATGCCACACGGTCAGGATCATCATATAATAGTCCTAAAGCAGAAAAAAAACTATCCACTGATCTGAAGCATGTATCACTAGGTTGCAAAGAAAAGGCCCACTCCTGAGGCTCTTTGCGCAAAAGTGACATTATGAACCCTACGCGCTGGGATTCATCCCCAGAGGACTTGGGTCTCAAACGAAAATACAATAAGCAAGCATTTTTAAATGAAAAAAATTCTCGATGTTCACCAAAAAATAAATCCGGCAAACATACCTTAGGCTCCAAGAAATATGCTCCAGGACAGTTACTCACGTGCTGACGGAGCTCGGCCACTTCCAGAGAGAGTCCCTGCAGGTGTTTAGCCAAATCCTGAACCGACACCATGATGGAACAAAAAAAAAAACTCTTTCCTTAGAGAATTTGCAGGCTGGACTTACTGTTATGTTCTGCTACCAAAGCTAAGGAAAGAGAGGAGATCTGTCCCTACTATAGGACTCAGCTGAATCCCTACGATGTAACAGGGAACCTGATCCTGCGATCAGACCTGCTAAAGTCCTAATCTAGTCTGTACGGAGACCTATAGATGTGGGGAGGGAATCCCTACAAGTACTAAGGACTGGGAGGAATATGGGACACCTCCTAACAGAAATAGTAGCAGACAGACGAACAAACAAAATAGATAGAACATAGAGGTCCGTAGACCAAGCAAACTAACAGAGTTAGATACAGAGCACAGGCTAGCTAGAAAGTAGATATACAATGAAGTCCAGCAAAGCCAGAAGGGCGGAGCAGGATTAAATAGGCCAACAAGGTCATGTGACCAGCAAAGGAAAAAAAAACCTAACAGCAAGGTTCTAACAATAACAGGGATAACGGCTAACAAGTATGTGCATATAGCTGTAGGGTGGGCCCCTAGGGTCAATTTCCCCTGTGGGCCCCAGACACCCCAGTGTGACCCTGGATAAGGAAGATACGAGGGTTGTGAAGTAAGCCTGTTTAGCAGAGGTAAGGGCTGATTTGAAAGCGAGTGTTGCTTGTTTGAATGCCGAGAAGTCATCTTGCGAATGTGTTTTCTTCCAATGCCGCTCCATGACCCCAGGGCCGCCATCAGGGCATTACTACCCTTACTACTGTATGGGGCCCGGTGAAAAGAAGCAAGAAGGGGGGGCAGGCACGCTGGCAGCCCGGGGCCCCTCTCTTTGCTTCTTCTTACCGGGCCTCAGGGGTAACAGTTAAATGCCCGATGCACCCGGCAGACGGAAATGGGTGCTTTACCTTTAAGCAGCGGCCAGGTGCATCATGGTCCTGACTCCAATCTCCTGACACACTGCATGCTCATCTTCATTCCTGAGCAGAGCAGCATGTCTCGGAGGCGGTGGCTAGTGTGTGAGTAGCAGGAGGAGGAAGCTGCTGCTGAGTTTGGTGGTGAGTGGGGCCTGGTGGTGCTCAGAGGGGCCTGCTGATGGTGATGAGGGGGCCTGCTGATGGTTATGCGGGGCCTGCTGATGGTTGTGGGGGGCCTGGTGATGGCAGGACCTGCTGCTAGTGATGGGCGGCCTGCTGCTGGTGATGCGGGGGCCTGCTGATTGTGGTGGGGGGGCCTGCTGATGACGGTGGGGGGGCCTGCTAATGGTGATGAGGGGAGGCTGCTGCTTCTGGTGGTGAGGGGAGGCTGCTGCTGGTTCTGAGGGGAGGCTGCTGCTGGTGCTGAGGAGAAGCTGCTGCTGGTGCTGAGGGGAGGCTGGTGCTATTGCCAAGGGGAGGCTGCTGCTGCTGGTGGTGAGGGGAGGCTGCTGCTGGTTCTGAGGGGAGGCTGCTGCTGGTGCTGAGGAGAAGCTGCTGCTGGTGCTGAGGGGAGGCTGGTGCTGTTGCCAAGGGGAGGCTGCTGCTGGTGCTGAGGAGAGGCTGCTGGTGCTGAGGGGAGGCTTGTGCTGAGGGGAGGCTGGTGCTGGTGCCAAGGGTAGGCTGCTGCTGGTGCTAAGGAGAGGCTGCTGGTGCTGAGGGGAGGCTTGTGGTGAGGCTGATGCTGGTGCTGAGGGGAGGCTGCTGCTGGTGCTGAGGGGAGGCTGTTGCTGGTGGTGAGAGGAGGCTGGAGGTGAGGGAAGGCTGGTGGTGGAGAGGGGAGGTTGCTGCTGGTGATGAGGGGAGGCTGCTGCTGCAGCTGCTGAGGGGAGGCAGCTGCTGATGCTGAGGAGAGGCTGCTGAGGTGGTGAGGGAAGGCTGCTGATGTTGGTGAGGGGAGACTACTGGTGGTGGTGAGGCGAGGCTGCTGGTGATGAGGGGAGGTTGCTGCTGGTGATGAGGGGAGGCTGCTGCTGGTGATGAGAGGAGGTTGGTGCTGAGTGGTGGCTGGTGCCGAGGAGAGGCTACTGCTGGTGCTGAGGGGAGGCTGATGGGGAGGCTGCTGCTGGTGATGAGGGGAGGCTGGTGATGAGGGGAGGCTGCTGGTGGTTGTGATGAGGGGAGGCTGGTGGTGATGAGGGGAGGCGGCTGGTGGTGGTGAGAGGAGGCTGCAAGTGGTGGTGAGGGGAGTCTGCTGGTGGTGGTGAGGGGAGGCTGCTGCTGGGGGGAGGCTGCTGCTGGTATTGAGGGGAGGCTGCTGGTGGTTCTGAGTTGAGGCTGTTGCTGGTGCTGAGGGGGGCCTGTTTCTGAGGGGAGGCTGCGTCCGGCAGGGTGAGGCTGGTGCTGAGGGAAGGCTGCGACCGGCAGCGAGAGGCTGAGGAGGCGGTGGCGAGGACGACCAGGGCTAGTCGACAAGGATATGCCAATTGCATATCAAGATGATGCCAACCTCTGTGGACAGGTAGGAGGAACAAGAGTAGTTGACAAATAGGGTGATCAATAGACCTTGGAATAATAATAACTTCCACAATTGGATGTGTTTAAATAAAATGTTCCTGTGCTGAGATAATCTTATACATGTGCCCCTTCTGTGTACTGTGTAATGGCTGTGTCTGACCGTGCAGGAACATGGTCTGATCATACCACATCTCCTGGGCAGGGGAGGAAGAAAAAGAATATACAGACATTACAGCAGGGGATCACAGCTGATTCTTTCTGTGAGGTAAAACATTTCACTGCCTGTTTTTAAACAATGTTTTACTTCAAAGAAAGAAACAGTTGGGATCCCATGCTGAAATGTCTGTATACTCTTTTGTTTCCTCCCCTTAGCATGAGATGTGGTTGTGGCACCCCAGGGGTCCGGTTGCCACAGTGGCATTGCCTCCCTCACAAGAGTTGATGCCATGCCTGGAAGCAAGCAGGAGTCCCCTAATCAGGTTTTACTAAGCATGCAACACTTTCCTGGCTCCAGACCAGCAAGGGGAGTCCCTCCCCTTGGCAACTGGGATCTGGGGGCGTGGTTAGTGAGACTTAGTGTGTGAGGAGTTGAAGTCAGGACATCGAGGAGAGAGGAGCTGGGGACTGGAGCTGCGCGGCAGCTCACCCCAGAAGAACCAGCACAGAAGAACCGGACACCGGAGTCCGAGGCTGTGGGGCACCGAAGGCCCAGCAGTAGAAACCGGAGGGCAGGAGACTGCAGGTCTCCTGGCCCCATCAGACGCCCAAAGGCTCAGCAGCACCGCAGGGTTCAGCACCGCCACGTGAGAGCGACGCACCAGCAAGGCCCGAGCTGCCTGCCATACGGGTGAGCACAGAAACGTTGCACTCAGGGACGAGGGCCGCGCACAGCTACAAGCAGCAGGGCCAAAGAGTTTAGTGTAAAGGGAAGGCCTCCAATTTCACCTGGCAAGGAGGATTCTTTACTTGCTTCCAGGATGCCCGGACTTCCACTTCTAGCCAGCACCCTAGTCCCGGCTTGTCTAATCACCACCAGTAAAGATAAGAGGAAACCGCCATTGAGTTGTGGATTATTGCTGCGCCATCAACCCCTGCACTACAACGTCCAGCATGACCCATAACATCTACACTGCCCTGGAGCTAAGTTCTACCTGTGGAGAGCCACACTATCCCTGCTGCAGTAACATCAGCTCCAGAGGACCTGCTCCGCAGCGGCGGCTCCCCTAGCCGCATACCACAGGTGGCGTCACAAACTTTATACAATCACCATAAATCCCCTATCAATAACCCCTGGGTCACGGACCGGGTCACCGCTACTGTGACATCCCCCAGCATTTACCGGCCCGGCACCGGGTACCCCACGGCCCAGAGGGCGCGTCATGGTATGATCAGACCGTGTTCTGTACACGGTCAGACACAGCCATTACATTATTCAAAGATCTATTGATTAAAATTAACTTTTGTTCGTGGGAAAACCCCTTTAAGTTCATGTATTAATTTGTCCACCATCTCAGTACATGATTATATGATACAATCATTCCCTCTGCTCCTGAAAGGGGGGAGGGGAGGGAATGATTGATATAAGTGTATACAGTGCATTGTGAAAGTATTTGGTCCCCTTGAACTTTTCTAACTTTTGCCACATTTCTGGCTTCAAACATAAAGATATAAAATTCTATTTTTGGGGGAAGAATCAAAAACAAGTGGGACACAATCGTGAAGTGGAACGAAATTTATTGGAAATGTTAAACTTTTTTAACAAATTAAAAACTGTGGGACTGCTGGCTTGTGGATTTAGACTGGACAACCCCTTTAAGGCTCCTTCAGCCATCAGTGAATATCGGTCTGTGCTCGGACCGCAATGCATGGACTTGCCGCGGGTCTCCTGACCTCAACTCAGCAGCCTCACAGCATGTATGAGGATGCGGGTCAGCATGATTGGTGCCCAGTCCAAGCACTGCAGACTGAGAGCAGAACGATTTCTCACTTCCAGTATTTACACTGTCATAATAATAAAGATGTTTCCCAATCATATACAGTGCATTGTGAAAGTATTTGGCCCCCTTGAACTTTTCTACCTTTTGCCACATTTCTGGCTTCAAACATAAAGATATAAAATTCAAATTTTTTGGAAAGAATCAACAACAAGTGGGACACAATCGTGAAGTGGAACGAAATTTATTGGAAATGTTAAACTTTTTTAACAAATTAAAAACTGAAAAGTGGGGCGTGCAATATTATTCGGCCCTCTTGAGTTAATAATCGCCATCTTTTGCTGCGATTACAGCTGAAAGTCGCTTGGGGTATGTCACTATCAGCTTTGCACATCGAGAGGCTGAAATTCTTGCCCATTCTTCCTTGCAAAACAGTTCGAGCTCATTGAGGTTGGATGGAGGGCGTTTGTGAACAGCAGTTTTCAGCTCTTTCCACAGATTCTCGATTGGATTCAGGTCTGGACTTTGACTTTGCCATTCTAACACCTGGATACGTTTATTTTTGAACCATTTTATTGTAGATTTTGCTTTATGTTTGGGATCATTGTCTTGTTGGAAGATAAATCTCCGTCCCAGTCTCAGGTCTTTTGCAGACTCCAACAGGTTTTCTTCCAGAATGGTCCTGTATTTGGCTCCGTCCATCTTCCCATCAATATTAACCATCTTCCCTGTCCCTGCTGAAGAAAAGCAGGCCCAAACCATGATGCTGCCACCACCATGTTTGACAGTGGGGATAGTGTTTTGAGGGTGATGAGCTGTGTTGCTTTTACGCCAAAGATATCGTTTTGCATTGTGGCCAAAAAGTTTGATAATGGTTTCATCTGACCAGAGCACCTTATTCCACATGTTTGGTGTGTCTCCCAGGTGGCTTGTGGCAAACTTCAAATGAGACTTTTTATGGATATCTTTGAAAAATGGCTTTCTTCTTGCCACTCTTCCATAAAGGCCAGATTTGTGCAGTGTATGACTGATTGTTGTCCTATGGACAGACTCTCCCACCTCAGCTGTAGATCTCTGCAGTTCAACCAGAGTGATCATGGGCCTTTTGGCTGCATCTCTGATCAGTCTTCTCCTTGTTCGAGATGAAAGTTTAGAGGGACGGCTGGGTCTTGATAGATTTGCAGTGGTCTGATAATCCTTCCATTTCAATATGATCGCTTGTACAGTGCTCCTCGAGATGTTAAAAACTTGGGAAATCTTTTTGTATCCAAATCCGGCTTTAAACTTCACCACAACAGTATCTCGGACCTGCCTGGTGTGATCCTTGGTCTTCATGATGCTCTCTGCACTTGAAACAGAACCCTGAGACTATCACAGAGCAGGTGCATTTATACGGAGACTTGATTACACACAGGTGGATTCTATTTATCATTACCAGTCATTTAGGACAACATTGGATCATTCAGAGATCCTCACTGAACTTCTGGACTGAGTTTGCTGCACTGAAAGTAAAATTATAATAATATTGCACGCCCCACTTTTCAGTTTTTAATTTGTTAAAAAAGTTTAAAATATCCAATAAATTTCGTTCCACTTCACGATTGTGTCCCACTTGTTGTTGATTCTTTCCAAAAAAATTGAATTTTATATCTTTATGTTTGAAGCCAGAAATGTGGCAAAAGGTAGAAAAGTTCAAGGGGGCCAAATACTTTCACAATGCACTGTATATGATTGGGAAACATCTTTATTATTATGACAGTGTAAATACTGGAAGTGAGAAATCGTTCTGCTCTCAGTCTGCAGTGCTTGGACTGGGCACCAATCATGCTGACCCGCATGCTCATACATGCTGTGAGGCTGCTGAGTTGAGGTCAGGAGACCCGCGGCAAGTCCATGCATTGCGGTCCGAGCACAGACCGATATTCACTGATGGCTGAAGGAGCCTTAAAGGGGTTGTCCAGTCTAAATCCACAAGCCAGCAGTCCCTCTGTGTCACTGACTGAAGACTTGTGAATCCACACATCGTAAGCACTGTGAGGATTCGCTGGTGTCAGAGCCAGGAATGGCAATCACTTGGCTTCAAGGATGTGAAATGCAGACTCCCAGCCAGAAGGGGGGGTGTGGAGATAGAGGGAGAACAAACAGGTGGGCAGGTGAATTTAAAGGGTTGGCTCTGCCGTGAAGTACCGAGTGGTGGGACTTTATTTGAACAGTCATCCTGTGCTGACAGAGTCCCTTTAAACATAAGTCATACTCATCTTCTGGCGTCTTCATCAATTTTCAGCACTGCTTCGGTCTTGCGGCGCCATCTTGTGAACGCAGCTTCTGACTGACTGGAAGTCAGAAGCTATGTCACAATCTCTCAATGCAAGTCTGAAAGCCTGAACGATGCTCTCATAGACTTGATCTGGTCATGGTGTGACAGTATTTGTCTCTTGTATGTGGTATTATTCAGTCACTATGTGGTGGTAATATGTGGTGTGGTCACAGTGTGGCAGAAAGTAGAGTTTTTCCAAGAGTGGTCAGTGGGACTGTGGAAGGTTTGAGGAGTGGAGGCGGAGCTGGGGTGAAGCCTGGGTGGAGTTTCAAGGGGGCCCCAAAATTTTGCCAGTATGGGGCACCGAAATTCCTAGCAGCAGCCCTGCACGACCCTGGACACTTGCCAAAGCTTTTTAGTGATGCTATTGTGCCAGTTTTGTCTATTGATTCGTCACACTCTGTCATGCATGAGAGGGGTAACCGAGTCAATAGCTGGTGCTATGCTAGAGTGGCATTGTAGAAGGCAGTGACACTGTCTGTGTCGTGGAGTGAAGATATGGATGTCAGTGGTAGAATAGAATTAGAGAGTGTGTGAGTGTGGAGACATGCAAGGTTTCTTCAGGGGTGTGCTATTTGCTGACATGGGTGACAGGTGAGGAGGACAGAGATGAGAAAGTGTTGGAATAATACATATTAATCTGTATGTGTATTGCAACAACTACTGTGCTGTTTCATATGTTGTGCATATTGTGAGGTTGTTAACAAAGTTTAGTTAAAAAAAAAAAAAAAAAAACTCCCACAGACAGGATGCCCCCTCCTTCTCTTCCTGTGTTGTTGTTATATATCTGATTTGATTTCCTCATGCTGCAGTAACATCATGCTGTGCCTGTGCTGGATATAAATAAACCTACATTCTGTGTTCTAAACTCTGGATGTCACGCGGATTAATCCTCTGCTAACAGGTTATGGGCCCAGATGTACCAGAGTCCCAGAGTCACAGATCCCCAGAACACAGAGGAAAGAAAAGAAAGAAAGACAGCAAATTGAGAAGAAGCAAAGATGGCCACCAGCAGCAGCTCCATGAAATTTACAGTGCCAAGTCTCACTAACCAGAATTATCAATCCTGGAAATTCAAAGTGAAAATGCTGCTAATAAGAGAAGGTACGTGGAAATACACACAGGAGCCTAAACCTGACCCAGTGCCACAGGAGTGGACAGAGATGGATCAGAAAGCACAAAGTACCATATCACTCAGTATAGATGATGACCAGATTGTGCATGTGTGTAAATGTAATACTGCAAAGGAAATGTGGGAGCAGTTGCAAAAGGTACATGAAAGGATAAATTTAAGCAATAAGCTCTATCTCATGAGAAAGCTGTACCAGTCTAAGCTACAGAAAGGCCAGGATATGCAGGATTACATAAGAAGTGTTCTGGAAGTTGTAGAACGCCTGAGAGTCATTGGGGAAGATCTAAAGGACTTTCATGTGGCCGCATTACTGCTTAGTGGCCTTTCAGAGAGGTATGATACGCTTGTAACCGCACTAGATGCGCGTCCAGATGATGAGCTTACACTGGATTATGTCAGGGGGAAGCTCATAAATGAATATAAGCGAAAGGCAGAAGGTGTAAACAGTAGGACATGCAACACAGAATCTGCTTTACAGACACAAAACCTAACTGATAACAGGAAGCACATAAAAGAAACACGTGAATGTTTTGTTTGCAAGAAATCAGGACATTTGAAAGCTGACTGCAGAGTCTGGAAAGCTAGAATGAATCAGCTGAAAAAGCAAAGCAGTCATCAAAGGGTTAAAAGTGCTGTATCTGGAGAAAATGATTCTGTGAATACTGAAACTGCATTTACTGTCAGTGCAAATACATCAAAGCATGCATGGTGTATAGACTCTGGAGCAGCTAGTCACATGACTAATAACAGAGACTTCTTTTCTAAGCTTAACCAAAGTAAATCAGAGAAAGTGATTATGGCTAATGGTCAGTACATGACTTCAGAAGGCATAGGAGATGGTTATATTGATTGTCAAATCTCACCAACACAAAGCAGGAAGATCCCAGTAAAGGATGTGCTGTATGTGCCTAGTCTTGAAAGTAATCTACTATCTGTGAAGAAACTCACAAAACAAGGAAATGAAGTTACATTTAAGCATGATAGCTGCATCATCTCAAAGGAAGGTCACACACTAGTAGAGGGAAACATCACAGATGAACTTTATCAGCTGAAATGCAAAGAGTGTGTGTATACAGCGCAACAAGAAGAGCATAAAAACTGTATTCATGTGTGGCATATGCGTCTGGCACACAGAGACCCAGAAGCAATAAGAAAGTTAGTCCAAAAGCAACTAGCTGAGGATATTACAATTGATCTATGTAACCAGACAATGAAGTGTACTAGCTGCATCAAAGGGAAAATGTCTAGGAAAGCTTTTCCTAAGAGAATTAGTACAACAACAGCACAGCCACTAGATTTAATACACACAGATGTCTGTGGTCCAATGAGCACTCTGACCCCAGGGAAGAAGAGATATTTTCTCACATTTATTGATGATCATTCAAGATATACAGTTGTCCACCTGCTTCACAGCAAGAAGGAAGTTCCAGAGAAACTTGAAATATACCAGCTGAAGTATATAATAAATTTGGAAGAATGTCAAAGATTCTACGTGCAGATAATGGGACTGAATATACAAGTAATGAGACACAGAGCATTTTAAAGAAAAATGGAATCCTATTTCAGACCACTGTACCGTACAACCCAGAGCAAAATGGTGTCGCGGAAAGAAGGAACCGAACACTATGTGAAAGTGGAAGAAGCATGTTATTTGATGCAAATCTGCCCACAGTATATTGGGGTGAAGCAATCATGACAGCTTGCTATCTTCAGAACAGACTACCAGGTAAAGCTACAGACAAAACTCCATTTGAGCAATGGAATAGCAGAAAGCCAAAACTACATCACATAAGAATATTCGGAAGTAAAGCATTTGTACATGTTCCCAAAGAAAAGCGAACTAAGTGGGAATCTCACGCTAAGGAAGGTATCCTGGTAGGCTACAGCGAAACCCAGAAAGGTTATAGGATTCTACACCCAGATAAAATATGTGCAAAATACAAGGACCTAAAAACACAGATGTACTGTCTGTGATATTAGATAGCCAAAATACTTCCATGTATTGTTGCGTCCAAAGATATTTTCTTCATATTTCTTCATATTTCTTCATATTCCCCTTTTTTTTTTTTTTTTTTTTCATAATTTCACCTTTATTTCCATTTTTATTTTCATAATAATTTTTTGTTTGGGCTTTAAGTGCGCTCTCGACCTGGGCCGTGGCATCACTGTGCGGTTTTGACCTATGAGGTATTTCCAGCTCATGAACCATTGGGGCAGAATATACGCGGTTAGTATATACCGCGGTACATACGGTATGTGCCTGGATGGGTGTCAGCTACTGTATAACTTGGACATTTGCCCTGGCCTGGGGTACTTATGGATGGGAGGGCTTCATGTCACCATCCAACACAAGATGTCAGTTGGTTACCTTGTGTGCCCCTTAATCGTCGCTCCGTAGTGTGCGGTTTTTCCTTGTCTGTGATGCGCACACCGGATGTGACGCTTGCGTGTCACGCCCGGCACCTGCGTTCCACATACCGGATGTCAGCTGACCGGAACCGGAAGTGACACGATCGCGAGTATAGCGCGACTAGGATTTAAAAGAGGACTTATCAGAGTGTCAAATGGCGCTGTCTGGTGAATGAGCTGCGCGATTGTGGGCAGCGTGCATACCGCATGTCTTCTCTTTTTTTCCCCTGATGACTAGCTAAGGCAAAGAAACGCGTCGGGAGCGGTATATTGTGATGGGCTGGTGACCCTATGAGACTTGGTCTGCCCCCATCATATGGAGCTATCTTGAAGTCTGAGAGCAGGAACGGATATCAAAATTGGTGAGGATGTTCCATTTCTATATATAGCAAGGTTAAATGGTTACCATTGATAGGGTTAATGTTTCTGCGTTCTCACATATTGAGACACAATAAGTTGTTATAGTGTCCCGTAGGCTCCATCATTTTCTTTTTGCCACACTTTCTTGGTTGCGTCAGAGATACAATATGCTTATATGACATATATCTATATCTTTGGACGCAACAATACATGGAAGTATTTTGGCTATCTAATATCACAGACAGTACATCTGTGTTTTTAGGTCCTTGTATTTTGCACATATTTTATCTAGTGGTAATAAATGTTAAGTTTTACATTTCTATAGCACTACACCTGCTTGTGTTTACATTTATTTTTTTGTGTAGTTATTTCTAAAACCCCTGCTGCTGCATTTTGATTCTACACCCAGAAACAAACTAGATCACAATAAGTAGAGATGTAGTGATTGATGAGAACTTTGTATCACCCAAGTTTTGTGACATCACGCCAGTAGTCCAGCTGAAGTCACAATTACAAGACATCAACAAGGAGGATGTAGAGGTCTGGCTGGATTCTTCAACTAATGAAGGAACAACAGAAAAATCAGGTGAATCTGAAATCAGGAGATCGTCAAGATCAAGCAAAGGTATACCAGCTAAACGTCTATCCTACATTGTCAAGACACTACCTGAGTCAGAGCCGCAGTCATGGGATGAAATGCAAGCACTACCTGTCCATGAAAGAACAAAGTGGATCGATGCCGCTAATGAGGAAATCAAATCGCTTCATCAACTCCAAACTTGGAAACTCACCAAGCTACCACAGGGCAAAAAGGCAATCAAGTGCAAGTGGGTCTTCAAAACCAAATATGACTCAGAAGGTAAAGTCCACAGATTCAAAGCAAGGTTGGTCGCAAAAGGATATTCTCAAAAGTATGGCGAAGATTACGATGCTACATTTGCTCCAGTCACTAAACAGACCACGTTCAGAGCTTTGTTAGCTGTAGTTGCTGTACAAAAGATGTATGTCAGACATTTGGATATAAAAACTGCCTTTTTAAATGGTGACATTGAGGAGGACTTATACATGACTCAACCTGAAGGTTATGTAAAAAGAGGTCAAGAGAATCTTGTTTGCAAACTACAAAAATCTCTCTATGGTCTTAAGCAATCAGCAAGAGCATGGCACACCAAGATGAATAAAGTCTTGTTGGAAGACAAAATATACAGATGGAAAGTGAATGTATATTCTCTTATATGTGGACGACGTGATTGTTGTTCATCAAGACGACGCAGAAATTGGAAAAATGACTGAAATTCTGAATCAGCACTTTGAATCAAAAGACCTTGGAAGTGTGACATATTATCTAGGAATCCAAATCCAGAGAGAGGAAGATGGAAGTTTTCTTCTAAACCAAAGTGCAAAAATTAATTTGATTCTGAATCAGTTTAAAATGTCGGAGGTCAAAGGTATATCAACCCCAATGGAACCATCCTACCTGAAGCTGGAAGGAGAAGATGACCTGTTGCCTAACAATGAGAAATATCGTCAGGCAGTGGGGACACTTCTATACATATCAACTATGACTCGACCGGATATCACAACAACAGTTGGAATCCTTTGCAGATATGTGGAAAAACCGCGCCAAAGAGACTGGAATGCTGTTAAGAGACTTCTCCGATATTTGAAAGAAACGCAAGATGTAAATTTAAAACTATCTGCAGCAGGAGATCTAGAACTTACCGGCTATGTAGATGTGGATAGGGCTGGTGATTCGCGTGATCATAAATCCACAAGTGGATACTTGTTTAAAGTTGGAGAAAGTTCAATCTCCTGGTCTAGTAGGAAACAAGTGTCTGTTGCCTTGTCATCTACAGAAGCGGAGTATGTGTCCGCAGCCTATGCAAGCCAGGAGGTTGTTTGGCTAAGACAATTGATGGACGATCTTGGCAAACCGACAACTCAGCCGACGGTGATTTATGAGGACAACCAAGGATGCATTAAACTTGCATGCAGTGAAAAAATCAGTGTTAGAACCAAGCACATTGACGTCAGACATCATCATCTACGTGATTTGATAGATCGTGGGATAATTCACTTTGTCTATTGTGAAACTGATAAGATGGTAGCTGACATTATGACAAAGCCATTGCCACGAGCTAGGTTAAAAGAATTGAGAACCACAATGGGACTAAGAGGATAAGTAGTTGTTGAGTGGGGGTGTTGGAATAATACATATTAATCTGTATGTGTATTGCAACAACTACTGTGCTGTTTCATATGTTGTGCATATTGTGAGGTTGTTAACAAAGTTTAGTTAAAAAAAAACTCCCACAGACAGGATGCCCCCTCCTTCTCTTCCTGTGTTGTTGTTATATATCTGATTTGATTTCCTCATGCTGCAGTAACACCAGACTCCATGCTGTGCCTATGCTGGATATGAATAAACCTACATTCTGTGTTCTAAACTCTGGATGTCACGTGGATTAATCCTCTGCTAACAGAAAGTGAGTAGATGGTGATGAGGTAGGGGGAGAGGGGAGGTTGTGAAGTTAGATAGGGAGCAGAGACGGGTGAAGATAAGGTCTAATGTATTTCCGTCTGTGTGGGTGGCTGAGGAGGAACATTGAGTAAGTTCAAAAGATAAAGTAAGACACAGGAGTTTGGAGGCTGCTGACTGGAGGGTGTCAGTAGGGATGCTGAAGTCACCCATTATGATAGTGGGAATGTCAGCGGAAAGAAAGTGAAGAAGCCAGGTGGAGAATTAGTCAATATAGGTAGTGGCCGGGCCCGGAGGTCGGTATATGACGGCCACTTGGAGGTAGAATAGATGCGGACAGAGTGGACTTCAAAAGAGAAGATAAGGGAGGTTAGAGGTGGGATTGGATTAAAGGTGCAGTTGGTAGAAAGAAGAAGACCCACTCCTCCGCCATGTATGTTGCCAAGGAGAAGAGTGTGGGCAAAGTGGAGGCCATCATAACACAGCGGAGCAAGGGAGGCAGTGTTGGAGGGTGTCAGCCATGTTTCGGTGAGGCCCAGGAAGGAGAAATTGTGAGAGGTAAGGAGGTCATGAATCACATGGAGCTTATTACAGACAGAGTGGGCATTTCAGAGTGCTCCAGAGAGAGGGAGCAGAGGGGTGGTCGTCAAGGACACAGGTTTTACATAGGAGAGATTGCGGTAATTCATATTAGGATGAGAGCGATAAGAGGGGGAATAAATGGGAAGTATCAGATGTGGGCAGGCTGACATTATGGGGAGGCAAACAAAGCAAATGCCTGGGGCCCCCACTCCCTCAGGGGCCCCCAGTGGGGGCATAATGGTTGCGGTCACACTGGGGGCTGTGTTGGGGGCTCCTTTCCAATTATCAATGAGACAGGAGCTACGTCGTTCCTGCACTCTCAATAGAAACGGCCAGGCAGCGCTCCATCCCCTCCAGCCCCTGCCAGTGACTTTGGTCTGAGACTGAGCTAGTTTTTTCTGCGCATGTGACAGGATGCTGAAGGAATCAGGTGAGGCGCTGACACGTACAAGTGTGTGAGGCAAAACCTGTGCCTCGTCCCAGCACTGCAGCCTCTGTCTGTTCCCTCTGACTCCCAGCTCATGGTCCGTGACTTGAAGCTTATCTTTTAATGTTCCATGCTATTATGGACAACAGCAAGATATCTTACTGAAAAGTGCAGCCGGCATTCCAGGCTGTGCGGTGGGCTGCCTTTTCTGCAATATATCTTAGTGGAAACTGTCAGACTGATGTCAGCTGAGCTCACCAAGCAGAAAACACTTTGGTAACTAGTAGCTGATGGAGCGGGGATGAGGGAGGCTGGGAGATAGGAGAGTGGGGGGTTGTCAGCAGGCTCGGACAGGCCTGGCGGGGTGCCAGGAAATTTCCCGGTGGGCCCCGGCCCCCTGCAGAGAAGGCAGAGGAGAATTTAAAAAAAAAAAAGGAAAATAAAAGTGGTCGCGGGCCCTTTAAGGGCGCGCGCACACACTCTCACCGCCGCCGCGATGCCCAGAACAGTAGCGGGAGTGGCCTGGGAGCAGGAGAGCCGAAGAGCAGAGCAGGGGCTGTACTGCAGCGTCACATTTAGCAGACAGGGCCGCACGTCTGCTGAAAGTGACGTCACAGCGCGCCCTGCACTGCAGTCTTCCGCCTTAGGAGCGCTTCTGTACTGTACAGATTGTGTAATATAGTGTGTGTTTGTATGAATTTTTATGTATATGCTGCCTGCCTGTGTGTGTATATGCCTGTGTGTGTGTGTGTATATATCCCTGTGTATGTGTATATGCCTGTGTGTACTGTATGTGTATATGCCTGCGTGTGTGTATATTCCTGTGTGTGTGTATATGCCTGCATTTGTGTGTGTATATGCCTGTGTGTGTACAGTGTGTGTATATGCCTGCCTTCATGTGTGTGTGTGTATGCCTGCATGTGTGTACAGTGTGTGTGTATATGCCTGCATGTGTGTGTGTATATATACCTGCATGTGTGTATATGCCTGCATGTGTGTGTGTGTGTATGCCTGCATGTGTGTGTGTGTATATGCCTGCTTGTGTGTGTGTATGTATGCCTGCATGTGTGTGTGTGTATATGCCTGCATGTGTGTGTGTGTGTATATGCCTGCATGTATGTGTGTTTGTGTATGCCTGCATGTGTGTGTGTGTATATGCCTGCATATGTGTGTGTGTGTATATGCCTGCTTGTGTGTGTGTGTATGTATGCCTGCATGTGTGTGTGTGTATATGCCTGCATGTGTGTGTGTATATGCCTGCGTGTGTGTGTGTGTATATGCCAGCATGTGTATGTATTTGAGTGCCTGCATGCCTACGTGTATATGTGTCTTCACACGTTTGTGCGTGCTTCCCTGCTTGTCTGCATTTTTGTGTGTGATTGTCTGAGTGTGTCTGTGCATGATTGCGTGTGCATTTCTGTGTGTGCTTGCCTGCGTGTGTACGTGTCCCCATTTCTGTGGGTATGTGTATCTGCGTGTGTATATTAGGGCTCTTTCACATGTCCTGATATTTACGGGACTGGAGATATGTGTCCACCTGTGTGTCATCCGTGTGACACATACCAGTGCTTGGGAATCAGTGTACAGTTAACGCTGTTCCCAAGAGCCGGGTGCTGAGCGCTTGCCCTCATCATGGATCCCTGCCGGCACTGCGATCAGCAGCAGCAGGGTCAATGATGAGAGTAGTAGTCAACTCCCGCCGTGTCCAACTGTAAAAATAGGAATAAAATTAAAAAATCCTTGTACTCACCTCTCCTAAGTGTCACCCGCTGTAATCTGTGCGAGCGCTCACGCCGAAGAGAATGACTTCTGCAGCGAGCGGGCCTCGGAGCTGCACTCAGTGATTGACAGGGCACCGCTTGTTGAGCGCAGCTCCGGGGTCCACTCGCTGCAGGAGTCATTCTCCTCGGCGTGAGTGCTCGCACGGATTACAGCGGGTGACTCTTAGGAGAGGTGAGTATAAGGATTTTTTTTATTTTATTCCTATTTTTACAGTTGGACACTGCTGGAGTAGACTACTACTCTCATCATTGACCCTGCTGCTGCTGATCGCAGCGCCAGCAGGGATCTATGATGAGGGCAGCGCTCAGCACCCAGTGCTTGGGAAGAGCACTAACTGTCATCAGTGTGCGGGACGTTTTGCGGCCTGTGCAGCAGGTAAAAAACAGACATGTCAGCGTGTTTTGCCCATGGACACCACATGGTCTGTGGAAAGTGGAAACACACTGACGTGTGCACATTCATTTGAATGGGTCTACGTGTACCAGTGTCTGTGGTACATGAGGAAACTGTCACCGCATGTACTGACGTGTGAAAGAGCCCTTAGTATGTGTCTGTGTGCGCTTGTTTTCGTGTGTGTAAGCGTGCTTCTGCATGTCTGTGTGGTCTTCCGATGATTTATTATATTTGGGGAGAGAAATTTTAGGAGACAAAATGGGGAGATGTGTGAAGAAACGGTATGGTGAACTAGAGGAGGGGTGGGAATGAGTGCAGGAACAGAATGGGGAAGGGGGATGTATAAGGAAACAGTATGGAGAGTGGGGGAATAGTGTGAGGAGATAGTATGGAGAGAGAAAAGTGTGATGTGACACAGCACAGAGACTAGGTAGTGAGGGGGAAGGTATAGAGATGCGGCAGTATAGGGGAAACAGTGTGAGGGCACAGAAAGGAGGTAACAGTATGCTGAGGAGGGGGAGTGTGATGAAGGGGCACAGTATAGAGACTGGGTAGTATAGGGGGGACACAGTGTGAGAGGACAGTGTGAAGAGGGGGCCCAGTATGGTAAGGAGAGGACAGTGTGGAGTGCAGGTAGCATAAGAGTGGTAGAGTGTATGTCATATTTTGTGCAGGGAGCATTGTAAGAGTTAGGTTTATTTAGGGGCTCAGTGTAGATATTTTTATTCAGGAGCATCATAATGACACTGCTATCTTTAAGGGCATCATGTGGGGATGTGCTGCAGAAGACCGGAGAAGATGGAAGTCTGCAGAGACGAGCTGTGGAACTCATCATGGAGTCTGGACAAGAGGAAGAACAGAAAGAGAACGACTCTAATCAGAGAAGCCGTCTCAGGTAAGATACCTGCATGTAAATGTTCATTTGTGATCCTGCCTGTGTCTCATCAGTAATGTGGTTCCTGTATGGTCCGCAGTCTGATGATGACTGATAACAACTCCCAGTATCTCTATTGTTAATTACATACTGGGAGTTGTAGGTTTATGCGATACAAAGATATATGGGTCTGACCTGACATTACAATTGATGGTGGTTCAGATGATGTATTCGTGTACTGATGTGTTTGTGCGCGTCTGCGTGTTTGTGCGCGTCTGCGTATCTGGAATAATATGTATTTTTGTAAGATGTGTGCATGTAACTGTGCATTGTGGTGTGTAATAACATTCATATGCTTGAGGCACCTTTACTAAATCTGTTAGGACTCACTCACATGTGTTAGGGAATTCCATTTGTCTTTCCACATTTAGGAACAGACAAGTGAAATATGCTAACCCTGACAAAACTGTCACCATAGGGATGTGCTTGTATGGACACGGGTTCAGGAGCTGAGCCTGCTCCATACTGGGCAGATGTCGGCTGTGTTACATAGCCGGCGTCTGCCTGTAACAGCAGTGATCAGAGCTCGCCTTGATTGCTGCTGTTTTGAGTATTTAAGTGCCCTTGTCAATCACTGACAGCGGCATTTAGATAGCACAATGGCCGGTGCATGTGTAGCACCCTGAGGATTCGGCTGCTACAGGGGTATTGCACCTCAACCCAGAGGTGTGATATTCCACTCCCGGGTAAGGATGGAGTGTGGGACTGAGCTCAGTTAGCTGCATGCACTACATACATCCCATTTCCGGGGAACAGACCGATGGTACTCCCACTAGAGAAATGTGCAGGTACGACAGTGTCTGTTCCTGGCTGGAGTGGGAGGGGGGGTGGAACATCCCAGTAGTGTAGGGGCAGATAGGGGGAGCAGTCTGGGTAATGCTAGGAGCTCATTGGGTGCTGGTCACCTGAGCTCACACATAGAGGGAGTATATAAGGTGGGAACCATCTTAGAACAGGGTCTTTGCAGAGGAGCCTTTGTAGAAGGCTGGTCAGTCGGTCAGTCAGTCTGTCAGAGTGTAACTTGAGGAGCAGAGCAGAGAAGCGGAGCAACTCCAAGGCCCAGAGAGAGAGAGAGGAGAACGAAGGACCCAGAGGGGGAGAAAGAAGGAACTCTGAGAGCCCAAATTAGACCAGAGGGTGAAGAGTTGGCAACAGGGTACCGGATCCCAAGCTGGTGGAGGCTACAGCACACCTCAGCCAGAGACCGGAGGTCGTGGGCAGCATCTGCCACGACCACCCACTAAATCCACCCGGAAGGCAGACGAAGAAAAGGGTCAGGGAACCCAGAGACAAG
The DNA here is from genome assembly GCF_046119375.1 of Phyllobates terribilis. Lineage (NCBI taxonomy): Eukaryota > Metazoa > Chordata > Amphibia > Anura > Dendrobatidae > Phyllobates > Phyllobates terribilis. Next base: position 12,211,197 of record NW_027362796.1, read on the forward strand.
GGTTTACCACCAAAAGGCCCGAGGGAGCCGGACATAGGTGGATCCCTGGTGGGGACGGCCAGAGACGAGGACAGGACAGAAAGGGAGCTCAGAACCACGCTCCAGAACTACTTGGGGGTTGGCCAAGTCCAGGACCTGGTGGACGCAGCACGGCTCGGGTGGTCACTCAAGGCCGGAGTGACCGGAACAACAGCAGTAAGTAAAAACCCTGAACTGCAGAACCCGACTCTGTCTCTCATTACCATCCTCACTGCACCTCCACAACCACCATCCTCTGCATCTGACCCCCTGAGGCTATACCCCTCCCGTTGAGGGTTATAATACCAGAGCTGCACAAACACCACCAGCCTCAGCGGACCCTGCTGCAGCGGCGGCCGTATTGACCGCACATCAACGGGTGGCGTAGTCGACATAAAGAACTTTAATAACATCTGTAGGACTGCCACACACTGAGCTTGACACCCTGGGCACGGACCGGGTCACAGCCACTCGGAGACTACAACCCCCATCTGATCCAGCTCCGGGTATTCCCCTAAAGAATATGGCCCAGGGGGCGCGTCAACTTTGGCGTAGTCGGCAGGATCACGTGCCCGCAACACCCGGGTACTGCGTGCCTGAAGAAAAGAACAAGTTTACCTCAAAAAGAAGTCTCCCGCCGGTCCCGGAGGGTCCCCGACATCGGACTCCATCACAGATCGATTCCCACCGGTTGTCCGCCATTAACAGCCTTTTCCCGCCATCTGCAGAGTTTCCCGCCACTGGGAGACGATTCCCGCCATTTCCAAAGGTTTCCCGCCTTGCCAGAGCGGACGCCATTATGGGCGTGCCAGAGGATGGCAAGAGGCCGCCTCCCATCGTGGGCCAGGACCGAAAATGGCGCCAAAAGTGGAAACCGCCCCCACCAACAGAGACTGTGATGCTAGAGGTGTCTGTCAGCGTGAAAGAACTGCCCCTGGAGCTGACAATCACCAAGTTGCCCCGGGACCGCCCTCGAAGTGGGAGGACTGAGAACAAGAGAGCAAAGATGGGTGTCGCCTGGAGCAGTCCAGAAAGAGCGCACCCGGAGACAAGAAGCCTGGAGCAGAGTCCAGAGAAAGCCTACCCGGAGATGGAGGGAGAGCCAGGCAGCACCGACCCAGTGGTCAGGAGCCTGATGCGGGCCGCCACTCCAGGCAGCACCGACCCAGTGGTCAGGAGCCTGTTGCCGGTCGCCACTCCAGAAGGCCTGCTGGAGATTCTAGCACAGCTCCCCCGAGATCGGGAGTGTGCACAGACTGCGCTGGAGGGCCTCGCACGGAGGATGGCCCGGGTGCAGCGAGAGACGTTAGCAGAATGGAGCCGTGAGATGGCCCAGCAGACCGAGACCCGTCAGCGGAGCACGCCACCCGAGACGAGGAGACAGACCGCCTCTGAGGATGGCGCAGGAGAACTGAAGGCCGGAGACGGCGGCGCCGAGAAGGGAGCCGAACGAAAGGAGGCAGGTAAAGGGGACGTCTCTACCCCAAGCCGGGAAACCGCGTACCTGCCCCAGCTCCCCGTCGCAGAGCCCGAAGTATCCCCTGCCGTGCCCGTCGCTGCAACGTCACCGCCGCAGACTAGGCCTCAAACAGAAGCCGCGACCCCTGTGACGTCACACGCCTCGACCTCGAGCGTGACCAAGCAGGAAGTACCATCGGCCTGGTCGCAAGGCCTAGTACCCCCGGGCGCCGCAATACCAACAGCGCCCCCTACCTCTGCGGAGCCACCGGCCTGGTCGCAGGGCCAAGTAACACAGGGCGCCGCCGTCCTTACGGTGCCCTTTACTTTCAAAGTGCCCCAAGCCTGGTCGCAAGGCCTGGGCAACCCGGGCGCCGCTACCATCAACGCGCCCTCAACATCAAGAGTGCCGCACCTGGGTGAAGACCTGTTCGCCCAACATACGTGCCCGGATGGGCAGCCCTTCGTATGGCCCCAGGAATACATCCAGCTGGAGCTGCAAAAAGCAAGGGCCATGTGCGAACCCCTGATCCCGGCTCCAAAGCCCGTAAAAAGGATCTCGCCCCCGCTAGAAGAGACCCAGTTTGAGTGGGACCCCACCGGAGAAGATCTCATGGGGTTCACTCAGGAGACTCGGGCAGCCGCAGCGGAGCGTGCCGAGTGCTGCCGGCAGCAGCTTGAGGTCTTCGAGAGGGAGCGGAGAGAGAGGCGGGTCCGGGAACAGCAAGCCCAAGTAAGGAGCGCGGAGCAGAAGAGCCGGACCAGGAGAGACCCCCGTGCAGCGCATGGTCCCCGTACCATTGGGACTGTGATAAAGTTTAATCTGCAGCATGGGTGGGGTTTCATCAGGGATCACCGCACCCCAGGCGACGTCTTCGTGACCAGGAGAGACGTTGAGTCCCACCTACCGGAGGGACACAGAGGTCGTGACCTTTATATAGGGGACGAGGTCACCTTCACCCGGCACAAGTGTGCCAAAGGACCCTACGCCCTCCATGTGCATTGCCTGACGGAGGAGGAGCTGCGGTGTGAGGAGGAGCAAGAGGACCCGGACGGGTCTGAAACTGAAACTGTCCACAAAGAAAGAGCAGGAGGACGCCGTCGTTGAGTACGGTAGAGAAGAAACTGTATATAGTTACCCGTCGGGGTACCAAAAACTGTTGCTGCTATTATAGTCCCCGTTGGGACCAGCGAATTGAACTGTTACCCGTGTGACCCTATTTCCTAATACCTGGCCGAGGACTGAGAGCGGCCACCTTCCCTTTTGTATATAGTTGCGCTTCCTAAAGCGCCCCCTACCGGTTTTATAGGAAAACCATTTTCTTAAAGAAACTGTTGCACTTTTCCCGGTCACAAGTCGCACCGTGACCGGAGGAACCAGAAACAAGAAGAATGTTATTTATGAAAAAGTTTTATTGCTGATATATGTATGATGTTTTATATGTTTATATGTTGATGTTTATGAAAAAATTTTGTATGTTTTATGTTTTTATTGTCTTTCAGCCCGAGGACGTGCTGTGATTTACCAGGGGGGAATGTAGCACCCTGAGGATTCGGCTGCTACAGGGGTATTGCACCTCAACCCAGAGGTGTGATATTCCACTCCCGGGTAAGGATGGAGTGTGGGACTGAGCTCAGTTAGCTGCATGCACTACATACATCCCATTTCCGGGGAACAGACCGATGGTACTCCCACTAGAGAAATATGCAGGTACGACAGTGTCTGTTCCTGGCTGGAGTGGGAGGGGGGGTGGAACATCCCAGTAGTGTAGGGGCAGATAGGGAGAGCAGTCTGGGTAATGCTAGGAGCTCATTGGGTGCTGGTCACCTGAGCTCACACATAGAGGGAGTATATAAGGTGGGAACCATCTTAGAACAGGGTCTTTGCAGAGGAGCCTTTGTAGAAGGCTGGTCAGTCGGTCAGTCAGTCTGTCAGAGTGTAACTTGAGGAGCAGAGCAGAGAAGCGGAGCAACTCCAAGGCCCAGAGAGAGAGAGAGGAGAACGAAGGACCCAGAGGGGGAGAAAGAAGGAACTCTGAGAGCCCAAATTAGACCAGAGGGTGAAGAGTTGGCAACAGGGTACCGGATCCCAAGCTGGTGGAGGCTACAGCACACCTCAGCCAGAGACCGGAGGTCGTGGGCAGCATCTGCCACGACCACCCACTAAATCCACCCGGAAGGCAGACCAAGAATAGGGTCAGGGAACCCAGAGACAAGGGTTTACCACCAAAAGGCCCGAGGGAGCCGGACATAGGTGGATCCCTGGTGGGGACGGCCAGAGACGAGGACAGGACAGAAAGGGAGCTCAGAACCACGCTCCAGAACTACTTGGGGGTTGGCCGAGTCCAGGACCTGGTGGACGCAGCACGGCTCGGGTGGTCACTCAAGGCCGGAGTGACCGGAACAACAGCAGTAAGTAAAAACCCTGAACTGCAGAACCCGACTCTGTCTCTCATTACCATCCTCACTGCACCTCCACAACCACCATCCTCTGCACCTGACCCCCTGAGGCTATACCCCTCCCGTTGGGGGTTATAATACCAGAGCTGCACAAACACCACCAGCCTCAGCGGACCCTGCTGCAGCGGCGGCCGTATTGACCGCACATCAACGGGTGGCGTAGTCGACATAAAGAACTTTAATAACATCTGTAGGACTGCCACACACTGAGCTTGACACCCTGGGCACGGACCGGGTCACAGCCACTCGGAGACTACAACCCCCATCTGATCCGACTCCGGGTATTCCCCTAAAGAATATGGCCCAGGGGGCGCGTCACATGCAGTCACCTGTTCCCTTCAGCCCCCTGTGACGCAGTTGCAGGTTGCTGATGGGTTGCCAGTAGTGCTGAGTGCGCGTGGTCGGATAAGAGACATTACAGTCACCGCGAGCTACAAAGTGCTGCAATAACGTCAGGCACCTTAATTGTGACACTTCCATGGAGCCCAACCTCAGGCTGAGCGTTATTGAATGACTAACATGGCAGCAACACCTGGCAACTAGTGCTGAGTGAGTGTGGTTGGATAAGGTGTGATCCCAGCATGCTCAGGTGTTATCTGAGTATCTTGTAGTGCTCTGCTAATATGCTCGAGTCCCCGGGGTAGCATGTTTTGCGGCGGTAGACAGAAGCAACACATGCAGGGATTACCTAACAAACAGGCAATTCCTGCATGTGTTGCGTCTGTCTACTGCCGCAAAACATGCTACCCCGGGGACTCGAGCATATTAGCAGAGCACTACAAGATACTCAGATAACACCTGAACATGCTGGGATCACACCTTATCCGACCACACTCACTCAGCACTAGTTGCCTGGTGTTGCTTCCATGTTAGTCATTCAATGAAGCTCAGCCTGAGGTTGGGCTCCATAGAAGATGTCACAATCAAGGTGCCGGACGTTATTGCAGCACCCTCACTTTGTAGTTCGTGGTGACTGTAATGTCTCCCTCCTTGCACCGACCCAATAACAGGAAGCGAGTGGCGGCAGGGAGAATAAAATGTAATTTTCTCTGTGTAGCCAATGCTTTTCCAATAAGCCGTCTAACCAGGCTTTACACCCTATTTACCTGCAGATTACCCTTTTATCTGCAGATAAATAGCATTTTTCAAGGTGACAAGTTACCATTAAAGGGACTCTGGCAGTACGGAATGACTGTTCGAATATAGTCCTGCAACTTGGTGCTCCACAGCGCGGCCAATCATGTAATTATAGAACATTATAGAAAAGCATAACAAGTAATAAAACCATTTATGGTGGGCTGTAGTGTGGGCCCCTAGAGTCAGTTCCCCTGGTGGGCCCTAGCCACCCCAGTCCGACCCTGGTTGTCAGCCTGCAGAATCACATCAAGTGTGTGATGACAGGGGGAGCATCTGGAGCAGTTCAAATTTGTTGAAGAGGTCCTGTTTACTGTGCTTATTACACAATAAGAAGATTTGATAAGTCCTGGGCGGGAGCTTTAAAGGGAACCTGTCACCAGAAAAAGCACTATTAACCTGCAGATATGGGGTCAATCATCAGGGTAATAGCGTTACTAACCTGCCTGGTGCCTGCACTTAGCTGAACGCTGCGAGGAGAAAATGAACTTCATTCCTTCCAGCAGTGTTCCAGTTTCAGTCACGGGGCGGTGCCGGCGCGGTTTCTGTCACCGGTCTGAAAATACAGAGCAGTGGCTGTAACTGCGCCCCCGGCCCTGACTGACAGTCGCTCTGCATTGGGGCCGGCTGTCAGTCAAGGCCAGGGACACGGTACTGTAAACTCAGATCGGTGACTGATCCTGTGCCCCCATGACTGAAACTGAACGTTGCTGGAGTGAATAAAGGACATTTTCTCCCCATAGCGTTCTGATATGTGTGGGCACCGGGCAGGTTAGTAACGCTATTAACCTGCAGATTAAGCCTATATCTGCAGATTAATAGCGTTTTTTTCTGGTGACAGGCTCTCTTTACAATACCCAGCTGACTTGACTTGAGCAACCAATAGTTGCTGTAGAGGGTGAGGGGAGGAGCGCAGAACCACTGTGCAGAAAGGAGACCAGCCATTGGCAGCATTTCTCAAAGGTGCACAAAGAAAAGTTTAGTATTTTGTTGTGTCATATTCAACCTCAGGTAATGGATTTAAAGGGGTTGTCAACTACTAGGGAACCCCCTCTCAAAGGGTTTATCTAGAATTATATTAATTTTTTACTATGGGCATAAGTGCTGACAGGCAGGTGGTTACTAACTACCTGCCTATTCTACCCAGCGCAGATCTCTCCTAGCACAGAGTGGTCACAGACCATTCCTGACGATCATTCTGAGACTTCCGCTGACGTCACATTGTCGCAACAGCTTGTCTTCCGCTCTGTAGCCAGGGTGTAACTGCTGATGTCATGCTGACAGCCAGCTCCTCGCTGCCTCATTGCGGGGAGCCGTCTCTCAATTAGCATGATGTTGACAGTCACATCCTGGCAACAGAGCAGCCCAAGTTACACCACTGACACCAAACATCTACCGCAAAAACGACATAATAGCTCTGCGTTATCAATACAGTTGTTGGGACTGCTTAAGGATCTTTGATGACACCACAGTCGTAACCATGATATCATCACAGGTCCTGTACTGTGCAGGAGTTTAGAAGAAGTGAAGAGGAAGAGACAGACTGGTAAGTATTGTGCATATATACAGTACAGACCAAAAGTTTGGACACACCTTCTCATTTAAAGATTTTTCTGTATTTTCATGACTATGAAAATTGTACATTCACACTGAAGGCATCAAAACTATGAATTAACACATATGGAATTATATACTTAACAAAAAAGTGTGAAACAACTGAAAATATGTCTTATATTCTAGGTTCTTCAAAGCAGCCACCTTTTGCTTTGATGACTGCTTTGCACACTCTTGGCATTCTCTTGATGAGCTTCAAGAGGTAGTCACCGGAAATGGTCTTCCAACAATCTTGAAGGAGTTCCCAGAGATGCTTAGCACTTGTTGGCCCTTTTGCCTTCACTCTGCGGTCCAGCTCACCCCAAACAATCTCGATTGGGTTCAGGTCTAGTGACTGTGGAGGCTAGGTTATCTGGCGTAGCACCCCATCACTCTCCATCTTGGTCAAATAGCCCTTACACAGCCTGGAGGTGTGTTTGGGGTCATTGTCCTGTTGAAAAATAAGTGATGGTCCATCTAAACGCAAACCGGATGAAATAGCATGCCGCTGCAAGATGCTGTGGTAGCCATACTGGTTCAGTATGCCTTCAATTTTGAATAAATCCCCAACAGTGTCATCAGCAAAGCACCCCCACACCATCACACCTCCTCCTCCATGCTTCACGGTGGAAACCAGGCATGTAGAGTCCATCCGTTCACCTTTTCTGCGTCGCACAAAGACACGGTGGTTGGAACCAAAGATCTTAAATTTGGACTCATCAGAGCAAAGCACAGATTTCCACTGGTCTAATGTCCATTTCGTCTGTTCTTTAGCCCAAACAAGTCTATTCTGCTTGTTGCCTGTCCTTAGCAGTGGTTTTCTAGCAGCTATTTTACCATGAAGGCCTGCTGCACAAAGTCTCCTCTTAATAGTTGTGGAAACGATGTGTCTGCTGCTAGAACTGTGTGTGGCACTGACCTGGTCTCTAATCTGAGCTGCTGTTAACCTGCGATTTCTGAGGCTGGTGACTCGGATAAACTTATCCTCAGAAGCAGAGGTGACTCTTGGTCTTCCTTTCCTGGGGCGGTCCTCATGTGAGCCAGTTTCTTTGTAGCACTTGATGGTTTTTGCAACTGCACTTGGGGACACTTTCAAAGTTTTCCCAATTTTTCGCACTGACTGACCTTCATTTCTTAAAGTAATGATGGCAACTCGTTTTTCTTTACTTAGCTGCTTTTTTCTTGCCATAATACAAATTCTAACAGTCTATTCAGTAGGATTATCAGCTGTGTATCCACCAGACTTCTGCACAACACAACTGATGGTCCCAACCACAATCATAAGGCAAGAAATCCCACTTATTAAACCTGACAGGGCACACCTGTGAAGTGAAAACCATTGTTGGAAGACCATTTCCAGTGATAACCTCTTGAAGCTCATCAAGAGAATGCCAAGAGTGTGTAAAGCAGTCATCAAAGCAAAAGGTGGCTACTTTGAAGAACCTGGAATATAAGACATATTTTCAGTTGTTTCACACTTTTTGTTAAGTATATAATTCCACATGTGTTAATTCATAGTTTTGATGCCTTCAGTGTGAATGGACAATTTTCATAGTCATGAAAATACAGAAAAATCTTTAAATGAGAAGGTGTTTCCAAACTTTTGGTCTGTACTGTATATATATGTGCTTAATAAATATATATATAAACACAAGTCTATATCTATGTGCTCAAATATACAGTGGGGAAAATAAGTATTTGATACATTGCTGATTTTGCAAGTTTTCCCACCTACAAAGAATGAAGAGGTCTGTAATTTTTATCGCGGGTACACTTCAACTGTGAGAGACAGAATATAAAAAGTAATCTAGAAAATCAGACTGTATGATTTTTACATTTTTACATAATTAATTTGTATATTATTGCTTGAAATAAGTATTTGATATAATAGAAAAACTGAACTATGTGTATGTAGCATCCACAGTTATAAATCCCGGCAGCACAGACAAAAGTTAATAAGTGTAAAGATTGGCAATTGCCCAATGAATGAGCAAAATGCTGCTCATTCATCGGGTGATTGGATTGTTTATGGCAGAACAAAAATCATTATTCTCAGCAGCACATCACTAGTAATTGTTCATCACTGTTCATCATGCGCTCATCATTGTTAGTCAGCCTGTCTAAAGACGCCAAAATCAAGCACAGAACGACTTGACAATTGCACTCGCTTAACGGCCTGAACTCTGTGCATGTAAATGCAACTGAAATGTTTCTGTGTGATGGTACAATATATGAGCGTTTGGTGCCCCACTTTAAACTTTTGCCCAGGGCCCCACTTTGGCTAAAACCGGCCCTGGATGTGGGGGGAACAGGATTGGAAGATATGTCGCCTGCAGTGAGGAGAAGCAGAGAGAGGTAGAGCAGGTGGGAGAAGGAGAGTGACTGTTTTTTCATGTTTTAGTAGGATAGATCTGAGGTTGAAGAGCAGTATGGCAGATGAGGACAGGTGTGGAGATAAGAGGGAAGGAGAGATAATTATTTGGTTAGAGGGTGCTGAGGTTTGGGGATAGCGAAGGAGACTGAGGATTAGTGGAGCCAAAACTGTGAGCATATGTAAGCATGTTGAAGGAGTAGGAGTAGGTTAAAAGAAAAGCTAGGTACATGTAATAAGCAGTGCTTACTGTTCCCTTCTGGTTTATTCCTGGTATACAGTGGGTACGGAAAGTATTCAGACCCCTTTAAATTTTTCACTCTTTGTTTCATTGCAGCCATTTGGTAAATTCTAAATAGTTCATATTTTACTCATTAGAGTACACTCTGCACCCCATCTTGACTGAAAAAAAAACAGAAATATAGAAATTTTTGCAAATTTATTAAAAAGAAAAATTTAAATATCACATGGTCATAAGTATTCAGACCCTTTGCTCAGACACTCATATTAAAGTCACATGCTGTCCATTTCCTTGTAATCCTCCTTGAGATGGTTCTACTCCTTCATTGGAGTCCAGCTGTGTTTAATTAACTGATAAGACTTGATTTGTAAAGGCACACCCCTGTCTATATAAGACCTAACAGCTCACAGTGCTTGTCAGACCAAATGAGAATCAAAGGAACTGCCCAAGGAGCTCAGAGACAAAATTGTGGCAAGGCACAGATCTGGCCAAGGTTACAAAAGAATTTCTGTATTACTCAATGTTCCTAAGGGCACAGTGGCCTCCATAATCCTTAAATGGAAGAAGTTTGGGACCACCAGAAGTCTTCCTAGACCTGGCCATCCAGCCAAACTGAGCAATCATGGGAGAAGAGACTTGGTGAGAGAGGTAAAGAAGAACCCCAAGATCACTGTGGCTGAGCTCCAGAGATGCAGTAGGGAGATGGGAGAAAGTTCCATAAAGTCAACTATCACTGCAGTCCTCCACCAGTCAAGGACTCCCAGACTATGAGAAATAAGATTCTCTGGTTTGATGAGATGAAGATAGAACTTTTTGGTGATAATTCTAAGCAGTATTTGTGGAGAAAACCAGGCACTGCTCATTACCTGCCCAATACAATCCCAACAGTGAAACATGGTGGTGGCAGCATTGCTATGGGGGTGTTTTTCAGCTGCAGGGACAGGATGACTGGTTGCAATTGAAGGAAACATGAATGTGGCCAAGTACAGAGATATCCTGGATGAAAACCTCTTCCAGAGTGCTCTTGACCTCAGACTTGGCCAAAGGTTCACCTTCCAACAAGACAATGACCCTAAGCACACAGCTAAAATAACAAAGGAGGGGTTTGAGAACCACTCTGTGACCATTCTTGACTAGCCCAGTCAGAGCCCTAACCTAAACCCAATTGAGCGTCTCTGGAAAGACCTGAAAATGGCTGTCCACCAACGTTCAGCATCCAACCTGACGGAACTTGAGAGGATCTGCAAGGAAGAATGGCAGAGGATCCCCAAATCCAGGAGTGAAAAACTTGTTGCACCATTCCGAAGAAGACTCATGGCTGTACTAATTCAAAAGGGTGCTTCTACTCAGTACTGAGCAAAGATTCTGAATACTTATGACCATGTGATATTTCAGTTTTTCTTTTTTAATAAACTTGCAAAAATGTCTACATTTCTGTTTTTTTCAGTCAAGATGGTGTGCAGAGTGTACTTTAATGAGTAAAATATGAACTATTTAGAATTTACCAAATGGCTGCAATGAAACAAAGAGTGAAAAATGTAAAGGGGTCTGAATACTTTCCGTACCCACTGTATTACTGCAGCACACTTACAGAGCAACACAGAATTCGTCACCAGACCTGTATCTACACATGTAAACCTACATAAGAGATATCACTAAAGAGAAGTGTGTTGTACCCCTAAGAAGATATCAAAACCAAAAAGAAGGGAATCCTAGTCAAATACCGCTCAATATATATAATGTTAATAAATATGGAGGAGACGGAGACCCAAACGAAAACAAAGGTTTGTTAAATATATAAACCATTTTATTGTACATCAATTATAAATATAATACCAATAATACAACAATACAAGGTAAGGGGGAGAAGTACAATTAAAAAACAGGGAGGATGGAAACAATCCCTGAATATAAGGATAGAACCAGATAATGAGGAGCTCCTGTGAGATGAAAAATGCTCTAGAGTTCTAGGGGCAAACACAATTAAGGTGGGCTAGTAATTACTGCAAACTGCGAGACTAAGAAATATGATGAATAGTCTATAAAAAACAGGAAAAAATATGAATATACCTGCAAAAGAAGTATACTAACAAGTAGAATATGCAAGCATATAATCCGGTATAATTAAATAAATTAAATACTAAAACCTCACAGCTAACTGACAATTATATAAGGTATAAATATCAGAGAGTTTAGCTGATCAATTGTGAGTGGCCGTAGTTTTAATAAGAACCCGGAAAAAAGGCTCGATGTTTATAATACGTTTTAACAGTACGCAAAATATAGGTGAAGCAACCCTGATGTTCTACAGCACTAGTGTCTTATAAGTGGCGTGCATTGCAGTCAGTTAAATAAATACATAGTAGAGAGCAGGAAGGCAAAACTTTAAACTTTGCCTGTATAATACCCCTGCAATATCTATATAATAATCAGAAGTTGGTCAAAAGACGAGATGGCCGCAGTAGATGCTAATCCCCAATATGGGGTGCAGGTGAAAATAATGAAGCCAATTAACCCTGGTAGATATAATCATAACAAGAGCATAAAGAGATAAACATATGATGGTATCAGGAGAGCCCGAAGATAATCAGTCATAAAGTATGTGCACCAGTACCATGTCTCACGAGAAGCACAGGAGCATCCAGATGGTGTGTGTGAGCCTCGACATGCATTTCACCAACTGCGGCCTCGTCAGGCTCTCCGGACACCGTCATATGTTTATGTCCTTATGCTTTTGTTATGATTATATCTAGCAGTGTTGCTAGATATAATGCTATGATTTAACAAAAAAAAAAACCTGGCCTCCTCCACCCCTTAATAGCCAGCCATCACACACCTTATTTCCCCCGTCGCCCAGTACAGCTCAATGAGTTGTTATGGAGGAGGGGGAAAAGTGTAACTATAGTCACAGGTAAATGTAATTATTTTACATAGCAAAGCAATACAGCTTTAAGTGCTATGATTTAAAAAAAAAAAATCTGGCCTTCTTCCACCCCTTAATAGCCAGCCATCACACACCTTATTTCTCCGTCGCCCAGGACAGCTCAATGAGTTGATATAGAGGAGGGGGAAAAGTGTAACTATAGTCACCAGTAGTCACCGGTAAATATAATTTTTTTTACATAGCAATGCAATATAGCTTTAAATGCTATGATTTAAAAAAAAAAAAAAACTGGCCTCCTTCCACCCCTTAATAGCCAGCCATCACACACCTTATTTCCCCGTCGCCCAGGACAGCTCAATGAGTTGTTATAGAGGAGGGGGAAAAGTGTAACTATAGTCACCGGTAGCCACCGGTAAATATAATTATTTCACATAGCAAAGCAATATAGCTTTAAATGCTATGATTTAAAAAAAAAAAAAAAAACTGGCCTCCTTCCACCCCTTAATAGCCAGCCATCTCACACCTTATTTCCCCGTCGCCCAGGACAGCTCAATGAGTTGTTATGGAGGAAGGGGAAAAGTGTAATTATAGTCACCGGTAGTCACCGGTAAATATAATTATTTTACATAGCAAAGCAATATAGCTTTAAATGCAATGATTAAAAAAAAAAAAAAAAAAAAAACTGGCCTCCTTCCACCCCTTAATAGCCAGCCATCTCACACCTTATTTCCCCGTCGCCCAGGACAGCTCAATGAGTTGTTATGGAGGAAGGGGAAAATTGTAATTATAGTCACCGGTAGTCACCGGTAAATATAACTAGAATATTTTTTCTCTTATGTACTATATACATAGCGTAACACTATACATATAGTATCATAAGGCTCTTATTGTCAGGGGCATGTAGTGTGCATGGTATTCCCAGGCACACCATAATGCCACACATAAAAGTCCCTACTGGGCACTTACCTCCCTTGCCTCATCCATCTTTATGGCCATCCTTTTGAACAGGAATATCTTCTGTGTTCTTCTGGGGTCCTGATCCTGGCTTGAGTCCTGACACGCTTATTTCTTGCTTGTCCAGGTCCTGCTTGCCCTTCCGGATCTTCTTATTTTGATGTTCTTCTTGGGGTTTAGGAAGACAGCTTGCTCTGATGATATTAAAGAGCCGGTGGATGGTTTGGGGTTTTCCAGCTGATGTTGGTAAATGAAAACCCCGTGAACAAGGCCTGGTGGTCTGCTGAGAGGGCTGAGTTGTTAGACTCTGCTGCTTCCAGAATTTGAAGATTGAATGGTCTGGAGCCGCGCTGGATGTTACTTGGCTATAAGAGAAAAAGAAAACACAAGAAGGTGATTACATAAGAACAGTATATAGTAAAGTTCAGGAAAGCTAGAGGCTCTCTACATATGTCAACCAATGATCGGCAGATTTTGTCACTATCTGCTGATCATTTAACATGTATGGGGGCTTACAATCTCACCACTGACAAATCAGCGACCTTCACTGTTATTAGTAATCTGACGAATTTGGAAAAAGTGATTAAAGCTATGTGAAACTATTCATAAATGAGTCTGTATAAAACATCTCCTCTAATACTTACTGGCACAGGAACATGTGGGGGACACATTCTAAGGGCTTCCACCGAGTCCCAGTCAATACGCTGGAAAAACCTATGGGCTCTGATGTTACCATGGACTCCGAGGCGCCTGGCAGGATCTTCCCGGAGGAGCTACAAAAGAAGAAAAAAAAATGTTTATATTTATATAACAGCTTCATAAATAAAATTTAACTAAAATAAATAAATATTATATATATATTTATGAAAAAAAAAAGCCTAATATTAGTGTTTTTTTTCTGACATCTTCAATAATACATGACAGGTAATATATACCATCACGTCACCCCATATTGAACACGTAAACACTTGACCTAACATGAGATTCCACTCCCACCAATGGAGCTGAATATAATAGTAAATTACCGCTAACATCACAATAAATCACACAATAATATAAAAGTAATACAACTTATATCATGTACTGACCTTTTTAATGATGTTCTTCGCCTCCTTGCTGGAAGCGTTGAATAGTCCTCGATGGTATTTGGACCTGCTGGTAATCATGATGTTCAAAATGATGCCAAATGCATACCAGTCTACCCCAGCATTGTACTCCTCCGCAGCCAGCATCTCAGGAGCCATGAAGCCTGGTGTCCCAGCGTATTCGGTGGCTGTCCGGTCTCCATAGATGTTCTCAAGTGCCAGACCGAAGTCGGAAATCTTTATATGGCCCGTCGCAGCCACCAAGATGTTAGAAGGCTTGAGATCTCTGTGAAGAAGACAAATGGATTCTTATCAGTGTCCGCTGTATAATTCTCAGTATTGCTGTGTATAGTTATAGGCATCACTGGTGGTGGAGGATTAGATGTATTTCTAGTTACCGGTGGATGATGCCCTTAGAATGCAGGTGTTGAATTCCACACACAAGTTCTGCGGCGTAGAATCTGGCCGAAAGAAAAGAGGAGAAAATAGTTTTTAGTGAATCAGAAACTCAGAAATATATATTGCCCAAAAGACTAGACAGGCAGGACTTATCAGGATTTTATATTTCTGGTTATTATATACAAGTATTTATATTATTATAATGGTCTAGAAGGGCAGTCGCACATATCGTATTGATTATAAGGCACCTGGACCTGCTCATCCTAAGTATAGGACATCAATGTTAAAGTAGTGGATAACCTCTTTAAGTTCCTTCTTGCCTATAGGGATACACAATTGCTACTATTACAATGTATATTCATATGGTGTTAAAGGATTATCCAGGATCAGAAAAACATGGTGTCTTTCTTTAAAAAATAACGCCACATGACTAATGTGAATGAGGATGAACTGCGATGCCTCACACAACCTGTGGACAGGTGCGGTGCTATTTTTGGAAATAAAAATTAGAGCTGTATTTTTCTAAGTGTTTCCCTAATAACATCCCTGTGAATGGGAGATATGAATTTACGTGAACGTTAGGGCTAACAATCGAATCAATCTAGTCAGTCTCATTTAGAAAATACATAGCTGTATGGCTTAGACTGTGAATACTGTACCGTGCACTGGGGATGTCAAGACACCCCTTCCTCATCAGGAGATGGTGGAATTCGCCACAGGTGACATACTCCATCCCAAGAAGCACAAGCTCCTGTCAGACAAGACGTAGAAATCAGTCGTATGATAAAGTCATTGTAGCAGTCATACATTTACTAACACTCAATAATCAGTGATTTCTTCTGCGATTTCTTCTGTGATTAATCTCTGTTCCACTTACTCGTGGAGATATAGTTACATAATAATAGCAGTAATGATACTTTCTTCTTTTACTATGTGTTTATTAGTTATTCTAAGTATATACATATAGAAGATATATCTACATATGTAGAATGTGATGTGCTAAATGTACAGCATTACTTTTCACTGTAATGTTGCCTTCTGCATTTCTCACCATTATGAAGTACTCATTAAGAATGACATCCATAGGGGTGGACAAATGACTTCAGATATTGGGAGCCAGTTGAACCACTCCAAGACTTTCCATAGACTTCAATAGAGAAACACCAAAAGTTAACCGTCAGCATCATATTTCTAGGCACATTGCCTGGTTCCCAGGGTTTGTCCAGTGTTCCCACAGTAGGTGACAGCTACACATACAAGGAGCAGGACATGAAAATGTTTCCAATGCTGAAATGTTAACAAACACCAGATATAAACGTGGACATATCCTGTGCATATAGATGAGTGCACTTTATTCTTTATCCAATATTAATGAACAGGTCACAATTTTACCTTGGTCTGAAAGGCGAATGTGCCATGAAGAAGGAAAGGGCTGCCAGATGCAAGTTGTAACACACGCCGCTCCACCAACGCGCGCTCCTCTCCTTCAGCTAGCAGGTTCCTCTTTGTGATGACTTTTACAGCAAATTGCTGGCGGGTATATCTATCTTCCGCCAGCACCACCTAGAAAAAAATGGTCATTAGTTGATGATCTTCATTAAAGGTGTTGTCTGGCCTTGGGGTACAAGTCTGCAGACACTTTATGTGAGTGTAGACTCATGAGGATTCTCCAGTGATGGGAGCAGATGGTCATTTATCCGGCCTCACTCAATTCCCTTGTATTGAGCGATTCATACCCCTGAAGACACCAATCGTGTTGTATTGTAGTGTAAACGATGTCCTGCAGTTTTCAGTATATATGGTGTAATTACATAGTTACAGTATGTCATATTATGTGAATTGTAATATAGAGTGTGATATGGTCATATGTATAATGTATAGTGTACAGCATAGGATTGCGCAAGATAAGACATAGTTTAGGACTTAGGAGTTGACATAGGTAGGATGAGAATAGTGTAAAAAAGTGTTCATGTTTAGGACTAGCTCATAGTGGGAGGGAAAAGTGCCAGTTAAAGGAGACTGCTTCCTGTTTGTAGAGCGTTCGTGAGTGATATAAGATCAAATTCAAGGGCAGTTGGGGCTGATATCAAGAGTGAGTACATATTGTTCTGGGTGATATGAGGCCTTACAAAAATTCACTGCAGACATTCCTGCAATGTCCGGAGATCAGGGCTCGATTCAGGTGCTATGGCAAGCACCTCACCCCTTTACATACAGAGGAAGATGGACGTGCAATTGTGTATGGGAAATGTAACAGATCTCGGGTGTATTGTGGAACTCAACTGGGAAATCCTGGGGCTGACAGGATCAGTGAACGTAGGGATAGTCCAGTTAGAACGTAAATAAATGCTGAAAATGTTCTGTACTATGGAAATAAGAAATGGAGAATGTTGTGCCCGATACTGTGTATTACAATCTGATGCAATTGAACTGTCGAGTAAACTTCTGTGTGTTGAAACGAACTGAGTGTTCCTTAATCTATGTGCGGCAGCTCCTTAAGTTGAAGACCTGGAGACAGCTGGGGCCTGTGGCCTACAAGTGAGTGTAACGCACCCTACACGCAACAGCACATTTGAACTGGCACACAATTTTTCTGTAAAGTGCCAGGGCGACATGGACAGCTGCACATGTCTCGTCGGCACATGACCACATGTAAGCAAATTGCATACCTGCAGTTATGCTCCTGCCCATTCCTGGCACCGGCACTGGAGAACCTCAACAGCACACACACTGCACACTGTGAGGACTCACAAGTCTGTAGTCACATAGTTACTGCAGACTTGTACCCTAAGGCCGAACAACTCATTGAAATAAGTGTGGAGGGGAGCAGGAAAGTGACACCATTGCTATTTCTTTAATAATTATTTTATATTTCTACAGTTTCTTACTAGCTTACATACAGGAGATCTAATAGCTATAAACATGGGCACTAGGAAATAACCCCACTAGAATTACCCATTAAAGCTAGGAGGTTAAAGGATTACTTCAGTCTTAGCCATGCATGATTGAGACAGGAATAACTACAACTCCAGAGCTGGTCGGCATTATTCCTGTGTCAGCCATGAAAAGCTGAGATGAGAATCAATATAAACAGACTGTGTTGGGGTGCAGAGCTCAGCTGTACATAGATGCTGGCATCAAAGACCATGCTGCAAATGTATGCCTATCTATACTAGGGTTATTTTGTGCAGCATATATACTTTATCACATTTGGCGTCTATTACACTTTATATGTGTGTAGGAATTATTTCCACCCAACATACCTTTTTCTAATAGCCTATTATGTATACATTACTTAATATTGCTGCATATTCTTTTGTTATGCACCATGGGGTTTGCCTGTGTTTTTAGCCTTATCTGATTTTCTCTTTTTTCATCAGATTTTATCATGTGTCTAAATTGTACTAATAAAATATATACCTTTTATGCTACCTTGGCTATTGCTCATAGTTTTTTGTATAGGTTATTTCAAGATCGATAAAGATTTAAGCAAAACAAAAGATCATTTTACCCTATGAAAGACCACTTTGCTTGTTTGTCGGGCGAACGTCAGCCTGTTTCTACTGGTTTCCGATAACTGCGCAGTGTGAATGCACCTTAATCTGCAGCACAGACCTGAGACTACATTTGCAGACACTTTGTCCTGATCCTAAACTCCTTTTCACTCCACAGCACCTCTGGTGTCAGGTTTTATGTTGCAGTGATGCCAGGAGTTAGGCTATGTACCCACGATGCAGAAATGAAGCAGAAAATTTCTGCAGCATTTTTGCATCTCCCTGGCAGAAAAAACGCATGCAGATTGTACATGCAGATTGTGCATGCTTTTTTCCTGCAGAATACATGCGGATCCACATGCGGATTCACATGCGTTTCCGCATGCAGATTGACAAGCGCTTTCCAGGCGATAGCATCACTTGGAAAGTGCTTGACAACTAGGTCACACTGTATAAATCCATGCAAACAGCATGGATTTATACAGTGTGAACCGTAAAAATAAAATAAAATAAAGCTATACTCAACCCCGATGCCCCGGCGTGGCTGCAGCGCTCCTTCCTGTCTAGTTCCCGGCTGCCGGCATATCGTGAGACAGAGCGGTGAAGGGCCTGCGGTCACATGACTGTGACGTCACCGAAGGTCCTTCAGCGATGCCGGCATGCAGAGAAGCCTTCGGAAAGGTGAGTATTAACTTTATTTATTATTTTATTCTTTTTTTTACAGGAACAATGGTACCCAGGTCTGGATGAGAGTCTTCTCTCCTCCAGGCCTGGGTACCATCCGTACATAGAGACGCATAGAATTCACTTGTAGAAATGTACAGACGCGCATTCTATGCGTCTCAATGCAAGTCAATAGCGGGGCTTCCGCTGCGCTTCCGCAAAATTAAATGACATGCTGCGGATTTTTGTACGCAGCATAAACGCTGCGGAAAAATCCGCAGCATGTGCATAGAACATGCGGAATCCCCTTGGGGACCATGGGGTGCGGATTACCTAGTGTTTCACAAGCGTTTCCGCTGCGGAAATTCCGCATCATAAACGCTTGAAAAACGCTACGTGGGCACTCAGCCTTATAAGAATTGCAGAAAACACGAGAGGTGAATATATTGTGAAGAGTATGCTTTGGGATATTTGCTGGCTTCTCTGGTAATCAAGGAGCTCTCTCCTTTTCCCAGGAATGTCCTAAAAAATCAGAGAGTTGTCTGTAATAGTATTAGGAGGCTTGTCCTCAATTCGATTTTTGTCCTAACTTCAGGGAGTAGTATGATTAAAAAAATAAAACGATACTACCCTGATAAATCCTTTGCTATTCCAGAGCCTGGCACAGTAGTCCAAACCTGCACTTGTTTACCTTGCTGCAGACAATCACTGGTCTCATTGAGGATGTCTCTATTTATTGGACAAAACCATTGAGACGAGTCATTGGTTAGCAATCAGGAGAATGTATGAGACGTCACCACTGCTGACACGGAATTTTTTGAATTATTACTTTTTAACTGTGGACAATATCTTTAATAAATGTCATTCTCAGTACACACACATATATTTACTCATACTTATGTAGCTACGTACATGCAGATGTACAATGTAGTGCCTTGAAAAAGTATTCACATCCTGTGAACTTTTCCACATTTTTTCAAATTACATGCAAAAACTTAAATGTATTTTATTGGAATTTTATGTGATATACCAACACAGAGTACAAGTATTTGTGAAGTGTAAAGGAAATGATACATGTTTTTCTGAATATTTTAAAAATGTAAATCTGAAAATTGTGACGTGCATTTGTATTCAGCCCCTCTGAGTCAACACTTTGTAGGACCACCTTTTGCTGCAATTACTGCTGCAAGGTATTTTTCTACCAGCTTTGCACTATAGGTTGAAATTTTTGCCCACTCTTCTTTGCAAACTAGCTGTGAGATTGGATAGAGAGCGTTTGTGAACAACAATTTTTAAGCCTTGCCACAAATTCTCAATGAGATTTATGTCTGGACTTTAACTGGGCTATATAAACACACGAGTATGTTTTTATTTAAACCATCTTATTGTAGCTCTGGAAGTATGTTTAGAGTCGTTGTCCTGCGGGAAGGTGAACCTTCATCTCTGTTTCAAGTTTTTCCAGCCTCTAACAGGTTTTTCCTACAAGATTGTCTTGTATTTAGCTCCATCCATCTTCTAATCAACTCTGACGAGCGTCCCTGTTAAAGAAAAGCATCCCCACAGCATGATGATTCCACCACCATGTTTGACGGTGGGGATGGTGTTTTCAGGGTGATCTGCAGTGTTAGTTTTCCTCCACACTTAGTGTTTTTCATTTAGCAAAAAATTTAAATTATTGGTCTCATCTGACCAGAGCACATTCTTCCACATTCTATGTGGGTGACACAGCTAGCATGGATAAAGGTGGATGAAAGTGCTCTGGTCACATATTTGCATGTAGAGTTTCTACGGCAGCTGTCACTTCTGCATGATGTTGTCTATACAGGTGTCTGGCCCACACTTGAACAGCCAACAGGATCGTGCACCTGTATTGAAAAATAGATGTTGTTATCTGCTGGCCATCCAAGATTCCAAGGTGCAGGCATGTGGGGAAAACAGCAGCACCTGCAACTTCCTAGTGCAGAAGTTAGAGGCACCAGAAAAATACTTTAACCCACTGTAGACTATCAGAAAACACTATTACACATATATAGGTAGCAACACATTTGGAAACCGCCCTGCATCTGCCTTTGTCAGAAACACCTGAATTTGGGGATCTAAGATGGTTATTAACAGTGTTATTCTCTACTTCATTCATGATCTTATATTGTATAGCAAACAATATACAATCTGGGCTCGTAATGTTATAGGTTCTTACCTTTCCAAAACTCCCCCGGCCAAGCACTTGATGAAAATCTAGTCTCTTGATGTTGTCAGAGATTGTGCTGCCGGGGAGAGATGGCCGCACACCACTGTCTCCTAAAATGGCAAACAGAAATAAGACGAGAAATTAGAAAAAGAATTTACTGTCCATGTATAAAGTGTTGGTTATTTTGTAACCTTAGCAGAGAATTCAGTTTTGGTCAGCATTGGAGTATTCATCTTTGTAAACATATTGCTTTATGCTGTTAATTGAAAAACAGACTATAATTTACTATTCAGTTTAGCACAAAGGGTTAATTATGTTATTACAAAATGGAGAATCAGTATCATTTATGTGCGGAATAATACTGGTAGCACAGTGATTGTCCTATATTAAGTGTACTGCCTTAGAAAACAATTACAGCTCAACGCTAATATTGTCCTGCAACAGTGTTAAAGGGCCCCTTCCCCTGGGACTGAGAAGTGGGTATACGTTTCGCATGTATAGGCACTCTACCTGAAGCCCTCCATTAGCTCCCCGATGCCTCCTCTGCTGGGATAGGCGTTCCTTTCCTCCTGCTTCCAAGATGACGGTCATAGCAGCATGGAGTACACTGGTAAATCTAAACCTCACCTCTCCTGCCTTTCCTTTCCCATCCCACAGCACAGAAAAGACAGGGAAGATGTGGTTTAGACTTACCAAACTGGTGGCCATCTTGGAGGTAGTAGGAACAGAACACAGATCTAAGCAATGGAGGTAGCGGGAGGCAAAAGAAGGGCGTCAGGAAGGATGACTGTATATTTACAAAGTGTAGTAACTTTTCAGTCTCAGGGTATAAGGTTGCTTTAATATACATTTTTTCCTATACTCAGTCACTAAGTTGCAAAGAGGGGAATTTATTAAATATACATAAAAAAACAAATACATTTTAATCAGATTGATTCTTCCTTGTTCCTCCATATTTTTGCCATTCTGCTAAAACGACTCAACACCGGTATGACATTCACTTCTATATAGTCCACCATCTTATGTGATATATTTAATGCCAAATATTTCAAACTGTTGCCCTCTTGGATAATAAGTATATCACCATCTGTAATTTGGAAATTCTTGTCCAATAATGATATCTGACTTATTCCAATTAATCTTCAATCCAGAAAAAATACCAAATCCATTCACCAATGTAATATCTGTCCTTAGATCTTCCTTTACATTTATTAAAATAATAACAAATCACCTGTGTACATCGCTAATATTTCCTCCTGAGTCCAAAACTGAGAACCCCTTATTCCTTTACAACCTTAGGCTGTGTGCCCACAATGCGTTTTTAATGCGTTTCCGCAGCGTTTTTATAGCTGCTGAAACGCATTAAAAACGCATGGTAGAAGGGCAGCAATGTTCCCCAATGATAATCCGCATGTGCTGTGCACATGCTGCGAAAATTTCCGCTGCGGAAAAAAACGCAGCGCTACCAATTATTTTGCAGAAGTGCTGCGTCTTCGCCGCCATTGACTTGCTTTAGATCACATGGATTACGCATCACTGTATATGTAGATGCGTAATCCACGCGTTCCAATGTGCAGATGGTACCCGGGTGTAGATGAGAGGAGAGTCTCCTCCACACCCAGGTACCATTAAAAAATCTGTAAAAAAAGAATAAAATAAAAAATAACTGTCTACTTACCTTCTGTCGGCCCGCGCTGCGCTCCTACTTGCTTCCCGGCACTTTGCAATGAATTGAAGGACCTGCGCTGACGTCAGAGTCATGTGACGGGTCACGCGATGCTGACGTCGGCAGGTCTTTCAATTCACTGTTGCCGGCAAGGGAGAACGGAGTGTAAAGCAGGACACCGGGGGCCATCGGAGGGTAAGTATACATTTATTTTTTTATTTTTACCACTCTCTCGGGTCACACTATATAAATCCATGCAATTTGCATGAATTTATATAGTGTGACCTAGTTGTCACAAGCACTTTCCAAGTGATGCTAATCGCTTGGAAAGCGCTTGTCAATCCGCATGCGGAAATGTCAGTAAATAAAGCTCCATTTCCGCATGTCCCTGGCAGGAAAACGCATGTACAATCCGCATGTACAATCCGCATGTACAATCCGCATGTACAATCCACATGTACAATCCGCATGCGTTTTTTTCTGCCAGGGAGATGCAGAAACGCTCAGGAAAAAATCCTGAGCATTTCTGCATCGTGGGCACATAGCCTTATATATGGTCAATAAGTAGGGCAAAGAGCAGCTTGGATTAGGAAATCCATGTCTTGTGCCCATAAAAAGGACAAAAAGCTGGGACATAACCCCATGCACCTACTACTTTAGGAGGGCACCATCTAATAACTGGGATCTACCTGCCACATGTCATACAACATCATACGAATTTCAAAAAGAAAAGAAGACATGCACCTAAGCGGTGATCACCTGAAGAAATAATCACGGAATATTTGAATATAAATTACATCAATTTATTACAGTATCTCCTGACACATATATAAGAATACGCACAAAAAAAATTATTTTAAAACACCATTAAAAATAGTGGAGGAATCCACTGCTTGAGGAACCCACTACTTTAGAGACCTTCCCATATTATAATGACAGAAAATACAATAAAGTGCAGTCAAATAGATGAACTCTAACAGGCTGTATAGAATATCTATGATGGTCAATATTGCACAAGCCCAAAGTATTCTATATAAATAGAGAATACACAAAAAACAATATGTATATAAAGTGCAACAACAGGTATCTGTGTGAAAATCAATATGGTGTCCCTGTATACAGGGTAATAGGTCTATAGAACAGTATAATTGTAAACTGGCGATTGCCAATAGACCCTTTCACCTCACACTGGAGATGACTACTCCATAACCACTCCATCACATACACTCAATTGTGGCCACCCGTGCTGCCCCAGCAAAAAATAATAGTAGAGCCAATTAAACAATATGATCATAGAAAGCAAATACTCAATCAAATCAGCCTGTAAATGGGAAGGTGCAAATGGGACCTCAGTGCCCAGTGCGTGTCGCCACACACGGTGGCTTCATCAGGGGCATTTAAAGTACATATCCTCGTGTCCCGGTATATATGTAGCCTAGAATCAAAATAATTACCGAGAAAATGTTTAATTTACCTGGAGAGTGCAGTTTATGAAGTCCGAATAAACCCACCTTGGACATTTTTAAAGAAACTGACTCCTGTGACTATCTTAAAAGTGGCTGAGTGAGTACCAACCCAGTTACAATTAGTGGAGAATGTGGGCAAGATTCCAGGAAAACGTGTACCTGCCACAGAGATCGATGGATGTCCTGGGTAAAGGCCGCCAGCCAGCCAGAGATGTCCGGCACCATGAAAGAGCCACTCAAACACCTGCTGCAAAGCCAACAACAGCAGCACCGGCAGCACTTGCAGAGCCAGCAGAGCCTGCAACAGCAGCACCGGGAGCAGCAACAGATGCAGCAAGAGACTAATAAACTTCTGATGCAGCAGATTCAGCAGCAACAACGGCAGATGGAACTTCTAGGGGGGAAAGTTCGGAGCAGAGAGGCCGTCCCTCCCTCAACTCCAGGTAATGATTCACACGTCAGGAAGACGGTAAGAAGAGCATTGCAAAAGATTACTCCGGGTGATGACGTCGAGGTCCTAACGTTCTTTGGGAGGGTGGCGGAGCGGGAGAGATTGCCTCCAGAGCAGTGGGCGGAGGTGCTGGTGCCATATTTAATGGGCCAGCCTCAGAAAGCCCATTATGACTTGTTTGGCCCTGCAGGACGCAAAGGAGTGCGCCAAATTAAAAACAGAAATTTTGGCGCGCTTGGGAGTGACTCTGACTGTTAGGGTGCAACGGGTGCACCACTGGGCCTATTGCAGTGACAAACCTCCCAGGTCCCAAATGTTCGACCTCCTACACTTGGTTCAAAGTGGTTGTAACCTCAATCTTCCTCCCCAGTACAGATGGTGGAAAAGGTCATCATGGACAGGTTCATCCACTCCCTTCCAAAGTCGGTGCAAGCCTGGGTTGCCCAGGGAGATCCCCGTAAAAGCTGCTGAGTGAGTATCAACCCCCTTAAAGGAGTTTATACAAAATTTCTCCATTGCCAAAAACCATATCAATAGGGAATCAGGATTGCTAAGTCTTAGAGTAACATGAATCCTGATAATCCTTGGGATTAATAAGCCTCTTCCCCAAAAAATTCTTCCAGAGGATTGGAAAAGATGTTGTATCACTAGACTTTGATGCACGTCTACATGATTTTCTATTACAGGTAAAGTCAATTACAGTATTAAAATCTCCTACAATCAAAATCGGATATTGCAAGTTTTCACTTTCTTCATAGTGAAGCTCAGATTTATATGGGAGAGGAATACAGGTGTTTGCAATTTCTAACCTTATGTTGTTAATTTTACATTTCAACAGTTTATATATATATATATATATATATTTATATATATATATATATTTATATATATATATATCTTACTTCTACCCTGTGTAATACATACTTATATTTACACCCCTTTGAACAAGGATAAAGACCCTCGTGAGTAGATATTATGTACAGCATGATATACATGTACTTGACAACCCACTTTTAGCTACTTTCTTGAATCACTATCTGAATGTGTCTTTTGAAGACATATCAGAGACATCAGATCTCTTCTCATCCAAGCAAAGAAATACCATTTCAACTTATCTTAAACCCTTCTAACATTAAATTAGATAACTTTCACCATATTAAAATAATAATTAAGTTAAAATATCCCTCCTCTTCTGATACCTCCCCCACTCCACCTTCCACTTCACCCCTTCAAACCATCTCCCACTCTTAGCTCCCCAACTACACGTTAGGCCGGGTCACACAAGTGTTGATTCTCTCATGTGAGAGAATTGGATCATTTATGCTAATGACACTAGGCTCAAGCTCTGACCAGAGTTTGAGCCGAGTGTCAGTTTACTGGGATCCGTTTCTCTTGTTTGAGACAATCATATTACAGGTGCGGAGAAGATGGAGAACTTCGTTTCTCCAACTTTTCCATCGTCTGTGTCTGCATAAATCAAACTGCACTGGGATGAAATCCAAGTCTGGGCCAAGGTTTTACACGCACCCATAGACTTGTATGGGTGCATGTGATCCGATTTGCTGAGCCACTCTCAGCGTGCTGCAATTGTTTTCCCATGCCGAATCGTCATGAGCAAAAACATTTCAGATCTGCACTGCCCCATAGTATAATATTGGGCTGAGTGCTGTCTGATAAAACATCAGAGAGCACTCTACTATGTCATACAGCAGTGTGAACGAGTTCTTAGAGAACTCCTCAACCAGACATCCACCCACCCTCCAACTAACCTGCCTTAAATAAATGAATCTTCCATAATCAATTGTAAGGGAGAATATCTCTCTATTTACATCTCAAAACCCCTTAGATTAGCCACTGACACAGAATTTAAGAAAACAAATAGTAAGATATTGTATGGTAATTCAATAGTGTATTAAATAATGTTTAAGTGCATTTATAAAATGACCCTAAAAATTCTTTATTAGATGTAGATATTTGAGTCTTAAAAGAAGTAGTAATAAGATCTTATTAATACGTATTTTGTCTCAAACTCTGTTTGCAGTTATGAGGAAATGGAAGGTAAAAGAACAACCTGAATTAAATTAATTGATAAGCGAAAAAAGAGAAAGTGGTCTACGATAATAAAAATCAGACAACTGTTTATGAGCATATCTGGGAAGAATGGACAGGTGTAGAGCAATGCTAGTTATGGGGTGAAGGGTTTTCCTTGTATCCTCCCCTTCAGTTTGGGGGTGCAGGTGGGGTTTGTTTTGATTCAAGGGAGGAGGGATGATGGAATAATATGGAAGGGTTAATATTTGTTCCATTTTGTTTTTCTTAAACAGATGATTGAAGCGTATGGATATTTATTGTATATGAGAGAATATAAATAAATGTTATATGTGAAGTACTATAACTGCATTAAAATAAATGAGATTATTGCAACATATTACTATTTAATAAACTATTTGTAATCTTTAAGAAAAAAAAATAGCAAGGAGGGGAATTTTATATGCATTTGTTGGAAATGTGTTTTTTGAGTATAAATGGTGCAAGATAAAAGATCTTCACCCTGAGGTTTCTGCCCCCATAATCAGTGCAGGAGAGCAAATGCTATGCAAAACCATGAATCTGCAACAACAGTAGTGGATTTTCTGTTTCCCATTTTGCTACAATGAATAATAATGGTACATACCCTCAAAATGGTACTTACCACACTAAAGAAATAGAGGCTACATACACATGCATCTCACTAAATTAGAATATTATCAAAAAGTTTATTTATTTCAGTTATTCAATACAAAAAGTGAAACTCACATATTATATAGAGTCATTACAAGCAGAGTGATCTATTTCAAGTGTTTATTTCTGTTAATGTAGATGATTATGGCTAACAGCCAATGAAAACACAAGCGTCATTATCTCAGTAAATTAGAATACTTTATAACAACAGCTTGAAAAATGTTTTTAAAATCTGAAATGTTGGCCTACTGAAATGTATGTTCAGTAAATGCACTCAATACTTGGTCGGGCTCCTCGTGCATCAATTACTGCATCAATGCGGCAATGTGGCATGGAGGCGATCAGCCTGTGGCACTGCTGAGGTGTTATGAAAGCCCAGGTTGCTTTGATAGCAGCCTTCAGCTCGTCTGCATTGTTGGGTCTGGTGTCTCTCATCTTCCTCTTGACAATACCCCATAGATTCTCTATGGGGTTAAGGTCAGGCGAGTTTACTGGCCAATCAAGCACAGTGATACTGTTGGTTTTAAACCAGGTATTGGTACTTTTGGCAGTGTGGACAGGTGCCAAGTCCTGCTGGAGAATGAAATTTCCATCTCCAAAAAGCTTGTTAGCAGAGGGAAGCATGAAGTGCTCTAAAATTTCCTGGTAGACGGCTGCGCTGACTTTGACCTGGAAAAAACACAATGGACCTACACCAGCAGATGACATGACTCCCCAAACCATCACTGATTGTGGAAACTTCACACTAGACCTCAAGCAGCTTGGATTGTGGCCTCTCCACTCTTCCTCCAGACTCTGGGACCTTGATTTCCAAATGAAAATTGGAACTCTGGGACCTTGTGGGGTGTGTCAATGACTGCCTTCTGGACATCTGTCAAGTCAGAAGTCTTCCCCATGATTGTGGAGCCTACTGAAACAGACTAAGGGACTTTTTAAATGCTTAGGAAGCCTTTGGAGGTGTTTTTTGTTAATTATTCTAATTTACTGAGACAATGACTTTTGTGTTTTCATTGGCTGTAAGCCATAGTCATCAACATTAACAGAAATAAACATTTGAAATAGAAAGGGTGCTTCTACTCAATACTGAGCCAAGGGTCTGAATTCTTATGACCATGTGATATTTCAGGGTTTTTTTTTAATAAATTTGCAAAAATTTCTACATTTCTGTTTTTTTTCAGTCAAGATGGGATGCAGAGTGTACGTTAATGAGAAAAAAAATGAAATTTTTAGAATTTACCAAATGGCTGCAATGAAACAAAGAGTGAAAAATTTAAAGGGGTCTGAATACTTTCTGTACCCACTGTATGCCCACATACTGTCCCTCTCCAAAATATTCCCCTGTACATTGCCCGATTGAATGAAGGACCCCCCACCACAATTGTGCCCCCTTTGACAATTGTCACCCTCATTATGTGCCCTCACTGTAACATTAGCCCCTTCCTTCCTCATCCACAATGATATAATTAATTTAATCTTTGGCTCCTTGACTTACTATTGGCTGTGCCATCTCTTCTCCTCTGAGGTGTTTGGGTGCCGACAATAGTGTGATGACGTCAGCAGCGTGCCGAGCAGCAGCATGTCGAGGCTGGGACTGACGAGCGCTGTTTTACCCTAGTCCCGATGACAGTGTTCAAATATGTTTGCGTCTGAAACATTTGAATATAAGAAGATGGGAGCTCCATATCCTGGACGGCTCCATGGGCTGCAGCAAAACTTTGGTGGGCTGCATGCGGTACATGAGCTGTTTGTTGTGCAGGTCTGTTCTAAAACAACACTACATTGTATAACACCTGCACCAGATTGTGCAGTTACCTCAGCCCTGAGCCTACCGGCAGTCACAGTCGGACTCCCTATAGAGAAGGTAGAGAGGATTTATTACCATCTCTGGCTTTTCAATTACTGTGATAGATGTTAGAAATGCATTGGGGAAATATTGGCTCATTTTGAAGCAAGACCTAGTCCTTTCCAAATGTACTACACCAGTCCCTTCCACCACCTATAGAAGGGCGATGAACCTGAGGGACTTGCTGGTACATAGTTACCATAAAGATCCGGGACCAGAGAAAGCCTTCAGCTCAAAAGGCCCCAGATGGGGCTTCTATCCATGCAAGAACTGTGCGGCCTGTGTAAATCTGGTGCGGTGTACATCCTTCCCATCAAGTGATGGTCATAAGGAGTTTCAAATCACACAGCATACATCTTGCAATACAGAAGGCGTAATCAACCACGCCTTGTGTCCATGTGGCCTCATCTATGTGGGTCTTACTTTTCGCCAACTGAGAGTGCGTGTGAGGGAGCACGTGCAAGATATTAAGAATGCATCAGAATCTCTTGCCGATACTGTATTGAAGCCTATCCCAAGGCATTTCAAGTTAAAACATGGGTGTGATGCTAGCCTCCTCCAAATTCGGGGTATTGACAGGATATTAATTGACTAGGGGGGGGGATTGGAGAAAGACCGTTGGTGGATTATGAAAATTGATTGCATATGCCCCAAAGGCCTCAACGAGGTCCTCAGTTTTGTCCCTTTCTTGTAATGTGCTATTGTGTTTAGGTTTTACTTATGTTTTATGCTGTTTATAACTTCTCACTTTTTTATTTACATGCAGGGTATCCAGTATTTTTGTACACTCTACTGTGAGACAGATGCTGGACCACCACTCACTTGGAGGATCTTCTTCTCCCTTCCCTCCCTCCCTTTTTCTGCCCCCCTCGGGGACCGGGTGCCTGATCGTCCTTGCGGGCCAGCGCTCCACGCGTCTCCCTTTTTATGGATATGTACTCACCTTTCAGCAGCATCCCGCCCTGCTGCTCTCTCTTTTTCGGACCTGTCTATTTCCTGTGCGGTGTGCCACTAATTGATTCCATCCGCTATAAGCATTTTTTATAAAACATTTTACTCACTATTGTTATTCATCGGCTTTTACTCTTTGTTTATTGTTGCTTTAAATCTGTGATTTTGGATGCACAAAAAAGGGCACTTTAAGATGCACTTCCTGTGTCACACTGACACGTCAGTATTCCTATCACTTGTATATTTTTTATTTTATTTTTTCGATTCCTCTTGCCCATTGTGGCTTATAATTTTCTGATTTTTTTATTGTACATTTTCCATTATACTGATGTCAGTAGCTATGTTACTATATAACACATGTCTATGCTCACTCGTATGTGAAGGGCACACATACATTTGTATTGTGACATTAACTATCTCTTCATACTATTGTTATTTATTATATTTATTTTACCTGTGATTGGTCTCACTTGTAGTGATGGGCGAGCGTGGTTTGTTAACCCTTTCGGCGAGCATGCTCGGGTGCTCGCCCAGTATCTTCAGCGTGCTGAGGTGTTATGTTTGAGTTATTGTGTGTGCATGATTTGCGACTGACAGCTTTAATACATGTGAGGAAAGCCTAACAAACAAGCATTCCTCACATGTGTTAAAGCTGTCAAACAGTCGCAAATCATGCACACACAGTGACTCAAACATGATATTCAAGTACACTGAAGATGCTCGGAAAACACCCGAGCATGCTCATAAATCTCGAGTAACGAACGTGCTCGCTCATCACTACTCACTAGTGTAACACTTTCACGTAACATATGTGGTTTTTCACGTTGCTGTGATTCTGGTTGCCATTGGATGCATCCGACATCTGCACCACATGGGCTTGGTCACGAAATAATAATAAAAAATATTCATACAATTCGTGCACTCTCTGTTTATTATTTTTTCCATGTTTTCATTCACTTGTCACATCTTCATTTTTTCTTCCTTTTCCCTTTCCCTTCCCTCCCCTCTTTTTTACCACCATTAGTTTTGCACATTTATGCACAATTTATAACTTTGTTCTGTTGATACTCATGGTATTCCCATATTCTCTGTACCATATTGAGTACATATTATATTATATTGTCTCATGACTCTCTCTATATATACTCCTTTATATTTAATAATGATACTTTGGGTATTACTTGGTGGACATTATACTTTATACACATATGTTGTATATAATTCTCACAATATGATGTCTATATTTTCCTGATTGTGTGTTTTCATATATTATTTTCCCTCTTTTATCTACATCTTTGTATCTTTGTGTATATATATATATATATATATATATATATATATATATATATATATATATATAAGTGGTCCAAAAGTAGGTGGACAGAAAATAATAACATTTATTTTGATTTATATATAAAATTATATTTACTAACACAAGCATAACATTGACAATTACATTTTATTCTGAACAATAACACAAAAGCCCTTAAATGTTATCACCGCAGGGGCTCAAACTGTTTTCCATTACAATTTGCACAGCTTTGAAGTCGCCTCTTGCGCTTCAACAAACTTTTTTGCACAAGTCTCTTTGGGTATTAATTTCTTGAAGTGCATCTCTTATGTCATTTTTCAAGTCACTGACACTTTTTGGTTTTCGACTATAAATTTTGTCCTTGAGTACTCCCCAAAAGAAAAAATCCATTGGGGTCAAGTCTGGTGAACGTACCGGCCAATCAAGTGGGCCTCTTCGGCCAATCCATTTATTAGGAAATGTTTCATCAGGATACTCGCGGATTACTCTTGAATAATGTGGAGGGGCCCCAACTTGTTGGAAATAGACTTTTTTTTTCAAAGAGTCTGTGAGGTATGAAAAGTGGAATCTGATAGGTTGCTAAGGGCAACTGAGCCAGTTTTACTTTACACCATGTTTGATAAATCTCCCCCTTCATAACCTTATTACACTTTCTGTCCACCTACTTTCGGACCACCCTGTATATATATATATATATATATATATATATATATAATATAACCGGGGATGCATCCCTCTGTCTGAAGCCTCGATAGACTGCGCATACGCGACGCACAGTCTGGCTTCAGACAGAATCATGCATCCAGCCGTTACAGGTAAGAGGAGGTGTATGGCGCCGGAGATCGCGGTATGCGTAGACACTGAACACATACCGCGTTCTCCGGCGCCATACTTGCATACTTACCTGACCGGGAGGAGCGTTGCCACGGCACCTCTCTTCTGGCCGGAGACCGGGGGCAGGAGTGAGGCGTCGGATCGGCGCGTGCACATAGCGCTATCCTTTGCCATTTTACTGAAGACACATTTACAGTGTGTCTTCAGCAAAATGGCGCCGGACAGCGCAGTGCCCCGGCGCTGCTCTCCTCCCCTGGCCTCCGGCAGAAGAGGACGCAGCAGCGCTGGAGCACAGAGAACAAAGGTGAGTATAACTCTTTATTTTTTTTTGTATGTGTGTACAGTGTGAAATGGATGAGGGGGCCACACATATCAGGATTGTGGGGTGAGGGGACCATGCATATACCAGGATTGTGGGGTGAGGGGTATCACGCATACCAGGATTGGGGATGAGGGGTGCCACGCATACCGGGATTGGGGATGAGGGGTGTCACGCATACCGGGATTGGGGATGAGGGGTGCCACGCATACCGGGATTGGGGATGAGGGGTGCCACGCATACCGGGATTCGGATGAGGGGCCATGCATACCAGGATAGGGATGAGGAGTGCCATGCATGCCAGGATAGGATGGTGCGGACAGGATGGGGGCAGCACAAATACCAGGAGGGGGGCAGCACATACCACACATACCAGCATGGGAGACCATATACCAATAAAAATGCTCGCCACCTGGGCATAGAACGGCTTCAATAGCTAGTATATATATATATACATAGAAAGTCATGATTAACTTACACCAGGTATGGGCCGGTAATGTTCTCCGCAATTTCTTTCTCTCCCTCTAAGTATGTCTGCATCTCTTGGCATCCTGATGATTGTGCACATTCTGCCAGCCGGCAAGAAGCACCTGGTTGCCATGAATACGTGTCCCTATGACGCGGCACTTCGGGCCCTCCTTACTGACGTGTTAGCGGGAGGCGGGCACCTGCTGCGTTGGACACTGACTCCCTGGCTTCCGGCGCTGGCTTCCACCACTGGAAGCGCCGCTGTACCCCCGCTACACGTGCCAAAATACTTTGGATATATATACCCCCTGCCTGTCACCCATACACAATCGCCCCCTGGAGAAGCAGGACTTGAAACGCGCGTCAGGGCTGCTTTCATGCCATCTACAGGTTGTAACTAGGCTGTACTCTCATTTTATGTGGGACCATAACTTTCTATATGTGTCACTGTGTATTACTCTCACTAGAAGATATACTTATGTTGTGACATCTGTGTCATAGGCATGATTCTTCTCCTTATTTGGATATTAGCAACTTGCACTGTATAACTAGTTCCTGCTGTGCACTCGTACTTTATATGCTTTACTTGTGATCTGGACTCTGATACATTCTTTTCCAGTTGCTCTATGTCTTATCCCTAATTTAATGTATCATTAACCTTTGTGCATGGGATGCAGTAAGTATGTTAATGAATCAATTGAACGTATTTATTGATTTTTCTCTGCCTCCCTTGGGACGAATCATGCCTTAATAACACTTGTTGATTATTCCTTCTTTATAGACACTTAACTGTATGTATATATATATATATATAAAAAGTTATAGATATATATTTTTACATTATGAAATGGTATTCCTACTTATGGAGGGAATTGGATTGTAATGTATTCCCAATTAAACACCTGAGATTGGGAAGGAGGTGGAGACCTGTTGAAGGTTCCTCCTCTGGCCTATTAATCTCACTCCATGGATGAACCTAGGAATAGGGAATTCCATGGAAGGGTGTTTGGGTTATGTAATAAATATTATCCCTCAGTTCATTGAGGCTGAGTGCCCACGTAGCGTTTTTCAAGCGTTTATGCTGCGGAATTTCCGCAGCATAAACGCTTGTTAAACGCTAGGTAATCCGCACCCCATGGTCCCCAAGGGGATTCCGCATGTTCTATGCACATGCTGCGGATTTTTCCGCAGCGTTTATGCTGCGTACAAAAATCCGCAGCATGTCATTTAATTTTGCGGAAGCGCAGCGGAACTCCCGCCATTGACTTGCATTGAAATGCATAGAAACCGCGACTGTACATTTGTACAAGCGGATTCTATGCGTCTCTATGTGCGGATGGTACCCAGTTCTGGAGGAGAGGAGACTCTCCTCCAGACCTGGGTACCATTGTACCTGTAAAAAAAGAATAAAATAACAAATAAAGTTATATTCACCTGTACGGCGTCTTCTCTCTGAATGCCGGCATCGCTTGAGGACCTGCGGTGACGTCACAGTCATGTGACCGCAGGCCCTTCACCGCTCTGTCTCGCGATATGCTGGCAGCCGGGAACCAGCCAGGAAGCAGCGCTGCAGCCACACCGGGGCCTCGGGGGTGAGTATAGCTTTATTTGTTTTAATTTTTACGGTTCACACTATATAAATCCATGCTGTTTGCATGGATTTATACAGTGTGACCTAGTTGTCAAGCACTTTCCAAGTGATGCTAATCGCCTGGAAAGCGCTTGTCAATCTGCATGCGGAAACGCATGTGAATCCGCATGTGGATCCGCATGTATTCTGCAGGAAAAACGCATGCACAATCTGCAAGTACAATCTGCATGCGTTTTTTCTGCCAGTGAGATGCAGAAATGCTGCAGAAATTTTCTGCTTCATTTCTGCATCGTGGGCACATAGCCTTATGGACACAGGAATCACTATTTGAATACTGTCATTGCAATGCAAATATATTGGGAAACTGCTAACAGAATGTTGTCCCTAATAATGAGAAATAGTGCGCTTTTATTATAAATAGGGGATAAGAGAAATCATTAAAGCACATACGTTGTTTACATTTGAAGAAAAGCTTTTGGTGGGGCTTGCCAATTTAAAAGATGGCGATCGTAGCAATAGAAGTGTAATGCGCATGCCCGGTGACGTCACGAAGCGGGCGGACCAGGTTTGCCCCGATCATGTGACGAGATAATGGGGATTTCCTGGGAGACATGCGCAGATGGGATTTTGAGACGCCGAGGACAGCGTGGAGGAAGTAAGAAACGTGGTCATGCATGATTGCTGCAGTGTGAGTCGCAACCTCAAATATATTATGATTTATAATGTACACCTGGCACTGATAAATACTAATCAAAGCACTTATCACTTTATGAGAGTTATGGATACTGTAATTGATGATAATAATATATCTGTCTAAAATTTTATCACTATGTATGTAACTGAATAATATTTTGTGATATGCACTACTGCACTTTTCTTATGTAATCATGGTTTTGTATCAATTAATTATAATTATGGAATCACTGTTTGTAACTATATAAATTGCACTATATGCACTTGAACTCTGCTTGAGAAAGATTCTGTGAACCGAAACGTTGCCTTTGGGCTCATTAAAGTCCATTTTTCTATAATATTTTTGGAGTGCTGCCTCTTGATATTCTTTCTTTCTATATATATATATATATATATATATACTGTATATATATATATATATATATATACATAAATGTATACACAGGGTGGGCCATTTATATGGATTCACCTAAATTAAATGGGAATGGTTGGTGACATCAACTTCCTGTTTGTGGCACATTAGTATATGGGAGGGGGAAAACGTTTCCAGATGGATGGTGACCATGGTGGCCATTTTGAAGTCGGCCATTTTGAATCTAACTTTATTTTTTTCAATGGGAAGAGGGTCATGTGACACATCAAACTTATTGACAATTTCATAAGAAAAACAATGGTGTGCTTGGTTTTAACGTAACTTTATTCTTTCATGAGTTTTTTACAAGTTTATGACCACTTATAAAATGTGTTCAAAGTGCTGCCCATTGTGTTGGATTGTCAATGCAACCCTCTTCTCCCACTCTTGACACACTGATAGCAACAACGCAGAAGAAATGCTAGCACAGGCTTCCAGTATCCGTTTTTTCAGATGTTGCACATCTCATATCTTCACAGCATAGACAATTGCCTTCAGATGACCCCAAAGATAAAAGTCTAAGGGGGTCAGATCGGGAGACCTTGGTGGCCATTCAACTAGCCCACGACGACCAATCCACTTTCCAGGAAACAGTTCATGTAGGAATGCTCTGATCTGACACCCATAATGTGATCGTGCACCATCTTGTTGGAAAAACTCAGGGAACGTGCCATCTTCAGTGCATAAAGAGGGCAACACATCATCGTGTAGCAGTTTCAGATATCCAGTGGCATTGAGGTTTCCATTGATGAAGAATGGCCCCACTATCTTTGTACTCCATATACCACACCATACCATAAAGATACGAGATGTGCAGCAACTGAAACAATGGATACTGGAAGCCTGTGCTAGCATTTCTTCTGCGGCATTGCTGTCAGTGTGTCAAGAGTGGGAGAAAAGGGTTGCATTGACAATCCAACACAATGGGCAGCACTTTGAACACATTTTATAAGTGATCATAAACTTGTAAAAAACTCATGAAAGAATAAAGTTACGTTAAAACCAAGCACACTATTGTTTTTCTTATGAAGTTCTCAATAAGTTTGATGTTTCACATTACCCTCTTCCCATTGAAAAAAATAAAGTTGGACCCAAAATGGCCGACTTCTAAATGGCCGCTATGGTCACCACCCATCTGGAAAAGTTTTCCCCCTCCCATATACTAATGGGCCACAAACAGGAAGTTGATATCACTTAGGTGTATCCATATAAATGGCCCACCCTATATATATATATATATATATATATATATATATATATATACAGTGCTGGCCAAAAGTATTGGCACCCCTGCAATTCTGTCAGATAATACTCAGTTTCTTCCTGAAAATGATTGCAATCACAAATTCTTTGGTATTATTCTCTTCATTTAATTTGTCTTCAATGAAAAAAACACAAAAAGAATTGTCCTAAAGCCAAATTGTATATAATTCCACACCAAACCTAAAAAAGGGGGTGGACAAAAGTATTGGCACCCTTTGAAAAATCATGTGATGCTTCTCTAATTCGTGTAATTAACAGCACCTGTAACTTACCTGTGGCACCTAACAGGTGTTGGCAATAACTAAATCACACTTGCAGCCAGTTAACATGGATTAAAGTTGACTCAACCTCTGTCCTGTGTCCTTGTGTGTACCACATTGAGCATGGAGAAAAGAAAGAAGACCAAAGAACTGTCTGAGGACTTGAGAAACCAAATTGTGAGGAAGCATGAGCAATCTCAAGGCTACAAGTCCATCTCCAAAGACCTGAATGTTCCTGTGTCTTCCGTGCATAGTGTCATCAAGAAGTTTAAAACCCATGGCACTGTGGCTAACTTCCCTAGATGTGGACGGAAAAGAAAAATTGACGAGAGATTTCAACGCAAGATTGTGCGGATGGTGGATAAAGAACCTCGACTAACATCCAAACAAGTTCAAGCTGCCCTGCAGTCCGAGGGTGCAACAGTGTCAACCCGTACTATCCGTCGACATCTGAATGAAAAAGGACTGTATGGTAGGATACCCAGGAAGACCCCGCTTCTTACCCCGAGACATAAAAAAGCCAGGCTGGAGTTTGCCAAAACTTACCTGAGAAAGCCTAAAACGTTTTGGAAGAATGTTCTCTGGTCAGATGAGACAAAAGTAGAGCTTTTTGGGAAAAACCATCAACATAGAGTGTACAGGAAAAAAAAAGAGGCATTCAAAGAAAAGAACACTGTCCCTACAGTCAAACATGGCGGAGGTTCCCTGATGTTTTGGGGTCGCTTTGCTGCCTCTGGCACTGGACTGCTTGACCGTGTGCATGGCATTATGAAGTCTGAAGACTACCAACAAATTTTGCAGCATAATGTAGGGCCCAGTGTGAGAAAGCTGGGTCTCCCTCAGAGGTCATGGGTCTTCCAGCAGGACAATGACCCAAAACACACTTCCAAAAGCACTATAAAATGGTTTGAGAGAAAACACTGGAGACTTCTATGATGGCCAGCAATGAGTCCAGACCTGAATCCCATAGAACACCTGTGGAGAGATCTCAAAATGGCAGTTTGGAGAAGACACCCTTCAAATATTAGGGACCTGGAGCAGTTTGCCAAAGAAGAATGGTCTACAATTCCAGCAGAGCATTGTAAGAAACTCATTGATGGTTACCAGAAGCGGTTGTTCGCAGTTATTTTGGCTAAAGGTTGTGCAACCAAGTATTAGGCTGAGGGTGCCAATACTTTTGTCCGGCCCTTTTTTGGAGTTTTGTGTAAAATGATCAATGATTTGATTTTTGCTTCATTCTCTTTTGTGTTTTTCCTTGCAAGCAAATTAAATGAAGAGAATAATACCAAAGAATTTGTGATTGCAATCATTTTCAGGAAGAAACTGAGTATTATCTGACAGAATTGCAGGGGTGCCAATACTTTTGGCCAGCACTGTATATATACATATATATATATATACATATATATACAGTAGATATATTGTCTCTTGCCTTACATTGGTTTATTCCTGTGGTTCCGTGGCACTTTGTTGTCACCTCTTTCCCTTGGATTTTTTATCTCTTTTGATTATGTCTGATTTTACTTACATTTTTGCAATAAAAATGTAACTTTTATTGGATTTGCTCCTGTTTCCATTTTTCTCTTTTTGGGTTATATAGTTATGGAAGAGCATATATAGGGGCCGACTCTTTTCTTTTTGGATACTCCCTATAGAGAAGGTAGAGAGGATTTATTACCGTCTCTGCCTTTTCAATTACTGTGTACACAGCTCTGAACAAGTGCTGTGTATTCAGTATGGTAAGCGCAGATAGCGCTTCCTGCTCCAGACCCAGAGATCATGTGATGGCCGGGTGTAGAGAAAGAGCAAGAGCTTCTGGGTCCTAGGAGACCCAGTCAACCCTGCTATATAGGCAGTAGGTTGAATGTCCCCTGTAACTAGGATCAATATACCAGCAGATGTGTTTGGGACACAGGTTTATTAACAATTACTATTATATAAGTATGGCAGGTTCTCCTCCTGCACTTGTTAGTTCAGCTTTCCTCACATACTGCACAGCTCTCCAGTCCATACAATGGTCACTGATGGAGGAGCATGTAACCAGACCACTCCATCAGCCTTGTCCTATTGAGAACCTCCCATGAGAAAGATGCTTTTATAGTGAAGTAGACTGACGGACAGGTCTGGTCACTGCTCCTCCACCAGCAGCCATATTATAGACTAGAGAGCTGGGCAGTCTGTAAGGAAAGCTGCAGTAACAAGAGCAGGAGGAGAATCTGACATACCTACAGTATATCATAGTAAATGCCACAAAATCATGTCCCCAACACATCTGTTAAAGTAAAGATAAAATGGTCAACCTCATTAACTAATTCTGCAGCCAGCAATAGACAGCGCAACACAAAGACTATAGGAGGCAAACGACTCAATTTTATTTTAATGAAACCATATTGCAATTTTTTTTATCCATTCAAGCAAGAAAAAAATCAAATGTTTCAAAAGTTAAGACAACACCTGTGTAAAATCATTGAAATAAAGAGCAAAAAAACCAGGAAAAAATAAATAAAAAAACAATGACTATCCAAATTGCATTTACAAGCCCCATCCCTAACAAAAAACCATGTAACTAATATATAAAAATAACACAAGCACAGAAATCCTTTATTTACTACAGATATTACCAGAAAAAAAATAAAATAATATTAAAATATTGTAAAATTTAGACTCGATGTTTCACAAAAAAATATTTAAATATCCAAACATTACAATTTTTTACAGTTTTTTAAACCATATGTATGAAAATAAGAAAAAAATGTGCCTTGGCAAGAATGGGGAAAAATGGCCTGATCATGTAGGGGTTTAACAAAGTACTGAATATATACATATATATAAATGGACTGGGGAACAGTTCTACAACCCTCCAGCTTCAGATCTTGCTCATGTATCACATCCTCCACCTGTCAGATTTAAAAGATGTGTAACTTGTGTAAAGTGACAACATTGCCCTGATCTGTAAGTGTGGGCATGAGAAGCTACATGTCATGGTGCTCCCTGTGGTAAGCTGATGTATAGTATTACCTGTGCCCTTGGTGGTCTTCTGCCCTTCTTCTTCTTTCTTGATTGAAGAGCTTTCATGTGATGAGCCAAAGATTTGTCTTCTCCTCTTGGCTCCACTTCTTCTAGCTAGGACCTCCTGATGACATTCCTGTTCTTCTTTCTGGCCTTGGTGATCAATCTTCTGAGAGACGATCTCCAACTCTGAGCCATTTCTCTTCTCTCCTCTCCTATGGCTCTTCTTGATGGACGGCTTCTCATCATCCGATGAGTCCAAAACATTTCTTCTCCTTTTCTTCCCTCTCATCCTAAAGTCCTCCTCTTTAATCTCCATAATGTCGCTTTGCTGAAGGCAGCTCCTCCTCATCCGCATGCAAGCCAACCGCAACTCTCCAACTGCCAACCGGCAACATTCCAATGTGCTCACTGGTCATGTGATAGGAATTGACCATAAGCAGTCATATATATGAGTTATCAGATATTGGTGTTTTTCTATTTTATTCTCATCATATCACATAGTATTAGGCCAAGCTCACAGATAGAGGTTTATTTTAGCTTTTCTGCTGCCTTTTTTCCTATAGAAAGACTCAAATATCCAGATCTTTTTCACATTTTCAGGTTAAGACTTGAATATACTTTGCAGCAATCTCGATAGTAATATTTACACGTAATGACAACTATAGGTTTCTAAAGAATAATTTCTAGTTACTATAATGGCTTCTTAGAAAACCCACATGTGTGAGTTTGCTGTTTTGCAGAACGCTCTTTGCCACCATTTTCCTTCTGACGCTGTTTTGCAGCATTTAGGGGATGTGCACACGGTTATTATTTGTAGAGGAAAAGAAATACTAGAGTGTTG
The DNA here is from genome assembly GCF_046119375.1 of Phyllobates terribilis. Classification (NCBI taxonomy): domain Eukaryota; kingdom Metazoa; phylum Chordata; class Amphibia; order Anura; family Dendrobatidae; genus Phyllobates; species Phyllobates terribilis. The sequence continues at coordinate 12,252,242 of NW_027362796.1, forward strand.
GCGGGTAAAATGCTGCCTAAAATATGTGCAAAAACGCTTCAAGAATTGACATGCAGAAGATATGAAACTTCTTCAAATCTGCAAGGAAAAAATAAGCAGAATGTACATGAGATTCCATAAATCTCATTGACTTTGCTAGTACATTAAAACACTGCGTTTTTTCATGCAAAGAACGTGCGGAAATAACTTTTGAAAATACGGCAAAAATGCAACATGTGAACATGCCCTTGGCTTCTAGTCCATCAAAAATAGTGTAAGTCTGAACTTGAGATGCCGCTGTGGATACTCATTCTGGTGTTAATACTATAGGAAATGACAAGGCAATGATCGCGCTTTTTATTAGTGTAAATAGGGAAATACAGCCCTCCTAGACCGGACACAAGGATTTTATTTGCCAATAGTAATAATATTGGTGGGTTATATTTTTTACACTATACTACATACTTTTTTCACATATAACTATTTTCCTGTGATAAATTGTATTATCAATATATGGACTGGAGTTATTTGTAATTTAATTCCATATTTGGTGCACACAGATTGTTCTTTCTGCTGAATTCTAGATTAGTCATTGCTAGTGTCTCGGCATATTAGCATGTTTTTGTAATTTTTTGCTAAACCCTAATGAGGATTATTTGCTTATACTTGATATTCGCTTCTCAATAGTATTCGCTTATTCACTATATTCTAGATTATACATTTTGTCTTAGATGTATATTGGAAGTTCTTCATATTTTTTTCTTATGTCACATTATTATTTTTCACAGTGAATGTTTGATAAAGATCATGTTGACGCTTTTGTATTATACATTTTACTTTGACTTAAAAATAATATTTAGTACAATTTTAATGGAAACAATTTGCTTCAATAACACAGACCCTTATTAAATGACCCAGCATGCCACTTCTGGCCTGAGCTTTCAATGTAGAATTACATATTTGCTGTGTAACTAAATAGCTGTAATGCATAGAATAATTGGGCTTACTACAGAAGGGATAGATGCTCTTCTAGTGAAGCTTCATGATGTCCATTGCTCCAGAGTAGACGACCTTCTCTATGAACACTAAATGCCTGTAAGGCACAGTGTGATTATGGGGTGGGAATGCTTTAGGACATTTCTTTAGGATACAATGACATTGGTGGCAGACTGGTATCTGGTGTCACCACTAAAGGACGGCAGAAGTAATTCAGGCACATACTGGTGACAGTTTAGGATAATGTTACTGAAAAGAGGCAACAAGCTTACTGGTCACAGAGTCTCCGAGACGCCAACATGCTTCATAACTACAAATACTCTTAAATAGGGGAACAGCTTCACCACAGATAGATGACTGGCAAAAACATTTACGCTGGGCTTCCACTTTCCAAACTTTACACCACCTGCTGGAAGGCTCCTCCGCAGTATCTCAAGCTGTCTCGGTGTCCGTCCTCTTACAGAACAGCACTCACACGTTCAAGCAGTTATATGACCAGGTTTCACAAAGCAAACTGTAAAAATACTATTAATCAGATCTCGGACCAGATGGGGCTGATGTACGTACTCTGAAAATTCACATCAGGATGGCTGTGCAATCCTGATGTTAAGAGGAGCGTTTTATCCTTATTTTAATGTGATAAAGGAAAAGTTTCACAAAGGATTATACAGCCATCCTTATGCATATGCTGACAAGTACACCAGCCTCATCTGGGCTAACAGATTTGCATAATAATATATAATACTATAAGCAGTATGTATTGTAAAATCAGTGCTTGGATGTGGCATGAGGCATTGGAGGAGCTCAAGGACCCTGAAGGTGGCTGAATCCTGGTATCTAGACAGCTTCTCAGCAGCACTCACAAGCTCCATGGGAAACAAGTTGTAAGCGCTGTCCTCCTTGTTTGGGAGAACAGTCAACTCTGACAGACAGAATGGTGGCTGACCTAGGCAACAAGCAAATTCTAGAATTCAAAATACCTCCTCTCATGAGAAATGAAGAGAATTTTTAAAAAGGGGTTATTTGCAAAGTTCCCTATTTTTACAAGCACTTTGCAATTTTACCCAATTAAGAAATTGCGTATAGCCTTTTAATAATGTAATTAATCTGACTGATGTAAAAAACTATCCTTTTATAGACAGCACATTAAATATAAAATACAGGTGGATACAATTCTGTTACCATATACTGTGAATATAACTAGTGCCATGAACTGCCCATATGGGTAATGCCATTCAACTGTGCCATATAGTTGCCATATGTACAATATAGGAGCTATAAGAAATGTGCACTTTGAACTTCTGAATTCCAGCACCATGCGGAGCCTACACATGTATCGGTATAATGTGCCATAATGACTATTGTCATACCTGGGTTTATAATATTGGTGGTGAATATATTCTTATGGGCTGTGTATGACATTACTGACATGGGCAGCATTTGCCACTAATGATGGAGCACTGCATGACACTTTATGTTGGCGTTTTGTCCTATTATCTTGGGATAATCTTATTTTTCTGATCACTGTATATTACTAATATTCTGGATACTATACTTTTGGAATCATCTTCTAGTTGTAGCTCTGAAACTTGGGATAAAAGTGACTCTGTAAATGTCAGATTGACATTTTCTAGAATTGAAGAGCATTGTGGTAAGTATGAGAATGTACCAGGCAATAGATGTGTGTAATGCAATGCACATACCGCAGCCTCATGCTGAACCCCTCACCGCAGATTCATGAGTGTGAATGGCCCAAAGGCCAGACCGAAATCCCATTGAGGATCTGTGGCAAGACTTGAAATTGCTGCTCACAGACGTCTCCATCCAATCTCACTGAGATAGAGCATTTACAAAGAAGAATGGGAGAAAATGTCACTTCTAGATGCAAAGCTGGTAGAGACATACCTGAAAAGACTTGCAGCAGTAATTGCAGCGAAAGGTGGTCCTACAGACTATTTACTCCGGAGGGATAAATACAAATGCAAGTCACAGTTATCAGATTTATATTTTCTCAATATATAGAAAACCTTGTAGAATTTACTTTACACTTCACACATACAGTGGTGTGAAAAAGTGTTTGCCCCCTTCCTGATTTCTTATTCTTTTGCATCTTTGTCACACTTAAATGTTTCAGGTTAGTAATGGAGGTGTCTTATAGACGCCCATCATTACTAACCTGGGCTTCATGGCAGCTGGCGCTGACATGAAAACCAACCCTATTACCCCCTGCCACCGCACCAGGGCAGCGTGGAAGAGCGAGGCTAAGTGCCAGAATTGGCGCATCCTATGGATGCGCCATTTCTGGGGTGGCTGACGGCTGGTGTTTCTAGCCTGGGAGGGGGCCAATATTCATGGCACCCTTCCTGGGCTATTAGTATCAGCCCCCAGCTGTCTGTCCAGCCATTGCTAGCTATTAAAATAGGGGGGACCCCACGTCATTTTTTTGGGTGGGTCTCCCATTTTAATAGTTAGTAAAGGCTAGGAGGGGGCCAATATTCATGGCACCCTTCCTGGGCTATTAGTATCAGCCCCCAGCTGTCTGTCCAGCCTTTGCTAGCTATTAAAATAGGGGGGACCCCACGTCATTTTTTTGGGTGGGTCTCCCATTTTAATAGTTAGTAAAGGCTAGGTATTCAGCTGGGGGCTGATATTAGTAGCCGGGGAAGCTCCATGGGTATTACCCCCTTCCCAGGCTTCAAACATCTGCCCCAGCTGTCTGCTTAACCTCCGATAGAGACTAAAATTATGGGGGATCCCACGTCAATTTTTTTTTAATAAATCCTTTATTTTAACACTAAATGACACTTGAGGGGTTAATAAAGATGCAGTCCCTAAATTAATATTTATTTTTTAATTAATTTTTCCCAAAAATTTTGACGTGGGCTTTGCCATATTTTTGTATGCGAGCCAGGTACAGAATCCAGGAACGGGCTGCCCCCAACTCCCAGCTGCCTATTTGTACCTGGCCGGACACAATATAGGGAAGCCCTTTTTTTTTTTATTATTTCATGAATTTCATGAAATAAGTTTAAAAAAGAAAAATACGTGGGGCTTCGCCCTATTTTTGTGTCCAGCCAGGTACAAATAGGCAATTTTTTTTTAATTATTTCAGGAAATTCATGAAATAATTAAAAAAAAATTGATGTGGGGTTTCGCACTATATTTGTGTCCAGCCAGGTACAGCAGACAGGAACGGGCTGACCCCAACCTCCAGCTGCCTATTTGTACCTGGCCGGACACAACAATATAGGGAAGCCCTTTTTTTTAATTATTTCATGAAATAATTAAAAAAAAATTGACGTGGGGCTTCGCACTATATTTGTGTCCAGCCAGGTACAGCAGGCAGCAACGGGCTGCCCCCAACCACCAGCTGCCTATTTGTACCTGGCCGGACACAACAATATAGGGAAGCCCTTTTTTTCTTAATTATTTCATGAATTTCATGAAAAAATTAAAAAAAAAATACGTGGGGCTTCGCCCTATTTTTGTGTCCAGCCAGGTACAACTAGGCAGCTGGGGACTGGAATCTGCAGCACAGGGAGGCCCAAGCTTTCTGGGCCCCACCCGCTGCAAATTGCAGTCCACAGCCACCCCGGAAAATGGCGCGTTCATAGAAGCGCCATCTTCTGGCGCTGTACCCAACTCATCCAGGGCCCTGGTGCGGTGGCTCACTGGGTAATAAAGGGGTTAGGGCCAGCTTGGCATTATCAGCTGGCCCTAAGCCCGAAATTCATGGGGTCACGCCAATATTAGACATGACCGCCATGAATTTCTAGTAAAGTATTTAAAAAAAAACACAAACACCCAGAATAAAGTCCTTTAATTGAAATAAAGACACAATTCTTTATTGTTCTAAATTAAACCATACTTACCATCACGCCCATTCCAGCTGAAGCCAACGATCTCCTGCAATAAAAGAAAAATAATATAGCAACATCATTCTTACCTTTCGATGGTTCCCAGGACAGCTCCAGCTCTGCTACATCGAGATGACAGGCTGGACCGCAGGAGAAAGCTGCCATCCAGCCTGTCATCCCGCAGACACTGAGAAGCGCAGGCATGCTTGCGCTCCTCAGTATCAGGCTGTGACGGCATCCCGATGAGCCGAGTCTCTCACGCTCACCGCATGCGCAGGAGAATTCTCCCACGCTATCAGTGACGTGCATGAGGTGAGCTGAGTTCATTGTTGGCTCATCGGGATGCCGTCACAGTCAGACACTGAGGAGCGCAAGCATGCCTGTGCTTCTCAGTGTCTGCGGGATGACATGCTGGATGGCAGCTTTCTGCTGCGATCCAGCCTGTCATCTCCATGTAGCAGAGCTGGAGCTGTCCTGGGAGCCATCGAAAGGTAAGGATGATGTTGCTTTATTATTTTTCTTTTATTGCAGGAGATCGTTGGCTTCAGCTGGAATGGGCGTGATGGTAAGTAAGGTTTAATTTAGAACAATAAAGAATTGTGTCTTTATTTCAATTAAAGGACTTTATTCTGGGTGTTTGTGTTTTTTTTTTAACTTTGACTATGGGGTTAGTAATGGGGGTGTCTTATAGACGCCTCTCCATTACTAACCTGGGCTTGATGTCAGCAGGCATTATAAGCTGACATCAACTCCAACCCTATTACCCCACTGCCACCGCTACAGGGCAGTGGGAAGAGCGAGGCTAAGTGCCAGAATTGGCGCATCCTATGGATGCGCCATTTCTGGGGTGGCTGACGGCTGGTGTTTCTAGCCTGGGAGGGGGCCAATATTCATGGCACCCTTCCTGGGCTATTAATATCAGCCCCCAGCTGTCTGCCTAGCCTTTGCTAGCTATTAAAATAGGGGGGACCCCACGTCATTTTTTGGGGGGGGTCCCCCATCTTAATAGCTAGTAAAGGCTAGGTATTCAGCTGGGGGCTGATATTAGTAGCCTGGGAAGCTCCGTGGGTATTACCCTCTTCCCAGGCTTCAAACATCTGCCCTAGCTGTCTGCTTAACCTCCGCTAGAGACTAAAATTACGGGGAGCCCCACGCCAATTTTTTTTTTAATAAATCCTTTATTTTAACACTAAATGACAAGTACAGTAACCAACACTATCACTGTACTTATTATATATGTGACTGACATGTTTCTATCTATCTAATCTATGTGTGATGCTCTATTATTTCTGTTGTAAATTGTCGGGTACCGCTGCTGAATTGCCGGCCGGCTTTTTTAAAGAGACAGTGCATGAAAACACTAAGATTTTTTTAAATAAATCCTTTACACTAAATGACAAGTACAGTAAGCAACACTGTCACTGCACTTCTTATATATGTGACTGACATATTTCTATGTATCAAATCTATGTGTGATGCTCTTTCTTTCTGTTATAAATTGTCGGGTACCGCTGCTGAATTGCCGGCCGGCTTTTTTAAAGAGACGGTGCATTAAAACACTAATATTTTTTTAAATAAATCCTTTACACTAAATGACAAGTACAGTAAGCAACACTGTCACTGTACTTCATATATATGTGACTGACATGTTTCTATCTAATCTATGTGTGAAGCTCTATTCTTTCTGTTCTAAATTGTCGGGTACCGGTGTATGCCACTGATGAATTGCCGGCTTTTCATGTTTCACTGTGAGCACTGTTCCCATCGATTTGGGCAACCACCTCCACCAATACATTCTACATTATTGTTAGTTGTTTTCCTTCATGTAGAATTAACCTACAAGGAAAGAAAGGGTTTATTTTCATTCCGATATTTGTGTCCCATTGATTTGCATTGGTTTCCGGTATCGGAATCGGCGATATCCGATACTTTTTGGGTATCGGCCCGATCCAATCCGATCCGATATTTCCTGATATCGGAAGGTATCCCTCAATACTAGTCCTGACCTCAATCCCATTGAAAATCTTAGGGGTGAGCTGAAATCTGCCATTGGGAAAAAGAACCCTGCAAACATTCAAGAGCTTGAACAAACTGCAAAGGAAGAGTGGGAGAAAATTCCAGCTGAGAAGTGCAAGAAGCTTACAGATGGCTACAAGAAATGTCTGGAGGCTGTCAGCAATGACAAAGGGTGTGCAACCAAGTATTAATTAGGGGTGCCATTATTGTGGCACATTCAGTTTTTTCTTTGATATTGCAACATTGAAGTTGAAAAACAATATTGTATTGTTGTATTACTTTGGACCACAAATCCTGAGGATATAACTTTGGTACATTTCCATTTATTTCTGAAGATATTGTACAGTCTACGAAAAAATGAAGGCGTGACAAGAATGGTGAGCAGCACTGTAGTACAATAAATCATTAAAAATTTAAATATATATAGAATATAAAAAATAAAAAAAGATTAAATTAATTAATTTTTTAAAACCTTTTTTTAAAAAGCATTTTCCCTTGCAATTATATACTGTATATATAAAGGATAGAGCTTATGTGTTCAGTAATAATGTTGTCGTGTCAATGGAAGGGTGAAAAAAAATGGTAAGAGGAGGATATATAGATGGAAAACGTCCAATCACTAGCTGCCTCTATCTGTACCAGAAGCTAGGTACCACCCGACCAATTATCCATAGATCATCGCAACCCAGGGAATCATCTATTAACTTTCATAGCTGCAAATCATTATCCGGTAATCTTAAGACAAATTTACATACCAAGAAAGGGGGACATTCAACTCATTTTGGTGAAACATTATTTCTATGTCTGTTATTCCTTTCATTCATCCTGCTCTGTTCAGCCGCTGTTTAGCGTGATAGTATCAATCCTTTATCTAGTAGCCATTCTTCCTTACGGGTTTTCACACAGGACCCGCTAATCTATCAGCAGCTTCCAGCAATACCCACTCCCCTTTTTTCGGCGCTAGTGTTTTAAAGCCTAATTTCTTTCTAGATTCAGCTCCGGACATTTGTGATAGATTATTTCCTCCTATACTCGTATATAGATATAGCCATTTGAATTGCTGTTATGAAATGTTTTGAAATGATTGAAAGTGCATGTTTAACAAAAAAAAATTTCTATTCTTATTAATCTGTTCTCCTCTCCTTTTTTAAGAGGTCTCAGAGTCCTGCCAATATATTGCTTTGAACATGGGCACTGAATTAAATCTATAACTCCTTCACTTTCACACCTTAAAATGCACCCAACAAAAAAATGCAAGTGTATTTCTGCAATTGTCCCATCTTTAATGTAACGGCAGTTCACACATTCATTCCTAGTGCTGTATATGGGAATCACTGACATTTCTACAGTATGTTATATTTTATCTTGATTATCAATATTTCTTGCACGGGGTCCCCATGGTATCATATTACTGATTGTAATTTTTTTATGTGTAATAAATGATTATTAATAGGGGGATTTATATGTGCCTGTAATTATTTTTCTTCAATAAACATAAAGCTAGAATCGCTACAGAATGTGCCTCTGCCATATACTAGTCTGTAGAGTTTGAATACTCGTGCAAGAAGCATTTATCAGGTTTGAATTTTATGAGAAAGTTTGCAGATATATAATGAATATGTGTAAATCAATCTGTACCACTAGGTAAAAATCCTTACATCAAGGAGACCAAGTAGACAAAAGTGAGCACTTCAAGTTAGTGTGTATAAAAAACAAATGATTTTACTGAACAATATCATAGACATTACCAAACACATACATAAAATAAAAACAGATGCCTCTTGTTTGAGGGATGGTAAGAAATGCCAACCCAGTATGCATGAATATTATCTCCTGGTGCACCCCACAAAATAGCATAGAACAACCTAGCAGAGATAGTCACTGCAGAGTAACCTATACCATTACATAATCCAACGATTCCAAGGATTGAAACTATCCAAAGTGCATGTGCATGTCAAAGAAGGAAATTGTTCATTAATTGGGGTGGTCCAGTGGTTAAACAAAAACAAAATAAACCCTGCTTCAAAGTCACCAATCAAGAGATAAATACATAATAAACCCTTAAAGTGCATGTGTATGGAGAATTATAATGCTCAGAATTATAATACACCAATGTCTGGAAATGACAGGGCTACTACAGAGCATGTATATAACTTAGTGTTCACAGAAGCAAAAGCGTAGAGGAGAAAAGCAGTTTATATGCTTGTTAGAAATGGAGGTGCTGGGAGAGTAATGACGGGGGTTGCTGGGAGAGAACAATGATAGGGGTGCTGGGAGAGAGCAATGACGGGGTGCAGGGAGAGAACAATGACGGGGGTGCTGGGAGAGAGCAATGACGGGGGTGCTGGGAGAGAGCAATGATGGGGGTGCTGGGAGAGAGCAATGATAGTGGTGCTGGGACAGAGCAATAATGGGGGTGCTCGGAGAGCGCAATGACGGGGATGCTGGGAGACAACAATGACGGGGGTGCTGGGAGAGCGCAATGACGGGGATGCAGGGAGAGAGCAATGACGGGGGTGCTGGGAGGGAGCAATGACGGGGGTGCTGGGAGAGCAATGACTGGGGTGCTGGGAGAGCAATTGGTAGGTCCTGACATCGAGAAACGCCTTACCGCGGCTGTCGGGTACACATGAATTGGCCAATTTATACGCTAAGATTTCTCATTTACTTACAGCAGTAATGCTATTCATTTTTCATACTTCATATTTACATGCGCTAAAAATAAATTTTCAAAAAATTTTTCATTTATTTCTATTTTCTACAGCAGTTATGTTATTCATATTTCATATTTCATATCTATATACTCAGTGTTACAGTGTGCTACTTTATTTGTTCTTCATATACTGTATGGAGCAGCATCATGTGGGCCAGTATACTGTATGGAAGAGCATCATGGAGGCCCATATACTGTATGGAGCAGCATCATGTGGGCCAGTATACTGTATGGAAGAGCATCATGGAGGCCCATATACTGTATGGAGCAGCATCATGGGGGCCCACATACAGTATGGAGCAGCATCATGGGGGCCCATATACTGTATGGAGCAGCATCATGTGGGCCAGTATACTGTATGGAAGAGCATCATGGAGGCCCATATACTGTATGGAGCAGCATCATGGGGGCCCACATACAGTATGGAGCAGCATCATGGGGGCCGATACAATGTATGGAGCAGCATCATGGGGGTCAATACACTGTATGGAGCAGCATTACATGGGGCCAATATACTGTATGGAGCAGCATTATATGGGGTCAATATACTGTATGGAGCAGCATTACATGGGGCCAATATACTGTATGGAGCAGCATCATATGGGGCCAATATACTGTATGGAGCAGCATTACATGGGGCCAATATACTGTATGGAGCAGCATTACATGGGGCCAATATACTGTATGGAGCAGCATTACATGGGGCCAATATACTGTATGGAGCAGCATTATATGGGGTCAATATACTGTATGGAGCAGCATCATATGGGGCCAATATACTGTATGGAGCAGCATTACATGGAGCCAATATACTGTATGGACCAGCATCATATGGAGACAATATACTGTATGGAGCAGCATTACATGGAGCCAATATACTGTATGGACCAGCATCATATGGAGACAATATACTGTATGGAGCAGCATGACAGGGGGCCAATATACTGTATGGAACAGCATCATATGGGGCCAATATACTGTATGGAGCAGCATGACAGGGGGCCAATATACTGTATGGAGCAGCATTACATGGCGCCAATATACTGTATGGAACAGCATCATATGGCGCCAATATACAGTATGGAACAGCATCATATGGGGCCAATATACTGTATGGAGCAGCATGACATGGGGCCAATATACTGTATGGAGCAGCATCATATGGGGCCAATACACTGTATGGAGCAGCATCATATGGGGCCAATATACTGTGTGGAGCAGCATTACATGGGGCCAATATACTGTATGGAGCAGCATTACATGGGGCCAATATACTGTATGGAGCAGCATTACATGGGGCCAATATACTGTATGGAGCAGCATCATATGGGGCCAATATACTGTATGGAGCAGCATTACATGGGGCCAATATACTGTATGGAGCAGCATTACATGGGGCCAATATACTGTATGGAGCAGCATTATATGGGGTCAATATACTGTATGGAGCAGCATCATATGGGGCCAATATACTATATGGAGCAGCATTACATGGAGCCAATATACTGTATGGACCAGCATCATATGGAGACAATATACTGTATGGAGCAGCATTACATGGAGCCAATATACTGTATGGACCAGCATCATATGGAGACAATATACTGTATGGAGCAGCATTACATGGAGCCAATATACTGTATGGACCAGCATCATATGGAGACAATATACTGTATGGAGCAGCATGACAGGGGGCCAATATACTGTATGGAACAGCATCATATGGGGCCAATATACTGTATGGAGCAGCATGACAGGGGGCCAATATACTGTATGGAACAGCATCATATGGGGCCAATATACTGTATGGAGCAGCATGACATGGGGCCAATATACTGTATGGAGCAGCATCATATGGGGCCAATACACTGTATGGAGCAGCATCATATGGGGCCAATATACTGTGTGGAGCAGCATTACATGGGGCCAATATACTGTATGGAGCAGCATTACATGGGGCCAATATACTGTATGGAGCAGCATCATATGGGGCCAATATACTGTATGGAGCAGCATGATATGGCGCCAATATACTGTATGGAGCAGCATGACATGTGGCCAATATGCTGTATGGAGCAGCATCATATGGGGCCAATACACTGTATGGAGCAGCATCATATGGCACCAATATACTGTATGGAGCAGCATCATATGGGGCCAATATACTGTATGGAGCAGCATTACAAGGGGCCAATATACTGTATAGAGCAGCATCATATGGGGAAAATATACTGTATGGAGCAGCATTACATTGGGCCAGTATACTCTATGGAGCAGCATTACATGGGGCCCATAATTCTGTATGGAGGTGGTCACTGTATTACCTGTATATTTCTGTATTACAGCATATATAGGTACTCCGTATATGCTCTAATGTCTCTGGTGATCACTGTATTACCTGTACACCGACACTATATACAGAGCTCCTGTGTATTATGTCACCAGTGGTAATATTAATGTTATTAGTATTGTGTTTTTTATTAATGATCAGTATTGTATTATTCGGTCACTGAGGTGGTAATATATGATCTGGTCATGGTGTGGAGGTATTTGTTCCTTGTACAGTATGTGGTATTATTCGGTCACTATGTGGTAGTAATACATGCTCTGGTCATGGTGTGACAGTATTATTCAGTCACTATGTGGAGGTAATATGTGGTCTGGTCATGGTGTGACTGTATTAATTGTCTGTATGTGGTATTTGGTCAATATGTGGTCTGGTCATGGTGTGGCGGTATTTATCTCTTGTATGTGGTGGTATTGGTCTTGGTATAGTGGATTGTGTTGTGTATGGAGGTCACTTGTTCCCTTTGATATCAATAAGGGGAAGATTCTTGATTTCCAATGGAGATTAAATACTTGGATGTTTAACGCCTCCCTGTCCTGTGGCTATTGCACAGTAGCAAATATGCACTTACAGGGGTTCTACGGTGAAAACAAGTAATCACCTCTCCTAAGGCCATGTTCACATGTTCAGCATATGGTCAGTATTTTACATCAGTATTTGTAAGACAAAACCAGGAGTGGGTGAAAAATGCAGAAGTGGTGACATCTTTCTACTTTACTTTTCCTCTGATTGTTCCTCACAAATACTGATGTAAAATACTGACCAAATGCTGATCGTGTGTACGTGGCCAAAGGATAAATAAGTTATTGAATGCTGTGACCTGGAGAATGTGCAACCTTTATCCCCATTAGTATGGAGCGGCAAGTACGACTCGACCACTGATCCATTTATTCCCTAAGGGGCTGCACTTGGCTTTTTCTGGAAGCCCCCAAAGAGGATGAATGGAGCTACGGTCAGACATACCACATGCCGCTCCATTTTAAAATGGGGATAAAAGTGTCCTGTCAGGGATAAAAGTTCCCCATTCTTTCAATCAGTGCGGTTTGCAATGCATAAGGAGAAAGGATTACCAGCTTCATGAATAGTTCAAAAAATAGGTATCTTTATTGTGACAAAAGCTCTTTAAAAACAGATTCCATAGTCACATAGTGTAGCCAGGGCAACGCGTTTCGAACGCTAAAGATGCGTTCTTTGTCAAGACTACAGTAATTGTACATCCCAGTTATGGTGGCGCACAGTAGATGTGCAGGAGCCGCCTGTGATTTACAGTCGACGCTCCACTATAACAGGGATAACGGCTAACAGGTATGTGCATATAGCTGTAGGGTGGGCCCCTAGGGTCAATTTCCCCTGTGGGCCCCAGACACCCCAGTGTGACCCTGGATAAGGAAGATACGAGGGTTGTGAAGTAAGCCTGTTTAGCAGAGGTAAGGGCTGATTTGAAAGCGAGTGTTGCTTGTTTGAATGCCGAGAAGTCATCTTGCGAATGTGTTTTCTTCCAATGCCGCTCCATGACCCCAGGGCCGCCATCAGGGCATTACTACCCTTACTACTGTATGGGGCCCGGTGAAAAGAAGCAAGAAGGGGGGGCAGGCACGCTGGCAGCCCGGGGCCCCTCTCTTTGCTTCTTCTTACCGGGCCTCAGGGGTAACAGTTAAATGCCCGATGCACCCGGCAGACGGAAATGGGTGCTTTACCTTTAAGCAGCGGCCAGGTGCATCATGGTCCTGACTCCAATCTCCTGACACACTGCATGCTCATCTTCATTCCTGAGCAGAGCAGCATGTCTCGGAGGCGGTGGCTAGTGTGTGAGTAGCAGGAGGAGGAAGCTGCTGCTGAGTTTGGTGGTGAGTGGGGCCTGGTGGTGCTCAGAGGGGCCTGCTGATGGTGATGAGGGGGCCTGCTGATGGTTATGCGGGGCCTGCTGATGGTTGTGGGGGGCCTGGTGATGGCAGGACCTGCTGCTAGTGATGGGCGGCCTGCTGCTGGTGATGCGGGGGCCTGCTGATTGTGGTGGGGGGGCCTGCTGATGACGGTGGGGGGGCCTGCTAATGGTGATGAGGGGAGGCTGCTGCTTCTGGTGGTGAGGGGAGGCTGCTGCTGGTTCTGAGGGGAGGCTGCTGCTGGTGCTGAGGAGAAGCTGCTGCTGGTGCTGAGGGGAGGCTGGTGCTGAGGGGAGGCTGGTGCTATTGCCAAGGGGAGGCTGCTGCTGCTGGTGGTGAGGGGAGGCTGCTGCTGGTTCTGAGGGGAGGCTGCTGCTGGTGCTGAGGAGAAGCTGCTGCTGGTGCTGAGGGGAGGCTGGTGCTGTTGCCAAGGGGAGGCTGCTGCTGGTGCTGAGGAGAGGCTGCTGGTGCTGAGGGGAGGCTTGTGCTGAGGGGAGGCTGGTGCTGGTGCCAAGGGTAGGCTGCTGCTGGTGCTAAGGAGAGGCTGCTGGTGCTGAGGGGAGGCTTGTGCTGAGGGGAGGCTGGTGCTGGTGCTGAGTAGAGGCTGCTGGTGCTGAGGGGAGGCTTGTGTGGAGGTTGCTGCTGGTGCTGAGGGGAGGCTGCTACTGGTGCCAAGGGGAAACTGCTGCTGGGAGGAGGCTGGTGCTGGTGCCGATGGGAGGCTGGTGCTGGTTCCGAGGGGAGGCTGCTGCTTGTGCCGAGGAGAGGCTGGTGCTGGTGCCGAGGGGAGGCTGGTGCTGGTGTCGAGGGGAGGCTGCTGCTGGTACCGAGGAGAGGCTGCTGCTGGTGCAGAGGAGAGGCTGCTGGTGCTGAGGGGAGGCTTGTGGTGAGGCTGCTGCTGGTGCTGAGGGGAGGCTGCTGCTGGTGCTGAGGGGAGGCTGTTGCTGGTGGTGAGAGGAGGCTGGAGGTGAGGGAAGGCTGGTGGTGGAGAGGGGAGGTTGCTGCTGGTGATGAGGGGAGGCTGCTGCTGCAGCTGCTGAGGGGAGGCAGCTGCTGGTGCTGAGGAGAGGCTGCTGAGGTAGTGAGGGAAGGCTGCTGATGTTGGTGAGGGGAGACTACTGGTGGTGGTGAGGCGAGGCTGCTGGTGATGAGGGGAGGTTGCTGCTGGTGATGAGGGGAGACTGCTGCTGGTGATGAGAGGAGGTTGGTGCTGAGTGGTGGCTGGTGCCGAGGAGAGGCTACTGCTGGTGCTGAGGGGAGGCTGATGGGGAGGCTGCTGCTGGTGATGAGGGGAGGCTGGTGATGAGGGGAGGCTGCTGGTGGTTGTGATGAGGGGAGGCTGGTGGTGATGAGGGGAGGCGGCTGGCGGTGGTGAGAGGAGGCTGCAAGTGGTGGTGAGGGGAGTCTGCTGGTGGTGGTGAGGGGAGGCTGCTGCTGGGGGGAGGCTGCTGCTGGTATTGAGGGGAGGCTGCTGGTGGTTCTGAGTTGAGGCTGTTGCTGGTGCTGAGGGGGGCCTGTTTCTGAGGGGAGGCTGCGTCCGGCAGGATGAGGCTGGTGCTGAGGGAAGGCTGCGACCGGCAGCGAGAGGCTGAGGAGGCGGTGGCGAGGACGACCAGGGCTAGTCGACAAGGATATGCCAATTGCATATCAAGATGATGCCAACCTCTGTGGACAGGTAGGAGGAACAAGAGTAGTTGACAAATAGGGTGATCAATAGACCTTGGAATAATAATAACTTCCACAATTGGATGTGTTTAAATAAAATGTTCCTGTGCTGAGATAATCTTATACATGTGCCCCTGCTGTGTACTGTGTAATGGCTGTGTCTGACCGTGCAGGAACATGGTCTGATCACACCACATCTCCTGGGCAGGGGAGGAAGAAAAAGAATATACAGACATTACAGCAGGGGATCACAGCTGATTCTTTCTGTGAGGTAAAACATTTCACTGCCTGTTTTTAAACAATGTTTTACTTCAAAGAAAGAAACAGTTGGGATCCCATGCTGAAATGTCTGTATACTCTTTTGTTTCCTCCCCTTAGCATGAGATGTGGTTGTGGCACCCCAGGGGTCCGGTTGCCACAGTGGCATTGCCTCCCTCACAAGAGTTGATGCCATGCCTGGAAGCAAGCAGGAGTCCCCTAATCAGGTTTTACTAAGCATGCAACACTTTCCTGGCTCCAGACCAGCAAGGGGAGTCCCTCCCCTTGGCAACTGGGATCTGGGGGCGTGGTTAGTGAGACTTAGTGTGTGAGGAGTTGAAGTCAGGACATCGAGGAGAGAGGAGCTGGGGACTGGAGCTGCGCGGCAGCTCACCCCAGAAGAACCAGCACAGAAGAACCGGACACCGGAGTCCGAGGCTGTGGGGCACCGAAGGCCCAGCAGTAGAAACCGGAGGGCAGGAGACTGCAGGTCTCCTGGCCCCATCAGACGCCCAAAGGCTCAGCAGCACCGCAGGGTTCAGCACCGCCACGTGAGAGCGACGCACCAGCAAGGCCCGAGCTGCCTGCCATACGGGTGAGCACAGAAACGTTGCACTCAGGGACGAGGGCCGCGCACAGCTACAAGCAGCAGGGCCAAAGAGTTTAGTGTAAAGGGAAGGCCTCCAATTTCACCTGGCAAGGAGGATTCTTTACTTGCTTCCAGGATGCCCGGACTTCCACTTCTAGCCAGCACCCTAGTCCCGGCTTGTCTAATCACCACCAGTAAAGATAAGAGGAAACCGCCATTGAGTTGTGGATTATTGCTGCGCCATCAACCCCTGCACTACAACGTCCAGCATGACCCATAACATCTACACTGCCCTGGAGCTAAGTTCTACCTGTGGAGAGCCACACTATCCCTGCTGCAGTAACATCAGCTCCAGAGGACCTGCTCCGCAGCGGCGGCTCCCCTAGCCGCATACCACAGGTGGCGTCACAAACTTTATACAATCACCATAAATCCCCTATCAATAACCCCTGGGTCACGGACCGGGTCACCGCTACTGTGACATCCCCCAGCATTTACCGGCCCGGCACCGGGTACCCCACGGCCCAGAGGGCGCGTCATGGTATGATCAGACCGTGTTCTGTACACGGTCAGACACAGCCATTACATTATTCAAAGATCTATTGATTAAAATTAACTTTTGTTCGTGGGAAAACCCCTTTAAGTTCATGTATTAATTTGTCCACCATCTCAGTACATGATTATATGATACAATCATTCCCTCTGCTCCTGAAAGGGGGGAGGGGAGGGAATGATTGATATAAGTGTATACAGTGCATTGTGAAAGTATTTGGTCCCCTTGAACTTTTCTAACTTTTGCCACATTTCTGGCTTCAAACATAAAGATATAAAATTCTATTTTTGGGGGAAGAATCAAAAACAAGTGGGACACAATCGTGAAGTGGAACGAAATTTATTGGAAATGTTAAACTTTTTTAACAAATTAAAAACTGTGGGACTGCTGGCTTGTGGATTTAGACTGGACAACCCCTTTAAGGCTCCTTCAGCCATCAGTGAATATCGGTCTGTGCTCGGACCGCAATGCATGGACTTGCCGCGGGTCTCCTGACCTCAACTCAGCAGCCTCACAGCATGTATGAGGATGCGGGTCAGCATGATTGGTGCCCAGTCCAAGCACTGCAGACTGAGAGCAGAACGATTTCTCACTTCCAGTATTTACACTGTCATAATAATAAAGATGTTTCCCAATCATATACAGTGCATTGTGAAAGTATTTGGCCCCCTTGAACTTTTCTACCTTTTGCCACATTTCTGGCTTCAAACATAAAGATATAAAATTCAAATTTTTTGGAAAGAATCAACAACAAGTGGGACACAATCGTGAAGTGGAACGAAATTTATTGGAAATGTTAAACTTTTTTAACAAATTAAAAACTGAAAAGTGGGGCGTGCAATATTATTCGGCCCTCTTGAGTTAATAATTGCCATCTTTTGCTGCGATTACAGCTGAAAGTCGCTTGGGGTATGTCACTATCAGCTTTGCACATCGAGAGGCTGAAATTCTTGCCCATTCTTACTTGCAAAACAGTTCGAGCTCATTGAGGTTGGATGGAGGGCGTTTGTGAACAGCAGTTTTCAGCTCTTTCCACAGATTCTCGATTGGATTCAGGTCTGGACTTTGACTTGGCCATTCTAACACCTGGATACGTTTATTTTTGAACCATTTTATTGTAGATTTTGCTTTATGTTTGGGATCATTGTCTTGTTGGAAGATAAATCTCCGTCCCAGTCTCAGGTCTTTTGCAGACTCCAACAGGTTTTCTTCCAGAATGGTCCTGTATTTGGCTCCGTCCATCTTCCCATCAATATTAACCATCTTCCCTGTCCCTGCTGAAGAAAAGCAGGCCCAAACCATGATGCTGCCACAACCATGTTTGACAGTGGGGATAGTGTTTTGAGGGTGATGAGCTGTGTTGCTTTTACGCCAAAGATATCGTTTTGCATTGTGGCCAAAAAGTTTGATAATGCTTTCATCTGACCAGAGCACCTTATTCCACATGTTTGGTGTGTCTCCCAGGTGGCTTGTGGCAAACTTCAAATGAGACTTTTTATGGATATCTTTGAAAAATGGCTTTCTTCTTGCCACTCTTCCATAAAGGCCAGATTTGTGCAGTGTATGACTGATTGTTGTCCTATGGACAGACTCTCCCACCTCAGCTGTAGATCTCTGCAGTTCAACCAGAGTGATCATGGGCCTTTTGGCTGCATCTCTGATCAGTCTTCTCCTTGTTCGAGATGAAAGTTTAGAGGGACGGCTGGGTCTTGATAGATTTGCAGTGGTCTGATAATCCTTCCATTTCAATATGATCGCTTGTACAGTGCTCCTCGAGATGTTAAAAACTTGGGAAATCTTTTTGTATCCAAATCCGGCTTTAAACTTCACCACAACAGTATCTCGGACCTGCCTGGTGTGATCCTTGGTCTTCATGATGCTCTCTGCACTTGAAACAGAACCCTGAGACTATCACAGAGCAGGTGCATTTATACGGAGACTTGATTACACACAGGTGGATTCTATTTATCATTACCAGTCATTTAGGACAACATTGGATCATTCAGAGATCCTCACTGAACTTCTGGAGTGAAAGTAAAGGGGCCGAATAATATTGCACGCCCCACTTTTCAGTTTTTAATTTGTTAAAAAAGTTTAAAATATCCAATAAATTTCGTTCCACTTCACGATTGTGTCCCACTTGTTGTTGATTCTTACCAAAAAAATTGAATTTTATATCTTTATGTTTGAAGCCAGAAATGTGGCAAAAGGTAGAAAAGTTCAAGGGGGCCAAATACTTTCACAATGCACTGTATATGATTGGGAAACATCTTTATTATTATGACAGTGTAAATACTGGAAGTGAGAAATCGTTCTGCTCTCAGTCTGCAGTGCTTGGACTGGGCACCAATCATGCTGACCCGCATGCTCATACATGCTGTGAGGCTGCTGAGTTGAGGTCAGGAAACCCGCGGCAAGTCCATGCATTGCGGTCCGAGCACAGACCGATATTCACTGATGGCTGAAGGAGCCTTAAAGGGGTTGTCCAGTCTAAATCCACAAGCCAGCAGTCCCTCTGTGTCACTGACTGAAGACTTGTAAATCCACACATCGTAAGCACTGTGAGGATTCGCTGGTGTCAGAGCCAGGAATGGCAATCACTTGGCTTCAAGGATGTGAAATGCAGACTCCCAGCCAGAAGGGGGGGTGTGGAGATAAAGGGAGAACAAACAGGTGGGCAGGTGAATTTAAAGGGTTGGCTCTGCCGTGAAGTACCGAGTGGTGGGACTTTATTTGAACAGTCATCCTGTGCTGACAGAGTCCCTTTAAACATAAGTCATACTCATCTTCTGGCGTCTTCATCAATTTTCAGCACTGCTTCGGTCTTGCGGCGCCATCTTGTGAACGCAGCTTCTGACTGATTGGAAGTCAGAAGCTATGTCACAATCTCTCAATGCAAGTCTGAAAGCCTGAACGATGCTCTCATAGACTTGATCTGGTCATGGTGTGACAGTATTTGTCTCTTGTATGTGGTATTATTCAGTCACTATGTGGTGGTAATATGTGGTGTGGTCACAGTGTGGCAGAAAGTAGAGTTTTTCCAAGAGTGGTCGGTGGGACTGTGGAAGGTTTGAGGAGTGGAGGCGGAGCTGGGGTGAAGCCTGGGTGGAGTTTCAAGGGGGCCCCAAAATTTTGCCAGTATGGGGCACCGAAATTCCTAGCAGCAGCCCTGCACGACCCTGGACACTTGCCAAAGCTTTTTAGTGATGCTATTGTGCCAGTTTTGTCTATTGATTCGTCACACTCTGTCATGCATGAGAGGGGTAACCGAGTCAATAGCTGGTGCTATGCTAGAGTGGCATTGTAGAAGGCAGTGACACTGTCTGTGTCGTGGAGTGAAGATATGGATGTCAGTGGTAGAATAGAATTAGAGAGTGTGTGAGTGTGGAGACATGCAAGGTTTCTTCAGGGGTGTGCTATTTGCTGACATGGGTGACAGGTGAGGAGGACAGAGATGAGAAAGTGTTGGAATAATACATATTAATCTGTATGTGTATTGCAACAACTACTGTGCTGTTTCATATGTTGTGCATATTGTGAGGTTGTTAACAAAGTTTAGTTTAAAAAAAAAAAAAAAAAAAACTCCCACAGACAGGATGCCCCCTCCTTCTCTTCCTGTGTTGTTGTTATATATCTGATTTGATTTCCTCATGCTGCAGTAACATCATGCTGTGCCTGTGCTGGATATAAATAAACCTACATTCTGTGTTCTAAACTCTGGATGTCACGCGGATTAATCCTCTGCTAACAGGTTATGGGCCCAGATGTACCAGAGTCCCAGAGTCACAGATCCCCAGAACACAGAGGAAAGAAAAGAAAGAAAGACAGCAAACTGAGAAGAAGCAAAGATGGCCACCAGCAGCAGCTCCATGAAATTTACAGTGCCAAGTCTCACTAACCAGAATTATCAATCCTGGAAATTCAAAGTGAAAATGCTGCTAATAAGAGAAGGTACGTGGAAATACACACAGGAGCCTAAACCTGACCCAGTGCCACAGGAGTGGACAGAGATGGATCAGAAAGCACAAAGTACCATATCACTCAGTATAGATGATGACCAGATTGTGCATGTGTGTAAATGTAATACTGCAAAGGAAATGTGGGAGCAGTTGCAAAAGGTACATGAGAGGATAAATTTAAGCAATAAGCTCTATCTCATGAGAAAGCTGTACCAGTCTAAGCTACAGAAAGGCCAGGATATGCAGGATTACATAAGAAGTGTTCTGGAAGTTGTAGAACGCCTGAGAGTCATTGGGGAAGATCTAAAGGACTTTCATGTGGCCGCATTACTGCTTAGTGGCCTTTCAGAGAGGTATGATACGCTTGTAACCGCACTAGATGCGCGTCCAGATGATGAGCTTACACTGGATTATGTCAGGGGGAAGCTCATAAATGAATATAAGCGAAAGGCAGAAGGTGTAAACAGTAGGACATGCAACACAGAATCTGCTTTACAGACACAAAACCTAACTGATAACAGGAAGCACATAAAAGAAACACGTGAATGTTTTGTTTGCAAGAAATCAGGACATTTGAAAGCTGACTGCAGAGTCTGGAAAGCTAGAATGAATCAGCTGAAAAAGCAAAGCAGACATCAAAGGGTTAAAAGTGCTGTATCTGGAGAAAATGATTCTGTGAATACTGAAACTGCATTTACTGTCAGTGCAAATACATCAAAGCATGCATGGTGTATAGACTCTGGAGCAGCTAGTCACATGACTAATAACAGAGACTTCTTTTCTAAGCTTAACCAAAGTAAATCAGAGAAAGTGATTATGGCTAATGGTCAGTACATGACTTCAGAAGGCATAGGAGATGGTTATATTGATTGTCAAATCTCACCAACACAAAGCAGGAAGATCCCAGTAAAGGATGTGCTGTATGTGCCTAGTCTTGAAAGTAATCTACTATCTGTGAAGAAACTCACAAAACAAGGAAATGAAGTTACATTTAAGCATGATAGCTGCATCATCTCAAAGGAAGGTCACACACTAGTAGAGGGAAACATCACAGATGAACTTTATCAGCTGAAATGCAAAGAGTGTGTGTATACAGCGCAACAAGAAGAGCATAAAAACTGTATTCATGTGTGGCATATGCGTCTGGCACACAGAGACCCAGAAGCAATAAGAAAGTTAGTCCAAAAGCAACTAGCTGAGGATATTACAATTGATCTATGTAACCAGACAATGAAGTGTACTAGCTGCATCAAAGGGAAAATGTCTAGGAAAGTTTTTCCTAAGAGAATTAGTACAACAACAGCACAGCCACTAGATTTAATACACACAGATGTCTGTGGTCCAATGAGCACTCTGACCCCAGGGAAGAAGAGATATTTTCTCACATTTATTGATGATCATTCAAGATATACAGTTGTCCACCTGCTTCACAGCAAGAAGGAAGTTCCAGAGAAACTTGAAATATACCTAGCTGAAGTATATAATAAATTTGGAAGAATGTCAAAGATTCTACGTGCAGATAATGGGACTGAATATACAAGTAATGAGACACAGAGCATTTTAAAGAAAAATGGAATCCTATTTCAGACCACTGTACCGTACAACCCAGAGCAAAATGGTGTCGCGGAAAGAAGGAACCGAACACTATGTGAAAGTGGAAGAAGCATGTTATTTGATGCAAATCTGCCCACAGTATATTGGGGTGAAGCAATCATGACAGCTTGCTATCTTCAGAACAGACTACCAGGTAAAGCTACAGACAAAACTCCATTTGAGCAATGGAATAGCAGAAAGCCAAAACTACATCACATAAGAATATTCGGAAGTAAAGCATTTGTACATGTTCCCAAAGAAAAGCGAACTAAGTGGGAATCTCACGCTAAGGAAGGTATCCTGGTAGGCTACAGCGAAACCCAGAAAGTTTATAGGATTCTACACCCAGATAAAATATGTGCAAAATACAAGGACCTAAAAACACAGATGTACTGTCTGTGATATTAGATAGCCAAAATACTTCCATGTATTGTTGCGTCCAAAGATATTTTCTTCATATTTCTTCATATTTCTTCATATTCCCCTTTTTTTTTTTTTTTTCATAATTTCACCTTTATTTCCATTTTTATTTTCATAATAATTTTTTGTTTGGACTTTAAGTGCGCTCTCGACCTGGGCCGTGGCACCACTGTGCGGTTTTGACCTATGAGGTATTTCCAGCTCATGAACCATTGGGGCAGAATATACGCGGTTAGTATATACCGCGGTACATACGGTATGTGCCTGGATGGGTGTCAGCTACTGTATAACTTGGACATTTGCCCTGGCCTGGGGTACTTATGGATGGGAGGGCTTCATGTCACCATCCAACACAAGATGTCAGTTGGTTACCTTGTGTGCCCCTTAATCGTCGCTCCGTAGTGTGCGGTTTTTCCTTGTCTGTGATGCGCACACCGGATGTGACGCTTGCGTGTCACGCCCGGCACCTGCGTTCCACATACCGGATGTCAGCTGACCGGAACCGGAAGTGACACGATCGCGAGTATAGCGCGACTAGGATTTAAAAGAGGACTTATCAGAGTGTCAAATGGCGCTGTCTGGTGAATGAGCTGCGCGATTGTGGGCAGCGTGCATACCGCATGTCTTCTCTTTTTTTCCCCTGATGACTAGCTAAGGCAAAGAAACGCGTCGGGAGCGGTATATTGTGATGGGCTGGTGACCCTATGAGACTTGGTCTGCCCCCATCATATGGAGCTATCTTGAAGTCTGAGAGCAGGAACGGATATCAAAATTGGTGAGGATGTTCCATTTCTATATATAGCAAGGTTAAATGGTTACCATTGATAGGGTTAATGTTTCTGCGTTCTCACATATTGAGACACAATAAGTTGTTATAGTGTCCCGTAGGCTCCATCATTTTCTTTTTGCCACACTTTCTTGGTTGCGTCAGAGATACAATATGCTTATATGACATATATCTATATCTTTGGACGCAACAATACATGGAAGTATTTTGGCTATCTAATATCACAGACAGTACATCTGTGTTTTTAGGTCCTTGTATTTTGCACATATTTTATCTAGTGGTAATAAATGTTAAGTTTTACATTTCTATAGCACTACACCTGCTTGTGTTTACATTTATTTTTTTGTGTAGTTATTTCTAAAACCCCTGCTGCTGCATTTTGATTCTACACCCAGAAACAAACTAGATCACAATAAGTAGAGATGTAGTGATTGATGAGAACTTTGTATCACCCAAGTTTTGTGACATCACGCCAGTAGTCCAGCTGAAGTCACAATTACAAGACAGCAACAAGGAGGATGTAGAGGTCTGGCTGGATTCTTCAACTAATGAAGGAACAACAGAAAAATCAGGTGAATCTGAAATCAGGAGATCGTCAAGATCAAGCAAAGGTATACCAGCTAAACGTCTATCCTACATTGTCAAGACACTACCTGAGTCAGAGCCGCAGTCATGGGATGAAATGCAAGCACTACCTGTCCATGAAAGAACAAAGTGGATCGATGCCGCTAATGAGGAAATCAAATCGCTTCATCAACTCCAAACTTGGAAACTCACCAAGCTACCACAGGGCAAAAAGGCAATCAAGTGCAAGTGGGTCTTCAAAACCAAATATGACTCAGAAGGTAAAGTCCACAGATTCAAAGCAAGGTTGGTCGCAAAAGGATATTCTCAAAAGTATGGCGAAGATTACGATGCTACATTTGCTCCAGTCACTAAACAGACCACGTTCAGAGCTTTGTTAGCTGTAGTTGCTGTACAAAAGATGTATGTCAGACATTTGGATATAAAAACTGCCTTTTTAAATGGTGACATTGAGGAGGACTTATACATGACTCAACCTGAAGGTTATGTAAAAAGAGGTCAAGAGAATCTTGTTTGCAAACTACAAAAATCTCTCTATGGTCTTAAGCAATCAGCAAGAGCATGGAACACCAAGATGAATAAAGTCTTGTTGGAAGACAAAATATACAGATGGAAAGTGGATGTATATTCTCTTATATGTGGACGACGTGATTGTTGTTCATCAAGACGACGCAGAAATTGGAAAAATGACTGAAATTCTGAATCAGCACTTTGAATCAAAAGACCTTGGAAGTGTGACATATTATCTAGGAATCCAAATCCAGAGAGAGGAAGATGGAAGTTTTCTTCTAAACCAAAGTGCAAAAATTAATTTGATTCTGAATCAGTTTAAAATGTCGGAGGTCAAAGGTATATCAACCCCAATGGAACCATCCTACCTGAAGCTGGAAGGAGAAGATGACCTGTTGCCTAACAATGAGAAATATCGTCAGGCAGTGGGGACACTTCTATACATATCAACTATGACTCGACCGGATATCACAACAACAGTTGGAATCCTTTGCAGATATGTGGAAAAACCGCGCCAAAGAGACTGGAATGCTGTTAAGAGACTTCTCCGATATTTGAAAGAAACGCAAGATGTAAATTTAAAACTATCTGCAGCAGGAGATCTAGAACTTACCGGCTATGTAGATGTGGATAGGGCTGGTGATTCGCGTGATCATAAATCCACAAGTGGATACTTGTTTAAAGTTGGAGAAAGTTCAATCTCCTGGTCTAGTAGGAAACAAGTGTCTGTTGCCTTGTCATCTACAGAAGCGGAGTATGTGTCCGCAGCCTATGCAAGCCAGGAGGTTGTTTGGCTAAGACAATTGATGGACGATCTTGGCAAACCGACAACTCAGCCGACGGTGATTTATGAGGACAACCAAGGATGCATTAAACTTGCATGCAGTGAAAAAATCAGTGATAGAACCAAGCACATTGACGTCAGACATCATCATCTACGTGATTTGATAGATCGTGGGATAATTCACTTTGTCTATTGTGAAACTGATAAGATGGTAGCTGACATTATGACAAAGCCATTGCCACGAGCTAGGTTAAAAGAATTGAGAACCACAATGGGACTAAGAGGATAAGTAGTTGTTGAGTGGGGGTGTTGGAATAATACATATTAATCTGTATGTGTATTGCAACAACTACTGTGCTGTTTCATATGTTGTGCATATTGTGAGGTTGTTAACAAAGTTTAGTTAAAAAAAAACTCCCACAGACAGGATGCCCCCTCCTTCTCTTCCTGTGTTGTTGTTATATATCTGATTTGATTTCCTCATGCTGCAGTAACACCAGACTCCATGCTGTGCCTATGCTGGATATGAATAAACCTACATTCTGTGTTCTAAACTCTGGATGTCACGCGGATTAATCCTCTGCTAACAGAAAGTGAGTAGATGGTGATGAGGTAGGGGGAGAGGGGAGGTTGTGAAGTTAGATAGGGAGCAGAGACGGGTGAAGATAAGGTCTAATGTATTTCCGTCTGTGTGGGTGGCTGAGGAGGAACATTGAGTAAGTTCAAAAGATAAAGTAAGACACAGGAGTTTGGAGGCTGCTGACTGGAGGGTGTCAGTAGGGATGCTGAAGTCACCCATTATGATAGTGGGAATGTCAGCGGAAAGAAAGTGAAGAAGCCAGGTGGAGAATTAGTCAATATAGGTAGTGGCCGGGCCCGGAGGTCGGTATATGACGGCCACTTGGAGGTAGAATAGATGCGGACAGAGTGGACTTCAAAAGAGAAGATAAGGGAGGTTAGAGGTGGGATTGGATTAAAGGTGCAGTTGGTAGAAAGAAGAAGACCCACTCCTCCGCCATGTATGTTGCCAAGGAGAAGAGTGTGGGCAAAGTGGAGGCCATCATAACACAGCGGAGCAAGGGAGGCAGTGTTGGAGGGTGTCAGCCATGTTTCGGTGAGGCCCAGGAAGGAGAAATTGTGAGAGGTAAGGAGGTCATGAATCACATGGAGCTTATTACAGACAGAGTGGGCATTTCAGAGTGCTCCAGAGAGAGGGAGCAGAGGGGTGGTCGTCAAGGACACAGGTTTTACATAGGAGAGATTGCGGTAATTCATATTAGGATGAGAGCGATAAGAGGGGGAATAAATGGGAAGTATCAGATGTGGGCAGGCTGACATTATGGGGAGGCAAACAAAGCAAATGCCTGGGGCCCCCACTCCCTCAGGGGCCCCCAGTGGGGGCATAATGGTTGCGGTCACACTGGGGGCTGTGTTGGGGGCTCCTTTCCAATTATCAATGAGACAGGAGCTACGTCGTTCCTGCACTCTCAATAGAAACGGCCAGGCAGCGCTCCATCCCCTCCAGCCCCTGCCAGTGACTTTGGTCTGAGACTGAGCTAGTTTTTTCTGCGCATGTGACAGGATGCTGAAGGAATCAGGTGAGGCGCTGACACGTACAAGTGTGTGAGGCAAAACCTGTGCCTCGTCCCAGCACTGCAGCCTCTGTCTGTTCCCTCTGACTCCCAGCTCATGGTCCGTGACTTGAAGCTTATCTTTTAATGTTCCATGCTATTATGGACAACAGCAAGATATCTTACTGAAAAGTGCAGCCGGCATTCCAGGCTGTGCGGTGGGCTGCCTTTTCTGCAATATATCTTAGTGGAAACTGTCAGACTGATGTCAGCTGAGCTCACCAAGCAGAAAACACTTTGGTAACTAGTAGCTGATGGAGCGGGGATGAGGGAGGCTGGGAGATAGGAGAGTGGGGGGTTGTCAGCAGGCTCGGACAGGCCTGGCGGGGTGCCAGGAAATTTCCCGGTGGGCCCCGGCCCCCTGCAGAGAAGGCAGAGGAGAATTTAAAAAAAAAAAAGGAAAAAAAAAGTGGTCGCGGGCCCTTTAAGGGCGCGCGCACACACTCTCACCGCCGCCGCGATGCCCAGAACAGTAGCGGGAGTGGCCTGGGAGCAGGAGAGCCGAAGAGCAGAGCAGGGGCTGTACTGCAGCGTCACATTTAGCAGACAGGGCCGCACGTCTGCTGAAAGTGACGTCACAGCGCGCCCTGCACTGCAGTCTTCCGCCTTAGGAGCGCTTCTGTACTGTACAGATTGTGTAATATAGTGTGTGTTTGTATGAATTTTTATGTATATGCTGCCTGCCTGTGTGTGTATATGCCTGTGTGTGTGTGTGTATATATCCCTGTGTATGTGTATATGCCTGTGTGTACAGTCATGGCCAAAAGTTTTGAGAATGACACCAAAATTATATTTTCCCATGATCTGCTGGCCTCTGGTTTTTATTAGTGTTTGTCTGATGTTTATATCACATACAGAAATATAATTGCAATCATATTATGAGTACAAATAGGTTATATTGACAGTTAGAATGAGTTAATGCAGCAAGTCAATATTTGCAGTGTTGCCCCTTCTTCTTCAAGACCTCTGTAATTCTCCCTGGCATGCTCTCAATCAACTTTTGGACCAAATCCTGACTGATAGCAGTCCATTCTTGCATAATCAATGCTTGCATTTTGCCAGAATTTGTTGGTTTTTGTTTGTCCACCCGTCTCTTGATGATTGACCACAAGTTCTCAATGGGATTAAGATCTGGGGAGTTTCCAGGCCATGGACCCAAAATCTCTATGTTTTGTTCCATAAGCCATTTTGTTATCACCTTTGCTTTATGGCAAGGTGCTCCATCATGCTGGAAAAGGCATTTTTGGGCGCCAAACTGCTCTTGGACGGTTGGGAGAAGTTGCTCTTGGAGGACATTCTGGTACCATTCTTTATTCATGGCTGTGTTTTTAGGCAAGACTGTGAGTGAGCCGATTCCCTTGGCTGAGAAGCAACCCCACACATGAATGGTTTCAGGATGCTTTACAGTTGGCATGAGACAAGACTGGTGGTAGCGCTCACCTCTTCTTCTCCGAATAAGCTGTTTTCCAGATGTCCCAAACAATCGAAAAGGGGATTCATCAGAGAAAATGACTTTGCCCCAGTCCTCAGCAGTCCACTCCCTGTACCTTTTGCAGAATATCAGTCGGTCCCTGATGTTTTTTCTGGAGAGAAGTGGCTTCTTTGCTGCCCTCCTTGGAACCAGCCCTTGCTCAAAGAGTCTCCGCCTCACAGTGCGTGCAGAAGCACTCACATCAGCCTGCTGCCATTCCTGAGCAAGCTCGGCACTGCTGGTAGTCCGATCCCGCAGCTGAAACAGTTTTAAGATACGGTCCTGGTGCTTGCTGGTCTTTCTTGGGTGCCCTGGAGCCTTTTTGACATGCTTCTCCTTGAAGTTCTTGATGATGCGATAGATTGTTGACTGAGGTGCAATCTTTGTAGCTGCGATACTCTTCCCTGTTAGGTCATTTTTGGGCATTGCAATGATGGCTGCACATGTTTCTTTAGAGATAACCATGGTTAACTGAAGAGAAACAATGATACCAAGAACCAGCCTCCTTTTAAAGTGTCCAGTGATGTCATTCTTACTTAATCATGACTGATTGATCGCCAGCCCTGTCCTCATCAACACCCACACCTGAGTTAATGGATCAATCACTAAAACGATGTTAGCTGCTCCTTTTAAGGCAGGACTGCAATGATGTTAAAATGTGTTTTGGGGGTTAAAGTTCATTTTCTGGGCAAATATTGACTTTGCAAGTACAGTAATTGCTGTTAAGCTGATCAATCTTTGACATTCAGGAGTATATGCAAATTGCCATTACAAAAAATGAAGCAGTAAACTTTGGAAAAATTACTATTTGTCTCATTCTCAATACTTTTGGCCATGACTGTATGTGTATATGCCTGCGTGTGTGTATATTCCTGTGTGTGTGTATATGCCTGCATTTGTGTGTGTATATGCCTGTGTGTGTACAGTGTGTGTATATGCCTGCCTTCATGTGTGTGTGTGTATGCCTGCATGTGTGTACAGTGTGTGTGTATATGCCTGCATGTGTGTGTGTATATATACCTGCATGTGTGTGTATATGCCTGCATGTGTGTGTGTGTATGCCTGCATGTGTGTGTGTGTATATGCCTGCTTGTGTGTGTGTATGTATGCCTGCATGTGTGTGTGTGTATATGCCTGCATGTGTGTGTGTGTGTATATGCCTGCATGTATGTGTGTTTGTGTATGCCTGCATGTGTGTGTGTGTATATGCCTGCATATGTGTGTGTGTGTGTATATGCCTGCTTGTGTGTGTGTGTATGTATGCCTGCATGTGTGTGTGTGTATATGCCTGCATGTGTGTGTGTATATGCCTGCGTGTGTGTGTGTGTATATGCCAGCATGTGTATGTATTTGAGTGCCTGCATGCCTACGTGTATATGTGTCTTCACACGTTTGTGCGTGCTTCCCTGCTTGTCTGCATTTTTGTGTGTGATTGTCTGAGTGTGTCTGTGCATGATTGCGTGTGCATTTCTGTGTGTGCTTGCCTGCGTGTGTACGTGTCCCCATTTCTGTGGGTATGTGTATCTGCGTGTGTATATTAGGGCTCTTTCACATGTCCTGATATTTACGGGACTGGAGATATGTGTCCACCTGTGTGTCATCCGTGTGACACATACCAGTGCTTGGGAATCAGTGTACAGTTAACGCTGTTCCCAAGAGACGGGTGCTGAGCGCTTGCCCTCATCATGGATGCCTGCCGGCACTGCGATCAGCAGCAGCAGGGTCAATGATGAGAGTAGTAGTCAACTCCCGCCGTGTCCAACTGTAAAAATAGGAATAAAATTAAAAAATCCTTGTACTCACCTCTCCTAAGTGTCACCCGCTGTAATCTGTGCGAGCGCTCACGCCGAAGAGAATGACTTCTGCAGCGAGCGGGCCTCGGAGCTGCACTCAGTGATTGACAGGGCACCGCTTGTTGAGCGCAGCTCCGGGGTCCACTCGCTGCAGGAGTCATTCTCCTCGGCGTGAGTGCTCGCACGGATTACAGCGGGTGACTCTTAGGAGAGGTGAGTATAAGGATTTTTTTTATTTTATTCCTATTTTTACAGTTGGACACTGCTGGAGTAGACTACTACTCTCATCATTGACCCTGCTGCTGCTGATCGCAGCGCCAGCAGGGATCTATGATGAGGGCAGCGCTCAGCACCCAGTGCTTGGGAAGAGCACTAACTGTCATCAGTGTGCGGGACGTTTTGCGGCCTGTGCAGCAGGTAAAAAACAGACATGTCAACGTGTTTTGCCCATGGACACCACATGGTCTGTGGAAAGTGGAAACACACTGACGTGTGCACATTCATTTGAATGGGTCTACGTGTACCAGTGTCTGTGGTACATGAGGAAACTGTCACCGCATGTACTGACGTGTGAAAGAGCCCTTAGTATGTGTCTGTGTGCGCTTGTTTTCGTGTGTGTAAGCGCGCTTCTGCATGTCTGTGTGGTCTTCCGATGATTTATTATATTTGGGGAGAGAAATTTTAGGAGACAAAATGGGGAGATGTGTGAAGAAACGGTATGGTGAACTAGAGGGGTGGGAATGAGTGCAGGAACAGAATGGGGAAGGGGGATGTATAAGGAAACAGTATGGAGAGTGGGGGAATAGTGTGAGGAGATAGTATGGAGAGAGAAAAGTGTGATGTGACACAGCACAGAGACTAGGTAGTGAGGGGGAAGGTATAGAGATGCGGCAGTATAGGGGAAACAGTGTGAGGGCACAGAAAGGAGGTAACAGTATGCTGAGGAGGTGGAGTGTGATGAAGGGGCACAGTATAGAGACTGGGTAGTATAGGGGGGACACAGTGTGAGAGGACAGTGTGAAGAGGGGGCCCAGTAAGGTAAGGAGAGGACAGTGTGGAGAGCATGTACCATAAGAGTGGTAGAGTGTATGTCATATTTTGTGCAGGGAGCATTGTAAGAGTTAGGTTTATTTAGGGGCTCAGTGTAGATATTTTTATTCAGGAGCATCATAATGACACTGCTATCTTTAAGGGCATCATGTTGGGATGTGCTGCAGAAGACCGGAGAAGATGGAAGTCTGCAGAGACGAGCTGTGGAACTCATCATGGAGTCTGGACAAGAGGAAGAACAGAAAGAGAACGACTCTAATCAGAGAAGCCGTCTCAGGTAAGATACCTGCATGTAAATGTTCATTTGTGATCCTGCCTGTGTCTCATCAGTAATGTGGTTCCTGTATGGTCTGCAGTCTGATGATGACTGATAACTCCCAGTATCTCTATTGTTAATTACATACTGGGAGTTGTAGGTTTATGCGATACAAAGATATATGGGTCTGACCTGACATTACAATTGATGGTGGTTCAGATGATGTATTCGTGTACTGATGTGTTTGTGCGCGTCTGCGTGTTTGTGCGCGTCTGCGTATCTGGAATAATATGTATTTTTGTAAGATGCGTGTATGTAACTGTGCATTGTGGTGTGTAATAACATTCATATGCTTGAGGCACCTTTACTAAATCTGTTAGGACTCACTCACATGTGTTAGGGAATTCCATTTGTCTTTCCACATTTAGGAACAGACAAGTGAAATATGCTAACCCTGACAAAACTGTCACCATAGGGATGTGCTTTATGGACACGGGTTCAGGAGCTGAGCCTGCTCCATACTGGGCAGATGTCGGCTGTGTTACATAGCCGGCGTCTGCCTGTAACAGCAGTGATCAGAGCTCGCCTTGATTGCTGCTGTTTTGAGTATTTAAGTGCCCTTGTCAATCACTGACAGCGGCATTTAGATAGCACAATGGCCGGTGCATGCAGTCACCTGTTCCCTTCAGCCCCCTGTGACGCAGTTGCAGGTTGCTGATGGGTTGCCAGTAGTGCTGAGTGCGCGTGGTCGGATAAGAGACATTACAGTCACCGCGAGCTACAAAGTGCTGCAATAACGTCAGGCACCTTAATTGTGACACTTCCATGGAGCCCAACCTCAGGCTGAGCGTTATTGAATGACTAACATGGCAGCAACACCTGGCAACTAGTGCTGAGTGAGTGTGGTTGGATAAGGTGTGATCCCAGCATGCTCAGGTGTTATCTGAGTATCTTGTAGTGCTCTGCTAATATGCTCGAGTCCCCGGGGTAGCATGTTTTGCGGCGGTAGACAGAAGCAACACATGCAGGGATTACCTAACAAACAGGCAATTCCTGCATGTGTTGCGTCTGTCTACTGCCGCAAAACATGCTACCCCGGGGACTCGAGCATATTAGCAGAGCACTACAAGATACTCAGATAACACTTGAACATGCTGGGATCACACCTTATCCGACCACACTCACTCAGCACTAGTTGCCAGGTGTTGCTTCCATGTTAGTCATTCAATGAAGCTCAGCCTGAGGTTGGGCTCCATAGAAGATGTCACAATCAAGGTGCCGGACGTTATTGCAGCACCCTCACTTTGTAGTTCGTGGTGACTGTAATGTCTCCCTCCTTGCACCGACCCAATAACAGGAAGCGAGTGGCGGCAGGGAGAATAAAATGTAATTTTCTCTGTGTAGCCAATGCTTTTCCAATAAGCCGTCTAACTAGGCTTTACACCCTATTTACCTGCAGATTACCCTTTTATCTGCAGATAAATAGCGTTTTTCAAGGTGACAAGTTACCATTAAAGGGACTCTGGCAGTACGGAATGACTGTTCGAATATAGTCCTGCAACTTGGTGCTCCACAGCGCGGCCAATCATGTAATTATAGAACATTATAGAAAAGCATAACAAGTAATAAAACCGTTTATGGTGGGCTGTAGTGTGGGCCCCTAGAGTCAGTTCCCCTGGTGGGCCCTAGCCACCCCAGTCCGACCCTGGTTGTCAGCCTGCAGAATCACATCAAGTGTGTGATGACAGGGGGAGCATCTGGAGCAGTTCAAATTTGTTGAAGAGGTCCTGTTTACTGTGCTTATTACACAATAAGAAGATTTGATAAGTCCTGGGCGGGAGATTTAAAGGGAACCTGTCACCAGAAAAAGCACTATTAACCTGCAGATATGGGGTCAATCATCAGGGTAATAGCGTTACTAACCTGCCTGGTGCCTGCACTTAGCTTAACGCTGCGAGGAGAAAATGAACTTCATTCCTTCCAGCAGTGTTCCAGTTTCAGTCACGGGGCGGTGCCGGCGCGGTTTCAGTCACCGGTCTGAAAATACAGAGCAGTGGCTGTAACTGCGCCCCCGGCCCTGACTGACAGTCGCTCTGCATTGGGGCCGGCTGTCAGTCAAGGCCAGGGGCACGGTACTGTAAACTCAGATCGGTGACTGATCCTGTGCCCCCATGACTGAAACTGAACGTTGCTGGAGTGAATAAAGGACATTTTCTCCCCATAGCGTTCTGATATGTGTGGGCACCGGGCAGGTTAGTAACGCTATTAACCTGCAGATTAAGCCTATATCTGCAGATTAATAGCGTTTTTTTCTGGTGACAGGCTCTCTTTACAATACCCAGCTGACTTGACTTGAGCAACCAATAGTTGCTGTAGAGGGTGAGGGGAGGAGCGCAGAACCACTGTGCAGAAAGGAGACCAGCCATTGGCAGCATTTCTCAAAGGTGCACAAAGAAAAGTTTAGTATTTTGTTGTGTCATATTCAACCTCAGGTAATGGATTTAAAGGGGTTGTCAACTACTAGGGAACCCCCTCTCAAAGGGTTTATCTAGAATTATATTAATTTTTTACTATGGGCATAAGTGCTGACAGGCAGGTGGTTACTAACTACCTGCCTATTCTACCCAGCGCAGATCTCTCCTAGCACAGAGTGGTCACAGACCATTCCTGACGATCATTCTGAGACTTCCGCTGACGTCACATTGTCGCAACAGCTTCTCTTCCGCTCTGTAGCCAGGGTGTAACTGCTGATGTCATGCTGACAGCCAGCTCCTCGCTGCCTCATTGCGGGGAGCCGTCTCTCAATTAGCATGATGTTGACAGTCACATCCTGGCAACAGAGCAGCCCAAGTTACACCACTGACACCAAACATCTACCGCAAAAACTACATAATAGCTCTGCGTTATCAATACAGTTGTTGGGACTGCTTAAGGATCTTTGATGACACCACAGTCGTAACCATGATATCATCACAGGTCCTGTACTGTGCAGGAGTTTAGAAGAAGTGAAGAGGAAGAGACAGACTCGTAAGTATTGTGCATATATACAGTACAGACCAAAAGTTTGGACACACCTTCTCATTTAAAGATTTTTCTGTATTTTCATGACTATGAAAATTGTACATTCACACTGAAGGCATCAAAACTATGAATTAACACATATGGAATTATATACTTAACAAAAAAGTGTGAAACAACTGAAAATATGTCTTATATTCTAGGTTCTTCAAAGCAGCCACCTTTTGCTTTGATGACTGCTTTGCACACTCTTGGCATTCTCTTGATGAGCTTCAAGAGGTAGTCACCGGAAATGGTCTTCCAACAATCTTCAAGGAGTTCCCAGAGATGCTTAGCACTTGTTGGCCCTTTTGCCTTCACTCTGCGGTCCAGCTCACCCCAAACAATCTCGATTGGGTTCAGGTCTAGTGACTGTGGAGGCTAGGTTATCTGGCGTAGCACCCCATCACTCTCCATCTTGGTCAAATAGCCCTTACACAGCCTGGAGGTGTGTTTGGGGTCATTGTCCTGTTGAAAAATAAGTGATGGTCCAACTAAACGCAAACCGGATGAAATAGCATGCCGCTGCAAGATGCTGTGGTAGCCATACTGGTTCAGTATGCCTTCAATTTTGAATAAATCCCCAACAGTGTCATCAGCAAAGCACCCCCACACCATCACACCTCCTCCTCCATGCTTCACGGTGGAAACCAGGCATGTAGAGTCCATCCGTTCACCTTTTCTGCGTCGCACAAAGACACGGTGGTTGGAACCAAAGATCTTAAATTTGGACTCATCAGAGCAAAACACAGATTTCCACTGGTCTAATGTCCATTTCGTCTGTTCTTTAGCCCAAACAAGTCTATTCTGCTTGTTGCCTGTCCTTAGCAGTGGTTTCCTAGCAGCTATTTTACCATGAAGGCCTGCTGCACAAAGTCTCCTCTTAATAGTTGTGGAAACGATGTGTCTGCTGCTAGAACTGTGTGTGGCACTGACCTGGTCTCTAATCTGAGCTGCTGTTAACCTGCGATTTCTGAGGCTGGTGACTCGGATAAACTTATCCTCAGAAGCAGAGGTGACTCTTGGTCTTCCTTTCCTGGGGCGGTCCTCATGTGAGCCAGTTTCTTTGTAGCACTTGATGGTTTTTGCAACTGCACTTGGGGACACTTTCAAAGTTTTCCCAATTTTTCGCACTGACTGACCTTCATCTCTTAAAGTAATGATGGCAACTCGTTTTTCTTTACTTAGCTGCTTTTTTCTTGCCATAATACAAATTCTAACAGTCTATTCAGTAGGATTATCAGCTGTGTATCCACCAGACTTCTGCACAACACAACTGATGGTCCCAACCACAATCATAAGGCAAGAAATCCCACTTATTAAACCTGACAGGGCACACCTGTGAAGTGAAAACCATTGTTGGAAGACCATTTCCAGTGATAACCTCTTGAAGCTCATCAAGAGAATGCCAAGAGTGTGTAAAGCAGTCATCAAAGCAAAAGGTGGCTACTTTGAAGAACCTGGAATATAAGACATATTTTCAGTTGTTTCACACTTTTTGTTAAGTATATAATTCCACATGTGTTAATTCATAGTTTTGATGCCTTCAGTGTGAATGGACAATTTTCATAGTCATGAAAATACAGAAAAATCTTTAAATGAGAAGGTGTTTCCAAACTTTTGGTCTGTACTGTATATATATGTGCTTAATAAATATATATATATATAAACACAAGTCTATATCTATGTGCTCATATATACAGTGGGGAAAATAAGTATTTGATACATTGCTGATTTTGCAAGTTTTCCCACCTACAAAGAATGAAGAGGTCTGTAATTTTTATCGCGGGTACACTTCAACTGTGAGAGACAGAATATAAAAAGTAATCTAGAAAATCAGACTGTATGATTTTTACATTTTTACATAATTAATTTGTATATTATTGCTTGAAATAAGTATTTGATATAATAGAAAAACTGAACTATGTGTATGTAGCATCCACAGTTATAAATCCCGGCAGCACAGACAAAAGTTAATAAGTGTAAAGATTGGCAATTGCCCAATGAATGAGCAAAATGCTGCTCATTCATCGGGTGATTGGATTGTTTATGGCAGAACCAAAATCATTATTCTCAGCAGCACATCACTAGTAATTGTTCATCACTGTTCATCATGCGCTCATCATTGTTAGTCAGCCTGTCTAAAGACGCCAATATCAAGCACAGAACGACTTGACAATTGCACTCGCTTAACGGCCTGAACTCTGTGCATGTAAATGCAACTGAAATGTTTCTGTGTGATGGTACAATATATGAGCGTTTGGTGCCCCACTTTAAACTTTTGCCCAGGGCCCCACTTTGGCTAAAACCGGCCCTGGATGTGGGGGGAACAGGATTGGAAGATATGTCGCCTGCAGTGAGGAGAAGCAGAGAGAGGTAGAGCAGGTGGGAGAAGGAGAGTGACTGTTTTTTCATGTTTTAGTAGGATAGATCTGAGGTTGAAGAGCAGTATGGCAGATGAGGACAGGTGTGGAGATAAGAGGGAAGGAGAGATAATTATTTGGTTAGAGGGTGCTGAGGTTTGGGGATAGCGAAGGATACTGAGGATTAGTGGAGCCAAAACTGTGAGCATATGTAAGCATGTTGAAGGAGTAGGAGTAGGTTAAAAGAAAAGCTAGGTACATGTAATAAGCAGTGCTTACTGTTCCCTTCTGGTTTATTCCTGGTATACAGTGGGTACGGAAAGTATTCAGACCCCTTTAAATTTTTCACTCTTTGTTTCATTGCAGCCATTTGGTAAATTCTAAATAGTTCATATTTTACTCATTAGAGTACACTCTGCACCCCATCTTGACTGAAAAAAAAACAGAAATATAGAAATTTTTGCAAATTTATTAAAAAGAAAAATTTAAATATCACATGGTCATAAGTATTCAGACCCTTTGCTCAGACACTCATATTAAAGTCACATGCTGTAACATACCTGGCGGCGTCCTTGCATGGTGGTCCATCTCCCACTGTGCAAGAGGGCGCACTTGATCTCCTGTCCAGAATGTCTCTCTGGCTTCCCTCCATGCTGTCTGTTTGTGTCTGTTTCTGCTGCTTAAGGGCGGCGCCCGATCACTTCCTGCCTTTTGTACCTGCTGTGGGTCACACCCCTTGTGCGTCCTCAGCCTATTGCTGTCTGTCACTTGGTATATAGCTCAGCAGCTCCCTTCTATCCCTGCCTGAGCATAGTGTTTCCTTCAGTGTGTGCTTGCACTCTGAAGGTGCCAGGTCCCGTCTCTTGTCTCCTGCTTTTTGTATCAGTTCCCGTGTCTGAACTGAGTCCTGTATGTCTCCTGCTTTGCGGTATCAGCTCCCGTGTCTGAACTGTGTCCTGTATGTCTCCTGCTTTGCGGTATCAGCTCCCGTGTCTGAACTGAGTCCTGTATGTCTCCTGCTTTGCGGTATCAGCTCCCGTGTCTGAACTGACTCCTTTCTGTGTTCTCTTGTCTGTCCTGTCTGAACACGCTCCTAGCCTGTTCCTCTCGCCTTCTAGTGGCCGATTTCCTAGACCCGCTCCTGTGTCTGGTCTGTCCTGTCTGAACACGCTCCTTGCCTGTTCGTTCCGCCTTCTAGTGGCCGATTTCCTAGACCCGCTCCTGCGTCTGGTCTGTCCTGTCTGAACACGCTCCTTGCCTGTTCGTTCCGCCTCTCTGGGGGCCGTATTCCCAGACCCGCTCCTGTATCCCTCTGCAGTGTCGGTCTCCTCCGTACACTCAGTTCCAGTCTGAACTCTCTCCTGTCCTTTACCTGTTTTGCCTCTATGTCCGTTCCCTTCCTTTTTCTGCAGAGTCTGAACTCGTACCTAACTCCTGCTTGTTGTCTCTGCAAGTACTGTGTGAGTATCTGGCTCTGTCTTTCCCTTCCTGTCTGTTCCGTGTGTACAGAGCCCTGTCCTCCCTGCTCAGCCTTGTCTGCACTCTAGCTGTGCTTGCCTGTAACCCTCTGCCTGTATTGTTCCTGAGTCCCGGTGTGTACTGGGTCCTATCCCGCCTGTGTTCCTACCTGCTAGTGCCTCCCTGTCTGCACTCTAGCTGTGCTTGCCTTTACCCCCCTGCCTGCATACCCGCCTGC
Source organism: Phyllobates terribilis (assembly GCF_046119375.1). Lineage (NCBI taxonomy): Eukaryota > Metazoa > Chordata > Amphibia > Anura > Dendrobatidae > Phyllobates > Phyllobates terribilis. The sequence continues at coordinate 12,291,053 of NW_027362796.1, forward strand.
CTGCATACCAGTCGTGCCTGCCTATACCCTCCAGTCTGTGTGCCAGCCTACCAGCCTGTTCCTGTATTTCCCTGTGTGGGTCAACAGCCGTGTCCGGGGTCTGTCCTGGAGTAGCACCTGGTCCCTCTGCTCGGTTCCTCCTTGGTGCACTGGCGTCGTATGCCGTCGTGCGACCCTGGTCGGATCGGGTGAATACTTAGTCACGCCCCTCCAGGCTTTCACTCTCCGGCACGGTCCAGTGGAATCACTACCAATCACACGCACACGCCGCTTAGCCCGGGCGTGTGCATAACAGCATGCTCAGGCCATGGTTCCCGTTGAGCCCCACGGCCTTCGCTCTTTGAGAAGTTTTTCCAGCGAATACATGCATTAAAATAAAATAAATAAATTTTTTTCCCCCTTTAGCTGAGTTCCAGGCGAATTACGCACCCGTCCAGATGGATCTATCAGCCCTCGTTCCTGCGGATCCGCCACGTTACTATGGGGATCCAAGACAGTGTCGTGCATTTGTGGAGCAATGCATGCTACACTTTAAGGCCTACCCTCTCTATTTTCCTTCCGATTGGGCTAAAGTGGCCTTTATGATTGACTACCTAGCGGGTGATGCCTTGAAATGGGTCACCCCCCTATGGGAAGCATGGGATCCTGTCATCCTTGACCTGCAGGCCTTCCTGGTGGCCTTTCGTATGGTCTTCGAGGACCCTAACTCTGAAGCCCCTGCTGAAGCTTCACTTCCCAATATCCCGGAGCAGCCCCGACGGGTAATGTGTGTGGGTAGCGCAATAGTCCTCCAGCCCAATGAGACTACTGCCCATCCAGAATCCTCACAGGGTGACTACGCTTTCCGGAATACTTCTCTCAACCTCAAGAGGCAGTCCAGACGTGCTAGACTTAGAGGCAAGCCGTCACGCCAGGGTCTGTCCTCCCTGAGACCTCCTGACCCCAACCTTGAAGTCCCTACTGAAGCTTCATCTCCCTGTATCCCGGAGAAACCCCAATGGGTAATGTGCGTGGGTAGTGCACCAGTTCTCCTGGCCGAAGAGACTTCTGCCCATCCAGACTCCACACAGGAGAACTTCCTGCACCCGGCATCAGATGCTTCTTTCTCTTTAACCGGTGTGCATGTCCAAGGATGCTCCAAAGCTGTGGTTACCTCAGAGTCTGTGCACCTCTACTACCTGGCGGAGGATCCCCTGTTGCCTCCTGAACCCTCCGGGATACCACTCGATGACAAATGGAGAGAGACTTCTCTACTCCCGGTACTCAATACTTTGTCCGCTTCGTCCTGTGAGCCTGACAATGGGTACCCCAAAGTGGTAGTTACCTCCGAGTCTCTACACCCCTCCGACCAGGCGGAGGATCTCCAGTTGTCTCCTGAACCCTTCGGGGTGCTACCTGGTAGCGAAAGGACAGAGACTCTCCTATACTCTGTACCTGATACCTCGCTCGCTTCGTCCAGTGAGTCCAACTTAGTGTACTCCGAAGCAGAGGTTACTCCTGAGTCTCTACACCCCTCCGACCAGGCGGAGGACCTCCAGTTGTGTTCAGAATCCTTCGGGGTGCCACCTGGTGGTGAATGGACAGAGACTTTCCTATATCCTGGATCTGATACCTCGCTTGCTTCGTCCAGTGAGTCCGACCTAGTGTACTCTGAAGCAGAGGTTACCCGTGAGTCTCTACACCCCTCTGACCAGGCGGAGGACCGCCAGCTGTCTCCAGAACCCTTCGGGGTGCCACCTGGTGGTGAATGGACAGAGACTTTCCTATACTCGGTACCCGATACCTCGCCTGCTTCCTCCAGTGAGTCCGACCTAGTGTACTCTGAAGCAGAGGTTACTCCTGAGTCTCTACACCCCTCCGACCAGGCGGAGGACCTCCAGTTGTGTTCAGAATCCTTCGGGGTGCCACCTGGTGGTGAATGGACAGAGACTTTCCTATATCCTGGATCTGATACCTCGCTTGCTTCGTCCAGTGAGTCCGACCTAGTGTACTCTGAAGCAGAGGTTACCCGTGAGTCTCTACACCCCTCTGACCAGGCGGAGGACCGCCAGCTGTCTCCAGAACCCTTCGGGGTGCCACCTGGTGGTGAATGGACAGAGACTTTCCTATACTCGGTACCCGATACCTCGCCTGCTTCCTCCAGTGAGTCCGACCTAGTGTACTCTGAAGCAGTTGTTTTCTCTGAGCCTCTGCACTCTTCTGACCCGGCGGAGGACCTCCAGTTGTTTCCTGAATCCTCCGGGATACCACCAGATAACAAAGAGACAGTGACTTTTCCTCATTATGTACCTGATAACCCGTCTATTTCTTCCTGTGAGCTTGACAAGATGTACCTCGAAGCAGAGATTACCCTTAAGTCTCTGTCCCCCTCCAACCCAGTGAACGACTGGTCCTCGAATTCCCTGCGGAAGATTCTGGCAGGCCTGAAGAAGAGGGGGCGTAAGGGGGGAGGTACTGTAACATACCTGGCGGCGTCCTTGCATGGTGGTCCATCTCCCACTGTGCAAGAGGGCGCACTTGATCTCCTGTCCAGAATGTCTCTCTGGCTTCCCTCCATGCTGTCTGTTTGTGTCTGTTTCTGCTGCTTAAGGGCGGCGCCCGATCACTTCCTGCCTTTTGTACCTGCTGTGGGTCACACCCCTTGTGCGTCCTCAGCCTATTGCTGTCTGTCACTTGGTATATAGCTCAGCAGCTCCCTTCTATCCCTGCCTGAGCATAGTGTTTCCTTCAGTGTGTGCTTGCACTCTGAAGGTGCCAGGTCCCGTCTCTTGTCTCCTGCTTTTTGTATCAGTTCCCGTGTCTGAACTGAGTCCTGTATGTCTCCTGCTTTGCGGTATCAGCTCCCATGTCTGAACTGTGTCCTGTATGTCTCCTGCTTTGCGGTATCAGCTCCCGTGTCTGAACTGAGTCCTGTATGTCTCCTGCTTTGCGGTATCAGCTCCCGTGTCTGAACTGACTCCTTTCTGTGTTCTCTTGTCTGTCCTGTCTGAACACGCTCCTAGCCTGTTCCTCTCGCCTTCTAGTGGCCGATTTCCTAGACCCGCTCCTGTGTCTGGTCTGTCCTGTCTGAACACGCTCCTTGCCTGTTCGTTCCGCCTTCTAGTGGCCGATTTCCTAGACCCGCTCCTGCGTCTGGTCTGTCCTGTCTGAACACGCTCCTTGCCTGTTCGTTCCGCCTCTCTGGGGGCCGTATTCCCAGACCCGCTCCTGTATCCCTCTGCAGTGTCGGTCTCCTCCGTACACTCAGTTCCAGTCTGAACTCTCTCCTGTCCTTTACCTGTTTTGCCTCTATGTCCGTTCCCTTCCTTTTTCTGCAGAGTCTGAACTCGTACCTAACTCCTGCTTGTTGTCTCTGCAAGTACTGTGTGAGTATCTGGCTCTGTCTTTCCCTTCCTGTCTGTTCCGTGTGTACAGAGCCCTGTCCTCCCTGCTCAGCCTTGTCTGCACTCTAGCTGTGCTTGCCTGTAACCCTCTGCCTGTATTGTTCCTGAGTCCCGGTGTGTACTGGGTCCTATCCCGCCTGTGTTCCTACCTGCTAGTGCCTCCCTGTCTGCACTCTAGCTGTGCTTGCCTTTACCCCCCTGCCTGCATACCCGCCTGCCTGCATACCAGTCGTGCCTGCCTATACCCTCCAGTCTGTGTGCCAGCCTACCAGCCTGTTCCTGTATTTCCCTGTGTGGGTCAACAGCCGTGTCCGGGGTCTGTCCTGGAGTAGCACCTGGTCCCTCTGCTCGGTTCCTCCTTGGTGCACTGGCGTCGTATGCCGTCGTGCGACCCTGGTCGGATCGGGTGAATACTTAGTCACGCCCCTCCAGGCTTTCACTCTCCGGCACGGTCCAGTGGAATCACTACCAATCACACGCACACGCCGCTTAGCCCGGGCGTGTGCATAACACATGCTGTCCATTTCCTTGTAATCCTCCTTGAGATGGTTCTACTCCTTCATTGGAGTCCAGCTGTGTTTAATTAACTGATAAGACTTGATTTGTAAAGGCACACCCCTGTCTATATAAGACCTAACAGCTCACAGTGCTTGTCAGACCAAATGAGAATCAAAGGAACTGCCCAAGGAGCTCAGAGACAAAATTGTGGCAAGGCACAGATCTGGCCAAGGTTACAAAAGAATTTCTGTATTACTCAATGTTCCTAAGGGCACAGTGGCCTCCATAATCCTTAAATGGAAGAAGTTTGGGACCACCAGAAGTCTTCCTAGACCTGGCCATCCAGCCAAACTGAGCAATCATGGGAGAAGAGACTTGGTGAGAGAGGTAAAGAAGAACCCCAAGATCACTGTGGCTGAGCTCCAGAGATGCAGTAGGGAGATGGGAGAAAGTTCCATAAAGTCAACTATCACTGCAGTCCTCCACCAGTCAAGGACTCCCAGACTATGAGAAATAAGATTCTCTGGTTTGATGAGATGAAGATAGAACTTTTTGGTGATAATTCTAAGCAGTATTTGTGGAGAAAACCAGGCACTGCTCATTACCTGCCCAATACAATCTCAACAGTGAAACATGGTGGTGGCAGCATTGCTATGGGGGTGTTTTTCAGCTGCAGGGACAGGATGACTGGTTGCAATTGAAGGAAACATGAATGTGGCCAAGTACAGAGATATCCTGGATGAAAACCTCTTCCAGAGTGCTCTTGACCTCAGACTTGGCCAAAGGTTCACCTTCCAACAAGACAATGACCCTAAGCACACAGCTAAAATAACAAAGGAGGGGTTTGAGAACCACTCTGTGACCATTCTTGACTAGCCCAGTCAGAGCCCTAACCTAAACCCAATTGAGCGTCTCTGGAAAGACCTGAAAATGGCTGTCCACCAACGTTCAGCATCCAACCTGACGGAACTTGAGAGGATCTGCAAGGAAGAATGGCAGAGGATCCCCAAATCCAGGAGTGAAAAACTTGTTGCACCATTCCGAAGAAGACTCATGGCTGTACTAATTCAAAAGGGTGCTTCTACTCAGTACTGAGCAAAGATTCTGAATACTTATGACCATGTGATATTTCAGTTTTTCTTTTTTAATAAACTTGCAAAAATGTCTACATTTCTGTTTTTTTCAGTCAAGATGGTGTGCAGAGTGTACTTTAATGAGTAAAATATGAACTATTTAGAATTTACCAAATGGCTGCAATGAAACAAAGAGTGAAAAATGTAAAGGGGTCTGAATACTTTCCGTACCCACTGTATTACTGCAGCACACTTACAGAGCAACACAGAATTCGTCACCAGACGTGTATCTACACATGTAAACCTACATAAGAGATATCACTAAAGAGAAGCGTGTTGTACCCCTAAGAAGATATCAAAACCAAAAAGAAGGGAATCCTAGTCAAATACCGCTCAATATATATAATGTTAATAAATATGGAGGAGACGGAGACCCAAACGAAAACAAAGGTTTGTTAAATATATAAACCATTTTATTGTACATCAATTATAAATATAATACCAATAATACAACAATACAAGGTAAGGGGGAGAAGTACAATTAAAAAACAGGGAGGATGGAAACAATCCCTGAATATAAGGATAGAACCAGATAATGAGGAGCTCCTGTGAGATGAAAAATGCTCTAGAGTTCTAGGGGCAAACACAATTAGGGCGGGCTAGTAATTACTGCAAACTGCGAGACTAAGAAATATGATGAATAGTCTATAAAAAACAGGAAAAATTATGAATATACCTGCAAAAGAAGTATACTAACAAGTAGAATATGCAAGCATATAATCCGGTATAATTAAATAAATTAAATACTAAAACCTCACAGCTAACTGACAATTATATAAGGTATAAATATCAGAGAGTTTAGCTGATCAATTGTGAGTGGCCGTAGTTTTAATAAGAACCCGGAAAAAAGGCTCGATGTTTATAATACGTTTTAACAGTACGCAAAATATAGGTGAAGCAACCCTGATGTTCTACAGCACTAGTGTCTTATAAGTGGCGTGCATTGCAGTCAGTTAAATAAATACATAGTAGAGAGCAGGAAGGCAAAACTTTAAACTTTGCCTGTATAATACCCCTGCAATATCTATATAATAATCAGAAGTTGGTCAAAAGACGAGATGGCCGCAGTAGATGCTAATCCCCAATATGGGGTGCAGGTGAAAATAATGAAGCCAATTAACCCTGGTAGATATAATCATAACAAGAGCATAAAGACATAAACATATGATGGTATCAGGAGAGCCCGAAGATAATCAGTCATAAAGTATGTGCACCAGTACCATGTCTCACGAGAAGCACAGGAGCATCCAGATGGTGTGTGTGAGCCTCGACATGCATTTCACCAACTGCGGCCTCGTCAGGCTCTCCGGACACCGTCATATGTTTATGTCCTTATGCTTTTGTTATGATTATATCTAGCAGTGTTGCTAGATATAATGCTATGATTTAACAAAAAAAAAAACCTGGCCTCCTCCACCCCTTAATAGCCAGCCATCACACACCTTATTTCCCCCGTCGCCCAGTACAGCTCAATGAGTTGTTATGGAGGAGGGGGAAAAGTGTAACTATAGTCACAGGTAAATGTAATTATTTTACATAGCAAAGCAATACAGCTTTAAATGCTATGATTTAAAAAAAAAAATCTGGCCTTCTTCCACCCCTTAATAGCCAGCCATCACACACCTTATTTCTCCGTCACCCAGGACAGCTCAATGAGTTGATATAGAGGAGGGGGAAAAGTGTAACTATAGTCACCAGTAGTCACCGGTAAATATAATTTTTTTTACATAGCAATGAAATATAGCTTTAAATGCTATGATTTAAAAAAAAAAAAAACTGGCCTCCTTCCACCCCTTAATAGCCAGCCATCACACACCTTATTTCCCCGTCGCCCAGGACAGCTCAATGAGTTGTTATAGAGGAGGGGGAAAAGTGTAACTATAGTCACCGGTAGCCACCGGTAAATATAATTATTTCACACAGCAAAGCAATATAGCTTTAAATGCTATGATTTAAAAAAAAAAAAAAAAAAAAACTGGCCTCCTTCCACCCCTTAATAGCCAGCCATCTCACACCTTATTTCCCCGTCGCCCAGGACAGCTCAATGAGTTGTTATGGAGGAAGGGGAAAAGTGTAATTATAGTCACCGGTAGTCACCGGTAAATATAATTATTTTACATAGCAAAGCAATATAGCTTTAAATGCAATGATTAAAAAAAAAAAAAAAAAAAAAACTGGCCTCCTTCCACCCCTTAATAGCCAGCCATCTCACACCTTATTTCCCCGTCGCCCTGGACAGCTCAATGAGTTGTTATGGAGGAGGGGGAAAAGTGTAACTATAGTCACCGGTAGTCACCGGTAAATATAATTATTTTACATAGCAAAGCAATATAGCTTTCAATGCTATGATTTAAAAAAACAAACCAAAAAAAAAAAACTGGCCTCCTTCCACCCCTTAATAGCCAGCCATCTCACACCTTATTTCCCCGTCGCCCAGGACAGCTCAATGAGTTGTTATGGAGGAGGGGGAAAAGTGTAACTATAGTCACCGGTAGTCACCGGTAAATATAATTATTTTACATAGCAAAGCAATATAGCTTTAAATGCTATGATTTATAAAAAAAAAAAAACTGGCCTCCTTCCACCCCTTAATAGCCAGCCATCTCACACCTTATTTCCCCGTTGCCCAGGACAGCTCAATGAGTTGTTATGGAGGAAGGGGAAAATTGTAATTATAGTCACCGGTAGTCACCGGTAAATATAACTAGAATATTTTTTCTCTTATGTACTATATACATAGCGTAACACTATACATATAGTATCATAAGGCTCTTATTGTCAGGGGCATGTAGTGTGCATGGTATTCCCAGGCACACCATAATGCCACACATAAAAGTCCCTACTGGGCACTTACCTCCCTTGCCTCATCCATCTTTATGGCCATCCTTTTGAACAGGAATATCTTCTGTGTTCTTCTGGGGTCCTGATCCTGGCTTGAGTCCTGACACGCTTATTTCTTGCTTGTCCAGGTCCTGCTTGCCCTTCCGGATCTTCTTATTTTGATGTTCTTCTTGGGGTTTAGGAAGACAGCTTGCTCTGATGATATTAAAGAGCCGGTGGATGGTTTGGGGTTTTCCAGCTGATGTTGGTAAATGAAAACCCCGTGAACAAGGCCTGGTGGTCTGCTGAGAGGGCTGAGTTGTTAGCCTCTGCTGCTTCCAGAATTTGAAGATTGAATGGTCTGGAGCTGCGCTGGATGTTACTTGGCTATAAGAGAAAAAGAAAACACAAGAAGGTGATTACATAAGAACAGTATATAGTAAAGTTCAGGAAAGCTAGAGGCTCTCTACATATGTCAACCAATGATCGGCAGATTTTGTCACTATCTGCTGATCATTTAACATGTATGGGGGCTTACAATCTCACCACTGACAAATCAGCGACCTTCACTGTTATTAGTAATCTGACGAATTTGGAAAAAGTGATTAAAGCTATGTGAAACTATTCATAAATGAGTCTGTATAAAACATCTCCTCTAATACTTACTGGCACAGGAACATGTGGGGGACACATTCTAAGGGCTTCCACCGAGTCCCAGTCAATACGCTGGAAAAACCTATGGGCTCTGATGTTACCATGGACTCCGAGGCGCCTGGCAGGATCTTCCCGGAGGAGCTACAAAAGAAGAAAAAAAAATGTTTATATTTATATAACAGCTTCATAAATAAAATTTAACTAAAATAAATAAATATTATATATATTTATGAAAAAAAAAAGCCTAATATTAGTGTTTTTTATCTGACATCTTCAATAATACATGACAGGTAATATATACCATCACGTCACCCCTACAAGTGTTTACGTGTTATATTGAACACGTAAACACTTGACCTAACATGAGATTCCACTCCCACCAATGGAGCTGAATATAATAGTAAATTACCGCTAACATCACAATAAATCACACAATAATATAAAAGTAATACAACTTATATCATGTACTGACCTTTTTAATGATGTTCTTCGCCTCCTTGCTGGAAGCGTTGAATAGTCCTCGATGGTATTTGGACCTGCTGGTAATCATGATGTTCAAAATGATGCCAAATGCATACCAGTCTACCCCAGCATTGTACTCCTCCGCAGCCAGCATCTCAGGAGCCATGAAGCCTGGTGTCCCAGCGTATTCGGTGGCTGTCCGGTCTCCATAGATGTTCTCAAGTGCCAGACCGAAGTCGGAAATCTTTATATGGCCCGTCGCAGCCACCAAGATGTTAGAAGGCTTGAGATCTCTGTGAAGAAGACAAATGGATTCTTATCAGTGTCCGCTGTATAATTCTCAGTATTGCTGTGTATAGTTATAGGCATCACTGGTGGTGGAGGATTAGATGTATTTCTAGTTACCGGTGGATGATGCCCTTAGAATGCAGGTGTTGAATTCCACACACAAGTTCTGCGGCGTAGAATCTGGCCGAAAGAAAAGAGGAGAAAATAGTTTTTAGTGAATCAGAAACTCAGAAATATATATTGCCCAAAAGACTAGACAGGCAGGACTTATCAGGATTTTATATTTCTGGTTATTATATACAAGTATTTATATTATTATAATGGTCTAGAAGGGCAGTCGCACATATCGTATTGATTATAAGGCACCTGGACCTGCTCATCCTAAGTATAGGACATCAATGTTAAAGTAGTGGATAACCTCTTTAAGTTCCTTCTTGCCTATAGGGATACACAATTGCTACTATTACAATGTATATTCATATGGTGTTAAAGGATTATCCAGGATCAGAAAAACATGGTGTCTTTCTTTAAAAAATAACGCCACATGACTAATGTGAATGAGGATGAACTGCGATGCCTCACACAACCTGTGGACAGGTGCGGTGCTATTTTTGGAAATAAAAATTAGAGCTGTATTTTTCTAAGTGTTTCCCTAATAACATCCCTGTGAATGGGAGATATGAATTTACGTGAACGTTAGGGCTAACAATCGAATCAATCTAGTCAGTCTCATTTAGAAAATACATAGCTGTATGGCTTAGACTGTGAATACTGTACCGTGCACTGGGGATGTCAAGACACCCCTTCCTCATCAGGAGATGGTGGAATTCGCCACAGGTGACATACTCCATCCCAAGAAGCACAAGCTCCTGTCAGACAAGACGTAGAAATCAGTCGTATGATAAAGTCATTGTAGCAGTCATACATTTACTAACACTCAATAATCAGTGATTTCTTCTGCGATTTCTTCTGTGATTAATCTCTGTTCCACTTACTCGTGGAGATATAGTTACATAATAATAGCAGTAATGATACTTTCTTCTTTTACTATGTGTTTATTAGTTATTCTAAGTATATACATATAGAAGATATATCTACATATGTAGAATGTGATGTGCTAAATGTACAGCATTACTTTTCACTGTAATGTTGCCTTCTGCATTTCTCACCATTATGAAGTACTCATTAAGAATGACATCCATAGGGGTGGACAAATGACTTCAGATATTGGGAGCCAGTTGAACCACTCCAAGACTTTCCATAGACTTCAATAGAGAAACCCCAAAAGTTAACCGTCAGCATCATATTTCTAGGCACATTGCCTGGTTCCCAGGGTTTGTCCAGTGTTCCCACAGTAGGTGACAGCTACACATACAAGGAGCAGGACATGAAAATGTTTCCAATGCTGAAATGTTAACAAACACCAGATATAAACGTGGACATATCCTGTGCATATAGATGAGTGCACTTTATTCTTTATCCAATATTAATGAACAGGTCACAATTTTACCTTGGTCTGAAAGGCGAATGTGCCATGAAGAAGGAAGGGGCTGCCAGATGCAAGTTGTAACACACGCCGCTCCACCAACGCGCGCTCCTCTCCTTCAGCTAGCAGGTTCCTCTTTGTGATGACTTTTACAGCAAATTGCTGGCGGGTATATCTATCTTCCGCCAGCACCACCTAGAAAAAAATGGTCATTAGTTGATGATCTTCATTAAAGGTGTTGTCTGGCCTTGGGGTACAAGTCTGCAGACACTTTATGTGAGTGTAGACTCATGAGGATTCTCCAGTGTTGGGAGCGGATGGTCATTTATCCGGCCTCACTCGATTCCCTTGTATTGAGCGAGCCTGTGTAAGGGGCTGTTGACTGGACCGTCGCATTCATACCCCTGAAGACACCAATCGTGTTGTATTGTAGTGCAGTTTTCAGTATATATGGTGTAATTACATAGTTACAGTATGTCATATTATGTGAATTGTAATATAGAGTGTGATATGGTCATATGTATAATGTATAGTGTACAGCATAGGATTGCGCAAGGTAAGACATAGTTTAGGACTTAGGAGTTGACATAGGTAGGATGAGAATAGTGTAAGAAAGTGTTCATATTTAGGACTAGCTCATAGTGGGAGGGAAAAGTGCCAGTTAAAGGAGACTGCTTCCTGTTTGTAGAGCGTTCGTGAGTGATATAAGATCAAATTCAAGGGCAGTTGGGGCTGATATCAAGAGTGAGTACATATTGTACTGGGTGATATGAGGCCTTACAAAAATTCACTGCAGACATTCCTGCAATGTCCGGAGATCAGGGCTCGATTCAGGTGCTATGGCAAGCACCTCACCCCTTTACATACAGAGGAAGATGGACGTGCAATTGTGTATGGGAAATGTAACAGATCTCGGGTGTATTGTGGAACTCAACTGGGAAATCCTGGGGCTGACAGGATCAGTGAACGTAGGGATAGTCCAGTTAGAACGTAAATAAATGCTGAAAATGTTCTGTACTATGGAAATAAGAAATGGAGAATGTTGTGCCCGATACTGTGTATTACAATCTGATGCAATTGAACTGTCGAGTAAACTTCTGTGTGTTGAAACGAACTGAGTGTTCCCTAATCTATGTGCGGCAGCTCCTTAAGTTGAAGACCTGGAGACAGCTGGGGCCTGTGGCCTACAAGTGAGTGTAACGCACCCTACACGCAACAGCACATTTGAACTGGCACACAATTTTTCTGTAAAGTGCCAGGGCGACATGGACAGCTGCACATGTCTCGTCGGCACATGACCACATGTATGCAAATTGCATACCTGCAGTTATGCTCCTGCCCATTCCTGGCACCGACACTGGAGAACCTCAACAGCACACACACTGCACACTGTGAGGACTCACAAGTCTGTAGTCACATAGTTACTGCAGACTTGTACCCTAAGGCCGAACAACTCATTGAAATAAGTGTGGAGGGGAGCAGGAAAGTGACACCATTGCTATTTCTTTAATAATTATTTTATATTTCTACAGTTTCTTACTAGCTTACATACAGGAGATCTAATAGCTATAAACATGGGCACTAGGAAATAACCCCACTAGAATTACCCATTAAAGCTAGGAGGTTAAAGGATTACTTCAGTCTTAGCCATGCATGATTGAGACAGGAATAACTACAACTCCAGAGCTGGTTGGCATTATTCCTGTGTCAGCCATGAAAAGCTGAGATGAGAATCAATATAAACAGACTGTGTTGGGGTGCAGAGCTCAGCTGTACATAGATGCTGGCATCAAAGACCATGCTGCAAATGTATGCCTATCTATACTAGGGTTATTTTGTGCAGCATATATACTTTATCACATTTGGCGTCTATTACACTTTATATGTGTGTAGGAATTATTTCCACCCAACATACCTTTTTCTAATAGCCTATTATGTATACATTACTTAATATTGCTGCATATTCTTTTGTTATGCACCATGGGGTTTGCCTGTGTTTTTAGCCTTATCTGATTTTCTCTTTTTTCATCAGATTTTATCATGTGTCTAAATTGTACTAATAAAATATATACCTTTTATGCTACCTTGGCTATTGCTCATAGTTTTTTGTATAGGTTATTTCAAGATCGATAAAGATTTAAGCAAAACAAAAGATCATTTTACCCTATGAAAGACCACTTTGCTTGTTTGTCGGGCGAACGTCAGCCTGTTTCTACTGGTTTCCGATAACTGCGCAGTGTGAATGCACCTTAATCTGCAGCACAGACCTGAGACTACATTTGCAGACACTTTGTCCTGATCCTAAACTCCTTTTCACTCCACAGCACCTCTGGTGTCAGGTTTTATGTTGCAGTGATGCCAGGAGTTAGGCTATGTGCCCACGATGCAGAAATGAAGCAGAAAATTTCTGCAGCATTTCTGCATCTCCCTGGCAGAAAAAACGCATGCAGATTGTACATGCAGATTGTGCATGCTTTTTTCCTGCAGAATACATGCGGATCCACATGCGGATTCACATGCGTTTCCGCATGCAGATTGACAAGCGCTTTCCAGGCGATAGCATCACTTGGAAAGTGCTTGACAACTAGGTCACACTGTATAAATCCATGCAAACAGCATGGATTTATACAGTGTGAAACGTAAAAATAAAATAAAATAAAGCTATACTCACCCCCGATGCCCCGGCGTGGCTGCAGCGCTCCTTCCTGTCTAGTTCCCGGCTGCCGGCATATCGTGAGACAGAGCGGTGAAGGGCCTGCGGTCACATGACTGTGACGTCACCGCAGGTCCTTCAGCGATGCCGGCATGCAGAGAAGCCTTCGGAAAGGTGAGTATTAACTTTATTTGTTATTTTATTCTTTTTTTTACAGGAACAATGGTACCCAGGTCTGGATGAGAGTCTTCTCTCCTCCTGAACTGGGTACCATCCGTACATAGAGACGCATAGAATTCACTTGTAGAAATGTACAGACGCGCATTCTATGCGTCTCAATGCAAGTCAATAGCGGGGCTTCCGCTGCGCTTCCGCAAAATTAAATGACATGCTGCAGATTTTTGTACGCAGCATAAACGCTGCGGAAAAATCCGCAGCATGTGCATAGAACATGCGGAATCCCCTTGGGGACCATGGGGTGCGGATTACCTAGTGTTTCACAAGCGTTTCCGCTGCGGAAATTCCGCATCATAAACGCTTGAAAAACGCTACGTGGGCACCCAGCCTTATAAGAATTGCAGAAAACACGAGAGGTGAATATATTGTGAAGAGTATGCTTTGGGATATTTGCTGGCTTCTCTGGTAATCAAGGAGCTCTCTCCTTTTCCCAGGAATGTCCTAAAAAATCAGAGAGTTGTCTGTAATAGTATTAGGAGGCTTGTCCTCAATTCCATTTTTGTCCTAACTTCAGGGAGTAGTATGATTAAAAAAATAAAACGATACTACCCTGATAAATCCTTTGCTATTCCAGAGCCTGGCACAGTAGTCCAAACCTGCACTTGTTTACCTTGCTGCAGACAATCACTGGTCTCATTGAGGATGTCTCTATTTATTGGACAAAACCATTGAGACGAGTCATTGGTTAGCAATCAGGAGAATGTATGAGACGTCACCACTGCTGACACGGAATTTTTTGAATTATTACTTTTTAACTGTGGACAATATCTTTAATAAATGTCATTCTCAGTACACACACATATATTTACTCATACTTATGTAGCTACGTACATGCAGATGTACAATGTAGTGCCTTGAAAAAGTATTCACATCCTGTGAACTTTTCCACATTTTTTCAAGTTACATGCAAAAACTTAAATGTATTTTATTGGAATTTTATGTGATATACCAACACAGAGTACAAGTATTTGTGAAGTGTAAAGGAAATGATACATGTTTTTCTGAATATTTTAAAAATGTAAATCTGAAAATTGTGACGTGCATTTGTATTCAGCCCCTCTGAGTCAACACTTTGTAGGACCACCTTTTGCTGCAATTACTGCTGCAAGGTATTTTTCTACCAGCTTTGCACTATAGGTTGAAATTTTTGCCCACTCTTCTTTGCAAACTAGCTGTGAGATTGGATAGAGAGCGTTTGTGAACAACAATTTTTAAGCCTTGCCACAAATTCTCAATGAGATTTATGTCTGGACTTTAACTGGGCTATATAAACACACGAGTATGTTTTTATTTAAACCATCTTATTGTAGCTCTGGAAGTATGTTTAGAGTCGTTGTCCTGCGGGAAGGTGAACCTTCATCTCTGTTTCAAGTTTTTCCAGCCTCTAACAGGTTTTTCCTACAAGATTGTCTTGTATTTAGCTCCATCCATCTTCTAATCAACTCTGACGAGCGTCCCTGTTAAAGAAAAGCATCCCCACAGCATGATGATTCCACCACCATGTTTGACGGTGGGGATGGTGTTTTCAGGGTGATCTGCAGTGTTAGTTTTCCTCCACACTTAGTGTTTTTCATTTAGCAAAAAATTTAAATTATTGGTCTCATCTGACCAGAGCACATTCTTCCACATTCTATGTGGGTGACACAGCTAGCATGGATAAAGGTGGATGAAAGTGCTCTGGTCACATATTTGCATGTAGAGTTTCTACGGTAGCTGTCACTTCTGCATGATGTTGTCTATACAGGTGTCTGGCCCACACTTGCACAGCCAACAGGATCGTGCACCTGTATTGAAAAATAGATGTTGTTATCTGCTGGCCATCCAAGATTCCAAGGTGCAGGCATGTGGGGAAAACAGCAGCACCTGCAACTTCCTAGTGCAGAAGTTAGAGGCACCAGAAAAATACTTTAACCCACTGTAGACTATCAGAAAACACTATTACACATATATAGGTAGCAACACATTTGGAAACCGCCCTGCATCTGCCTTTGTCAGAAACACCTGAATTTGGGGATCTAAGATGGTTATTAACAGTGTTATTCTCTACTTCATTCATGATCTTATATTGTATAGCAAACAATATACAATCTGGGCTCGTAATGTTATAGGTTCTTACCTTTCCAAAACTCCCCCGGCCAAGCACTTGATGAAAATCTAGTCTCTTGATGTTGTCAGAGATTGTGCTGCCGGGGAGAGATGGCCGCACACCACTGTCTCCTAAAATGGCAAACAGAAATAAGACGAGAAATTAGAAAAAGAATTTACTGTCCATGTATAAAGTGTTGGTTATTTTGTAACCTTAGCAGAGAATTCAGTTTTGGTCAGCATTGGAGTATTCATCTTTGTAAACATATTGCTTTATGCTGTTAATTGAAAAACAGACTATAATTTACTATTCAGTTTAGCACAAAGGGTTAATTATGTTATTACAAAATGGAGAATCAGTATCATTTATGTGCGGAATAATACTGGTAGCACAGTGATTGTCCTATATTAAGTGTACTGCCTTAGAAAACAATTACAGCTCAACGCTAATATTGTCCTGCAACAGTGTTAAAGGGCCCCTTCCCCTGGGACTGAGAAGTGGGTATACGTTTCGCATGTATAGGCACTCTACCTGAAGCCCTCCATTAGCTCCCCGATGCCTCCTCTGCTGGGATAGGCGTTCCTTTCCTCCTGCTTCCAAGATGACGGTCATAGCAGCATGGAGTACACTGGTAAATCTAAACCTCACCTCTCCTGCCTTTCCTTTCCCATCCCACAGCACAGAAAAGACAGGGAAGATGTGGTTTAGACTTACCAAACTGGTGGCCATCTTGGAGGTAGTAGGAACAGAACACAGATCTAAGCAATGGAGGTAGCGGGAGGCAAAAGAAGGGCGTCAGGAAGGATGACTGTATATTTACAAAGTGTAGTAACTTTTCAGTCTCAGGGTATAAGGTTGCTTTAATATACATTTTTTCCTATACTCAGTCACTAAGTTGCAAAGAGGGGAATTTATTAAATATACATTAAAAAACAAATACATTTTAATCAGATTGATTCTTCCTTGTTCCTCCATATTTTTGCCATTCTGCTAAAACGACTCAACACCGGTATGACATTCACTTCTATATAGTCCACCATCTTATGTGATATATTTAATGCCAAATATTTCAAACTGTTGCCCTCTTGGATAATAAGTATATCACCATCTGTAATTTGGAAATTCTTGTCCAATAATGATATCTGACTTATTCCAATTAATCTTCAATCCAGAAAAAATACCAAATCCATTCACCAATGTAATATCTGTCCTTAGATCTTCCTTTACATTTATTAAAATAATAACAAATCACCTGTGTACATCGCTAATATTTCCTCCTGAGTCCAAAACTGAGAACCCCTTATTCCTTTACAACCTTAGGCTGTGTGCCCACAATGCGTTTTTAATGCGTTTCCGCAGCGTTTTTATAGCTGCTGAAACGCATTAAAAACGCATGGTAGAAGGGCAGCAATGTTCCCCAATGATAATCCGCATGTGCTGTGCACATGCTGCGAAAATTTCCGCTGCGGAAAAAAACGCAGCGCTACCAATTATTTTGCAGAAGTGCTGCGTCTTCGCCGCCATTGACTTGCTTTAGATCACATGGATTACGCATCACTGTATATGTAGATGCGTAATCCACGCGTTCCAATGTGCAGATGGTACCCGGGTGTAGATGAGAGGAGAGTCTCCTCCACACCCAGGTACCATTAAAAAATCTGTAAAAAAAGAATAAAATAAAAAATAACTGTCTACTTACCTTCTGTCGGCCCGCGCTGCGCTCCTACTTGCTTCCCGGCATTTTGCAATGAATTGAAGGACCTGCGCTGACGTCAGAGTCATGTGACGGGTCACGCGATGCTGACGTCGGCAGGTCTTTCAATTCACTGTTGCCGGCAAGGGAGAACGGAGTGTAAAGCAGGACACCGGGGGCCATCGGAGGGTAAGTATACATTTATTTTTTTATTTTTACCACTCTCTCGGGTCACACTATATAAATCCATGCAATTTGCATGAATTTATATAGTGTGACCTAGTTGTCACAAGCACTTTCCAAGTGATGCTAATCGCTTGGAAAGCGCTTGTCAATCCGCATGCGGAAATGTCAGTGAATAAAGCTCCATTTCCGCATGTCCCTGGCAGGAAAACGCATGTACAATCCGCATGTACAATCCGCATGTACAATCCACATGTACAATCCACATGTACAATCCGCATGCGTTTTTTTCTGCCAGGGAGATGCAGAAACGCTCAGGAAAAAATCCTGAGCATTTCTGCATTGTGGGCACATAGCCTTATATATGGTCAATAAGTAGGGCAAAGAGCAGCTTGGATTAGGAAATCCATGTCTTGTGCCCATAAAAAGGACAAAAAGCTGGGACATAACCCCATGCACCTACTACTTTAGGAGGGCACCATCTAATAACTGGGATCTACCTGCCACATGTCATACAACATCATATGAATTTCAAAAAGAAAAGAAGACATGCACCTAAGCGGTGATCACCTGAAGAAATAATCACGGAATATTTGAATATAAATTACATCAATTTATTACAGTATCTCCTGACACATATATAAGAATACGCACAAAAAAAATTATTTTAAAACACCATTAAAAATAGTGGAGGAATCCACTGCTTGAGGAACCCACTACTTTAGAGACCTTCCCATATTATAATGACAGAAAATACAATAAAGTGCAGTCAAATAGATGAACTCTAACAGGCTGTATAGAATATCTATGATGGTCAATATTGCACAAGCCCAAAGTATTCTATATATATAGAGAATACACAAAAAACAATATGTATATAAAGTGCAACAACAGGTATCTGTGTGAAAATCAATATGGTGTCCCTGTATACAGGGTAATAGGTCTATAGAACAGTATAATTGTAAACTGGCGATTGCCAATAGACCCTTTCACCTCACACTGGAGATGACTACTCCATAACCACTCCATCACATACACTCAATTGTGGCCACCCGTGCTGCCCCAGCAAAAAATAATAGTAGAGCCAATTAAACAATATGATCATAGAAAGCAAATACTCAATCAAATCAGCCTGTAAATGGGAAGGTGCAAATGGGACCTCAGTGCCCAGTGCGTGTCGCCACACACGGTGGCTTCATCAGGGGCATTTAAAGTACATATCCTCGTGTCCCGGTATATATGTAGCCTAGAATCAAAATAATTACCGAGAAAATGTTTAATTTACCTGGAGAGTGCAGTTTATGAAGTCCGAATAAACCCACCTTGGACATTTTTAAAGAAACTGACTCCTGTGACTATCTTAAAAGTGGCTGAGTGAGTACCAACCCAGTTACAATTAGAGGAGAATGTGGGCAAGATTCCAGGAAAACGTGTACCTGCCACAGAGATCGATGGATGTCCTGGGTAAAGGCCGCCAGCCAGCCAGAGATGTCCGGCACCATGAAAGAGCCACTCAAACACCTGCTGCAAAGCCAACAACAGCAGCACCGGCAGCACTTGCAGAGCCAGCAGAGCCTGCAACAGCAGCACCGGGAGCAGCAACAGATGCAGCAAGAGACTAATAAACTTCTGATGCAGCAGATTCAGCAGCAACAACGGCAGATGGAACTTCTAGCGGGGAAAGTTCGCAGCAGAGAGGCCGTCCCTCCCTCAACTCCAGGTAATGATTCACACGTCAGGAAGACGGTAAGAAGAGCATTGCAAAAGATTACTCCGGGTGATGACGTCGAGGTCCTAACGTTCTTTGGGAGGGTGGCGGAGCGGGAGAGATTGCCTCCAGAGCAGTGGGCGGAGGTGCTGGTGCCATATTTAATGGGCCAGCCTCAGAAAGCCCATTATGACTTGTTTGGCCCTGCAGGACGCAAAGGAGTGCGCCAAATTAAAAACAGAAATTTTGGCGCGCTTGGGAGTGACTCTGACTGTTAGGGTGCAACGGGTGCACCACTGGGCCTATTGCAGTGACAAACCTCCCAGGTCCCAAATGTTCGACCTCCTACACTTGGTTCAAAGTGGTTGTAACCTCAATCTTCCTCCCCAGTACAGATGGTGGAAAAGGTCATCATGGACAGGTTCATCCACTCCCTTCCAAAGTCGGTGCAAGCCTGGGTTGCCCAGGGAGATCCCCGTAAAAGCTGCTGAGTGAGTATCAACCCCCTTAAAGGAGTTTATACAAAATTTCTCCATTGCCAAAAACCATATCAATAGGGAATCAGGATTGCTAAGTCTTAGAGTAACATGAATCCTGATAATCCTTGGGATTAATAAGCCTCTTCCCCAAAAAATTCTTCCAGAGGATTGGAAAAGATGTTGTATCACTAGACTTTGACGCACGTCTACATGATTTTCTATTACAGGTAAAGTCAATTACAGTATTAAAATCTCCTACAATCAAAATCGGATATTGCAAGTTTTCACTTTCTTCATAGTGAAGCTCAGATTTATATGGGAGAGGAATACAGGTGTTTGCAATTTCTAACCTTATGTTGTTAATTTTACATTTCAACAGTTTATATATATATATATATATATATATTTATATATATATATATCTTACTTCTACCCTGTGTAATACATACTTATATTTACACCCCTTTGAACAAGGATAAAGACCCTCGTGAGTAGATATTATGTACAGCATGATATACATGTACTTGACAACCCACTTTTAGCTACTTTCTTGAATCACTATCTGAATGTGTCTTTTGAAGACATATCAGAGACATCAGATCTCTTCTCATCCAAGCAAAGAAATACCATTTCAACTTATCTTAAACCCTTCTAACATTAAATTAGATAACTTTCACCATATTAAAATAATAATTAAGTTAAAATATCCCTCCTCTTCTGATACCTCCCCCACTCCACCTTCCACTTCACCCCTTCAAACCATCTCCCACTCTTAGCTCCCCAACTACACGTTAGGCCGGGTCACACAAGTGTTGATTCTCTCATGTGAGAGAATTGGATCATTTATGCTAATGACACTAGGCTCAAGCTCTGACCAGAGTTTGAGCCGAGTGTCAGTTTACTGGGATCCGTTTCTCTTGTTTGAGACAATCATATTACAGGTGCGGAGAAGATGGAGAACTTCGTTTCTCCAACTTTTCCATCGTCTGTGTCTGCATAAATCAAACTGCACTGGGATGAAATCCAAGTCTGGGCCAAGGTTTTACACGCACCCATAGACTTGTATGGGTGCATGTGATCCGATTTGCTGAGCCACTCTCAGCGTGCTGCAATTGTTTTCCCATGCCGAATCGTCATGAGCAAAAACATTTCAGATCTGCACTGCCCCATAGTATAATATTGGGCTGAGTGCTGTCTGATAAAACATCAGAGAGCACTCTACTATGTCATACAGCAGTGTGAACGAGTTCTTAGAGAACTCCTCAACCAGACATCCACCCACCCTCCAACTAACCTGCCTTAAATAAATGAATCTTCCATAATCAATTGTAAGGGAGAATATCTCTCTATTTACATCTCAAAAACCCTTAGATTAGCCACTGACACAGAATTTAAGAAAACAAATAGTAAGATATTGTATGGTAATTCAATAGTGTATTAAATAATGTTTAAGTGCATTTATAAAATGACCCTAAAAATTCTTTATTAGATGTAGATATTTGAGTCTTAAAAGAAGTAGTAATAAGATCTTATTAATACGTATTTTGTCTCAAACTCTGTTTGCAGTTATGAGGAAATGGAAGGTAAAAGAACAACCTGAATTAAATTAATTGATAAGCGAAAAAAGAGAAAGTGGTCTACGATAATAAAAATCAGACAACTGTTTATGAGCATATCTGGGAAGAATGGACAGGTGTAGAGCAATGCTAGTTATGGGGTGAAGGGTTTTCCTTGTATCCTCCCCTTCAGTTTGGGGGTGCAGGTGGGGTTTGTTTTGATTCAAGGGAGGAGGGATGATGGAATAATATGGAAGGGTTAATATTTGTTCCATTTTGTTTTTCTTAAACAGATGATTGAAGCGTATGGATATTTATTGTATATGAGAGAATATAAATAAATGTTATATGTGAAGTACTATAACTGCATTAAAATAAATGAGATTATTGCAACATATTACTATTTAATAAACTATTTGTAATCTTTAAGAAAAAAAAATAGCAAGGAGGGGAATTTTATATGCATTTGTTGGAAATGTGTTTTTTGAGTATAAATGGTGCAAGATAAAAGATCTTCACCCTGAGGTTTCTGCCCCCATAATCAGTGCAGGAGAGCAAATGCTATGCAAAACCATGAATCTGCAACAACAGTAGTGGATTTTCTGTTTCCCATTTTGCTACAATGAATAATAATGGTACATACCCTCAAAATGGTACTTACCACACTAAAGAAATAGAGGCTACATACACATGCATCTCACTAAATTAGAATATTATCAAAAAGTTTATTTATTTCAGTTATTCAATACAAAAAGTGAAACACATATTATATAGAGTCATTACAAGCAGAGTGATCTATTTCAAGTGTTTATTTCTGTTAATGTAGATGATTATGGCTAACAGCCAATGAAAACACAAGCGTCATTATCTCAGTAAATTAGAATACTTTATAACAACAGCTTGAAAAATGTTTTTAAAATCTGAAATGTTGGCCTACTGAAATGTATGTTCAGTAAATGCACTCAATACTTGGTCGGGCTCCTCGTGCATCAATTACTGCATCAATGCGGCGTGGCATGGAGGCGATCAGCCTGTGGCACTGCTGAGGTGTTATGAAAGCCCAGGTTGCTTTGATAGCAGCCTTCAGCTCGTCTGCATTGTTGGGTCTGGTGTCTCTCATCTTCCTCTTGACAATACCCCATAGATTCTCTATGGGGTTAAGGTCAGGCGAGTTTACTGGCCAATCAAGCACAGTGATACTGTTGGTTTTAAACCAGGTATTGGTACTTTTGGCAGTGTGGACAGGTGCCAAGTCCTGCTGGAGAATGACATTTCCATCTCCAAAAAGCTTGTTAGCAGAGGGAAGCATGAAGTGCTCTAAAATTTCCTGGTATACGGCTGCGCTGACTTTGGCCTGGAAAAAACACAATGGACCTACACCAGCAGATGACATGACTCCCCAAACCATCACTGATTGTGGAAACTTCACACTAGACCTCAAGCAGCTTGGATTGTGGCCTCTCCACTCTTCCTCCAGACTCTGGGACCTTGATTTCCAAATGAAAATTGGAACTCTGGGACCTTGTGGGGTGTGTCAATGACTGCCTTCTGGACATCTGTCAAGTCAGAAGTCTTCCCCATGATTGTGGAGCCTACTGAAACAGACTAAGGGACTTTTTAAATGCTTAGGAAGCCTTTGGAGGTGTTTTTTGTTAATTATTCTAATTTACTGAGACAATGACTTTTGTGTTTTCATTGGCTGTAAGCCATAGTCATCAACATTAACAGAAATAAACACTTGAAATAGAAAGGGTGCTTCTACTCAATACTGAGCCAAGGGTCTGAATTCTTATGACCATGTGATATTTCAGGGTTTTTTTTTAATAAATTTGCAAAAATTTCTACATTTCTGTTTTTTTTCAGTCAAGATGGGATGCAGAGTGTACGTTAATGAGAAAAAAAATGAAATTTTTAGAATTTACCAAATGGCTGCAATGAAACAAAGAGTGAAAAATTTAAAGGGGTCTGAATACTTTCTGTACCCACTGTATGCCCACATACTGTCCCTCTCCAAAATATTCCCCTGTACATTGCCCGATTGAATGAAGGACCCCCCACCACAATTGTGCCCCCTTTGACAATTGTCACCCTCATTATGTGCCCTCACTGTAACATTAGCCCCTTCCTTCCTCATCCACAATGATATAATTAATTTAATCTTTGGCTCCTTGACTTACTATTGGCTGTGCCATCTCTTCTCCTCTGAGGTGTTTGGGTGCCGACAATAGTGTGATGACGTCAGCAGCGTGCCGAGCAGCAGCATGTCGAGGCTGGGACTGACGAGCGCTGTTTTACCCTAGTCCCGATGACAGTGTTCAAATATGTTTGCGTCTGAAACATTTGAATATAAGAAGATGGGAGCTCCATATCCTGGACGGCTCCATGGGCTGCAGCAAAACTTTGGTGGGCTGCATGCGGTACATGAGCTGTTTGTTGTGCAGGTCTGTTCTAAAACAACACTACATTGTATAACACCTGCACCAGATTGTGCAGTTACCTCAGCCCCGAGCCTACCGGCAGTCACAGTCGGACTCCCTATAGAGAAGGTAGAGAGGATTTATTACCATCTCTGGCTTTTCAATTACTGTGATAGATGTTAGAAATGCATTGGGGAAATATTGGCCCATTTTGAAGCAAGACCTAGTCCTTTCCAAATGTACTACACCAGTCCCTTCCACCACCTATAGAAGGGCGATGAACCTGAGGGACTTGCTGGTACATAGTTACCATAAAGATCCGGGACCAGAGAAAGCCTTCAGCTCAAAAGGCCCCAGATGGGGCTTCTATCCATGCAAGAACTGTGCGGCCTGTGTAAATCTGGTGCGGTGTACATCCTTCCCATCAAGTGATGGTCATAAGGAGTTTCAAATCACACAGCATACATCTTGCAATACAGAAGGCGTAATCAACCACGCCTTGTGTCCATGTGGCCTCATCTATGTGGGTCTTACTTTTCGCCAACTGAGAGTGCGTGTGAGGGAGCACGTGCAAGATATTAAGAATGCATCAGAATCTCTTGCCGATACTGTATTGAAGCCTATCCCAAGGCATTTCAAGTTAAAACATGGGTGTGATGCTAGCCTCCTCCAAATTCGGGGTATTGACAGGATATTAATTGACTAGGGGGGGGGGATTGGAGAAAGACCGTTGGTGGATTATGAAAATTGATTGCATATGCCCCAAAGGCCTCAACGAGGTCCTCAGTTTTGTCCCTTTCTTGTAATGTGCTATTGTGTTTAGGTTTTACTTATGTTTTATGCTGTTTATAACTTCTCACTTTTTTATTTACATGCAGGGTATCCAGTATTTTTGTACACTCTACTGTGAGACAGATGCTGGACCACCACTCACTTGGAGGATCTTCTTCTCCCTTCCCTCCCTCCCTTTTTCTGCCCCCCTCGGGGACCGGGTGCCTGATCGTCCTTGCGGGCCAGCGCTCCACGCGTCTCCCTTTTTATGGATATGTACTCACCTTTCAGCAGCATCCCGCCCTGCTGCTCTCTCTTTTTCGGACCTGTCTATTTCCTGTGCGGTGTGCCACTAATTGATTCCATCCGCTATAAGCATTTTTTATAAAACATTTTACTCACTATTGTTATTCATCGGCTTTTACTCTTTGTTTATTGTTGCTTTAAATCTGTGATTTTGGATGCACAAAAAAGGGCACTTTAAGATGCACTTCCTGTGTCACACTGACACGTCAGTATTCCTATCACTTGTATATTTTTTATTTTATTTTTTCGATTCCTCTTGCCCATTGTGGCTTATAATTTTCTGATTTTTTTATTGTACATTTTCCATTATACTGATGTCAGTAGCTATGTTACTATATAACACATGTCTATGCTCACTCGTATGTGAAGGGCACACATACATTTGTATTGTGACATTAACTATCTCTTCATACTATTGTTATTTATTATATTTATTTTACCTGTGATTGGTCTCACTAGTAGTGATGGGCGAGCGTGGTTTGTTAACCCTTTCAGCGAGCATGCTCGGGTGCTCGCCCAGTATCTTCAGCGTGCTGAGGTGTTATGTTTGAGTTATTGTGTGTGCATGATTTGCGACTGACAGCTTTAATACATGTGAGGAAAGCCTAACAAACAGGCATTCCTCACATGTGTTAAAGCTGTCAAACAGTCGCAAATCATGCACACACAGTGACTCAAACATGATATTCAAGTACACTGAAGATGCTCGGAAAACACCCGAGCATGCTCATAAATCTCGAGTAACGAACGTGCTCGCTCATCACTACTCACTAGTGTAACACTTTCACGTAACATATGTGGTTTTTCACGTTGCTGTGATTCTGGTTGCCATTGGATGCATCCGACATCTGCACCACATGGGCTTGGTCACGAAATAATAATAAAAAATATTCACACAATTCGTGCACTCTCTGTTTATTATTGTTTCCATGTTTTCATTCACTTGTCACATCTTCATTTTTTCTTCCTTTTCCCTTTCCCTTCCCTCCCCTCTTTTTTACCACCATTAGTTTTGCACATTTATGCACAATTTATAACTTTGTTCTGTTGATACTCATGGTATTCCCATATTCTCTGTACCATATTGAGTGCATATTATATTATATTGTCTCATGACTCTCTCTATATATACTCCTTTATATTTAATAATGATACTTTGGGTATTACTTGGTGGACATTATACTTTATACACATATGTTGTATATAATTCTCACAATATGATGTCTATTCCTGATTGTGTGTTTTCATATATTATTTTCCCTCTTTTATCTACATCTTTGTATCTTTGTGTATTTATATATATATATATATATATATATATATATACATATATAGTGGTCCAAAAGTAGGTGGACAGAAAATAATAACATTTATTTTGATTTATATATAAAATTATATTTACTAACACAAGCATAACATTGACAATTACATTTTATTCTGAACAATAACACAAAAGCCCTTAAATGTTATCAATGCAGGGGCTCAAACTGTTTTCCATTACAATTTGCACAGCTTTGAAGTCGCCTCTTGCGCTTCAACAAACTTTTTTGCACAAGTCTCTTTGGGTATTAATTTCTTGAAGTGCATCTCTTATGTCATTTTTCAAGTCACTGACACTTTTTGGTTTTCGACTATAAATTTTGTCCTTGAGTACTCCCCAAAAGAAAAAATCCATTGGGGTCAAGTCTGGTGAACGTACCAGCCAATCAAGTGGGCCTCTTCGGCCAATCCATTTATTAGGAAATGTTTCATCAGGATACTCGCGGATTACTCTTGAATAATGTGGAGGGGCCCCAACTTGTTGGAAATAGACTTTTTTTTTCAAAGAGTCTGTGAGGTATGAAAAGTGGAATCTGATTGGTTGCTAAGGGCAACTGAGCCAGTTTTACTTTACACCATGTTTGATAAATCTCCCCCTTCATAACCTTATTACACTTTCTGTCCACCTACTTTCGGACCACCCTGTATATATATATATATATATATATATATATATATATATATATAATATAACCGGGGATGCATCCCTCTGTCTGAAGCCTCGATAGACTGCGCATGCGCGACGCACAGTCTGGCTTCAGACAGAATCATGCATCCAGCCGTTACAGGTAAGAGGAGGTGTATGGCGCCGGAGATCGCGGTATGCGTAGACACTGAACGCATACCGCGTTCTCCGGTGCCATACTTGCATACTTACCTGACCGGGAGGAGCGTTGCCACGGCACCTCTCTTCTGGCCGGAGACCGGGGGCAGGAGTGAGGCGTCGGATCGGCGCGTGCACATAGCGCTATCCTTTGCCATTTTACTGAAGACACATTTACAGTGTGTCTTCAGCAAAATGGCGCCGGACAGCGCAGTGCCCCGGCGCTGCTCTCCTCCCCTGGCCTCCGGCAGAAGAGGACGCAGCAGCGCTGGAGCACAGAGAACAAAGGTGAGTATAACTCTTTATTTTTTTTTGTATGTGTGTACAGTGTGAAATGGATGAGGGGGCCACACATATCAGGATTGTGGGGTGAGGGGACCATGCATATACCAGGATTGTGGGGTGAGGGGTATCACGCATACCAGGATTGGGGATGAGGGGAGCCACGCATACCGGGATTGGGGATGAGGGTTGCCACGCATACCGGGATTGGGAATGAGGGGTGCCACGCATGCCGGGATTGGGGATGAGGGGTGCCACGCATACCGGGATTCGGATGAGGGGCCATGCATACCAGGATAGGGATGAGGAGTGCCATGCATGCCAGGATAAGATGGTGCGGACAGGATGGGGGCAGCACAAATACCAGGAGGGGGGCAGCACATACCACACATACCAGCATGGGAGACCATATACCAATAAAAATGCTCGCCACCTGGGCATAGAACGGCTTCAATAGCTAGTATATATATATACATAGAAAGTCATGATTAACTTACACCAGGTATGGGCCGGTAATGTTCTCCGCAATTTCTTTCTCTCCCTCTAAGTATGTCTGCATCTCTTGGCATCCTGATGATTGTGCACATTCTGCCAGCCGGCAAGAAGCACCTGGTTGCCATGAATATGTGTCCCTATGACGCAGCACTTCGGGCCCTCCTTACTGACGTGTTAGCGGGAGGCGGGCACCTGCTGCGTTGGACACTGACTCCCTGGCTTCCGGCGCTGGCTTCCGCCACTGGAAGCGCCGCTGTACCCCCGCTACACGTGCCAAAATACTTTGGATATATATACCCCCTGCCTGTCACCCATACACAATCGCCCCCTGGAGAAGCAGGACTTGAAACGCGCGTCAGGGCTGCTTTCATGCCATCTACAGGTTGTAACTAGGCTGTACTCTCATTTTATGTGGGACCATAACTTTCTATATGTGTCACTGTGTATTACTCTCACTAGAAGATATACTTATGTTGTGACATCTGTGTCATAGGCATGATTCTTCTCCTTATTTGGATATTAGCAACTTGTACTGTATAACTAGTTCCTGCTGTGCACTCGTACTTTATATGCTTTACTTGTGATCTGGACTCTGATACATTCTTTTCCAGTTGCTCTATGTCTTATCCCTAATTTAATGTATCATTAACGTTTGTGCATGGGATGCAGTAAGTATGTTAATGAATCAATTGAACGTATTTATTGATTTTTCTCTGCCTCCCTTGGGACGAATCATGCCTTAATAACACTTGTTGATTATTCCTTCTTTATAGACACTTAACTGTATGTATATATATATATATATATATATATATAAAAAGTTATAGATATATATTTTTACATTATGAAATGGTATTCCTACTTATGGAGGGAATTGGATTGTAATGTATTCCCAATTAAACACCTGAGATTGGGAAGGAGGTGGAGACCTGTTGAGGGTTCCTCCTCTGACCTATTAATCTCACTCCATGGATGAACCTAGGAATAGGGAATTCCATGGAAGGGTGTTTGGGTTATGTAATAAATATTATCCCTCAGTTCATTGAGGCTGAGTGCCCACGTAGCGTTTTTCAAGCGTTTATGCTGCGGAATTTCCGCAGCATAAACGCTTGTTAAACGCTAGGTAATCCGCCCCCCATGGTCCCCAAGGGGATTCCGCATGTTCTATGCACATGCTGCGGATTTTTCCGCAGCGTTTATGCTGCGTACAAAAATCCGCAGCATGTCATTTAATTTTGCGGAAGCGCAGCGGAACTCCCGCCATTGACTTGCATTGAAATGCATAGAAACCGCGACTGTACATTTGTACAAGCGGATTCTATGCGTCTCTATGTGCGGATGGTACCCAGTTCTGGAGGAGAGGAGACTCTCCTCCAGACCTGGGTACCATTGTACCTGTAAAAAAAGAATAAAATAACAAATAAAGTTATATTCACCTGTCCGGCGTCTTCTCTCTGAATGCCGGCATCGCTTGAGGACCTGCGGTGACGTCACAGTCATGTGACCGCAGGCCCTTCACCGCTATGTCTCGCGATATGCTGGCAGCCGGGAACCAGCCAGGAAGCAGCGCTGCAGCCACGCCGGGCATCGTGGGTGAGTATAGCTTTATTTGTTTTAATTTTTACGGTTCACACTATATAAATCCATGCTGTTTGCTGTTTGCATGGATTTATACAGTGTGACCTAGTTGTCAAGCACTTTCCAAGTGATGCTAATCGCCTGGAAAGCGCTTGTCAATCTGCATGCGGAAACGCATGTGAATCCGCATGTGGATCCGCATGTATTCTGCAGGAAAAACGCATGCACAATCTGCATGTACAATCTGCATGCGTTTTTTCTGCCAGGGAGATGCAGAAATGCTGCAGAAATTTTCTGCTTCATTTCTGCATCGTGGGCACATAGCCTTATGGACACAGGAATCACTATTTGAATACTGTCATTGCAATGCAAATATATTGGGAAACTGCTAACAGAATGTTGTCCCTAATAATGAGAAATAGTGCGCTTTTATTATAAATAGGGGATAAGAGAAATCATTAAAGCACATACGTTGTTTACATTTGAAGAAAAGCTTTTGGTGGGGCTTGCCAATTTAAAAGATGGCGATCGTAGCATTAGAAGTGTAATGCGCATGCCCGGTGACGTCACGAAGCGGGCGGACCAGGTTTGCCCCGATCATGTGACGAGATAATGGGGATTTCCTG
The DNA here is from genome assembly GCF_046119375.1 of Phyllobates terribilis. NCBI lineage: Eukaryota > Metazoa > Chordata > Amphibia > Anura > Dendrobatidae > Phyllobates > Phyllobates terribilis. The sequence continues at coordinate 12,320,990 of NW_027362796.1, forward strand.
GGAGACATGCGCAGATGGGATTTTGAGACGCCGAGGACAGCGTGGAGGAAGTAAGAAACGTGGTCATGCATGATTGCTGCAGTGTGAGTCGCAACCTCAAATATATTATGATTTATAATGTACACCTGGCACTGATAAATACTAATCAAAGCACTTATCACTTTATGAGAGTTATGGATACTGTAATTGATGATAATAATATATCTGTCTAAAATTTTATCACTATGTATGTAACTGAATAATATTTTGTGATATGCACTACTGCACTTTTCTTATGTAATCATGGTTTTGTATCAATTAATTATAATTATGGAATCACTGTTTGTAACTATATATATTGCACTATATGCACTTGAACTCTGCTTGAGAAAGATTCTGTGAACCGAAACGTTGCCTTTGGGCTCATTAAAGTCCATTTTTCTATAATATTTTTGGAGTGCTGCCTCTTGATATTCTTTCTTTCTATATATATATATATATATATATATATATATATATATATATATATACTGTATACATATATATATATATATATATATATATATATATATATATATACATAAATGTATACACAGGGTGGGCCATTTATATGGATTCACCTAAATTAAATGGGAATGGTTGGTGACATCAACTTCCTGTTTGTGGCACATTAGTATATGGGAGGGGGAAAACGTTTCCAGATGGATGGTGACCATGGTGGCCATTTTGAAGTCGGCCATTTTGAATCTAACTTTATTTTTTTCAATGGGAAGAGGGTCATGTGACACATCAAACTTATTGACAATTTCATAAGAAAAACAATGGTGTGCTTGGTTTTAACGTAACTTTATTCTTTCATGAGTTTTTTACAAGTTTATGACCACTTATAAAATGTGTTCAAAGTGCTGCCCATTGTGTTGGATTGTCAATGCAACCCTCTTCTCCCACTCTTGACACACTGATAGCAACAACGCAGAAGAAATGCTAGCACAGGCTTCCAGTATCCGTTGTTTCAGATGTTGCACATCTCATATCTTCACAGCATAGACAATTGCCTTCAGATGACCCCAAAGATAAAAGTCTAAGGGGGTCAGATCGGGAGACCTTGGTGGCCATTCAACTAGCCCACGACGACCAATCCACTTTCCAGGAAACAGTTCATGTAGGAATGCTCTGATCTGACACCCATAATGTGATCGTGCACCATCTTGTTGGAAAAACTCAGGGAACGTGCCATCTTCAGTGCATAAAGAGGGCAACACATCAACATGTAGCAGTTTCAGATATCCAGTGGCATTGAGGTTTCCATTGATGAAGAATGGCCCCACTATCTTTGTACTCCATATACCACACCATACCATAAAGATACGAGATGTGCAGCAACTGAAACAATGGATACTGGAAGCCTGTGCTAGCATTTCTTCTGCGGCATTGCTGTCAGTGTGTCAAGAGTGGGAGAAGAGGGTTGCATTGACAATCCAACACAATGGGCAGCACTTTGAACACATTTTATAAGTGATCATAAACTTGTAAAAAACTCATGAAAGAATAAAGTTACGTTAAAACCAAGCACACTATTGTTTTTCTTATGAAGTTCTCAATAAGTTTGATGTTTCACATTACCCTCTTCCCATTGAAAAAAATAAAGTTGGACCCAAAATGGCCGACTTCTAAATGGCCGCTATGGTCACCACCCATCTGGAAAAGTTTTCCCCCTCCCATATACTAATGGGCCACAAACAGGAAGTTGATATCACTTAGGTGTATCCATATAAATGGCCCACCCTATATATATATATATATATATATATATATATATATATATATATATATATATATATATATATATATATATACAGTGCTGGCCAAAAGTATTGGCACCCCTGCAATTCTGTCAGATAATACTCAGTTTCTTCCTGAAAATGATTGCAATCACAAATTCTTTGGTATTATTCTCTTCATTTAATTTGTCTTCAATGAAAAAAACACAAAAAGAATTGTCCTAAAGCCAAATTGTATATAATTCCACACCAAACCTAAAAAAGGGGGTGGACAAAAGTATTGGCACCCTTTGAAAAATCATGTGATGCTTCTCTAATTCGTGTAATTAACAGCACCTGTAACTTACCTGTGGCACCTAACAGGTGTTGGCAATAACTAAATCACACTTGCAGCCAGTTAACATGGATTAAAGTTGAGCATGGAGAAAAGAAAGAAGACCAAAGAACTGTCTGAGGACTTGAGAAACCAAATTGTGAGGAAGCATGAGCAATCTCAAGGCTACAAGTCCATCTCCAAAGACCTGAATGTTCCTGTGTCTTCCGTGCATAGTGTCATCAAGAAGTTTAAAACCCATGGCACTGTGGCTAACTTCCCTAGATGTGGACGGAAAAGAAAAATTGACGAGAGATTTCAACGCAAGATTGTGCGGATGGTGGATAAAGAACCTCGACTAACATCCAAACAAGTTCAAGCTGCCCTGCAGTCCGAGGGTGCAACAGTGTCAACCCGTACTATCCGTCGACATCTGAATGAAAAAGGACTGTATGGTAGGATACCCAGGAAGACCCCGCTTCTTACCCCGAGACATAAAAAAGCCAGGCTGGAGTTTGCCAAAACTTACCTGAGAAAGCCTAAAACGTTTTGGAAGAATGTTCTCTGGTCAGATGAGACAAAAGTAGAGCTTTTTGGGAAAAACCATCAACATAGAGTGTACAGGAAAAAAAAAGAGGCATTCAAAGAAAAGAACACTGTCCCTACAGTCAAACATGGCGGAGGTTCCCTGATGTTTTGGGGTCGCTTTGCTGCCTCTGGCACTGGACTGCTTGACCGTGTGCATGGCATTATGAAGTCTGAAGACTACCAACAAATTTTGCAGCATAATGTAGGGCCCAGTGTGAGAAAGCTGGGTCTCCCTCAGAGGTCATGGGTCTTCCAGCAGGACAATGACCCAAAACACACTTCCAAAAGCACTATAAAATGGTTTGAGAGAAAACACTGGAGACTTCTATGGTGGCCAGCAATGAGTCCAGACCTGAATCCCATAGAACACCTGTGGAGAGATCTCAAAATGGCAGTTTGGAGAAGACACCCTTCAAATATTAGGGACCTGGAGCAGTTTGCCAAAGAAGAATGGTCTACAATTCCAGCAGAGCATTGTAAGAAACTCATTGATGGTTACCAGAAGCGGTTGTTCGCAGTTATTTTGGCTAAAGGTTGTGCAACCAAGTATTAGGCTGAGGGTGCCAATACTTTTGTCCGGCCCTTTTTTGGAGTTTTGTGTAAAATGATCAATGATTTGATTTTTGCTTCATTCTCTTTTGTGTTTTTCCTTGCAAGCAAATTAAATGAAGAGAATAATACCAAAGAATTTGTGATTGCAATCATTTTCAGGAAGAAACTGAGTATTATCTGACAGAATTGCAGGGGTGCCAATACTTTTGGCCAGCACTGTATATATACATATATATATATATACATATATATACAGTAGATATATTGTCTCTTGCCTTACATTGGTTTATTCCTGTGGTTCCGTGGCACTTTGTTGTCACCTCTTTCCCTTGGATTTTTTATCTCTTTTGATTATGTCTGATTTTACTTACATTTTTGCAATAAAAATGTAATTGTTATTGGATTTGCTCCTGTTTCCATTTTTCTCTTTTTGGGTTATATAGTTATGGAAGAGCATTTATAGGGGCCGACTCTTTTCTTTTTGGATACTCCCTATAGAGAAGGTAGAGAGGATTTATTACCGTCTCTGCCTTTTCAATTACTGTGTACACAGCTCTGAACAAGTGCTGTGTATTCAGTATGGTAAGCGCAGATAGCGCTTCCTGCTCCAGACCCAGAGATCATGTGATGGCCGGGTGTAGAGAAAGAGCAAGAGCTTCTGGGTCCTAGGAGACCCAGTCAACCCTGCTATATAGGCAGTAGGTTGAATGTCCCCTGTAACTAGGATCAATATACCAGCAGATGTGTTTGGGACACAGGTTTATTAACAATTACTATTATATAAGTATGGCAGGTTCTCCTCCTGCACTTGTTAGTTCAGCTTTCCTCACATACTGCACAGCTCTCCAGTCCATACAATGGTCACTGATGGAGGAGCATGTAACCAGACCACTCCATCAGCCTTGTCCTATTGAGAACCTCCCATGAGAAAGATGCTTTTATAGTGAAGTAGACTGACGGACAGGTCTGGTCACTGCTCCTCCACCAGCAGCCATATTATAGACTAGAGAGCTGGGCAGTCTGTAAGGAAAGCTGCAGTAACAAGAGCAGGAGGAGAATCTGACATACCTACAGTATATCATAGTAAATGCCACAAAATCATGTCCCCAACACATCTGTTAAAGTAAAGATAAAATGGTCAACCTCATTAACTAATTCTGCAGCCAGCAATAGACAGCGCAACACAAAGACTATAGGAGGCAAACGACTCAATTTTATTTTAATGAAACCATATTGCAATTTTTTTTATCCATTCAAGCAAGAAAAAAATCAAATGTTTCAAAAGTTAAGACAACACCTGTGTAAAATCATTGAAATAAAGAGCAAAAAAACCAGGAAAAAATAAATAAAAAAACAATGACTATCCAAATTGCATTTACAAGCCCCATCCCTAACAAAAAACCATGTAACTAATATATAAAAATAACACAAGCACAGAAATCCTTTATTTACTACAGATATTACCAGAAAAAAAATAAAATAATATTAAAATATTGTAAAATTTAGACTCGATGTTTCACAAAAAAATATTTAAATATCCAAACATTACAATTTTTTACAGTTTTTTAAACCATATGTATGAAAATAAGAAAAAAATGTGCCTTGGCAAGAATGGGGAAAAATGGCCTGATCATGTAGGGGTTTAACAAAGTACTGAATATATACATATATATAAATGGACTGGGGAACAGTTCTACAACCCTCCAGCTTCAGATCTTGCTCATGTATCACATCCTCCACCTGTCAGATTTAAAAGATGTGTAACTTGTGTAAAGTGACAACATTGCCCTGATCTGTAAGTGTGGGCATGAGAAGCTACATGTCATGGTGCTCCCTGTGGTAAGCTGATGTATAGTATTACCTGTGCCCTTGGTGGTCTTCTGCCCTTCTTCTTCTTTCTTGATTGAAGAGCTTTCATGTGATGAGCCAAAGATTTGTCTTCTCCTCTTGGCTCCACTTCTTCTAGCTAGGACCTCCTGATGACATTCCTGTTCTTCTTTCTGGCCTTGGTGATCAATCTTCTGAGAGACGATCTCCAACTCTGAGCCATTTCTCTTCTCTCCTCTCCTATGGCTCTTCTTGATGGACGGCTTCTCATCATCCGATGAGTCCAAAACATTTCTTCTCCTTTTCTTCCCTCTCATCCTAAAGTCCTCCTCTTTAATCTCCATAATGTCGCTTTGCTGAAGGCAGCTCCTCCTCATCCGCATGCAAGCCAACCGCAACTCTCCAACTGCCAACCGGCAACATTCCAATGTGCTCACTGGTCATGTGATAGGAATTGACCATAAGCAGTCATATATATGAGTTATCAGATATTGGTGTTTTTCTATTTTATTCTCATCATATCACATAGTATTAGGCCAAGCTCACAGATAGAGGTTTATTTTAGCTTTTCTGCTGCCTTTTTTCCTATAGAAAGACTCAAATATCCAGATCTTTTTCACATTTTCAGGTTAAGACTTGAATATACTTTGCAGCAATCTCGATAGTAATATTTACACGTAATGACAACTATAGGTTTCTAAAGAATAATTTCTAGTTACTATAATGGCTTCTTAGAAAACCCACATGTGTGAGTTTGCTGTTTTGCAGAACGCTCTTTGCCACCATTTTCCTTCTGACGCTGTTTTGCAGCATTTAGGGGATGTGCACACGGTTATTATTTGTAGAGGAAAAGAAATACTAGAGTGTTGGCGGGTAAAATGCTGCCTAAAATATGTGCAAAAACGCTTCAAGAATTGACATGCAGAAGATATGAAACTTCTTCAAATCTGCAAGGAAAAAATAAGCAGAATGTACATGAGATTCCATAAATCTCATTGACTTTGCTAGTACATTAAAACACTGCGTTTTTTCATGCAAAGAACGTGCGGAAATAACTTTTGAAAATACGGCAAAAATGCAACATGTGAACATGCCCTTGGCTTCTAGTCCATCAAAAATAGTGTAAGTCTGAACTTGAGATGCCGCTGTGGATACTCATTCTGGTGTTAATACTATAGGAAATGACAAGGCAATGATCGCGCTTTTTATTAGTGTAAATAGGGAAATACAGCCCTCCTAGACCGGACACAAGGATTTTATTTGCCAATAGTAATAATATTGGTGGGTTATATTTTTTACACTATACTACATACTTTTTTCACATATAACTATTTTCCTGTGATAAATTGTATTATCAATATATGGACTGGAGTTATTTGTAATTTAATTCCATATTTGGTGCACACAGATTGTTCTTTCTGCTGAATTCTAGATTAGTCATTGCTAGTGTCTCGGCATATTAGCATGTTTTTGTAATTTTTTGCTAAACCCTAATGAGGATTATTTGCTTATACTTGATATTCGCTTCTCAATAGTATTCGCTTATTCACTATATTCTAGATTATACATTTTGTCTTAGATGTATATTGGAAGTTCTTCATATTTTTTTCTTATGTCACATTATTATTTTTCACAGTGAATGTTTGATAAAGATCATGTTGACGCTTTTGTATTATACATTTTACTTTGACTTAAAAATAATATTTAGTACAATTTTAATGGAAACAATTTGCTTCAATAACACAGACCCTTATTAAATGACCCAGCATGCCACTTCTGGCCTGAGCTTTCAATGTAGAATTACATATTTGCTGTGTAACTAAATAGCTGTAATGCATAGAATAATTGGGCTTACTACAGAAGGGATAGATGCTCTTCTAGTGAAGCTTCATGATGTCCATTGCTCCAGAGTAGACGACCTTCTCTATGAACACTAAATGCCTGTAAGGCACAGTGTGATTATGGGGTGGGAATGCTTTAGGACATTTCTTTAGGATACAATGACATTGGTGGCAGACTGGTATCTGGTGTCACCACTAAAGGACGGCAGAAGTAATTCAGGCACATACTGGTGACAGTTTAGGATAATGTTACTGAAAAGAGGCAACAAGCTTACTGGTCACAGAGTCTCCGAGACGCCAACATGCTTCATAACTACAAATACTCTTAAATAGGGGAACAGCTTCACCACAGATAGATGACTGGCAAAAACATTTACGCTGGGCTTCCACTTTCCAAACTTTACACCACCTGCTGGAAGGCTCCTCCGCAGTATCTCAAGCTGTCTCGGTGTCCGTCCTCTTACAGAACAGCACTCACACGTTCAAGCAGTTATATGACCAGGTTTCACAAAGCAAACTGTAAAAATACTATTAATCAGATCTCGGACCAGATGGGGCTGATGTACGTACTCTGAAAATTCACATCAGGATGGCTGTGCAATCCTGATGTTAAGAGGAGCGTTTTATCCTTATTTTAATGTGATAAAGGAAAAGTTTCACAAAGGATTATACAGCCATCCTTATGCATATGCTGACAAGTACACCAGCCTCATCTGGGCTAACAGATTTGCATAATAATATATAATACTATAAGCAGTATGTATTGTAAAATCAGTGCTTGGATGTGGCATGAGGCATTGGAGGAGCTCAAGGACCCTGAAGGTGGCTGAATCCTGGTATCTAGACAGCTTCTCAGCAGCACTCACAAGCTCCATGGGAAACAAGTTGTAAGCGCTGTCCTCCTTGTTTGGGAGAACAGTCAACTCTGACAGACAGAATGGTGGCTGACCTAGGCAACAAGCAAATTCTAGAATTCAAAATACCTCCTCTCATGAGAAATGAAGAGAATTTTTAAAAAGGGGTTATTTGCAAAGTTCCCTATTTTTACAAGCACTTTGCAATTTTACCCAATTAAGAAATTGCGTATAGCCTTTTAATAATGTAATTAATCTGACTGATGTAAAAAACTATCCTTTTATAGACAGCACATTAAATATAAAATACAGGTGGATACAATTCTGTTACCATATACTGTGAATATAACTATTGCCATGAACTGCCCATATGGGTAATGCCATTCAACTGTGCCATATAGTTGCCATATGTACAATATAGGAGCTATAAGAAATGTGCACTTTGAACTTCTGAATTCCAGCACCATGCGGAGCCTACACATGTATCGGTATAATGTGCCATAATGACTATTGTCATACCTGGGTTTATAATATTGGTGGTGAATATATTCTTATGGGCTCTGTATGACATTACTGACATGGGCAGCATTTGCCACTAATGATGGAGCACTGCATGACACTTTATGTTGGCGTTTTGTCCTATTATCTTGGGATAATCTTATTTTTCTGATCACTGTATATTACTAATATTCTGGATACTATACTTTTGGAATCATCTTCTAGTTGTAGCTCTGAAACTTGGGATAAAAGTGACTCTGTAAATGTCAGATTGACATTTTCTAGAATTGAAGAGCATTGTGGTAAGTATGAGAATGTACCAGGCAATAGATGTGTGTAATGCAATGCACATACCGCAGCCTCATGCTGAACCCCTCACCGCAGATTCATGAGTGTGAATGGCCCAAAGGCCAGACCGAAATCCCATTGAGGATCTGTGGCAAGACTTGAAATTGCTGTTCACAGACGTCTCCATCCAATCTCACTGAGATAGAGCATTTACAAAGAAGAATGGGAGAAAATGTCACTTCTAGATGCAAAGCTGGTAGAGACATACCTGAAAAGACTTGCAGCAGTAATTGCAGCGAAAGGTGGTCCTACAGACTATTTACTCCGGAGGGATAAATACAAATGCAAGTCACAGTTATCAGATTTATATTTTCTCAATATATAGAAAACCTTGTAGAATTTACTTTACACTTCACACATACAGTGGTGTGAAAAAGTGTTTGCCCCCTTCCTGATTTCTTATTCTTTTGCATCTTTGTCACACTTAAATGTTTCAGGTTAGTAATGGGGGTGTCTTATAGACGCCCATCATTACTAACCTGGGCTTCATGGCAGCTGGCGCTGACATGAAAACCAACCCTATTACCCCCTGCCACCGCACCAGGGCAGCGTGGAAGAGCGAGGCTAATTGCCAGAATTGGCGCATCCTATGGATGCGCCATTTCTGGGGTGGCTGACGGCTGGTGTTTCTAGCCTGGGAGGGGGCCAATATTCATGGCACCCTTCCTGGGCTATTAGTATCAGCCCCCAGCTGTCTGTCCAGCCTTTGCTAGCTATTAAAATAGGGGGGACCCCACGTCATTTTTTTGGGTGGGTCTCCCATTTTAATAGTTAGTAAAGGCTAGGTATTCAGCTGGGGGCTGATATTAGTAGCCGGGGAAGCTCCATGGGTATTACCCCCTTCCCAGGCTTCAAACATCTGCCCCAGCTGTCTGCTTAACCTCCGATAGAGACTAAAATTATGGGGGATCCCACGTCAAATTTTTTTTAATAAATCCTTTATTTTAACACTAAATGACACTTGAGGGGTTAATAAAGATGCAGTCCCTAAATTAATATTTATTTTTTAATTAATTTTTCCCAAAAATTTTGACGTGGGCTTTGCCATATTTTTGTATGCGAGCCAGGTACAGAATCCAGGAACGGGCTGCCCCCAACTCCCAGCTGCCTATTTGTACCTGGCCGGACACAATATAGGGAAGCCCTTTTTTTTTTATTATTTCATGAATTTCATGAAATAAGTTTAAAAAAGAAAAATACGTGGGGCTTCGCCCTATTTTTGTGTCCAGCCAGGTACAAATAGGCAATTTTTTTTTAATTATTTCAGGAAATTCATGAAATAATTAAAAAAAAATTGATGTGGGGTTTCGCACTATATTTGTGTCCAGCCAGGTACAGCAGACAGGAACGGGCTGACCCCAACCTCCAGCTGCCTATTTGTACCTGGCCGGACACAACAATATAGGGAAGCCCTTTTTTTTAATTATTTCATGAAATAATTAAAAAAAAATTGACGTGGGGCTTCGCACTATATTTGTGTCCAGCCAGGTACAGCAGGCAGCAACGGGCTGCCCCCAACCACCAGCTGCCTATTTGTACCTGGCCGGACACAACAATATAGGGAAGCCCTTTTTTTCTTAATTATTTCATGAATTTCATGAAAAAATTAAAAAAAAAATACGTGGGGCTTCGCCCTATTTTTGTGTCCAGCCAGGTACAACTAGGCAGCTGGGGACTGGAATCTGCAGCGCAGGGAGGCCCAAGCTTTCTGGGCCCCACCCGCTGCAAATTGCAGTCCACAGCCACCCCGGAAAATGGCGCGTTCATAGAAGCGCCATCTTCTGGCGCTGTACCCAACTCATCCAGGGCCCTGGTGCGGTGGCTCACTGGGTAATAAAGGGGTTAGGGCCAGCTTGGCATTATCAGCTGGCCCTAAGCCCGAAATTCATGGGGTCACGCCAATATTAGACATGACCGCCATGAATTTCTAGTAAAGTATTTAAAAAAAAACACAACACCCAGAATAAAGTCCTTTAATTGAAATAAAGACACAATTCTTTATTGTTCTAAATTAAATCATACTTACCATCACGCCCATTCCAGCTGAAGCCAACGATCTCCTGCAATAAAAGAAAAATAATAAAGCAACATCATTCTTACCTTTCGATGGTTCCCAGGACAGCTCCAGCTCTGCTACATCGAGATGACAGGCTGGACCGCAGGAGAAAGCTGCCATCCAGCCTGTCATCCCGCAGACACTGAGAAGCGCAGGCATGCTTGCGCTCCTCAGTATCAGGCTGTGACGGCATCCCGATGAGCCGAGTCTCTCACGCTCACCGCATGCGCAGGAGAATTCTCCCACGCTATCAGTGACGTGCATGAGGTGAGCTGAGTTCATTGTTGGCTCATCGGGATGCCGTCACAGTCAGACACTGAGGAGCGCAAGCATGCCTGTGCTTCTCAGTGTCTGCGGGATGACATGCTGGATGGCAGCTTTCTGCTGCGATCCAGCCTGTCATCTCCATGTAGCAGAGCTGGAGCTGTCCTGGGAGCCATCGAAAGGTAAGGATGATGTTGCTTTATTATTTTTCTTTTATTGCAGGAGATCGTTGGCTTCAGCTGGAATGGGCGTGATGGTAAGTAAGGTTTAATTTAGAACAATAAAGAATTGTGTCTTTATTTCAATTAAAGGACTTTATTCTGGGTGTTTGTGTTTTTTTTTTAACTTTGACTATGGGGTTAGTAATGGGGGTGTCTTATAGACGCCTCTCCATTACTAACCTGGGCTTGATGTCAGCTGGCATTATAAGCTGACATCAACTCCAACCCTATTACCCCACTGCCACCGCTACAGGGCAGTGGGAAGAGCGAGGCTAAGTGCCAGAATTGGCGCATCCTATGGATGCGCCATTTCTGGGGTGGCTGACGGCTGGTGTTTCTAGCCTGGGAGGGGGCCAATATTCATGGCACCCTTCCTGGGCTATTAATATCAGCCCCCAGCTGTCTGCCTAGCCTTTGCTAGCTATTAAAATAGGGGGGACCCCACGTCATTTTTTGGGGGGGGTCCCCCATCTTAATAGCTAGTAAAGGCTAGGTATTCAGCTGGGGGCTGATATTAGTAGCCTGGGAAGCTCCGTGGGTATTACCCTCTTCCCAGGCTTCAAACATCTGCCCTAGCTGTCTGCTTAACCTTCGCTAGAGACTAAAATTACGGGGAGCCCCACGCCAATTTTTTTTTTAATAAATCCTTTATTTTAACACTAAATGACAAGTACAGTAACCAACACTATCACTGTACTTCATATATATGTGACTGACATGTTTCTATCTATCTAATCTATGTGTGATGCTCTATTATTTCTGTTGTAAATTGTCGGGTACCGCTGCTGAATTGCCGGCCGGCTTTTTTAAAGAGACGGTGCATGAAAACACTAAGATTTTTTTAAATAAATCCTTTACACTAAATGACAAGTACAGTAAGCAACACCGTCACTGCACTTCTTATATATGTGACTGACATGTTTCTATGTATCAAATCTATGTGTGATGCTCTTTCTTTCTGTTATAAATTGTCGGGTACCGCTGCTGAATTGCCGGCCGGCTTTTTTAAAGAGACGGTGCATTAAAACACTAATATTTTTTTAAATAAATCCTTTACACTAAATGACAAGTACAGTAAGCAACACTGTCACTGTACTTCATATATATGTGACTGACATGTTTCTATCTAATCTATGTGTGAAGCTCTATTCTTTCTGTTCTAAATTGTCGGGTACCGGTGTATGCCACTGATGAATTGCCGGCTTTTCATGTTTCACTGTGAGCACTGTTCCCATCGATTTGGGCAACCACCTCCACCAATACATTCTACATTATTGTTAGTTGTTTTCCTTCATGTAGAATTAACCTACAAGGAAAGAAAGGGTTTATTTTCATTCCGATATTTGTGTCCCATTGATTTGCATTGGTTTCCGGTATCGGAATCGGCGATATCCGATACTTTTTGGGTATCGGCCCGATCCAATCCGATCCGATATTTCCTGATATCGGAAGGTATCCCTCAATACTAGTCCTGACCTCAATCCCATTGAAAATCTTAGGGGTGAGCTGAAATCTGCCATTGGGAAAAAGAACCCTGCAAACATTCAAGAGCTTGAACAAACTGCAAAGGAAGAGTGGGAGAAAATTCCAGCTGAGAAGTGCAAGAAGCTTACAGATGGCTACAAGAAATGTCTGGAGGCTGTCAGCAATGACAAAGGGTGTGCAACCAAGTATTAATTAGGGGTGCCATTATTGTGGCACATTCAGTTTTTTCTTTGATATTGCAACATTGAAGTTGAAAAACAATATTGTATTGTTGTATTACTTTGGACCACAAATCCTGAGGATATAACTTTGGTACATTTCCATTTATTTCTGAAGATATTGTACAGTCTACGAAAAAATGAAGGCGTGACAAGAATGGTGAGCAGCACTGTAGTACAATAAATCATTAAAAATTTAAATATATATAGAATATAAAAAATAAAAAAAGATTAAATTAATTAATTTTTTAAAACCTTTTTTTAAAAAGCATTTTCCCTTGCAATTATATACTGTATATATAAAGGATAGAGCTTATGTGTTCAGTAATAATGTTGTCGTGTCAATGGAAGGGTGAAAAAAAATGGTAAGAGGAGGATATATAGATGGAAAACGTCCAATCACTAGCTGCCTCTATCTGTACCAGAAGCTAGGTACCACCCGACCAATTATCCATAGATCATCGCAACCCAGGGAATCATCTATTAACTTTCATAGCTGCAAATCATTATCCGGTAATCTTAAGACAAATTTACATACCAAGAAAGGGGGACATTCAACTCATTTTGGTGAAACATTATTTCTATGTCTGTTATTCCTTTCATTCATCCTGCTCTGTTCAGCCGCTGTTTAGCGTGATAGTATCAATCCTTTATCTAGTAGCCATTCTTCCTTACGGGTTTTCACACAGGACCCGCTAATCTATCAGCAGCTTCCAGCAATACCCACTCCCCTTTTTTCGGCGCTAGTGTTTTAAAGCCTAATTTCTTTCTAGATTCAGCTCCGGACATTTGTGATAGATTATTTCCTCCTATACTCGTATATAGATATAGCCATTTGAATTGCTGTTATGAAATGTTTTGAAATGATTGAAAGTGCATGTTTAACAAAAAAAAATTTCTATTCTTATTAATCTGTTCTCCTCTCCTTTTTAAGAGGTCTCAGAGTCCTGCCAATATATTGCTTTGAACATGGGCACTGAATTAAATCTATAACTCCTTCACTTTCACACCTTAAAATGCACCCAACAAAAAAATGCAAGTGTATTTCTGCAATTGTCCCATCTTTAATGTAACGGCAGTTCACACATTCATTCCTAGTGCTGTATATGGGAATCACTGACATTTCTACAGTATGTTATATTTTATCTTGATTATCAATATTTCTTGCACGGGGTCCCCATGGTATCATATTACTGATTGTAATTTTTTTATGTGTAATAAATGATTATTAATAGGGGGATTTATATGTGCCTGTAATTATTTTTCTTCAATAAACATAAAGCTAGAATCGCTACAGAATGTGCCTCTGCCATATACTAGTCTGTAGAGTTTGAATACTCGTGCAAGAAGCATTTATCAGGTTTGAATTTTATGAGAAAGTTTGCAGATATATAATGAATATGTGTAAATCAATCTGTACCACTAGGTAAAAATCCTTACATCAAGGAGACCAAGTAGACAAAAGTGAGCACTTCAAGTTAGTGTGTATAAAAAACAAATGATTTTACTGAACAATATCATAGACATTACCAAACACATACATAAAATAAAAACAGATGCCTCTTGTTTGAGGGATGGTAAGAAATGCCAACCCAGTATGCATGAATATTATCTCCTGGTGCACCCCACAAAATAGCATAGAACAACCTAGCAGAGATAGTCACTGCAGAGTAACCTATACCATTACATAATCCAACGATTCCAAGGATTGAAACTATCCAAAGTGCATGTGCATGTCAAAGAAGGAAATTGTTCATTAATTGGGGTGGTCCAGTGGTTAAACAAAAACAAAATAAACCCTGCTTCAAAGTCACCAATCAAGAGATAAATACATAATAAACCCTTAAAGTGCATGTGTATGGAGAATTATAATGCTCAGAATTATAATACACCAATGTCTGGAAATGACAGGGCTACTACAGAGCATGTATATAACTTAGTGTTCACAGAAGCGAAAGAGTCGAGGTGAAAAGCAGTTTATATGCTTGTTAGAAACTCACAACATGTATGGCTATACATGCAATACCGCACGCCTGGAAAACATGGACTGCCTCTGATGTACAAAAGCCCTGCTAGATGCAATCAAAAATAGGTAAAATGCAGTGGTGTACCACTAATGGAGGCAGACCACACGACTGCTATGGGGCCCGTGAGCTGGGGGGCCCCATAGCAGTCCAGGGGCGGACATATCGCTGCTGGTGCAGCTGTGCCGGGGGGCCCGCCGGTGCAGCGTCTCCCTGCTCGTGGCGGGCAGGGAGCGATCCCTGCATCCCCGCTGCTGACAGGACAGAATGGCAGCGGAGCTGCAGAGATCCATCCTCTGCTTCCTGCCCGCCGCTTCCTCCCTTACACAGGCACGCGCTCCTTGATGACATCATCATGCAGCGCGGGCCTGTGTGAGGGAGGAAATTGCAGTGGCCTGCGGGGGCAGAGAGGTAAGTGTTTTTTTTTTTGTTTTTTTTACTGAAACGCTGGTGAGATCAATAATGGGGCTGATGGAGCTGGAGAGCACAATAAGGGGGCTGATGGGGCTGGGTAGAGCAATGGTGGGGCTGGTGCGGCTGGGGATAACAATGGTGGGGCTGGGAAGAGCAGTGATGATGCAGCTTGCGGGGGAACGGGCAGAGGGGTAAGTGTTTTTTTTTTTATTTTTACTGAAACGCTGGGGAGAGCAATAATGGTTATGACTGGGCTGGAGAGAGCAAAAGTGGGGCTGATGGGGCTGGTGAGAGCAATGGTAGGGCTGATGGGGCTGGGGAGAGCAATGGTGGGGCTGGGGAGAGCAATGGTGGGGCTGATGGGGCTGGGGAGAGCGCTCATGGGTCTGGGGAGAGCAATGGTGGGGCTGGGAAGAGCAGTGATGGGACTGATGGGGCGGGGAGAGCAATGATGGGGATTAGTAGACCAATGACGGGGATGGGGAGAGCAATGATGGGTTGCTGGGAGAGAGCAATGATGGAGGTGCTGGGAGAGTAATGACGGGGGTTGCTGGGAGAGAACAATGATAGGGGTGCTCGGAGAGAGCAATGACGGGGTGCAGGGAGAGAACAATGACGGGGGTGCTGGGAGAGAGCAATGACGGGGGTGCTGGGAGAGAGCAATGATGGGGGTGCTGGGAGAGAGCAATGATAGTGGTGCTGGGACAGAGCAATAATGGGGGTGCTCGGAGAGCGCAATGACGGGGATGCTGGGAGACAACAATGATGGGGTGCAGGGAGAGAGCAATGACGGGGGTGCAGGGAGAGAGCAATGACGGGGGTGCTGGGAGAGAGCAATTACAAGGGTGCTGGGAGAGCAATGACTGGGGTGCTGGGACAGAGCAATGTTGGGGGTGTTGGGAGAGAGCAATGATGGAGGTGCTGGGACAGAGCAATGATGGGGGCGCTTGTATATTTTCCGTGTGCACATAGCCTTACAGTTAATTGGGGAGAGTCACAGAGACTGAATAATTTATATTATTGGCAGGTGGAGATTATAGTTAATGGGGGGCACAGTGCTGCTTATCACTTTATATTTTGATTACTAAGTGGCTACCCCTAGTATATTAATGGGGGATAACAGACCTGTATTCAGGGGCGCAGTGCAGGAGAGACACATGTATATATACAATATATGTGACCTTGTTATTATCTAGGCTGGAGATCATCATGACAAGACGAATCGTGACTGGGAGATGTCGACATGAAGGTCTGACCAGATGGAGAAGAAGCAGCAGAAACCGACTCTGATCAGGCGAGACGTCAGCGGTAAGTGCCTGGATGTAAATATTATTCTGTATCTGCGCTGTATGACTTGGAGTGATAATGTTACATGTAAAATCCCTTAGGCTGCATTCTCACATTTGTGTAAAATGTCAGATTTTTTTATCGGATGGTCCACGGACTTGTAGAGTTTTATAGATCACGGATCACGGATCTGAGAATGAGATCTGTGAGGATCAGAGAATGTCCTGTTCTGATCCGATTTTGAGGATTACAATAGGACATGCTCAATGCGTCTGTAAAACAGGGTAGCACACTGACACTGCACACAAATGCAGGAATATAGCCGTATTATGTATAGCACAGTCCCTTAGTACATAGTGTAATCACTTATTATGTATAGCATACGCCCTTAGTATATAGTGTACTCGCTTATTATGTATAGCGCCGTCCTTAGTTATATAGTTTCATCTTTTATTATATATAACACCCTCCCTTTTTACCTACCATCCTCTCTAGTTCTAGAGCTCACAATTGGGGGATCATACTGTGTTGGGGTCAGCAAACTTTGCCCTGGTAGTTGAGGTGAGGTACAGTAGGGTCATTATACTGCGCATGTGGAGGAATTCACCATGGGGGTATCATACTGTGTTTGGGGGACACTTTTGTTGGTATCACACTTCATGGGACAATGAAAGAGGGGTCTAGGACGTCAGCAGGAGGAAAATTACTATGTAAAGGCTGGAAGGTTGTGTGATCTGCTCTTCTGTGACACCGACAATTATTTACATTTTTTTTGGGGGGGGGCCCAATTTGAACTTCTGCTATGGGGCCCCATGAATCCTATGTACGCCCCTGGTAAAATGTATTGCTAATAGCATTGTGCCACTTACACAGTGGAGTGTGAGACAGGGTTTGTCCTGCATCCCTCTTCCCCGACGCGCATTTTGTCCACACTTCCTCAGGGCCGTGTCAGAGGAGAGGGACGCTGGACCTTTTAAGTGATCACTGTACCAATGGTTGACGGAGGCTAGATATCACATAATTTAAACCTTCAGGGTTGTGAAGGATATGACGTGGCACATCGTAGGATTTTTTACCTTGTACATTGATTTACAGTTGTCCCTGTGACACTATGTTTGTTTTCAATCATTTTTATTAATATTTTATAACAGTTCAAGGGGTAGGGAT
Source organism: Phyllobates terribilis (assembly GCF_046119375.1). Taxonomy (NCBI): domain Eukaryota; kingdom Metazoa; phylum Chordata; class Amphibia; order Anura; family Dendrobatidae; genus Phyllobates; species Phyllobates terribilis. The sequence goes on from NW_027362796.1 coordinate 12,338,707, forward strand.
ATGGTTAGGGAATAGAGGAATATATGGGGGACGGGAGAGTAATGGATAAGTGTGGGAAAATGGATAAGGGGAAGGAGAACTCAAAATTGAATAAACAGTAGAATATATAGTATTACAACAAGTAAATTAAGATGAAAATCAAAATTTGGTTATAGAACAACTTAGTCGTAATATAATAGATATCCTATTAAATCTAATAAGTATATGTATTAATAATTTAAGTAACAATCAGGAATATATTTCAGGCCACTTTGTTCATTTTTTGAAATATTTGTTAAGGTTATTATTAGAGTTTGCAAATCAGTATTCATATAATTTATGTAGAGCCATTTTTTCTTTAATAACTGAAAAGATAGGTACATCCGTTTTTTTCCAGTAAGATGCAATGGCATTTTTAACTACCATATTTTTCGGACTATAAGACGCACCGGACCATAAGACGCACCTAGGTTTTAAAGGAGGAAAATAGGAAGAAAAAATGTAAGCAAAAAATGTGGTCCTGATGCCCTGTTATGGGGGAGGGGGTCTGCTGGTGACACTGGCATTGGGGTAATGTCCCTCAATTCTGTTAATATCCTCTATCCTGGTATGTATGGCCTCTCCTTCCTGGTATAAGTGGCCCCCATCCCATCCTGGTATGCATGGCACCCCTTTATCCCCCATCCTGGTATGCATGGCACCCCTTTATACACCATCCTGGTATGCATGACACCCCTTGAGCCCCCATCCTGGTATGCATGGCAACCCTTGAGCCCCCATCCTGGTATGCATGGCACCCCTTGAGCCCCCATCCTGGTATGCATGGCACCCTCTGAACCCCCATCCTGGTATGCATCTTGCCCCGCTTCAAGTGGACCGGGTGAGAGGCCCGAATCTATGAATGTAAAAGTGAACAGCTCTTCAGAGTGTCCATGTGTGGGATCAGTTGTCTCTGGGCGCTTGGCATGGTGGGAGGAAGGAGGATCAGGGTGAGGAATATGCGGTCCAGACTCACGGCTACTGAGACTTGACCGTGTGGAAGACAGGGTGGTGGTGGCGGCTAAGTGACTGGAAGCATTATCCGCTATCCAACCAACAACCTTTTGACACTGCTCTGGGTTCAATAGTGGTGTGCTGCGGTCCCCTAGCAGTTGGGACAGTAAGGTCGGGCGAGAAGATGTGGGTGTTTGTTGTGGCACAATTTCAGCTTGCCCACGGCCTTGTCCTCGGCCTCTGCATGCGCCATCACCATCACGTCCAGTTCCCCGTCCCTTGCCACGTGCCTTGCCCATTTGTCTTGTCCTCGGCAGAGATGAGGGGGTTGGAGGGGGCAGTGGTGGGCAGAGGAAGGAGTTAAAAGTATTAAATAACCATTTGGACTTGAAAAATAAGGACAGGGTCGGACTGGCCTGGCGGAATGCCGGTGAAATGCCAGGTGGGCCCCACAGAAGGAGAGGAAAAAAAACTTTTTTTGTAAGGACATGGGCCTTTTAAAAGTGCGGGTGGCAGGAGAACGCGCATGCAGACCTGACCCGCCGTGATGACCATGGCCGGCGTCACCGCCACTAGGCGCACCCAAGTAAGTGTTGGGGCCCCGGGGTTGAGGGACACCGGCACGCTACTGGGCCTATGAGTCGGGGGAGGGAGAGCCCCCTACGGAGAGGGGGAGCGCCCCCTTCAGGAGGGAGAGCCCCCGCCCCCACCTCTCCTCTTCAAATACTTACCTATCCTCCTCGTTCCCTGCAGCTCCAGTGATGTTAGCGTCTTCTGATTCTGACGTCTCAGGGCAGAGGGCGAGGTGACATCACTACCGCACTCTGCTCTGAGCACTGCAGAGTCAGAAGACGACGTGCTGAGTACACCAAACCTGCAGGGAACGGGAGAGGTATTTGATTTTTTTTATGTATGCAGCATCATGGGGGCCCATATACTGTATGGAGCAGCATCATGTGGGCCCATATACTGTATGGAGCAGCATCATGGAGGCCCATATACTGTATGGAGCAGCATCATGGAGGCCCATATACTGTATGGAGCAGCATCATGGGGGCCCATATACTGTATGGACCAGCATCATGGGGGCCCATATACTGTATGAAGGAGCAGCATGGAGGCCCATATACTGTATGAAGCAGCAGCATGGAGGCCCATATACTGTATGGAGCAGCATCATGGGGGCCCATATACTGTATGTACCAGCATCATGGGGGCCCATATAATGTAAGGAGCAGCATCATGGGGGCCCATATATTGTATGGAGCAGCATCATGGGGGCCAAATACTGTATGGAGCAGCATCATGGGGTCCAATATATTGTATAGAGCAGCATCATGGGGGCCCATATACTGTATGGAGCAGCATCATGGAGGCCCATATACTGTATGGACAACAAAGAAAATGACGGCACTTCCACTACAAAAAATAGGTGTGAACAGGTGCTTACTAAGAGCAGCTACCTCCATATATAATGAACAAATAACACTGAGTATATAGATATGAAATATGAAATATGAATAACATAACTGCTGTAGAAAATAGAAATAAATGAAAAAAATTTTGGAAAATTTTTTTTAGCGCATGTAAATATGAAGTATGAAAAATGAATAGCATTACTGCTGTAAGTAAATGAGAAATCTTAGCACATAAATTGGCCAATTCATGTGTCCCTGATAGCCGCGGTAAGGCGTTTCTCGATGTCAGGACCTACCAATGTGAATACCTCTCTAAGAGGTACACATAATCAGACAGAGGTCTCTTAGAGAGGTATTCACATTGGTAGGTCCTGACATCGAGAAACGCCTTACCGCGGCTATCAGGGACACATGAATTGGCCAATTTATGTGCTAAGATTTCTCATTTACTTACAGCAGTAATGCTATTCATTTTTCATACTTCATATTTACATGCGCTAAAAAAAATTTTCCAAAATTTTTTTCATTTATTTCTATTTTCTACAGCAGTTATGTTATTCATATTTCATATTTCATATCTATATACTCAGTGTTACAGTGTGCTACTTTATTTGTTCTTCATATACTGTATGGAGCAGCATCATGGGGGCCAGTATACTGTATGGAAGAGCATCATGGGGGCCCACATACAGTATGGAGCAGCATCGTGGGGGCCCACAAACTGTATGGAGCAGCATCATGGGGGCCGATACAATGTATGGAGCAGCATCATGGGGGTCAATACACTGTATGGAGCAGCATTACATGGGGCCAATATACTGTATGGAGCAGCATCATATGGGGAAAATATACTGTATGGAGCAGCATTACATGGGGTCAATATACTGTATGGAGCAGCATTACATGGGGCCAATATACTGTATGGAGCAGCATTATATGGGGCCAATATACTGTATGGAGCAGCATTATATGGGGCCAATATACTGTATGGAGCAGCATTATATGGGGTCAATATACTGTATGGAGCAGCATTATATGGGGTCAATATACTGTATGGAGCAGCATTATATGGGGCCAATATACTGTATGGAGCAGCATTATATGGGGTCAATATACTGTATGGAGCAGCATTATATGGGGCCAATATACTGTATGGAGCAGCATTACATGGGGCCAATATACTGTATGGAGCAGCATTACATGGGGCCAATATACTGTATGGAGCAGCATTATATGGGGCCAATATACTGTATGGAGCAGCATTATATGGGGTCAATATACTGTATGGAGCAGCATTATATGGGGTCAATATACTGTATGGAGCAGCATTATATGGGGTCAATATACTGTATGGAGCAGCATCATATGGGGCCAATATACTGTATGGAGCAGCATCATGGGGGTCAATACACTGTATGGAGCAGCATTACATGGGGCCAATATACTGTATGGAGCAGCATTATATGGGGTCAATATACTGTATGGAGCAGCATTATATGGGGTCAATATACTGTATGGAGCAGCATTATATGGGGCCAATATACTGTATGGAGCAGCATTACATGGGGCCAATATACTGTATGGAGCAGCATTACATGGGGCCAATATACTGTATGGAGCAGCATTATATGGGGTCAATATACTGTATGGAGCAGCATCATATGGGGCCAATATACTGTATGGAGCAGCATTACATGGAGCCAATATACTGTATGGACCAGCATCATATGGAGACAAAATACTGTATGGAGCAGCATTACATGGAGCCAATATACTGTATGGACCAGCATCATATGGAGACAATATACTGTATGGAGCAGCATGACAGGGGGCCAATATACTGTATGGAACAGCATCATATGGGGCCAATATACTGTATGGAGCAGCATGACATGGGGCCAATATACTGTATGGAGCAGCATCATATGGGGCCAATACACTGTATGGAGCAGCATCATATGGGGCCAATATACTGTGTGGAGCAGCATTACATGGGGCCAATATACTGTATGGAGCAGCATTACATGGGGCCAATATACTGTATGGAACAGCATCATGGGGGCCCACATACAGTATGGAGCAGCATCGTGGGGGCCCACAAACTGTATGGAGCAGCATCATGGGGGCCGATACAATGTATGGAGCAGCATCATGGGGGTCAATACACTGTATGGAGCAGCATTACATGGGGCCAATATACTGTATGGAGCAGCATTATATGGGGCCAATATACTGTATGGAGCAGCATTATATGGGGCCAATATACTGTATGGAGCAGCATTATATGGGGTCAATATACTGTATGGAGCAGCATTATATGGGGTCAATATACTGTATGGAGCAGCATTATATGGGGCCAATATACTGTATGGAGCAGCATTATATGGGGTCAATATACTGTATGGAGCAGCATTATATGGGGCCAATATACTGTATGGAGCAGCATTACATGGGGCCAATATACTGTATGGAGCAGCATTACATGGGGCCAATATACTGTATGGAGCAGCATTATATGGGGCCAATATACTGTATGGAGCAGCATTATATGGGGTCAATATACTGTATGGAGCAGCATTATATGGGGTCAATATACTGTATGGAGCAGCATTATATGGGGTCAATATACTGTATGGAGCAGCATCATATGGGGCCAATATACTGTATGGAGCAGCATCATGGGGGTCAATACACTGTATGGAGCAGCATTACATGGGGCCAATATACTGTATGGAGCAGCATTATATGGGGTCAATATACTGTATGGAGCAGCTTTATATGGGGTCAATATACTGTATGGAGCAGCATTATATGGGGCCAATATACTGTATGGAGCAGCATTACATGGGGCCAATATACTGTATGGAGCAGCATTACATGGGGCCAATATACTGTATGGAGCAGCATTATATGGGGTCAATATACTGTATGGAGCAGCATCATATGGGGCCAATATACTGTATGGAGCAGCATTACATGTAGCCAATATACTGTATGGACCAGCATCATATGGAGACAAAATACTGTATGGAGCAGCATTACATGGAGCCAATATACTGTATGGACCAGCATCATATGGAGACAATATACTGTATGGAGCAGCATGACAGGGGGCCAATATACTGTATGGAACAGCATCATATGGGGCCAATATACTGTATGGAGCAGCATGACATGGGGCCAATATACTGTATGGAGCAGCATCATATGGGGCCAATACACTGTATGGAGCAGCATCATATGGGGCCAATATACTGTGTGGAGCAGCATTACATGGGGCCAATATACTGTATGGAGCAGCATTACATGGGGCCAATATACTGTATGGAGCAGCATCATATGGGGCCAATATACTGTATGGAGCAGCATGATATGGCGCCAATATACTGTATGGAGCAGCATGACATGTGGCCAATATGCTGTATGGAGCAGCATCATATGGGGCCAATACACTGTATGGAGCAGCATCATATGGCACCAATATACAGTATGGAGCAGCATTACATGGGGCCAATATACTGTATAGAGCAGCATCATATGGGGAAAATATACTGTATGGAGCAGCATTACATTGGGCCAGTATACTCTATGGAGCAGCATTACATGGGGCCCATAATTCTGTATGGAGGTGGTCACTGTATTACCTGTATATTTCAGTATTACAGCATATATAGGTACTCTGTATATGCTGTAATGTCTCTGGTGATCACTGTATTACCTGTACACCGACACTATATACAGAGCTCCTGTGTATTATGTCACCAGTGGTAATATTAATGTTATTAGTATTGTGTTTTTTATTAATGATCAGTATTGTATTATTCGGTCACTGAGGTGGTAATATATGATCTGGTCATGGTGTGGAGGTATTTGTTCCTTGTACAGTATGTGGTATTATTCGGTCACTATGTGGTAGTAATACATGCTCTGATCATGGTGTGACAGTATTATTCAGTCACTATGTGGAGGTAATATGTGGTCTGGTCATGGTGTGACTGTATTAATTGCCTGTATGTGGTATTTGGTCAATATGTGGTCTGGTCATGGTGTGGCGGTATTTATCTCTTGTATGTGGTGGTATTGGTCTTGGTATAGTGGATTGTGTTGTGTATGGAGGTCACTTGTTCCCTTTGATATTAATAAGGGGAAGATTCTTGATTTCCAATGAAGATTAAATACTTGGATGTTTAACGCCTCCCTGTCCTGTGGCTATTGCACAGTAGCAAATATGCACTTACAGGGGTTCTACGGTGAAAACAAGTAATCACCTCTCCTAAGGCCATGTTAACATGTTCAGCATATGGTCAGTATTTTACATCAGTATTTGTAAGACAAAACCAGGAGTGGGTGAAAAATGCAGAAGTGGTGACATCTTTCTACTTTACTTTTCCTCTGATTGTTCCTCACAAATACTGATGTAAAATACTGACCAAATGCTGATCGTGTGAACGTGGCCAAAGGATAAATAAGTTATTGAATGCTGTGACCTGGAGAATGTGCAACCTTTATCCCCATTAGTATGGAGCGGCAAGTACGACTCGACCACTGATCCATTTATTCCCTAAGGGGCTGCACTTGGCTTTTTCTGGAAGCCCCCAAAGAGGATGAATGGAGCTACGGTCAGACATACCACATGCCGCTCCATTTTAAAATGGGGATAAAAGTGTCCTGTCAGGGATAAAAGTTCCCCATTCTTTCAATCAGTGCGGTTTGCAATGCATAAGGAGAAAGGATTACCAGCTTCATGAATAGTTCAAAAAATAGGTTTCTTTATTGTGACAAAAGCTCTTTAAAAACAGATTCCATAGTCACATAGTGTAGCCAGGGCAACGCGTTTCGAACGCTAAAGATGCGTTCTTTGTCAAGACTACAGTAATTGTACATCCCAGTTATGGTGGCGCACAGTAGATGTGCAGGAGCCGCCTGTGATTTACAGTCGACGCTCCACTATAACTGTTATGTTCTGCTACCAAAGCTAAGGAAAGAGAGGAGATCTGTCCCTACTATAGGACTCAGCTGAATCCCTACGATGTAACAGGGAACCTGATCCTGCGATCAGACCTGCTAAAGTCCTAATCTAGTCTGTACGGAGACCTATAGATGTGGGGAGGGAATCCCTACAAGTATTAAGGACTGGGAGGAATATGGGACACCTCCTAACAGAAATAGTAGCAGACAGACGAACAAACAAAATAGATAGAACATAGAGGTCCGTAGACCAAGCAAACTAACAGAGTTAGATACAGAGCACAGGCTAGCTAGAAAGTAGATATACAATGAAGTCCAGCAAAGCCAGAAGGGCGGAGCAGGATTAAATAGGCCAACAAGGTCATGTGACCAGCAAAGGAAAAAAAACCTAACAGCAAGGTTCTAACAGTACCCCCCCTTCTAAGAGGATCCTCCGGATCCCCTAGGACCAGGCTTATCAGGAAATCTCCTGTGAAACGCTCTGATAAGTCTGGACGCGGAAACATCATCTGACCTCACCCAAGAGTTATCCTCGGGTCCGAAACCTTTCCAGGCCACAAGATACTGCAAACTACCTCTATACCGTCTAGAGTCAAGGATGCGAGAAATTTCATATTCCCCGTCCTCCACCACCGGAGGAACAGAGGCAGAGGCGTCACCATCCGACACAACAGCTTTTTTTAACAGAGAGACATGAAAGACCGGATTAATTCTCCAGGAGGTAGGAACCTCCAACCTAACAGCAGATTGGTTGACAACCTGAAGCACCTTAAAGGGCCCTACAAACTTGGGACCCAATTTCTTAGAAGGAATCCTCAACCGCAGATTCCTAGAGGACAACCAAACCATGTCACCAACAGCGAACAAAACCTCCTGTCGTTTCCTATCAAAGTAGTCTTTAGATTTTCTGTTGGCCTCCTGAAGATTACCACGCACATCCGTCCAAACTCTTTCCAAATCACCGGAAAAATTCTCCTCCTCAGGCACGGCAGATCCCAACTTGGAGAACGACCCAAACGACGGATGTCTCCCAGAACAACAAAAAAAAGGCGAACAACCAGCAGAAGAAGATGTATGATTGTTCAGAGCAAATTCGGCAAGTGGCAGAAACTCAGACCACCCCTCTTGATTGTCTGCCACAAAACAACGCAAGAACTGCTCAACATCCTGGTTTTTCCTTTCTGTCTGGCCATTAGATTCAGGATGATATCCGGACGAAAACGACAAATGAATTCCCAACCTGTCACAAAAGGCACGCCAAAAACGAGCCACGAACTGAGGACCCCTATCAGAAACAATGTCAGTAGGAACGCCATGAAGTCTGACAATTTCCTTGACAAAGGCCTTAGCGAGAGTTTTAGCGCAGGGCAGTTTGACGAAGGGAACCAAGTGACACATCTTGCTAAAACGGTCCACGACCACCCAGATGACAGTAAAACCCTCAGAGGGGGGAAGGTCAGTTATAAAGTCCATAGCCAAATGTGTCCAAGGAGCACTGGGGACCTCCAAAGGACAAAGCAACCCCGCAGCAGGAGTATGTGAGGACTTAGATCTAGCACATATAGTACATTGGCGCACCCACTTAATGACTTCCTTCTGCCATCCAGGCCACCAAAAACTGCGACCCACCAGTCTCTTGGTCTCAGAGATTCCGGGATGACCTGCCAACCGAGATTCGTGACACTCAACAAACAAATCTCTCCTAAAGGTCCCAGGCACAAACAACCTCCCATGAGGAGTGTTAGATGGGGCATTCTCCTGAGCTTTAAGAATCTCATCTTCCAAAACGGAGTCTAAAGCAGCTATCACAACACCTTCTTGTAAAATGTTTTCCTCTTTCTCAGCACCGACTATGGGAGAAAAACTGCGAGACAAGGCATCCGCCTTAACATTCTTAGTACCAGGGATGTAAGTAACGGAGAAATTAAACCGCGAGAAAAACAGTGCCCACCTAGCCTGACGGGCATTCAGGCGCTTGGCAGCATCAAGATATATCAGATTTTTATGATCCGTAAGAACCTGAACGGGAAATTCCGCACCTTCCAAGAAGTGGCGCCAGTGTTCAAATGCGAGTTTAATAGCCAATAATTCCCGATTACCAATATCGTAATTCAATTCAGTCTCCGAAAATTTTTTTGAAAAAAAGGCACAGGGATGTAATCCATCCCCGTTATCCTGAGACAATACTGCGCCAACCCCCACAGAGGAAGCATCAACCTCAACCAAAAACGGCCTAGTAACATCAGGCTGCATAAGGATGGGAGCAGAGGTGAACCTCTCCTTGAGATACACAAAAGCTTCAATGGCCTCAGAAGACCACTGAACCGCATCAGCACCTTTCCTGGTGAGATCAGTCAGAGGTTTGACAATACTAGAAAATTTTTTTATGAATTTTCTATAGTAATTGGCGAAACCCAAAAACCTCTGTATCGATTTCAAACCAATAGGCCTAGGCCATTCCTGCACAGCCTGAACCTTAACCGGATCCATCTCAAAACCTTTGCTGGAGATAATGTAGCCCAAAAAACTAATTCTCTGTACAGCGAACTCACATTTCTCCAGCTTAGCAAAAAGCGAATTGTCCATTAATAACTGTAATACCTCACGCACGCTCCGCCAATGAGACTCCAGATCTGGCGAATAAATCAAAATGTCATCCAAATACACAACCACATTTTTACCGATCAAAGGTCTAAGGATGTCATTAATCAGATTCTGAAAAAATGCAGGAGCATTAGTAAGACCAAAAGGCATAACCAGATTCTCAAAATGACCCACAGGAGTGTTAAAAGCAGTCTTCCATTCATCACCCTCCTTCATGCGCAACAGATTGTATGCCCCCTTAAGGTCAATTTTAGAGAACCACTTGGCCCCCAATAACTGGTTAAACAGATCAGGAATCAATGGCAGTGGGTAAGGATTGCGTACCGTAATTTTGTTAATCTCACGAAAATCCAGACAAGGACGTAAACCGCCGTCCTTTTTTTTTACAAAAAAAAATCCAACCGCCACAGGAGACTTAGAGGGCCTAATGTGACCGGCGGCCAAACTTGTCTGTATGTATTCCTCCAAAGCCTTCCTCTCAGGAATAGTAAGGTTAAATAAACGACTTTTAGGAAGAGTCGCTCCAGGGACAAATTCAATAGAACAATCATAGTCTCTATGGGGAGGCAAAACCTGCGATTCTTTCTCAGAAAAAAGTCTCCAAAAATCCTGAATAGGAACAGGCAATTCTCCCCTATCCAAAGCTGCAATACGCCCGTTACAACACTTGTCATAACATTTATGGCTCCAGGATTTAATTTCACTGGTAGACCAATCCAGTACAGGATTGTGAAATTTTAACCAGGGCAAACCCAATATTACTGGAGAAGGCAAGTTATTCAACACTACCAAATCCAATTTCTCATGGTGAACACCATTAATAGTGAGAGGAAATTCACTGACCTTGAGAGTAATATTCTTCAAAGGGGAGCCATCCACAGAAACCACAGCAATGGGGGATGATAAAGGTTCAGGTTTTAAATTGAGTTTTTCCACGAATCCCCCATCAATTACATTCAGTGTAGACCCGCAATCAACAAACACCCGAAATTCCATTAATTTTTCCTGAGCAATCGTGGAAGCAGCTAAAAATATACCCTTGGAATTTAAACAGGCAATACGGGCGTGACTGACCATTTTTTTTTCTTTCTTCATACGAAGCTCACAGCCTTTAATCAAATGACCAGATTTTCCGCAATAGAAACACAAGCCTTCCGAAAAACGACGGTCTTTTTCTTGAGAGCGAGGTGCCACCGATCCAATCTCCATCGGTTCACCACTGTTAGTACACACATTATCATAACCAGAAACTGACATAGCAGAGGATTTGCTCTCATTAACCCTAGCACGCAGTCTTCTATCCACCCGTATAGCTAATTGCATAGCCTGTTGCAAATCCTCAGGTGTAGGATAAGCAATTAGCAGGTCTTTAACCCTTTCACTGAGCCCAGCAAGAAATAGACTTTTCAGAGCAGAATCGTTCCACCCTGTTTGAGTGGACCAACGACGAAAATGAGTACAATATTTTTCCACATTACCTGATCCTTGTTTTAAACGTCTCAACTCAGTCTCAGCTGATGCCACACGGTCAGGATCATCATATAATAGTCCTAAAGCAGAAAAAAAACTATCCACTGATCTGAAGCATGTATCACTAGGTTGCAAAGAAAAGGCCCACTCCTGAGGCTCTTTGCGCAAAAGTGACATTATGAACCCTACGCGATGGGATTCATCCCCAGAGGACTTGGGTCTCAAACGAAAATACAATAAGCAAGCATTTTTAAATGAAAAAAATTCTCGATGTTCACCAAAAAATAAATCCGGCAAACATACCTTAGGCTCCAAGAAATATGCTCCAGGACAGTTACTCACGTGCTGACGGAGCTCGGCCACTTCCAGAGAGAGTCCCTGCAGGTGTTTAGCCAAATCCTGAACCGACACCATGATGGAACAAAAAAAAAAACTCTTTCCTTAGAGAATTTGCAGGCTGGACTTACTGTTATGTTCTGCTACCAAAGCTAAGGAAAGAGAGGAGATCTGTCCCTACTATAGGACTCAGCTGAATCCCTACGATGTAACAGGGAACCTGATCCTGCGATCAGACCTGCTAAAGTCCTAATCTAGTCTGTACGGAGACCTATAGATGTGGGGAGGGAATCCCTACAAGTACTAAGGACTGGGAGGAATATGGGACACCTCCTAACAGAAATAGTAGCAGACAGACGAACAAACAAAATAGATAGAACATAGAGGTCCGTAGACCAAGCAAACTAACAGAGTTAGATACAGAGCACAGGCTAGCTAGAAAGTAGATATACAATGAAGTCCAGCAAAGCCAGAAGGGCGGAGCAGGATTAAATAGGCCAACAAGGTCATGTGACCAGCAAAGGAAGAAAAAACATAACAGCAAGGTTCTAACAATAACAGGGATAACGGCTAACAAGTATGTGCATATAGCTGTAGGGTGGGCCCCTAGGGTCAATTTCCCCTGTGGGCCCCAGACACCCCAGTGTGACCCTGGATAAGGAAGATACGAGGGTTGTGAAGTAAGCCTGTTTAGCAGAGGTAAGGGCTGATTTGAAAGCGAGTGTTGCTTGTTTGAATGCCGAGAAGTCATCTTGCGAATGTGTTTTCTTCCAATGCCGCTCCATGACCCCAGGGCCGCCATCAGGGCATTACTACCCTTACTACTGTATGGGGCCCGGTGAAAAGAAGCAAGAAGGGGGGGCAGGCACGCTGGCAGCCCGGGGCCCCTCTCTTTGCTTCTTCTTACCGGGCCTCAGGGGTAACAGTTAAATGCCCGATGCACCCGGCAGACGGAAATGGGTGCTTTACCTTTAAGCAGCGGCCAGGTGCATCATGGTCCTGACTCCAATCTCCTGACACACTGCATGCTCATCTTCATTCCTGAGCAGAGCAGCATGTCTCGGAGGCAGTGGCTAGTGTGTGAGTAGCAGGAGGAGGAAGCTGCTGCTGAGTTTGGTGGTGAGTGGGGCCTGGTGGTGCTCAGAGGGGCCTGCTGATTGTGATGAGGGGGCCTGCTGATGGTTATGCGGGGCCTGCTGATGGTTGTGGGGGGCCTGGTGATGGCAGGACCTGCTGCTAGTGATGGGCGGCCTGCTGCTGGTGATGCGGGGGCCTGCTGATTGTGGTGGGGGGGCCTGCTGATGACGGTGGGGGGGCCTGCTAATGGTGATGAGGGGAGGCTGCTGCTTCTGGTGGTGAGGGGAGGCTGCTGCTGGTTCTGAGGGGAGGCTGCTGCTGGTGCTGAGGAGAAGCTGCTGCTGGTGCTGAGGGGAGGCTGGTGCTGAGGGGAGGCTGATGCTATTGCCAAGGGGAGGCTGCTGCTGCTGGTGGTGAGGGGAGGCTGCTGCTGGTTCTGAGGGGAGGCTGCTGCTGGTGCTGAGGAGAAGCTGCTGCTGGTGCTGAGGGGAGGCTGGTGCTGTTGCCAAGGGGAGGCTGCTGCTGGTGCTGAGGAGAGGCTGCTGGTGCTGAGGGGAGGCTTGTGCTGAGGGGAGGCTGGTGCTGGTGCCAAGGGTAGGCTGCTGCTGGTGCTAAGGAGAGGCTGCTGGTGCTGAGGGGAGGCTTGTGCTGAGGGGAGGCTGGTGCTGGTGCTGAGTAGAGGCTGCTGGTGCTGAGGGGAGGCTTGTGTGGAGGTTGCTGCTGGTGCTGAGGGGAGGCTGCTACTGGTGCCAAGGGGAAACTGCTGCTGGGAGGAGGCTGGTGCTGGTGCCGATGGGAGGCTGGTGCTGGTTCCGAGGGGAGGCTGCTGCTTGTGCCGAGGAGAGGCTGGTGCTGGTGCCGAGGGGAGGCTGGTGCTGGTGTCGAGGGGAGGCTGCTGCTGGTACCGAGGAGAGGCTGCTGCTGGTGCAGAGGAGAGGCTGCTGGTGCTGAGGGGAGGCTTGTGGTGAGGCTGATGCTGGTGCTGAGGGGAGGCTGCTGCTGGTGCTGAGGGGAGACTGTTGCTGGTGGTGAGAGGAGGCTGGAGGTGAGGGAAGGCTGGTGGTGGAGAGGGGAGGTTGCTGCTGGTGATGAGGGGAGGCTGCTGCTGCAGCTGCTGAGGGGAGGCAGCTGCTGGTGCTGAGGAGAGGCTGCTGAGGTGGTGAGGGAAGGCTGCTGATGTTGGTGAGGGGAGACTACTGGTGGTGGTGAGGCGAGGCTGCTGGTGATGAGGGGAGGTTGCTGCTGGTGATGAGGGGAGGCTGCTGCTGGTGATGAGAGGAGGTTGGTGCTGAGTGGTGGCTGGTGCCGAGGAGAGGCTACTGCTGGTGCTGAGGGGAGGCTGATGGGGAGGCTGGTGCTGGTGATGAGGGGAGGCTGGTGATGAGGGGAGGCTGCTGGTGGTTGTGATGAGGGGAGGCTGGTGGTGATGAGGGGAGGCGGCTGGCGGTGGTGAGAGGAGGCTGCAAGTGGTGGTGAGGGGAGTCTGCTGGTGGTGGTGAGGGGAGGCTGCTGCTGGGGGGAGGCTGCTGCTGGTATTGAGGGGAGGCTGCTGGTGGTTCTGAGTTGAGGCTGTTGCTGGTGCTGAGGGGGGCCTGTTTCTGAGGGGAGGCTGCGTCCGGCAGGGTGAGGCTGGTGCTGAGGGAAGGCTGCGACCGGCAGCGAGAGGCTGAGGAGGCGGTGGCGAGGACGACCAGGGCTAGTCGACAAGGATATGCCAATTGCATATCAAGATGATGCCAACCTCTGTGGACAGGTAGGAGGAACAAGAGTAGTTGACAAATAGGGTGATCAATAGACCTTGGAATAATAATAACTTCCACAATTGGATGTGTTTAAATAAAATGTTCCTGTGCTGAGATAATCTTATACATGTGCCCCTGCTGTGTACTGTGTAATGGCTGTGTCTGACCGTGCAGGAACATGGTCTGATCATACCACATCTCCTGGGCAGGGGAGGAAGAAAAAGAATATACAGACATTACAGCAGGGGATCACAGCTGATTCTTTCTGTGAGGTAAAACATTTCACTGCCTGTTTTTAAACAATGTTTTACTTCAAAGAAAGAAACAGTTGGGATCCCATGCTGAAATGTCTGTATACTCTTTTGTTTCCTCCCCTTAGCATGAGATGTGGTTGTGGCACCCCAGGGGTCCGGTTGCCACAGTGGCATTGCCTCCCTCACAAGAGTTGATGCCATGCCTGGAAGCAAGCAGGAGTCCCCTAATCAGGTTTTACTAAGCATGCAACACTTTCCTGGCTCCAGACCAGCAAGGGGAGTCCCTCCCCTTGGCAACTGGGATCTGGGGGCGTGGTTAGTGAGACTTAGTGTGTGAGGAGTTGAAGTCAGGACATCGAGGAGAGAGGAGCTGGGGACTGGAGCTGCGCGGCAGCTCACCCCAGAAGAACCAGCACAGAAGAACCGGACACCGGAGTCCGAGGCTGTGGGGCACCGAAGGCCCAGCAGTAGAAACCGGAGGGCAGGAGACTGCAGGTCTCCTGGCCCCATCAGACGCCCAAAGGCTCAGCAGCACCGCAGGGTTCAGCACCGCCACGTGAGAGCGACGCACCAGCAAGGCCCGAGCTGCCTGCCATACGGGTGAGCACAGAAACGTTGCACTCAGGGACGAGGGCCGCGCACAGCTACAAGCAGCAGGGCCAAAGAGTTTAGTGTAAAGGGAAGGCCTCCAATTTCACCTGGCAAGGAGGATTCTTTACTTGCTTCCAGGATGCCCGGACTTCCACTTCTAGCCAGCACCCTAGTCCCGGCTTGTCTAATCACCACCAGTAAAGATAAGAGGAAATCGCCATTGAGTTGTGGATTATTGCTGCGCCATCAACCCCTGCACTACAACGTCCAGCATGACCCATAACATCTACACTGCCCTGGAGCTAAGTTCTACCTGTGGAGAGCCACACTATCCCTGCTGCAGTAACATCAGCTCCAGAGGACCTGCTCCGCAGCGGCGGCTCCCCTAGCCGCATACCACAGGTGGCGTCACAAACTTTATGCAATCACCATAAATCCCCTATCAATAACCCCTGGGTCACGGACCGGGTCACCGCTACTGTGACATCCCCCAGCATTTACCGGCCCGGCACCGGGTACCCCACGGCCCAGAGGGCGCGTCATGGTATGATCAGACCGTGTTCTGTACACGGTCAGACACAGCCATTACATTATTCAAAGATCTATTGATTAAAATTAAATTTTGTTCGTGGGAAAACCCCTTTAAGTTCATGTATTAATTTGTCCACCATCTCAGTACATGATTATATGATACAATCATTCCCTCTGCTCCTGAAAGGGGGGAGGGGAGGGAATGATTGATATAAGTGTATACAGTGCATTGTGAAAGTATTTGGTCCCCTTGAACTTTTCTAACTTTTGCCACATTTCTGGCTTCAAACATAAAGATATAAAATTCTATTTTTGGGGGAAGAATCAAAAACAAGTGGGACACAATCGTGAAGTGGAACGAAATTTATTGGAAATGTTAAACTTTTTTAACAAATTAAAAACTGTGGGACTGCTGGCTTGTGGATTTAGACTGGACAACCCCTTTAAGGCTCCTTCAGCCATCAGTGAATATAGGTCTGTGCTCGGACCGCAATGCATGGACTTGCCGCGGGTCTCCTGACCTCAACTCAGCAGCCTCACAGCATGTATGAGGATGCGGGTCAGCATGATTGGTGCCCAGTCCAAGCACTGCAGACTGAGAGCAGAACGATTTCTCACTTCCAGTATTTACACTGTCATAATAATAAAGATGTTTCCCAATCATATACAGTGCATTGTGAAAGTATTTGGCCCCCTTGAACTTTTCTACCTTTTGCCACATTTCTGGCTTCAAACATAAAGATATAAAATTCAAATTTTTTGGAAAGAATCAACAGCAAGTGGGACACAATCGTGAAGTGGAACGAAATTTATTGGAAATGTTAAACTTTTTTAACAAATTAAAAACTGAAAAGTGGGGCGTGCAATATTATTCGGCCCTCTTGAGTTAATAATCGCCATCTTTTGCTGCGATTACAGCTGAAAGTCGCTTGGGGTATGTCACTATCAGCTTTGCACATCGAGAGGCTGAAATTCTTGCCCATTCTTCCTTGCAAAACAGTTCGAGCTCATTGAGGTTGGATGGAGGGCGTTTGTGAACAGCAGTTTTCAGCTCTTTCCACAGATTCTCGATTGGATTCAGGTCTGGACTTTGACTTTGCCATTCTAACACCTGGATACGTTTATTTTTGAACCATTTTATTGTAGATTTTGCTTTATGTTTGGGATCATTGTCTTGTTGGAAGATAAATCTCCGTCCCAGTCTCAGGTCTTTTGCAGACTCCAACAGGTTTTCTTCCAGAATGGTCCTGTATTTGGCTCCGTCCATCTTCCCATCAATATTAACCATCTTCCCTGTCCCTGCTGAAGAAAAGCAGGCCCAAACCATGATGCTGCCACCACCATGTTTGACAGTGGGGATAGTGTTTTGAGGGTGATGAGCTGTGTTGCTTTTACGCCAAAGATATCGTTTTGCATTGTGGCCAAAAAGTTTGATAATGGTTTCATCTGACCAGAGCACCTTATTCCACATGTTTGGTGTGTCTCCCAGGTGGCTTGTGGCAAACTTCAAATGAGACTTTTTATGGATATCTTTGAAAAATGGCTTTCTTCTTGCCACTCTTCCATAAAGGCCAGATTTGTGCAGTGTATGACTGATTGTTGTCCTATGGACAGACTCTCCCACCTCAGCTGTAGATCTCTGCAGTTCAACCAGAGTGATCATGGGCCTTTTGGCTGCATCTCTGATCAGTCTTCTCCTTGTTCGAGATGAAAGTTTAGAGGGACGGCTGGGTCTTGATAGATTTGCAGTGGTCTGATAATCCTTCCATTTCAATATGATCGCTTGTACAGTGCTCCTCGAGATGTTAAAAACTTGGGAAATCTTTTTGTATCCAAATCCGGCTTTAAACTTCACCACAACAGTATCTCGGACCTGCCTGGTGTGATCCTTGGTCTTCATGATGCTCTCTGCACTTGAAACAGAACCCTGAGACTATCACAGAGCAGGTGCATTTATACGGAGACTTGATTACACACAGGTGGATTCTATTTATCATTGCCAGTCATTTAGGACAACATTGGATCATTCAGAGATCCTCACTGAACTTCTGGACTGAGTTTGCTGCACTGAAAGTAAAGGGGCCGAATAATATTGCACGCCCCACTTTTCAGTTTTTAATTTGTTAAAAAAGTTTAAAATATCCAATAAATTTCGTTCCACTTCACGATTGTGTCCCACTTGTTGTTGATTCTTTCCAAAAAAATTGAATTTTATATCTTTATGTTTGAAGCCAGAAATGTGGCAAAAGGTAGAAAAGTTCAAGGGGGCCAAATACTTTCACAATGCACTGTATATGATTGGGAAACATCTTTATTATTATGACAGTGTAAATACTGGAAGTGAGAAATCGTTCTGCTCTCAGTCTGCAGTGCTTGGACTGGGCACCAATCATGCTGACCCGCATGCTCATACATGCTGTGAGGCTGCTGAGTTGAGGTCAGGAGACCCGCGGCAAGTCCATGCATTGCGGTCCGAGCACAGACCGATATTCACTGATGGCTGAAGGAGCCTTAAAGGGGTTGTCCAGTCTAAATCCACAAGCCAGCAGTCCCTCTGTGTCACTGACTGAAGACTTGTGAATCCACACATCGTAAGCACTGTGAGGATTTGCTGGTGTCAGAGCCAGGAATGGCAATCACTTGGCTTCAAGGATGTGAAATGCAGACTCCCAGCCAGAAGGGGGGGTGTGGAGATAGAAGGAGAACAAACAGGTGGGCAGGTGAATTTAAAGGGTTGGCTCTGCCGTGAAGTACCGAGTGGTGGGACTTTATTTGAACAGTCATCCTGTGCTGACAGAGTCCCTTTAAACATAAGTCATACTCACCTTCTGGCGTCTTCATCAATTTTCAGCACTGCTTCGGTCTTGCGGCGCCATCTTGTGAACGCAGCTTCTGACTGACTGGAAGTCAGAAGCTATGTCACAATCTCTCAATGCAAGTCTGAAAGCCTGAACGATGCTCTCATAGACTTGATCTGGTCATGGTGTGACAGTATTTGTCTCTTGTATGTGGTATTATTCAGTCACTATGTGGTGGTAATATGTGGTGTGGTCACAGTGTGGCAGAAAGTAGAGTTTTTCCAAGAGTGGTCGGTGGGACTGTGGAAGGTTTGAGGAGTGGAGGCGGAGCTGGGGTGAAGCCTGGGTGGAGTTTCAAGGGGGCCCCAAAATTTTGCCAGTATGGGGCACCGAAATTCCTAGCAGCAGCCCTGCACGACCCTGGACACTTGCCAAAGCTTTTTAGTGATGCTATTGTGCCAGTTTTGTCTATTGATTCGTCACACTCTGTCATGCATGAGAGGGGTAACCGAGTCAATAGCTGGTGCTATGCTAGAGTGGCATTGTAGAAGGCAGTGACACTGTCTGTGTCGTGGAGTGAAGATATGGATGTCAGTGGTAGAATAGAATTAGAGAGTGTGTGAGTGTGGAGACATGCAAGGTTTCTTCAGGGGTGTGCTATTTGCTGACATGGGTGACAGGTGAGGAGGACAGAGATGAGAAAGTGTTGGAATAATACATATTAATCTGTATGTGTATTGCAACAACTACTGTGCTGTTTCATATGTTGTGCATATTGTGAGGTTGTTAACAAAGTTTAGTTAAAAAAAAAAAAAAAAAAACTCCCACAGACAGGATGCCCCCTCCTTCTCTTCCTGTGTTGTTGTTATATATCTGATTTGATTTCCTCATGCTGCAGTAACATCATGCTGTGCCTGTGCTGGATATAAATAAACCTACATTCTGTGTTCTAAACTCTGGATGTCACGCGGATTAATCCTCTGCTAACAGGTTATGGGCCCAGATGTACCAGAGTCCCAGAGTCACAGATCCCCAGAACACAGAGGAAAGAAAAGAAAGAAAGACAGCAAACTGAGAAGAAGCAAAGATGGCCACCAGCAGCAGCTCCATGAAATTTACAGTGCCAAGTCTCACTAACCAGAATTATCAATCCTGGAAATTCAAAGTGAAAATGCTGCTAATAAGAGAAGGTACGTGGAAATACACACAGGAGCCTAAACCTGACCCAGTGCCACAGGAGTGGACAGAGATGGATCAGAAAGCACAAAGTACCATATCACTCAGTATAGATGATGACCAGATTGTGCATGTGTGTAAATGTAATACTGCAAAGGAAATGTGGGAGCAGTTGCAAAAGGTACATGAGAGGATAAATTTAAGCAATAAGCTCTATCTCATGAGAAAGCTGTACCAGTCTAAGCTACAGAAAGGCCAGGATATGCAGGATTACATAAGAAGTGTTCTGGAAGTTGTAGAACGCCTGAGAGTCATTGGGGAAGATCTAAAGGACTTTCATGTGGCCGCATTACTGCTTAGTGGCCTTTCAGAGAGGTATGATACGCTTGTAACCGCACTAGATGCGCGTCCAGATGATGAGCTTACACTGGATTATGTCAGGGGGAAGCTCATAAATGAATATAAGCGAAAGGCAGAAGGTGTAAACAGTAGGACATGCAACACAGAATCTGCTTTACAGACACAAAACCTAACTGATAACAGGAAGCACATAAAAGAAACACGTGAATGTTTTGTTTGCAAGAAATCAGGACATTTGAAAGCTGACTGCAGAGTCTGGAAAGCTAGAATGAATCAGCTGAAAAAGCAAAGCAGTCATCAAAGGGTTAAAAGTGCTGTATCTGGAGAAAATGATTCTGTGAATACTGAAACTGCATTTACTGTCAGTGCAAATACATCAAAGCATGCATGGTGTATAGACTCTGGAGCAGCTAGTCACATGACTAATAACAGAGACTTCTTTTCTAAGCTTAACCAAAGTAAATCAGAGAAAGTGATTATGGCTAATGGTCAGTACATGACTTCAGAAGGCATAGGAGATGGTTATATTGATTGTCAAATCTCACCAACACAAAGCAGGAAGATCCCAGTAAAGGATGTGCTGTATGTGCCTAGTCTTGAAAGTAATCTACTATCTGTGAAGAAACTCACAAAACAAGGAAATGAAGTTACATTTAAGCATGATAGCTGCATCATCTCAAAGGAAGGTCACACACTAGTAGAGGGAAACATCACAGATGAACTTTATCAGCTGAAATGCAAAGAGTGTGTGTATACAGCGCAACAAGAAGAGCATAAAAACTGTATTCATGTGTGGCATATGCGTCTGGCACACAGAGACCCAGAAGCAATAAGAAAGTTAGTCCAAAAGCAACTAGCTGAGGATATTACAATTGATCTATGTAACCAGACAATGAAGTGTACTAGCTGCATCAAAGGGAAAATGTCTAGGAAAGCTTTTCCTAAGAGAATTAGTACAACAACAGCACAGCCACTAGATTTAATACACACAGATGTCTGTGGTCCAATGAGCACTCTGACCCCAGGGAAGAAGAGATATTTTCTCACATTTATTGATGATCATTCAAGATATACAGTTGTCCACCTGCTTCACAGCAAGAAGGAAGTTCCAGAGAAACTTGAAATATACCTAGCTGAAGTATATAATAAATTTGGAAGAATGTCAAAGATTCTACGTGCAGATAATGGGACTGAATATACAAGTAATGAGACACAGAGCATTTTAAAGAAAAATGGAATCCTATTTCAGACCACTGTACCGTACAACCCAGAGCAAAATGGTGTCGCGGAAAGAAGGAACCGAACACTATGTGAAAGTGGAAGAAGCATGTTATTTGATGCAAATCTGCCCACAGTATATTGGGGTGAAGCAATCATGACAGCTTGCTATCTTCAGAACAGACTACCAGGTAAAGCTACAGACAAAACTCCATTTGAGCAATGGAATAGCAGAAAGCCAAAACTACATCACATAAGAATATTCGGAAGTAAAGCATTTGTGCATGTTAACAAAGAAAAGCGAACTAAGTGGGAATCTCACGCTAAGGAAGGTATCCTGGTAGGCTACAGCGAAACCCAGAAAGGTTATAGGATTCTACACCCAGATAAAATATGTGCAAAATACAAGGACCTAAAAACACAGATGTACTGTCTGTGATATTAGATAGCCAAAATACTTCCATGTATTGTTGCGTCCAAAGATATTTTCTTCATATTTCTTCATATTTCTTCATATTCCCCTTTTTTTTTTTTTTTTTTTCATAATTTCACCTTTATTTCCATTTTTATTTTCATAATAATTTTTTGTTTGGACTTTAAGTGCGCTCTCGACCTGGGCCGTGGCACCACTGTGCGGTTTTGACCTATGAGGTATTTCCAGCTCATGAACCATTGGGGCAGAATATACGCGGTTAGTATATACCGCGGTACATACGGTATGTGCCTGGATGGGTGTCAGCTACTGTATAACTTGGACATTTGCCCTGGCCTGGGGTACTTATGGATGGGAGGGCTTCATGTCACCATCCAACACAAGATGTCAGTTGGTTACCTTGTGTGCCCCTTAATCGTCGCTCCGTAGTGTGCGGTTTTTCCTTGTCTGTGATGCGCACACCGGATGTGACGCTTGCGTGTCACGCCCGGCACCTGCGTTCCACATACCGGATGTCAGCTGACCGGAACCGGAAGTGACACGATCGCGAGTATAGCGCGACTAGGATTTAAAAGAGGACTTATCAGAGTGTCAAATGGCGCTGTCTGGTGAATGAGCTGCGCGATTGTGGGCAGCGTGCATACCGCATGTCTTCTCTTTTTTTCCCCTGATGACTAGCTAAGGCAAAGAAACGCGTCGGGAGCGGTATATTGTGATGGGCTGGTGACCCTATGAGACTTGGTCTGCCCCCATCATATGGAGCTATCTTGAAGTCTGAGAGCAGGAACGGATATCAAAATTGGTGAGGATGTTCCATTTCTATATATAGCAAGGTTAAATGGTTACCATTGATAGGGTTAATGTTTCTGCGTTCTCACATATTGAGACACAATAAGTTGTTATAGTGTCCCGTAGGCTCCATCATTTTCTTTTTGCCACACTTTCTTGGTTGCGTCAGAGATACAATATGCTTATATGACATATATCTATATCTTTGGACGCAACAATACATGGAAGTATTTTGGCTATCTAATATCACAGACAGTACATCTGTGTTTTTAGGTCCTTGTATTTTGCACATATTTTATCTAGTGGTAATAAATGTTAAGTTTTACATTTCTATAGCACTACACCTGCTTGTGTTTACATTTATTTTTTTGTGTAGTTATTTCTAAAACCCCTGCTGCTGCATTTTGATTCTACACCCAGAAACAAACTAGATCACAATAAGTAGAGATGTAGTGATTGATGAGAACTTTGTATCACCCAAGTTTTGTGACATCACGCCAGTAGTCCAGCTGAAGTCACAATTACAAGACAGCAACAAGGAGGATGTAGAGGTCTGGCTGGATTCTTCAACTAATGAAGGAACAACAGAAAAATCAGGTGAATCTGAAATCAGGAGATCGTCAAGATCAAGCAAAGGTATACCAGCTAAACGTCTATCCTACATTGTCAAGACACTACCTGAGTCAGAGCCGCAGTCATGGGATGAAATGCAAGCACTACCTGTCCATGAAAGAACAAAGTGGATCGATGCCGCTAATGAGGAAATCAAATCGCTTCATCAACTCCAAACTTGGAAACTCACCAAGCTACCACAGGGCAAAAAGGCAATCAAGTGCAAGTGGGTCTTCAAAACCAAATATGACTCAGAAGGTAAAGTCCACAGATTCAAAGCAAGGTTGGTCGCAAAAGGATATTCTCAAAAGTATGGCGAAGATTACGATGCTACATTTGCTCCAGTCACTAAACAGACCACGTTCAGAGCTTTGTTAGCTGTAGTTGCTGTACAAAAGATGTATGTCAGACATTTGGATATAAAAACTGCCTTTTTAAATGGTGACATTGAGGAGGACTTATACATGACTCAACCTGAAGGTTATGTAAAAAGAGGTCAAGAGAATCTTGTTTGCAAACTACAAAAATCTCTCTATGGTCTTAAGCAATCAGCAAGAGCATGGAACACCAAGATGAATAAAGTCTTGTTGGAAGACAAAATATACAGATGGAAAGTGGATGTATATTCTCTTATATGTGGACGACGTGATTGTTGTTCATCAAGACGACGCAGGAATTGGAAAAATGACTGAAATTCTGAATCAGCACTTTGAATCAAAAGACCTTGGAAGTGTGACATATTATCTAGGAATCCAAATCCAGAGAGAGGAAGATGGAAGTTTTCTTCTAAACCAAAGTGCAAAAATTAATTTGATTCTGAATCAGTTTAAAATGTCAGAGGTCAAAGGTATATCAACCCCAATGGAACCATCCTACCTGAAGCTGGAAGGAGAAGATGACCTGTTGCCTAACAATGAGAAATATCGTCAGGCAGTGGGGACACTTCTATACATATCAACTATGACTCGACCGGATATCACAACAACAGTTGGAATCCTTTGCAGATATGTGGAAAAACCGCGCCAAAGAGACTGGAATGCTGTTAAGAGACTTCTCCGATATTTGAAAGAAACGCAAGATGTAAATTTAAAACTATCTGCAGCAGGAGATCTAGAACTTACCGGCTATGTAGATGTGGATAGGGCTGGTGATTCGCGTGATCATAAATCCACAAGTGGATACTTGTTTAAAGTTGGAGAAAGTTCAATCTCCTGGTCTAGTAGGAAACAAGTGTCTGTTGCCTTGTCATCTACAGAAACGGAGTATGTGTCCGCAGCCTATGCAAGCCAGGAGGTTGTTTGGCTAAGACAATTGATGGACGATCTTGGCAAACCGACAACTCAGCCGACGGTGATTTATGAGGACAACCAAGGATGCATTAAACTTGCATGCAGTGAAAAAATCAGTGCTAGAACCAAGCACATTGACGTCAGACATCATCATCTACGTGATTTGATAGATCGTGGGATAATTCACTTTGTCTATTGTGAAACTGATAAGATGGTAGCTGACATTATGACAAAGCCATTGCCACGAGCTAGGTTAAAAGAATTGAGAACCACAATGGGACTAAGAGGATAAGTAGTTGTTGAGTGGGGGTGTTGGAATAATACATATTAATCTGTATGTGTATTGCAACAACTACTGTGCTGTTTCATATGTTGTGCATATTGTGAGGTTGTTAACAAAGTTTAGTTAAAAAAAAAAAAAACTCCCACAGACAGGATGCCCCCTCCTTCTCTTCCTGTGTTGTTATATATCTGATTTGATTTCCTCATGCTGCAGTAACACCAGACTCCATGCTGTGCCTATGCTGGATATGAATAAACCTACATTCTGTGTTCTAAACTCTGGATGTCACGCGGATTAATCCTCTGCTAACAGAAAGTGAGTAGATGGTGATGAGGTAGGGGGAGAGGGGAGGTTGTGAAGTTAGATAGGGAGCAGAGACGGGTGAAGATAAGGTCTAATGTATTTCCATCTGTGTGGGTGGCTGAGGAGGAACATTGAGTAAGTTCAAAAGATAAAGTAAGACACAGGAGTTTGGAGGCTGCTGACTGGAGGGTGTCAGTAGGGATGCTGAAGTCACCCATTATGATAGTGGGAATGTCAGCGGAAAGAAAGTGAAGAAGCCAGGTGGAGAATTAGTCAATATAGGTAGTGGCCGGGCCCGGAGGTCGGTATATGACGGCCACTTGGAGGTAGAATAGATGCGGACAGAGTGGACTTCAAAAGAGAAGATAAGGGAGGTTAGAGGTGGGATTGGATTAAAGGTGCAGTTGGTAGAAAGAAGAAGACCCACTCCTCCGCCATGTATGTTGCCAAGGAGAAGAGTGTGGGCAAAGTGGAGGCCATCATAACACAGCGGAGCAAGGGAGGCAGTGTTGGAGGGTGTCAGCCATGTTTCGGTGAGGCCCAGGAAGGAGAAATTGTGAGAGGTAAGGAGGTCATGAATCACATGGAGCTTATTACAGACAGAGTGGGCATTTCAGAGTGCTCCAGAGAGAGGGAGCAGAGGGGTGGTCGTCAAGGACACAGGTTTTACATAGGAGAGATTGCGGTAATTCATATTAGGATGAGAGCGATAAGAGGGGGAATAAATGGGAAGTATCAGATGTGGGCAGGCTGACATTATGGGGAGGCAAACAAAGCAAATGCCTGGGGCCCCCACTCCCTCAGTGGCCCCCAGTGGGGGCATAATGGTTGCGGTCACACTGGGGGCTGTGTTGGGGGCTCCTTTCCAATTATCAATGAGACAGGAGCTACGTCGTTCCTGCACTCTCAATAGAAACGGCCAGGCAGCGCTCCATCCCCTCCAGCCCCTGCCAGTGACTTTGGTCTGAGACTGAGCTAGTTTTTTCTGCGCATGTGACAGGATGCTGAAGGAATCAGGTGAGGCGCTGACACGTACAAGTGTGTGAGGCAAAACCTGTGCCTCGTCCCAGCACTGCAGCCTCTGTCTGTTCCCTCTGACTCCCAGCTCATGGTCCGTGACTTGAAGCTTATCTTTTAATGTTCCATGCTATTATGGACAACAGCAAGATATCTTACTGAAAAGTGCAGCCGGCATTCCAGGCTGTGCGGTGGGCTGCCTTTTCTGCAATATATCTTAGTGGAAACTGTCAGACTGATGTCAGCTGAGCTCACCAAGCAGAAAACACTTTGGTAACTAGTAGCTGATGGAGCGGGGATGAGGGAGGCTGGGAGATAGGAGAGTGGGGGGTTGTCAGCAGGCTCGGACAGGCCTGGCGGGGTGCCAGGAAATTTCCCGGTGGGCCCCGGCCCCCTGCAGAGAAGGCAGAGGAGAATTTAAAAAAAAAAAAAGGAAAAAAAAAGTGGTCGCGGGCCCTTTAAGGGCGCGCGCACACACTCTCACCGCCGCCGCGATGCCCAGAACAGTAGCGGGAGTGGCCTGGAAGCAGGAGAGCCGAAGAGCAGAGCAGGGGCTGTACTGCAGCGTCACATTTAGCAGACAGGGCCGCACGTCTGCTGAAAGTGACGTCACAGCGCGCCCTGCACTGCAGTCTCCCGCCTTAGGAGCGCTTCTGTAGAGAATGACACCAAAATTATATTTTCCCATGATCTGCTGGCCTCTGGTTTTTATTAGTGTTTGTCTGATGTTTATATCACATACAGAAATATAATTGCAATCATATTATGAGTACAAATAGGTTATATTGACAGTTAGAATGAGTTAATGCAGCAAGTCAATATTTGCAGTGTTGCCCCTTCTTCTTCAAGACCTCTGTAATTCTCCCTGGCATGCTCTCAATCAACTTTTGGACCAAATCCTGACTGATAGCAGTCCATTCTTGCATAATCAATGCTTGCATTTTGCCAGAATTTGTTGGTTTTTGTTTGTCCACCCGTCTCTTGATGATTGACCACAAGTTCTCAATGGGATTAAGATCTGGGGAGTTTCCAGGCCATGGACCCAAAATCTCTATGTTTTGTTCCATAAGCCATTTTGTTATCACCTTTGCTTTATGGCAAGGTGCTCCATCATGCTGGAAAAGGCATTTTTGGGCGCCAAACTGCTCTTGGACGGTTGGGAGAAGTTGCTCTTGGAGGACATTCTGGTACCATTCTTTATTCATGGCTGTGTTTTTAGGCAAGACTGTGAGTGAGCCGATTCCCTTGGCTGAGAAGCAACCCCACACATGAATGGTTTCAGGATGCTTTACAGTTGGCATGAGACAAGACTGGTGGTAGCGCTCACCTCTTCTTCTCCGAATAAGCTGTTTTCCAGATGTCCCAAACAATCGAAAAGGGGATTCATCAGAGAAAATGACTTTGCCCCAGTCCTCAGCAGTCCACTCCCTGTACCTTTTGCAGAATATCAGTCGGTCCCTGATGTTTTTTCTGGAGAGAAGTGGCTTCTTTGCTGCCCTCCTTGGAACCAGCCCTTGCTCAAAGAGTCTCCGCCTCACAGTGCGTGCAGAAGCACTCACATCAGCCTGCTGCCATTCCTGAGCAAGCTCGGCACTGCTGGTAGTCCGATCCCGCAGCTGAAACAGTTTTAAGATACGGTCCTGGTGCTTGCTGGTCTTTCTTGGGTGCCCTGGAGCCTTTTTGACATGCTTCTCCTTGAAGTTCTTGATGATGCGATAGATTGTTGACTGAGGTGCAATCTTTGTAGCTGCGATACTCTTCCCTGTTAGGCCATTTTTGGGCATTGCAATGATGGCTGCACATGTTTCTTTAGAGATAACCATGGTTAACTGAAGAGAAACAATGATACCAAGAACCAGCCTCCTTTTAAAGTGTCCAGTGATGTCATTCTTACTTAATCATGACTGATTGATCGCCAGCCCTGTCCTCATCAACACCCACACCTGAGTTAATGGATCAATCACTAAAATGATGTTAGCTGCTCCTTTTAAGGCAGGACTGCAATGATGTTAAAATGTGTTTTGGGGGTTAAAGTTCATTTTCTGGGCAAATATTGACTTTGCAAGTACAGTAATTGCTGTTAAGCTGATCACTCTTTGACATTCAGGAGTATATGCAAATTGTCATTACAAAAAATGAAGCAGTAAACTTTGGAAAAATTACTATTTGTCTCATTCTCAATACTTTTGGCCATGACTGTATGTGTATATGCCTGCGTGTGTGTATATTCCTGTGTGTGTGTATATGCCTGCATTTGTGTGTGTATATGCCTGTGTGTGTACAGTGTGTGTATATGCCTGCCTTCATGTGTGTGTGTGTATGCCTGCATGTGTGTACAGTGTGTGTGTATATGCCTGCATGTGTGTGTGTATATATACCTGCATGTGTGTGTATATGCCTGCATGTGTGTGTGTGTATGCCTGCATGTGTGTGTGTGTGTATATGCCTGCTTGTGTGTGTGTATGTATGCCTGCATGTGTGTGTGTATATGCCTGCATGTGTGTGTGTGTGTATATGCCTGCATGTATGTGTGTTTGTGTATGCCTGCATGTGTGTGTGTGTATATGCCTGCATATGTGTGTGTGTGTATATGCCTGCTTGTGTGTGTGTGTATGTATGCCTGCATGTGTGTGTGTGTATATGCCTGCATGTGTGTGTGTATATGCCTGCGTGTGTGTGTGTGTATATGCCAGCATGTGTATGTATTTGAGTGCCTGCATGCCTACGTGTATATGTGTCTTCACACGTTTGTGCGTGCTTCCCTGCTTGTCTGCATTTTTGTGTGTGATTGTCTGAGTGTGTCTGTGCATGATTGCGTGTGCATTTCTGTGTGTGCTTGCCTGCGTGTGTACGTGTCCCCATTTCTGTGGGTATGTGTATCTGCGTGTGTATATTAGGGCTCTTTCACATGTCCTGATATTTACGGGACTGGAGATATGTGTCCACCTGTGTGTCATCCGTGTGACACATACCAGTGCTTGGGAATCAGTGTACAGTTAACGCTGTTCCCAAGAGCCGGGTGCTGAGCGCTTGCCCTCATCATGGATCCCTGCCGGCACTGCGATCAGCAGCAGCAGGGTCAATGATGAGAGTAGTAGTCAACTCCCGCCGTGTCCAACTGTAAAAATAGGAATAAAATTAAAAAATCCTTGTACTCACCTCTCCTAAGTGTCACCCGCTGTAATCTGTGCGAGCGCTCACGCCGAAGAGAATGACTTCTGCAGCGAGCGGGCCTCGGAGCTGCACTCAGTGATTGACAGGGCACCGCTTGTTGAGCGCAGCTCCGGGGTCCACTCGCTGCAGGAGTAATTCTCCTCGGCGTGAGTGCTCGCACGGATTACAGCGGGTGACTCTTAGGAGAGGTGAGTATAAGGATTTTTTTTATTTTATTCCTATTTTTACAGTTGGACACTGCTGGAGTAGACTACTACTCTCATCATTGACCCTGCTGCTGCTGATCGCAGCGCCAGCAGGGATCTATGATGAGGGCAGCGCTCAGCACCCAGTGCTTGGGAAGAGCACTAACTGTCATCAGTGTGCGGGACGTTTTGCGGCCTGTGCAGCAGGTAAAAAACAGACGTGTCAGCGTGTTTTGCCCATGGACACCACATGGTCTGTGGAAAGTGGAAACACACTGACGTGTGCACATTCATTTGAATGGGTCTACGTGTACCAGTGTCTGTGGTACATGAGGAAACTGTCACCGCATGTACTGAC
This sequence comes from Phyllobates terribilis, assembly GCF_046119375.1. Lineage (NCBI taxonomy): Eukaryota > Metazoa > Chordata > Amphibia > Anura > Dendrobatidae > Phyllobates > Phyllobates terribilis. The sequence goes on from NW_027362796.1 coordinate 12,368,665, forward strand.
GTGTGAAAGAGCCCTTAGTATGTGTCTGTGTGCGCTTGTTTTCGTGTGTGTAAGCGCGCTTCTGCATGTCTGTGTGGTCTTCCGATGATTTATTATATTTGGGGAGAGAAATTTTAGGAGACAAAATGGGGAGATGTGTGAAGAAACGGTATGGTGAACTAGAGGGGTGGGAATGAGTGCAGGAACAGAATGGGGAAGGGGGATGTATAAGGAAACTGTATGGAGAGTGGGGGAATAGTGTGAGGAGACAGTATGGAGAGAGAAAAGTGTGATGTGACACAGCACAGAGACTAGGTAGTGAGGGGGAAGGTATAGAGATGCGGCAGTATGGGGGAAACAGTGTGAGGGCACAGAAAGGAGGTAACAGTATGCTGAGGAGGTGGAGTGTGATGAAGGGGCACAGTATAGAGACTGGGTAGTATAGGGGGGACACAGTGTGAGAGGACAGTGTGAAGAGGGGGCCCAGTATGGTAAGGAGAGAACAGTGTGGAGAGCATGTACCATAAGAGTGGTAGAGTGTATGTCATATTTTGTGCAGGGAGCATTGTAAGAGTTAGGTTTATTTAGGGGCTCAGTGTAGATATTTTTATTCAGGAGCATCATAATGACACTGCTATCTTTAAGGGCATCATGTGGGGATGTGCTGCAGAAGACCGGAGAAGATGGAAGTCTGCAGAGACGAGCTGTGGAACTCATCATGGAGTCTGGACAAGAGGAAGAACAGAAAGAGAACGACTCTAATCAGAGAAGCCGTCTCAGGTAAGATACCTGCATGTAAATGTTCATTTGTGATCCTGCCTGTGTCTCATCAGTAATGTGGTTCCTGTATGGTCTGCAGTCTGATGATGACTGATAACTCCCAGTATCTCTATTGTTAATTACATACTGGGAGTTGTAGGTTTATGCGATACAAAGATATATGGGTCTGACCTGACATTACAATTGATGGTGGTTCAGATGATGTATTCGTGTACTGATGTGTTTGTGCGCGTCTGCGTGTTTGTGCGCGTCTGCGTATCTGGAATAATATGTATTTTTGTAAGATGCGTGTATGTAACTGTGCATTGTGGTGTGTAATAACATTCATATGCTTGAGGCACCTTTACTAAATCTGTTAGGACTCACTCACATGTGTTAGGGAATTCCATTTGTCTTTCCACATTTAGGAACAGACAAGTGAAATATGCTAACCCTGACAAAACTGTCACCATAGGGATGTGCTTGTATGGACACGGGTTCAGGAGCTGAGCCTGCTCCATACTGGGCAGATGTCGGCTGTGTTACATAGCCGGCGTCTGCCTGTAACAGCAGTGATCAGAGCTCGCCTTGATTGCTGCTGTTTTGAGTATTTAAGTGCCCTTGTCAATCACTGACAGCGGCATTTAGATAGCACAATGGCCGGTGCATGCAGTCACCTGTTCCCTTCAGCCCCCTGTGACGCAGTTGCAGGTTGCTGATGGGTTGCCAGTAGTGCTGAGTGCGCGTGGTCGGATAAGAGACATTACAGTCACCGCGAGCTACAAAGTGCTGCAATAACGTCAGGCACCTTAATTGTGACACTTCCATGGAGCCCAACCTCAGGCTGAGCGTTATTGAATGACTAACATGGCAGCAACACCTGGCAACTAGTGCTGAGTGAGTGTGGTTGGATAAGGTGTGATCCCAGCATGCTCAGGTGTTATCTGAGTATCTTGTAGTGCTCTGCTAATATGCTCGAGTCCCCGGGGTAGCATGTTTTGCGGCGGTAGATAGAAGCAACACATGCAGGGATTACCTAACAAACAGGCAATTCCTGCATGTGTTGCGTCTGTCTACTGCCGCAAAACATGCTACCCCGGGGACTCGAGCATATTAGCAGAGCACTACAAGATACTCAGATAACACCTGAACATGCTGGGATCACACCTTATCCGACCACACTCACTCAGCACTAGTTGCCTGGTGTTGCTTCCATGTTAGTCATTCAATGAAGCTCAGCCTGAGGTTGGGCTCCATAGAAGATGTCACAATCAAGGTGCCGGACGTTATTGCAGCACCCTCACTTTGTAGTTCGTGGTGACTGTAATGTCTCCCTCCTTGCACCGACCCAATAACAGGAAGCGAGTGGCGGCAGGGAGAATAAAATGTAATTTTCTCTGTGTAGCCAATGCTTTTCCAATAAGCCGTCTAACCAGGCTTTACACCCTATTTACCTGCAGATTACCCTTTTATCTGCAGATAAATAGCGTTTTTCAAGGTGACAAGTTACCATTAAAGGGACTCTGGCAGTACGGAATGACTGTTCGAATATAGTCCTGCAACTTGGTGCTCCACAGCGCGGCCAATCATGTAATTATAGAACATTATAGAAAAGCATAACAAGTAATAAAACCGTTTATGGTGGGCTGTAGTGTGGGCCCCTAGAGTCAGTTCCCCTGGTGGGCCCTAGCCACCCCAGTCCGACCCTGGTTGTCAGCCTGCAGAATCACATCAAGTGTGTGATGACAGGGGGAGCATCTGGAGCAGTTCAAATTTGTTGAAGAGGTCCTGTTTACTGTGCTTATTACACAATAAGAAGATTTGATAAGTCCTGGGCGGGAGCTTTAAAGGGAACCTGTCACCAGAAAAAGCACTATTAACCTGCAGATATGGGGTCAATCATCAGGGTAATAGCGTTACTAACCTGCCTGGTGCCTGCACTTAGCTGAACGCTGCGAGGAGAAAATGAACTTCATTCCTTCCAGCAGTGTTCCAGTTTCAGTCACGGGGCGGTGCCGGCGCGGTTTCAGTCACCGGTCTGAAAATACAGAGCAGTGGCTGTAACTGCGCCCCCGGCCCTGACTGACAGTCGCTCTGCATTGGGGCCGGCTGTCAGTCAAGGCCAGGGGCACGGTACTGTAAACTCAGATCGGTGACTGATCCTGTGCCCCCATGACTGAAACTGAACGTTGCTGGAGTGAATAAAGGACATTTTCTCCCCATAGCGTTCTGATATGTGTGGGCACCGGGCAGGTTAGTAACGCTATTAACCTGCAGATTAAGCCTATATCTGCAGATTACTAGCGTTTTTTTCTGGTGACAGGCTCTCTTTACAATACCCAGCTGACTTGACTTGAGCAACCAATAGTTGCTGTAGAGGGTGAGGGGAGGAGCGCAGAACCACTGTGCAGAAAGGAGACCAGCCATTGGCAGCATTTCTCAAAGGTGCACAAAGAAAAGTTTAGTATTTTGTTGTGTCATATTCAACCTCAGGTAATGGATTTAAAGGGGTTGTCAACTACTAGGGAACCCCCTCTCAAAGGGTTTATCTAGAATTATATTAATTTTTTACTATGGGCATAAGTGCTGACAGGCAGGTGGTTACTAACTACCTGCCTATTCTACCCAGCGCAGATCTCTCCTAGCACAGAGTGGTCACAGACCATTCCTGACGATCATTCTGAGACTTCCGCTGACGTCACATTGTCGCAACAGCTTCTCTTCCGCTCTGTAGCCAGGGTGTAACTGCTGATGTCATGCTGACAGCCAGCTCCTCGCTGCCTCATTGCGGGGAGCCGTCTCTCAATTAGCATGATGTTGACAGTCACATCCTGGCAACAGAGCAGCCCAAGTTACACCACTGACACCAAACATCTACCGCAAAAACTACATAATAGCTCTGCGTTATCAATACAGTTGTTGGGACTGCTTAAGGATCTTTGATGACACCACAGTCGTAACCATGATATCATCACAGGTCCTGTACTGTGCAGGAGTTTAGAAGAAGTGAAGAGGAAGAGACAGACTGGTAAGTATTGTGCATATATACAGTACAGACCAAAAGTTTGGACACACCTTCTCATTTAAAGATTTTTCTGTATTTTCATGACTATAAAAATTGTACATTCACACTGAAGGCATCAAAACTATGAATTAACACATATGGAATTATATACTTAACAAAAAAGTGTGAAACAACTGAAAATATGTCTTATATTCTAGGTTCTTCAAAGCAGCCACCTTTTGCTTTGATGACTGCTTTGCACACTCTTGGCATTCTCTTGATGAGCTTCAAGAGGTAGTCACCGGAAATGGTCTTCCAACAATCTTGAAGGAGTTCCCAGAGATGCTTAGCACTTGTTGGCCCTTTTGCCTTCACTCTGCGGTCCAGCTCACCCCAAACAATCTCGATTGGGTTCAGGTCTAGTGACTGTGGAGGCTAGGTTATCTGGCGTAGCACCCCATCACTCTCCATCTTGGTCAAATAGCCCTTACACAGCCTGGAGGTGTGTTTGGGGTCATTGTCCTGTTGAAAAATAAGTGATGGTCCAACTAAACGCAAACCGGATGAAAAAGCATGCCGCTGCAAGATGCTGTGGTAGCCATACTGGTTCAGTATGCCTTCAATTTTGAATAAATCCCCAACAGTGTCATCAGCAAAGCACCCCCACACCATCACACCTCCTCCTCCATGCTTCACGGTGGAAACCAGGCATGTAGAGTCCATCCGTTCACCTTTTCTGCGTTGCACAAAGACACGGTGGTTGGAACCAAAGATCTTAAATTTGGACTCATCAGAGCAAAGCACAGATTTCCACTGGTCTAATGTCCATTTCGTCTGTTCTTTAGCCCAAACAAGTCTATTCTGCTTGTTGCCTGTCCTTAGCAGTGGTTTCCTAGCAGCTATTTTACCATGAAGGCCTGCTGCACAAAGTCTCCTCTTAATAGTTGTGGAAACGATGTGTCTGCTGCTAGAACTGTGTGTGGCACTGACCTGGTCTCTAATCTGAGCTGCTGTTAACCTGCGATTTCTGAGGCTGGTGACTCGGATAAACTTATCCTCAGAAGCAGAGGTGACTCTTGGTCTTCCTTTCCTGGGGCGGTCCTCATGTGAGCCAGTTTCTTTGTAGCACTTGATGGTTTTTGCAACTGCACTTGGGGACACTTTAAAAGTTTTCCCAATTTTTCGCACTGACTGACCTTCATTTCTTAAAGTAATGATGGCAACTCGTTTTTCTTTACTTAGCTGCTTTTTTCTTGCCATAATACAAATTCTAACAGTCTATTCAGTAGGATTATCAGCTGTGTATCCACCAGACTTCTGCACAACACAACTGATGGTCCCAACCACAATCATAAGGCAAGAAATCCCACTTATTAAACCTGACAGGGCACACCTGTGAAGTGAAAACCATTGTTGGAAGACCATTTCCAGTGATAACCTCTTGAAGCTCATCAAGAGAATGCCAAGAGTGTGTAAAGCAGTCATCAAAGCAAAAGGTGGCTACTTTGAAGAACCTGGAATATAAGACATATTTTCAGTTGTTTCACACTTTTTGTTAAGTATATAATTCCACATGTGTTAATTCATAGTTTTGATGCCTTCAGTGTGAATGGACAATTTTCATAGTCATGAAAATACAGAAAAATCTTTAAATGAGAAGGTGTTTCCAAACTTTTGGTCTGTACTGTATATATATGTGCTTAATAAATATATATATATATAAACACAAGTCTATATCTATGTGCTCATATATACAGTGGGGAAAATAAGTATTTGATACATTGCTGATTTTGCAAGTTTTCCCACCTACAAAGAATGAAGAGGTCTGTAATTTTTATCGCGGGTACTCTTCAACTGTGAGAGACAGAATATAAAAAGTAATCTAGAAAATCAGACTGTATGATTTTTACATTTTTACATAATTAATTTGTATATTATTGCTTGAAATAAGTATTTGATATAATAGAAAAACTGAACTATGTGTATGTAGCATCCACAGTTATAAATCCCGGCAGCACAGACAAAAGTTAATAAGTGTAAAGATTGGCAATTGCCCAATGAATGAGCAAAATGCTGCTCATTCATCGGGTGATTGGATTGTTTATGGCAGAACAAAAATCATTATTCTCAGCAGCACATCACTAGTAATTGTTCATCACTGTTCATCATGCGCTCATCATTGTTAGTCAGCCTGTCTAAAGACGCCAATATCAAGCACAGAACGACTTGACAATTGCACTCGCTTAACGGCCTGAACTCTGTGCATGTAAATGCAACTGAAATGTTTCTGTGTGATGGTACAATATATGAGCGTTTGGTGCCCCACTTTAAACTTTTGCCCAGGGCCCCACTTTGGCTAAAACCGGCCCTGGATGTGGGGGGAACAGGATTGGAAGATATGTCGCCTGCAGTGAGGAGAAGCAGAGAGAGGTAGAGCAGGTGGGAGAAGGAGAGTGACTGTTTTTTCATGTTTTAGTAGGATAGATCTGAGGTTGAAGAGCAGTATGGCAGATGAGGACAGGTGTGGAGATAAGAGGGAAGGAGAGATAATTATTTGGTTAGAGGGTGCTGAGGTTTGGGGATAGCGAAGGAGACTGAGGATTAGTGGAGCCAAAACTGTGAGCATATGTAAGCATGTTGAAGGAGTAGGAGTAGGTTAAAAGAAAAGCTAGGTACATGTAATAAGCAGTGCTTACTGTTCCCTTCTGGTTTATTCCTGGTATACAGTGGGTACGGAAAGTATTCAGACCCCTTTAAAATTTTCACTCTTTGTTTCATTGCAGCCATTTGGTAAATTCTAAATAGTTCATATTTTACTCATTAGAGTACACTCTGCACCCCATCTTGACTGAAAAAAAACAGAAATATAGAAATTTTTGCAAATTTATTAAAAAGAAAAATTTAAATATCACATGGTCATAAGTATTCAGACCCTTTGCTCAGACACTCATATTAAAGTCACATGCTGTCCATTTCCTTGTAATCCTCCTTGAGATGGTTCTACTCCTTCATTGGAGTCCAGCTGTGTTTAATTAACTGATAAGACTTGATTTGTAAAGGCACACCCCTGTCTATATAAGACCTAACAGCTCACAGTGCTTGTCAGACCAAATGAGAATCAAAGGAACTGCCCAAGGAGCTCAGAGACAAAATTGTGGCAAGGCACAGATCTGGCCAAGGTTACAAAAGAATTTCTGTATTACTCAATGTTCCTAAGGGCACAGTGGCCTCCATAATCCTTAAATGGAAGAAGTTTGGGACCACCAGAAGTCTTCCTAGACCTGGCCATCCAGCCAAACTGAGCAATCATGGGAGAAGAGACTTGGTGAGAGAGGTAAAGAAGAACCCCAAGATCACTGTGGCTGAGCTCCAGAGATGCAGTAGGGAGATGGGAGAAAGTTCCATAAAGTCAACTATCACTGCAGTCCTCCACCAGTCAAGGACTCCCAGACTATGAGAAATAAGATTCTCTGGTTTGATGAGATGAAGATAGAACTTTTTGGTGATAATTCTAAGCAGTATTTGTGGAGAAAACCAGGCACTGCTCATTACCTGCCCAATACAATCCCAACAGTGAAACATGGTGGTGGCAGCATTGCTATGGGGGTGTTTTTCAGCTGCAGGGACAGGATGACTGGTTGCAATTGAAGGAAACATGAATGTGGCCAAGTACAGAGATATCCTGGATGAAAACCTCTTCCAGAGTGCTCTTGACCTCAGACTTGGCCAAAGGTTCACCTTCCAACAAGACAATGACCCTAAGCACACAGCTAAAATAACAAAGGAGGGGTTTGAGAACCACTCTGTGACCATTCTTGACTAGCCCAGTCAGAGCCCTAACCTAAACCCAATTGAGCGTCTCTGGAAAGACCTGAAAATGGCTGTCCACCAACGTTCAGCATCCAACCTGACGGAACTTGAGAGGATCTGCAAGGAAGAATGGCAGAGGATCCCCAAATCCAGGAGTGAAAAACTTGTTGCACCATTCCGAAGAAGACTCATGGCTGTACTAATTCAAAAGGGGGCTTCTACTCAGTACTGAGCAAAGATTCTGAATACTTATGACCATGTGATATTTCAGTTTTTCTTTTTTAATAAACTTGCAAAAATGTCTACATTTCTGTTTTTTTCAGTCAAGATGGTGTGCAGAGTGTACTTTAATGAGTAAAATATGAACTATTTAGAATTTACCAAATGGCTGCAATGAAACAAAGAGTGAAAAATGTAAAGGGGTCTGAATACTTTCCGTACCCACTGTATTACTGCAGCACACTTACAGAGCAACACAGAATTCGTCACCAGACCTGTATCTACACATGTAAACCTACATAAGAGATATCACTAAAGAGAAGTGTGTTGTACCCCTAAGAAGATATCAAAACCAAAAAGAAGGGAATCCTAGTCAAATACCGCTCAATATATATAATGTTAATAAATATGGAGGAGACGGAGACCCAAACGAAAACAAAGGTTTGTTAAATATATAAACCATTTTATTGTACATCAATTATAAATATAATACCAATAATACAACAATACAAGGTAAGGGGGAGAAGTACAATTAAAAAACAGGGAGGATGGAAACAATCCCTGAATATAAGGATAGAACCAGATAATGAGGAGCTCCTGTGAGATGAAAAATGCTCTAGAGTTCTAGGGGCAAACACAATTAAGGTGGGCTAGTAATTACTGCAAACTGCGAGACTAAGAAATATGATGAATAGTCTATAAAAAACAGGAAAAAATATGAATATACCTGCAAAAGAAGTATACTAACAAGTAGAATATGCAAGCATATAATCCGGTATAATTAAATAAATTAAATACTAAAACCTCACAGCTAACTGACAATTATATAAGGTATAAACATCAGAGAGTTTAGCTGATCAATTGTGAGTGGCCGTAGTTTTAATAAGAACCCGGAAAAAAGGCTCGATGTTTATAATACGTTTTAACAGTACGCAAAATATAGGTGAAGCAACCCTGATGTTCTACAGCACTAGTGTCTTATAAGTGGCGTGCATTGCAGTCAGTTAAATAAATACATAGTAGAGAGCAGGAAGGCAAAACTTTAAACTTTGCCTGTATAATACCCCTGCAATATCTATATAATAATCAGAAGTTGGTCAAAAGACGAGATGGCCGCAGTAGATGCTAATCCCCAATATGGGGTGCAGGTGAAAATAATGAAGCCAATTAACCCTGGTAGATATAATCATAACAAGAGCATAAAGAGATAAACATATGATGGTATCAGGAGAGCCCGAAGATAATCAGTCATAAAGTATGTGCACCAGTACCATGTCTCACGAGAAGCACAGGAGCATCCAGATGGTGTGTGTGAGCCTCGACATGCATTTCACCAACTGCGGCCTCGTCAGGCTCTCCGGACACCGTCATATGTTTATGTCCTTATGCTTTTGTTATGATTATATCTAGCAGTGTTGCTAGATATAATGCTATGATTTAACAAAAAAAAAAACCTGGCCTCCTCCACCCCTTAATAGCCAGCCATCACACACCTTATTTCCCCCGTCGCCCAGTACAGCTCAATGAGTTGTTATGGAGGAGGGGGAAAAGTGTAACTATAGTCACAGGTAAATGTAATTATTTTACATAGCAAAGCAATACAGCTTTAAATGCTATGATTTTAAAAAAAAAATCTGGCCTTCTTCCACCCCTTAATAGCCAGCCATCACACACCTTATTTCTCCGTCGCCCAGGACAGCTCAATGAGTTGATATAGAGGAGGGGGAAAAGTGTAACTATAGTCACCAGTAGTCACCGGTAAATATAATTTTTTTTACATAGCAATGCAATATAGCTTTAAATGCTATGATTTAAAAAAAAAAAAAACTGGCCTCCTTCCACCCCTTAATAGCCAGCCATCACACACCTTATTTCCCCGTCGCCCAGGACAGCTCAATGAGTTGTTATAGAGGAGGGGGAAAAGTGTAACTATAGTCACCGGTAGCCACCGGTAAATATAATTATTTCACATAGCAAAGCAATATAGCTTTAAATGCTATGATTTAAAAAAAAAAAAAAAAACTGGCCTCCTTCCACCCCTTAATAGCCAGCCATCTCACACCTTATTTCCCCGTCGCCCAGGACAGCTCAATGAGTTGTTATGGAGGAAGGGGAAAAGTGTAATTATAGTCACCGGTAGTCACCGGTAAATATAATTATTTTACATAGCAAAGCAATATAGCTTTAAATGCAATGATTAAAAAAAAAAAAAAAAAACTGGCCTCCTTCCACCCCTTAATAGCCAGCCATCTCACACCTTATTTCCCCGTCGCCCAGGACAGCTCAATGAGTTGTTATGGAGGAGGGGGAAAAGTGTAACTATAGTCACCGGTAGTCACCGGTAAATATAATTATTTTACATAGCAAAGCAATATAGCTTTCAATGCTATGATTTAAAAAAACAAACCAAAAAAAAAAACTGGCCTCCTTCCACCCCTTAATAGCCAGCCATCTCACACCTTATTTCCCCGTCGCCCAGGACAGCTCAATGAGTTGTTATGGAGGAGGGGGAAAAGTGTAACTATAGTCACCGGTAGTCACCGGTAAATATAATTATTTTACATAGCAAAGCAATATAGCTTTAAATGCTATGATTTATAAAAAAAAAAAAACTGGCCTCCTTCCACCCCTTAATAGCCAGCCATCTCACACCTTATTTCCCCGTCGCCCAGGACAGCTCAATGAGTTGTTATGGAGGAAGGGGAAAATTGTAATTATAGTCACCGGTAGTCACCGGTAAATATAACTAGAATATTTTTTCTCTTATGTACTATATACATAGCGTAACACTATACATATAGTATCATAAGGCTCTTATTGTCAGGGGCATGTAGTGTGCATGGTGTTCCCAGGCACACCATAATGCCACACATAAAAGTCCCTACTGGGCACTTACCTCCCTTGCCTCATCCATCTTTATGGCCATCCTTTTGAACAGGAATATCTTCTGTGTTCTTCTGGGGTCCTGATCCTGGCTTGAGTCCTGACACGCTTATTTCTTGCTTGTCCAGGTCCTGCTTGCCCTTCCGGATCTTCTTATTTTGATGTTCTTCTTGGGGTTTAGGAAGACAGCTTGCTCTGATGATATTAAAGAGCCGGTGGATGGTTTGGGGTTTTCCAGCTGATGTTGGTAAATGAAAACCCCGTGAACAAGGCCTGGTGGTCTGCTGAGAGGGCTGAGTTGTTAGACTCTGCTGCTTCCAGAATTTGAAGATTGAATGGTCTGGAGCCGCGCTGGATGTTACTTGGCTATAAGAGAAAAAGAAAACACAAGAAGGTGATTACATAAGAACAGTATATAGTAAAGTTCAGGAAAGCTAGAGGCTCTCTACATATGTCAACCAATGATCGGCAGATTTTGTCACTATCTGCTGATCATTTAACATGTATGGGGGCTTACAATCTCACCACTGACAAATCAGCGACCTTCACTGTTATTAGTAATCTGACGAATTTGGAAAAAATGATTAAAGCTATGTGAAACTATTCATAAATGAGTCTGTATAAAACATCTCCTCTAATACTTACTGGCACAGGAACATGTGGGGGACACATTCTAAGGGCTTCCACCGAGTCCCAGTCAATACGCTGGAAAAACCTATGGGCTCTGATGTTACCATGGACTCCGAGGCGCCTGGCAGGATCTTCCCGGAGGAGCTGCAAAAGAAGAAAAAAAAATGTTTATATTTATATAACAGCTTCATAAATAAAATTTAACTAAAATAAATAAATATTATATATATTTATGAAAAAAAAAAGCCTAATATTAGTGTTTTTTTTCTGACATCTTCAATAATACATGACAGGTAATATATACCATCACGTCACCCCTACAAGTGTTTACGTGTTATATTGAACACGTAAACACTTGACCTAACATGAGATTCCACTCCCACCAATGGAGCTGAATATAATAGTAAATTACCGCTAACATCACAATAAATCACACAATAATATAAAAGTAATACAACTTATATCATGTACTGACCTTTTTAATGATGTTCTTCGCCTCCTTGCTGGAAGCGTTGAATAGTCCTCGATGGTATTTGGACCTGCTGGTAATCATGATGTTCAAAATGATGCCAAATGCATACCAGTCTACCCCAGCATTGTACTCCTCCGCAGCCAGCATCTCAGGAGCCATGAAGCCTGGTGTCCCAGCGTATTCGGTGGCTGTCCGGTCTCCATAGATGTTCTCAAGTGCCAGACCGAAGTCGGCAATCTTTATATGGCCCGTCGCAGCCACCAAGATGTTAGAAGGCTTGAGATCTCTGTGAAGAAGACAAATGGATTCTTATCAGTGTCCGCTGTATAATTCTCAGTATTGCTGTGTATAGTTATAGGCATCACTGGTGGTGGAGGATTAGATGTATTTCTAGTTACCGGTGGATGATGCCCTTAGAATGCAGGTGTTGAATTCCACACACAAGTTCTGCGGCGTAGAATCTGGCCGAAAGAAAAGAGGAGAAAATAGTTTTTAGTGAATCAGAAACTCAGAAATATATATTGCCCAAAAGACTAGACAGGCAGGACTTATCAGGATTTTATATTTCTGGTTATTATATACAAGTATTTATATTATTATAATGGTCTAGAAGGGCAGTCGCACATATCGTATTGATTATAAGGCACCTGGACCTGCTCATCCTAAGTATAGGACATCAATGTTAAAGTAGTGGATAATCTCTTTAAGTTCCTTCTTGCCTATAGGGATACACAATTGCTACTATTACAATGTATATTCATATGGTGTTAAAGGATTATCCAGGATCAGAAAAACATGGTGTCTTTCTTTAAAAAATAACGCCACATGACTAATGTGAATGAGGATGAACTGCGATGCCTCACACAACCTGTGGACAGGTGCGGTGCTATTTTTGGAAATAAAAATTAGAGCTGTATTTTTCTAAGTGTTTCCCTAATAACATCCCTGTGAATGGGAGATATGAATTTACGTGAACGTTAGGGCTAACAATCGAATCAATCTAGTCAGTCTCATTTAGAAAATACATAGCTGTATGGCTTAGACTGTGAATACTGTACCGTGCACTGGGGATGTCAAGACACCCCTTCCTCATCAGGAGATGGTGGAATTCGCCACAGGTGACATACTCCATCCCAAGAAGCACAAGCTCCTGTCAGACAAGACGTAGAAATCAGTCGTATGATAAAGTCATTGTAGCAGTCATACATTTACTAACACTCAATAATCAGTGATTTCTTCTGCGATTTCTTCTGTGATTAATCTCTGTTCCACTTACTCGTGGAGATATAGTTGCATAATAATAGCAGTAATGATACTTTCTTCTTTTACTATGTGTTTATTAGTTATTCTAAGTATATACATATAGAAGATATATCTACATATGTAGAATGTGATGTGCTAAATGTACAGCATTACTTTTCACTGTAATGTTGCCTTCTGCATTTCTCACCATTATGAAGTACTCATTAAGAATGACATCCATAGGGGTGGACAAATGACTTCAGATATTGGGAGCCAGTTGAACCACTCCAAGACTTTCCATAGACTTCAATAGAGAAACCCCAAAAGTTAACCGTCAGCATCATATTTCTAGGCACATTGCCTGGTTCCCAGGGTTTGTCCAGTGTTCCCACAGTAGGTGACAGCTACACATACAAGGAGCAGGACATGAAAATGTTTCCAATGCTGAAATGTTAACAAACACCAGATATAAACGTGGACATATCCTGTGCATATAGATGAGTGCACTTTATTCTTTATCCAATATTAATGAACAGGTCACAATTTTACCTTGGTCTGAAAGGCGAATGTGCCATGAAGAAGGAAGGGGCTGCCAGATGCAAGTTGTAACACACGCCGCTCCACCAACGCGCGCTCCTCTCCTTCAGCTAGCAGGTTCCTCTTTGTGATGACTTTTACAGCAAATTGCTGGCGGGTATATCTATCTTCCGCCAGCACCACCTAGAAAAAAATGGTCATTAGTTGATGATCTTCATTAAAGGTGTTGTCTGGCCTTGGGGTACAAGTCTGCAGACACTTTATGTGAGTGTAGACTCATGAGGATTCTCCAGTGATGGGAGCAGATGGTCATTTATCCGGCCTCACTCAATTCCCTTGTATTGAGCGAGCCTGTGTAAGGGGGTGTTGACTGGACCGTCGCATTCATACCCCTGAAGACACCAATCGTGTTGTATTGTAGTGTAAACGATGTCCTGCAGTTTTCAGTATATATGGTGTAATTACATAGTTACAGTATGTCATATTATGTGAATTGTAATATAGAGTGTGATATGGTCATATGTATAATGTATAGTGTACAGCATAGGATTGCGCAAGATAAGACATAGTTTAGGACTTAGGAGTTGACATAGGTAGGATGAGAATAGTGTAAGAAAGTGTTCATGTTTAGGACTAGCTCATAGTGGGAGGGAAAAGTGCCAGTTAAAGGAGACTGCTTCCTGTTTGTAGAGCGTTCGTGAGTGATATAAGATCAAATTCAAGGGCAGTTGGGGCTGATATCAAGAGTGAGTACATATTGTACTGGGTGGTATGAGGCCTTACAAAAATTCACTGCAGACATTCCTGCAATGTCCGGAGATCAGGGCTCGATTCAGGTGCTATGGCAAGCACCTCACCCCTTTACATACAGAGGAAGATGGACGTGCAATTGTGTATGGGAAATGTAACAGATCTCGGGTGTATTGTGGAACTCAACTGGGAAATCCTGGGGCTGACAGGATCAGTGAACGTAGGGATAGTCCAGTTAGAACGTAAATAAATGCTGAAAATGTTCTGTACTATGGAAATAAGAAATGGAGAATGTTGTGCCCGATACTGTGTATTACAATCTGATGCAATTGAACTGTCGAGTAAACTTCTGTGTGTTGAAACGAACTGAGTGTTCCCTAATCTATGTGCGGCAGCTCCTTAAGTTGAAGACCTGGAGACAGCTGGGGCCTGTGGCCTACAAGTGAGTGTAACGCACCCTACACGCAACAGCACATTTGAACTGGCACACAATTTTTCTGTAAAGTGCCAGGGCGACATGGACAGCTGCACATGTCTCGTCGGCACATGACCACATGTATGCAAATTGCATACCTGCAGTTATGCTCCTGCCCATTTCTGGCACCGGCACTGGAGAACCTCAACAGCACACACACTGCACACTGTGAGGACTCACAAGTCTGTAGTCACATAGTTACTGCAGACTTGTACCCTAAGGCCGAACAACTCATTGAAATAAGTGTGGAGGGGAGCAGGAAAGTGACACCATTGCTATTTCTTTAATAATTATTTTATATTTCTACAGTTTCTTACTAGCTTACATACAGGAGATCTAATAGCTATAAACATGGGCACTAGGAAATAACCCCACTAGAATTACCCATTAAAGCTAGGAGGTTAAAGGATTACTTCAGTCTTAGCCATGCATGATTGAGACAGGAATAACTACAACTCCAGAGCTGGTTGGCATTATTCCTGTGTCAGCCATGAAAAGCTGAGATGAGAATCAATATAAACAGACTGTGTTGGGGTGCAGAGCTCAGCTGTACATAGATGCTGGCATCAAAGACCATGCTGCAAATGTATGCCTATCTATACTAGGGTTATTTTGTGCAGCATATATACTTTATCACATTTGGCGTCTATTACACTTTATATGTGTGTAGGAATTATTTCCACCCAACATACCTTTTTCTAATAGCCTATTATGTATACATTACTTAATATTGCTGCATATTCTTTTGTTATGCACCATGGGGTTTGCCTGTGTTTTTAGCCTTATCTGATTTTCTCTTTTTTCATCAGATTTTATCATGTGTCTAAATTGTACTAATAAAATATATACCTTTTATGCTACCTTGGCTATTGCTCATAGTTTTTTGTATAGGTTATTTCAAGATCGATAAAGATTTAAGCAAAACAAAAGATCATTTTACCCTATGAAAGACCACTTTGCTTGTTTGTCGGGCGAACGTCAGCCTGTTTCCACTGGTTTCCGATAACTGCGCAGTGTGAATGCACCTTAATCTGCAGCACAGACCTGAGACTACATTTGCAGACACTTTGTCCTGATCCTAAACTCCTTTTCACTCCACAGCACCTCTGGTGTCAGGTTTTATGTTGCAGTGATGCCAGGAGTTAGGCTATGTGCCCACGATGCAGAAATGAAGCAGAAAATTTCTGCAGCATTTCTGCATCTCCCTGGCAGAAAAAACGCATGCAGATTGTACATGCAGATTGTGCATGCTTTTTTCCTGCAGAATACATGCGGATCCACATGCGGATTCACATGCGTTTCCGCATGCAGATTGACAAGCGCTTTCCAGGCGATAGCATCACTTGGAAAGTGCTTGACAACTAGGTCACACTGTATAAATCCATGCAAACAGCATGGATTTATACAGTGTGAAACGTAAAAATAAAATAAAATAAAGCTATACTCACCCCCGATGCCCCGGCGTGGCTGCAGCGCTCCTTCCTGTCTAGTTCCCGGCTGCCGGCATATCGTGAGACA
Organism: Phyllobates terribilis; assembly: GCF_046119375.1. Classification (NCBI taxonomy): domain Eukaryota; kingdom Metazoa; phylum Chordata; class Amphibia; order Anura; family Dendrobatidae; genus Phyllobates; species Phyllobates terribilis. The sequence goes on from NW_027362796.1 coordinate 12,384,943, forward strand.
GAGCGGTGAAGGGCCTGCGGTCACATGACTGTGACGTCACCGAAGGTCCTTCAGCGATGCCGGCATGCAGAGAAGCCTTCGGAAAGGTGAGTATTAACTTTATTTATTATTTTATTCTTTTTTTTACAGGAACAATGGTACCCAGGTCTGGATGAGAGTCTTCTCTCCTCCTGAACTGGGTACCATCCGTACATAGAGACGCATAGAATTCACTTGTAGAAATGTACAGACGCGCATTCTATGCGTCTCAATGCAAGTCAATAGCGGGGCTTCCGCTGCGCTTCCGCAAAATTAAATGACATGCTGCGGATTTTTGTATGCAGCATAAACGCTGCGGAAAAATCCGCAGCATGTGCATAGAACATGCGGAATCCCCTTGGGGACCATGGGGGGCGGATTACCTAGTGTTTCACAAGCGTTTCCGCTGCGGAAATTCCGCATCATAAACGCTTGAAAAACGCTACGTGGGCACCCAGCCTTATAAGAATTGCAGAAAACACGAGAGGTGAATATTTTGTGAAGAGTATGCTTTGGGATATTTGCTGGCTTCTCTGGTAATTAAGGAGCTCTCTCCTTTTCCCAGGAATGTCCTAAAAAATCAGAGAGTTGTCTGTAATAGTATTAGGAGGCTTGTCCTCAATTCGATTTTTGTCCTAACTTCAGGGAGTAGTATGATTAAAAAAATAAAACGATACTACCCTGATAAATCCTTTGCTATTCCAGAGCCTGGCACAGTAGTCCAAACCTGCACTTGTTTACCTTGCTGCAGACAATCACTGGTCTCATTGAGGATGTCTCTATTTATTGGACAAAACCATTGAGACGAGTCATTGGTTAGCAATCAGGAGAATGTATGAGACGTCACCACTGCTGACACGGAATTTTTTGAATTATTACTTTTTAACTGTGGACAATATCTTTAATAAATGTCATTCTCAGTACACACACATATATTTACTCATACTTATGTAGCTACGTACATGCAGATGTACAATGTAGTGCCTTGAAAAAGTATTCACATCCTGTGAACTTTTCCACATTTTTTCAAGTTACATGCAAAAACTTAAATGTATTTTATTGGAATTTTATGTGATATACCAACACAGAGTACAAGTATTTGTGAAGTGTAAAGGAAATGATACATGTTTTTCTGAATATTTTAAAAATGTAAATCTGAAAATTGTGACGTGCATTTGTATTCAGCCCCTCTGAGTCAACACTTTGTAGGACCACCTTTTGCTGCAATTACTGCTGCAAGGTATTTTTCTACCAGCTTTGCACTATAGGTTGAAATTTTTGCCCACTCTTCTTTGCAAACTAGCTGTGAGATTGGATAGAGAGCGTTTGTGAACAACAATTTTTAAGCCTTGCCACAAATTCTCAATGAGATTTATGTCTGGACTTTAACTGGGCTATATAAACACACGAGTATGTTTTTATTTAAACCATCTTATTGTAGCTCTGGAAGTATGTTTAGAGTCGTTGTCCTGCGGGAAGGTGAACCTTCATCTCTGTTTCAAGTTTTTCCAGCCTCTAACAGGTTTTTCCTACAAGATTGTCTTGTATTTAGCTCCATCCATCTTCTAATCAACTCTGACGAGCGTCCCTGTTAAAGAAAAGCATCCCCACAGCATGATGATTCCACCACCATGTTTGACGGTGGGGATGGTGTTTTCAGGGTGATCTGCAGTGTTAGTTTTCCTCCACACTTAGTGTTTTTCATTTAGCAAAAAATTTAAATTATTGGTCTCATCTGACCAGAGCACATTCTTCCACATTCTATGTGGGTGACACAGCTAGCATGGATAAAGGTGGATGAAAGTGCTCTGGTCACATATTTGCATGTAGAGTTTCTACGGCAGCTGTCACTTCTGCATGATGTTGTCTATACAGGTGTCTGGCCCACACTTGCACAGCCAACAGGATCGTGCACCTGTATTGAAAAATAGATGTTGTTATCTGCTGGCCATCCAAGATTCCAAGGTGCAGGCATGTGGGGAAAACAGCAGCACCTGCAACTTCCTAGTGCAGAAGTTAGAGGCACCAGAAAAATACTTTAACCCACTGTAGACTATCAGAAAACACTATTACACATATATAGGTAGCAACACATTTGGAAACCGCCCTGCATCTGCCTTTGTCAGAAACACCTGAATTTGGGGATCTAAGATGGTTATTAACAGTGTTATTCTCTACTTCATTCATGATCTTATATTGTATAGCAAACAATATACAATCTGGGCTCGTAATGTTATAGGTTCTTACCTTTCCAAAACTCCCCCGGCCAAGCACTTGATGAAAATCTAGTCTCTTGATGTTGTCAGAGATTGTGCTGCCGGGGAGAGATGGCCGCACACCACTGTCTCCTAAAATGGCAAACAGAAATAAGACGAGAAATTAGAAAAAGAATTTACTGTCCATGTATAAAGTGTTGGTTATTTTGTAACCTTAGCAGAGAATTCAGTTTTGGTCAGCATTGGAGTATTCATCTTTGTAAACATATTGCTTTATGCTGTTAATTGAAAAACAGACTATAATTTACTATTCAGTTTAGCACAAAGGGTTAATTATGTTATTACAAAATGGAGAATCAGTATCATTTATGTGCGGAATAATACTGGTAGCACAGTGATTGTCCTATATTAAGTGTACTGCCTTAGAAAACAATTACAGCTCAACGCTAATATTGTCCTGCAACAGTGTTAAAGGGCCCCTTCCCCTGGGACTGAGAAGTGGGTATACGTTTCGCATGTATAGGCACTCTACCTGAAGCCCTCCATTAGCTCCCCGATGCCTCCTCTGCTGGGATAGGCGTTCCTTTCCTCCTGCTTCCAAGATGACGGTCATAGCAGCATGGAGTACACTGGTAAATCTAAACCTCACCTCTCCTGCCTTTCCTTTCCCATCCCACAGCACAGAAAAGACAGGGAAGATGTGGTTTAGACTTACCAAACTGGTGGCCATCTTGGAGGTAGTAGGAACAGAACACAGATCTAAGCAATGGAGGTAGCGGGAGGCAAAAGAAGGGCGTCAGGAAGGATGACTGTATATTTACAAAGTGTAGTAACTTTTCAGTCTCAGGGTATAAGGTTGCTTTAATATACATTTTTTCCTATACTCAGTCACTAAGTTGCAAAGAGGGGAATTTATTAAATATACATAAAAAAACAAATACATTTTAATCAGATTGATTCTTCCTTGTTCCTCCATATTTTTGCCATTCTGCTAAAACGACTCAACACCGGTATGACATTCACTTCTATATAGTCCACCATCTTATGTGATATATTTAATGCCAAATATTTCAAACTGTTGCCCTCTTGGATAATAAGTATATCACCATCTGTAATTTGGAAATTCTTGTCCAATAATGATATCTGACTTATTCCAATTAATCTTCAATCCAGAAAAAATACCAAATCCATTCACCAATGTAATATCTGTCCTTAGATCTTCCTTTACATTTATTAAAATAATAACAAATCACCTGTGTACATCGCTAATATTTCCTCCTGAGTCCAAAACTGAGAACCCCTTATTCCTTTACAACCTTAGGCTGTGTGCCCACAATGCGTTTTTAATGCGTTTCCGCAGCGTTTTTATAGCTGCTGAAACGCATTAAAAACGCATGGTAGAAGGGCAGCAATGTTCCCCAATGATAATCCGCATGTGCTGTGCACATGCTGCGAAAATTTCCGCTGCGGAAAAAAACGCAGCGCTACCAATTATTTTGCAGAAGTGCTGCGTCTTCGCCGCCATTGACTTGCTTTAGATCACATGGATTACGCATCACTGTATATGTAGATGCGTAATCCACGCGTTCCAATGTGCAGATGGTACCCGGGTGTAGATGAGAGGAGAGTCTCCTCCACACCCAGGTACCATTAAAAAATCTGTAAAAAAAGAATAAAATAAAAAATAACTGTCTACTTACCTTCTGTCGGCCCGCGCTGCGCTCCTACTTGCTTCCCGGCATTTTGCAATGAATTGAAGGACCTGCGCTGACGTCAGAGTCATGTGACGGGTCACGCGATGCTGACGTCGGCAGGTCTTTCAATTCACTGTTGCCGGCAAGGGAGAACGGAGTGTAAAGCAGGACACCGGGGGCCATCGGAGGGTAAGTATACATTTATTTTTTTATTTTTACCACTCTCTCGGGTCACACTATATAAATCCATGCAATTTGCATGAATTTATATAGTGTGACCTAGTTGTCACAAGCACTTTCCAAGTGATGCTAATCGCTTGGAAAGCGCTTGTCAATCCGCATGCGGAAATGTCAGTGAATAAAGCTCCATTTCCGCATGTCCCTGGCAGGAAAACGCATGTACAATCCGCATGTACAATCCGCATGTACAATCCACATGTACAATCCACATGTACAATCCGCATGCGTTTTTTTCTGCCAGGGAGATGCAGAAACGCTCAGGAAAAAATCCTGAGCATTTCTGCATTGTGGGCACATAGCCTTATATATGGTCAATAAGTAGGGCAAAGAGCAGCTTGGATTAGGAAATCCATGTCTTGTGCCCATAAAAAGGACAAAAAGCTGGGACATAACCCCATGCACCTACTACTTTAGGAGGGCACCATCTAATAACTGGGATCTACCTGCCACATGTCATACAACATCATACGAATTTCAAAAAGAAAAGAAGACATGCACCTAAGCGGTGATCACCTGAAGAAATAATCACGGAATATTTGAATATAAATTACATCAATTTATTACAGTATCTCCTGACACATATATAAGAATACGCACAAAAAAAATTATTTTAAAACACCATTAAAAATAGTGGAGGAATCCACTGCTTGAGGAACCCACTACTTTAGAGACCTTCCCATATTATGACAGAAAATACAATAAAGTGCAGTCAAATAGATGAACTCTAACAGGCTGTATAGAATATCTATGATGGTCAATATTGCACAAGCCCAAAGTATTCTATATAAATAGAGAATACACAAAAAACAATATGTATATAAAGTGCAACAACAGGTATCTGTGTGAAAATCAATATGGTGTCCCTGTATACAGGGTAATAGGTCTATAGAACAGTATAATTGTAAACTGGCGATTGCCAATAGACCCTTTCACCTCACACTGGAGATGACTACTCCATAACCACTCCATCACATACACTCAATTGTGGCCACCCGTGCTGCCCCAGCAAAAAATAATAGTAGAGCCAATTAAACAATATGATCATAGAAAGCAAATACTCAATCAAATCAGCCTGTAAATGGGAAGGTGCAAATGGGACCTCAGTGCCCAGTGCGTGTCGCCACACACGGTGGCTTCATCAGGGGCATTTAAAGTACATATCCTCGTGTCCCGGTATATATGTAGCCTAGAATCAAAATAATTACCGAGAAAATGTTTAATTTACCTGGAGAGTGCAGTTTATGAAGTCCGAATAAACCCACCTTGGACATTTTTAAAGAAACTGACTCCTGTGACTATCTTAAAAGTGGCTGAGTGAGTACCAACCCAGTTACAATTAGTGGAGAATGTGGGCAAGATTCCAGGAAAACGTGTACCTGCCACAGAGATCGATGGATGTCCTGGGTAAAGGCCGCCAGCCAGCCAGAGATGTCCGGCACCATGAAAGAGCCACTCAAACACCTGCTGCAAAGCCAACAACAGCAGCACCGGCAGCACTTGCAGAGCCAGCAGAGCCTGCAACAGCAGCACCGGGAGCAGCAACAGATGCAGCAAGAGACTAATAAACTTCTGATGCAGCAGATTCAGCAGCAACAACGGCAGATGGAACTTCTAGCGGGGAAAGTTCGCAGCAGAGAGGCCGTCCCTCCCTCAACTCCAGGTAATGATTCACACGTCAGGAAGACGGTAAGAAGAGCATTGCAAAAGATTACTCCGGGTGATGACGTCGAGGTCCTAACGTTCTTTGGGAGGGTGGCGGAGCGAGAGAGATTGCCTCCAGAGCAGTGGGCGGAGGTGCTGGTGCCATATTTAATGGGCCAGCCTCAGAAAGCCCATTATGACTTGTTTGGCCCTGCAGGACGCAAAGGAGTGCGCCAAATTAAAAACAGAAATTTTGGCGCGCTTGGGAGTGACTCTGACTGTTAGGGTGCAACGGGTGCACCACTGGGCCTATTGCAGTGACAAACCTCCCAGGTCCCAAATGTTCGACCTCCTACACTTGGTTCAAAGTGGTTGTAACCTCAATCTTCCTCCCCAGTACAGATGGTGGAAAAGGTCATCATGGACAGGTTCATCCACTCCCTTCCAAAGTCGGTGCAAGCCTGGGTTGCCCAGGGAGATCCCCGTAAAAGCTGCTGAGTGAGTATCAACCCCCTTAAAGGAGTTTATACAAAATTTCTCCATTGCCAAAAACCATATCAATAGGGAATCAGGATTGCTAAGTCTTAGAGTAACATGAATCCTGATAATCCTTGGGATTAATAAGCCTCTTCCCCAAAAAATTCTTCCAGAGGATTGGAAAAGATGTTGTATCACTAGACTTTGACGCACGTCTACATGATTTTCTATTACAGGTAAAGTCAATTACAGTATTAAAATCTCCTACAATCAAAATCGGATATTGCAAGTTTTCACTTTCTTCATAGTGAAGCTCAGATTTATATGGGAGAGGAATACAGGTGTTTGCAATTTCTAACCTTATGTTGTTAATTTTACATTTCAACAGTTTATATATATATATATATATATATTTATATATATATATATCTTACTTCTACCCTGTGTAATACATACTTATATTTACACCCCTTTGAACAAGGATAAAGACCCTCGTGAGTAGATATTATGTACAGCATGATATACATGTACTTGACAACCCACTTTTAGCTACTTTCTTGAATCACTATCTGAATGTGTCTTTTGAAGACATATCAGAGACATCAGATCTCTTCTCATCCAAGCAAAGAAATACCATTTCAACTTATCTTAAACCCTTCTAACATTAAATTAGATAACTTTCACCATATTAAAATAATAATTAAGTTAAAATATCCCTCCTCTTCTGATACCTCCCCCACTCCACCTTCCACTTCACCCCTTCAAACCATCTCCCACTCTTAGCTCCCCAACTACACGTTAGGCCGGGTCACACAAGTGTTGATTCTCTCATGTGAGAGAATTGGATCATTTATGCTAATGACACTAGGCTCAAGCTCTGACCAGAGTTTGAGCCGAGTGTCAGTTTACTGGGATCCGTTTCTCTTGTTTGAGACAATCATATTACAGGTGCGGAGAAGATGGAGAACTTCGTTTCTCCAACTTTTCCATCGTCTGTGTCTGCATAAATCAAACTGCACTGGGATGAAATCCAAGTCTGGGCCAAGGTTTTACACGCACCCATAGACTTGTATGGGTGCATGTGATCCGATTTGCTGAGCCACTCTCAGCGTGCTGCAATTGTTTTCCCATGCCGAATCGTCATGAGCAAAAACATTTCAGATCTGCACTGCCCCATAGTATAATATTGGGCTGAGTGCTGTCTGATAAAACATCAGAGAGCACTCTACTATGTCATACAGCAGTGTGAACGAGTTCTTAGAGAACTCCTCAACCAGACATCCACCCACCCTCCAACTAACCTGCCTTAAATAAATGAATCTTCCATAATCAATTGTAAGGGAGAATATCTCTCTATTTACATCTCAAAAACCCTTAGATTAGCCACTGACACAGAATTTAAGAAAACAAATAGTAAGATATTGTATGGTAATTCAATAGTGTATTAAATAATGTTTAAGTGCATTTATAAAATGACCCTAAAAATTCTTTATTAGATGTAGATATTTGAGTCTTAAAAGAAGTAGTAATAAGATCTTATTAATACGTATTTTGTCTCAAACTCTGTTTGCAGTTATGAGGAAATGGAAGGTAAAAGAACAACCTGAATTAAATTAATTGATAAGCGAAAAAAGAGAAAGTGGTCTACGATAATAAAAATCAGACAACTGTTTATGAGCATATCTGGGAAGAATGGACAGGTGTAGAGCAATGCTAGTTATGGGGTGAAGGGTTTTCCTTGTATCCTCCCCTTCAGTTTGGGGGTGCAGGTGGGGTTTGTTTTGATTCAAGGGAGGAGGGATGATGGAATAATATGGAAGGGTTAATATTTGTTCCATTTTGTTTTTCTTAAACAGATGATTGAAGCGTATGGATATTTATTGTATATGAGAGAATATAAATAAATGTTATATGTGAAGTACTATAACTGCATTAAAATAAATGAGATTATTGCAACATATTACTATTTAATAAACTATTTGTAATCTTTAAGAAAAAAAAATAGCAAGGAGGGGAATTTTATATGCATTTGTTGGAAATGTGTTTTTTGAGTATAAATGGTGCAAGATAAAAGATCTTCACCCTGAGGTTTCTGCCCCCATAATCAGTGCAGGAGAGCAAATGCTATGCAAAACCATGAATCTGCAACAACAGTAGTGGATTTTCTGTTTCCCATTTTGCTACAATGAATAATAATGGTACATACCCTCAAAATGGTACTTACCACACTAAAGAAATAGAGGCTACATACACATGCATCTCACTAAATTAGAATATTATCAAAAAGTTTATTTATTTCAGTTATTCAATACAAAAAGTGAAACTCACATATTATATAGAGTCATTACAAGCAGAGTGATCTATTTCAAGTGTTTATTTCTGTTAATGTAGATGATTATGGCTAACAGCCAATGAAAACACAAGCGTCATTATCTCAGTAAATTAGAATACTTTATAACAACAGCTTGAAAAATGTTTTTAAAATCTGAAATGTTGGCCTACTGAAATGTATGTTCAGTAAATGCACTCAATACTTGGTCAGGGCTCCTCGTGCATCAATTACTGCATCAATGCGGCAATGTGGCATGGAGGCGATCAGCCTGTGGCACTGCTGAGGTGTTATGGAAGCCCAGGTTGCTTTGATAGCAGCCTTCAGCTCGTCTGCATTGTTGGGTCTGGTGTCTCTCATCTTCCTCTTGACAATACCCCATAGATTATCTATGGGGTTAAGGTCAGGCGAGTTTACTGGCCAATCAAGCACAGTGATACTGTTGGTTTTAAACCAGGTATTGGTACTTTTGGCAGTGTGGACAGGTGCCAAGTCATGCTGGAGAATGAAATTTCCATCTCCAAAAAGCTTGTTAGCAGAGGGAAGCATGAAGTGCTCTAAAATTTCCTGGTAGACGGCTGCGCTGACTTTGGCCTGGAAAAAACACAATGGACCTACACCAGCAGATGACATGACTCCCCAAACCATCACTGATTGTGGAAACTTCACACTAGACCTCAAGCAGCTTGGATTGTGGCCTCTCCACTCTTCCTCCAGACTCTGGGACCTTGATTTCCAAATGAAAATTGGAACTCTGGGACCTTGTGGGGTGTGTCAATGACTGCCTTCTGGACATCTGTCAAGTCAGAAGTCTTCCCCATGATTGTGGAGCCTACTGAAACAGACTAAGGGACTTTCTAAATGCTTAGGAAGCCTTTGGAGGTGTTTTTTGTTAATTATTCTAATTTACTGAGACAATGACTTTTGTGTTTTCATTGGCTGTAAGCCATAGTCATCAACATTAACAGAAATAAACACTTGAAATAGAAAGGGTGCTTCTACTCAATACTGAGCCAAGGGTCTGAATTCTTATGACCATGTGATATTTCAGGGTTTTTTTTTAATAAATTTGCAAAAATTTCTACATTTCTGTTTTTTTTCAGTCAAGATGGGATGCAGAGTGTACGTTAATGAGAAAAAAAATGAAATTTTTAGAATTTACCAAATGGCTGCAATGAAACAAAGAGTGAAAAATTTAAAGGGGTCTGAATACTTTCTGTACCCACTGTATGCCCACATACTGTCCCTCTCCAAAATATTCCCCTGTACATTGCCCGATTGAATGAAGGACCCCCCACCACAATTGTGCCCCCTTTGACAATTGTCACCCTCATTATGTGCCCTCACTGTAACATTAGCCCCTTCCTTCCTCATCCACAATGATATAATTAATTTAATCTTTGGCTCCTTGACTTACTATTGGCTGTGCCATCTCTTCTCCTCTGAGGTGTTTGGGTGCCGACAATAGTGTGATGACGTCAGCAGCGTGCCGAGCAGCAGCATGTCGAGGCTGGGACTGACGAGCGCTGTTTTACCCTAGTCCCGATGACAGTGTTCAAATATGTTTGCGTCTGAAACATTTGAATATAAGAAGAAGGGCGCTCCATATCCTGGACGGCTCCATGGGCTGCAGCAAAACTTTGGTGGGCTGCATGCGGTACATGAGCTGTTTGTTGTGCAGGTCTGTTCTAAAACAACACTACATTGTATAACACCTGCACCAGATTGTGCAGTTACCTCAGCCCCGAGCCTACCGGCAGTCACAGTCGGACTCCCTATAGAGAAGGTAGAGAGGATTTATTACCATCTCTGGCTTTTCAATTACTGTGATAGATGTTAGAAATGCATTGGGGAAATATTGGCCCATTTTGAAGCAAGACCTAGTCCTTTCCAAATGTACTACACCAGTCCCTTCCACCACCTATAGAAGGGCGATGAACCTGAGGGACTTGCTGGTACATAGTTACCATAAAGATCTGGGACCAGAGAAAGCCTTCAGCTCAAAAGGCCCCAGATGGGGCTTCTATCCATGCAAGAACTGTGCGGCCTGTGTAAATCTGGTGCGGTGTACATCCTTCCCATCAAGTGATGGTCATAAGGAGTTTCAAATCACACAGCATACATCTTGCAATACAGAAGGCGTAATCAACCACGCCTTGTGTCCATGTGGCCTCATCTATGTGGGTCTTACTTTTCGCCAACTGAGAGTGCGTGTGAGGGAGCACGTGCAAGATATTAAGAATGCATCAGAATCTCTTGCCGATACTGTATTGAAGCCTATCCCAAGGCATTTCAAGTTAAAACATGGGTGTGATGCTAGCCTCCTCCAAATTCGGGGTATTGACCGGATATTAATTGACTGGGGGGGGGGGGGATTGGAGAAAGACCGTTGGTGGATTATGAAAATTGATTGCATATGCCCCAAAGGCCTCAACGAGGTCCTCAGTTTTGTCCCTTTCTTGTAATGTGCTATTGTGTTTAGGTTTTACTTATGTTTTATGCTGTTTATAACTTCTCACTTTTTTATTTACATGCAGGGTATCCAGTATTTTTGTACACTCTACTGTGAGACAGATGCTGGACCACCACTCACTTGGAGGATCTTCTTCTCCCTTCCCTCCCTCCCTTTTTCTGCCCCCCTCGGGGACCGGGTGCCTGATCGTCCTTGCGGGCCAGCGCTCCACGCGTCTCCCTTTTTATGGATATGTACTCACCTTTCAGCAGCATCCCGCCCTGCTGCTCTCTCTTTTTCGGACCTGTCTATTTCCTGTGCGGTGTGCCACTAATTGATTCCATCCGCTATAAGCATTTTTTATAAAACATTTTACTCACTATTGTTATTCATCGGCTTTTACTCTTTGTTTATTGTTGCTTTAAATCTGTGATTTTGGATGCACAAAAAAGGGCACTTTAAGATGCACTTCCTGTGTCACACTGACACGTCAGTATTCCTATCACTTGTATATTTTTTATTTTATTTTTTCGATTCCTCTTGCCCATTGTGGCTTATAATTTTCTGATTTTTTTATTGTACATTTTCCATTATACTGATGTCAGTAGCTATGTTACTATATAACACATGTCTATGCTCACTCGTATGTGAAGGGCACACATACATTTGTATTGTGACATTAACTATCTCTTCATACTATTGTTATTTATTATATTTATTTTACCTGTGATTGGTCTCACTTGTAGTGATGGGCGAGCGTGGTTTGTTAACCCTTTCAGCGAGCATGCTCGGGTGCTCGCCCAGTATCTTCAGCGTGCTGAGGTGTTATGTTTGAGTTATTGTGTGTGCATGATTTGCGACTGACAGCTTTAATACATGTGAGGAAAGCCTAACAAACAGGCATTCCTCACATGTGTTAAAGCTGTCAAACAGTCACAAATCATGCACACACAGTGACTCAAACATGATATTCAAGTACACTGAAGATGCTCGGAAAACACCCGAGCATGCTCATAAATCTCGAGTAACGAACGTGCTCGCTCATCACTACTCACTAGTGTAACACTTTCACGTAACATATGTGGTTTTTCACGTTGCTGTGATTCTGGTTGCCATTGGATGCATCCGACATCTGCACCACATGGGCTTGGTCACGAAATAATAATAAAAAATATTCACACAATTCGTGCACTCTCTGTTTATTATTGTTTCCATGTTTTCATTCACTTGTCACATCTTCATTTTTTCTTCCTTTTCCCTTTCCCTTCCCTCCCCTCTTTTTTACCACCATTAGTTTTGCACATTTATGCACAATTTATAACTTTGTTCTGTTGATACTCATGGTATTCCCATATTCTCTGTACCATATTGAGTACATATTATATTATATTGTCTCATGACTCTCTCTATATATACTCCTTTATATTTAATAATGATACTTTGGGTATTACTTGGTGGACATTATACTTTATACACATATGTTGTATATAATTCTCACAATATGATGTCTATTCCTGATTGTGTGTTTTCATATATTATTTTCCCTCTTTTATCTACATCTTTGTATCTTTGTGTATTTATATATATATATATATATATATATATATATATATATATATATATATACATATATAGTGGTCCAAAAGTAGGTGGACAGAAAATAATAACATTTATTTTGATTTATATATAAAATTATATTTACTAACACAAGCATAACATTGACAATTACATTTTATTCTGAACAATAACACAAAAGCCCTTAAATGTTATCAATGCAGGGGCTCAAACTGTTTTCCATTACAATTTGCACAGCTTTGAAGTCGCCTCTTGCGCTTCAACAAACTTTTTTGCACAAGTCTCTTTGGGTATTAATTTCTTGAAGTGCATCTCTTATGTCATTTTTCAAGTCACTGACACTTTTTGGTTTTCGACTATAAATTTTGTCCTTGAGTACTCCCCAAAAGAAAAAATCCATTGGGGTCAAGTCTGGTGAACGTACCGGCCAATCAAGTGGGCCTCTTCGGCCAATCCATTTATTAGGAAATGTTTCATCAGGATACTCGCGGATTACTCTTGAATAATGTGGAGGGGCCCCAACTTGTTGGAAATAGACTTTTTTTTTCAAAGAGTCTGTGAGGAATGAAAAGTGGAATCTGATAGGTTGCTAAGGGCAACTGAGCCAGTTTTACTTTACACCATGTTTGATAAATCTCCCCCTTCATAACCTTATTACACTTTCTGTCCACCTACTTTCGGACCTCCCTGTATATATATATATATATATATATATATATATATATATATATAATATAACCGGGGATGCATCCCTCTGTCTGAAGCCTCGATAGACTGCGCATGCGCGACGCACAGTCTGGCTTCAGACAGAATCATGCATCCAGCCGTTACAGGTAAGAGGAGGTGTATGGCGCCGGAGATCGCGGGATGCGTAGACACTGAACGCATACCGCGTTCTCCGGCGCCATACTTGCATACTTACCTGACCGGGAGGAGCGTTGCCACGGCACCTCTCTTCTGGCCGGAGACCGGGGGCAGGAGTGAGGCGTCGGATCGGCGCGTGCACATAGCGCTATCCTTTGCCATTTTACTGAAGACACATTTACAGTGTGTCTTCAGCAAAATGGCGCCGGACAGCGCAGTGCCCCGGCGCTGCTCTCCTCCCCCGGCCTCCGGCAGAAGAGGACGCAGCAGCGCTGGAGCACAGAGAACAAAGGTGAGTATAACTCTTTATTTTTTTTTGTATGTGTGTACAGTGTGAAATGGATGAGGGGGCCACACATATCAGGATTGTGGGGTGAGGGGACCATGCATATACCAGGATTGTGGGGTGAGGGGTATCACGCATACCAGGATTGGGGATGAGGGGAGCCACGCATACCGGGATTGGGGATGAGGGGTGCCACGCATACCGGGATTGGGGATGAGGGGTGTCACGCATACCGGGATTGGGGATGAGGGGTGCCACGCATACCGGGATTGGGGATGAGGGTTGCCACGCATACCGGGATTGGGAATGAGGGGTGCCACGCATGCCGGGATTGGGGATGAGGGGTGCCACGCATACCGGGATTCGGATGAGGGGCCATGCATACCAGGATAGGGATGAGGAGTGCCATGCATGCCAGGATAGGATGGTGCGGACAGGATGGGGGCAGCACAAATACCAGGAGGGGGGCAGCACATACCACACATACCAGCATGGGAGACCATATACCAATAAAAATGCTCGCCACCTGGGCATAGAACGGCTTCAATAGCTAGTATATATATATACATAGAAAGTCATGATTAACTTACACCAGGTATGGGCCGGTAATGTTCTCCGCAATTTCTTTCTCTCCCTCTAAGTATGTCTGCATCTCTTGGCATCCTGATGATTGTGCACATTCTGCCAGCCGGCAAGAAGCACCTGGTTGCCATGAATATGTGTCCCTATGACGCGGCACTTCGGGCCCTCCTTACTGACGTGTTAGCGGGAGGCGGGCACCTGCTGCGTTGGACACTGACTCCCTGGCTTCCGGCGCTGGCTTCCGCCACTGGAAGCGTCGCTGTACCCCCGCTACACGTGCCAAAATACTTTGGATATATATACCCCCTGCCTGTCACCCATACACAATCGCCCCCTGGAGAAGCAGGACTTGAAACGCGCGTCAGGGCTGCTTTCATGCCATCTACAGGTTGTAACTAGGCTGTACTCTCATTTTATGTGGGACCATAACTTTCTATATGTGTCACTGTGTATTACTCTCACTAGAAGATATACTTATGTTGTGACATCTGTGTCATAGGCATGATTCTTCTCCTTATTTGGATATTAGCAACTTGTACTGTATAACTAGTTCCTGCTGTGCACTCGTACTTTATATGCTTTACTTGTGATCTGGACTCTGATACATTCTTTTCCAGTTGCTCTATGTCTTATCCCTAATTTAATGTATCATTAACCTTTGTGCATGGGATGCAGTAAGTATGTTAATGAATCAATTGAACGTATTTATTGATTTTTCTCTGCCTCCCTTGGGACGAATCATGCCTTAATAACACTTGTTGATTATTCCTTCTTTATAGACACTTAACTGTATGTATATATATATATATATATATATAAAAAGTTATAGATATATATTTTTACATTATGAAATGGTATTCCTACTTATGGAGGGAATTGGATTGTAATGTATTCCCAATTAAACACCTGAGATTGGGAAGGAGGTGGAGACCTGTTGAGGGTTCCTCCTCTGACCTATTAATCTCACTCCATGGATGAACCTAGGAATAGGGAATTCCATGGAAGGGTGTTTGGGTTATGTAATAAATATTATCCCTCAGTTCATTGAGGCTGAGTGCCCACGTAGCGTTTTTCAAGCGTTTATGCTGCGGAATTTCCGCAGCATAAACGCTTGTTAAACGCTAGGTAATCCGCCCCCCATGGTCCCCAAGGGGATTCCGCATGTTCTATGCACATGCTGCGGATTTTTCCGCAGCGTTTATGCTGCGTACAAAAATCCGCAGCATGTCATTTAATTTTGCGGAAGCGCAGCGGAACTCCCGCCATTGACTTGCATTGAAATGCATAGAAACCGCGACTGTACATTTGTACAAGCGGATTCTATGCGTCTCTATGTGCGGATGGTACCCAGTTCTGGAGGAGAGGAGACTCTCCTCCAGACCTGGGTACCATTGTACCTGTAAAAAAAGAATAAAATAACAAATAAAGTTATATTCACCTGTCCGGCGTCTTCTCTCTGAATGCCGGCATCGCTTGAGGACCTGCGGTGACGTCACAGTCATGTGACCGCAGGCCCTTCACCGCTCTGTCTCGCGATATGCTGGCAGCCGGGAACCAGCCAGGAAGCAGCGCTGCAGCCACACCGGGGCCTCGGGGGTGAGTATAGCTTTATTTGTTTTAATTTTTACGGTTCACACTATATAAATCCATGCTGTTTGCATGGATTTATACAGTGTGACCTAGTTGTCAAGCACTTTCCAAGTGATGCTAATCGCCTGGAAAGCGCTTGTCAATCTGCATGCGGAAACGCATGTGAATCCGCATGTGGATCCGCATGTATTCTGCAGGAAAAACGCATGCACAATCTGCATGTACAATCTGCATGCGTTTTTTCTGCCAGGGAGATGCAGAAATGCTGCAGAAATTTTCTGCTTCATTTCTGCATCGTGGGCACATAGCCTTATGGACACAGGAATCACTATTTGAATACTGTCATTGCAATGCAAATATATTGGGAAACTGCTAACAGAATGTTGTCCCTAATAATGAGAAATAGTGCGCTTTTATTATAAATAGGGGATAAGAGAAATCATTAAAGCACATACGTTGTTTACATTTGAAGAAAAGCTTTTGGTGGGGCTTGCCAATTTAAAAGATGGCGATCGTAGCATTAGAAGTGTAATGCGCATGCCCGGTGACGTCACGAAGCGGGCGGACCAGGTTTGCCCCGATCATGTGACGAGATAATGGGGATTTCCTGGGAGACATGCGCAGATGGGATTTTGAGACGCCGAGGACAGCGTGGAGGAAGTAAGAAACGTGGTCATGCATGATTGCTGCAGTGTGAGTCGCAACCTCAAATATATTATGATTTATAATGTACACCTGGCACTGATAAATACTAATCAAAGCACTTATCACTTTATGAGAGTTATGGATACTGTAATTGATGATAATAATATATCTGTCTAAAATTTTATCACTATGTATGTAACTGAATAATATTTTGTGATATGCACTACTGCACTTTTCTTATGTAATCATGGTTTTGTATCAATTAATTATAATTATGGAATCACTGTTTGTAACTATATATATTGCACTATATGCACTTGAACTCTGCTTGAGAAAGGTTCTGTGAACCGAAACGTTGCCTTTGGGCTCATTAAAGTCCATTTTTCTATAATATTTTTGGAGTGCTGCCTCTTGATATTCTTTCTTTCTATATATATATATATATATACTGTATATATATATATATATATATATATATATATATACATAAATGTATACACAGGGTGGGCCATTTATATGGATTCACCTAAATTAAATGGGAATGGTTGGTGACATCAACTTCCTGTTTGTGGCACATTAGTATATGGGAGGGGGAAAACGTTTCCAGATGGATGGTGACCATGGTGGCCATTTTGAAGTCGGCCATTTTGGATCTAACTTTATTTTTTTCAATGGGAAGAGGGTCATGTGACACATCAAACTTATTGACAATTTCATAAGAAAAACAATGGTGTGCTTGGTTTTAACGTAACTTTACTCTTTCATGAGTTTTTTACAAGTTTATGACCACTTATAAAATGTGTTCAAAGTGCTGCCCATTGTGTTGGATTGTCAATGCAACCCTCTTCTCCCACTCTTGACACACTGATAGCAACAACGCAGAAGAAATGCTAGCACAGGCTTCCAGTATCCGTTGTTTCAGATGTTGCACATCTCATATCTTCACAGCATAGACAATTGCCTTCAGATGACCCCAAAGATAAAAGTCTAAGGGAGTCAGATCGGGAGACCTTGGTGGCCATTCAACTAGCCCACGACGACCAATCCACTTTCCAGGAAACAGTTCATGTAGGAATGCTCTGATCTGACACCCATAATGTGATCGTGCACCATCTTGTTGGAAAAACTCAGGGAACGTGCCATCTTCAGTGCATAAAGAGGGCAACACATCAACATGTAGCAGTTTCAGATATCCAGTGGCATTGAGGTTTCCATTGATGAAGAATGGCCCCACTATCTTTGTACTCCATATACCACACCATACCATAAAGATACGAGATGTGCAGCAACTGAAACAATGGATACTGGAAGCCTGTGCTAGCATTTCTTCTGCGGCATTGCTGTCAGTGTGTCAAGAGTGGGAGAAAAGGGTTGCATTGACAATCCAACACAATGGGCAGCACTTTGAACACATTTTATAAGTGATCATAAACTTGTAAAAAACTCATGAAAGAATAAAGTTACGTTAAAACCAAGCACACTATTGTTTTTCTTATGAAGTTCTCAATAAGTTTGATGTTTCACATTACCCTCTTCCCATTGAAAAAAATAAAGTTGGACCCAAAATGGCCGACTTCTAAATGGCCGCTATGGTCACCACCCATCTGGAAAAGTTTTCCCCCTCCCATATACTAATGGGCCACAAACAGGAAGTTGATATCACTTAGGTGTATCCATATAAATGGCCCACCCTATATATATATATATATATATATATACAGTGCTGGCCAAAAGTATTGGCACCCCTGCAATTCTGTCAGATAATACTCAGTTTCTTCCTGAAAATGATTGCAATCACAAATTCTTTGGTATTATTCTCTTCATTTAATTTGTCTTCAATGAAAAAAACACAAAAAGAATTGTCCTAAAGCCAAATTGTATATAATTCCACACCAAACCTAAAAAAGGGGGTGGACAAAAGTATTGGCACCCTTTGAAAAATCATGTGATGCTTCTCTAATTCGTGTAATTAACAGCACCTGTAACTTACCTGTGGCACCTGACAGGTGTTGGCAATAACTAAATCACACTTGCAGCCAGTTAACATGGATTAAAGTTGACTCAACCTCTGTCCTGTGTCCTTGTGTGTACCACATTGAGCATGGAGAAAAGAAAGAAGACCAAAGAACTGTCTGAGGACTTGAGAAACCAAATTGTGAGGAAGCATGAGCAATCTCAAGGCTACAAGTCCATCTCCAAAGACCTGAATGTTCCTGTGTCTTCCGTGCATAGTGTCATCAAGAAGTTTAAAACCCATGGCACTGTGGCTAACTTCCCTAGATGTGGACGGAAAAGAAAAATTGACGAGAGATTTCAACGCAAGATTGTGCGGATGGTGGATAAAGAACCTCGACTAACATCCAAACAAGTTCAAGCTGCCCTGCAGTCCGAGGGTGCAACAGTGTCAACCCGTACTATCCGTCGACATCTGAATGAAAAAGGACTGTATGGTAGGATACCCAGGAAGACCCCGCTTCTTACCCCGAGACATAAAAAAGCCAGGCTGGAGTTTCCCAAAACTTACCTGAGAAAGCCTAAAACGTTTTGGAAGAATGTTCTCTGGTCAGATGAGACAAAAGTAGAGCTTTTTGGGAAAAACCATCAACATAGAGTGTACAGGAAAAAAAAAGAGGCATTCAAAGAAAAGAACACTGTCCCTACAGTCAAACATGGCGGAGGTTCCCTGATGTTTTGGGGTCGCTTTGCTGCCTCTGGCACTGGACTGCTTGACCGTGTGCATGGCATTATGAAGTCTGAAGACTACCAACAAATTTTGCAGCATAATGTAGGGCCCAGTGTGAGAAAGCTGGGTCTCCCTCAGAGGTCATGGGTCTTCCAGCAGGACAATGACCCAAAACACACTTCCAAAAGCACTATAAAATGGTTTGAGAGAAAACACTGGAGACTTCTATGGTGGCCAGCAATGAGTCCAGACCTGAATCCCATAGAACACCTGTGGAGAGATCTCAAAATGGCAGTTTGGAGAAGACACCCTTCAAATATTAGGGACCTGGAGCAGTTTGCCAAAGAAGAATGGTCTACAATTCCAGCAGAGCATTGTAAGAAACTCATTGATGGTTACCAGAAGCGGTTGTTCGCAGTTATTTTGGCTAAAGGTTGTGCAACCAAGTATTAGGCTGAGGGTGCCAATACTTTTGTCCGGCCCTTTTTTGGAGTTTTGTGTAAAATGATCAATGATTTGATTTTTGCTTCATTCTCTTTTGTGTTTTTCCTTGCAAGCAAATTAAATGAAGAGAATAATACCAAAGAGTTTGTGATTGCAATCATTTTCAGGAAGAAACTGAGTATTATCTGACAGAATTGCAGGGGTGCCAATACTTTTGGCCAGCACTGTATATATACATATATATATATATATACATATATATACAGTAGATATATTGTCTCTTGCCTTACATTGGTTTATTTCTGTGGTTCCGTGGCACTTTGTTGTCACCTCTTTCCCTTGGATTTTTTATCTCTTTTGATTATGTCTGATTTTACTTACATTTTTGCAATAAAAATGTAACTTTTATTGGATTTGCTCCTGTTTCCATTTTTCTCTTTTTGGGTTATATAGTTATGGAAGAGCATTTATAGGGGCCGACTCTTTTCTTTTTGGATACTCCCTATAGAGAAGGTAGAGAGGATTTATTACCGTCTCTGCCTTTTCAATTACTGTGTACACAGCTCTGAACAAGTGCTGTGTATTCAGTATGGTAAGCGCAGATAGCGCTTCCTGCTCCAGACCCAGAGATCATGTGATGGCCGGGTGTAGAGAAAGAGCAAGAGCTTCTGGGTCCTAGGAGACCCAGTCAACCCTGCTATATAGGCAGTAGGTTGAATGTCCCCTGTAACTAGGATCAATATACCAGCAGATGTGTTTGGGACACAGGTTTATTAACAATTACTATTATATAAGTATGGCAGGTTCTCCTCCTGCACTTGTTAGTTCAGCTTTCCTCACATACTGCACAGCTCTCCAGTCCATACAATGGTCACTGATGGAGGAGCATGTAACCAGACCACTCCATCAGCCTTGTCCTATTGAGAACCTCCCATGAGAAAGATGCTTTTATAGTGAAGTAGACTGACGGACAGGTCTGGTCACTGCTCCTCCACCAGCAGCCATATTATAGACTAGAGAGCTGGGCAGTCTGTAAGGAAAGCTGCAGTAACAAGAGCAGGAGGAGAATCTGACATACCTACAGTATATCATAGTAAATGCCACAAAATCATGTCCCCAACACATCTGTTAAAGTAAAGATAAAATGGTCAACCTCATTAACTAATTCTGCAGCCAGCAATAGACAGCGCAACACAAAGACTATAGGAGGCAAACGACTCAATTTTATTTTAATGAAACCATATTGCAATTTTTTTTATCCATTCAAGCAAGAAAAAAATCAAATGTTTCAAAAGTTAAGACAACACCTGTGTAAAATCATTGAAATAAAGAGCAAAAAAACCAGGAAAAAATAAATAAAAAAACAATGACTATCCAAATTGCATTTACAAGCCCCATCCCTAACAAAAAACCATGTAACTAATATATAAAAATAACACAAGCACAGAAATCCTTTATTTACTACAGATATTACCAGAAAAAAAATAAAATAATATTAAAATATTGTAAAATTTAGACTCGATGTTTCACAAAAAAATATTTAAATATCCAAACATTACAATTTTTTACAGTTTTTTAAACCATATGTATGAAAATAAGAAAAAAATGTGCCTTGGCAAGAATGGGGAAAAATGGCCTGATCATGTAGGGGTTTAACAAAGTACTGAATATATACATATATATAAATGGACTGGGGAACAGTTCTACAACCCTCCAGCTTCAGATCTTGCTCATGTATCACATCCTCCACCTGTCAGATTTAAAAGATGTGTAACTTGTGTAAAGTGACAACATTGCCCTGATCTGTAAGTGTGGGCATGAGAAGCTACATGTCATGGTGCTCCCTGTGGTAAGCTGATGTATAGTATTACCTGTGCCCTTGGTGGTCTTCTGCCCTTCTTCTTCTTTCTTGATTGAAGAGCTTTCATGTGATGAGCCAAAGATTTGTCTTCTCCTCTTGGCTCCACTTCTTCTAGCTAGGACCTCCTGATGACATTCCTGTTCTTCTTTCTGGCCTTGGTGATCAATCTTCTGAGAGACGATCTCCAACTCTGAGCCATTTCTCTTCTCTCCTCTCCTATGGCTCTTCTTGATGGACGGCTTCTCATCATCCGATGAGTCCAAAACATTTCTTCTCCTTTTCTTCCCTCTCATCCTAAAGTCCTCCTCTTTAATCTCCATAATGTCGCTTTGCTGAAGGCAGCTCCTCCTCATCCGCATGCAAGCCAACCGCAACTCTCCAACTGCCAACCGGCAACATTCCAATGTGCTCACTGGTCATGTGATAGGAATTGACCATAAGCAGTCATATATATGAGTTATCAGATATTGGTGTTTTTCTATTTTATTCTCATCATATCACATAGTATTAGGCCAAGCTCACAGATAGAGGTTTATTTTAGCTTTTCTGCTGCCTTTTTTCCTATAGAAAGACTCAAATATCCAGATCTTTTTCACATTTTCAGGTTAAGACTTGAATATACTTTGCAGCAATCTCGATAGTAATATTTACACGTAATGACAACTATAGGTTTCTAAAGAATAATTTCTAGTTACTATAATGGCTTCTTAGAAAACCCACATGTGTGAGTTTGCTGTTTTGCAGAACGCTCTTTGCCACCATTTTCCTTCTGACGCTGTTTTGCAGCATTTAGGGGATGTGCACACGGTTATTATTTGTAGAGGAAAAGAAATACTAGAGTGTTGGCGGGTAAAATGCTGCCTAAAATATGTGCAAAAACGCTTCAAGAATTGACATGCAGAAGATATGAAACTTCTTCAAATCTGCAAGGAAAAAATAAGCAGAATGTACATGAGATTCCATAAATCTCATTGACTTTGCTAGTACAGTAAAACACTGCGTTTTTTCATGCAAAGAACGTGCGGAAATAACTTTTGAAAATACGGCAAAAATGCAACATGTGAACATGCCCTTGGCTTCTAGTCCATCAAAAATAGTGTAAGTCTGAACTTGAGATGCCGCTGTGGATACTCATTCTGGTGTTAATACTATAGGAAATGACAAGGCAATGATCGCGCTTTTTATTAGTGTAAATAGGGAAATACAGCCCTCCTAGACCGGACACAAGGATTTTATTTGCCAATAGTAATAATATTGGTGGGTTATATTTTTTACACTATACTACATACTTTTTTCACATATAACTATTTTCCTGTGATAAATTGTATTATCAATATATGGACTGGAGTTATTTGTAATTTAATTCCACATTTGTTGCACACAGATTGTTCTTTCTGCTGAATTCTAGATTAGTCATTGCTAGTGTCTCGGCATATTAGCATGTTTTTGTAATTTTTTGCTAAACCCTAATGAGGATTATTTGCTTATACTTGATATTCGCTTCTCAATAGTATTCGCTTATTCACTATATTCTAGATTATACATTTTGTCTTAGATGTATATTGGAAGTTCTTCATATTTTTTTCTTATGTCACATTATTATTTTTCACAGTGAATGTTTGATAAAGATCATGTTGACGCTTTTGTATTATACATTTTACTTTGACTTAAAAATAATATTTAGTACAATTTTAATGGAAACAATTTGCTTCAATAACACAGACCCTTATTAAATGACCCAGCATGCCACTTCTGGCCTGAGCTTTCAATGTAGAATTACATAGTTGCTGTGTAACTAAATAGCTGTAATGCATAGAATAATTGGGCTTACTACAGAAGGGATAGATGCTCTTCTAGTGAAGCTTCATGATGTCCATTGCTCCAGAGTAGACGACCTTCTCTATGAACACTAAATGCCTGTAAGGCACAGTGTGATTATGGGGTGGGAATGCTTTAGGACATTTCTTTAGGATACAATGACATTGGTGGCAGACTGGTATCTGGTGTCACCACTAAAGGACGGCAGAAGTAATTCAGGCACATACTGGTGACAGTTTAGGATAATGTTACTGAAAAGAGGCAACAAGCTTACTGGTCACAGAGTCTCCGAGACGCCAACATGCTTCATAACTACAAATACTCTTAAATAGGGGAACAGCTTCACCACAGATAGATGACTGGCAAAAACATTTACGCTGGGCTTCCACTTTCCAAACTTTACACCACCTGCTGGAAGGCTCCTCCGCAGTATCTCAAGCTGTCTCGGTGTCCGTCCTCTTACAGAACAGCACTCACACGTTCAAGCAGTTATATGACCAGGTTTCACAAAGCAAACTGTAAAAATACTATTAATCAGATCTCGGACCAGATGGGGCTGATGTACGTACTCTGAAAATTCACATCAGGATGGCTGTGCAATCCTGATGTTAAGAGGAGCGTTTTATCCTTATTTTAATGTGATAAAGGAAAAGTTTCACAAAGGATTATACAGCCATCCTTATGCATATGCTGACAAGTACACCAGCCTCATCTGGGCTAACAGATTTGTATAATAATATATAATAATATAAGCAGTATGTATTGTAAAATCAGTGCTTGGATGTGGCATGAGGCATCGGAGGAGCTCAAGGACCCTGAAGGTGGCTGAATCCAGGTATCTAGACAGCTTCTCAGCAGCACTCACAAGCTCCATGGTAAACAACTTGTAAGCGCTGTCCTCTGTAGCGCCGGCGTCCCTGCCCTCTGCTAGGCAGGGACGCTGTTCCCCTCACCTCCCTGCTCCATGCCCGGCGTCCTCCTCCCGCTCTGCTGGCAGCGCGCGCTCCTTCCCGGCCACTGTGCTTAGGGCGCGCGCGCTCTCCCTCCCTCTTAAAGGGGCCGCGCGCGCCGTCCTAAGGAGTCCCCGGCCAATGGCTGGAGGACTTCACCATATATAAGGCACCTCCTCCAAAATGGAGGTGCCCGAGCAATGTTGTTGCACTGTTCACTACTCTGCTTCAGCCCTCAGGTCCCGTTGCCAGTTACCTGCCAGTTACCTGCCTGATTTCTGCCAGAGTCCTGCCAGTTTGCTGTCTGTTTCCTGCCTGTTGTTCCTGCTACCTGCTTGCTAGCCTGAGGTCCGACGGTCTGCCTTACAACTCCTGTCAGTCTGTCTAAGGACCAGCTTGCCCGCTCACCTGGGAGCGCTTCTCCGCTACCTGCCTGCTTGCCTACCTGGAGGCTCCGCCGTCACGTGCTGTGACCACCAGCTATTCCAGAGACTCTTGCCCGCTCACCTGGGAGCGCTTCTCCGCTACCTGCCTGCTTGCCTGCCCGGAGGCTCCGCTGTCACGTGCTGTGACCACCAGCTATTCCAGAGACTCTTGCACGCTCACCTGGGAGCGCTTCTCCGCTACCTGCCTGCTTGCCTGCCCGGAGGCTCCGCCGTCACGTGCTGTGACCACCAGCTATTCCAGAGACTCTTGCCCGCTCACCTGGGAGAGCTTCTCCGCTACCTGCCCGCTTGCCTACCTGGAGGCTCCGCCGTCACGTGCTGTGACCACCTGCTATTCCAGAGACTCTCGCTTGCTCACCTGGGAGCACACATCCTCCATCTGCCTTGCTAGCCTACCTGGAGGTTCAGCCATCACAGGTCGTACCTACCCTTTACCTAGAGACTGCCCCGGTCACTTGCCGTGACCTCCAGCCCGTTCTTCCAGAGACTGCCCCGGTCACTTGCCGTGACCTCCAGCCCGTTCTTCCAGAGACTGCCCCGATCACTTGCCGTGACCCCCTGCCCGTACACCCAGAGACTGTCCCGGTCACCTGCTGTGACTGCCTGCCTGGTCGCCACCCGCTCCCTTACAAGGACCGCCCCCTTGTATAGTAGCCCAGAGGTTCCGCCTCCCAGACCCGTTACAGTTTGCTCGGGCCATGGAACCCGGTGGCACCCAAGCTCCCTCGCTCTTGGACCTCTGTCATGAACTGTCCCGTCAGAGGTCCCAACAGGAGTCCATCCTGGGTCACCTGCGGAATGTCAATTCTCGCCTGGATACTCTGACTGCTCCACCAGCAACCTCCGCCAGTGCCATGACTCGCAACCCGGCAGCTCCGCTGCCCACCAATACCATGGTATCCTACCCCGGACCCCGGCTTTCTGCACCTCCTCGCTTCGGAGGCGACTCCGCCCAGGCTCGGGGCTTCATAAATCAGTGCACCCTGCACTTTGAACTGTTGTCCCACCAGTTTAACTCCGACCGGGCCAAAATTGCCTTCATCATGTCCCATCTCACCGGGGAGGCCCTGGCCTGGCTAAATCCTCTATGGGAGAGAGGAGACCCCCTGGTGTCCGACTTGCCTGCCTTCCTCACGGCTTTCCGGAAAGTCTTCGACGAACCCGGACGGAAGACCTCATCCGCATCATCTCTGCTACGCCTCCGTCAGGGAAGTCTCACCGTGGGCCAATATGCCATAGGGTTCCGTACCCTTGCCTCGGAGCTGGCCTGGGATAACGACGCTCTGGTATCCGTCTTCTGGGAGGGTCTGTCCGGCCGTATTAAAGATGAACTTGCCGGTCGGGACATTTCTACCACTCTCGATGACCTAATAACTCTTGCCGCCCGGATTGACCTACGGTTCCAGGAGCGTGCCAAAGAGGTCACCCGTGAGAGGAGGTTTCCACGTCTAGCTCCTTCTTTTCAGAAACCCGTCACTCCTTCCGTCTCTCCCCAGGTACACTCTCCTGAGTCTATGCAGGTCGACCAGACCAAGATGGTCAAAACACGTCAGGACTTACGCCGTGCCGAGGGGAGCTGCTTCTACTGTGGCAGTAAGGAGCACCGGATCCGTGCCTGCCCAGAGAGGTCGGGAAACGCCTGTGTCTAGGTTCGCTCAGAGAGGTCGACCTAGACAAGAATAAATCCTCTCCATCTCTGCTGCTGTCAGTTTCAATCGTCTGCGGGGAGAACCGTTATTTCGAATTAGCCCAACTGGACTCTGGAGCAGCCGGGAATCTTATTTCACAGTCTCTGGTAGAGAAATACCACATCCCCACCAAACCTCTGGCTGTACCCTTGTCTGTTGCTGCCGTGGATGGGGGTCTCTTACCACGCCCCATCCAACTCATCACCGAATCCATTACTCTACAGGTGGGAATGCTGCATTCTGAGAGTATCTTCTTTCATGTTCTGCCTGGACTCTCTCACGCCCTCCTGCTAGGTCTACCTTGGCTCCAGAGACATGCACCCGTGCTTGACTGGCAGACCGGAGAAGTCCTTCGCTGGGGACAGGACTGCCATAAGACCTGTCTGGTTCCCGTCCATCCCGTCCGTCCTTCTCCTACCCCAGCTAATCTACCTGGACTTCCGATTCCTTATTGGTCTTATGCTGATGTCTTTAATAAAAAGGAAGCAGAGACACTACCCCCTCATAGACCATACGACTGCCCTATCGACCTGTTACCCGGTACTACTCCTCCCCGTGGACGTATTTATCCATTATCCGCTGCTGAGACCCGGTCGATGTCCGAATATATTGAGGAGAATCTGGCCAGGGGATTCATCCGGAAATCTACCTCCCCGGCGGGAGCAGGCTTCTTCTTCGTAAAAAAAGGACGGCTCTCTCCGTCCCTGTATAGACTATAGAGGCCTAAACCAGATCACGGTGAAGAATAAGTACCCCCTTCCGCTCATTCCGGAGTTATTTGATCGTCTGAGAGGGGCTAGAATCTTCACCAAACTGGACCTCCGTGGGGCATACAACCTGGTTCGTATCCGTCAGGGGGATGAATGGAAGACGGCATTCAACACCCGGGACGGCCACTATGAATATCTGGTAATGCCCTTTGGTCTCTGTAACGCTCCTGCCGTCTTTCAAGAGTTGGTCAATGACATCTTCCGGGACCTTCTCTACTTCTGCGTAGTGGTGTACCTGGACGACATCTTGGTCTTCTCTCCGGATCTCCAGACTCACCGGAGGGACGTTCGTCAGGTCCTGCTCAGGCTCAGGCAGAATCACCTCTTCGCTAAATACGAGAAGTGCCTCTTTGAGCAGACCTCGCTTCCGTTTTTGGGCTACATTATTTCTCAGACCGGCCTACGAATGGATCCAGAGAAACTGTCTGCCATCGAGAAATGGCCTCGACCGGAGGGGTTGAAGGCCATTCAGCGGTTCCTGGGCTTTGCCAACTACTACCGCCTCTTCATACCACACTTCTCTTCCCGGACTGCCCCAATTTGCGCGCTCACCCGTAAGGGTACTAATCCCAAAGAGTGGCCGCCCGAAGCAGAGGAGGCCTTTCTTTCCTTAAAACAGGCCTTCTCTTCCGCCCCGGTGCTGCATCGCCCGGACGGCAACAAGCAGTTCTTCCTGGAAGTTGACGCCTCCTCCTCTGGAGCCGGAGCGGTACTTACTCAAAAATCATCTTCCGGGAGGATGGTAACTTGCGGCTTCTTCTCTAAACTCTTCTCCTCCACAGAGCGCAATTATTCCATAGGAGACCGAGAGTTATTGGCCATCAAACTGGCATTGGAGGAGTGGCGTTACCTGCTCGAGGGGGCTCTTCACCCGGTAATAATTTACACTGACCACAAGAACTTGGCTTACCTCCAGCATGCCCAGAGACTTAACCCGCGCCAAGCCCGGTGGTCCTTGTTTTTTGCTCGCTTTGATTTTGTTCTTCATTTTCGCCCGGCTGACAAAAACGTCAAGGCAGACGCCTTGTCTCGATCCTTTCTGGTGTCTGATCTCGAGGAAGATCCGAAACACATCATCGATCCCACCAGAGTAATGCAGGTGGCTCCCGTGAGTCTAAATCGTCTCCCTCCCGGAAAGACGTTCGTATCAGTACCTGATCGGGAGAAGATCCTTCACTGGGGTCACTCGTCTAAACTGGCTGGCCATGCCGGTCAGAAAAAGACCCTCCAGCTTATTACCCGGCACTACTGGTGGCCTACCCTGCACAAGGACGTAATAGACTTTGTTTCTGCCTGTGTGTCCTGCGCCCGCAACAAGGTTCCGAGACATCTGCCAGCCGGTCGCCTCCTTCCGCTCCCAGTACCTGCTGCCCCCTGGCAGCATATAGCAATGGACTTTATAACAGACCTCCCAGTCTCTGCCGGTTGTACGGTCATTTGGGTGGTCGCTGACCGCTTCTCCAAGATGGCTCATTTCGTTCCCCTGCCAGGCCTCCCGTCTGCACCCGAGCTAGCTAAAGACTTTATTCGTCACATCTTCCGTCTTCATGGCCTGCCCCTCCACATCGTGTCGGATCGTGGGGTACAGTTCACCTCACGCTTCTGGAGAGCCACTTGTAAACTGCTAGACGTCACCCTGGACTTCTCTTCCGCTTACCACCCACAGTCCAATGGTCAAGTGGAGCGGATCAATCAGAACCTGACCAGTTACCTCCGGCACTTCGTTAATGCCCATCATTCAGACTGGGTGGATCTCCTACCATGGGCCGAGTTCTCTTATAACAATCACGAGAGTGAATCCTCCTCCAAATCCCCATTTTTTGTAGTCTTCGGTCAGCATCCTCGGATTCTTTTTCCTGTCTCCACCTCTGTGGACAACCCGGCTGCGGAATCTCTCGTTAGCAAATTTTCCTCCATTTGGGAGAGTACCCGATCCGCACTCCTTCAGTCGTCCGAACGGATGAAAAGACACGCTGACAAAAAACGCCTGGATCCTCCACAATTTCGTCCCGGAGATAAAGTCTGGCTCTCATCTAAATATGTCCGACTCAAGATACCTTCTTACAAGTTAGGGCCTCGGTTCATCGGCCCCCTGGAGGTCATCAGTCAGATCAACCCGGTGGCCTATAAATTGAAACTCCCGGCCAACTTACGGATCCCTAACTCCTTCCATGTATCTCTCCTCAAACCTGTGGTACTTAACTCTTTTTCCAAGTCTACAGGTACGCCTCCTGCTCCGGTTTCTGCTGAGGACGAGTTTGAGGTAGAGAACATTCTTGCCACCAAAAGGGTAAGAGGAAAGACCTTTTTTCTAGTAGATTGGAAGGGGTTTGGTCCTGAGGAGAGAACGTGGGAGCCCCGGGAGAACATCCATGCCCCTCTTATCCTTGCTAAATTTCTGTCTGGCCTAAAAAAGGGGGGGCCTAAAGGGGGGGGTACTGTAGCGCCGGCGTCCCTGCCCTCTGCTAGGCAGGGACGCTGTTCCCCTCACCTCCCTGCTCCGTGCCCGGCGTCCTCCTCCCGCTCTGCTGGCAGCGCGCGCTCCTTCCCGGCCACTGTGCTTAGGGCGCGCGCGCTCTCCCTCCCTCTTAAAGGGGCCGCGCGCGCCGTCCTAAGGAGTCCCCGGCCAATGGCCGGAGGACTTCACCATATATAAGGCACCTCCTCCAAAATGGAGGTGCCCGAGCAATGTTGTTGCACTGTTCACTACTCTTCTTCAGCCCTCAGGTCCCGTTGCCAGTTACCTGCCAGTTACCTGCCTGATTTCTGCCAGAGTCCTGCCAGTTTGCTGTCTGTTTCCTGCCTGTTGTTCCTGCTACCTGCTTGCTAGCCTGAGGTCCGACGGTCTGCCTTACAACTCCTGTCAGTCTGTCTAAGGACCAGCTTGCCCGCTCACCTGGGAGCGCTTCTCCGCTACCTGCCTGCTTGCCTACCTGGAGGCTCCGCCGTCACGTGCTGTGACCACCAGCTATTCCAGAGACTCTTGCCCGCTCACCTGGGAGCGCTTCTCCGCTACCTGCCTGCTTGCCTGCCCGGAGGCTCCGCTGTCACGTGCTGTGACCACCAGCTATTCCAGAGACTCTTGCCTGCTCACCTGGGAGCGCTTCTCCGCTACCTGCCTGCTTGCCTGCCCGGAGGCTCCGCCGTCACGTGCTGTGACCACCAGCTATTCCAGAGACTCTTGCCCGCTCACCTGGGAGCACTTCTCCGCTACCTGCCCGCTTGCCTACCTGGAGGCTCCGCCGTCACGTGCTGTGACCACCTGCTATTCCAGAGACTCTCGCTTGCTCACCTGGGAGCACACATCCTCCATCTGCCTTGCTAGCCTACCTGGAGGTTCAGCCATCACAGGTCGTACCTACCCTTTACCTAGAGACTGCCCCGGTCACTTGCCGTGACCTCCAGCCCGTTCTTCCAGAGACTGCCCCGGTCACTTGCCGTGACCTCCAGCCCGTTCTTCCAGAGACTGCCCCGGTCACTTGCCGTGACCTCCAGCCCGTTCTTCCAGAGACTGCCCCGATCACTTGCCGTGACCCCCTGCCCGTACACCCAGAGACTGTCCCGGTCACCTGCTGTGACTGCCTGCCTGGTCGCCACCCGCTCCCTTACAAGGACCGCCCCCTTGTATAGTAGCCCAGAGGTTCTGCCTCCCAGACCCGTTACAGTCTCCTTGTTTGGGAGATCAGTCAACTCTGACAGACAGAATGGTGGCTGACCTAGGCAACAAGCAAATTCTAGAATTCAAAATACCTCCTCTCATGAGAAATGAAGAGAATTTTTAAAAAGGGGTTATTTGCAAAGTTCCCTATTTTTACAAGCACTTTGCAATTTTACCCAATTAAGAAATTGCGTATAGCCTTTTAATAATGTAATTAATCTGACTGATGTAAAAAACTATCCTTTTATAGACAGCACATTAAATATAAAATACAGGTGGATACAATTCTGTTACCATATACTGTGAATATAACTAGTGCCATGAACTGCCCATATGGGTAATGCCATTCAACTGTGCCATATAGTTGCCATATGTACAATATAGGAGCTATAAGAAATGTGCACTTTGAACTTCTGAATTCCAGCACCATGCGGAGCCTACACATGTATCGGTATAATGTGCCATAATGACTATTGTCATACCTGGGTTTATAATATTGGTGGTGAATATATTCTTATGGGCTCTGTATGACATTACTGACATGGGCAGCATTTGCCACTAATGATGGAGCACTGCATGACACTTTATGTTGGCGTTTTGTCCTATTATCTTGGGATAATCTTATTTTTCTGATCACTGTATATTACTAATATTCTGGATACTATACTTTTGGAATCATCTTCTAGTTGTAGCTCTGAAACTTGGGATAAAAGTGACTCTGTAAATGTCAGATTGACATTTTCTAGAATTGAAGAGCATTGTGGTAAGTATGAGAATGTACCAGGCAATAGATGTGTGTAATGCAATGCACATACCGCAGCCTCATGCTGAACCCCTCACCGCAGATTCATGAGTGTGAATGGCCCAAAGGCCAGACCGAAATCCCATTGAGGATCTGTGGCAAGACTTGAAATTGCTGTTCACAGACGTCTCCATCCAATCTCACTGAGATAGAGCATTTACAAAGAAGAATGGGAGAAAATGTCACTTCTAGATGCAAAGCTGGTAGAGACATACCTGAAAAGACTTGCAGCAGTAATTGCAGCGAAAGGTGGTCCTACAGACTATTTACTCCGGAGGGATAAATACAAATGCAAGTCACAGTTATCAGATTTATATTTTCTCAATATATAGAAAACCTTGTAGAATTTACTTTACACTTCACACATACAGTGGTGTGAAAAAGTGTTTGCCCCCTTCCTGATTTCTTATTCTTTTGCATCTTTGTCACACTTAAATGTTTCAGATCACAATACAAATGGAAATATTACACAAAGATAACACAAGTAACCACAAAATGCAGTTTTTAAATGAAGCTCTTTATTATTAAGGGAAAAAGAAATCCAAACATAGCATCCGAGCATATCGAGTGGATTATGTGTATAATAAATGTTAGTACAGAGCGTAGAAATAAGAAATAGGAG
Organism: Phyllobates terribilis; assembly: GCF_046119375.1. Classification (NCBI taxonomy): domain Eukaryota; kingdom Metazoa; phylum Chordata; class Amphibia; order Anura; family Dendrobatidae; genus Phyllobates; species Phyllobates terribilis. The sequence goes on from NW_027362796.1 coordinate 12,417,294, forward strand.
GGATAATGCACTAATACAATACAATATACAGTCCTGCTCATCATTATTTGCACCCATGAAGATGAAGTACATAATGTGGAATGACTGCTGAAAAAAAATGAATCAGTTGAAACAGTTTTTTGTATAGAGCACTCATGTTAAATACAAAAGAGCAAATGATAAAAAATAATTGAAAACAAAAAACAATTAGGGGGGATAGAAAAACCTAAAGCTTGCTGCGTCACTGGTATTGGCACCCTTTACATTAATTTAGTATAGAAACACATTTTGACTCGCCTGTGGTAAATCACAAAAGAGATTCACCTGTGATTAATTATCCGAGTCCATGTGACATGAATTAGCCAATGACTGATGACTTCAGTGTTTTAAAAAGCCACATGACAGGCTCTATTCCTTTGTCACAATGGTGAAGACAAAAGACCTGTCTGAGGACATCATAACTGCTATTATTATCAAACACAAGACTTCCAAAGGGTATAAGGCCATCTTCAAAGACTTTGTTATCACAGTTTCAACAGTGCACAATGTTATTAAGAAGTTTGCCAAGCATGGAACTGTCAAGAATGTCCCTGGGTGTGGGGGAACGAGGAAATTGACAAGAGATGACTTTGAAGGTTGGTGTGAATGGTGGAAAAACCACCACACCAAACATCCAAAGACCTGAAGGCCAACCTGGAACAGTCTTGGGTCATGGTTTCAACAAGTACCATACGCCGCACACTAAACCAAGCAGAGCTTTATGGGTGAAGGTCAAGAAAGAAACCATTGCTGAAGAAAAGACATAAAAAGGAATGATTGATCTTTGCCAAAGAGTACCTTGACAAACCACAATCCTTCTAGGAAAATGTTCTGTGGACAGATGAAACAAAAATAGAACTTTTTGGCAGTGCAAAACAACAGTTTGTTTACAGAGGGTGCAATGAAGCTTTTAAGGAAAGAGCACCTTATCAACAGTTAAGCATGGTGGAGGATCCATAATGCTGTGGGGTTGCTTTGCTGCATCTGGTACTGGAGGCCTTGACCGTATCACAGAAATCATGAAATCAGAGAATTATCAAGAGATTTTAGAATGAAATGTCCAACCCAGTGTAAGAAAACTTGGTTTGAGTCAAAGATCATGGGTCCACCAGCAAGATAATGACCCAAAGCACACATCGAAAAGTACACACGAATGGTTGAAAAATAAAAATGGACTGTTTTAAAATGGCCAGCTATGAGTCCTGACGTCAATCCTATTGAAAATCTTAGGGGTGAGCTGAAATCTGCCATTGGGAAAAAGAACCCTGCAAACATTCAAGAGCTTGAACAAACTGCAAAGGAAAAGTGGGAGAAAATTCCAGCTGAGAAGTGCAAGAAGCTTACAGATGGCTACAAGAAACGTTTGGAGGCTGTCAACAATGACAAAGGGTGTGCAACCAAGTATTAATTAGGGGTGCCATTATTGTGGCACATTCAGTTTTTTCTTTGAAATTGCAACATGGAAGTTGAAAAACAATATTGTATTGTTGTATTACTTTGGACCACAAATCCTGAGGATATAACTTTGGTACATTTCCATTTATTTCTGAAGATATTGTACAGTCTACGAAAAAATTACGGCGTGACAAGAATGGTGAGCAGCACTGTAGTACAATAAATCATTAAAAATTTAAATATATATAGAATATAAAAAATAAAAAAAGCTGAAATTAAATTAATAATTAATTTTTTAAAACCTTTTTTTAAAACGCATTTTCCCTTGAAATTATATACTGTATATATAAAGGATAGAGTTTATGTGTTCAGTAATAATGTTGTCGTGTCAATGGAAGGGTGAAAAAAAATGGTAAGAGGAGGATATATAGATGGAAAACGTCCAATCACTAGCTGCCTCTATCTGTACCAGAAGCTTGGTACCACCCGACCAATTATCCATAGATCATCGCAACCCAGGGAATCATCTATTAACTTTCATAGCTGCAAATCATTATCCGGTAATCTTAAGACAAATTTACATACCAAGAAAGGGGGACATTCAACTCATTTTGGTGAAACATTATTTCTATGTCTGTTATTCCTTTCATTCATCCTGCTCTGTTCAGCCGCTGTTTAGCGTGATAGTATCAATCCTTTATCTAGTAGCCATTCTTCCTTACGGGTTTTCACACAGGACCCGCTAATCTATCAGCAGCTTCCAGCAATACCCACTCCCCTTTTTTCGGCGCTAGTGTTTTAAAGCCTAATTTCTTTCTAGATTCAGCTCCGGACATTTGTGATAGATTATTTCCTCCTATACTCGTATATAGATATAGCCATTTGAATTGCTGTTATGAAATGTTTTGAAATGATTGAAAGTGCATGTTTAACAAAAAAAATTTCTATTCTTATTAATCTGTTCTCCTCTCCTTTTTTAAGAGGTCTCAGAGTCCTGCCAATATATTGCTTTGAACATGGGCACTGAATTAAATCTATAACTCCTTCACTTTCACACCTTAAAATGCACCCAACAAAAAAATGCAAGTGTATTTCTGCAATTGTCCCATCTTTAATGTAACGGCAGTTCACACATTCATTCCTAGTGCTGTATATGGGAATCACTGACATTTCTACAGTATGTTATATTTTATCTTGATTATCAATATTTCTTGCACGGGGTCCCCATGGTATCATATTACTGATTGTAATTTTTTTATGTGTAATAAATGATTATTAATAGGGGGATTTATATGTGCCTGTAATTATTTTTCTTCAATAAACATAAAGCTAGAATCGCTACAGAATGTGCCTCTGCCATATACTAGTCTGTAGAGTTTGAATACTCGTGCAAGAAGCATTTATCAGGTTTGAATTTTATGAGAAAGTTTGCAGATATATAATGAATATGTGTAAATCAATCTGTACCACTAGGTAAAAATCCTTACATCAAGGAGACCAAGTAGACAAAAGTGAGCACTTCAAGTTAGTGTGTATAAAAAACAAATGATTTTGCTGAACAATATCATAGACATTACCAAACACATACATAAAATAAAAACAGATGCCTCTTGTTTGAGGGATGGTAAGAAATGCCAACCCAGTATGCATGAATATTATCTCCTGGTGCACCCCACAAAATAGCATAGAACAACCTAGCAGAGATAGTCACTGCAGAGTAACCTATACCATTACATAATCCAACGATTCCAAGGATTGAAACTATCCAAAGTGCATGTGCATGTCAAAGAAGGAAATTGTTCATTAATTGGGGTGGTCCAGTGGTTAAACAAAAACAAAATAAACCCTGCTTCAAAGTCACCAATCAAGAGATAAATACATAATAAACCCTTAAAGTGCATGTGTATGGAGAATTATAATGCTCAGAATTATAATACACCAATGTCTGGAAATGACAGGGCTACTACAGAGCATGTATATAACTTAGTGTTCACAGAAGCGAAAGAGTCGAGGTGAAAAGCAGTTTATATGCTTGTTAGAAACTCACAACATGTATGGCTATACATGCAATACCGCACGCCTGGAAAACATGGACTGCCTCTGATGTACAAAAGCCCTGCTAGATGCAATCAAAAATAGGTAAAATGCAGTGGTGTACCACTAATGGAGGCAGACCACACGACTGCTATGGGGCCCGTGAGCTGGGGGGCCCCATAGCAGTCCAGGGGCGGACATATCGCTGCTGGTGCAGCTGTGCCGGGGGGCCCGCCGGTGCAGCGTCTCCCTGCTCGTGGCGGGCAGGGAGCGATCCCTGCATCACCGCTGCTGACAGGACAGAATGGCAGCGGAGCTGCAGAGATCCATCCTCTGCTTCCTGCCCGCCGCTTCCTCCCTTACACAGGCACGTGCTCCTTGATGACATCATCATGCAGCGCGGGCCTGTGTGAGGGAGGAAATTGCAGCGGCCTGCGGGGGCAGAGAGGTAAGTGTTTTTTTTTTTTTTTTTTTTACTGAAACGCTGGTGAGATCAATAATGGGGCTGATGGAGCTGGAGAGCGCAATAAGGGGGCTGATGGGGCTGGGTAGAGCAATGGTGGGGCTGGTGCGGCTGGGGATAACAATGGTGGGGCTGGGAAGAGCAGTGATGATGCAGCTTGCGGGGGAACGGGCAGAGGGGTAAGTGTTTTTTTTTTTATTTTTACTGAAACGCTGGGGAGAGCAATAATGGTTATGACTGGGCTGGAGAGAGCAAAAGTCGGGCTGATGGGGCTGGTGAGAGCAATGGTAGGGCTGATGGGGCTGGGGAGAGCAATGGTGGGGCTGGGGAGAGCAATGGTGGGGCTGATGGGGCTGGGGAGAGTGCTGATGGGTCTGGGGAGAGCAATGGTGGGGCTGGGAAGAGCAGTGATGGGACTGATGGGGCGGGGAGAGCAATGATGGGGATTAGTAGACCAATGACGGGGATGGGGAGAGCAATGATGGGTTGCTGGGAGAGAGCAATGATGGAGGTGCTGGGAGAGTAATGACGGGGGTTGCTGGGAGAGAACAATGATAGGGGTGCTCGGAGAGAGCAATGACGGGGTGCAGGGAGAGAACAATGATGGGGGTGCTGGGAGAGAGCAATGACGGGGATGCTGGAAGAGAGCAATGATGGGGGTGCTGGGAGAGAGCAATGATAGTGGTGCTGGGACAGAGCAATAATGGGGGTGCTCGGAGAGCGCAATGACGGGGATGCTGGGAGACAACAATGATGGGGTGCAGGGAGAGAGCAATGACGGGGGTGCAGGGAGAGAGCAATGACGGGGGTGCTGGGAGAGAGCAATTACAAGGGTGCTGGGAGAGCAATGACTGGGGTGCTGGGACAGAGCAATGTTGGGGGTGTTGGGAGAGAGCAATGATGGAGGTGCTGGGACAGAGCAATGATGGGGGCGCTTGTATATTTTCCGTGTGCACATAGCCTTACAGTTAATTGGGGAGAGTCACAGAGACTGAATAATTTATATTATTGGCAGGTGCAGATTATAGTTAATGGGGGGCACAGTGCTGCTTATCACTTTATATTTTGATTACTAAGTGGCTACCCCTAGTATATTAATGGGGGATAACAGACCTGTATTCAGGGGCGCAGTGCAGGAGAGACACATGTATATATACAATATATGTGACCTTGTTATTATCTAGGCTGGAGATCATCATGACAAGACGAATCGTGACTGGGAGATGTCGACATGAAGGTCTGACCAGATGGAGAAGAAGCAGCAGAAACCGACTCTGATCAGGCGAGACGTCAGCGGTAAGTGCCTGGATGTAAATATTATTCTGTATCTGCGCTGTATGACTTGGAGTGATAATGTTACATGTAAAATCCCTTAGGCTGCATTCTCACATTTGTGTAAAATGTCAGATTTTTTTATCGGATGGTCCACGGACTTGTAGAGTTTTATAGATCACGGATCACGGATCTGAGAATGAGATCTGTGAGGATCAGAGAATGTCCTGTTCTGATCCGATTTTGAGGATTACAATAGGACATGCTCAATGCGTCTGTAAAACAGGGTAGCACACTGACACTGCACACAAATGCAGGAATATAGCCGTATTATGTATAGCACAGTCCCTTAGTACATAGTGTAATCACTTATTATGTATAGCATACGCCCTTAGTATATAGTGTACTCGCTTATTATGTATAGCGCCGTCCTTAGTTATATAGTTTCATCTTTTATTATATATAACACCCTCCCTTTTTACCTACCATCCTCTCTAGTTCTAGAGCTCACAATTGGGGGATCATACTGTGTTGGGGTCAGCAAACTTTGCCCTGGTAGTTGAGGTGAGGTACAGTAGGGTCATTATACTGCGCATGTGGAGGAATTCACCATGGGGGTATCATACTGTGTTTGGGGGACACTTTTGTTGGTATCACACTTCATGGGACAATGAAAGAGGGGTCTAGGACGTCAGCAGGAGGAAAATTACTATGTAAAGGCTGGAAGGTTGTGTGATCTGCTCTTCTGTGACACCGACAATTATTTACATTTTTTTGGGGGGGGGGCCCAATTTGAACTTCTGCTATGGGGCCCCATGAATCCTATGTACGCCCCTGGTAAAATGTATTGCTAATAGCATTGTGCCACTTACACAGTGGAGTGTGAGACAGGGTTTGTCCTGCATCCCTCTTCCCCGACGCGCATTTTGTCCACACTTCCTCAGGGCCGTGTCAGAGGAGAGGGACGCTGGACCTTTTAAGTGATCACTGTACCAATGGTTGACGGAGGCTAGATATCACATGATTTAAACCTTCAGGGTTGTGAAGGATATGACGTGGCACATCGTAGGATTTTTTACCTTGTACATTGATTTACAGTTGTCCCTGTGACACTATGTTTGTTTTCAATCATTTTTATTAATATTTTATAACAGTTCAAGGGGTAGGGATATGGTTAGGGAATAGAGGAATATATGGGGGACGGGAGAGTAATGGATAAGTGTGGGAAAATGGATAAGGGGAAGGAGAACTCAAAATTGAATAAACAGTAGAATATATAGTATTACAACAAGTAAATTAAGATGAAAATCAAAATTTGGTTATAGAACAACTTAGTCGTAATATAATAGATATCCTATTAAATCTAATAAGTATATGTATTAATAATTTAAGTAACAATCAGGAATATATTTCAGGCCACTTTGTTCATTTTTTGAAATATTTGTTAAGGTTATTATTAGAGTTTGCAAATCAGTATTCATATAATTTATGTAGAGCCATTTTTTCTTTAATAACTGAAAAGATAGGTACATCCGTTTTTTTCCAGTAAGATGCAATGGCATTTTTAACTACCATATTTTTCGGACTATAAGACGCACCGGACCATAAGACGCACCTAGGTTTTAAAGGAGGAAAATAGGAAGAAAAAATGTAAGCAAAAAATGTGGTCCTGATGCCCTGTTATGGGGGAGGGGGTCTGCTGGTGACACTGGCATTGGGGTAATGTCCCTCAATTCTGTTAATATCCTCTATCCTGGTATGTATGGCCTCTCCTTCCTGGTATAAGTGGCCCCCATCCCATCCTGGTATGCATGGCACCCCTTTATCCCCCATCCTGGTATGCATGGCACCCCTTTATACACCATCCTGGTATGCATGACACCCCTTGAGCCCCCATCCTGGTATGCATGGCAACCCTTGAGCCCCCATCCTGGTATGCATGGCACCCCTTGAGCCCCCATCCTGGTATGCATGGCACCCTCTGAACCCCCATCCTGGTATGCATCTTGCCCCGCTTCAAGTGGACCGGGTGAGAGGCCCGAATCTATGAATGTAAAAGTGAACAGCTCTTCAGAGTGTCCATGTGTGGGATCAGTTGTCTCTGGGCGCTTGGCATGGTGGGAGGAAGGAGGATCAGGGTGAGGAATATGCGGTCCAGACTCACGGCTACTGAGACTTGACCGTGTGGAAGACAGGGTGGTGGTGGCGGCTAAGTGACTGGAAGCATTATCCGCTATCCAACGAACAACCTTTTGACACTGCTCTGGGTTCAATAGTGGTGTGCTGCGGTCCCCTAGCAGTTGGGACAGTAAGGTCGGGCGAGAAGATGTGGGTGTTTGTTGTGGCACAATTTCAGCTTGCCCACGGCCTTGTCCTCGGCCTCTGCATGCACCATCACCATCACGTCCAGTTCCCCGTCCCTTGCTACGTGCCTTGCCCATTTGTCTTGTCCTCGGCAGAGATGAGGGGGTTGGAGGGGGCAGTGGTGGGCAGAGGAAGGAGTTAAAAGTATTAAATAACCATTTGGACTTGAAAAATAAGGACAGGGTCGGACTGGCCTGGCGGAATGCCGGTGAAATGCCAGGTGGGCCCCACAGAAGGAGAGGAAAAAAAACTTTTTTTGTAAGGACATGGGTCTTTTAAAAGTGCGGGTGGCAGGAGAACGCGCATGCAGACCTGACCCGCCGTGATGACCATGGCCGGCGTCACCGCCACTAGGCGCACCCATGTAAGTGTTGGGGCCCCGGGGTTGAGGGACACCGGCACGCTACTGGGCCTATGAGTCGGGGGAGGGAGAGCCCCCTACGGAGAGGGGGAGCGCCCCCTTCAGGAGGGAGAGCCCCCGCCCCCACCTCTCCTCCTCAAATACTTACCTATCCTCCTCGTTCCCTGCAGCTCCAGTGGTGTTAGCGTCTTCTGATTCTGACGTCTCAGGGCAGAGGGCGAGGTGACATCACTACCGCACTCTGCTCTGAGCACTGCAGAGTCAGAAGACGACGTGCTGAGTACACCAAACCTGCAGGGAACGGGAGAGGTATTTGATTTTTTTTATGTATGCAGCATCATGGGGGCCCATATACTGTATGGAGCAGCATCATGTGGGCCCATATACTGTATGGAGCAGCATCATGGAGGCCCATATACTGTATGGAGCAGCATCATGAAGGCCCATATACTGTATGGAGCAGCATCATGGGGGCCCATATACTGTATGGACCAGCATCATGGGGGCCCATATACTGTATGAAGCAGCAGCATGGAGGCCCATATACTGTATGGAGCAGCATCATGGAGGCCCATATACTGTATGGAGCAGCATCATGAGGGCCCATATACTGTATGTACCAGAATCATGGGGGCCCATATAATGTAAGGAGCAGCATCATGGGGGCCCATATATTGTATGGAGCAGCATCATGGGGGCCAAATACTGTATGGAGCAGCATCATGGGGGCCCATATAATGTAAGGAGCAGCATCATGGGGGCCCATATAATGTAAGGAGCAGCATCATGGGGGCCAAATACTGTATGGAGCAGCATCATGGGGTCCAATATATTGTATAGAGCAGCATCATGGGGGCCCATATACTGTATGGAGCAGCATCATGGAGGCCCATATACTGTATGGACAACAAAGAAAATGACGGCACTTCCACTACAAAAATTAGGTGTGAACAGGTGCTTACTAAGAGCAGCTACCTCCATATATAATGAACAAATAACACTGAGTATATAGATATGAAATATGAAATATGAATAACATAACTGCTGTAGAAAATAGAAATAAATGAAAAAAATTTAGAAAATTTTTTTTTAGCGCATGTAAATATGAAGTATCAAAAATGAATAGCATTACTGCTGTAAGTAAATGAGAAATCTTAGCACATAAATTGGCCAATTCATGTGTCCCTGATAGCCGCGGTAAGGCGTTTCTCGATGTCAGGACCTACCAATGTGAATACCTCTCTAAGAGGTACACATAATCAGACAGAGGTCTCTTAGAGAGGTATTCACATTGGTAGGTCCTGACATCGAGAAACACCTTACCGCGGCTGTCGGGTACACATGAATTGGCCAATTTATACGCTAAGATTTCTCATTTACTTACAGCAGTAATGCTATTCATTTTTCATACTTCATATTTACATGCGCTAAAAATAAATTTTCAAAAAATTTTTCATTTATTTCTATTTTCTACAGCAGTTATGTTATTCATATTTCATATTTCATATCTATATACTCAGTGTTACAGTGTGCTACTTTATTTGTTCTTCATATACTGTATGGAGCAGCATCATGTGGGCCAGTATACTGTATGGAACAGCATCATGGGGGCCCACATACAGTATGGAGCAGCATCGTGGGGGCCCACAAACTGTATGGAGCAGCATCATGGGGGTCAATACACTGTATGGAGCAGCATTACATGGGGCCAATATACTGTATGGAGCAGCATTATATGGAGCCAATATACTGTATGGACCAGCATCATATGGAGACAATATACTGTATGGAGCAGCATTACATGGAGCCAATATACTGTATGGACCAGCATCATATGGAGACAATATACTGTATGGAGCAGCATGACAGGGGGCCAATATACTGTATGGAGCAGCATTACATGGGGCCAATATACTGTATGGAGCAGCATTATATGGGGTCAATATACTGTATGGAGCAGCATCATATGGGGCCAATATACTGTATGGAGCAGCATTACATGGAGCCAATATACTGTATGGACCAGCATCATATGGAGACAATATACTGTATGGAGCAGCATTACATGGAGCCAATATACTGTATGGACCAGCATCATATGGAGACAATATACTGTATGGAGCAGCATGACAGGGGGCCAATATACTGTATGGAACAGCATCATATGGGGCCAATATACTGTATGGAGCAGCATGACATGGGGCCAATATACTGTATGGAGCAGCATCATATGGGGCCAATACACTGTATGGAGCAGCATCATATGGGGCCAATATACTGTGTGGAGCAGCATTACATGGGGCCAATATACTGTATGGAGCAGCATTACATGGGGCCAATATACTGTATGGAGCAGCATCATATGGGGCCAATATACTGTATGGAGCAGCATGATATGGCGCCAATATACTGTATGGAGCAGCATGACATGTGGCCAATATGCTGTATGGAGCAGCATCATATGGGGCCAATACACTGTATGGAGCAGCATCATATGGCACCAATATACAGTATGGAGCAGCATTACATGGGGCCAATATACTGTATAGAGCAGCATCATATGGGGAAAATATACTGTATGGAGCAGCATTACATTGGGCCAGTATACTCTATGGAGCAGCATTACATGGGGCCCATAATTCTGTATGGAGGTGGTCACTGTATTACCTGTATATTTCTGTATTACAGCATATATAGGTACTCTGTATATGCTGTAATGTCTCTGGTGATCACTGTATTACCTGTACACCGACACTATATACAGAGCTCCTGTGTATTATGTCACCAGTGGTAATATTAATGTTATTAGTATTGTGTTTTTTATTAATGATCAGTATTGTATTATTCGGTCACTGAGGTGGTAATATATGATCTGGTCATGGTGTGGAGGTATTTGTTCCTTGTACAGTATGTGGTATTATTCGGTCACTATGTGGTAGTAATACATGCTCTGGTCATGGTGTGACAGTATTATTCAGTCACTATGTGGAGGTAATATGTGGTCTGGTCATGGTGTGACTGTATTAATTGCCTGTATGTGGTATTTGGTCAATATGTGGTCTGGTCATGGTGTGGCGGTATTTATCTCTTGTATGTGGTGGTATTGGTCTTGGTATAGTGGATTGTGTTGTGTATGGAGGTCACTTGTTCCCTTTGATATCAATAAGGGGAAGATTCTTGATTTCCAATGGAGATTAAATACTTGGATGTTTAACGCCTCCCTGTCCTGTGGCTATTGCACAGTAGCAAATATGCACTTACAGGGGTTCTACGGTGAAAACAAGTAATCACCTCTCCTAAGGCCATGTTCACATGTTCAGCATATGGTCAGTATTTTACATCAGTATTTGTAAGACAAAACCAGGAGTGGGTGAAAAATGCAGAAGTGGTGACATCTTTCTACTTTACTTTTCCTCTGATTGTTCCTCACAAATACTGATGTAAAATACTGACCAAATGCTGATCGTGTGAACGTGGCCAAAGGATAAATAAGTTATTGAATGCTGTGACCTGGAGAATGTGCAACCTTTATCCCCATTAGTATGGAGCGGCAAGTACGACTCGACCACTGATCCATTTATTCCCTAAGGGGCTGCACTTGGCTTTTTCTGGAAGCCCCCAAAGAGGATGAATGGAGCTACGGTCAGACATACCACATGCCGCTCCATTTTAAAATGGGGATAAAAGTGTCCTGTCAGGGATAAAAGTTCCCCATTCTTTCAATCAGTGCGGTTTGCAATGCATAAGGAGAAAGGATTACCAGCTTCATGAATAGTTCAAAAAATAGGTTTCTTTATTGTGACAAAAGCTCTTTAAAAACAGATTCCATAGTCACATAGTGTAGCCAGGGCAACGCGTTTCGAACGCTAAAGATGCGTTCTTTGTCAAGACTACAGTAATTGTACATCCCAGTTATGGTGGCGCAGATGTGCAGGAGCCGCCTGTGATTTACAGTCGACGCTCCACTATAACAGGGATAACGGCTAACAGGTATGTGCATATAGCTGTAGGGTGGGCCCCTAGGGTCAATTTCCCCTGTGGGCCCCAGACACCCCAGTGTGACCCTGGATAAGGAAGATACGAGGGTTGTGAAGTAAGCCTGTTTAGCAGAGGTAAGGGCTGATTTGAAAGCGAGTGTTGCTTGTTTGAATGCCGAGAAGTCATCTTGCGAATGTGTTTTCTTCCAATGCCGCTCCATGACCCCAGGGCCGCCATCAGGGCATTACTACCCTTACTACTGTATGGGGCCCGGTGAAAAGAAGCAAGAAGGGGGGGCAGGCACGCTGGCAGCCCGGGGCCCCTCTCTTTGCTTCTTCTTACCGGGCCTCAGGGGTAACAGTTAAATGCCCGATGCACCCGGCAGACGGAAATGGGTGCTTTACCTTTAAGCAGCGGCCAGGTGCATCATGGTCCTGACTCCAATCTCCTGACACACTGCATGCTCATCTTCATTCCTGAGCAGAGCAGCATGTCTCGGAGGCGGTGGCTAGTGTGTGAGTAGCAGGAGGAGGAAGCTGCTGCTGAGTTTGGTGGTGAGTGGGGCCTGGTGGTGCTCAGAGGGGCCTGCTGATGGTGATGAGGGGGCCTGCTGATGGTTATGCGGGGCCTGCTGATGGTTGTGGGGGGCCTGGTGATGGCAGGACCTGCTGCTAGTGATGGGCGGCCTGCTGCTGGTGATGCGGGGGCCTGCTGATTGTGGTGGGGGGGCCTGCTGATGACGGTGGGGGGGCCTGCTAATGGTGATGAGGGGAGGCTGCTGCTTCTGGTGGTGAGGGGAGGCTGCTGCTGGTTCTGAGGGGAGACTGCTGCTGGTTCTGAGGAGAAGCTGCTGCTGGTGCTGAGGGGAGGCTGGTGCTGAGGGGAGGCTGGTGCTATTGCCAAGGGGAGGCTGCTGCTGCTGGTGGTGAGGGGAGGCTGCTGCTGGTTCTGAGGGGAGGCTGCTGCTGGTGCTGAGGAGAAGCTGCTGCTGGTGCTGAGGGGAGGCTGGTGCTGTTGCCAAGGGGAGGCTGCTGCTGGTGCTGAGGAGAGGCTGCTGGTGCTGAGGGGAGGCTTGTGCTGAGGGGAGGCTGGTGCTGGTGCCAAGGGTAGGCTGCTGCTGGTGCTAAGGAGAGGCTGCTGGTGCTGAGGGGAGGCTTGTGCTGAGGGGAGGCTGGTGCTGGTGCTGAGTAGAGGCTGCTGGTGCTGAGGGGAGGCTTGTGTGGAGGTTGCTGCTGGTGCTGAGGGGAGGCTGCTACTGGTGCCAAGGGGAAACTGCTGCTGGGAGGAGGCTGGTGCTGGTGCCGATGGGAGGCTGGTGCTGGTTCCGAGGGGAGGCTGCTGCTTGTGCCGAGGAGAGGCTGGTGCTGGTGCCGAGGGGAGGCTGGTGCTGGTGTCGAGGGGAGGCTGCTGCTGGTACCGAGGAGAGGCTGCTGCTGGTGCAGAGGAGAGGCTGCTGGTGCTGAGGGGAGGCTTGTGGTGAGGCTGATGCTGGTGCTGAGGGGAGGCTGCTGCTGGTGCTGAGGGGAGGCTGTTGCTGGTGGTGAGAGGAGGCTGGAGGTGAGGGAAGGCTGGTGGTGGAGAGGGGAGGTTGCTGCTGGTGATGAGGGGAGGCTGCTGCTGCAGCTGCTGAGGGGAGGCAGCTGCTGGTGCTGAGGAGAGGCTGCTGAGGTGGTGAGGGAAGGCTGCTGATGTTGGTGAGGGGAGACTACTGGTGGTGGTGAGGCGAGGCTGCTGGTGATGAGGGGAGGTTGCTGCTGGTGATGAGGGGAGGCTGCTGCTGGTGATGAGAGGAGGTTGGTGCTGAGTGGTGGCTGGTGCCGAGGAGAGGCTACTGCTGGTGCTGAGGGGAGGCTGATGGGGAGGCTGCTGCTGGTGATGAGGGGAGGCTGGTGATGAGGGGAGGCTGCTGGTGGTTGTGATGAGGGGAGGCTGGTGGTGATGAGGGGAGGCGGCTGGCGGTGGTGAGAGGAGGCTGCAAGTGGTGGTGAGGGGAGTCTGCTGGTGGTGGTGAGGGGAGGCTGCTGCTGGGGGGAGGCTGCTGCTGGTATTGAGGGGAGGCTGCTGGTGGTTCTGAGTTGAGGCTGTTGCTGGTGCTGAGGGGGGCCTGTTTCTGAGGGGAGGCTGCGTCCGGCAGGGTGAGGCTGGTGCTGAGGGAAGGCTGCGACCGGCAGCGAGAGGCTGAGGAGGCGGTGGCGAGGACGACCAGGGCTAGTCGACAAGGATATGCCAATTGCATATCAAGATGATGCCAACCTCTGTGGACAGGTAGAAGGAACAAGAGTAGTTGACAAATAGGGTGATCAATAGACCTTGGAATAATAATAACTTCCACAATTGGATGTGTTTAAATAAAATGTTCCTGTGCTGAGATAATCTTATACATGTGCCCCTGCTGTGTACTGTGTAATGGCTGTGTCTGACCGTGCAGGAACATGGTCTGATCATACCACATCTCCTGGGCAGGGGAGGAAGAAAAAGAATATACAGACATTACAGCAGGGGATCACAGCTGATTCTTTCTGTGAGGTAAAACATTTCACTGCCTGTTTTTAAACAATGTTTTACTTCAAAGAAAGAAACAGTTGGGATCCCATGCTGAAATGTCTGTATACTCTTTTGTTTCCTCCCCTTAGCATGAGATGTGGTTGTGGCACCCCAGGGGTCCGGTTGCCACAGTGGCATTGCCTCCCTCACAAGAGTTGATGCCATGCCTGGAAGCAAGCAGGAGTCCCCTAATCAGGTTTTACTAAGCATGCAACACTTTCCTGGCTCCAGACCAGCAAGGGGAGTCCCTCCCCTTGGCAACTGGGATCTGGGGGCGTGGTTAGTGAGACTTAGTGTGTGAGGAGTTGAAGTCAGGACATCGAGGAGAGAGGAGCTGGGGACTGGAGCTGCGCGGCAGCTCACCCCAGAAGAACCAGCACAGAAGAACCGGACACCGGAGTCCGAGGCTGTGGGGCACCGAAGGCCCAGCAGTAGAAACCGGAGGGCAGGAGACTGCAGGTCTCCTGGCCCCATCAGACGCCCAAAGGCTCAGCAGCACCGCAGGGTTCAGCACCGCCACGTGAGAGCGACGCACCAGCAAGGCCCGAGCTGCCTGCCATACGGGTGAGCACAGAAACGTTGCACTCAGGGACGAGGGCCGCGCACAGCTACAAGCAGCAGGGCCAAAGAGTTTAGTGTAAAGGGAAGGCCTCCAATTTCACCTGGCAAGGAGGATTCTTTACTTGCTTCCAGGATGCCCAGACTTCCACTTCTAGCCAGCACCCTAGTCCCGGCTTGTCTAATCACCACCAGTAAAGATAAGAGGAAACCGCCATTGAGTTGTGGATTATTGCTGCGCCATCAACCCCTGCACTACAACGTCCAGCATGACCCATAACATCTACACTGCCCTGGAGCTAAGTTCTACCTGTGGAGAGCCACACTATCCCTGCTGCAGTAACATCAGCTCCAGAGGACCTGCTCCGCAGCGGCGGCTCCCCTAGCCGCATACCACAGGTGGCGTCACAAACTTTATACAATCACCATAAATCCCCTATCAATAACCCCTGGGTCACGGACCGGGTCACCGCTACTGTGACATCCCCCAGCATTTACCGGCCCGGCACCGGGTACCCCACGGCCCAGAGGGCGCGTCATGGTATGATCAGACCGTGTTCTGTACACGGTCAGACACAGCCATTACATTATTCAAAGATCTATTGATTAAAATTAACTTTTGTTCGTGGGAAAACCCCTTTAAGTTCATGTATTAATTTGTCCACCATCTCAGTACATGATTATATGATACAATCATTCCCTCTGCTCCTGAAAGGTGGGAGGGGAGGGAATGATTGATATAAGTGTATACAGTGCATTGTGAAAGTATTTGGTCCCCTTGAACTTTTCTAACTTTTGCCACATTTCTGGCTTCAAACATAAAGATATAAAATTCTATTTTTGGGGGAAGAATCAAAAACAAGTGGGACACAATCGTGAAGTGGAACGAAATTTATTGGAAATGTTAAACTTTTTTAACAAATTAAAAACTGTGGGACTGCTGGCTTGTGGATTTAGACTGGACAACCCCTTTAAGGCTCCTTCAGCCATCAGTGAATATCGGTCTGTGCTCGGACCGCAATACATGGACTTGCCGCGGGTCTCCTGACCTCAACTCAGCAGCCTCACAGCATGTATGAGGATGCGGGTCAGCATGATTGGTGCCCAGTCCAAGCACTGCAGACTGAGAGCAGAACGATTTCTCACTTCCAGTATTTACACTGTCATAATAATAAAGATGTTTCCCAATCATATACAGTGCATTGTGAAAGTATTTGGCCCCCTTGAACTTTTCTACCTTTTGCCACATTTCTGGCTTCAAACATAAAGATATAAAATTCAAATTTTTGGGAACGAATCAACAACAAGTGGGACACAATCGTGAAGTGGAACGAAATTTATTGGAAATGTTAAACTTTTTTAACAAATTAAAAACTGAAAAGTGGGGCGTGCAATATTATTCGGCCCTCTTGAGTTAATAATCGCCATCTTTTGCTGCGATTACAGCTGAAAGTCGCTTGGGGTATGTCACTATCAGCTTTGCACATCGAGAGGCTGAAATTCTTGCCCATTCTTCCTTGCAAAACAGTTCGAGCTCATTGAGGTTGGATGGAGGGCGTTTGTGAACAGCAGTTTTCAGCTCTTTCCACAGATTCTCGATTGGATTCAGGTCTGGACTTTGACTTTGCCATTCTAACACCTGGATACGTTTATTTTTGAACCATTTTATTGTAGATTTTGCTTTATGTTTGGGATCATTGTCTTGTTGGAAGATAAATCTCCGTCCCAGTCTCAGGTCTTTTGCAGACTCCAACAGGTTTTCTTCCAGAATGGTCCTGTATTTGGCTCCGTCCATCTTCCCATCAATATTAACCATCTTCCCTGTCCCTGCTGAAGAAAAGCAGGCCCAAACCATGATGCTGCCACCACCATGTTTGACAGTGGGGATAGTGTTTTGAGGGTGATGAGCTGTGTTGCTTTTACGCCAAAGATATCGTTTTGCATTGTGGCCAAAAAGTTTGATAATGGTTTCATCTGACCAGAGCACCTTATTCCACATGTTTGGTGTGTCTCCCAGGTGGCTTGTGGCAAACTTCAAATGAGACTTTTTATGGATATCTTTGAAAAATGGCTTTCTTCTTGCCACTCTTCCATAAAGGCCAGATTTGTGCAGTGTATGACTGATTGTTGTCCTATGGACAGACTCTCCCACCTCAGCTGTAGATCTCTGCAGTTCAACCAGAGTGATCATGGGCCTTTTGGCTGCATCTCTGATCAGTCTTCTCCTTGTTCGAGATGAAAGTTTAGAGGGACGGCTGGGTCTTGATAGATTTGCAGTGGTCTGATAATCCTTCCATTTCAATATGATCGCTTGTACAGTGCTCCTCGAGATGTTAAAAACTTGGGAAATCTTTTTGTATCCAAATCCGGCTTTAAACTTCACCACAACAGTATCTCGGACCTGCCTGGTGTGATCCTTGGTCTTCATGATGCTCTCTGCACTTGAAACAGAACCCTGAGACTATCACAGAGCAGGTGCATTTATACGGAGACTTGATTACACACAGGTGGATTCTATTTATCATTACCAGTCATTTAGGACAACATTGGATCATTCAGAGATCCTCACTGAACTTCTGGACTGAGTTTGCTGCACTGAAAGTAAAGGGGCCGAATAATATTGCACGCCCCACTTTTCAGTTTTTAATTTGTTAAAAAAGTTTAAAATATCCAATAAATTTCGTTCCACTTCACGATTGTGTCCCACTTGTTGTTGATTCTTTCCAAAAAAATTGAATTTTATATCTTTATGTTTGAAGCCAGAAATGTGGCAAAAGGTAGAAAAGTTCAAGGGGGCCAAATACTTTCACAATGCACTGTATATGATTGGGAAACATCTTTATTATTATGACAGTGTAAATACTGGAAGTGAGAAATCGTTCTGCTCTCAGTCTGCAGTGCTTGGACTGGGCACCAATCATGCTGACCCGCATGCTCATACATGCTGTGAGGCTGCTGAGTTGAGGTCAGGAGACCCGCGGCAAGTCCATGCATTGCGGTCCGAGCACAGACCGATATTCACTGATGGCTGAAGGAGCCTTAAAGGGGTTGTCCAGTCTAAATCCACAAGCCAGCAGTCCCTCTGTGTCACTGACTGAAGACTTGTGAATCCACACATCGTAAGCACTGTGAGGATTCGCTGGTGTCAGAGCCAGGAATGGCAATCACTTGGCTTCAAGGATGTGAAATGCAGACTCCCAGCCAGAAGGGGGGGTGTGGAGATAGAGGGAGAACAAACAGGTGGGCAGGTGAATTTAAAGGGTTGGCTCTGCCGTGAAGTACCGAGTGGTGGGACTTTATTTGAACAGTCATCCTGTGCTGACAGAGTCCCTTTAAACATAAGTCATACTCATCTTCTGGCGTCTTCATCAATTTTCAGCACTGCTTCGGTCTTGCGGCGCCATCTTGTGAACGCAGCTTCTGACTGACTGGAAGTCAGAAGCTATGTCACAATCTCTCAATGCAAGTCTGAAAGCCTGAACGATGCTCTCATAGACTTGATCTGGTCATGGTGTGACAGTATTTGTCTCTTGTATGTGGTATTATTCAGTCACTATGTGGTGGTAATATGTGGTGTGGTCACAGTGTGGCAGAAAGTAGAGTTTTTCCAAGAGTGGTCGGTGGGACTGTGGAAGGTTTGAGGAGTGGAGGCGGAGCTGGGGTGAAGCCTGGGTGGAGTTTCAAGGGGGCCCCAAAATTTTGCCAGTATGGGGCACCGAAATTCCTAGCAGCAGCCCTGCACGACCCTGGACACTTGCCAAAGCTTTTTAGTGATGCTATTGTGCCAGTTTTGTCTATTGATTCATCACACTCTGTCATGCATGAGAGGGGTAACCGAGTCAATAGCTGGTGCTATGCTAGAGTGGCATTGTAGAAGGCAGTGACATTGTCTGTGTCGTGGAGTGAAGATATGGATGTCAGTGGTAGAATAGAATTAGAGAGTGTGTGAGTGTGGAGACATGCAAGGTTTCTTCAGGGGTGTGCTATTTGCTGACATGGGTGACAGGTGAGGAGGACAGAGATGAGAAAGTGTTGGAATAATACATATTAATCTGTATGTGTATTGCAACAACTACTGTGCTGTTTCATATGTTGTGCATATTGTGAGGTTGTTAACAAAGTTTAGTTAAAAAAAAAAAAAAAACTCCCACAGACAGGATGCCCCCTCCTTCTCTTCCTGTGTTGTTGTTATATATCTGATTTGATTTCCTCATGCTGCAGTAACATCATGCTGTGCCTGTGCTGGATATAAATAAACCTACATTCTGTGTTCTAAACTCTGGATGTCACGCGGATTAATCCTCTGCTAACAGGTTATGGGCCCAGATGTACCAGAGTCCCAGAGTCACAGATCCCC
This sequence comes from Phyllobates terribilis, assembly GCF_046119375.1. Classification (NCBI taxonomy): domain Eukaryota; kingdom Metazoa; phylum Chordata; class Amphibia; order Anura; family Dendrobatidae; genus Phyllobates; species Phyllobates terribilis. The sequence continues at coordinate 12,436,638 of NW_027362796.1, forward strand.
AGAACACAGAGGAACGAAAAGAAAGAAAGACAGCAAACTGAGAAGAAGCAAAGATGGCCACCAGCAGCAGCTCCATGAAATTTACAGTGCCAAGTCTCACTAACCAGAATTATCAATCCTGGAAATTCAAAGTGAAAATGCTGCTAATAAGAGAAGGTACGTGGAAATACACACAGGAGCCTAAACCTGACCCAGTGCCACAGGAGTGGACAGAGATGGATCAGAAAGCACAAAGTACCATATCACTCAGTATAGATGATGACCAGATTGTGCATGTGTGTAAATGTAATACTGCAAAGGAAATGTGGGAGCAGTTGCAAAAGGTACATGAGAGGATAAATTTAAGCAATAAGCTCTATCTCATGAGAAAGCTGTACCAGTCTAAGCTACAGAAAGGCCAGGATATGCAGGATTACATAAGAAGTGTTCTGGAAGTTGTAGAACGCCTGAGAGTCATTGGGGAAGATCTAAAGGACTTTCATGTGGCCGCATTACTGCTTAGTGGCCTTTCAGAGAGGTATGATACGCTTGTAACCGCACTAGATGCGCGTCCAGATGATGAGCTTACACTGGATTATGTCAGGGGGAAGCTCATAAATGAATATAAGCGAAAGGCAGAAGGTGTAAACAGTAGGACATGCAACACAGAATCTGCTTTACAGACACAAAACCTAACTGATAACAGGAAGCACATAAAAGAAACACGTGAATGTTTTGTTTGCAAGAAATCAGGACATTTGAAAGCTGACTGCAGAGTCTGGAAAGCTAGAATGAATCAGCTGAAAAAGCAAAGCAGTCATCAAAGGGTTAAAAGTGCTGTATCTGGAGAAAATGATTCTGTGAATACTGAAACTGCATTTACTGTCAGTGCAATACATCAAAGCATGCATGGTGTATAGACTCTGGAGCAGCTAGTCACATGACTAATAACAGAGACTTCTTTTCTAAGCTTAACCAAAGTAAATCAGAGAAAGTGATTATGGCTAATGGTCAGTACATGACTTCAGAAGGCATAGGAGATGGTTATATTGATTGTCAAATCTCACCAACACAAAGCAGGAAGATCCCAGTAAAGGATGTGCTGTATGTGCCTAGTCTTGAAAGTAATCTACTATCTGTGAAGAAACTCACAAAACAAGGAAATGAAGTTACATTTAAGCATGATAGCTGCATCATCTCAAAGGAAGGTCACACACTAGTAGAGGGAAACATCACAGATGAACTTTATCAGCTGAAATGCAAAGAGTGTGTGTATACAGCGCAACAAGAAGAGCATAAAAACTGTATTCATGTGTGGCATATGCGTCTGGCACACAGAGACCCAGAAGCAATAAGAAAGTTAGTCCAAAAGCAACTAGCTGAGGATATTACAATTGATCTATGTAACCAGACAATGAAGTGTACTAGCTGCATCAAAGGGAAAATGTCTAGGAAAGCTTTTCCTAAGAGAATTAGTACAACAACAGCACAGCCACTAGATTTAATACACACAGATGTCTGTGGTCCAATGAGCACTCTGACCCCAGGGAAGAAGAGATATTTTCTCACATTTATTGATGATCATTCAAGATATACAGTTGTCCACCTGCTTCACAGCAAGAAGGAAGTTCCAGAGAAACTTGAAATATACCTAGCTGAAGTATATAATAAATTTGGAAGAATGTCAAAGATTCTACGTGCAGATAATGGGACTGAATATACAAGTAATGAGACACAGAGCATTTTAAAGAAAAATGGAATCCTATTTCAGACCACTGTACCGTACAACCCAGAGCAAAATGGTGTCGCGGAAAGAAGGAACCGAACACTATGTGAAAGTGGAAGAAGCATGTTATTTGATGCAAATCTGCCCACAGTATATTGGGGTGAAGCAATCATGACAGCTTGCTATCTTCAGAACAGACTACCAGGTAAAGCTACAGACAAAACTCCATTTGAGCAATGGAATAGCAGAAAGCCAAAACTACATCACATAAGAATATTCGGAAGTAAAGCATTTGTACATGTTCCCAAAGAAAAGCGAACTAAGTGGGAATCTCACGCTAAGGAAGGTATCCTGGTAGGCTACAGCGAAACCCAGAAAGGTTATAGGATTCTACACCCAGATAAAATATGTGCAAAATACAAGGACCTAAAAACACAGATGTACTGTCTGTGATATTAGATAGCCAAAATACTTCCATGTATTGTTGCGTCCAAAGATATTTTCTTCATATTTCTTCATATTTCTTCATATTCCCCTCTTTTTTTTTTTTTTTTTCATAATTTCACCTTTATTTCCATTTTTATTTTCATAATAATTTTTTGTTTGGGCTTTAAGTGCGCTCTCGACCTGGGCCGTGGCACCACTGTGCGGTTTTGACCTATGAGGTATTTCCAGCTCATGAACCATTGGGGCAGAATATACGCGGTTAGTATATACCGCGGTACATACGGTATGTGCCTGGATGGGTGTCAGCTACTGTATAACTTGGACATTTGCCCTGGCCTGGGGTACTTATGGATGGGAGGGCTTCATGTCACCATCCAACACAAGATGTCAGTTGGTTACCTTGTGTGCCCCTTAATCGTCGCTCCGTAGTGTGCGGTTTTTCCTTGTCTGTGATGCGCACACCGGATGTGACGCTTGCGTGTCACGCCCGGCACCTGCGTTCCACATACCGGATGTCAGCTGACCGGAACCGGAAGTGACACGATCGCGAGTATAGCGCGACTAGGATTTAAAAGAGGACTTATCAGAGTGTCAAATGGCGCTGTCTGGTAAATGAGCTGCGCGATTGTGGGCAGCGTGCATACCGCATGTCTTCTCTTTTTTTCCCCTGATGACTAGCTAAGGCAAAGAAACGCGTCGGGAGCGGTATATTGTGATGGGCTGGTGACCCTATGAGACTTGGTCTGCCCCCATCATATGGAGCTATCTTGAAGTCTGAGAGCAGGAACGGATATCAAAATTGGTGAGGATGTTCCATTTCTATATATAGCAAGGTTAAATACTTACCATTGATAGGGTTAATGTTTCTGCATTCTCACATATTGAGACACAATAAGTTGTTATAGTGTCCCGTAGGCTCCATCATTTTCTTTTTGCCACACTTTCTTGGTTGCGTCAGAGATACAATATGCTTATATGACATATATCTATATCTTTGGACGCAACAATACATGGAAGTATTTTGGCTATCTAATATCACAGACAGTACATCTGTGTTTTTAGGTCCTTGTATTTTGCACATATTTTATCTAGTGGTAATAAATGTTAAGTTTTACATTTCTATAGCACTACACCTGCTTGTGTTTACATTTATTTTTTTGTGTAGTTATTTCTAAAACCCCTGCTGCTGCATTTTGATTCTACACCCAGAAACAAACTAGATCACAATAAGTAGAGATGTAGTGATTGATGAGAACTTTGTATCACCCAAGTTTTGTGACATCACGCCAGTAGTCCAGCTGAAGTCACAATTACAAGACAGCAACAAGGAGGATGTAGAGGTCTGGCTGGATTCTTCAACTAATGAAGGAACAACAGAAAAATCAGGTGAATCTGAAATCAGGAGATCGTCAAGATCAAGCAAAGGTATACCAGCTAAACGTCTATCCTACATTGTCAAGACACTACCTGAGTCAGAGCCGCAGTCATGGGATGAAATGCAAGCACTACCTGTCCATGAAAGAACAAAGTGGATCGATGCCGCTAATGAGGAAATCAAATCGCTTCATCAACTCCAAACTTGGAAACTCACCAAGCTACCACAGGGCAAAAAGGCAATCAAGTGCAAGTGGGTCTTCAAAACCAAATATGACTCAGAAGGTAAAGTCCACAGATTCAAAGCAAGGTTGGTCGCAAAAGGATATTCTCCAAAGTATGGCGAAGATTACGATGCTACATTTGCTCCAGTCACTAAACAGACCACGTTCAGAGCTTTGTTAGCTGTAGTTGCTGTACAAAAGATGTATGTCAGACATTTGGATATAAAAACTGCCTTTTTAAATGGTGACATTGAGGAGGACTTATACATGACTCAACCTGAAGGTTATGTAAAAAGAGGTCAAGAGAATCTTGTTTGCAAACTACAAAAATCTCTCTATGGTCTTAAGCAATCAGCAAGAGCATGGAACACCAAGATGAATAAAGTCTTGTTGGAAGACAAAATATACAGATGGAAAGTGGATGTATATTCTCTTATATGTGGACGACGTGATTGTTGTTCATCAAGACGACGCAGGAATTGGAAAAATGACTGAAATTCTGAATCAGCACTTTGAATCAAAAGACCTTGGAAGTGTGACATATTATCTAGGAATCCAAATCCAGAGAGAGGAAGATGGAAGTTTTCTTCTAAACCAAAGTGCAAAAATTAATTTGATTCTGAATCAGTTTAAAATGTCAGAGGTCAAAGGTATATCAACCCCAATGGAACCATCCTACCTGAAGCTGGAAGGAGAAGATGACCTGTTGCCTAACAATGAGAAATATCGTCAGGCAGTTGGGACACTTCTATACATATCAACTATGACTCGACCGGATATCACAACAACAGTTGGAATCCTTTGCAGATATGTGGAAAAACCGCGCCAAAGAGACTGGAATGCTGTTAAGAGACTTCTCCGATATTTGAAAGAAACGCAAGATGTAAATTTAAAACTATCTGCAGCAGGAGATCTAGAACTTACCGGCTATGTAGATGTGGATAGGGCTGGTGATTCGCGTGATCATAAATCCACAAGTGGATACTTGTTTAAAGTTGGAGAAAGTTCAATCTCCTGGTCTAGTAGGAAACAAGTGTCTGTTGCCTTGTCATCTACAGAAGCGGAGTATGTGTCCGCAGCCTATGCAAGCCAGGAGGTTGTTTGGCTAAGACAATTGATGGACGATCTTGGCAAACCGACAACTCAGCCGACGGTGATTTATGAGGACAACCAAGGATGCATTAAACTTGCATGCAGTGAAAAAATCAGTGCTAGAACCAAGCACATTGACGTCAGACATCATCATCTACGTGATTTGATAGATCGTGGGATAATTCACTTTGTCTATTGTGAAACTGATAAGATGGTAGCTGACATTATGACAAAGCCATTGCCACGAGCTAGGTTAAAAGAATTGAGAACCACAATGGGACTAAGAGGATAAGTAGTTGTTGAGTGGGGGTGTTGGAATAATACATATTAATCTGTATGTGTATTGCAACAACTACTGTGCTGTTTCATATGTTGTGCATATTGTGAGGTTGTTAACAAAGTTTAGTTAAAAAAAAAAAAAAACTCCCACAGACAGGATGCCCCCTCCTTCTCTTCCTGTGTTGTTATATATCTGATTTGATTTCCTCATGCTGCAGTAACACCAGACTCCATGCTGTGCCTATGCTGGATATGAATAAACCTACATTCTGTGTTCTAAACTCTGGATGTCACGCGGATTAATCCTCTGCTAACAGAAAGTGAGTAGATGGTGATGAGGTAGGGGGAGAGGGGAGGTTGTGAAGTTAGATAGGGAGCAGAGACGGGTGAAGATAAGGTCTAATGTATTTCCGTCTGTGTGGGTGGCTGAGGAGGAACATTGAGTAAGTTCAAAAGATAAAGTAAGACTTAGGAGTTTGGAGGCTGCTGACTGGAGGGTGTCAGTAGGGATGCTGAAGTCACCCATTATGATAGTGGGAATGTCAGCGGAAAGAAAGTGAAGAAGCCAGGTGGAGAATTAGTCAATATAGGTAGTGGCCGGGCCCGGAGGTCGGTATATGACGGCCACTTGGAGGTAGAATAGATGCGGACAGAGTGGACTTCAAAAGAGAAGATAAGGGAGGTTAGAGGTGGGATTGGATTAAAGGTGCAGTTGGTAGAAAGAAGAAGACCCACTCCTCCGCCATGTATGTTGCCAAGGAGAAGAGTGTGGGCAAAGTGGAGGCCATCATAACACAGCGGAGCAAGGGAGGCAGTGTTGGAGGGTGTCAGCCATGTTTCGGTGAGGCCCAGGAAGGAGAAATTGTGAGAGGTAAGGAGGTCATGAATCACATGGAGCTTATTACAGACAGAGTGGGCATTTCAGAGTGCTCCAGAGAGAGGGAGCAGAGGGGTGGTCGTCAAGGACACAGGTTTTACATAGGAGAGATTGCGGTAATTCATATTAGGATGAGAGCGATAAGAGGGGGAATAAATGGGAAGTATCAGATGTGGGCAGGCTGACATTATGGGGAGGCAAACAAAGCAAATGCCTGGGGCCCCCACTCCCTCAGGGGCCCCCAGTGGGGGCATAATGGTTGCGGTCACACTGGGGGCTGTGTTGGGGGCTCCTTTCCAATTATCAATGAGACAGGAGCTACGTCGTTCCTGCACTCTCAATAGAAACGGCCAGGCAGCGCTCCATCCCCTCCAGCCCCTGCCAGTGACTTTGGTCTGAGACTGAGCTAGTTTTTTCTGCGCATGTGACAGGATGCTGAAGGAATCAGGTGAGGCGCTGACACGTACAAGTGTGTGAGGCAAAACCTGTGCCTCGTCCCAGCACTGCAGCCTCTGTCTGTTCCCTCTGACTCCCAGCTCATGGTCCGTGACTTGAAGCTTATCTTTTAATGTTCCATGCTATTATGGACAACAGCAAGAAATCTTACTGAAAAGTGCAGCCGGCATTCCAGGCTGTGCGGTGGGCTGCCTTTTCTGCAATATATCTTAGTGGAAACTGTCAGACTGATGTCAGCTGAGCTCACCAAGCAGAAAACACTTTGGTAACTAGTAGCTGATGGAGCTGGGATGAGGGAGGCTGGGAGATAGGAGAGTGGGGGGTTGTCAGCAGGCTCGGACAGGCCTGGCGGGGTGCCAGGAAATTTCCCGGTGGGCCCCGGCCCCCTGCAGAGAAGGCAGAGGAGAATTTAAAAAAAAAAAAAGGAAAAAAAAAGTGGTCGCGGGCCCTTTAAGGGCGCGCGCACACACTCTCACGGCCGCCGCGATGCCCAGAACAGTAGCGGGAGTGGCCTGGGAGCAGGAGAGCCGAAGAGCAGAGCAGGGGCTGTACTGCAGCGTCACATTTAGCAGACAGGGCCGCACGTCTGCTGAAAGTGACGTCACAGCGCGCCCTGCACTGCAGTCTCCCGCCTTAGGAGCGCTTCTGTAGAGAATGACACCAAAATTATATTTTCCCATGATCTGCTGGCCTCTGGTTTTTATTAGTGTTTGTCTGATGTTTATATCACATACAGAAATATAATTGCAATCATATTATGAGTACAAATAGGTTATATTGACAGTTAGAATGAGTTAATGCAGCAAGTCAATATTTGCAGTGTTGCCCCTTCTTCTTCAAGACCTCTGTAATTCTCCCTGGCATGCTCTCAATCAACTTTTGGACCAAATCCTGACTGATAGCAGTCCATTCTTGCATAATCAATGCTTGCATTTTGCCAGAATTTGTTGGTTTTTGTTTGTCCACCCGTCTCTTGATGATTGACCACAAGTTCTCAATGGGATTAAGATCTGGGGAGTTTCCAGGCCATGGACCCAAAATCTCTATGTTTTGTTCCATGAGCCATTTAGTTATCACCTTTGCTTTATGGCAAGGTGCTCCATCATGCTGGAAAAGGCATTTTTGGGCGCCAAACTGCTCTTGGACGGTTGGGAGAAGTTGCTCTTGGAGGACATTCTGGTACCATTCTTTATTCATGGCTGTGTTTTTAGGCAAGACTGTGAGTGAGCCGATTCCCTTGGCTGAGAAGCAACCCCACACATGAATGGTTTCAGGATGCTTTACAGTTGGCATGAGACAAGACTGGTGGTAGCGCTCACCTCTTCTTCTCCGAATAAGCTGTTTTCCAGATGTCCCAAACAATCGAAAAGGGGATTCATCAGAGAAAATGACTTTGCCCCAGTCCTCAGCAGTCCACTCCCTGTACCTTTTGCAGAATATCAGTCGGTCCCTGATGTTTTTTCTGGAGAGAAGTGGCTTCTTTGCTGCCCTCCTTGAAACCAGCCCTTGCTCAAAGAGTCTCCGCCTCACAGTGCGTGCAGAAGCACTCACATCAGCCTGCTGCCATTCCTGAGCAAGCTCGGCACTGCTGGTAGTCCGATCCCGCAGCTGAAACAGTTTTAAGATACGGTCCTGGTGCTTGCTGGTCTTTCTTGGGTGCCCTGGAGCCTTTTTGACATGCTTCTCCTTGAAGTTCTTGATGATGCGATAGATTGTTGACTGAGGTGCAATCTTTGTAGCTGCGATACTCTTCCCTGTTAGGCCATTTTTGGGCATTGCAATGATGGCTGCACATGTTTCTTTAGAGATAACCATGGTTAACTGAAGAGAAACAATGATACCAAGAACCAGCCTCCTTTTAAAGTGTCCAGTGATGTCATTCTTACTTAATCATGACTGATTGATCGCCAGCCCTGTCCTCATCAACACCCACACCTGAGTTAATGGATCAATCACTAAAACGATGTTAGCTGCTCCTTTTAAGGCAGGACTGCAATGATGTTAAAATGTGTTTTGGGGGTTAAAGTTCATTTTCTGGGCAAATATTGACTTTGCAAGTACAGTAATTGCCGTTAAGCTGATCAATCTTTGACATTCAGGAGTATATGCAAATTGCCATTACAAAAAATGAAGCAGTAAACTTTGGAAAAATTACTATTTGTCTCATTCTCAATACTTTTGGCCATGACTGTATGTGTATATGCCTGCGTGTGTGTATATTCCTGTGTGTGTGTATATGCCTGCATTTGTGTGTGTATATGCCTGTGTGTGTACAGTGTGTGTATATGCCTGCCTTCATGTGTGTGTGTGTATGCCTGCATGTGTGTACAGTGTGTGTGTATATGCCTGCATGTGTGTGTGTATATATACCTGCATGTGTGTGTATATGCCTGCATGTGTGTGTGTGTATGCCTGCATGTGTGTGTGTGTGTATATGCCTGCTTGTGTGTGTGTATGTATGCCTGCATGTGTGTGTGTGTATATGCCTGCATATGTGTGTGTGTGTATATGCCTGCATGTATGTGTGTTTGTGTATGCCTGCATGTGTGTGTGTGTATATGCCTGCATATATGTGTGTGTGTGTATATGCCTGCATGTGTGTGTGTGTGTATATGCCTGCATGTATGTGTGTTTGTGTATGCCTGCATGTGTGTGTGTGTATATGCCTGCATATATGTGTGTGTGTGTGTGTATATGCCTGCTTGTGTGTGTGTGTATGTATGCCTGCATGTGTGTGTGTGTATATGCCTGCATGTGTGTGTGTATATGCCTGCGTGTGTGTGTGTGTATATGCCAGCATGTGTATGTATTTGAGTGCCTGCATGCCTACGTGTATATGTGTCTTCACACGTTTGTGCGTGCTTCCCTGCTTGTCTGCATTTTTGTGTGTGATTGTCTGAGTGTGTCTGTGCATGATTGCGTGTGCATTTCTGTGTGTGCTTGCCTGCGTGTGTACGTGTCCCCATTTCTGTGGGTATGTGTATCTGCGTGTGTATATTAGGGCTCTTTCACATGTCCTGATATTTACGGGACTGGAGATATGTGTCCACCTGTGTGTCATCCGTGTGACACATACCAGTGCTTGGGAATCAGTGTACAGTTAACGCTGTTCCCAAGAGCCGGGTGCTGAGCGCTTGCCCTCATCATGGATCCCTGCCGGCACTGCGATCAGCAGCAGCAGGGTCAATGATGAGAGTAGTAGTCAACTCCCGCCGTGTCCAACTGTAAAAATAGGAATAAAATTAAAAAATCCTTGTACTCACCTCTCCTAAGTGTCACCCGCTGTAATCTGTGCGAGCGCTCACGCCGAAGAGAATGACTTCTGCAGCGAGCGGGCCTCGGAGCTGCACTCAGTGATTGACAGGGCACCGCTTGTTGAGCGCAGCTCCGGGGTCCACTCGCTGCAGGAGTCATTCTCCTCGGCGTGAGTGCTCGCACGGATTACAGCGGGTGACTCTTAGGAGAGGTGAGTATAAGGATTTTTTTTATTTTATTCCTATTTTTACAGTTGGACACTGCTGGAGTAGACTACTACTCTCATCATTGACCCTGCTGCTGCTGATCGCAGCGCCAGCAGGGATCTATGATGAGGGCAGCGCTCAGCACCCAGTGCTTGGGAAGAGCACTAACTGTCATCAGTGTGCGGGACGTTTTGCGGCCTGTGCAGCAGGTAAAAAACAGACGTGTCAGCGTGTTTTGCCCATGGACACCACATGGTCTGTGGAAAGTGGAAACACACTGACGTGTGCACATTCATTTGAATGGGTCTACGTGTACCAGTGTCTGTGGTACATGAGGAAACTGTCACCGCATGTACTGACGTGTGAAAGAGCCCTTAGTATGTGTCTGTGTGCGCTTGTTTTCGTGTGTGTAAGCGCGCTTCTGCATGTCTGTGTGGTCTTCCGATGATTTATTATATTTGGGGAGAGAAATTTTAGGAGACAAAATGGGGAGATGTGTGAAGAAACGGTATGGTGAACTAGAGGAGGGGTGGGAATGAGTGCAGGAACAGAATGGGGAAGGGGGATGTATAAGGAAACAGTATGGAGAGTGGGGGAATAGTGTGAGGAGACAGTATGGAGAGAGAAAAGTGTGATGTGACACAGCACAGAGACTAGGTAGTGAGGGGGAAGGTATAGAGATGCGGCAGTATAGGGGAAACAGTGTGAGGGCACAGAAAGGAGGTAACAGTATGCTGAGGAGGTGGAGTGTGATGAAGGGGCACAGTATAGAGACTGGGTAGTATAGGGGGGACACAGTGTGAGAGGACAGTGTGAAGAGGGGGCCCAGTATGGTAAGGAGAGGACAGTGTGGAGAGCGTGTACCATAAGAGTTGTAGAGTGTATGTCATATTTTGTGCAGGGAGCATTGTAAGAGTTAGGTTTATTTAGGGGCTCAGTGTAGATATTTTTATTCAGGACCATCATAATGACACTGCTATCTTTAAGGGCATCATGTGGGGATGTGCTGCAGAAGACCGGAGAAGATGGAAGTCTGCAGAGACGAGCTGTGGAACTCATCATGGAGTCTGGACAAGAGGAAGAACAGAAAGAGAACGACTCTAATCAGAGAAGCCGTCTCAGGTAAGATACCTGCATGTAAATGTTCATTTGTGATCCTGCCTGTGTCTCATCAGTAATGTGGTTCCTGTATGGTCTGCAGTCTGATGATGACTGATAACTCCCAGTATCTCTATTGTTAATTACATACTGGGAGTTGTAGGTTTATGTGATACAAAGATATATGGGTCTGACCTGACATTACAATTGATGGTGGTTCAGATGATGTATTCGTGTACTGATGTGTATGTGCGCGTCTGCGTGTTTGTGCGCGTCTGCGTATCTGGAATAATATGGATTTTTGTAAGATGCGTGTATGTAACTGTGCATTGTGGTGTGTAATAACATTCATATGCTTGAGGCACCTTTACTAAATCTGTTAGGACTCACTCACATGTGTTAGGGAATTCCATTTGTCTTTCCACATTTAGGAACAGACAAGTGAAATATGCTAACCCTGACAAAACTGTCACCATAGGGATGTGCTTTATGGACACGGGTTCAGGAGCTGAGCCTGCTCCATACTGGGCAGATGTCGGCTGTGTTACATAGCCGGCGTCTGCCTGTAACAGCAGTGATCAGAGCTCGCCTTGATTGCTGCTGTTTTGAGTATTTAAGTGCCCTTGTCAATCACTGACAGCGGCATTTAGATAGCACAATGGCCGGTGCATGCAGTCACCTGTTCCCTTCAGCCCCCTGTGACGCAGTTGCAGGTTGCTGATGGGTTGCCAGTAGTGCTGAGTGCGCGTGGTCGGATAAGAGACATTACAGTCACCGCGAGCTACAAAGTGCTGCAATAACGTCAGGCACCTTAATTGTGACACTTCCATGGAGCCCAACCTCAGGCTGAGCGTTATTGAATGACTAACATGGCAGCAACACCTGGCAACTAGTGCTGAGTGAGTGTGGTTGGATAAGGTGTGATCCCAGCATGCTCAGGTGTTATCTGAGTATCTTGTAGTGCTCTGCTAATATGCTCGAGTCCCCGGGGTAGCATGTTTTGCGGCGGTAGACAGAAGCAACACATACAGGGATTACCTAACAAACAGGCAATTCCTGCATGTGTTGCGTCTGTCTACTGCCGCAAAACATGCTACCCCGGGGACTCGAGCATATTAGCAGAGCACTACAAGATACTCAGATAACACCTGAACATGCTGGGATCACACCTTATCCGACCACACTCACTCAGCACTAGTTGCCTGGTGTTGCTTCCATGTTAGTCATTCAATGAAGCTCAGCCTAAGGTTGGGCTCCATAGAAGATGTCACAATCAAGGTGCCGGACGTTATTGCAGCACCCTCACTTTGTAGTTCGTGGTGACTGTAATGTCTCCCTCCTTGCACCGACCCAATAACAGGAAGCGAGTGGCGGCAGGGAGAATAAAATGTAATTTTCTCTGTGTAGCCAATGCTTTTCCAATAAGCCGTCTAACCAGGCTTTACACCCTATTTACCTGCAGATTACCCTTTTATCTGCAGATAAATAGCGTTTTTCAAGGTGACAAGTTACCATTAAAGGGACTCTGGCAGTACGGAATGACTGTTCGAATATAGTCCTGCAACTTGGTGCTCCACAGCGCGGCCAATCATGTAATTATAGAACATTATAGAAAAGCATAACAAGTAATAAAACCGTTTATGGTGGGCTGTAGTGTGGGCCCCTAGAGTCAGTTCCCCTGGTGGGCCCTAGCCACCCCAGTCCGACCCTGGTTGTCAGCCTGCAGAATCACATCAAGTGTGTGATGACAGGGGGAGCATCTGGAGCAGTTCAAATTTGTTGAAGAGGTCCTGTTTACTGTGCTTATTACACAATAAGAAGATTTGATAAGTCCTGGGCGGGAGATTTAAAGGGAACCTGTCACCAGAAAAAGCACTATTAACCTGCAGATATGGGGTCAATCATCAGGGTAATAGCGTTACTAACCTGCCTGGTGCCTGCACTTAGCTGAACGCTGCGAGGAGAAAATGAACTTCATTCCTTCCAGCAGTGTTCCAGTTTCAGTCACGGGGCGGTGCCGGCGTGGTTTCAGTCACCGGTCTGAAAATACAGAGCAGTGGCTGTAACTGCGCCCCCGGCCCTGACTGACAGTCGCTCTGCATTGGGGCCGGCTGTCAGTCAAGGCCAGGGGCACGGTACTGTAAACTCAGATCGGTGACTGATCCTGTGCCCCCATGACTGAAACTGAACGTTGCTGGAGTGAATAAAGGACATTTTCTCCCCATAGCGTTCTGATATGTGTGGGCACCGGGCAGGTTAGTAACGCTATTAACCTGCAGATTAAGCCTATATCTGCAGATTAATAGCGTTTTTTTCTGGTGACAGGCTCTCTTTACAATACCCAGCTGACTTGACTTGAGCAACCAATAGTTGCTGTAGAGGGTGAGGGGAGGAGCGCAGAACCACTGTGCAGAAAGGAGACCAGCCATTGGCAGCATTTCTCAAAGGTGCACAAAGAAAAGTTTAGTATTTTGTTGTGTCATATTCAACCTCAGGTAATGGATTTAAAGGGGTTGTCAACTACTAGGGAACCCCCTCTCAAAGGGTTTATCTAGAATTATATTAATTTTTTACTATGGGCATAAGTGCTGACAGGCAGGTGGTTACTAACTACCTGCCTATTCTACCCAGCGCAGATCTCTCCTAGCACAGAGTGGTCACAGACCATTCCTGACGATCATTCTGAGACTTCCGCTGACGTCACATTGTCGCAACAGCTTGTCTTCCGCTCTGTAGCCAGGGTGTAACTGCTGATGTCATGCTGACAGCCAGCTCCTCGCTGCCTCATTGCGGGGAGCCGTCTCTCAATTAGCATGATGTTGACAGTCACATCCTGGCAACAGAGCAGCCCAAGTTACACCACTGACACCAAACATCTACCGCAAAAACTACATAATAGCTCTGCGTTATCAATACAGTTGTTGGGACTGCTTAAGGATCTTTGATGACACCACAGTCGTAACCATGATATCATCACAGGTCCTGTACTGTGCAGGAGTTTAGAAGAAGTGAAGAGGAAGAGACAGACTGGTAAGTATTGTGCATATATACAGTACAGACCAAAAGTTTGGACACACCTTCTCATTTAAAGATTTTTCTGTTTTTTTTAATGACTATGAAAATTGTACATTCACACTGAAGGCATCAAAACTATGAATTAACACATATGGAATTATATACTTAACAAAAAAGTGTGAAACAACTGAAAATATGTCTTATATTCTAGGTTCTTCAAAGCAGCCACCTTTTGCTTTGATGACTGCTTTGATGACTGCTTTGCACACTCTTGGCATTCTCTTGATGAGCTTCAAGAGGTAGTCACCGGAAATGGTCTTCCAACAATCTTGAAGGAGTTCCCAGAGATGCTTAGCACTTGTTGGCCCTTTTGCCTTCACTCTGCGGTCCAGCTCACCCCAAACAATCTCGATTGGGTTCAGGTCTAGTGACTGTGGAGGCTAGGTTATCTGGCGTAGCACCCCATCACTCTCCATCTTGGTCAAATAGCCCTTACACAGCCTGGAGGTGTGTTTGGGGTCATTGTCCTGTTGAAAAATAAGTGATGGTCCAACTAAACGCAAACCGGATGAAATAGCATGCCGCTGCAAGATGCTGTGGTAGCCATACTGGTTCAGTATGCCTTCAATTTTGAATAAATCCCCAACAGTGTCATCAGCAAAGCACCCCCACACCATCACACCTCCTCCTCCATGCTTCACGGTGGAAACCAGGCATGTAGAGTCCATCCGTTCACCTTTTCTGCGTCGCACAAAGACACGGTGGTTGGAACCAAAGATCTTAAATTTGGACTCATCAGAGCAAAGCACAGATTTCCACTGGTCTAATGTCCATTTCGTCTGTTCTTTAGCCCAAACAAGTCTATTCTGCTTGTTGCCTGTCCTTAGCAGTGGTTTCCTAGCAGCTATTTTACCATGAAGGCCTGCTGCACAAAGTCTCCTCTTAATAGTTGTGGAAACGATGTGTCTGCTGCTAGAACTGTGTGTGGCACTGACCTGGTCTCTAATCTGAGCTGCTGTTAACCTGCGATTTCTGAGGCTGGTGACTCGGATAAACTTATCCTCAGAAGCAGAGGTGACTCTTGGTCTTCCTTTCCTGGGGCGGTCCTCATGTGAGCCAGTTTCTTTGTAGCACTTGATGGTTTTTGCAACTGCACTTGGAGACACTTTCAAAGTTTTCCCAATTTTTCGCACTGACTGACCTTCATTTCTTAAAGTAATGATGGCAACTCGTTTTTCTTTACTTAGCTGCTTTTTTCTTGCCATAATACAAATTCTAACAGTCTATTCAGTAGGATTATCAGCTGTGTATCCACCAGACTTCTGCACAACACAACTGATGGTCCCAACCACAATCATAAGGCAAGAAATCCCACTTATTAAACCTGACAGGGCACACCTGTGAAGTGAAAACCATTGTTGGAAGACCATTTCCAGTGATAACCTCTTGAAGCTCATCAAGAGAATGCCAAGAGTGTGTAAAGCAGTCATCAAAGCAAAAGGTTGCTACTTTGAAGAACCTGGAATATAAGACATATTTTCAGTTGTTTCACACTTTTTGTTAAGTATATAATTCCACATGTGTTAATTCATAGTTTTGATGCCTTCAGTGTGAATGGACAATTTTCATAGTCATGAAAATACAGAAAAATCTTTAAATGAGAAGGTGTTTCCAAACTTTTGGTCTGTACTGTATATATATGTGCTTAATAAATATATATATATATAAACACAAGTCTATATCTATGTGCTCATATATACAGTGGGGAAAATAAGTATTTGATACATTGCTGATTTTGCAAGTTTTCCCACCTACAAAGAATGAAGAGGTCTGTAATTTTTATCGCGGGTACTCTTCAACTGTGAGAGACAGAATATAAAAAGTAATCTAGAAAATCAGACTGTATGATTTTTACATTTTTACATAATTAATTTGTATATTATTGCTTGAAATAAGTATTTGATATAATAGAAAAACTGAACTATGTGTATGTAGCATCCACAGTTATAAATCCCGGCAGCACAGACAAAAGTTAATAAGTGTAAAGATTGGCAATTGCCCAATGAATGAGCAAAATGCTGCTCATTCATCGGGTGATTGGATTGTTTATGGCAGAACAAAAATCATTATTCTCAGCAGCACATCACTAGTAATTGTTCATCACTGTTCATCATGCGCTCATCATTGTTAGTCAGCCTGTCTAAAGACGCCAAAATCAAGCACAGAACGACTTGACAATTGCATTCGCTTAACGGCCTGAACTCTGTGCATGTAAATGCAACTGAAATGTTTCTGTGTGATGGTACAATATATGAGCGTTTGGTGCCCCACTTTAAACTTTTGCCCAGGGCCCCACTTTGGCTAAAACCGGCCCTGGATGTGGGGGGAACAGGATTGGAAGATATGTCACCTGCAGTGAGGAGAAGCAGAGAGAGGTAGAGCAGGTGGGAGAAGGAGAGTGACTGTTTTTTCATGTTTTAGTAGGATAGATCTGAGGTTGAAGAGCAGTATGGCAGATGAGGACAGGTGTGGAGATAAGAGGGAAGGAGAGATAATTATTTGGTTAGAGGGTGCTGAGGTTTGGGGATAGCGAAGGAGACTGAGGATTAGTGGAGCCAAAACTGTGAGCATATGTAAGCATGTTGAAGGAGTAGGAGTAGGTTAAAAGAAAAGCTAGGTACATGTAATAAGCAGTGCTTACTGTTCCCTTCTGGTTTATTCCTGGTATACAGTGGGTACGGAAAGTATTCAGACCCCTTTAAATTTTTCACTCTTTGTTTCATTGCAGCCATTTGGTAAATTCTAAATAGTTCATATTTTACTCATTAGAGTATACTCTGCACCCCATCTTGACTGAAAAAAAAACAGAAATATAGAAATTTTTGCAAATTTATTAAAAAGAAAAATTTAAATATCACATGGTCATAAGTATTCAGACCCTTTGCTCAGACACTCATATTAAAGTCACATGCTGTCCATTTCCTTGTAATCCTCCTTGAGATGGTTCTACTCCTTCATTGGAGTCCAACTGTGTTTAATTAACTGATAAGACTTGATTTGTAAAGGCACACCCCTGTCTATATAAGACCTAACAGCTCACAGTGCTTGTCAGACCAAATGAGAATCAAAGGAACTGCCCAAGGAGCTCAGAGACAAAATTGTGGCAAGGCACAGATCTGGCCAAGGTTACAAAAGAATTTCTGTATTACTCAATGTTCCTAAGGGCACAGTGGCCTCCATAATCCTTAAATGGAAGAAGTTTGGGACCACCAGAAGTCTTCCTAGACCTGGCCATCCAGCCAAACTGAGCAATCATGGGAGAAGAGACTTGGTGAGAGAGGTAAAGAAGAACCCCAAGATCACTGTGGCTGAGCTCCAGAGATGCAGTAGGGAGATGGGAGAAAGTTCCATAAAGTCAACTATCACTGCAGTCCTCCACCAGTCAAGGACTCCCAGACTATGAGAAATAAGATTCTCTGGTTTGATGAGATGAAGATAGAACTTTTTGGTGATAATTCTAAGCAGTATTTGTGGAGAAAACCAGGCACTGCTCATTACCTGCCCAATACAATCCCAACAGTGAAACATGGTGGTGGCAGCATTGCTATGGGGGTGTTTTTCAGCTGCAGGGACAGGATGACTGGTTGCAATTGAAGGAAACATGAATGTGGCCAAGTACAGAGATATCCTGGATGAAAACCTCTTCCAGAGTGCTCTTGACCTCAGACTTGGCCAAAGGTTCACCTTCCAACAAGACAATGACCCTAAGCACACAGCTAAGATAACAAAGGAGGGGTTTGAGAACCACTCTGTGACCATTCTTGACTAGCCCAGTCAGAGCCCTAACCTAAACCCAATTGAGCGTCTCTGGAAAGACCTGAAAATGGCTGTCCACCAACGTTCAGCATCCAACCTGACGGAACTTGAGAGGATCTGCAAGGAAGAATGGCAGAGGATCCCCAAATCCAGGAGTGAAAAACTTGTTGCACCATTCCGAAGAAGACTCATGGCTGTACTAATTCAAAAGGGGGCTTCTACTCAGTACTGAGCAAAGATTCTGAATACTTATGACCATGTGATATTTCAGATTTTCTTTTTTAATAAACTTGCAAAAATGTCTACATTTCTGTTTTTTTCAGTCAAGATGGTGTGCAGAGTGTACTTTAATGAGTAAAATATGAACTATTTAGAATTTACCAAATGGCTGCAATGAAACAAAGAGTGAAAAATGTAAAGGGGTCTGAATACTTTCCGTACCCACTGTATTACTGCAGCACACTTACAGAGCAACACAGAATTCGTCACCAGACCTGTATCTACACATGTAAACCTACATAAGAGATATCACTAAAGAGAAGTGTGTTGTACCCCTAAGAAGATATCAAAACCAAAAAGAAGGGAATCCTAGTCAAATACCGCTCAATATATATAATGTTAATAAATATGGAGGAGACGGAGACCCAAACGAAAACAAAGGTTTGTTAAATATATAAACCATTTTATTGTACATCAATTATAAATATAATACCAATAATACAACAATACAAGGTAAGGGGGAGAAGTACAATTAAAAAACAGGGAGGATGGAAACAATCCCTGAATATAAGGATAGAACCAGATAATGAGGAGCTCCTGTGAGATGAAAAATGCTCTAGAGTTCTAGGGGCAATTAAGGTGGGCTAGTAATTACTGCAAACTGCGAGACTAAGAAATATGATGAATAGTCTATAAAAAAACAGGAAAAAATATGAATATACCTGCAAAAGAAGTATACTAACAAGTAGAATATGCAAGCATATAATCCGGTATAATTAAATAAATTAAATACTAAAACCTCACAGCTAACTGACAATTATATAAGGTATAAATATCAGAGAGTTTAGCTGATCAATTGTGAGTGGCCGTAGTTTTAATAAGAACCCGGAAAAAAGGCTCGATGTTTATAATACGTTTTAACAGTACGCAAAATATAGGTGAAGCAACCCTGATGTTCTACAGCACTAGTGTCTTATAAGTGTCGTGCATTGCAGTCAGTTAAATAAATACATAGTAGAGAGCAGGAAGGCAAAACTTTAAACTTTGCCTGTATAATACCCCTGCAATATCTATATAATAATCAGAAGTTGGTCAAAAGACGAGATGGCCGCAGTAGATGCTAATCCCCAATATGGGGTGCAGGTGAAAATAATGAAGCCAATTAACCCTGGTAGATATAATCATAACAAGAGCATAAAGACATAAACATATGATGGTATCAGGAGAGCCCGAAGATAATCAGTCATAAAGTATGTGCACCAGTACCATGTCTCACGAGAAGCACAGGAGCATCCAGATGGTGTGTGTGAGCCTCGACATGCATTTCACCAACTGCGGCCTCGTCAGGCTCTCCGGACACCGTCATATGTTTATGTCCTTATGCTTTTGTTATGATTATATCTAGCAGTGTTGCTAGATATAATGCTATGATTTAACAAAAAAAAAAACCTGGCCTCCTCCACCCCTTAATAGCCAGCCATCACACACCTTATTTCCCCCGTCGCCCAGTACAGCTCAATGAGTTGTTATGGAGGAGGGGGAAAAGTGTAACTATAGTCACAGGTAAATGTAATTATTTTACATAGCAAAGCAATACAGCTTTAAATGCTATGATTTAAAAAAAAAAATCTGGCCTTCTTCCACCCCTTAATAGCCAGCCATCACACACCTTATTTCTCCGTCGCCCAGGACAGCTCAATGAGTTGATATAGAGGAGGGGGAAAAGTGTAACTATAGTCACCAGTAGTCACCGGTAAATATAATTATTTCACACAGCAAAGCAATATAGCTTTAAATGCTATGATTTAAAAAAAAAAAAAACTGGCCTCCTTCCACCCCTTAATAGCCAGCCATCACACACCTTATTTCCCCGTCGCCCAGGACAGCTCAATGAGTTGTTATAGAGGAGGGGGAAAAGTGTAACTATAGTCACCGGTAGCCACCGGTAAATATAATTATTTCACACAGCAAAGCAATATAGCTTTAAATGCTATGATTTAAAAAAAAAAAAAAAAACTGGCCTCCTTCCACCCCTTAATAGCCAGCCATCTCACACCTTATTTCCCCGTCGCCCAGGACAGCTCAATGAGTTGTTATGGAGGAAGGGGAAAAGTGTAATTATAGTCACCGGTAGTCACCGGTAAATATAATTATTTTACATAGCAAAGCAATATAGCTTTAAATGCAATGATTAAAAAAAAAAAAAAACTGGCCTCCTTCCACCCCTTAATAGCCAGCCATCTCACACCTTATTTCCCCGTCGCCCTGGACAGCTCAATGAGTTGTTATGGAGGAGGGGGAAAAGTGTAACTATAGTCACCGGTAGTCACCGGTAAATATAATTATTTTACATAGCAAAGCAATATAGCTTTCAATGCTATGATTTAAAAAAACAAACCAAAAAAAAAAAACTGGCCTCCTTCCACCCCTTAATAGCCAGCCATCTCACACCTTATTTCCCCGTCGCCCAGGACAGCTCAATGAGTTGTTATGGAGGAGGGGGAAAAGTGTAACTATAGTCACCGGTAGTCACCGGTAAATATAATTATTTTACATAGCAAAGCAATATAGCTTTAAATGCTATGATTTATAAAAAAAAAAAAACTGGCCTCCTTCCACCCCTTAATAGCCAGCCATCTCACACCTTATTTCCCCGTCGCCCAGGACAGCTCAATGAGTTGTTATGGAGGAAGGGGAAAATTGTAATTATAGTCACCGGTAGTCACCGGTAAATATAACTAGAATATTTTTTCTCTTATGTACTATATACATAGCGTAACACTATACATATAGTATCATAAGGCTCTTATTGTCAGGGGCATGTAGTGTGCATGGTATTCCCAGGCACACCATAATGCCACACATAACCCTACTGGGCACTTACCTCCCTTGCCTCATCCATCTTTATGGCCATCCTTTTGAACAGGAATATCTTCTGTGTTCTTCTGGGGTCCTGATCCTGGCTTGAGTCCTGACACGCTTATTTCTTGCTTGTCCAGGTCCTGCTTGCCCTTCCGGATCTTCTTATTTTGATGTTCTTCTTGGGGTTTAGGAAGACAGCTTGCTCTGATGATATTAAAGAGCCGGTGGATGGTTTGGGGTTTTCCAGCTGATGTTGGTAAATGAAAACCCCGTGAACAAGGCCTGGTGGTCTGCTGAGAGGGCTGAGTTGTTAGCCTCTGCTGCTTCCAGAATTTGAAGATTGAATGGTCTGGAGCCGCGCTGGATGTTACTTGGCTATAAGAGAAAAAGAAAACACAAGAAGGTGATTACATAAGAACAGTATATAGTAAAGTTCAGGAAAGCTAGAGGCTCTCTACATATGTCAACCAATGATCGGCAGATTTTGTCACTATCTGCTGATCATTTAACATGTATGGGGGCTTACAATCTCACCACTGACAAATCAGCGACCTTCACTGTTATTAGTAATCTGACGAATTTGGAAAAAGTGATTAAAGCTATGTGAAACTATTCATAAATGAGTCTGTATAAAACATCTCCTCTAATACTTACTGGCACAGGAACATGTGGGGGACACATTCTAAGGGCTTCCACCGAGTCCCAGTCAATACGCTGGAAAAACCTATGGGCTCTGATGTTACCATGGACTCCGAGGCGCCTGGCAGGATCTTCCCGGAGGAGCTGCAAAAGAAGAAAAAAAAATGTTTATATTTATATAACAGCTTCATAAATAAAATTTAACTAAAATAAATAAATATTATATATATTTATGAAAAAAAAAAGCCTAATATTAGTGTTTTTTTTCTGACATCTTCAATAATACATGATAGGTAATATATACCATCACGTCACCCCTACAAGTGTTTACGTGTTATATTGAACACGTAAACACTTGACCTAACATGAGATTCCACTCCCACCAATGGAGCTGAATATAATAGTAAATTACCGCTAACATCACAATAAATCACACAATAATATAAAAGTAATACAACTTATATCATGTACTGACCTTTTTAATGATGTTCTTCGCCTCCTTGCTGGAAGCGTTGAATAGTCCTCGATGGTATTTGGACCAGCTGGTAATCATGATGTTCAAAATGATGCCAAATGCATACCAGTCTACCCCAGCATTGTACTCCTCCGCAGCCAGCATCTCAGGAGCCATGAAGCCTGGTGTCCCAGCGTATTCGGTGGCTGTCCGGTCTCCATAGATGTTCTCAAGTGCCAGACCGAAGTCGGCAATCTTTATATGGCCCGTCGCAGCCACCAAGATGTTAGAAGGCTTGAGATCTCTGTGAAGAAGACAAATGGATTCTTATCAGTGTCCGCTGTATAATTCTCAGTATTGCTGTGTATAGTTATAGGCATCACTGGTGGTGGAGGATTAGATGTATTTCTAGTTACCGGTGGATGATGCCCTTAGAATGCAGGTGTTGAATTCCACACACAAGTTCTGCGGCGTAGAATCTGGCCGAAAGAAAAGAGGAGAAAATAGTTTTTAGTGAATCAGAAACTCAGAAATATATATTGCCCAAAAGACTAGACAGGCAGGACTTATCAGGATTTTATATTTCTGGTTATTATATACAAGTATTTATATTATTATAATGGTCTAGAAGGGCAGTCGCACATATCGTATTGATTATAAGGCACCTGGACCTGCTCATCCTAAGTATAGGACATCAATGTTAAAGTAGTGGATAACCTCTTTAAGTTCCTTCTTGCCTATAGGGATACACAATTGCTACTATTACAATGTATATTCATATGGTGTTAAAGGATTATCCAGGATCAGAAAAACATGGTGTCTTTCTTTAAAAAATAACGCCACATGACTAATGTGAATGAGGATGAACTGCGATGCCTCACACAACCTGTGGACAGGTGCGGTGCTATTTTTGGAAATAAAAATTAGAGCTGTATTTTTCTAAGTGTTTCCCTAATAACATCCCTGTGAATGGGAGATATGAATTTACGTGAACGTTAGGGCTAACAATCGAATCAATCTAGTCAGTCTCATTTAGAAAATACATAGCTGTATGGCTTAGACTGTGAATACTGTACCGTGCACTGGGGATGTCAAGACACCCCTTCCTCATCAGGAGATGGTGGAATTCGCCACAGGTGACATACTCCATCCCAAGAAGCACAAGCTCCTGTCAGACAAGACGTAGAAATCAGTCGTATGATAAAGTCATTGTAGCAGTCATACATTTACTAACACTCAATAATCAGTGATTTCTTCTGCGATTTCTTCTGTGATTAATCTCTGTTCCACTTACTCGTGGAGATATAGTTGCATAATAATAGCAGTAATGATACTTTCTTCTTTTACTATGTGTTTATTAGTTATTCTAAGTATATACATATAGAAGATATATCTACATATGTAGAATGTGATGTGCTAAATGTACAGCATTACTTTTCACTGTAATGTTGCCTTCTGCATTTCTCACCATTATGAAGTACTCATTAAGAATGACATCCATAGGGGTGGACAAATGACTTCAGATATTGGGAGCCAGTTGAACCACTCCAAGACTTTCCATAGACTTCAATAGAGAAACCCCAAAAGTTAACCGTCAGCATCATATTTCTAGGCACATTGCCTGGTTCCCAGGGTTTGTCCAGTGTTCCCACAGTAGGTGACAGCTACACATACAAGGAGCAGGACATGAAAATGTTTCCAATGCTGAAATGTTAACAAACACCAGATATAAACGTGGACATATCCTGTGCATATAGATGAGTGCACTTTATTCTTTATCCAATATTAATGAACAGGTCACAATTTTACCTTGGTCTGAAAGGCGAATGTGCCATGAAGAAGGAAGGGGCTGCCAGATGCAAGTTGTAACACACGCCGCTCCACCAACGCGCGCTCCTCTCCTTCAGCTAGCAGGTTCCTCTTTGTGATGACTTTTACAGCAAATTGCTGGCGGGTATATCTATCTTCCGCCAGCACCACCTAGAAAAAAATGGTCATTAGTTGATGATCTTCATTAAAGGTGTTGTCTGGCCTTGGGGTACAAGTCTGCAGACACTTTATGTGAGTGTAGACTCATGAGGATTCTCCAGTGATGGGAGCAGATGGTCATTTATCCGGCCTCACTCAATTCCCTTGTATTGAGCGAGCCTGTGTAAGGGGGTGTTGACTGGACCGTCGCATTCATACCCCTGAAGACACCAATCGTGTTGTATTGTAGTGCAGTTTTCAGTATATATGGTGTAATTACATAGTTACAGTATGTCATATTATGTGAATTGTAATATAGAGTGTGATATGGTCATATGTATAATGTATAGTGTACAGCATAGGATTGCGCAAGATAAGACATAGTTTAGGACTTAGGAGTTGACATAGGTAGGATGAGAATAGTGTAAGAAAGTGTTCATGTTTAGGACTAGCTCATAGTGGGAGGGAAAAGTGCCAGTTAAAGGAGACTGCTTCCTGTTTGTAGAGCGTTCGTGAGTGATATAAGATCAAATTCAAGGGCAGTTGGGGCTGATATCAAGAGTGAGTACATATTGTTCTGGGTGATATGAGGCCTTACAAAAATTCACTGCAGACATTCCTGCAATGTCCGGAGATCAGGGCTCGATTCAGGTGCTATGGCAAGCACCTCACCCCTTTACATACAGAGGAAGATGGACGTGCAATTGTGTATGGGAAATGTAACAGATCTCGGGTGTATTGTGGAACTCAACTGGGAAATCCTGGGGCTGACAGGATCAGTGAACGTAGGGATAGTCCAGTTAGAACGTAAATAAATGCTGAAAATGTTCTGTACTATGGAAATAAGAAATGGAGAATGTTGTGCCCGATACTGTGTATTACAATCTGATGCAATTGAACTGTCGAGTAAACTTCTGTGTGTTGAAACGAACTGAGTGTTCCCTAATCTATGTGCGGCAGCTCCTTAAGTTGAAGACCTGGAGACAGCTGGGGCCTGTGGCCTACAAGTGAGTGTAACGCACCCTACACGCAACAGCACATTTGAACTGGCACACAATTTTTCTGTAAAGTGCCAGGGCGACATGGACAGCTGCACATGTCTCGTCGGCACATGACCACATGTATGCAAATTGCATACCTGCAGTTATGCTCCTGCCCATTCCTGGCACCGGCACTGGAGAACCTCAACAGCACACACACTGCACACTGTGAGGACTCACAAGTCTGTAGTCACATAGTTACTGCAGACTTGTACCCTAAGGCCGAACAACTCATTGAAATAAGTGTGGAGGGGAGCAGGAAAGTGACACCATTGCTATTTCTTTAATAATTATTTTATATTTCTACAGTTTCTTACTAGCTTACATACAGGAGATCTAATAGCTATAAACATGGGCACTAGGAAATAACCCCACTAGAATTACCCATTAAAGCTAGGAGGTTAAAGGATTACTTCAGTCTTAGCCATGCATGATTGAGACAGGAATAACTACAACTCCAGAGCTGGTTGGCATTATTCCTGTGTCAGCCATGAAAAGCTGAGATGAGAATCAATATAAACAGACTGTGTTGGGGTGCAGAGCTCAGCTGTACATAGATGCTGGCATCAAAGACCATGCTGCAAATGTATGCCTATCTATACTAGGGTTATTTTGTGCAGCATATATACTTTATCACATTTGGCGTCTATTACACTTTATATGTGTGTAGGAATTATTTCCACCCAACATACCTTTTTCTAATAGCCTATTATGTATACATTACTTAATATTGCTGCATATTCTTTTGTTATGCACCATGGGGTTTGCCTGTGTTTTTAGCCTTATCTGATTTTCTCTTTTTTCATCAGATTTTATCATGTGTCTAAATTGTACTAATAAAATATATACCTTTTATGCTACCTTGGCTATTGCTCATAGTTTTTTGTATAGGTTATTTCAAGATCGATAAAGATTTAAGCAAAACAAAAGATCATTTTACCCTATGAAAGACCACTTTGCTTGTTTGTCGGGCGAACGTCAGCCTGTTTCCACTGGTTTCCGATAACTGCGCAGTGTGAATGCACCTTAATCTGCAGCACAGACCTGAGACTACATTTGCAGACACTTTGTCCTGATCCTAAACTCCTTTTCACTCCACAGCACCTCTGGTGTCAGGTTTTATGTTGCAGTGATGCCAGGAGTTAGGCTATGTGCCCACGATGCAGAAATGAAGCAGAAAATTTCTGCAGCATTTCTGCATCTCCCTGGCAGAAAAAACGCATGCAGATTGTACATGCAGATTGTGCATGCTTTTTTCCTGCAGAATACATGCGGATCCACATGCGGATTCACATGCGTTTCCGCATGCAGATAGACAAGCGCTTTCCAGGCGATAGCATCACTTGGAAAGTGCTTGACAACTAGGTCACACTGTATAAATCCATGCAAACAGCATGGATTTATACAGTGTGAAACGTAAAAATAAAATAAAATAAAGCTATACTCACCCCCGATGCCCCGGCGTGGCTGCAGCGCTCCTTCCTGTCTAGTTCCCGGCTGCCGGCATATCGTGAGACAGAGCGGTGAAGGGCCTGCGGTCACATGACTGTGACGTCACCGAAGGTCCTTCAGCGATGCCGGCATGCAGAGAAGCCTTCGGAAAGGTGAGTATTAACTTTATTTATTATTTTATTCTTTTTTTTACAGGAACAATGGTACCCAGGTCTGGATGAGAGTCTTCTCTCCTCCTGAACTGGGTACCATCCGTACATAGAGACGCATAGAATTCACTTGTAGAAATTCACAGACGCGCATTCTATGCGTCTCAATGCAAGTCAATAGCGGGGCTTCCGCTGCGCTTCCGCAAAATTAAATGACATGCTGCAGATTTTTGTACGCAGCATAAACGCTGCGGAAAAATCCGCAGCATGTGCATAGAACATGCGGAATCCCCTTGGGGACCATGGGGTGCGGATTACCTAGTGTTTCACAAGCGTTTCCGCTGCGGAAATTCCGCATCATAAACGCTTGAAAAACGCTACGTGGGCACCCAGCCTTATAAGAATTGCAGAAAACACGAGAGGTGAATATATTGTGAAGAGTATGCTTTGGGATATTTGCTGGCTTCTCTGGTAATCAAGGAGCTCTCTCCTTTTCCCAGGAATGTCCTAAAAAATCAGAGAGTTGTCTGTAATAGTATTAGGAGGCTTGTCCTCAATTCCATTTTTGTCCTAACTTCAGGGAGTAGTATGATTAAAAAAATAAAACGATACTACCCTGATAAATCCTTTGCTATTCCAGAGCCTGGCACAGTAGTCCAAACCTGCACTTGTTTACCTTGCTGCAGACAATCACTGGTCTCATTGAGGATGTCTCTATTTATTGGACAAAACCATTGAGACGAGTCATTGGTTAGCAATCAGGAGAATGTATGAGACGTCACCACTGCTGACACGGAATTTTTTGAATTATTACTTTTTAACTGTGGACAATATCTTTAATAAATGTCATTCTCAGTACACACACATATATTTACTCATACTTATGTAGCTACGTACATGCAGATGTACAATGTAGTGCCTTGAAAAAGTATTCACATCCTGTGAACTTTTCCACATTTTTTCAAGTTACATGCAAAAACTTAAATGTATTTTATTGGAATTTTATGTGATATACCAACACAGAGTACAAGTATTTGTGAAGTGTAAAGGAAATGATACATGTTTTTCTGAATATTTTAAAAATGTAAATCTGAAAATTGTGACGTGCATTTGTATTCAGCCCCTCTGAGTCAACACTTTGTAGGACCACCTTTTGCTGCAATTACTGCTGCAAGGTATTTTTCTACCAGCTTTGCACTATAGGTTGAAATTTTTGCCCACTCTTCTTTGCAAACTAGCTGTGAGATTGGATAGAGAGCGTTTGTGAACAACAATTTTTAAGCCTTGCCACAAATTCTCAATGAGATTTATGTCTGGACTTTAACTGGGCTATATAAACACACGAGTATGTTTTTATTTAAACCATCTTATTGTAGCTCTGGAAGTATGTTTAGAGTCGTTGTCCTGCGGGAAGGTGAACCTTCATCTCTGTTTCAAGTTTTTCCAGCCTCTAACAGGTTTTTCCTACAAGATTGTCTTGTATTTAGCTCCATCCATCTTCTAATCAACTCTGACGAGCGTCCCTGTTAAAGAAAAGCATCCCCACAGCATGATGATTCCACCACCATGTTTGACGGTGGGGATGGTGTTTTCAGGGTGATCTGCAGTGTTAGTTTTCCTCCACACTTAGTGTTTTTCATTTAGCAAAAAATTTAAATTATTGGTCTCATCTGACCAGAGCACATTCTTCCACATTCTATGTGGGTGACACAGCTAGCATGGATAAAGGTGGATGAAAGTGCTCTGGTCACATATTTGCATGTAGAGTTTCTACGGCAGCTGTCACTTCTGCATGATGTTGTCTATACAGGTGTCTGGCCCACACTTGCACAGCCAACAGGATCGTGCACCTGTATTGAAAAATAGATGTTGTTATCTGCTGGCCATCCAAGATTCCAAGGTGCAGGCATGTGGGGAAAACAGCAGCACCTGCAACTTCCTAGTGCAGAAGTTAGAGGCACCAGAAAAATACTTTAACCCACTGTAGACTATCAGAAAACACTATTACACATATATAGGTAGCAACACATTTGGAAACCGCCCTGCATCTGCCTTTGTCAGAAACACCTGAATTTGGGGATCTAAGATGGTTATTAACAGTGTTATTCTCTACTTCATTCATGATCTTATATTGTATAGCAAACAATATACGATCTGGGCTCGTAATGTTATAGGTTCTTACCTTTCCAAAACTCCCCCGGCCAAGCACTTGATGAAAATCTAGTCTCTTGATGTTGTCAGAGATTGTGCTGCCGGGGAGAGATGGCCGCACACCACTGTCTCCTAAAATGGCAAACAGAAATAAGACGAGAAATTAGAAAAAGAATTTACTGTCCATGTATAAAGTGTTGGTTATTTTGTAACCTTAGCAGAGAATTCAGTTTTGGTCAGCATTGGAGTATTCATCTTTGTAAACATATTGCTTTATGCTGTTAATTGAAAAACAGACTATAATTTACTATTCAGTTTAGCACAAAGGGTTAATTATGTTATTACAAAATGGAGAATCAGTATCATTTATGTGCGGAATAATACTGGTAGCACAGTGATTGTCCTATATTAAGTGTACTGCCTTAGAAAACAATTACAGCTCAACGCTAATATTGTCCTGCAACAGTGTTAAAGGGCCCCTTCCCCTGGGACTGAGAAGTGGGTATACGTTTCGCATGTATAGGCACTCTACCTGAAGCCCTCCATTAGCTCCCCGATGCCTCCTCTGCTGGGATAGGCGTTCCTTTCCTCCTGCTTCCAAGATGACGGTCATAGCAGCATGGAGTACACTGGTAAATCTAAACCTCACCTCTCCTGCCTTTCCTTTCCCATCCCACAGCACAGAAAAGACAGGGAAGATGTGGTTTAGACTTACCAAACTGGTGGCCATCTTGGAGGTAGTAGGAACAGAACACAGATCTAAGCAATGGAGGTAGCGGGAGGCAAAAGAAGGGCGTCAGGAAGGATGACTGTATATTTACAAAGTGTAGTAACTTTTCAGTCTCAGGGTATAAGGTTGCTTTAATATACATTTTTTCCTATACTCAGTCACTAAGTTGCAAAGAGGGGAATTTATTAAATATACATAAAAAAACAAATACATTTTAATCAGATTGATTCTTCCTTGTTCCTCCATATTTTTGCCATTCTGCTAAAACGACTCAACACCGGTATGACATTCACTTCTATATAGTCCACCATCTTATGTGATATATTTAATGCCAAATATTTCAAACTGTTGCCCTCTTGGATAATAAGTATATCACCATCTGTAATTTGGAAATTCTTGTCCAATAATGATATCTGACTTATTCCAATTAATCTTCAATCCAGAAAAAATACCAAATCCATTCACCAATGTAATATCTGTCCTTAGATCTTCCTTTACATTTATTAAAATAATAACAAATCACCTGTGTACATCGCTAATATTTCCTCCTGAGTCCAAAACTGAGAACCCCTTATTCCTTTACAACCTTAGGCTGTGTGCCCACAATGCGTTTTTAATGCGTTTCCGCAGCGTTTTTATAGCTGCTGAAACGCATTAAAAACGCATGGTAGAAGGGCAGCAATGTTCCCCAATGATAATCCGCATGTGCTGTGCACATGCTGCGAAAATTTCCGCTGCGGAAAAAAACGCAGCGCTACCAATTATTTTGCAGAAGTGCTGCGTCTTCGCCGCCATTGACTTGCTTTAGATCACATGGATTACGCATCACTGTATATGTAGATGCGTAATCCACGCGTTCCAATGTGCAGATGGTACCCGGGTGTAGATGAGAGGAGAGTCTCCTCCACACCCAGGTACCATTAAAAAATCTGTAAAAAAAGAATAAAATAAAAAATAACTGTCTACTTACCTTCTGTCGGCCCGCGCTGCGCTCCTAGTTGCTTCCCGGCACTTTGCAATGAATTGAAGGACCTGCGCTGACGTCAGAGTCATGTGACGGGTCACGCGATGCTGACGTCGGCAGGTCTTTCAATTCACTGTTGCCGGCAAGGGAGAACGGAGTGTAAAGCAGGACACCGGGGGCCATCGGAGGGTAAGTATACATTTATTTTTTTATTTTTACCACTCTCTCGGGTCACACTATATAAATCCATGCAATTTGCATGAATTTATATAGTGTGACCTAGTTGTCACAAGCACTTTCCAAGTGATGCTAATCGCTTGGAAAGCGCTTGTCAATCCGCATGCGGAAATGTCAGTGAATAAAGCTCCATTTCCGCATGTCCCTGGCAGGAAAACGCATGTACAATCCGCATGTACAATCCGCATGTACAATCCGCATGTACAATCCACATGTACAATCCGCATGCGTTTTTTTCTGCCAGGGAGATGCAGAAACGCTCAGGAAAAAATCCTGAGCATTTCTGCATCGTGGGCACATAGCCTTATATATGGTCAATAAGTAGGGCAAAGAGCAGCTTGGATTAGGAAATCCATGTCTTGTGCCCATAAAAAGGACAAAAAGCTGGGACATAACCCCATGCACCTACTACTTTAGGAGGGCACCATCTAATAACTGGGATCTACCTGCCACATGTCATACAACATCATACGAATTTCAAAAAGAAAAGAAGACATGCACCTAAGCGGTGATCACCTGAAGAAATAATCACGGAATATTTGAATATAAATTACATCAATTTATTACAGTATCTCCTGACACATATATAAGAATACGCACAAAAAAAATTATTTTAAAACACCATTAAAAATAGTGGAGGAATCCACTGCTTGAGGAACCCACTACTTTAGAGACCTTCCCATATTATAATGACAGAAAATACAATAAAGTGCAGTCAAATAGATGAACTCTAACAGGCTGTATAGAATATCTATGATGGTCAATATTGCACAAGCCCAAAGTATTCTATATAAATAGAGAATACACAAAAAACAATATGTATATAAAGTGCAACAACAGGTATCTGTGTGAAAATCAATATGGTGTCCCTGTATACAGGGTAATAGGTCTATAGAACAGTATAATTGTAAACTGGCGATTGCCAATAGACCCTTTCACCTCACACTGGAGATGACTACTCCATAACCACTCCATCACATACACTCAATTGTGGCCACCCGTGCTGCCCCAGCAAAAAATAATAGTAGAGCCAATTAAACAATATGATCATAGAAAGCAAATACTCAATCAAATCAGCCTGTAAATGGGAAGGTGCAAATGGGACCTCAGTGCCCAGTGCGTGTCGCCACACACGGTGGCTTCATCAGGGGCATTTAAAGTACATATCCTCGTGTCCCGGTATATATGTAGCCTAGAATCAAAATAATTACCGAGAAAATGTTTAATTTACCTGGAGAGTGCAGTTTATGAAGTCCGAATAAACCCACCTTGGACATTTTTAAAGAAACTGACTCCTGTAACTATCTTAAAAGTGGCTGAGTGAGTACCAACCCACTTACAATTAGTGGAGAATGTGGGCAAGATTCCAGGAAAACGTGTACCTGCCACAGAGATCGATGGATGTCCTGGGTAAAGGCCGCCAGCCAGCCAGAGATGTCCGGCACCATGAAAGAGCCACTCAAACACCTGCTGCAAAGCCAACAACAGCAGCACCGGCAGCACTTGCAGAGCCAGCAGAGCCTGCAACAGCAGCACCGGGAGCAGCAACAGATGCAGCAAGAGACTAATAAACTTCTGATGCAGCAGATTCAGCAGCAACAACGGCAGATGGAACTTCTAGCGGGGAAAGTTCGCAGCAGAGAGGCCGTCCCTCCCTCAACTCCAGGTAATGATTCACACGTCAGGAAGACGGTAAGAAGAGCATTGCAAAAGATTACTCCGGGTGATAACGTCGAGGTCCTAACGTTCTTTGGGAGGGTGGCGGAGCGGGAGAGATTGCCTCCAGAGCAGTGGGCGGAGGTGCTGGTGCCATATTTAATGGGCCAGCCTCAGAAAGCCCATTATGACTTGTTTGGCCCTGCAGGACGCAAAGGAGTGCGCCAAATTAAAAACAGAAATTTTGGCGTGCTTGGGAGTGACTCTGACTGTTAGGGTGCAACGGGTGCACCACTGGGCCTATTGCAGTGACAAACCTCCCAGGTCCCAAATGTTCGACCTCCTACACTTGGTTCAAAGTGGTTGTAACCTCAATCTTCCTCCCCAGTACAGATGGTGGAAAAGGTCATCATGGACAGGTTCATCCACTCCCTTCCAAAGTCGGTGCAAGCCTGGGTTGCCCAGGGAGATCCCCGTAAAAGCTGCTGAGTGAGTATCAACCCCCTTAAAGGAGTTTATACAAAATTTCTCCATTGCCAAAAACCATATCAATAGGGAATCAGGATTGCTAAGTCTTAGAGTAACATGAATCCTGATAATCCTTGGGATTAATAAGCCTCTTCCCCAAAAAATTCTTCCAGAGGATTGGAAAAGATGTTGTATCACTAGACTTTGACGCACGTCTACATGATTTTCTATTACAGGTAAAGTCAATTACAGTATTAAAATCTCCTACAATCAAAATCGGATATTGCAAGTTTTCACTTTCTTCATAGTGAAGCTCAGATTTATATGGGAGAGGAATACAGGTGTTTGCAATTTCTAACCTTATGTTGTTAATTTTACATTTCAACAGTTTATATATATATATATATATATTTATATATATATATATATCTTACTTCTACCCTGTGTAATACATACTTATATTTACACCCCTTTGAACAAGGATAAAGACCCTCGTGAGTAGATATTATGTACAGCATGATATACATGTACTTGACAACCCACTTTTAGCTACTTTCTTGAATCACTATCTGAATGTGTCTTTTGAAGACATATCAGAGACATCAGATCTCTTCTCATCCAAGCAAAGAAATACCATTTCAACTTATCTTAAACCCTTCTAACATTAAATTAGATAACTTTCACCATATTAAAATAATAATTAAGTTAAAATATCCCTCCTCTTCTGATACCTCCCCCACTCCACCTTCCACTTCACCCCTTCAAACCATCTCCCACTCTTAGCTCCCCAACTACACGTTAGGCCGGGTCACACAAGTGTTGATTCTCTCATGTGAGAGAATTGGATCATTTATGCTAATGACACTAGGCTCAAGCTCTGACCAGAGTTTGAGCCGAGTGTCAGTCTACTGGGATCCGTTTCTCTTGTTTGAGACAATCATATTACAGGTGCGGAGAAGATGGAGAACTTCGTTTCTCCAACTTTTCCATCGTCTGTGTCTGCATAAATCAACTGCACTGGGATGAAATCCAAGTCTGGGCCAAGGTTTTACACGCACCCATAGACTTGTATGGGTGCATGTGATCCGATTTGCTGAGCCACTCTCAGCGTGCTGCAATTGTTTTCCCATGCCGAATCGTCATGAGCAAAAACATTTCAGATCTGCACTGCCCCATAGTATAATATTGGGCTGAGTGCTGTCTGATAAAACATCAGAGAGCACTCTACTATGTCATACAGCAGTGTGAACGAGTTCTTAGAGAACTCCTCAACCAGACATCCACCCACCCTCCAACTAACCTGCCTTAAATAAATGAATCTTCCATAATCAATTGTAAGGGAGAATATCTCTCTATTTACATCTCAAAAACCCTTAGATTAGCCACTGACACAGAATTTAAGAAAACAAATAGTAAGATATTGTATGGTAATTCAATAGTGTATTAAATAATGTTTAAGTGCATTTATAAAATGACCCTAAAAATTCTTTATTAGATGTAGATATTTGAGTCTTAAAAGAAGTAGTAATAAGATCTTATTAATACGTATTTTGTCTCAAACTCTGTTTGCAGTTATGAGGAAATGGAAGGTAAAAGAACAACCTGAATTAAATTAATTGATAAGCGAAAAAAGAGAAAGTGGTCTACGATAATAAAAATCAGACAACTGTTTATGAGCATATCTGGGAAGAATGGACAGGTGTAGAGCAATGCTAGTTATGGGGTGAAGGGTTTTCCTTGTATCCTCCCCTTCAGTTTGGGGGTGCAGGTGGGGTTTGTTTTGATTCAAGGGAGGAGGGATGATGGAATAATATGGAAGGGTTAATATTTGTTCCATTTTGTTTTTCTTAAACAGATGATTGAAGCGTATGGATATTTATTGTATATGAGAGAATATAAATAAATGTTATATGTGAAGTACTATAACTGCATTAAAATAAATGAGATTATTGCAACATATTACTATTTAATAAACTATTTGTAATCTTTAAGAAAAAAAAATAGCAAGGAGGGGAATTTTATATGCATTTGTTGGAAATGTGTTTTTTGAGTATAAATGGTGCAAGATAAAAGATCTTCACCCTAAGGTTTCTGCCCCCATAATCAGTGCAGGACAGCAAATGCTATGCAAAACCATGAATCTGCAACAACAGTAGTGGATTTTCTGTTTCCCATTTTGCTACAATGAATAATAATGGTACATACCCTCAAAATGGTACTTACCACACTAAAGAAATAGAGGCTACATACACATGCATCTCACTAAATTAGAATATTATCAAAAAGTTTATTTATTTCAGTTATTCAATACAAAAAGTGAAACTCACATATTATATAGAGTCATTACAAGCAGAGTGATCTATTTCAAGTATTTATTTCTGTTAATGTAGATGATTATGGCTAACAGCCAATGAAAACACAAGCGTCATTATCTCAGTAAATTAGAATATTTTAGAACAACAGCTTGAAAAATATTTTTAAAATCCGAATAGTTGGCCTACTGAAATGTATGTTCAGTAAATGCACTCAATACTTGGTCAGGGCTCCTTTTGCATCAATTACTGCATCAATGCGGCGTGGCATGGAGGCGATCAGCCTGTGGCACTGCTGAGGTGTTATGAAAGCCCAGGTTGCTTTGATAGCAGCCTTCAGCTCGTCTGCATTGTTGGGTCTGGTGTCTCTCATCTTCCTCTTGACAATACCCCATAGATTCTCTATAATAGATTCTCTATGGGGTTAAGGTCAGGCGAGTTTGCTGCCAATCAAGCACAGTGATACTGTTGGTTTTAAACCAGGTATTGGTACTTTTGGCAGTGTGGACAGGTGCCAAGTCCTGCTGGAGAATGAAATTTCCATCTCCAAAAAGCTTGTTAGCAGAGGGAAGCATGAAGTGCTCTAAAATTTCCTGGTAGACGGCTGCGCTGACTTTGGCCTGGAAAAAACACAATGGACCTACACCAGCAGATGACATGACTCCCCAAACCATCACTGATTGTGGAAACTTCACACTAGACCTCAAGCAGCTTGGATTGTGGCCTCTCCACTCTTCCTCCAGACTCTGGGACCTTGATTTCCAAATGAAAATTGGAACTCTGTGACCTTGTGGGGTGTGTCAATGACTGCCTTCTGGACATCTGTCAAGTCAGAAGTCTTCCCTATGATTGTGGAGCCTACTGAAACAGACTAAGGGACTTTTTAAATGCTTAGGAAGCCTTTGGAGGTGTTTTTTGTTAATTATTCTAATTTACTGAGACAATGACTTTTGTGTTTTCATTGGCTGTAAGCCATAGTCATCAACATTAACAGAAATAAACACTTGAAATAGAAAGGGTGCTTCTACTCAATACTGAGCCAAGGGTCTGAATTCTTATGACCATGTGATATTTCAGGGTTTTTTTTTAATAAATTTGCAAAAATTTCTACATTTCTGTTTTTTTTCAGTCAAGATGGGATGCAGAGTGTACGTTAATGAGAAAAAAAATGAAATTTTTAGAATTTACCAAATGGCTGCAATGAAACAAAGAGTGAAAAATTTAAAGGGGTCTGAATACTTTCTGTACCCACTGTATGCCCACATACTGTCCCTCTCCAAAATATTCCCCTGTACATTGCCCGATTGAATGAAGGACCCCCCACCACAATTGTGCCCCCTTTGACAATTGTCACCCTCATTATGTG
Organism: Phyllobates terribilis; assembly: GCF_046119375.1. NCBI lineage: Eukaryota > Metazoa > Chordata > Amphibia > Anura > Dendrobatidae > Phyllobates > Phyllobates terribilis. Next base: position 12,473,149 of record NW_027362796.1, read on the forward strand.
CCCTCACTGTAACATTAGTCCCTTCCTTCCTCATCCACAATGATATAATTAATTTAATCTTTGGCTCCTTGACTTACTATTGGCTGTGCCATCTCTTCTCCTCTGAGGTGTTTGGGTGCCGACAATAGTGTGATGACGTCAGCAGCGTGCCGAGCAGCAGCATGTCGAGGCTGGGACTGACGAGCGCTGTTTTACCCTAGTCCCGATGACAGTGTTCAAATATGTTTGCGTCTGAAACATTTGAATATAAGAAGAAGGGCGCTCCATATCCTGGACGGCTCCATGGGCTGCAGCAAAACTTTGGTGGGCTGCATGCGGTACATGAGCTGTTTGTTGTGCAGGTCTGTTCTAAAACAACACTACATTGTATAACACCTGCACCAGATTGTGCAGTTACCTCAGCCCCGAGCCTACCGGCAGTCACAGTCGGACTCCCTATAGAGAAGGTAGAGAGGATTTATTACCATCTCTGGCTTTTCAATTACTGTGATAGATGTTAGAAATGCATTGGGGAAATATTGGCTCATTTTGAAGCAAGACCTAGTCCTTTCCAAATGTACTACACCAGTCCCTTCCACCACCTATAGAAGGGCGATGAACCTGAGGGACTTGCTGGTACATAGTTACCATAAAGATCCGGGACCAGAGAAAGCCTTCAGCTCAAAAGGCCCCAGATGGGGCTTCTATCCATGCAAGAACTGTGCGGCCTGTGTAAATCTGGTGCGGTGTACATCCTTCCCATCAAGTGATGGTCATAAGGAGTTTCAAATCACACAGCATACATCTTGCAATACAGAAGGCGTAATCAACCACGCCTTGTGTCCATGTGGCCTCATCTATGTGGGTCTTACTTTTCGCCAACTGAGAGTGCGTGTGAGGGAGCACGTGCAAGATATTAAGAATGCATCAGAATCTCTTGCCGATACTGTATTGAAGCCTATCCCAAGGCATTTCAAGTTAAAACATGGGTGTGATGCTAGCCTCCTCCAAATTCGGGGTATTGACAGGATATTAATTGACTAGGGGGGGGGGATTGGAGAAAGACCGTTGGTGGATTATGAAAATTAATTGCATATGCCCCAAAGGCCTCAACGAGGTCCTCAGTTTTGTCCCTTTCTTGTAATGTGCTATTGTGTTTAGGTTTTACTTATGTTTTATGCTGTTTATAACTTCTCACTTTTTTATTTACATGCAGGGTATCCAGTATTTTTGTACACTCTACTGTGAGACAGATGCTGGACCACCACTCACTTGGAGGATCTTCTTCTCCCTTCCCTCCCTCCCTTTTTCTGTCCCCCTCGGGGACCGGGTGCCTGATCGTCCTTGCGGGCCAGCGCTCCACGCGTCTCCCTTTTTATGGATATGTACTCACCTTTCAGCAGCATCCCGCCCTGCTGCTCTCTCTTTTTCGGACCTGTCTATTTCCTGTGCGGTGTGCCACTAATTGATTCCATCCGCTATAAGCATTTTTTATAAAACATTTTACTCACTATTGTTATTCATCGGCTTTTACTCTTTGTTTATTGTTGCTTTAAATCTGTGATTTTGGATGCAAAAAAAGGGCACTTTAAGATGCACTTCCTGTGTCACACTGACACGTCAGTATTCCTATCACTTGTATATTTTTTATTTTATTTTTTCGATTCCTCTTGCCCATTGTGGCTTATAATTTTCTGATTTTTTTATTGTACATTTTCCATTATACTGATGTCAGTAGCTATGTTACTATATAACACATGTCTATGCTCACTCGTATGTGAAGGGCACACATACATTTGTATTGTGACATTAACTATCTCTTCATACTATTGTTATTTATTATATTTATTTTACCTGTGATTGGTCTCACTAGTAGTGATGGGCGAGCGTGGTTTGTTAACCCTTTCAGCGAGCATGCTCGGGTGCTCGCCCAGTATCTTCAGCGTGCTGAGGTGTTATGTTTGAGTTATTGTGTGTGCATGATTTGCGACTGACAGCTTTAATACATGTGAGGAAAGTCTAACAAACAGGCATTCCTCACATGTGTTAAAGCTGTCAAACAGTCGCAAATCATGCACACACAGTGACTCAAACATGATATTCAAGTACACTGAAGATGCTCGGAAAACACTCGAGCATGCTCATAAATCTCGAGTAACGAACGTGCTCGCTCATCACTACTCACTAGTGTAACACTTTCACGTAACATATGTGGTTTTTCACGTTGCTGTGATTCTGGTTGCCATTGGATGCATCCGACATCTGCACCACATGGGCTTGGTCACGAAATAATAATAAAAAATATTCACACAATTCGTGCACTCTCTGTTTATTATTGTTTCCATGTTTTCATTCACTTGTCACATCTTCATTTTTTCTTCCTTTTCCCTTTCCCTTCCCTCCCCTCTTTTTTACCACCATTAGTTTTGCACATTTATGCACAATTTATAACTTTGTTCTGTTGATACTCATGGTATTCCCATATTCTCTGTACCATATTGAGTACATATTATATTATATTGTCTCATGACTCTCTCTATATATACTCCTTTATATTTAATAATGATACTTTGGGTATTACTTGGTGGACATTATACTTTATACACATATGTTGTATATAATTCTCACAATATGATGTCTATTCCTGATTGTGTGTTTTCATATATTATTTTCCCTCTTTTATCTACATCTTTGTATCTTTGTGTATTTATATATATATATATATATATATATATATATATATATATATAGTGGTCCAAAAGTAGGTGGACAGAAAATAATAACATTTATTTTGATTTATATATAAAATTATATTTACTAACACAAGCATAACATTGACAATTACATTTTATTCTGAACAATAACACAAAAGCCCTTAAATGTTATCAATGCAGGGGCTCAAACTGTTTTCCATTACAATTTGCACAGCTTTGAAGTCGCCTCTTGCGCTTCAACAACCTTTTTTGCACAAGTCTCTTTGGGTATTAATTTCTTGAAGTGCATCTCTTATGTCATTTTTCAAGTCACTGACACTTTTTGGTTTTCGACTATAAACTTTGTCCTTGAGTACTCCCCAAAAGAAAAAATCCATTGGGGTCAAGTCTGGTGAACGTACCGGCCAATCAAGTGGGCCTCTTCGGCCAATCCATTTATTAGGAAATGTTTCATCAGGATACTCGCGGATTACTCTTGAATAATGTGGAGGGGCCCCAACTTGTTGAAAATAGACTTTTTTTTTCAAAGAGTCTGTGAGGTATGAAAAGTGGAATCTGATAGGTTGCTAAGGGCAACTGAGCCAGTTTTACTTTACACCATGTTTGATAAATCTCCCCCTTCATAACCTTATTACACTTTCTGTCCACCTACTTTCGGACCACCCTGTATATATATATATATATATATATATATATATATATAATATAACCGGGGATGCATCCCTCTGTCTGAAGCCTCGATAGACTGCGCATGCGCGACGCACAGTCTGGCTTCAGACAGAATCATGCATCCAGCCGTTACAGGTAAGAGGAGGTGTATGGCGCCGGAGATCGCGGTATGCGTAGACACTGAACGCATACCGCGTTCTCCGGCGCCATACTTGCATACTTACCTGACCGGGAGGAGCGTTGCCACGGCACCTCTCTTCTGGCCGGAGACCGGGGGCAGGAGTGAGGCGTCGGATCGGCGCGTGCACACAGCGCTATCCTTCGCCATTTTACTGAAGACACATTTACAGTGTGTCTTCAGCAAAATGGCGCCGGACAGCGCAGTGCCCCGGCGCTGCTCTCCTCCTCCGGCCTCCGGCAGAAGAGGACGCAGCAGCGCTGGAGCACAGAGAACAAAGGTGAGTATAACTCTTTATTTTTTTTTGTATGTGTGTACAGTGTGAAATGGATGAGGGGGCCACACATATCAGGATTGTGGGGTGAGGGGACCATGCATATACCAGGATTGTGGGGTGAGGGGTATCACGCATACCAGGATTGGGGATGAGGGGAGCCACGCATACCGGGATTGGGGATGAGGGGTGCCACACATACCGGGATTGGGGATGAGGGGTGTCACGCATACCGGGATTGGGGATGAGGGGTGCCACGCATACCGGGATTGGGGATGAGGGTTGCCACGCATACCGGGATTGGGAATGAGGGGTGCCACGCATGCCGGGATTGGGGATGAGGGGTGCCACGCATACCGGGATTGGGGATGAGGGGTGCCACGCATACCGGGATTGGGGATGAGGGTTGCCACGCAAACCGGGATTGGGAATGAGGGGTGCCACGCATGCCGGGATTGGGGATGAGGGGTGCCACGCATACCGGGATTGGGGATGAGGGTTGCCACGCAAACCGGGATTGGGAATGAGGGGTGCCACGCATGCCGGGATTGGGGATGAGGGGTGCCACGCATACCGGGATTCGGATGAGGGGCCATGCATACCAGGATAGGGATGAGGAGTGCCATGCATGCCAGGATAGGATGGTGCGGACAGGATGGGGGCAGCACAAATACCAGGAGGGGGGCAGCACATACCACACATACCAGCATGGGAGACCATATACCAATAAAAATGCTCGCCACCTGGGCATAGAACGGCTTCAATAGCTAGTATATATATATACATAGAAAGTCATGATTAACTTACACCAGGTATGGGCCGGTAATGTTCTCCGCAATTTCTTTCTCTCCCTCTAAGTATGTCTGCATCTCTTGGCATCCTGATGATTGTGCACATTCTGCCAGCCGGCAAGAAGCACCTGGTTGCCATGAATACGTGTCCCTATGACGCGGCACTTCGGGCCCTCCTTACTGACGTGTTAGCGGGAGGCGGGCACCTGCTGCGTTGGACACTGACTCCCTGGCTTCCGGCGCTGGCTTCCGCCACTGGAAGCGTCGCTGTACCCCCGCTACACGTGCCAAAATACTTTGGATATATATACCCCCCTGCCTGTCACCCATACACAATCGCCCCCTGGAGAAGCAGGACTTGAAACGCGCGTCAGGGCTGCTTTCATGCCATCTACAGGTTGTAACTAGGCTGTACTCTCATTTTATGTGGGACCATAACTTTCTATATGTGTCACTGTGTATTACTCTCACTAGAAGATATACTTATGTTGTGACATCTGTGTCATAGGCATGATTCTTCACCTTATTTGGATATTAGCAACTTGTACTGTATAACTAGTTCCTGCTGTGCACTCGTACTTTATATGCTTTACTTGTGATCTGGACTCTGATATATTCTTTTCCAGTTGCTCTATGTCTTATCCCTAATTTAATGTATCATTAACCTTTGTGCATGGGATGCAGTAAGTATGTTAATGAATCAATTGAACGTATTTATTGATTTTTCTCTGCCTCCCTTGGGACGAATCATGCTTTAATAACACTTGTTGATTATTCCTTCTTTATAGACACTTAACTGTATGTATATATATATATATATATATATATATATATATATATATATATATATATATAAAAAGTTATAGATATATATTTTTACATTATGAAATGGTATTCCTACTTATGGAGGGAATTGGATTGTAATGTATTCCCAATTAAACACCTGAGATTGGGAAGGAGGTGGAGACCTGTTGAGGGTTCCTCCTCTGACCTATTAATCTCACTCCATGGATGAACCTAGGAATAGGGAATTCCATGGAAGGGTGTTTGGGTTATGTAATAAATATTATCCCTCAGTTCATTGAGGCTGAGTGCCCACGTAGCGTTTTTCAAGCGTTTATGCTGCGGAATTTCCGCAGCATAAACGCTTGTTAAACGCTAGGTAATCCGCCCCCCATGGTCCCCAAGGGGATTCCGCATGTTCTATGCACATGCTGCGGATTTTTCCGCAGCGTTTATGCTGCGTACAAAAATCCGCAGCATGTCATTTAATTTTGCGGAAGCGCAGCGGAACTCCCGCCATTGACTTGCATTGAAATGCATAGAAACCGCGACTGTACATTTGTACAAGCGGATTCTATGCGTCTCTATGTGCGGATGGTACCCAGTTCTGGAGGAGAGGAGACTCTCCTCCAGACCTGGGTACCATTGTACCTGTAAAAAAAGAATAAAATAACAAATAAAGTTATATTCACCTGTACGGCGTCTTCTCTCTGAATGCCGGCATCGCTTGAGGACCTGCGGTGACGTCACAGTCATGTGACCGCAGGCCCTTCACCGCTCTGTCTCGCGATATGCTGGCAGCCGGGAACCAGCCAGGAAGCAGCGCTGCAGCCACACCGGGGCCTCGGGGGTGAGTATAGCTTTATTTGTTTTAATTTTTACGGTTCACACTATATAAATCCATGCTGTTTGCTGTTTGCATGGATTTATACAGTGTGACCTAGTTGTCAAGCACTTTCCAAGTGATGCTAATCGCCTGGAAAGCGCTTGTCAATCTGCATGCGGAAACGCATGTGAATCCGCATGTGGATCCGCATGTATTCTGCAGGAAAAACGCATGCACAATCTGCATGTACAATCTGCATGCGTTTTTTCTGCCAGGGAGATGCAGAAATGCTGCAGAAATTTTCTGCTTCATTTCTGCATCGTGGGCACATAGCCTTATGGACACAGGAATCACTATTTGAATACTGTCATTGCAATGCAAATATATTGGGAAACTGCTAACAGAATGTTGTCCCTAATAATGAGAAATAGTGCGCTTTTATTATAAATAGGGGATAAGAGAAATCATTAAAGCACATACGTTGTTTACATTTGAAGAAAAGCTTTTGGTGGGGCTTGCCAATTTAAAAGATGGCGATTGTAGCAATAGAAGTGTAATGCGCATGCCCGGTGACGTCACGAAGCGGGCGGACCAGGTTTGCCCCGATCATGTGACGAGATAATGGGGATTTCCTGGGAGACATGCGCAGATGGGATTTTGAGACGCCGAGGACAGCGTGGAGGAAGTAAGAAACGTGGTCATGCATGATTGCTGCAGTGTGAGTCGCAACCTCAAATATATTATGATTTATAATGTACACCTGGCACTGATAAATACTAATCAAAGCACTTATCACTTTATGAGAGTTATGGATACTGTAATTGATGATATTAATATATCTGTCTAAAATTTTATCACTATGTATGTAACTGAATAATATTTTGTGATATGCACTACTGCACTTTTCTTATGTAATCATGGTTTTGTATCAATTAATTATAATTATGGAATCACTGTTTGTAACTATATATATTGCACTATATGCACTTGAACTCTGCTTGAGAAAGGTTCTGTGAACCGAAACGTTGCCTTTGGGCTCATTAAAGTCCATTTTTCTATAATATTTTTGGAGTGCTGCCTCTTGATATTCTTTCTTTCTATATATATATATATATATATATATATATATATATATACTGTATATATATATATATATATATATATATATATATACATAAATGTATACACAGGGTGGGCCATTTATATGGATTCACCTAAATTAAATGGGAATGGTTGGTGACATCAACTTCCTGTTTGTGGCACATTAGTATATGGGAGGGGGAAAACGTTTCCAGATGGATGGTGACCATGGTGGCCATTTTGAAGTCGGCCATTTTGAATCTAACTTTATTTTTTTCAATGGCAAGAGGGTCATGTGACACATCAAACTTATTGACAATTTCATAAGAAAAACAATGGTGTGCTTGGTTTTAACGTAACTTTATTCTTTCATGAGTTTTTTACAAGTTTATGACCACTTATAAAATGTGTTCAAAGTGCTGCCCATTGTGTTGGATTGTCAATGCAACCCTCTTCTCCCACTCTTGACACACTGATAGCAACAACGCAGAAGAAATGCTAGCACAGGCATCCAGTATCCGTTTTTTCAGATGTTGCACATCTCATATCTTCACAGCATAGACAATTGCCTTCAGATGACCCCAAAGATAAAAGTCTAAGGGAGTCAGATCGGGAGACCTTGGTGGCCATTCAACTAGCCCACGACGACCAATCCACTTTCCAGGAAACAGTTCATGTAGGAATGCTCTGATCTGACACCCATAATGTGATCGTGCACCATCTTGTTGGAAAAACTCAGGGAACGTGCCATCTTCAGTGCATAAAGAGGGCAACACATCAACATGTAGCAGTTTCAGATATCCAGTGGCATTGAGGTTTCCATTGATGAAGAATGGCCCCACTATCTTTGTACTCCATATACCACACCATACCATAAAGATACGAGATGTGCAGCAACTGAAACAATGGATACTGGAAGCCTGTGCTAGCATTTCTTCTGCGGCATTGCTGTCAGTGTGTCAAGAGTGGGAGAAAAGGGTTGCATTGACAATCCAACACAATGGGCAGCACTTTGAACACATTTTATAAGTGATCATAAACTTGTAAAAAACTCATGAAAGAATAAAGTTACGTTAAAACCAAGCACACTATTGTTTTTCTTCTGAAGTTCTCAATAAGTTTGATGTTTCACATTACCCTCTTCCCATTGAAAAAAATAAAGTTGGACCCAAAATGGCCGACTTCTAAATGGCCGCTATGGTCACCACCCATCTGGAAAAGTTTTCCCCCTCCCATATACTAATGGGCCACAAACAGGAAGTTGATATCACTTAGGTGTATCCATATAAATGGCCCACCCTATATATATATATATATATATATATATATATATATATACAGTGCTGGCCAAAAGTATTGGCACCCCTGCAATTCTGTCAGATAATACTCAGTTTCTTCCTGAAAATGATTGCAATCACAAATTCTTTGGTATTATTCTCTTCATTTAATTTGTCTTCAATGAAAAAACACAAAAAGAATTGTCCTAAAGCCAAATTGTATATAATTCCATACCAAACCTAAAAAAGGGGGTGGACAAAAGTATTGGCACCCTTTGAAAAATCATGTGATGCTTCTCTAATTCGTGTAATTAACAGCACCTGTAACTTACCTGTGGCACCTAACAGGTGTTGGCAATAACTAAATCACACTTGCAGCCAGTTAACATGGATTAAAGTTGACTCAACCTCTGTCCTGTGTCCTTGTGTGTACCACATTGAGCATGGAGAAAAGAAAGAAGACCAAAGAACTGTCTGAGGACTTGAGAAACCAAATTGTGAGGAAGCATGAGCAATCTCAAGGCTACAAGTCCATCTCCAAAGACCTGAATGTTCCTGTGTCTTCCGTGCATAGTGTCATCAAGAAGTTTAAAACCCATGGCACTGTGGCTAACTTCCCTAGATGTGGACGGAAAAGAAAAATTGACGAGAGATTTCAACGCAAGATTGTGCGGATGGTGGATAAAGAACCTCGACTAACATCCAAACAAGTTCAAGCTGCCCTGCAGTCCGAGGGTGCAACAGTGTCAACCCGTACTATCCGTCGACATCTGAATGAAAAAGGACTGTATGGTAGGATACCCAGGAAGACCCCGCTTCTTACCCCGAGACATAAAAAAGCCAGGCTGGAGTTTGCCAAAACTTACCTGAGAAAGCCTAAAACGTTTTGGAAGAATGTTCTCTGGTCAGATGAGACAAAAGTAGAGCTTTTTGGGAAAAACCATCAACATAGAGTGTACAGGAAAAAAAAAGAGGCATTCAAAGAAAAGAACACTGTCCCTACAGTCAAACATGGCGGAGGTTCCCTGATGTTTTGGGGTCGCTTTGCTGCCTCTGGCACTGGACTGCTTGACCGTGTGCATGGCATTATGAAGTCTGAAGACTACCAACAAATTTTGCAGCATAATGTAGGGCCCAGTGTGAGAAAGCTGGGTCTCCCTCAGAGGTCATGGGTCTTCCAGCAGGACAATGACCCAAAACACACTTCCAAAAGCACTATAAAATGGTTTGAGAGAAAACACTGGAGACTTCTATGGTGGCCAGCAATGAGTCCAGACCTGAATCCCATAGAACACCTGTGGAGAGATCTCAAAATGGCAGTTTGGAGAAGACACCCTTCAAATATTAGGGACCTGGAGCAGTTTGCCAAAGAAGAATGGTCTACAATTCCAGCAGAGCATTGTAAGAAACTCATTGATGGTTACCAGAAGCGGTTGTTCGCAGTTATTTTGGCTAAAGGTTGTGCAACCAAGTATTAGGCTGAGGGTGCCAATACTTTTGTCCGGCCCTTTTTTGGAGTTTTGTGTAAAATGATCAATGATTTGATTTTTGCTTCATTCTCTTTTGTGTTTTTCCTTGCAAGCAAATTAAATGAAGAGAATAATACCAAAGAATTTGTGATTGCAATCATTTTCAGGAAGAAAAGTATTATCTGACAGAATTGCAGGGGTGCCAATACTTTTGGCCAGCACTGTATATATACATATATATATATATATACATATATATACAGTAGATATATTGTCTCTTGCCTTACATTGGTTTATTCCTGTGGTTCCGTGGCACTTTGTTGTCACCTCTTTCCCTTGGATTTTTTATCTCTTTTGATTATGTCTGATTTTACTTACATTTTTGCAATAAAAATGTAACTTTTATTGGATTTGCTCCTGTTTCCATTTTTCTCTTTTTGGGTTATATAGTTATGGAAGAGCATTTATAGGGGCCGACTCTTTTCTTTTTGGATACTCCCTATAGAGAAGGTAGAGAGGATTTATTACCGTCTCTGCCTTTTCAATTACTGTGTACACAGCTCTGAACAAGTGCTGTGTATTCAGTATGGTAAGCGCAGATAGCGCTTCCTGCTCCAGACCCAGAGATCATGTGATGGCCGGGTGTAGAGAAAGAGCAAGAGCTTCTGGGTCCTAGGAGACCCAGTCAACCCTGCTATATAGGCAGTAGGTTGAATGTCCCCTGTAACTAGGATCAATATACCAGCAGATGTGTTTGGGACACAGGTTTATTAACAATTACTATTATATAAGTATGGCAGGTTCTCCTCCTGCACTTGTTAGTTCAGCTTTCCTCACATACTGCACAGCTCTCCAGTCCATACAATGGTCACTGATGGAGGAGCATGTAACCAGACCACTCCATCAGCCTTGTCCTATTGAGAACCTCCCATGAGAAAGATGCTTTTATAGTGAAGTAGACTGACGGACAGGTCTGGTCACTGCTCCTCCACCAGCAGCCATATTATAGACTAGAGAGCTGGGCAGTCTGTAAGGAAAGCTGCAGTAACAAGAGCAGGAGGAGAATCTGACATACCTACAGTATATCATAGTAAATGCCACAAAATCATGTCCCCAACACATCTGTTAAAGTAAAGATAAAATGGTCAACCTCATTAACTAATTCTGCAGCCAGCAATAGACAGCGCAACACAAAGACTATAGGAGGCAAACGACTCAATTTTATTTTAATGAAACCATATTGCAATTTTTTTTATCCATTCAAGCAAGAAAAAAATCAAATGTTTCAAAAGTTAAGACAACCCCTGTGTAAAATCATTGAAATAAAGAGCAAAAAAACCAGGAAAAAATAAATAAAAAAACAATGACTATCCAAATTGCATTTACAAGCCCCATCCCTAACAAAAAACCATGTAACTAATATATAAAAATAACACAAGCACAGAAATCCTTTATTTACTACAGATATTACCAGAAAAAAAATAAAATAATATTAAAATATTGTAAAATTTAGACTCGATGTTTCACAAAAAAATATTTAAATATCCAAACATTACAATTTTTTACAGTTTTTTAAACCATATGTATGAAAATAAGAAAAAAATGTGCCTTGGCAAGAATGGGGAAAAATGGCCTGATCATGTAGGGGTTTAACAAAGTACTGAATATATACATATATATAAATGGACTGGGGAACAGTTCTACAACCCTCCAGCTTCAGATCTTGCTCATGTATCACATCCTCCACCTGTCAGATTTAAAAGATGTGTAACTTGTGTAAAGTGACAACATTGCCCTGATCTGTAAGTGTGGGCATGAGAAGCTACATGTCATGGTGCTCCCTGTGGTAAGCTGATGTATAGTATTACCTGTGCCCTTGGTGGTCTTCTGCCCTTCTTCTTCTTTCTTGATTGAAGAGCTTTCATGTGATGAGCCAAAGATTTGTCTTCTCCTCTTGGCTCCACTTCTTCTAGCTAGGACCTCCTGATGACATTCCTGTTCTTCTTTCTGGCCTTGGTGATCAATCTTCTGAGAGACGATCTCCAACTCTGAGCCATTTCTCTTCTCTCCTCTCCTATGGCTCTTCTTGATGGACGGCTTCTCATCATCCGATGAGTCCAAAACATTTCTTCTCCTTTTCTTCCCTCTCATCCTAAAGTCCTCCTCTTTAATCTCCATAATGTCGCTTTGCTGAAGGCAGCTCCTCCTCATCCGCATGCAAGCCAACCGCAACTCTCCAACTGCCAACCGGCAACATTCCAATGTGCTCACTGGTCATGTGATAGGAATTGACCATAAGCAGTCATATATATGAGTTATCAGATATTGGTGTTTTTCTATTTTATTCTCATCATATCACATAGTATTAGGCCAAGCTCACAGATAGAGGTTTATTTTAGCTTTTCTGCTGCCTTTTTTCCTATAGAAAGACTCAAATATCCAGATCTTTTTCACATTTTCAGGTTAAGACTTGAATATACTTTGCAGCAATCTCGATAGTAATATTTACACGTAATGACAACTATAGGTTTCTAAAGAATAATTTCTAGTTACTATAATGGCTTCTTAGAAAACCCACATGTGTGAGTTTGCTGTTTTGCAGAACGCTCTTTGCCACCATTTTCCTTCTGACGCTGTTTTGCAGCATTTAGGGGATGTGCACACGGTTATTATTTGTAGAGGAAAAGAAATACTAGAGTGTTGGCGGGTAAAATGCTGCCTAAAATATGTGCAAAAACGCTTCAAGAATTGACATGCAGAAGATATGAAACTTCTTCAAATCTGCAAGGAAAAAATAAGCAGAATGTACATGAGATTCCATAAATCTCATTGACTTTGCTAGTACATTAAAACACTGCGTTTTTTCATGCAAAGAACGTGCGGAAATAACTTTTGAAAATACGGCAAAAATGCAACATGTGAACATGCCCTTGGCTTCTAGTCCATCAAAAATAGTGTAAGTCTGAACTTGAGATGCCGCTGTGGATACTCATTCTGGTGTTAATACTATAGGAAATGACAAGGCAATGATCGCGCTTTTTATTAGTGTAAATAGGGAAATACAGCCCTCCTAGACCGGACACAAGGATTTTATTTGCCAATAGTAATAATATTGGTGGGTTATATTTTTTACACTATACTACATACTTTTTTCACATATAACTATTTTCCTGTGATAAATTGTATTATCAATATATGGACTGGAGTTATTTGTAATTTAATTCCATATTTGGTGCACACAGATTGTTCTTTCTGCTGAATTCTAGATTAGTCATTGCTAGTGTCTCGGCATATTAGCATGTTTTTGTAATTTTTTGCTAAACCCTAATGAGGATTATTTGCTTATACTTGATATTCACTTCTCAATAGTATTCGCTTATTCACTATATTCTAGATTATACATTTTGTCTTAGATGTATATTGGAAGTTCTTCATATTTTTTTCTTGTCACATTATTATTTTTCACAGTGAATGTTTGATAAAGATCATGTTGACGCTTTTGTATTATACATTTTACTTTGACTTAAAAATAATACTTAGTACAATTTTAATGGAAACAATTTGCTTCAATAACACAGACCCTTATTAAATGACCCAGCATGCCACTTCTGGCCTGAGCTTTCAATGTAGAATTACATATTTGCTGTGTAACTAAATAGCTGTAATGCATAGAATAATTGGGCTTACTACAGAAGGGATAGATGCTCTTCTAGTGAAGCTTCATGATGTCCATTGCTCCAGAGTAGACGACCTTCTCTATGAACACTAAATGCCTGTAAGGCACAGTGTGATTATGGGGTGGGAATGCTTTAGGACATTTCTTTAGGATACAATGACATTGGTGGCAGACTGGTATCTGGTGTCACCACTAAAGGACGGCAGAAGTAATTCAGGCACATACTGGTGACAGTTTAGGATAATGTTACTGAAAAGAGGCAACAAGCTTACTGGTCACAGAGTCTCCGAGACGCCAACATGCTTCATAACTACAAATACTCTTAAATAGGGGAACAGCTTCACCACAGATAGATGACTGGCAAAAACATTTACGCTGGGCTTCCACTTTCCAAACTTTACACCACCTGCTGGAAGGCTCCTCCGCAGTATCTCAAGCTGTCTCGGTGTCCGTCCTCTTACAGAACAGCACTCACACGTTCAAGCAGTTATATGACCAGGTTTCACAAAGCAAACTGTAAAAATACTATTAATCAGATCTCGGACCAGATGGGGCTGATGTACGTACTCTGAAAATTCACATCAGGATGGCTGTGCAATCCTGATGTTAAGAGGAGCGTTTTATCCTTATTTTAATGTGATAAAGGAAAAGTTTCACAAAGGATTATACAGCCATCCTTATGCATATGCTGACAAGTACACCAGCCTCATCTGGGCTAACAGATTTGCATAATAATATATAATACTATAAACAGTATGTATTGTAAAATCAGTGCTTGGATGTGGCATGAGGCATTGGAGGAGCTCAAGGACCCTGAAGGTGGCTGAATCCTGGTATCTAGACAGCTTCTCAGCAGCACTCACAAGCTCCATGGGAAACAAGTTGTAAGCGCTGTCCTCCTTGTTTGGGAGAACAGTCAACTCTGACAGACAGAATGGTGGCTGACCTAGGCAACAAGCAAATTCTAGAATTCAAAATACCTCCTCTCATGAGAAATGAAGAGAATTTTTAAAAAGGGGTTATTTGCAAAGTTCCCTATTTTTACAAGCACTTTGCAATTTTACCCAATTAAGAAATTGCGTATAGCCTTTTAATAATGTAATTAATCTGACTGATGTAAAAAACTATCCTTTTATAGACAGCACATTAAATATAAGATACAGGTGGATACAATTCTGTTACCATATACTGTGAATATAACTAGTGCCATGAACTGCCCATATGGGTAATGCCATTCAACTGTGCCATATAGTTGCCATATGTACAATATAGGAGCTATAAGAAATGTGCACTTTGAACTTCTGAATTCCAGCACCATGCGGAGCCTACACATGTATCGGTATAATGTGCCATAATGACTATTGTCATACCTGGGTTTATAATATTGGTGGTGAATATATTCTTATGGGCTCTGTATGACATTACTGACATGGGCAGCATTTGCCACTAATGATGGAGCACTGCATGACACTTTATGTTGGCGTTTTGTCCTATTATCTTGGGATAATCTTATTTTTCTGATCACTGTATATTACTAATATTCTGGATACTATACTTTTGGAATCATCTTCTAGTTGTAGCTCTGAAACTTGGGATAAAAGTGACTCTGTAAATGTCAGATTGACATTTTCTAGAATTGAAGAGCATTGTGGTAAGTATGAGAATGTACCAGGCAATAGATGTGTGTAATGCAATGCACATACCGCAGCCTCATGCTGAACCCCTCACCGCAGATTCATGAGTGTGAATGGCCCAAAGGCCAGACCGAAATCCCATTGAGGATCTGTGGCAAGACTTGAAATTGCTGTTCACAGACGTCTCCATCCAATCTCACTGAGATAGAGCATTTACAAAGAAGAATGGGAGAAAATGTCACTTCTAGATGCAAAGCTGGTAGAGACATACCTGAAAAGACTTGCAGCAGTAATTGCAGCGAAAGGTGGTCCTACAGACTATTTACTCCGGAGGGATAAATACAAATGCAAGTCACAGTTATCAGATTTATATTTTCTCAATATATAGAAAACCTTGTAGAATTTACTTTACACTTCACACATACAGTGGTGTGAAAAAGTGTTTGCCCCCTTCCTGATTTCTTATTCTTTTGCATCTTTGTCACACTTAAATGTTTCAGGTTAGTAATGGGGGTGTCTTATAGACGCCCATCATTACTAACCTGGGCTTCATGGCAGCTGGCGCTGACATGAAAACCAACCCTATTACCCCCTGCCACCGCACCAGGGCAGCGTGGAAGAGCGAGGCTAAGTGCCAGAATTGGCGCATCCTATGGATGCGCCATTTCTGGGGTGGCTGACGGCTGGTGTTTCTAGCCTGGGAGGGGGCCAATATTCATGGCACCCTTCCTGGGCTATTAGTATCAGCCCCCAGCTGTCTGTCCAGCCTTTGCTAGCTATTAAAATAGGGGGGACCCCACGTCATTTTTTTGGGTGGGTCTCCCATTTTAATAGTTAGTAAAGGCTAGGTATTCAGCTGGGGGCTGATATTAGTAGCCGGGGAAGCTCCATGGGTATTACCCCCTTCCCAGGCTTCAAACATCTGCCCCAGCTGTCTGCTTAACCTCCGATAGAGACTAAAATTATGGGGGATCCCACGTCAATTTTTTTTTAATAAATCCTTTATTTTAACACTAAATGACACTTGAGGGGTTAATAAAGATGCAGTCCCTAAATTAATATTTATTTTTTAATTAATTTTTCCCAAAAATTTTGACGTGGGCTTTGCCATATTTTTGTATGCGAGCCAGGTACAGAATCCAGGAACGGGCTGCCCTCAACTCCCAGCTGCCTATTTGTACCTGGCCGGACACAATATAGGGAAGCCCTTTTTTTTTTATTATTTCATGAATTTCATGAAATAAGTTTAAAAAAGAAAAATACGTGGGGCTTCGCCCTATTTTTGTGTCCAGCCAGGTACAAATAGGCAATTTTTTTTTAATTATTTCAGGAAATTCATGAAATAATTAAAAAAAAATTGATGTGGGGTTTCGCACTATATTTGTGTCCAGCCAGGTACAGCAGACAGGAACGGGCTGACCCCAACCTCCAGCTGCCTATTTGTACCTGGCCGGACACAACAATATAGGGAAGCCCTTTTTTTTTAATTATTTCATGAAATAATTAAAAAAAAATTGACGTGGGGCTTCGCACTATATTTGTGTCCAGCCAGGTACAGCAGGCAGCAACGGGCTGCCCCCAACCACCAGCTGCCTATTTGTACCTGGCCGGACACAACAATATAGGGAAGCCCTTTTTTTCTTAATTATTTCATGAATTTCATGAAAAAATTAAAAAAAAAATACGTGGGGCTTCGCCCTATTTTTGTGTCCAGCCAGGTACAACTAGGCAGCTGGGGACTGGAATCTGCAGCGCAGGGAGGCCCAAGCTTTCTGGGCCCCACCCGCTGCAAATTGCAGTCCACAGCCACCCCGGAAAATGGCGCGTTCATAGAAGCGCCATCTTCTGGCGCTGTACCCAACTCATCCAGGGCCCTGGTGCGGTGGCTCACTGGGTAATAAAGGGGTTAGGGCCAGCTTGGCATTATCAGCTGGCCCTAAGCCCGAAATTCATGGGGTCACGCCAATATTAGACATGACCGCCATGAATTTCTAGTAAAGTATTTAAAAAAAAACACAAACACCCAGAATAAAGTCCTTTAATTGAAATAAAGACACAATTCTTTATTGTTCTAAATTAAATCATACTTACCATCACGCCCATTCCAGCTGAAGCCAACGATCTCCTGCAATAAAAGAAAAATAATAAAGCAACATCATTCTTACCTTTCGATGGTTCCCAGGACAGCTCCAGCTCTGCTACATCGAGATGACAGGCTGGACCGCAGGAGAAAGCTGCCATCCAGCCTGTCATCCCGCAGACACTGAGAAGCGCAGGCATGCTTGCGCTCCTCAGTATCAGGCTGTGACGGCATCCCGATGAGCCGAGTCTCTCACGCTCACCGCATGCGCAGGAGAATTCTCCCACGCTATCAGTGACGTGCATGAGGTGAGCTGAGTTCATTGTTGGCTCATCGGGATGCCGTCACAGTCAGACACTGAGGAGCGCAAGCATGCCTGTGCTTCTCAGTGTCTGCGGGATGACATGCTGGATGGCAGCTTTCTGCTGCGATCCAGCCTGTCATCTCCATGTAGCAGAGCTGGAGCTGTCCTGGGAGCCATCGAAAGGTAAGGATGATGTTGCTTTATTATTTTTCTTTTATTGCAGGAGATCGTTGGCTTCAGCTGGAATGGGCGTGATGGTAAGTAAGGTTTAATTTAGAACAATAAAGAATTGTGTCTTTATTTCAATTAAAGGACTTTATTCTGGGTGTTTGTGTTTTTTTTTTAACTTTGACTATGGGGTTAGTAATGGGGGTGTCTTATAGACGCCTCTCCATTACTAACCTGGGCTTGATGTCAGCTGGCATTATAAGCTGACATCAACTCCAACCCTATTACCCCACTGCCACCGCTACAGGGCAGTGGGAAGAGCGAGGCTAAGTGCCAGAATTGGCACATCCTATGGATGCGCCATTTCTGGGGTGGCTGACGGCTGGTGTTTCTAGCCTGGGAGGGGGCCAATATTCATGGCACCCTTCCTGGGCTATTAATATCAGCCCCCAGCTGTCTGCCTAGCCTTTGCTAGCTATTAAAATAGGGGGGACCCCACGTCATTTTTTGGGGGGTCCCCCCCATCTTAATAGCTAGTAAAGGCTAGGTATTCAGCTGGGGGCTGATATTAGTAGCCTGGGAAGCTCCGTGGGTATTACCCTCTTCCCAGGCTTCAAACATCTGCCCTAGCTGTCTGCTTAACCTCCGCTAGAGACTAAAATTACGGGGAGCCCCACGCCAATTTTTTTTTAAATAAATCCTTTATTTTAACACTAAATGACAAGTACAGTAACCAACACTATCACTGTACTTATTATATATGTGACTGACATGTTTCTATCTATCTAATCTATGTGTGATGCTCTATTATTTCTGTTGTAAATTGTCGGGTACCGCTGCTGAATTGCTGGCCGGCTTTTTTAAAGAGACGGTGCATGAAAACACTAAGATTTTTTTAAATAAATCCTTTACACTAAATGACAAGTACAGTAAGCAACACTGTCACTGCACTTCTTATATATGTGACTGACATGTTTCTATGTATCAAATCTATGTGTGATGCTCTTTCTTTCTGTTATAAATTGTCGGGTACCGCTGCTGAATTGCCGGCCGGCTTTTTTAAAGAGACGGTGCATTAAAACACTAATATTTTTTTAAATAAATCCTTTACACTAAATGACAAGTACAGTAAGCAACACTGTCACTGTACTTCATATATATGTGACTGACATGTTTCTATCTAATCTATGTGTGAAGCTCTATTCTTTCTGTTCTAAATTGTCGGGTACCGGTGTATGCCACTGATGAATTGCCGGCTTTTCATGTTTCACTGTGAGCACTGTTCCCATCGATTTGGGCAACCACCTCCACCAATACATTCTACATTATTGTTAGTTGTTTTCCTTCATGTAGAATTAACCTACAAGGAAAGAAAGGGTTTATTTTCATTCCGATATTTGTGTCCCATTGATTTGCATTGGTTTCCGGTATCGGAATCGGCGATATCCGATACTTTTTGGGTATCGGCCCGATCCAATCCGATCCGATATTTCCTGATATCGGAAGGTATCCCTCAATACTAGTCCTGACCTCAATCCCATTGAAAATCTTAGGGGTGAGCTGAAATCTGCCATTGGGAAAAAGAACCCTGCAAACATTCAAGAGCTTGAACAAACTGCAAAGGAAGAGTGGGAGAAAATTCCAGCTGAGAAGTGCAAGAAGCTTACAGATGGCTACAAGAAATGTCTGGAGGCTGTCAGCAATGACAAAGGGTGTGCAACCAAGTATTAATTAGGGGTGCCATTATTGTGGCACATTCAGTTTTTTCTTTGATATTGCAACATTGAAGTTGAAAAACAATATTGCATTGTTGTATTACTTTGGACCACAAATCCTGAGGATATAACTTTGGTACATTTCCATTTATTTCTGAAGATATTGTACAGTCTACGAAAAATGAAGGCGTGACAAGAATGGTGAGCAGCACTGTAGTACAATAAATCATTAAAAATTTAAATATATATAGAATATAAAAAATAAAAAAAGATTAAATTAAATTAATAATTAATTTTTTAAAACCTTTTTTTAAAAAGCATTTTCCCTTGCAATTATATACTGTATATATAAAGGATAGAGCTTATGTGTTCAGTAATAATGTTGTCGTGTCAATGGAAGGGTGAAAAAAAATGGTAAGAGGAGGATATATAGATGGAAAACGTCCAATCACTAGCTGCCTCTATCTGTACCAGAAGCTAGGTACCACCCGACCAATTATCCATAGATCATCGCAACCCAGGGAATCATCTATTAACTTTCATAGCTGCAAATCATTATCCGGTAATCTTAAGACAAATTTACATACCAAGAAAGGGGGACATTCAACTCATTTTGGTGAAACATTATTTCTATGTCTGTTATTCCTTTCATTCATCCTGCTCTGTTCAGCCGCTGTTTAGCGTGATAGTATCAATCCTTTATCTAGTAGCCATTCTTCCTTACGGGTTTTCACACAGGACCCGCTAATCTATCAGCAGCTTCCAGCAATACCCACTCCCCTTTTTTCGGCGCTAGTGTTTTAAAGCCTAATTTCTTTCTAGATTCAGCTCCGGACATTTGTGATAGATTATTTCCTCCTATACTCGTATATAGATATAGCCATTTGAATTGCTGTTATGAAATGTTTTGAAATGATTGAAAGTGCATGTTTAACAAAAAAAAATTTCTATTCTTATTAATCTGTTCTCCTCTCCTTTTTTAAGAGGTCTCAGAGTCCTGCCAATATATTGCTTTGAACATGGGCACTGAATTAAATCTATAACTCCTTCACTTTCACACCTTAAAATGCACCCAACAAAAAAATGCAAGTGTATTTCTGCAATTGTCCCATCTTTAATGTAACGGCAGTTCACACATTCATTCCTAGTGCTGTATATGGGAATCACTGACATTTCTACAGTATGTTATATTTTATCTTGATTATCAATATTTCTTGCACGGGGTCCCCATGGTATCATATTACTGATTGTAATTTTTTTATGTGTAATAAATGATTATTAATAGGGGGATTTATATGTGCCTGTAATTATTTTTCTTCAATAAACATAAAGCTAGAATCGCTACAGAATGTGCCTCTGCCATATACTAGTCTGTAGAGTTTGAATACTCGTGCAAGAAGCATTTATCAGGTTTGAATTTTATGAGAAAGTTTGCAGATATATAATGAATATGTGTAAATCAATCTGTACCACTAGGTAAAAATCCTTACATCAAGGAGACCAAGTAGACAAAAGTGAGCACTTCAAGTTAGTGTGTATAAAAAACAAATGATTTTACTGAACAATATCATAGACATTACCAAACACATACATAAAATAAAAACAGATGCCTCTTGTTTGAGGGATGGTAAGAAATGCCAACCCAGTATGCATGAATATTATCTCCTGGTGCACCCCACAAAATAGCATAGAACAACCTAGCAGAGATAGTCACTGCAGAGTAACCTATACCATTACATAATCCAACGATTCCAAGGATTGAAACTATCCAAAGTGCATGTGCATGTCAAAGAAGGAAATTGTTCATTAATTGGGGTGGTCCAGTGGTTAAACAAAAACAAAATAAACCCTGCTTCAAAGTCACCAATCAAGAGATAAATACATAATAAACCCTTAAAGTGCATGTGTATGGAGAATTATAATGCTCAGAATTATAATACACCAATGTCTGGAAATGACAGGGCTACTACAGAGCATGTATATAACTTAGTGTTCACAGAAGCGAAAGAGTCGAGGTGAAAAGCAGTTTATATGCTTGTTAGAAACTCACAACATGTATGGCTATACATGCAATACCGCACGCCTGGAAAACATGGACTGCCTCTGATGTACAAAAGCCCTGCTAGATGCAATCAAAAATAGGTAAAATGCAGTGGTGTACCACTAATGGAGGCAGACCACACGACTGCTATGGGGCCCGTGAGCTGGGGGGCCCCATAGCAGTCCAGGGGCGGACATATCGCTGCTGGTGCAGCTGTGCCGGGGGGCCCGCCGGTGCAGCGTCTCCCTGCTCGTGGCGGGCAGGGAGCGATCCCTGCATCCCCGCTGCTGACAGGACAGAATGGCAGCGGAGCTGCAGAGATCCATCCTCTGCTTCCTGCCCGCCGCTTCCTCCCTTACACAGGCACGCGCTCCTTGATGACATCATCATGCAGCGCGGGCCTGTGTGAGGGAGGAAATTGCAGCGGCCTGCGGGGGCAGAGAGGTAAGTGTTTTTTTTTTTGTTTTTTTTACTGAAACGCTGGTGAGATCAATAATGGGGCTGATGGAGCTGGAGAGCGCAATAAGGGGGCTGATGGGGCTGGGTAGAGCAATGGTGGGGCTGGTGCGGCTGGGGATAACAATGGTGGGGCTGGGAAGAGCAGTGATGATGCAGCTTGCGGGGGAACGGGCAGAGGGGTAAGTGTTTTTTTTTTTATTTTTACTGAAACGCTGGGGAGAGCAATAATGGTTATGACTGGGCTGGAGAGAGCAAAAGTGGGGCTGATGGGGCTGGTGAGAGCAATGGTAGGGCTGATGGGGCTGGGGAGAGCAATGGTGGGGCTGGGGAGAGCAATGGTGGGGCTGATGGGGCTGGGGAGAGCGCTGATGGGTCTGGGGAGAGCAATGGTGGGGCTGGGAAGAGCAGTGATGGGACTGATGGGGCGGGGAGAGCAATGATGGGGATTAGTAGACCAATGACGGGGATGGGGAGAGCAATGATGGGTTGCTGGGAGAGAGCAATGATGGAGGTGCTGGGAGAGTAATGACGGGGGTTGCTGGGAGAGAACAATGATAGGGGTGCTCGGAGAGAGCAATGACGGGGTGCAGGGAGAGAACAATGACGGGGGTGCTGGGAGAGAGCAATGACGGGGGTGCTGGGAGAGAGCAATGATGGGGGTGCTGGGAGAGAGCAATGATAGTGGTGCTGGGACAGAGCAATAATGGGGGTGCTCGGAGAGCGCAATGACGGGGATGCTGGGAGACAACAATGATGGGGTGCAGGGAGAGAGCAATGACGGGGGTGCAGGGAGAGAGCAATGACGGGGGTGCTGGGAGAGAGCAATTACAAGGGTGCTGGGAGAGCAATGACTGGGGTGCTGGGACAGAGCAATGTTGGGGGTGTTGGGAGAGAGCAATGATGGAGGTGCTGGGACAGAGCAATGATGGGGGCGCTTGTATATTTTCCGTGTGCACATAGCCTTACAGTTAATTGGGGAGAGTCACAGAGACTGAATAATTTATATTATTGGCAGGTGGAGATTATAGTTAATGGGGGGCACAGTGCTGCTTATCACTTTATATTTTGATTACTAAGTGGCTACCCCTAGTATATTAATGGGGGATAACAGACCTGTATTCAGGGGCGCAGTGCAGGAGAGACACATGTATATATACAATATATGTGACCTTGTTATTATCTAGGCTGGAGATCATCATGACAAGACGAATCGTGACTGGGAGATGTCGACATGAAGGTCTGACCAGATGGAGAAGAAGCAGCAGAAACCGACTCTGATCAGGCGAGACGTCAGCGGTAAGTGCCTGGATGTAAATATTATTCTGTATCTGCGCTGTATGACTTGGAGTGATAATGTTACATGTAAAATCCCTTAGGCTGCATTCTCACATTTGTGTAAAATGTCAGATTTTTTTATCGGATGGTCCACGGACTTGTAGAGTTTTATAGATCACGGATCACGGATCTGAGAATGAGATCTGTGAGGATCAGAGAATGTCCTGTTCTGATCCGATTTTGAGCATTACAATAGGACATGCTCAATGCGTCTGTAAAACAGGGTAGCACACTGACACTGCACACAAATGCAGGAATATAGCCGTATTATGTATAGCACAGTCCCTTAGTACATAGTGTAATCACTTATTATGTATAGCATACGCCCTTAGTATATAGTGTACTCGCTTATTATGTATAGCGCCGTCCTTAGTTATATAGTTTCATCTTTTATTATATATAACACCCTCCCTTTTTACCTACCATCCTCTCTAGTTCTAGAGCTCACAATTGGGGGATCATACTGTGTTGGGGTCAGCAAACTTTGCCCTGGTAGTTGAGGTGAGGTACAGTAGGGTCATTATACTGCGCATGTGGAGGAATTCACCATGGGGGTATCATACTGTGTTTGGGGGACACTTTTGTTGGTATCACACTTCATGGGACAATGAAAGAGGGGTCTAGGACGTCAGCAGGAGGAAAATTACTATGTAAAGGCTGGAAGGTTGTGTGATCTGCTCTTCTGTGACACCGACAATTATTTACATTTTTTTTGGGGGGGGGGCCCAATTTGAACTTCTGCTATGGGGCCCCATGAATCCTATGTACGCCCCTGGTAAAATGTATTGCTAATAGCATTGTGCCACTTACACAGTGGAGTGTGAGACAGGGTTTGTCCTGCATCCCTCTTCCCCGACGCGCATTTTGTCCACACTTCCTCAGGGCCGTGTCAGAGGAGAGGGACGCTGGACCTTTTAAGTGATCACTGTACCAATGGTTGACGGAGGCTAGATATCACATGATTTAAACCTTCAGGGTTGTGAAGGATATGACGTGGCACATCGTAGGATTTTTTACCTTGTACATTGATTTACAGTTGTCCCTGTGACACTATGTTTGTTTTCAATCATTTTTATTAATATTTTATAACAGTTCAAGGGGTAGGGATATGGTTAGGGAATAGAGGAATATATGGGGGACGGGAGAGTAATGGATAAGTGTGGGAAAATGGATAAGGGGAAGGAGAACTCAAAATTGAATAAACAGTAGAATATATAGTATTACAACAAGTAAATTAAGATGAAAATCAAAATTTGGTTATAGAACAACTTAGTCATAATATAATAGATATCCAATTAAATCTAATAAGTATATGTATTAATAATTTAAGTAACAATCAGGAATATATTTCAGGCCACTTTGTTCATTTTTTGAAATATTTGTTAAGGTTATTATTAGAGTTTGCAAATCAGTATTCATATAATTTATGTAGAGCCATTTTTTCTTTAATAACTGAAAAGATAGGTACATCCGTTTTTTTCCAGTAAGATGCAATGGCATTTTTAACTACCATATTTTTCGGACTATAAGACGCACCGGACCATAAGACGCACCTAGGTTTTAAAGGAGGAAAATAGGAAGAAAAAATGTAAGCAAAAAATGTGGTCCTGATGCCCTGTTATGGGGGAGGGGGTCTGCTGGTGACACTGGCATTGGGGTAATGTCCCTCAATTCTGTTAATATCCTCTATCCTGGTATGTATGGCCTCTCCTTCCTGGTATAAGTGGCCCCCATCCCATCCTGGTATGCATGGCACCCCTTTATCCCCCATCCTGGTATGCATGGCACCCCTTTATACACCATCCTGGTATGCATGACACCCCTTGAGCCCCCATCCTGGTATGCATGGCAACCCTTGAGCCCCCATCCTGGTATGCATGGCACCCCTTGAGCCCCCATCCTGGTATGCATGGCACCCTCTGAACCCCCATCCTGGTATGCATCTTGCCCCGCTTCAAGTGGACCGGGTGAGAGGCCCGAATCTATGAATGTAAAAGTGAACAGCTCTTCAGAGTGTCCATGTGTGGGATCAGTTGTCTCTGGGCGCTTGGCATGGTGGGAGGAAGGAGGATCAGGGTGAGGAATATGCGGTCCAGACTCACGGCTACTGAGACTTGACCGTGTGGAAGACAGGGTGGTGGTGGCGGCTAAGTGACTGGAAGCATTATCCGCTATCCAACCAACAACCTTTTGACACTGCTCTGGGTTCAATAGTGGTGTGCTGCGGTCCCCTAGCAGTTGGGACAGTAAGGTCGGGCGAGAAGATGTGGGTGTTTGTTGTGGCACAATTTCAGCTTGCCCACGGCCTTGTCCTCGGCCTCTGCATGCACCATCACCATCACGTCCAGTTCCCCGTCCCTTGCCACGTGCCTTGCCCATTTGTCTTGTCCTCGGCAGAGATGAGGGGGTTGGAGGGGGCAGTGGTGGGCAGAGGAAGGAGTTAAAAGTATTAAATAACCATTTGGACTTGAAAAATAAGGACAGGGTCGGACTGGCCTGGCGGAATGCCGGTGAAATGCCAGGTGGGCCCCACAGAAGGAGAGGAAAAAAAACTTTTTTTGTAAGGACATGGACCTTTTAAAAGTGCGGGTGGCAGGAGAACGCGCATGCAGACCTGACCCGCCGTGATGACCATGGCCGGCGTCACCGCCACTAGGCGCACCCAAGTAAGTGTTGGGGCCCCGGGGTTGAGGGACACCGGCACGCTACTGGGCCTATGAGTCGGGGGAGGGAGAGCCCCCTACGGAGAGGGGGAGCGCCCCCTTCAGGAGGGAGAGCCCCCGCCCCCACCTCTCCTCCTCAAATACTTACCTATCCTCCTCGTTCCCTGCAGCTCCAGTGATGTTAGCGTCTTCTGATTCTGACGTCTCAGGGCAGAGGGCGAGGTGACATCACTACCGCACTCTGCTCTGAGCACTGCAGAGTCAGAAGACGACGTGCTGAGTACACCAAACCTGCAGGGAACGGGAGAGGTATTTGATTTTTTTTATGTATGCAGCATCATGGGGGCCCATATACTGTATGGAGCAGCATCATGTGGGCCCATATACTGTATGGAGCAGCATCATGGAGGCCCATATACTGTATGGAGCAGCATCATGGAGGCCCATATACTGTATGGAGCAGCATCATGGGGGCCCATATACTGTATGGACCAGCATCATGGGGGCCCATATACTGTATGAAGCAGCAGCATGGAGGCCCATATACTGTATGAAGCAGCAGCATGGAGGCCCATATACTGTATGGAGCAGCATCATGGAGGCCCATATACTGTATGGAGCAGCATCATGGGGGCCCATATACTGTATGGACCAGCATCATGGGGGCCCATATACTGTATGTACCAGCATCATGGGGGCCCATATAATGTAAGGAGCAGCATCATGGGGGCCCATATATTGTATGGAGCAGCATCATGGGGGCCAAATACTGTATGGAGCAGCATCATGGGGTCCAATATATTGTATAGAGCAGCATCATGGGGGCCCATATACTGTATGGAGCAGCATCATGGAGGCCCATATACTGTATGGACAACAAAGAAAATGACGGCACTTCCACTACAAAAAATAAGTGTGAACAGGTGCTTACTAAGAGCAGCTACCTCCATATATAATGAACAAATAACACTGAGTATATAGATATGAAATATGAAATATGAATAACATAACTGCTGTAGAAAATAGAAATAAATGAAAAAAATTTTGGAAAATTTTTTTTAGCGCATGTAAATATGAAGTATGAAAAATGAATAGCATTACTGCTGTAAGTAAATGAGAAATCTTAGCACATAAATTGGCCAATTCATGTGTCCCTGATAGCCGCGGTAAGGCGTTTCTCGATGTCAGGACCTACCAATGTGAATACCTCTCTAAGAGGTACACATAATCAGACAGAGGTCTCTTAGAGAGGTATTCACATTGGTAGGTCCTGACATCGAGAAACGCCTTACCGCGGCTGTCAGGTACACATGAATTGGCCAATTTATACGCTAAGATTTCTCATTTACTTACAGCAGTAATGCTATTCATTTTTCATACTTCATATTTACATGCGCTAAAAAAAAATTTTCAAAAAATTTTTCATTTATTTCTATTTTCTACAGCAGTTATGTTATTCATATTTCATATTTCATATCTATATACTCAGTGTTACAGTGTGCTACTTTATTTGTTCTTCATATACTGTATGGAGCAGCATCATGTGGGCCAGTATACTGTATGGAACAGCATCATGGGGGCCCACATACAGTATGGAGCAGCATCGTGGGGGCCCACAAACTGTATGGAGCAGCATCATGGGGGCCGATACAATGTATGGAGCAGCATCATGGGGGTCAATACACTGTATGGAGCAGCATTACATGGGGCCAATATACTGTATGGAGCAGCATTATATGGGGTCAATATACTGTATGGAGCAGCATTACATGGGGCCAATATACTGTATGGAGCAGCATCATATGGGGCCAATATACTGTATGGAGCAGCATTACATGGGGCCAATATACTGTATGGAGCAGCATTACATGGGGCCAATATACTGTATGGAGCAGCATTATATGGGGTCAATATACTGTATGGAGCAGCATCATATGGGGCCAATATACTGTATGGAGCAGCATTACATGGAGCCAATATACTGTATGGACCAGCATCATATGGAGACAATATACTGTATGGAGCAGCATTACATGGAGCCAATATACTGTATGGACCAGCATCATATGGAGACAATATACTGTATGGAGCAGCATGACAGGGGGCCAATATACTGTATGGAACAGCATCATATGGGGCCAATATACTGTATGGAGCAGCATGACATGGGGCCAATATACTGTATGGAGCAGCATCATATGGGGCCAATACACTGTATGGAGCAGCATCATATGGGGCCAATATACTGTGTGGAGCAGCATTACATGGGGCCAATATACTGTATGGAGCAGCATTACATGGGGCCAATATACTGTATGGAGCAGCATCATATGGGGCCAATATACTGTATGGAGCAGCATGATATGGCGCCAATATACTGTATGGAGCAGCATGACATGTGGCCAATATGCTGTATGGAGCAGCATCATATGGGGCCAATACACTGTATGGAGCAGCATCATATGGCACCAATATACAGTATGGAGCAGCATTACATGGGGCCAATATACTGTATAGAGCAGCATCATATGGGGAAAATATACTGTATGGAGCAGCATTACATTGGGCCAGTATACTCTATGGAGCAGCATTATGACGCGCCCCCTGGGCCATATTCTTTAGGGGGAATATCCGGAGCCGGATCAGATGGGAGTTGTAGTCTTCCGAGTGGCTGTGACCCGGTCCGTGCCCAGGGTGTCAAACTGAGTTGTATGTGGCAGTCCTACAGATGTTACTAAGTTCTTAATGTCGACTACGCCACCCGTTGTGTTGCGGTCACTGTGGCCGCCGCTGCAGCAGGGTCCGCTGAGGCTGGTGGTGTAGGTGCAGCTTTGGTGATATAACCCCCAACGGGTGGGGTATAGCCTCAGGGGGATCAGGTGCAGAGGATGGGGGTTGTGGTGATGCAGTGTAGACGGCAATCAAAGACAGAGTCGGGTTATGCAGTTTAGGATGTTTACTCACTGCTGATGTTCCGGTCACTCCAGCTTCGAGTGACCTCCCGAGCCGTGCTGCGTCCACCAGGTTCTGGATCCAGCCAACCCCCAAATAAGTCCGGAGCGTGACCCTGAGCTCTCCTTCTGTCCTTTCTCTGGCCGTCCCCACTATTGATCCACCCAGGTCCAGCTCCCTCGGGCCTTCTGTTGGGAGACCCTTGGCCTTGAGTTCCCTGACCCTCCACGTGGTATGCCTTCGTGGTGGATGTGGTGGGTGGCCGTGGCAGACGCTGCCCACGGCCTCCGGTCTCTGGCTGGGGTGTGTTTTTGCCCCCACCAGCTTGGGTTCCGGTACCCTGATGCCGACTCTTCACCCGGGGATTTAATTTGGGTTCTTAGAGTCCTCTCTTCTGTTTCCCCCTCTGGGTCTCTCTTTCTCCTCTCTCACTCTGGGTCTCTCTTCTCCTCTGCTCGCTGACTTTCTCTCTGCAACTGACCCTGTTCTTAGTTGGTGCCCACCTTATATACACCCTCTATGTGTGAGCTCAGGTGACCAGCACCCAATGAGCTCCTATCTTTACCCAGGCTGCTCCCCCTATCTGCCCCTACACTACTTGGGATGTACCACCCCCCTCCCACTCCAGCCAGGAACAGACTCGGTCGTACCTGCACATTTCTAAGTGGGAGTACCGTCGGTCTGCTCCTCGGAAATGGGATGTGTGTAGTGCATGCAGCCTACCGAGCTCAGTTCCACACTCCTTCCTTACCCGGGAGTGGAATATCACACTTCTGGGTTGAGGTGCAATACCCCTGTAGCAGCCGAATCCTCAGGGTGCTACAATTACATGGGGCCCATAATTCTGTATGGAGGTGGTCACTGTATTACCTGTATATTTCTGTATTACAGCATATATAGGTACTCTGTATATGCTGTAATGTCTCTGGTGATCACTGTATTACCTGTACACCGACACTATATACAGAGCTCCTGTGTATTATGTCACCAGTGGTAATATTAATGTTATTAGTATTGTGTTTTTTATTAATGATCAGTATTGTATTATTCGGTCACTGAGGTGGTAATATATGATCTGGTCATGGTGTGGAGGTATTTGTTCCTTGTACAGTATGTGGTATTATTCGGTCACTATGTGGTAGTAATACATGCTCTGGTCATGGTGTGACAGTATTATTCAGTCACTATGTGGAGGTAATATGTGGTCTGGTCATGGTGTGACTGTATTAATTGCCTGTATGTGGTATTTGGTCAATATGTGGTCTGGTCATGGTGTGGCGGTATTTATCTCTTGTATGTGGTGGTATTGGTCTTGGTATAGTGGATTGTGTTGTGTATGGAGGTCACTTGTTCCCTTTGATATCAATAAGGGGAAGATTCTTGATTTCCAATGGAGATTAAATACTTGGATGTTTAACGCCTCCCTGTCCTGTGGCTATTGCACAGTAGCAAATATGCACTTACAGGGGTTCTACGGTGAAAACAAGTAATCACCTCTCCTAAGGCCATGTTCACATGTTCAGCATATGGTCAGTATTTTACATCAGTATTTGTAAGACAAAACCAGGAGAGGGTGAAAAATGCAGAAGTGGTGACATCTTTCTACTTTACTTTTCCTCTGATTGTTCCTCACAAATACTGATGTAAAATACTGACCAAATGCTGATCGTGTGTACGTGGCCAAAGGATAAATAAGTTATTGAATGCTGTGACCTGGAGAATGTGCAACCTTTATCCCCATTAGTATGGAGCGGCAAGTACGACTCGACCACTGATCCATTTATTCCCTAAGGGGCTGCACTTGGCTTTTTCTGGAAGCCCCCAAAGAGGATGAATGGAGCTACGGTCAGACATACCACATGCCGCTCCATTTTAAAATGGGGATAAAAGTGTCCTGTCAGGGATAAAAGTTCCCCATTCTTTCAATCAGTGCGGTTTGCAATGCATAAGGAGAAAGGATTACCAGCTTCATGAATAGTTCAAAAAATAGGTTTCTTTATTGTGACAAAAGCTCTTTAAAAACAGATTCCATAGTCACATAGTGTAGCCAGGGCAACGCGTTTCGAACGCTAAAGATGCGTTCTTTGTCAAGACTACAGTAATTGTACATCCCAGTTATGGTGGCGCACAGTAGATGTGCAGGAGCCGCCTGTGATTTACAGTCGACGCTCCACTATAACTGTTATGTTCTGCTACCAAAGCTAAGGAAAGAGAGGAGATCTGTCCCTACTATAGGACTCAGCTGAATCCCTACGATGTAACAGGGAACCTCATCCTGCGATCAGACCTGCTAAAGTCCTAATCTAGTCTGTACGGAGACCTATAGATGTGGGGAGGGAATCCCTACAAGTACTAAGGACTGGGAGGAATATGGGACACCTCCTAACAGAAATAGTAGCAGACAGACGAACAAACAAAATAGAAAGAACATAGAGGTCCGTAGACCAAGCAAACTAACAGAGTTAGATACAGAGCACAGGCTAGCTAGAAAGTAGATATACAATGAAGTCCAGCAAAGCCAGAAGGGCGGAGCAGGATTAAATAGGCCAACAAGGTCATGTGACCAGCAAAGGAAAAAAAACCTAACAGCAAGGTTCTAACAGTACCCCCCCTTCTAAGAGGATCCTCCGGATCCCCTAGGACCAGGCTTATCAGGAAATCTCCTGTGAAACGCTCTGATAAGTCTGGACGCGGAAACATCATCTGACCTCACCCAAGAGTTATCCTCGGGTCCGAAACCTTTCCAGGCCACAAGATACTGCAAACTACCTCTATACCGTCTAGAGTCAAGGATGCGAGAAATTTCATATTCCCCGTCCTCCACCACCGGAGGAACAGAGGCAGAGGCGTCACCATCCGACACAACAGCTTTTTTTAACAGAGAGACATGAAAGACCGGATTAATTCTCCAGGAGGTAGGAACCTCCAACCTAACAGCAGATTGGTTGACAACCTGAAGCACCTTAAAGGGCCCTACAAACTTGGGACCCAATTTCTTAGAAGGAATCCTCAACCGCAGATTCCTAGAGGACAACCAAACCATGTCACCAACAGCGAACAAAACCTCCTGTCGTTTCCTATCAAAGTAGTCTTTAGATTTTCTGTTGGCCTCCTGAAGATTACCACGCACATCCGTCCAAACTCTTTCCAAATCACCGGAAAAATTCTCCTCCTCAGGCACGGCAGATCCCAACTTGGAGAACGACCCAAACGACGGATGTCTCCCAGAACAACAAAAAAAAGGCGAACAACCAGCAGAAGAAGATGTATGATTGTTCAGAGCAAATTCGGCAAGTGGCAGAAACTCAGACCACCCCTCTTGATTGTCTGCCACAAAACAACGCAAGAACTGCTCAACATCCTGGTTTTTCCTTTCTGTCTGGCCATTAGATTCAGGATGATATCCGGACGAAAACGACAAATGAATTCCCAACCTGTCACAAAAGGCACGCCAAAAACGAGCCACGAACTGAGGACCCCTATCAGAAACAATGTCAGTAGGAACACCATGAAGTCTGACAATTTCCTTGACAAAGGCCTTAGCGAGAGTTTTAGCGCAGGGCAGTTTGACGAAGGGAACCAAGTGACACATCTTGCTAAAACGGTCCACGACCACCCAGATGACAGTAAAACCCTCAGAGGGGGGAAGGTCAGTTATAAAGTCCATAGCCAAATGTGTCCAAGGAGCACTGGGGACCTCCAAAGGACAAAGCAACCCCGCAGCAGGAGTATGTGAGGACTTAGATCTAGCACATATAGTACATTGGCGCACCCACTTAATGACTTCCTTCTGCCATCCAGGCCACCAAAAACTGCGACCCACCAGTCTCTTGGTCTCAGAGATTCCGGGATGACCTGCCAACCGAGATTCGTGACACTCAACAAACAAATCTCTCCTAAAGGTCCCAGGCACAAACAACCTCCCATGAGGAGTGTTAGATGGGGCATTCTCCTGAGCTTTAAGAATCTCATCTTCCAAAACGGAGTCTAAAGCAGCTATCACAACACCTTCTTGTAAAATGTTTTCCTCTTTCTCAGCACCGACTATGGGAGAAAAACTGCGAGACAAGGCATCCGCCTTAACATTCTTAGTACCAGGGATGTAAGTAACGGAGAAATTAAACCGCGAGAAAAACAGTGCCCACCTAGCCTGACGGGCATTCAGGCGCTTGGCAGCATCAAGATATATCAGATTTTTATGATCCGTAAGAACCTGAACGGGAAATTCCGCACCTTCCAAGAAGTGGCGCCAGTGTTCAAATGCGAGTTTAATAGCCAATAATTCCCGATTACCAATATCGTAATTCAATTCAGTCTCCGAAAATTTTTTTGAAAAAAAGGCACAGGGATGTAATCCATCCCCGTTATCCTGAGACAATACTGCGCCAACCCCCACAGAGGAAGCATCAACCTCAACCAAAAACGGCCTAGTAACATCAGGCTGCATAAGGATGGGAGCAGAGGTGAACCTCTCCTTGAGATACACAAAAGCTTCAATGGCCTCAGAAGACCACTGAACCGCATCAGCACCTTTCCTGGTGAGATCAGTCAGAGGTTTGACAATACTAGAAAAATTTTTTATGAATTTTCTATAGTAATTGGCGAAACCCAAAAACCTCTGTATCGATTTCAAACCAATAGGCCTAGGCCATTCCTGCACAGCCTGAACCTTAACCGGATCCATCTCAAAACCTTTGCTGGAGATAATGTAGCCCAAAAAACTAATTCTCTGTACAGCGAACTCACATTTCTCCAGCTTAGCAAAAAGTGAATTGTCCATTAATAACTGTAATACCTCACGCACGCTCCGCCAATGAGACTCCAGATCTGGCGAATAAATCAAAATGTCATCCAAATACACAACCACATTTTTACCGATCAAAGGTCTAAGGATGTCATTAATCAAATTCTGAAAAAATGCAGGAGCATTAGTAAGACCAAAAGGCATAACCAGATTCTCAAAATGACCCACAGGAGTGTTAAAAGCAGTCTTCCATTCATCACCCTCCTTCATGCGCAACAGATTGTATGCCCCCTTAAGGTCAATTTTAGAGAACCACTTGGCCCCCAATAACTGGTTAAACAGATCAGGAATCAATGGCAGTGGGTAAGGATTGCGTACCGTAATTTTGTTAATCTCACGAAAATCCAGACAAGGACGTAAACCGCCGTCCTTTTTTTTTACAAAAAAAAATCCAACCGCCACAGGAGACTTAGAGGGCCTAATGTGACCGGCGGCCAAACTTGTCTGTATGTATTCCTCCAAAGCCTTCCTCTCAGGAATAGTAAGGTTAAATAAACGACTTTTAGGAAGAGTCGCTCCAGGGACAAATTCAATAGAACAATCATAGTCTCTATGGGGAGGCAAAACCTGCGATTCTTTCTCAGAAAAAAGTCTCCAAAAATCCTGAATAGGAACAGGCAATTCTCCCCTATCCAAAGCTGCAATACGCCCGTTACAACACTTCTCATAACATTTATGGCTCCAGGATTTAATTTCACTGGTAGACCAATCCAGTACAGGATTGTGAAATTTTAACCAGGGCAAACCCAATATTACTGGAGAAGGCAAGTTATTCAACACTACCAAATCCAATTTCTCATGGTGAACACCATTAATAGTGAGAGGAAATTCACTGACCTTGAGAGTAATATTCTTCAAAGGGGAGCCATCCACAGAAACCACAGCAATGGGGGATGATAAAGGTTCAGGTTTTAAATTGAGTTTTTCCACGAATCCCCCATCAATTACATTCAGTGTAGACCCGCAATCAACAAACACCCGAAATTCCATTAATTTTTCCTGAGCAATCGTGGAAGCAGCTAAAAATATACCCTTGGAATTTAAACAGGCAATACGGGCGTGACTGACCATTTTTTTTTCTTTCTTCATACGAAGCTCACAGCCTTTAATCAAATGACCAGATTTTCCGCAATAGAAACACAAGCCTTCCGAAAAACGACGGTCTTTTTCTTGAGAGCGAGGTGCCACCGATCCAATCTCCATCGGTTCACCACTGTTAGTACACACATTATCATAACCAGAAACTGACATAGCAGAGGATTTGCTCTCATTAACCCTAGCACGCAGTCTTCTATCCACCCGTATAGCTAATTGCATAGCCTGTTGCAAATCCTCAGGTGTAGGATAAGCAATTAGCAGGTCTTTAACCCTTTCACTGAGCCCAGCAAGAAATAGACTTTTCAGAGCAGAATCGTTCCACCCTGTTTGAGTGGACCAACGACGAAAATGAGTACAATATTTTTCCACATTACCTGATCCTTGTTTTAAACGTCTCAACTCAGTCTCAGCTGATGCCACACGGTCAGGATCATCATATAATAGTCCTAAAGCAGAAAAAAAACTATCCACTGATCTGAAGCATGTATCACTAGGTTGCAAAGAAAAGGCCCACTCCTGAGGCTCTTTGCGCAAAAGTGACATTATGAACCCTACGCGCTGGGATTCATCCCCAGAGGACTTGGGTCTCAAACGAAAATACAATAAGCAAGCATTTTTAAATGGAAAAAAATCTCGATGTTCACCAAAAAATAAATCCGGCAAACATACCTTAGGCTCCAAGAAATATGCTCCAGGACAGTTACTCACGTGCTGACGGAGCTCGGCCACTTCCAGAGAGAGTCCCTGCAGGTGTTTAGCCAAATCCTGAACCGACACCATGATGGAACAAAAAAAAAACTCTTTCCTTAGAGAATTTGCAGGCTGGACTTACTGTTATGTTCTGCTACCAAAGCTAAGGAAAGAGAGGAGATCTGTCCCTACTATAGGACTCAGCTGAATCCCTACGATGTAACAGGGAACCTGATCCTGCGATCAGACCTGCTAAAGTCCTAATCTAGTCTGTACGGAGACCTATAGATGTGGTGAGGGAATTCCTACAAGTACTAAGGACTGGGAGGAATATGGGACACCTCCTAACAGAAATAGTAGCAGACAGACGAACAAACAAAATAGATAGAACATAGAGGTCCGTAGACCAAGCAAACTAACAGAGTTAGATACAGAGCACAGGCTAGCTAGAAAGTAGATATACAATGAAGTCCAGCAAAGCCAGAAGGGCGGAGCAGGATTAAATAGGCCAACAAGGTCATGTGACCAGCAAAGGAAAAAAAAACCTAACAGCAAGGTTCTAACAATAACAGGGATAACGGCTAACAAGTATGTGCATATAGCTGTAGGGTGGGCCCCTAGGGTCAATTTCCCCTGTGGGCCCCAGACACCCCAGTGTGACCCTGGATAAGGAAGATACGAGGGTTGTGAAGTAAGCCTGTTTAGCAGAGGTAAGGGCTGATTTGAAAGCGAGTGTTGCTTGTTTGAATGCCGAGAAGTCATCTTGCGAATGTGTTTTCTTCCAATGCCGCTCCATGACCCCAGGGCCGCCATCAGGGCATTACTACCCTTACTACTGTATGGGGCCCGGTGAAAAGAAGCAAGAAGGGGGGGCAGGCACGCTGGCAGCCCGGGGCCCCTCTCTTTGCTTCTTCTTACCGGGCCTCAGGGGTAACAGTTAAATGCCCGATGCACCCGGCAGACGGAAATGGGTGCTTTACCTTTAAGCAGCGGCCAGGTGCATCATGGTCCTGACTCCAATCTCCTGACACACTGCATGCTCATCTTCATTCCTGAGCAGAGCAGCATGTCTCGGAGGTGGTGGCTAGTGTGTGAGTAGCAGGAGGAGGAAGCTGCTGCTGAGTTTGGTGGTGAGTGGGGCCTGGTGGTGCTCAGAGGGGCCTGCTGATGGTGATGAGGGGGCCTGCTGATGGTTATGCGGGGCCTGCTGATGGTTGTGGGGGGCCTGGTGATGGCAGGACCTGCTGCTAGTGATGGATGGCCTGCTGCTGGTGATGCGGGGGCCTGCTGATTGTGGTGGGGGGGCCTGCTGATGACGGTGGGGGGGCCTGCTAATGGTGATGAGGGGAGGCTGCTGCTTCTGGTGGTGAGGGGAGGCTGCTGCTGGTTCTGAGGGGAGGCTGCTGCTGGTGCTGAGGAGAAGCTTCTGCTGGTGCTGAGGGGAGGCTGGTGCTGAGGGGAGGCTGGTGCTATTGCCAAGGGGAGGCTGCTGCTGCTGGTGGTGAGGGGAGGCTGCTGCTGGTTCTGAGGGGAGGCTGCTGCTGGTGCTGAGGAGAAGCTGCTGCTGGTGCTGAGGGGAGGCTGGTGCTGTTGCCAAGGGGAGGCTGCTGCTGGTGCTGAGGAGAGGCTGCTGGTGCTGAGGGGAGGCTTGTGCTGAGGGGAGGCTGGTGCTGGTGCCAAGGGTAGGCTGCTGCTGGTGCTAAGGAGAGGCTGCTGGTGCTGAGGGGAGGCTTGTGCTGAGGGGAGGCTGGTGCTGGTGCTGAGTAGAGGCTGCTGGTGCTGAGGGGAGGCTTGTGTGGAGGTTGCTGCTGGTGCTGAGGGGAGGCTGCTACTGGTGCCAAGGGGAAACTGCTGCTGGGAGGAGGCTGGTGCTGGTGCCGATGGGAGGCTGGTGCTGGTTCCGAGGGGAGGCTGCTGC
Source organism: Phyllobates terribilis (assembly GCF_046119375.1). NCBI lineage: Eukaryota > Metazoa > Chordata > Amphibia > Anura > Dendrobatidae > Phyllobates > Phyllobates terribilis. The sequence goes on from NW_027362796.1 coordinate 12,510,726, forward strand.
TTGTGCCGAGGAGAGGCTGGTGCTGGTGCCGAGGGGAGGCTGGTGCTGGTGTCGAGGGGAGGCTGCTGCTGGTACCGAGGAGAGGCTGCTGCTGGTGCAGAGGAGAGGCTGCTGGTGCTGAGGGGAGGCTTGTAGTGAGGCTGATGCTGGTGCTGAGGGGAGGCTGCTGCTGGTGCTGAGGGGAGGCTGTTGCTGGTGGTGAGAGGAGGCTGGAGGTGAGGGAAGGCTGGTGGTGGAGAGGGGAGGTTGCTGCTGGTGATGAGGGGAGGCTGCTGCTGCAGCTGCTGAGGGGAGGCAGCTGCTGGTGCTGAGGAGAGGCTGCTGAGGTGGTGAGGGAAGGCTGCTGATGTTGGTGAGGGGAGACTACTGGTGGTGGTGAGGCGAGGCTGCTGGTGATGAGGGGAGGTTGCTGCTGGTGATGAGGGGAGGCTGCTGCTGGTGATGAGAGGAGGTTGGTGCTGAGTGGTGGCTGGTGCCGAGGAGAGGCTACTGCTGGTGCTGAGGGGAGGCTGATGGGGAGGCTGCTGCTGGTGATGAGGGGAGGCTGGTGATGAGGGGAGGCTGCTGGTGGTTGTGATGAGGGGAGGCTGGTGGTGATGAGGGGAGGCGGCTGGCGGTGGTGAGAGGAGGCTGCAAGTGGTGGTGAGGGGAGTCTGCTGGTGGTGGTGAGGGGAGGCTGCTGCTGGGGGGAGGCTGCTGCTGGTATTGAGGGGAGGCTGCTGGTGGTTCTGAGTTGAGGCTGTTGCTGGTGCTGAGGGGGGCCTGTTTCTGAGGGGAGGCTGCGTCCGGCAGGGTGAGGCTGGTGCTGAGGGAAGGCTGCGACCGGCAGCGAGAGGCTGAGGAGGCGGTGGCGAGGACGACCAGGGCTAGTCGACAAGGATATGCCAATTGCATATCAAGATGATGCCAACCTCTGTGGACAGGTAGGAGGAACAAGAGTAGTTGACAAATAGGGTGATCAATAGACCTTGGAATAATAATAACTTCCACAATTGGATGTGTTTAAATAAAATGTTCCTGTGCTGAGATAATCTTATACATGTGCCCCTGCTGTGTACTGTGTAATGGCTGTGTCTGACCGTGCAGGAACATGGTCTGATCATACCACATCTCCTGGGCAGGGGAGGAAGAAAAAGAATATACAGACATTACAGCAGGGGATCACAGCTGATTCTTTCTGTGAGGTAAAACATTTCACTGCCTGTTTTTAAACAATGTTTTACTTCAAAGAAAGAAACAGTTGGGATCCCATGCTGAAATGTCTGTATACTCTTTTGTTTCCTCCCCTTAGCATGAGATGTGGTTGTGGCACCCCAGGGGTCAGGTTGCCACAGTGGCATTGCCTCCCTCACAAGAGTTGATGCCATGCCTGGAAGCAAGCAGGAGTCCCCTAATCAGGTTTTACTAAGCATGCAACACTTTCCTGGCTCCAGACCAGCAAGGGGAGTCCCTCCCCTTGGCAACTGGGATCTGGGGGCGTGGTTAGTGAGACTTAGTGTGTGAGGAGTTGAAGTCAGGACATCGAGGAGAGAGGAGCTGGGGACTGAAGCTGCGCGGCAGCTCACCCCAGAAGAACCAGCACAGAAGAACCGGACACCGGAGTCCGAGGCTGTGGGGCACCGAAGGCCCAGCAGTAGAAACCGGAGGGCAGGAGACTGCAGGTCTCCTGGCCCCATCAGACGCCCAAAGGCTCAGCAGCACCGCAGGGTTCAGCACCGCCACGTGAGAGCGACGCACCAGCAAGGCCCGAGCTGCCTGCCATACGGGTGAGCACAGAAACGTTGCACTCAGGGACGAGGGCCGCGCACAGCTACAAGCAGCAGGGCCAAAGAGTTTAGTGTAAAGGGAAGGCCTCCAATTTCACCTGGCAAGGAGGATTCTTTACTTGCTTCCAGGATGCCCGGACTTCCACTTCTAGCCAGCACCCTAGTCCCGGCTTGTCTAATCACCACCAGTAAAGATAAGAGGAAACCGCCATTGAGTTGTGGATTATTGCTGCGCCATCAACCCCTGCACTACAACGTCCAGCATGACCCATAACATCTACACTGCCCTGGAGCTAAGTTCTACCTGTGGAGAGCCACACTATCCCTGCTGCAGTAACATCAGCTCCAGAGGACCTGCTCCGCAGCGGCGGCTCCCCTAGCCGCATACCACAGGTGGCGTCACAAACTTTATACAATCACCATAAATCCCCTATCAATAACCCCTGGGTCACGGACCGGGTCACCGCTACTGTGACATCCCCCAGCATTTACCGGCCCGGCACCGGGTACCCCACGGCCCAGAGGGCGCGTCATGGTATGATCAGACCGTGTTCTGTACACGGTCAGACACAGCCATTACATTATTCAAAGATCTATTGATTAAAATTAACTTTTGTTCGTGGGAAAACCCCTTTAAGTTCATGTATTAATTTGTCCACCATCTCAGTACATGATTATATGATACAATCATTCCCTCTGCTCCTGAAAGGGGGGAGGGGAGGGAATGATTGATATAAGTGTATACAGTGCATTGTGAAAGTATTTGGTCCCCTTGAACTTTTCTAACTTTTGCCACATTTCTGGCTTCAAACATAAAGATATAAAATTCTATTTTTGGGGGAAGAATCAAAAACAAGTGGGACACAATCGTGAAGTGGAACGAAATTTATTGGAAATGTTAAACTTTTTTAACAAATTAAAAACTGTGGGACTGCTGGCTTGTGGATTTAGACTGGACAACCCCTTTAAGGCTCCTTCAGCCATCAGTGAATATCGGTCTGTGCTCGGACCGCAATGCATGGACTTGCCGCGGGTCTCCTGACCTCAACTCAGCAGCCTCACAGCATGTATGAGCATGCGGGTCAGCATGATTGGTGCCCAGTCCAAGCACTGCAGACTGAGAGCAGAACGATTTCTCACTTCCAGTATTTACACTGTCATAATAATAAAGATGTTTCCCAATCATATACAGTGCATTGTGAAAGTATTTGGCCCCCTTGAACTTTTCTACCTTTTGCCACATTTCTGGCTTCAAACATAAAGATATAAAATTCAAATTTTTTGGAAAGAATCAACAACAAGTGGGACACAATCGTGAAGTGGAACGAAATTTATTGGAAATGTTAAACTTTTTTAACAAATTAAAAACTGAAAAGTGGGGCGTGCAATATTATTCGGCCCTCTTGAGTTAATAATCGCCATCTTTTGCTGCGATTACAGCTGAAAGTCGCTTGGGGTATGTCACTATCAGCTTTGCACATCGAGAGGCTGAAATTCTTGCCCATTCTTCCTTGCAAAACAGTTCGAGCTCATTGAGGTTGGATGGAGGGCGTTTGTGAACAGCAGTTTTCAGCTCTTTCCACAGATTCTCGATTGGATTCAGGTCTGGACTTTGACTTTGCCATTCTAACACCTGGATACGTTTATTTTTGAACCATTTTATTGTAGATTTTGCTTTATGTTTGGGATCATTGTCTTGTTGGAAGATAAATCTCCGTCCCAGTCTCAGGTCTTTTGCAGACTCCAACAGGTTTTCTTCCAGAATGGTCCTGTATTTGGCTCCGTCCATCTTCCCATCAATATTAACCATCTTCCCTGTCCCTGCTGAAGAAAAGCAGGCCCAAACCATGATGCTGCCACCACCATGTTTGACAGTGGGGATAGTGTTTTGAGGGTGATGAGCTGTGTTGCTTTTACGCCAAAGATATCGTTTTGCATTGTGGCCAAAAAGTTTGATAATGGTTTCATCTGACCAGAGCACCTTATTCCACATGTTTGGTGTGTCTCCCAGGTGGCTTGTGGCAAACTTCAAATGAGACTTTTTATGGATATCTTTGAAAAATGGCTTTCTTCTTGCCACTCTTCCATAAAGGCCAGATTTGTGCAGTGTATGACTGATTGTTGTCCTATGGACAGACTCTCCCACCTCAGCTGTAGATCTCTGCAGTTCAACCAGAGTGATCATGGGCCTTTTGGCTGCATCTCTGATCAGTCTTCTCCTTGTTCGAGATGAAAGTTTAGAGGGACGGCTGGGTCTTGATAGATTTGCAGTGGTCTGATAATCCTTCCATTTCAATATGATCGCTTGTACAGTGCTCCTCGAGATGTTAAAAACTTGGGAAATCTTTTTGTATCCAAATCCGGCTTTAAACTTCACCACAACAGTATCTCGGACCTGCCTGGTGTGATCCTTGGTCTTCATGATGCTCTCTGCACTTGAAACAGAACCCTGAGACTATCACAGAGCAGGTGCATTTATACAGAGACTTGATTACACACAGGTGGATTCTATTTATCATTACCAGTCATTTAGGACAACATTGGATCATTCAGAGATCCTCACTGAACTTCTGGACTGAGTTTGCTGCACTGAAAGTAAAGGGGCCGAATAATATTGCACGCCCCACTTTTCAGTTTTTAATTTGTTAAAAAAGTTTAAAATATCCAATAAATTTCGTTCCACTTCACGATTGTGTCCCACTTGTTGTTGATTCTTTCCAAAAAAATTGAATTTTATATCTTTATGTTTGAAGCCAGAAATGTGGCAAAAGGTAGAAAAGTTCAAGGGGGCCAAATACTTTCACAATGCACTGTATATGATTGGGAAACATCTTTATTATTATGACAGTGTAAATACTGGAAGTGAGAAATCGTTCTGCTCTCAGTCTGCAGTGCTTGGACTGGGCACCAATCATGCTGACCCGCATGCTCATACATGCTGTGAGGCTGCTGAGTTGAGGTCAGGAGACCCGCGGCAAGTCCATGCATTGCGGTCCGAGCACAGACCGATATTCACTGATGGCTGAAGGAGCCTTAAAGGGGTTGTCCAGTCTAAATCCACAAGCCAGCAGTCCCTCTGTGTCACTGACTGAAGACTTGTGAATCCACACATCGTAAGCACTGTGAGGATTCGCTGGTGTCAGAGCCAGGAATGGCAATCACTTGGCTTCAAGGATGTGAAATGCAGACTCCCAGCCAGAAGGGGGGGTGTGGAGATAGAGGGAGAACAAACAGGTGGGCAGGTGAATTTAAAGGGTTGGCTCTGCCGTGAAGTACCGAGTGGTGGGACTTTATTTGAACAGTCATCCTGTGCTGACAGAGTCCCTTTAAACATAAGTCATACTCATCTTCTGGCGTCTTCATCAATTTTCAGCACTGCTTCGGTCTTGCGGCGCCATCTTGTGAACGCAGCTTCTGACTGACTGGAAGTCAGAAGCTATGTCACAATCTCTCAATGCAAGTCTGAAAGCCTGAACGATGCTCTCATAGACTTGATCTGGTCATGGTGTGACAGTATTTGTCTCTTGTATGTGGTATTATTCAGTCACTATGTGGTGGTAATATGTGGTGTGGTCACAGTGTGGCAGAAAGTAGAGTTTTTCCAAGAGTGGTCGGTGGGACTGTGGAAGGTTTGAGGAGTGGAGGCGGAGCTGGGGTGAAGCCTGGGTGGAGTTTCAAGGGGGCCCCAAAATTTTGCCAGTATGGGGCACCGAAATTCCTAGCAGCAGCCCTGCACGACCCTGGACACTTGCCAAAGCTTTTTAGTGATGCTATTGTGCCAGTTTTGTCTATTGATTCGTCACACTCTGTCATGCATGAGAGGGGTAACCGAGTCAATAGCTGGTGCTATGCTAGAGTGGCATTGTAGAAGGCAGTGACACTGTCTGTGTCGTGGAGTGAAGATATGGATGTCAGTGGTAGAATAGAATTAGAGAGTGTGTGAGTGTGGAGACATGCAAGGTTTCTTCAGGGGTGTGCTATTTGCTGACATGGGTGACAGGTGAGGAGGACAGAGATGAGAAAGTGTTGGAATAATACATATTAATCTGTATGTGTATTGCAACAACTACTGTGCTGTTTCATATGTTGTGCATATTGTGAGGTTGTTAACAAAGTTTAGTTAAAAAAAAAAAAAAAAAAACTCCCACAGACAGGATGCCCCCTCCTTCTCTTCCTGTGTTGTTGTTATATATCTGATTTGATTTCCTCATGCTGCAGTAACATCATGCTGTGCCTGTGCTGGATATAAATAAACCTACATTCTGTGTTCTAAACTCTGGATGTCACGCGGATTAATCCTCTGCTAACAGGTTATGGGCCCAGATGTACCAGAGTCCCAGAGTCACAGATCCCCAGAACACAGAGGAAAGAAAAGAAAGAAAGACAGCAAACTGAGAAGAAGCAAAGATGGCCACCAGCAGCAGCTCCATGAAATTTACAGTGCCAAGTCTCACTAACCAGAATTATCAATCCTGGAAATTCAAAGTGAAAATGCTGCTAATAAGAGAAGGTACGTGGAAATACACACAGGAGCCTAAACCTGACCCAGTGCCACAGGAGTGGACAGAGATGGATCAGAAAGCACAAAGTACCATATCACTCAGTATAGATGATGACCAGATTGTGCATGTGTGTAAATGTAATACTGCAAAGGAAATGTGGGAGCAGTTGCAAAAGGTACATGAGAGGATAAATTTAAGCAATAAGCTCTATCTCATGAGAAAGCTGTACCAGTCTAAGCTACAGAAAGGCCAGGATATGCAGGATTACATAAGAAGTGTTCTGGAAGTTGTAGAACGCCTGAGAGTCATTGGGGAAGATCTAAAGGACTTTCATGTGGCCGCATTACTGCTTAGTGGCCTTTCAGAGAGGTATGATACGCTTGTAACCGCACTAGATGCGCGTCCAGATGATGAGCTTACACTGGATTATGTCAGGGGGAAGCTCATAAATGAATATAAGCGAAAGGCAGAAGGTGTAAACAGTAGGACATGCAACACAGAATCTGCTTTACAGACACAAAACCTAACTGATAACAGGAAGCACATAAAAGAAACACGTGAATGTTTTGTTTGCAAGAAATCAGGACATTTGAAAGCTGACTGCAGAGTCTGGAAAGCTAGAATGAATCAGCTGAAAAAGCAAAGCAGTCATCAAAGGGTTAAAAGTGCTGTATCTGGAGAAAATGATTCTGTGAATACTGAAACTGCATTTACTGTCAGTGCAAATACATCAAAGCAACCGAACACTATGTGAAAGTGGAAGAAGCATGTTATTTGATGCAAATCTGCCCACAGTATATTGGGGTGAAGCAATCATGACAGCTTGCTATCTTCAGAACAGACTACCAGGTAAAGCTACAGACAAAACTCCATTTGAGCAATGGAATAGCAGAAAGCCAAAACTACATCACATAAGAATATTCGGAAGTAAAGCATTTGTACATGTTCCCAAAGAAAAGCGAACTAAGTGGGAATCTCACGCTAAGGAAGGTATCCTGGTAGGCTACAGCGAAACCCAGAAAGGTTATAGGATTCTACACCCAGATAAAATATGTGCAAAATACAAGGACCTAAAAACACAGATGTACTGTCTGTGATATTAGATAGCCAAAATACTTCCATGTATTGTTGCGTCCAAAGATATTTTCTTCATATTTCTTCATATTTCTTCATATTCCCCTTTTTTTTTTTTTTTTTTCATAATTTCACCTTTATTTCCATTTTTATTTTCATAATAATTTTTTGTTTGGGCTTTAAGTGCGCTCTCGACCTGGGCCGTGGCACCACTGTGCGGTTTTGACCTATGAGGTATTTCCAGCTCATGAACCATTGGGGCAGAATATACGCGGTTAGTATATACCGCGGTACATACGGTATGTGCCTGGATGGGTGTCAGCTACTGTATAACTTGGACATTTGCCCTGGCCTGGGGTACTTATGGATGGGAGGGCTTCATGTCACCATCCAACACAAGATGTCAGTTGGTTACCTTGTGTGCCCCTTAATCGTCGCTCCGTAGTGTGCGGTTTTTCCTTGTCTGTGATGCGCACACCGGATGTGACGCTTGCGTGTCACGCCCGGCACCTGCGTTCCACATACCGGATGTCAGCTGACCGGAACCGGAAGTGACACGATCGCGAGTATAGCGCGACTAGGATTTAAAAGAGGACTTATCAGAGTGTCAAATGGCGCTGTCTGGTGAATGAGCTGCGCGATTGTGGGCAGCGTGCATACCGCATGTCTTCTCTTTTTTTCCCCTGATGACTAGCTAAGGCAAAGAAACGCGTCGGGAGCGGTATATTGTGATGGGCTGGTGACCCTATGAGATTTGGTCTGCCCCCATCATATGGAGCTATCTTGAAGTCTGAGAGCAGGAACGGATATCAAAATTGGTGAGGATGTTCCATTTCTATATATAGCAAGGTTAAATGGTTACCATTGATAGGGTTAATGTTTCTGCGTTCTCACATATTGAGACACAATAAGTTGTTATAGTGTCCCGTAGGCTCCATCATTTTCTTTTTGCCACACTTTCTTGGTTGCGTCAGAGATACAATATGCTTATATGACATATATCTATATCTTTGGACGCAACAATACATGGAAGTATTTTGGCTATCTAATATCACAGACAGTACATCTGTGTTTTTAGGTCCTTGTATTTTGCACATATTTTATCTAGTGGTAATAAATGTTAAGTTTTACATTTCTATAGCACTACACCTGCTTGTGTTTACATTTATTTTTTTGTGTAGTTATTTCTAAAACCCCTGCTGCTGCATTTTGATTCTACACCCAGAAACAAACTAGATCACAATAAGTAGAGATGTAGTGATTGATGAGAACTTTGTATCACCCAAGTTTTGTGACATCACGCCAGTAGTCCAGCTGAAGTCACAATTACAAGACAGCAACAAGGAGGATGTAGAGGTCTGGCTGGATTCTTCAACTAATGAAGGAACAACAGAAAAATCAGGTGAATCTGAAATCAGGAGATCGTCAAGATCAAGCAAAGGTATACCAGCTAAACGTCTATCCTACATTGTCAAGACACTACCTGAGTCAGAGCCGCAGTCATGGGATGAAATGCAAGCACTACCTGTCCATGAAAGAACAAAGTGGATCGATGCCGCTAATGAGGAAATCAAATCGCTTCATCAACTCCAAACTTGGAAACTCACCAAGCTACCACAGGGCAAAAAGGCAATCAAGTGCAAGTGGGTCTTCAAAACCAAATATGACTCAGAAGGTAAAGTCCACAGATTCAAAGCAAGGTTGGTCGCAAAAGGATATTCTCAAAAGTATGGTGAAGATTACGATGCTACATTTGCTCCAGTCACTAAACAGACCACGTTCAGAGCTTTGTTAGCTGTAGTTGCTGTACAAAAGATGTATGTCAGACATTTGGATATAAAAACTGCCTTTTTAAATGGTGACATTGAGGAGGACTTATACATGACTCAACCTGAAGGTTATGTAAAAAGAGGTCAAGAGAATCTTGTTTGCAAACTACAAAAATCTCTCTATGGTCTTAAGCAATCAGCAAGAGCATGGAACACCAAGATGAATAAAGTCTTGTTGGAAGACAAAATATACAGATGGAAAGTGGATGTATATTCTCTTATATGTGGACGACGTGATTGTTGTTCATCAAGACGACGCAGAAATTGGAAAAATGACTGAAATTCTGAATCAGCACTTTGAATCAAAAGACCTTGGAAGTGTGACATATTATCTAGGAATCCAAATCCAGAGAGAGGAAGATGGAAGTTTTCTTCTAAACCAAAGTGCAAAAATTAATTTGATTCTGAATCAGTTTAAAATGTCGGAGGTCAAAGGTATATCAACCCCAATGGAACCATCCTACCTGAAGCTGGAAGGAGAAGATGACCTGTTGCCTAACAATGAGAAATATCGTCAGGCAGTGGGGACACTTCTATACATATCAACTATGACTCGACCGGATATCACAACAACAGTTGGAATCCTTTGCAGATATGTGGAAAAACCGCGCCAAAGAGACTGGAATGCTGTTAAGAGACTTCTCCGATATTTGAAAGAAACGCAAGATGTAAATTTAAAACTATCTGCAGCAGGAGATCTAGAACTTACCGGCTATGTAGATGTGGATAGGGCTGGTGATTCGCGTGATCATAAATCCACAAGTGGATACTTGTTTAAAGTTGGAGAAAGTTCAATCTCCTGGTCTAGTAGGAAACAAGTGTCTGTTGCCTTGTCATCTACAGAAGCGGAGTATGTGTCCGCAGCCTATGCAAGCCAGGAGGTTGTTTGGCTAAGACAATTGATGGACGATCTTGGCAAACCGACAACTCAGCCGACGGTGATTTATGAGGACAACCAAGGATGCATTAAACTTGCATGCAGTGAAAAAATCAGTGCTAGAACCAAGCACATTGACGTCAGACATCATCATCTACGTGATTTGATAGATCGTGGGATAATTCACTTTGTCTATTGTGAAACTGATAAGATGGTAGCTGACATTATGACAAAGCCATTGCCACGAGCTAGGTTAAAAGAATTGAGAACCACAATGGGACTAAGAGGATAAGTAGTTGTTGAGTGGGGGTGTTGGAATAATACATATTAATCTGTATGTGTATTGCAACAACTACTGTGCTGTTTCATATGTTGTGCATATTGTGAGGTTGTTAACAAAGTTTAGTTAAAAAAAAAAAAAAAACTCCCACAGACAGGATGCCCCCTCCTTCTCTTCCTGTGTTGTTGTTATATATCTGATTTGATTTCCTCATGCTGCAGTAACACCAGACTCCATGCTGTGCCTATGCTGGATATGAATAAACCTACATTCTGTGTTCTAAACTCTGGATGTCACGCGGATTAATCCTCTGCTAACAGAAAGTGAGTAGATGGTGATGAGGTAGGGGGAGAGGGGAGGTTGTGAAGTTAGATAGGGAGCAGAGACGGGTGAAGATAAGGTCTAATGTATTTCCGTCTGTGTGGGTGGCTGAGGAGGAACATTGAGTAAGTTCAAAAGATAAAGTAAGACACAGGAGTTTGGAGGCTGCTGACTGGAGGGTGTCAGTAGGGATGCTGAAGTCACCCATTATGATAGTGGGAATGTCAGCGGAAAGAAAGTGAAGAAGCCAGGTGGAGAATTAGTCAATATAGGTAGTGGCCGGGCCCGGAGGTCGGTATATGACGGCCACTTGGAGGTAGAATAGATGCGGACAGAGTGGACTTCAAAAGAGAAGATAAGGGAGGTTAGAGGTGGGATTGGATTAAAGGTGCAGTTGGTAGAAAGAAGAAGACCCACTCCTCCGCCATGTATGTTGCCAAGGAGAAGAGTGTGGGCAAAGTGGAGGCCATCATAACACAGCGGAGCAAGGGAGGCAGTGTTGGAGGGTGTCAGCCATGTTTCGGTGAGGCCCAGGAAGGAGAAATTGTGAGAGGTAAGGAGGTCATGAATCACATGGAGCTTATTACAGACAGAGTGGGCATTTCAGAGTGCTCCAGAGAGAGGGAGCAGAGGGGTGGTCGTCAAGGACACAGGTTTTACATAGGAGAGATTGCGGTAATTCATATTAGGATGAGAGCGATAAGAGGGGGAATAAATGGGAAGTATCAGATGTGGGCAGGCTGACATTATGGGGAGGCAAACAAAGCAAATGCCTGGGGCCCCCACTCCCTCAGGGGCCCCCAGTGGGGGCATAATGGTTGCGGTCACACTGGGGGCTGTGTTGGGGGCTCCTTTCCAATTATCAATGAGACAGGAGCTACGTCGTTCCTGCACTCTCAATAGAAACGGCCAGGCAGCGCTCCATCCCCTCCAGCCCCTGCCAGTGACTTTGGTCTGAGACTGAGCTGGGTTTTTTCTGCGCATGTGACAGGATGCTGAAGGAATCAGGTGAGGCGCTGACACGTACAAGTGTGTGAGGCAAAACCTGTGCCTCGTCCCAGCACTGCAGCCTCTGTCTGTTCCCTCTGACTCCCAGCTCATGGTCCGTGACTTGAAGCTTATCTTTTAATGTTCCATGCAATTATGGACAACAGCAAGATATCTTACTGAAAAGTGCAGCCGGCATTCCAGGCTGTGCGGTGGGCTGCCTTTTCTGCAATATATCTTAGTGGAAACTGTCAGACTGATGTCAGCTGAGCTCACCAAGCAGAAAACACTTTGGTAACTAGTAGCTGATGGAGCGGGGATGAGGGAGGCTGGGAGATAGGAGAGTGGGGGGTTGTCAGCAGGCTCGGACAGGCCTGGCGGGGTGCCAGGAAATTTCCCGGTGGGCCCCGGCCCCCTGCAGAGAAGGCAGAGGAGAATTTAAAAAAAAAAAAGGAAAAAAAAAGTGGTCGCGGGCCCTTTAAGGGCGCGCGCACACACTCTCACCGCCGCCGCGATGCCCAGAACAGTAGCGGGAGTGGCCTGGGAGCAGGAGAGCCGAAGAGCAGAGCAGGGGCTGTACTGCAGCGTCACATTTAGCAGACAGGGCCGCACGTCTGCTGAAAGTGACGTCACAGCGCGCCCTGCACTGCAGTCTCCCGCCTTAGGAGCGCTTCTGTACTGTACAGATTGTGTAATATAGTGTGTGTTTGTATGAATTTTTATGTATATGCTGCCTGCCTGTGTGTGTATATGCCTGTGTGTGTGTGTGTATATATCCCTGTGTATGTGTATATGCCTGTGTGTACAGTCATGGCCAAAAGTTTTGAGAATGACACCAAAATTATATTTTCCCATGATCTGCTGGCCTCTGGTTTTTATTAGTGTTTGTCTGATGTTTATATCACATACAGAAATATAATTGCAATCATATTATGAGTACAAATAGGTTATATTGACAGTTAGAATGAGTTAATGCAGCAAGTCAATATTTGCAGTGTTGCCCCTTCTTCTTCAAGACCTCTGTAATTCTCCCTGGCTGCTCTCAATCAACTTTTGGACCAAATCCTGACTGATAGCAGTCCATTCTTGCATAATCAATGCTTGCATTTTGCCAGAATTTGTTGGTTTTTGTTTGTCCACCCGTCTCTTGATGATTGACCACAAGTTCTCAATGGGATTAAGATCTGGGGAGTTTCCAGGCCATGGACCCAAAATCTCTATGTTTTGTTCCATAAGCCATTTTGTTATCACCTTTGCTTTATGGCAAGGTGCTCCATCATGCTGGAAAAGGCATTTTTGGGCGCCAAACTGCTCTTGGACGGCTGGGAGAAGTTGCTCTTGGAGGACATTCTGGTACCATTCTTTATTCATGGCTGTGTTTTTAGGCAAGACTGTGAGTGAGCCGATTCCCTTGGCTGAGAAGCAACCCCACACATGAATGGTTTCAGGATGCTTTACAGTTGGCATGAGACAAGACTGGTGGTAGCGCTCACCTCTTCTTCTCCGAATAAGCTGTTTTCCAGATGTCCCAAACAATCGAAAAGGGGATTCATCAGAGAAAATGACTTTGCCCCAGTCCTCAGCAGTCCACTCCCTGTACCTTTTGCAGAATATCAGTCGGTCCCTGATGTTTTTTCTGGAGAGAAGTGGCTTCTTTGCTGCCCTCCTTGGAACCAGCCCTTGCTCAAAGAGTCTCCGCCTCACAGTGCGTGCAGAAGCACTCACATCAGCCTGCTGCCATTCCTGAGCAAGCTCGGCACTGCTGGTAGTCCGATCCCGCAGCTGAAACAGTTTTAAGATACGGTCCTGGTGCTTGCTGGTCTTTCTTGGGTGCCCTGGAGCCTTTTTGACATGCTTCTCCTTGAAGTTCTTGATGATGCGATAGATTGTTGACTGAGGTGCAATCTTTGTAGCTGCGATACTCTTCCCTGTTAGGCCATTTTTGGGCATTGCAATGATGGCTGCACATGTTTCTTTAGAGATAACCATGGTTAACTGAAGAGAAACAATGATACCAAGAACCAGCCTCCTTTTAAAGTGTCCAGTGATGTCATTCTTACTTAATCATGACTGATTGATCGCCAGCCCTGTCCTCATCAACACCCACACCTGAGTTAAAGGATCAATCACTAAAACGATGTTAGCTGCTCCTTTTAAGGCAGGACTGCAATGATGTTAAAATGTGTTTTGGGGGTTAAAGTTCATTTTCTGGGCAAATATTGACTTTGCAAGTACAGTAATTGCTGTTAAGCTGATCAATCTTTGACATTCAGGAGTATATGCAAATTGCCATTACAAAAAATGAAGCAGTAAACTTTGGAAAAATTACTATTTGTCTCATTCTCAATACTTTTGGCCATGACTGTATGTGTATATGCCTGCGTGTGTGTATATTCCTGTGTGTGTGTATATGCCTGCATTTGTGTGTGTATATGCCTGTGTGTGTACAGTGTGTGTATATGCCTGCCTTCATGTGTGTGTGTGTATGCCTGCATGTGTGTACAGTGTGTGTGTATATGCCTGCATGTGTGTGTGTATATATACCTGCATGTGTGTATATGCCTGCATGTGCGTGTGTGTGTATGCCTGCATGTGTGTGTGTGTATATGCCTGCTTGTGTGTGTGTATGTATGCCTGCATGTGTGTGTGTGTATATGCCTGCATGTGTGTGTGTGTGTATATGCCTGCATGTATGTGTGTTTGTGTATGCCTGCATGTGTGTGTGTGTATATGCCTGCATATGTGTGTGTGTGTGTGTATATGCCTGCTTGTGTGTGTGTGTATGTATGCCTGCATGTGTGTGTGTGTATATGCCTGCATGTGTGTGTGTATATGCCTGCGTGTGTGTGTGTGTATATGCCAGCATGTGTATGTATTTGAGTGCCTGCATGCCTACGTGTATATGTGTCTTCACACGTTTGTGCGTGCTTCCCTGCTTGTCTGCATTTTTGTGTGTGATTGTCTGAGTGTGTCTGTGCATGATTGCGTGTGCATTTCTGTGTGTGCTTGCCTGCGTGTGTACGTGTCCCCATTTCTGTGGGTATGTGTATCTGCGTGTGTATATTAGGGCTCTTTCACATGTCCTGATATTTACGGGACTGGAGATATGTGTCCACCTGTGTGTCATCCGTGTGACACATACCAGTGCTTGGGAATCAGTGTACAGTTAACGCTGTTCCCAAGAGCCGGGTGCTGAGCGCTTGCCCTCATCATGGATCCCTGCCGGCACTGCGATCAGCAGCAGCAGGGTCAATGATGAGAGTAGTAGTCAACTCCCACTGTGTCCAACTGTAAAAATAGGAATAAAATTAAAAAATCCTTGTACTCACCTCTCCTAAGTGTCACCCGCTGTAATCTGTGCGAGCGCTCACGCCGAAGAGAATGACTTCTGCAGCGAGCGGGCCTCGGAGCTGCACTCAGTGATTGACAGGGCACCGCTTGTTGAGCGCAGCTCCGGGGTCCACTCGCTGCAGGAGTCATTCTCCTCGGCGTGAGTGCTCGCACGGATTACAGCGGGTGACTCTTAGGAGAGGTGAGTATAAGGATTTTTTTTATTTTATTCCTATTTTTACAGTTGGACACTGCTGGAGTAGACTACTACTCTCATCATTGACCCTGCTGCTGCTGATCGCAGCGCCAGCAGGGATCTATGATGAGGGCAGCGCTCAGCACCCAGTGCTTGGGAAGAGCACTAACTGTCATCAGAGTGCGGGACGTTTTGCGGCCTGTGCAGCAGGTAAAAAACAGACATGTCAGCGTGTTTTGCCCATGGACACCACATGGTCTGTGGAAAGTGGAAACACACTGACGTGTGCACATTCATTTGAATGGGTCTACGTGTACCAGTGTCTGTGGTACATGAGGAAACTGTCACCGCATGTACTGACGTGTGAAAGAGCCCTTAGTATGTGTCTGTGTGCGCTTGTTTTCGTGTGTGTAAGCGCGCTTCTGCATGTCTGTGTGGTCTTCCGATGATTTATTATATTTGGGGAGAGAAATTTTAGGAGACAAAATGGGGAGATGTGTGAAGAAACGGTATGGTGAACTAGAGGAGGGGTGGGAATGAGTGCAGGAACAGAATGGGGAAGGGGGATGTATAAGGAAACAGTATGGAGAGTGGGGGAATAGTGTGAGGAGATAGTATGGAGAGAGAAAAGTGTGATGTGACACAGCACAGAGACTAGGTAGTGAGGGGGAAGGTATAGAGATGCGGCAGTATGGGGGAAACAGTGTGAGGGCACAGAAAGGAGGTAACAGTATGCTGAGGAGGTGGAGTGTGATGAAGGGGCACAGTATAGAGACTGGGTAGTATAGGGGGGACACAGTGTGAGAGGACAGTGTGAAGAGGGGGCCCAGTATGGTAAGGAGAGGACAGTGTGGAGAGCATGTACCCTAACAGTGGTAGAGTGTATGTCATATTTTGTGCAGGGAGCATTGTAAGAGTTAGGTTTATTTAGGGGCTCAGTGTAGATATTTTTATTCAGGAGCATCATAATGACACTGCTATCTTTAAGGGCATCATGTGGGGATGTGCTGCAGAAGACCGGAGAAGATGGAAGTCTGCAGAGACGAGCTGTGGAACTCATCATGGAGTCTGGACAAGAGGAAGAACAGAAAGAGAACGACTCTAATCAGAGAAGCCGTCTCAGGTAAGATACCTGCATGTAAATGTTCATTTGTGATCCTGCCTGTGTCTCATCAGTAATGTGGTTCCTGTATGGTCTGCAGTCTGATGATGACTGATAACTCCCAGTATCTCTATTGTTAATTACATACTGGGAGTTGTAGGTTTATGCGATACAAAGATATATGGGTCTGACCTGACATTACAATTGATGGTGGTTCAGATGATGTATTCGTGTACTGATGTGTTTGTGCGCGTCTGCGTGTTTGTGCGCGTCTGCGTATCTGGAATAATATGTATTTTTGTAAGATGCGTGTATGTAACTGTGCATTGTGGTGTGTAATAACATTCATATGCTTGAGGCACCTTTACTAAATCTGTTAGGACTCACTCACATGTGTTAGGGAATTCCATTTGTCTTTCCACATTTAGGAACAGACAAGTGAAATATGCTAACCCTGACAAAACTGTCACCATAGGGATGTGCTTGTATGGACACGGGTTCAGGAGCTGAGCCTGCTCCATACTGGGCAGATGTCGGCTGTGTTACATAGCCGGCGTCTGCCTGTAACAGCAGTGATCAGAGCTCGCCTTGATTGCTGCTGTTTTGAGTATTTAAGTGCCCTTGTCAATCACTGACAGCGGCATTTAGATAGCACAATGGCCGGTGCATGTGTAGCACCCTGAGGATTCGGCTGCTACAGGGGTATTGCACCTCAACCCAGAGGTGTGATATTCCACTCCCGGGTAAGGATGGAGTGTGGGACTGAGCTCAGTTAGCTGCATGCACTACATACATCCCATTTCCGGGGAACAGACCGATGGTACTCCCACTAGAGAAATGTGCAGGTACGACAGTGTCTGTTCCTGGCTGGAGTGGGAGGGGGGGTGGAACATCCCAGTAGTGTAGGGGCAGATAGGGGGAGCAGTCTGGGTAATGCTAGGA
The DNA here is from genome assembly GCF_046119375.1 of Phyllobates terribilis. Taxonomy (NCBI): domain Eukaryota; kingdom Metazoa; phylum Chordata; class Amphibia; order Anura; family Dendrobatidae; genus Phyllobates; species Phyllobates terribilis. The sequence continues at coordinate 12,527,932 of NW_027362796.1, forward strand.
GCTCATTGGGTGCTGGTCACCTGAGCTCACACATAGAGGGAATATATAAGGTGGGAACCATCTTAGAACAGGGTCTTTGCAGAGGAGCCTTTGTAGAAGGCTGGTCAGTCGGTCAGTCAGTCTGTCAGAGTGTAACTTGAGGAGCAGAGCAGAGAAGCGGAGCAACTCCAAGGCCCAGAGAGAGAGAGAGGAGAACGAAGGACCCAGAGGGGGAGAAAGAAGGAACTCTGAGAGCCCAAATTAGACCAGAGGGTGAAGAGTTGGCAACAGGGTACCGGATCCCAAGCTGGTGGAGGCTACAGCACACCTCAGCCAGAGACCGGAGGTCGTGGGCAGCATCTGCCACGACCACCCACTAAATCCACCCGGAAGGCAGACCAAGAATAGGGTCAGGGAACCCAGAGACAAGGGTTTACCACCAAAAGGCCCGAGGGAGCCGGACATAGGTGGATCCCTGGTGGGGACGGCCAGAGACGAGGACAGGACAGAAAGGGAGCTCAGAACCACGCTCCAGAACTACTTGGGGGTTGGCCGAGTCCAGGACCTGGTGGACGCAGCACGGCTCGGGTGGTCACTCAAGGCCGGAGTGACCGGAACAACAGCAGTAAGTAAAAACCCTGAACTGCAGAACCCGACTCTGTCTCTCATTACCATCCTCACTGCACCTCCACAACCACCATCCTCTGCATCTGACCCCCTGAGGCTATACCCCTCCCGTTGGGGGTTATAATACCAGAGCTGCACAAACACCACCAGCCTCAGCGGACCCTGCTGCAGCGGCGGCCGTATTGACCGCACATCAACGGGTGGCGTAGTCGACATAAAGAACTTTAATAACATCTGTAGGACTGCCACACACTGAGCTTGACACCCTGGGCACGGACCGGGTCACAGCCACTCGGAGACTACAACCCCCATCTGATCCGGCTCCGGGTATTCCCCTAAAGAATATGGCCCAGGGGGCGCGTCAACTTTGGCGTAGTCGGCAGGATCACGTGCCCGCAACACCCGGGTACTGCGTGCCTGAAGAAAAGAACAAGTTTACCTCAAAAAGAAGTCTCCCGCCGGTCCCGGAGGGTCCCCGACATCGGACTCCATCACAGATCGATTCCCACCGGTTGTCCGCCATTAACAGCCTTTTCCCGCCATCTGCAGAGTTTCCCGCCACTGGGAGACGATTCCCGCCATTTCCAAAGGTTTCCCGCCTTGCCAGAGCGGACGCCATTATGGACGTGCCAGAGGATGGCAAGAGGCCACCTCCCATCGTGGGCCAGGACCGAAAATGGCGCCAAAAGTGGAAACCGCCCCCACCAACAGAGACTGTGATGCTAGAGGTGTCTGTCAGCGTGAAAGAACTGCCCCTGGAGCTGACAATCACCAAGTTGCCCCGGGACCGCCCTCGAAGTGGGAGGACTGAGAACAAGAGAGCAAAGATGGGTGTCGCCTGGAGCAGTCCAGAAAGAGCGCACCCGGAGACAAGAAGCCTGGAGCAGAGTCCAGAGAAAGCCTACCCGGAGATGGAGGGAGAGCCAGGCAGCACCGACCCAGTGGTCAGGAGCCTGATGCGGGCCGCCACTCCAGGCAGCACCGACCCAGTGGTCAGGAGCCTGTTGCCGGTCGCCACTCCAGAAGGCCTGCTGGAGATTCTAGCACAGCTCCCCCGAGATCGGGAGTGTGCACAGACTGCGCTGGAGGGCCTCGCACGGAGGATGGCCCGGGTGCAGCGAGAGACGTTAGCAGAATGGAGCCGTGAGATGGCCCAGCAGACCGAGACCCGTCAGCGGAGCACGCCACCCGAGACGAGGAGACAGACCGCCTCTGAGGATGGCGCAGGAGGACTGAAGGCCGGAGACGGCGCCGAGAAGGGAGCCGAACGAAAGGAGGCAGGTAAAGGGGACGTCTCTACCCCAAGCCGGGAAACCGCGTACCTGCCCCAGCTCCCCGTCGCAGAGCCCGAAGTATCCCCTGCCGTGCCCGTCGCTGCAACGTCACCGCCGCAGACTAGGCCTCAAACAGAAGCCGCGACCCCTGTGACGTCACACGCCTCGACCTCGAGCGTGACCAAGCAGGAAGTACCATCGGCCTGGTCGCAAGGCCTAGTACCCCCGGGCGCCGCAATACCAACAGCGCCCCCTACCTCCGCGGAGCCAACGGCCTGGTCGCAGGGCCAAGTAACACAGGGCGCCGCCGTCCTTACGGTGCCCTTTACTTTCAAAGTGCCCCAAGCCTGGTCGCAAGGCCTGGGCAACCCAGGCGCCGCTACCATCAACGCGCCCTCAACATCAAGAGTGCCGCACCTGGGTGAAGACCTGTTCGCCCAACATACGTGCCCGGATGGGCAGCCCTTCGTATGGCCCCAGGAATACATCCAGCTGGAGCTGCAAAAAGCAAGGGCCATGTGCGAACCCCTGATCCCGGCTCCAAAGCCCGTAAAAAGGATCTCGCCCCCGCTAGAAGAGACCCAGTTTGAGTGGGACCCCACCGGAGAAGATCTCATGGGGTTCACTCAGGAGACTCGGGCAGCCGCAGCGGAGCGTGCCGAGTGCTGCCGGCAGCAGCTTGAGGTCTTCGAGAGGGAGCGGAGAGAGAGGCGGGTCCGGGAACAGCAAGCCCAAGTAAGGAGCGTGGAGCAGAAGAGCCGGACCAGGAGAGACCCCCGTGCAGCGCATGGTCCCCGTACCATTGGGACTGTGATAAAGTTTAATCTGCAGCATGGGTGGGGTTTCATCAGGGATCACCGCACCCCAGGCGACGTCTTCGTGACCAGGAGAGACGTTGAGTCCCACCTACCGGAGGGACACAGAGGTCGTGACCTTTATATAGGGGACGAGGTCACCTTCACCCGGCACAAGTGTGCCAAAGGACCCTACGCCCTCCATGTGCATCGCCTGACGGAGGAGGAGCTGCGGTGTGAGGAGGAGCAAGAGGACCCGGACGGGTCTGAAACTGAAACTGTCCACAAAGAAAGAGCAGGAGGACGCCGTCGTTGAGTACGGTAGAGAAGAAACTGTATATAGTTACCCGTCGGGGTACCAAAAACTGTTGCTGCTATTATAGTCCCCGTTGGGACCAGCGAATTGAACTATTACCCGTGTGACCCTATTTCCTAATACCTGGCCGAGGACTGAGAGCGGCCACCTTCCCTTTTGTATATAGTTGCGCTTCCTAAAGCGCCCCCTACCGGTTTTATAGGAAAACCATTTTCTTAAAGAAACTGTTGCACTTTTCCCGGTCACAAGTCGCACCGTGACCGGAGGAACCAGAAACAAGAAGAATGTTATTTATGAAAAAGTTTTATTGCTGATATATGTATGATGTTTTATATGTTTATATGTTGATGTTTATGAAAAAATTTTGTATGTTTTATGTTTTTATTGTCTTTCAGCCCGAGGACGTGCTGTGATTTACCAGGGGGGAATGTAGCACCCTGAGGATTCGGCTGCTACAGGGGTATTGCACCTCAACCCAGAGGTGTGATATTCCACTCCCGGGTAAGGATGGAGTGTGGGACTGAGCTCAGTTAGCTGCATGCACTACATACATCCCATTTCCGGGGAACAGACCGATGGTACTCCCACTAGAGAAATGTGCAGGTACGACAGTGTCTGTTCCTGGCTGGAGTGGGAGGGGGGGTGGAACATCCCAGTAGTGTAGGGGCAGATAGGGGGAGCAGTCTGGGTAATGCTAGGAGCTCATTGGGTGCTGGTCACCTGAGCTCACACATAGAGGGAGTATATAAGGTGGGAACCATCTTAGAGCAGGGTCTTTGCAGAGGAGCCTTTGTAGAAGGCTGGTCAGTCGGTCAGTCAGTCTGTCAGAGTGTAACTTGAGGAGCAGAGCAGAGAAGCGGAGCAACTCCAAGGCCCAGAGAGAGAGAGAGGAGAACGAAGGACCCAGAGGGGGAGAAAGAAGGAACTCTGAGAGCCCAAATTAGACCAGAGGGTGAAGAGTTGGCAACAGGGTACCGGATCCCAAGCTGGTGGAGGCTACAGCACACCTCAGCCAGAGACCGGAGGTCGTGGGCAGCATCTGCCACGACCACCCACTAAATCCACCCGGAAGGCAGACCAAGAATAGGGTCAGGGAACCCAGAGACAAGGGTTTACCACCAAAAGGCCCGAGGGAGCCGGACATAGGTGGATCCCTTGTGGGGACGGCCAGAGACGAGGACAGGACAGAAAGGGAGCTCAGAACCACGCTCCAGAACTACTTGGGGGTTGGCCGAGTCCAGGACCTGGTGGACGCAGCACGGCTCGGGTGGTCACTCAAGGCCGGAGTGACCGGAACAACAGCAGTAAGTAAAAACCCTGAACTGCAGAACCCGACTCTGTCTCTCATTACCATCCTCACTGCACCTCCACAACCACCATCCTCTGCACCTGACCCCCTGAGGCTATACCCCTCCCGTTGGGGGTTATAATACCAGAGCTGCACAAACACCACCAGCCTCAGCGGACCCTGCTGCAGCGGCGGCCGTATTGACCGCACATCAACGGGTGGCGTAGTCGACATAAAGAACTTTAATAACATCTGTAGGACTGCCACACACTGAGCTTGACACCCTGGGCACGGACCGGGTCACAGCCACTCGGAGACTACAACCCCCATCTGATCCGGCTCCGGGTATTCCCCTAAAGAATATGGCCCAGGGGGCGCGTCACATGCAGTCACCTGTTCCCTTCAGCCCCCTGTGACGCAGTTGCAGGTTGCTGATGGGTTGCCAGTAGTGCTGAGTGCGCGTGGTCGGATAAGAGACATTACAGTCACCGCGAGCTACAAAGTGCTGCAATAACGTCAGGCACCTTAATTGTGACACTTCCATGGAGCCCAACCTCAGGCTGAGCGTTATTGAATGACTAACATGGCAGCAACACCTGGCAACTAGTGCTGAGTGAGTGTTGTTGGATAAGGTGTGATCCCAGCATGCTCAGGTGTTATCTGAGTATCTTGTAGTGCTCTGCTAATATGCTCGAGTCCCCGGGGTAGCATGTTTTGCGGCGGTAGACAGAAGCAACACATGCAGGGATTACCTAACAAACAGGCAATTCCTGCATGTGTTGCGTCTGTCTACTGCCGCAAAACATGCTACCCCGGGGACTCGAGCATATTAGCAGAGCACTACAAGATACTCAGATAACACCTGAACATGCTGGGATCACACCTTATCCGACCACACTCACTCAGCACTAGTTGCCTGGTGTTGCTTCCATGTTAGTCATTCAATGAAGCTCAGCCTGAGGTTGGGCTCCATAGAAGATGTCACAATCAAGGTGCCGGACGTTATTGCAGCACCCTCACTTTGTAGTTCGTGGTGACTGTAATGTCTCCCTCCTTGCACCGACCCAATAACAGGAAGCGAGTGGCGGCAGGGAGAATAAAATGTAATTTTCTCTGTGTAGCCAATGCTTTTCCAATAAGCCGTCTAACCAGGCTTTACACCCTATTTACCTGCAGATTACCCTTTTATCTGCAGATAAATAGCGTTTTTCAAGGTGACAAGTTACCATTAAAGGGACTCTGGCAGTACGGAATGACTGTTCGAATATAGTCCTGCAACTTGGTGCTCCACAGCGCGGCCAATCATGTAATTATAGAACATTATAGAAAAGCATAACAAGTAATAAAACCATTTATGGTGGGCTGTAGTGTGGGCCCCTAGAGTCAGTTCCCCTGGTGGGCCCTAGCCACCCCAGTCCGACCCTGGTTGTCAGCCTGCAGAATCACATCAAGTGTGTGATGACAGGGGGAGCATCTGGAGCAGTTCAAATTTGTTGAAGAGGTCCTGTTTACTGTGCTTATTACACAATAAGAAGATTTGATAAGTCCTGGGCGGGAGCTTTAAAGGGAACCTGTCACCAGAAAAAGCACTATTAACCTGCAGATATGGGGTCAATCATCAGGGTAATAGCGTTACTAACCTGCCTGGTGCCTGCACTTAGCTGAACGCTGCGAGGAGAAAATGAACTTCATTCCTTCCAGCAGTGTTCCAGTTTCAGTCACGGGGCGGTGCCGGCGCGGTTTCAGTCACCGGTCTGAAAATACAGAGCAGTGGCTGTAACTGCGCCCCCGGCCCTGACTGACAGTCGCTCTGCATTGGGGCCGGCTGTCAGTCAAGGCCAGGGGCACGGTACTGTAAACTCAGATCGGTGACTGATCCTGTGCCCCCATGACTGAAACTGAACGTTGCTGGAGTGAATAAAGGACATTTTCTCCCCATAGCGTTCTGATATGTGTGGGCACCGGGCAGGTTAGTAACGCTATTAACCTGCAGATTAAGCCTATATCTGCAGATTAATAGCGTTTTTTTCTGGTGACAGGCTCTCTTTACAATACCCAGCTGACTTGACTTGAGCAACCAATAGTTGCTGTAGAGGGTGAGGGGAGGAGCGCAGAACCACTGTGCAGAAAGGAGACCAGCCATTGGCAGCATTTCTCAAAGGTGCACAAAGAAAAGTTTAGTATTTTGTTGTGTCATATTCAACCTCAGGTAATGGATTTAAAGGGGTTGTCAACTACTAGGGAACCCCCTCTCAAAGGGTTTATCTAGAATTATATTAATTTTTTACTATGGGCATAAGTGCTGACAGGCAGGTGGTTACTAACTACCTGCCTATTCTACCCAGCGCAGATCTCTCCTAGCACAGAGTGGTCACAGACCATTCCTGACGATCATTCTGAGACTTCCGCTGACGTCACATTGTCGCAACAGCTTCTCTTCCGCTCTGTAGCCAGGGTGTAACTGCTGATGTCATGCTGACAGCCAGCTCCTCGCTGCCTCATTGCGGGGAGCCGTCTCTCAATTAGCATGATGTTGACAGTCACATCCTGGCAACAGAGCAGCCCAAGTTACACCACTGACACCAAACATCTACCGCAAAAACTACATAATAGCTCTGCGTTATCAATACAGTTGTTGGGACTGCTTAAGGATCTTTGATGACACCACAGTCGTAACCATGATATCATCACAGGTCCTGTACTGTGCAGGAGTTTAGAAGAAGTGAAGAGGAAGAGACAGACTGGTAAGTATTGTGCATATATACAGTACAGACCAAAAGTTTGGACACACCTTCTCATTTAAAGATTTTTCTGTATTTTCATGACTATGAAAATTGTACATTCACACTGAAGGCATCAAAATTATGAATTAACACATATGGAATTATATACTTAACAAAAAAGTGTGAAACAACTGAAAATATGTCTTATATTCTAGGTTCTTCAAAGCAGCCACCTTTTGCTTTGATGACTGCTTTGCACACTCTTGGCATTCTCTTGATGAGCTTCAAGAGGTAGTCACCGGAAATGGTCTTCCAACAATCTTGAAGGAGTTCCCAGAGATGCTTAGCACTTGTTGGCCCTTTTGCCTTCACTCTGCGGTCCAGCTCACCCCAAACAATCTCGATTGGGTTCAGGTCTAGTGACTGTGGAGGCTAGGTTATCTGGCGTAGCACCCCATCACTCTCCATCTTGGTCAAATAGCCCTTACACAGCCTGGAGGTGTGTTTGGGGTCATTGTCCTGTTGAAAAATAAGTGATGGTCCAACTAAACGCAAACCGGATGAAATAGCATGCCGCTGCAAGATGCTGTGGTAGCCATACTGGTTCAGTATGCCTTCAATTTTGAATAAATCCCCAACAGTGTCATCAGCAAAGCACCCCCACACCATCACACCTCCTCCTCCATGCTTCACGGTGGAAACCAGGCATGTAGAGTCCATCCGTTCACCTTTTCTGCGTCGCACAAAGACACGGTGGTTGGAACCAAAGATCTTAAATTTGGACTCATCAGAGCAAAGCACAGATTTCCACTGGTCTAATGTCCATTTCGTCTGTTCTTTAGCCCAAACAAGTCTATTCTGCTTGTTGCCTGTCCTTAGCAGTGGTTTCCTAGCAGCTATTTTACCATGAAGGCCTGCTGCACAAAGTCTCCTCTTAATAGTTGTGGAAACGATGTGTCTGCTGCTAGAACGGTGTGTGGCACTGACCTGGTCTCTAATCTGAGCTGCTGTTAACCTGTGATTTCTGAGGCTGGTGACTCGGATAAACTTATCCTCAGAAGCAGAGGTGACTCTTGGTCTTCCTTTCCTGGGGCGGTCCTCATGTGAGCCAGTTTCTTTGTAGCACTTGATGGTTTTTGCAACTGCACTTGGGGACACTTTCAAAGTTTTCCCAATTTTTCGCACTGACTGACCTTCATTTCTTAAAGTAATGATGGCAACTCGTTTTTCTTTACTTAGCTGCTTTTTTCTTGCCATAATACAAATTCTAACAGTCTATTCAGTAGGATTATCAGCTGTGTATCCACCAGACTTCTGCACAACACAACTGATGGTCCCAACCACAATCATAAGGCAAGAAATCCCACTTATTAAACCTGACAGGGCACACCTGTGAAGTGAAAACCATTGTTGGAAGACCATTTCCAGTGATAACCTCTTGAAGCTCATCAAGAGAATGCCAAGAGTGTGTAAAGCAGTCATCAAAGCAAAAGGTGGCTACTTTGAAGAACCTGGAATATAAGACATATTTTCAGTTGTTTCACACTTTTTGTTAAGTATATAATTCCACATGTGTTAATTCATAGTTTTGATGCCTTCAGTGTGAATGGACAATTTTCATAGTCATGAAAATACAGAAAAATCTTTAAATGAGAAGGTGTTTCCAAACTTTTGGTCTGTACTGTATATATATGTGCTTAATAAATATATATATATATAAACACAAGTCTATATCTATGTGCTCATATATACAGTGGGGAAAATAAGTATTTGATACATTGCTGATTTTGCAAGTTTTCCCACCTACAAAGAATGAAGAGGTCTGTAATTTTTATCGCGGGTACTCTTCAGCTGTGAGAGACAGAATATAAAAAGTAATCTAGAAAATCAGACTGTATGAATTTTACATTTTTACATAATTAATTTGTATATTATTGCTTGAAATAAGTATTTGATATAATAGAAAAACTGAACTATGTGTATGTAGCATCCACAGTTATAAATCCCGGCAGCACAGACAAAAGTTAATAAGTGTAAAGATTGGCAATTGCCCAATGAATGAGCAAAATGCTGCTCATTCATCGGGTGATTGGATTGTTTATGGCAGAACAAAAATCATTATTCTCAGCAGCACATCACTAGTAATTGTTCATCACTGTTCATCATGCGCTCATCATTGTTAGTCAGCCTGTCTAAAGACGCCAATATCAAGCACAGAACGACTTGACAATTGCACTCGCTTAATGGCCTGAACTCTGTGCATGTAAATGCAACTGAAATGTTTCTGTGTGATGGTACAATATATGAGCGTTTGGTGCCCCACTTTAAACTTTTGCCCAGGGCCCCACTTTGGCTAAAACCGGCCCTGGATGTGGGGGGAACAGGATTGGAAGATATGTCGCCTGCAGTGAGGAGAAGCAGAGAGAGGTAGAGCAGGTGGGAGAAGGAGAGTGACTGTTTTTTCATGTTTTAGTAGGATAGATCTGAGGTTGAAGAGCAGTATGGCAGATGAGGACAGGTGTGGAGATAAGAGGGAAGGAGAGATAATTATTTGGTTAGAGGGTGCTGAGGTTTGGGGATAGCGAAGGAGACTGAGGATTAGTGGAGCCAAAACTGTGAGCATATGTAAGCATGTTGAAGGAGTAGGAGTAGGTTAAAAGAAAAGCTAGGTACATGTAATAAGCAGTGCTTACTGTTCCCTTCTGGTTTATTCCTGGTATACAGTGGGTACGGAAAGTATTCAGACCCCTTTAAATTTTTCACTCTTTGTTTCATTGCAGCCATTTGGTAAATTCTAAATAGTTCATATTTTACTCATTAGAGTACACTCTGCACCCCATCTTGACTGAAAAAAAAACAGAAATATAGAAATTTTTGCAAATTTATTAAAAAGAAAAATTTAAATATCACATGGTCATAAGTATTCAGACCCTTTGCTCAGACACTCATATTAAAGTCACATGCTGTCCATTTCCTTGTAATCCTCCTTGAGATGGTTCTACTCCTTCATTGGAGTCCAGCTGTGTTTAATTAACTGATAAGACTTGATTTGTAAAGGCACACCCCTGTCTATATAAGACCTAACAGCTCACAGTGCTTGTCAGACCAAATGAGAATCAAAGGAACTGCCCAAGGAGCTCAGAGACAAAATTGTGGCAAGGCACAGATCTGGCCAAGGTTACAAAAGAATTTCTGTATTACTCAATGTTCCTAAGGGCACAGTGGCCTCCATAATCGTTAAATGGAAGAAGTTTGGGACCACCAGAAGTCTTCCTAGACCTGGCCATCCAGCCAAACTGAGCAATCATGGGAGAAGAGACTTGGTGAGAGAGGTAAAGAAGAACCCCAAGATCACTGTGGCTGAGCTCCAGAGATGCAGTAGGGAGATGGGAGAAAGTTCCATAAAGTCAACTATCACTGCAGTCCTCCACCAGTCAAGGACTCCCAGACTATGAGAAATAAGATTCTCTGGTTTGATGAGATGAAGATAGAACTTTTTGGTGATAATTCTAAGCAGTATTTGTGGAGAAAACCAGGCACTGCTCATTACCTGCCCAATACAATCCCAACAGTGAAACATGGTGGTGGCAGCATTGCTATGGGGGTGTTTTTCAGCTGCAGGGACAGGATGACTGGTTGCAATTGAAGGAAACATGAATGTGGCCAAGTACAGAGATATCCTGGATGAAAACCTCTTCCAGAGTGCTCTTGACCTCAGACTTGGCCAAAGGTTCACCTTCCAACAAGACAATGACCCTAAGCACACAGCTAAAATAACAAAGGAGGGGTTTGAGAACCACTCTGTGACCATTCTTGACTAGCCCAGTCAGAGCCCTAACCTAAACCCAATTGAGCGTCTCTGGAAAGACCTGAAAATGGCTGTCCACCAACGTTCAGCATCCAACCTGACGGAACTTGAGAGGATCTGCAAGGAAGAATGGCAGAGGATCCCCAAATCCAGGAGTGAAAAACTTGTTGCACCATTCCGAAGAAGACTCATGGCTGTACTAATTCAAAAGGGTGCTTCTACTCAGTACTGAGCAAAGATTCTGAATACTTATGACCATGTGATATTTCAGTTTTTCTTTTTTAATAAACTTGCAAAAATGTCTACATTTCTGTTTTTTTCAGTCAAGATGGTGTGCAGAGTGTACTTTAATGAGTAAAATATGAACTATTTAGAATTTACCAAATGGCTGCAATGAAACAAAGAGTGAAAAATGTAAAGGGGTCTGAATACTTTCCGTACCCACTGTATTACTGCAGCACACTTACAGAGCAACACAGAATTCGTCACCAGACCTGTATCTACACATGTAAACCTACATAAGAGATATCACTAAAGAGAAGTGTGTTGTACCCCTAAGAAGATATCAAAACCAAAAAGAAGGGAATCCTAGTCAAATACCGCTCAATATATATAATGTTAATAAATATGGAGGAGACGGAGACCCAAACGAAAACAAAGGTTTGTTAAATATATAAACCATTTTATTGTACATCAATTATAAATATAATACCAATAATACAACAATACAAGGTAAGGGGGAGAAGTACAATTAAAAAACAGGGAGGATGGAAACAATCCCTGAATATAAGGATAGAACCAGATAATGAGGAGCTCCTGTGAGATGAAAAATGCTCTAGAGTTCTAGGGGCAAACACAATTAGGGTGGGCTAGTAATTACTGCAAACTGCGAGACTAAGAAATATGATGAATAGTCTATAAAAAACAGGAAAAAATATGAATATACCTGCAAAAGAAGTATACTAACAAGTAGAATATGCAAGCATATAATCCGGTATAATTAAATAAATTAAATACTAAAACCTCACAGCTAACTGACAATTATATAAGGTATAAATATCAGAGAGTTTAGCTGATCAATTGTGAGTGGCCGTAGTTTTAATAAGAACCCGGAAAAAAGGCTCGATGTTTATAATACGTTTTAACAGTACGCAAAATATAGGTGAAGCAACCCTGATGTTCTACAGCACTAGTGTCTTATAAGTGGCGTGCATTGCAGTCAGTTAAATAAATACATAGTAGAGAGCAGGAAGGCAAAACTTTAAACTTTGCCTGTATAATACCCCTGCAATATCTATATAATAATCAGAAGTTGGTCAAAAGACGAGATGGCCGCAGTAGATGCTAATCCCCAATATGGGGTGCAGGTGAAAATAATGAAGCCAATTAACCCTGGTAGATATAATCATAACAAGAGCATAAAGAGATAAACATATGATGGTATCAGGAGAGCCCGAAGATAATCAGTCATAAAGTATGTGCACCAGTACCATGTCTCACGAGAAGCACAGGAGCATCCAGATGGTGTGTGTGAGCCTCGACATGCATTTCACCAACTGCGGCCTCGTCAGGCTCTCCGGACACCGTCATATGTTTATGTCCTTATGCTTTTGTTATGATTATATCTAGCAGTGTTGCTAGATATAATGCTATGATTTAACAAAAAAAAAAACCTGGCCTCCTCCACCCCTTAATAGCCAGCCATCACACACCTTATTTCCCCCGTCGCCCAGTACAGCTCAATGAGTTGTTATGGAGGAGGGGGAAAAGTGTAACTATAGTCACAGGTAAATGTAATTATTTTACATAGCAAAGCAATACAGCTTTAAATGCTATGATTTAAAAAAAAAAATCTGGCCTTCTTCCACCCCTTAATAGCCAGCCATCACACACCTTATTTCTCCGTCGCCCAGGACAGCTCAATGAGTTGATATAGAGGAGGGGGAAAAGTGTATCTATAGTCACCAGTAGTCACCGGTAAATATAATTTTTTTTACATAGCAATGCAATATAGCTTTAAATGCTATGATTTAAAAAAAAAAAAACTGGCCTCCTTCCACCCCTTAATAGCCAGCCATCACACACCTTATTTCCCCGTCGCCCAGGACAGCTCAATGAGTTGTTATAGAGGAGGGGGAAAAGTGTAACTATAGTCACCGGTAGCCACCGGTAAATATAATTATTTCACACAGCAAAGCAATATAGCTTTAAATGCTATGATTTAAAAAAAAAAAAAAAAACTGGCCTCCTTCCACCCCTTAATAGCCAGCCATCTCACACCTTATTTCCCCGTCGCCCAGGACAGCTCAATGAGTTGTTATGGAGGAAGGGGAAAAGTGTAATTATAGTCACCGGTAGTCACCGGTAAATATAATTATTTTACATAGCAAAGCAATATAGCTTTAAATGCAATGATTAAAAAAAAAAAAAAAAAAAAAACTGGCCTCCTTCCACCCCTTAATAGCCAGCCATCTCACACCTTATTTCCCCGTCGCCCTGGACAGCTCAATGAGTTGTTATGGAGGAGGGGGAAAAGTGTAACTATAGTCACCGGTAGTCACCGGTAAATATAATTATTTTACATAGCAAAGCAATATAGCTTTCAATGCTATGATTTAAAAAAACAAACCAAAAAAAAAAAACTGGCCTCCTTCCACCCCTTAATAGCCAGCCATCTCACACCTTATTTCCCCGTCGCCCAGGACAGCTCAATGAGTTGTTATGGAGGAGGGGGAAAAGTGTAACTATAGTCACCGGTAGTCACCGGTAAATATAATTATTTTACATAGCAAAGCAATATAGCTTTAAATGCTATGATTTATAAAAAAAAAAAAACTGGCCTCCTTCCACCCCTTAATAGCCAGCCATCTCACACCTTATTTCCCCGTCGCCCAGGACAACTCAATGAGTTGTTATGGAGGAAGGGGAAAATTGTAATTATAGTCACCGGTAGTCACCGGTAAATATAACTAGAATATTTTTTCTCTTATGTACTATATACATAGCGTAACACTATACATATAGTATCATAAGGCTCTTATTGTCAGGGGCATGTAGTGTGCATGGTATTCCCAGGCACACCATAATGCCACACATAACCCTACTGGGCACTTACCTCCCTTGCCTCATCCATCTTTATGGCCATCCTTTTGAACAGGAATATCTTCTGTGTTCTTCTGGGGTCCTGATCCTGGCTTGAGTCCTGACACGCTTATTTCTTGCTTGTCCAGGTCCTGCTTGCCCTTCCGGATCTTCTTATTTTGATGTTCTTCTTGGGGTTTAGGAAGACAGCTTGCTCTGATGATATTAAAGAGCCGGTGGACGGTTTGGGGTTTTCCAGCTGATGTTGGTAAATGAAAACCCCGTGAACAAGGCCTGGTGGTCTGCTGAGAGGGCTGAGTTGTTAGCCTCTGCTGCTTCCAGAATTTGAAGATTGAATGGTCTGGAGCCGCGCTGGATGTTACTTGGCTATAAGAGAAAAAGAAAACACAAGAAGGTGATTACATAAGAACAGTATATAGTAAAGTTCAGGAAAGCTAGAGGCTCTCTACATATGTCAACCAATGATCGGCAGATTTTGTCACTATCTGCTGATCATTTAACATGTATGGGGGCTTACAATCTCACCACTGACAAATCAGCGACCTTCACTGTTATTAGTAATCTGACGAATTTGGAAAAAGTGATTAAAGCTATGTGAAACTATTCATAAATGAGTCTGTATAAAACATCTCCTCTAATACTTACTGGCACAGGAACATGTGGGGGACACATTCTAAGGGCTTCCACCGAGTCCCAGTCAATACGCTGGAAAAACCTATGGGCTCTGATGTTACCATGGACTCCGAGGCGCCTGGCAGGATCTTCCCGGAGGAGCTACAAAAGAAGAAAAAAAAATGTTTATATTTATATAACAGCTTCATAAATAAAATTTAACTAAAATAAATAAATATTATATATATTTATGAAAAAAAAAAGCCTAATATTAGTGTTTTTTTTCTGACATCTTCAATAATACATGACAGGTAATATATACCATCACGTCACCCCTACAAGTGTTTACGTGTTATATTGAACACGTAAACACTTGACCTAACATGAGATTCCACTCCCACCAATGGAGCTGAATATAATAGTAAATTACCGCTAACATCACAATAAATCACACAATAATATAAAAGTAATACAACTTATATCATGTACTGACCTTTTTAATGATGTTCTTCGCCTCCTTGCTGGAAGCGTTGAATAGTCCTTGATGGTATTTGGACCTGCTGGTAATCATGATGTTCAAAATGATGCCAAATGCATACCAGTCTACCCCAGCATTGTACTCCTCCGCAGCCAGCATCTCAGGAGCCATGAAGCCTGGTGTCCCAGCGTATTCGGTGGCTGTCCGGTCTCCATAGATGTTCTCAAGTGCCAGACCGAAGTCGGCAATCTTTATATGGCCCGTCGCAGCCACCAAGATGTTAGAAGGCTTGAGATCTCTGTGAAGAAGACAAATGGATTCTTATCAGTGTCCGCTGTATAATTCTCAGTATTGCTGTGTATAGTTATAGGCATCACTGGTGGTGGAGGATTAGATGTATTTCTAGTTACCGGTGGATGATGCCCTTAGAATGCAGGTGTTGAATTCCACACACAAGTTCTGCGGCGTAGAATCTGGCCGAAAGAAAAGAGGAGAAAATAGTTTTTAGTGAATCAGAAACTCAGAAATATATATTGCCCAAAAGACTAGACAGGCAGGACTTATCAGGATTTTATATTTCTGGTTATTATATACAAGTATTTATATTATTATAATGGTCTAGAAGGGCAGTCGCACATATCGTATTGATTATAAGGCACCTGGACCTGCTCATCCTAAGTATAGGACATCAATGTTAAAGTAGTGGATAACCTCTTTAAGTTCCTTCTTGCCTATAGGGATACACAATTGCTACTATTACAATGTATATTCATATGGTGTTAAAGGATTATCCAGGATCAGAAAAACATGGTGTCTTTCTTTAAAAAATAACGCCACATGTGAATGAGGATGAACTGCGATGCCTCACACAACCTGTGGACAGGTGCGGGGCTATTTTTGGAAATAAAAATTAGAGCTGTATTTTTCTAAGTGTTTCCCTAATAACATCCCTGTGAATGGGAGATATGAATTTACGTGAACGTTAGGGCTAACAATCGAATCAATCTAGTCAGTCTCATTTAGAAAATACATAGCTGTATGGCTTAGACTGTGAATACTGTACCGTGCACTGGGGATGTCAAGACACCCCTTCCTCATCAGGAGATGGTGGAATTCGCCACAGGTGACATACTCCATCCCAAGAAGCACAAGCTCCTGTCAGACAAGACGTAGAAATCAGTCGTATGATAAAGTCATTGTAGCAGTCATACATTTACTAACACTCAATAATCAGTGATTTCTTCTGCGATTTCTTCTGTGATTAATCTCTGTTCCACTTACTCGTGGAGATATAGTTGCATAATAATAGCAGTAATGATACTTTCTTCTTTTACTATGTGTTTATTAGTTATTCTAAGTATATACATATAGAAGATATATCTACATATGTAGAATGTGATGTGCTAAATGTACAGCATTACTTTTCACTGTAATGTTGCCTTCTGCATTTCTCACCATTATGAAGTACTCATTAAGAATGACATCCATAGGGGTGGACAAATGACTTCAGATATTGGGAGCCAGTTGAACCACTCCAAGACTTTCCATAGACTTCAATAGAGAAACCCCAAAAGTTAACCGTCAGCATCATATTTCTAGGCACATTGCCTGGTTCCCAGGGTTTGTCCAGTGTTCCCACAGTAGGTGACAGCTACACATACAAGGAGCAGGACATGAAAATGTTTCCAATGCTGAAATGTTAACAAACACCAGATATAAACGTGGACATATCCTGTGCATATAGATGAGTGCACTTTATTCTTTATCCAATATTAATGAACAGGTCACAATTTTACCTTGGTCTGAAAGGCGAATGTGCCATGAAGAAGGAAGGGGCTGCCAGATGCAAGTTGTAACACACGCCGCTCCACCAACGCGCGCTCCTCTCCTTCAGCTAGCAGGTTCCTCTTTGTGATGACTTTTACAGCAAATTGCTGGCGGGTATATCTATCTTCCGCCAGCACCACCTAGAAAAAAATGGTCATTAGTTGATGATCTTCATTAAAGGTGTTGTCTGGCCTTGGGGTACAAGTCTGCAGACACTTTATGTGAGTGTAGACTCATGAGGATTCTCCAGTGATGGGAGCAGATGGTCATTTATCCGGCCTCACTCAATTCCCTTGTATTGAGCGAGCCTGTGTAAGGGGGTGTTGACTGGACCGTCGCATTCATACCCCTGAAGACACCAATCGTGTTGCATTGTAGTGTAAACGATGTCCTGCAGTTTTCAGTATATATGGTGTAATTACATAGTTACAGTATGTCATATTATGTGAATTGTAATATAGAGTGTGATATGGTCATATGTATAATGTATAGTGTACAGCATAGGATTGCGCAAGATAAGACATAGTTTAGGACTTAGGAGTTGACATAGGTAGGATGAGAATAGTGTAAGAAAGTGTTCATGTTTAGGACTAGCTCATAGTGGGAGGGAAAAGTGCCAGTTAAAGGAGACTGCTTCCTGTTTGTAGAGCGTTCGTGAGTGATATAAGATCAAATTCAAGGGCAGTTGGGGCTGATATCAAGAGTGAGTACATATTGTTCTGGGTGATATGAGGCCTTACAAAAATTCACTGCAGACATTCCTGCAATGTCCGGAGATCAGGGCTCGATTCAGGTGCTATGGCAAGCACCTCACCCCTTTACATACAGAGGAAGATGGACGTGCAATTGTGTATGGGAAATGTAACAGATCTCGGGTGTATTGTGGAACTCAACTGGGAAATCCTGGGGCTGACAGGATCAGTGAACGTAGGGATAGTCCAGTTAGAACGTAAATAAATGCTGAAAATGTTCTGTACTATGGAAATAAGAAATGGAGAATGTTGTGCCCGATACTGTGTATTACAATCTGATGCAATTGAACTGTCGAGTAAACTTCTGTGTGTTGAAACGAACTGAGTGTTCCCTAATCTATGTGCGGCAGCTCCTTAAGTTGAAGACCTGGAGACAGCTGGGGCCTGTGGCCTACAAGTGAGTGTAACGCACCCTACACGCAACAGCACATTTGAACTGGCACACAATTTTTCTGTAAAGTGCCAGGGCGACATGGACAGCTGCACATGTCTCGTCGGCACATGACCACATGTATGCAAATTGCATACCTGCAGTTATGCTCCTGCCCATTCCTGGCACCGGCACTGGAGAACCTCAACAGCACACACACTGCACACTGTGAGGACTCACAAGTCTGTAGTCACATAGTTACTGTAGACTTGTACCCTAAGGCCGAACAACTCATTGAAATAAGTGTGGAGGGGAGCAGGAAAGTGACACCATTGCTATTTCTTTAATAATTATTTTATATTTCTACAGTTTCTTACTAGCTTACATACAGGAGATCTAATAGCTATAAACATGGGCACTAGGAAATAACCCCACTAGAATTACCCATTAAAGCTAGGAGGTTAAAGGATTACTTCAGTCTTAGCCATGCATGATTGAGACAGGAATAACTACAACTCCAGAGCTGGTTGGCATTATTCCTGTGTCAGCCATGAAAAGCTGAGATGAGAATCAATATAAACAGACTGTGTTGGGGTGCAGAGCTCAGCTGTACATAGATGCTGGCATCAAAGACCATGCTGCAAATGTATGCCTATCTATACTAGGGTTATTTTGTGCAGCATATATACTTTATCACATTTGGCGTCTATTACACTTTATATGTGTGTAGGATTTATTTCCACCCAACATACCTTTTTCTAATAGCCTATTATGTATACATTACTTAATATTGCTGCATATTCTTTTGTTATGCACCATGGGGTTTGCCTGTGTTTTTAGCCTTATCTGATTTTCTCTTTTTTCATCAGATTTTATCATGTGTCTAAATTGTACTAATAAAATATATACCTTTTATGCTACCTTGGCTATTGCTCATAGTTTTTTGTATAGGTTATTTCAAGATCGATAAAGATTTAAGCAAAACAAAAGATCATTTTACCCTATGAAAGACCACTTTGCTTGTTTGTCGGGCGAACGTCAGCCTGTTTCCACTGGTTTCCGATAACTGCGCAGTGTGAATGCACCTTAATCTGCAGCACAGACCTGAGACTACATTTGCAGACACTTTGTCCTGATCCTAAACTCCTTTTCACTCCACAGCACCTCTGGTGTCAGGTTTTATGTTGCAGTGATGCCAGGAGTTAGGCTATGTGCCCACGATGCAGAAATGAAGCAGAAAATTTCTGCAGCATTTCTGCATCTCCCTGGCAGAAAAAACGCATGCAGATTGTACATGCAGATTGTGCATGCTTTTTTCCTGCAGAATACATGCGGATCCACATGCGGATTCACATGCGTTTCCGCATGCAGATTGACAAGCGCTTTCCAGGCGATAGCATCACTTGGAAAGTGCTTGACAACTAGGTCACACTGTATAAATCCATGCAAACAGCATGGATTTATACAGTGTGAAACGTAAAAATAAAATAAAATAAAGCTATACTCACCCCCGATGCCCCGGCGTGGCTGCAGCGCTCCTTCCTGTCTAGTTCCCGGCTGCCGGCATATCGTGAGACAGAGCGGTGAAGGGCCTGCGGTCACATGACTGTGACGTCACCGAAGGTCCTTCAGCGATGCCGGCATGCAGAGAAGCCTTCGGAAAGGTGAGTATTAACTTTATTTATTATTTTATTCTTTTTTTTACAGGAACAATGGTACCCAGGTCTGGATGAGAGTCTTCTCTCCTCCTGAACTGGGTACCATCCGTACATAGAGACGCATAGAATTCACTTGTAGAAATGTACAGACGCGCATTCTATGCGTCTCAATGCAAGTCAATAGCGGGGCTTCCGCTGCGCTTCCGCAAAATTAAATGACATGCTGCGGATTTTTGTGCGCAGCATAAACGCTGCGGAAAAATGCGCAGCATGTGCATAGAACATGCGGAATCCCCTTGGGGACCATGGGGTGCGGATTACCTAGTGTTTCACAAGCGTTTCCGCTGCGGAAATTCCGCATCATAAACGCTTAAAAAACGCTACGTGGGCACCCAGCCTTATAAGAATTGCAGAAAACACGAGAGGTGAATATATTGTGAAGAGTATGCTTTGGGATATTTGCTGGCTTCTCTGGTAATCAAGGAGCTCTCTCCTTTTCCCAGGAATGTCCTAAAAAATCAGAGAGTTGTCTGTAATAGTATTAGGAGGCTTGTCCTCAATTCGATTTTTGTCCTAACTTCAGGGAGTAGTATGATTAAAAAAATAAAACGATACTACCCTGATAAATCCTTTGCTATTCCAGAGCCTGGCACAGTAGTCCAAACCTGCACTTGTTTACCTTGCTGCAGACAATCACTGGTCTCATTGAGGATGTCTCTATTTATTGGACAAAACCATTGAGACGAGTCATTGGTTAGCAATCAGGAGAATGTATGAGACGTCACCACTGCTGACACGGAATTTTTTGAATTATTACTTTTTAACTGTGGACAATATCTTTAATAAATGTCATTCTCAGTACACACACATATATTTACTCATACTTATGTAGCTACGTACATGCAGATGTACAATGTAGTGCCTTGAAAAAGTATTCACATCCTGTGAACTTTTCCACATTTTTTCAAGTTACATGCAAAAACTTAAATGTATTTTATTGGAATTTTATGTGATATACCAACACAGAGTACAAGTATTTGTGAAGTGTAAAGGAAATGATACATGTTTTTCTGAATATTTTAAAAATGTAAATCTGAAAATTGTGACGTGCATTTGTATTCAGCCCCTCTGAGTCAACACTTTGTAGGACCACCTTTTGCTGCAATTACTGCTGCAAGGTATTTTTCTACCAGCTTTGCACTATAGGTTGAAATTTTTGCCCACTCTTCTTTGCAAACTAGCTGTGAGATTGGATAGAGAGCGTTTGTGAACAACAATTTTTAAGCCTTGCCACAAATTCTCAATGAGATTTATGTCTGGACTTTAACTGGGCTATATAAACACACGAGTATGTTTTTATTTAAACCATCTTATTGTAGCTCTGGAAGTATGTTTAGAGTCGTTGTCCTGCGGGAAGGTGAACCTTCATCTCTGTTTCAAGTTTTTCCAGCCTCTAACAGGTTTTTCCTACAAGATTGTCTTGTATTTAGCTCCATCCATCTTCTAATCAACTCTGACGAGCGTCCCTGTTAAAGAAAAGCATCCCCACAGCATGATGATTCCACCACCATGTTTGACGGTGGGGATGGTGTTTTCAGGGTGATCTGCAGTGTTAGTTTTCCTCCACACTTAGTGTTTTTCATTTAGCAAAAAATTTAAATTATTGGTCTCATCTGACCAGAGCACATTCTTCCACATTCTATGTGGGTGACACAGCTAGCATGGATAAAGGTGGATGAAAGTGCTCTGGTCACATATTTGCATGTAGAGTTTCTACGGCAGCTGTCACTTCTGCATGATGTTGTCTATACAGGTGTCTGGCCCACACTTGCACAGCCAACAGGATCGTGCACCTGTATTGAAAAATAGATGTTGTTATCTGCTGGCCATCCAAGATTCCAAGGTGCAGGCATGTGGGGAAAACAGCAGCACCTGCAACTTCCTAGTGCAGAAGTTAGAGGCACCAGAAAAATACTTTAACCCACTGTAGACTATCAGAAAACACTATTACACATATATAGGTAGCAACACATTTGGAAACCGCCCTGCATCTGCCTTTGTCAGAAACACCTGAATTTGGGGATCTAAGATGGTTATTAACAGTGTTATTCTCTACTTCATTCATGATCTTATATTGTATAGCAAACAATATACAATCTGGGCTCGTAATGTTATAGGTTCTTACCTTTCCAAAACTCCCCCGGCCAAGCACTTGATGAAAATCTAGTCTCTTGATGTTGTCAGAGATTGTGCTGCCGGGGAGAGATGGCCGCACACCACTGTCTCCTAAAATGGCAAACAGAAATAAGACGAGAAATTAGAAAAAGAATTTACTGTCCATGTATAAAGTGTTGGTTATTTTGTAACCTTAGCAGAGAATTCAGTTTTGGTCAGCATTGGAGTATTCATCTTTGTAAACATATTGCTTTATGCTGTTAATTGAAAAACAGACTATAATTTACTATTCAGTTTAGCACAAAGGGTTAATTATGTTATTACAAAATGGAGAATCAGTATCATTTATGTGCGGAATAATACTGGTAGCACAGTGATTGTCCTATATTAAGTGTACTGCCTTAGAAAACAATTACAGCTCAACGCTAATATTGTCCTGCAACAGTGTTAAAGGGCCCCTTCCCCTGGGACTGAGAAGTGGGTATACGTTTCGCATGTATAGGCACTCTACCTGAAGCCCTCCATTAGCTCCCCGATGCCTCCTCTGCTGGGATAGGCGTTCCTTTCCTCCTGCTTCCAAGATGACGGTCATAGCAGCATGGAGTACACTGGTAAATCTAAACCTCACCTCTCCTGCCTTTCCTTTCCCATCCCACAGCACAGAAAAGACAGGGAAGATGTGGTTTAGACTTACCAAACTGGTGGCCATCTTGGAGGTAGTAGGAACAGAACACAGATCTAAGCAATGGAGGTAGCGGGAGGCAAAAGAAGGGCGTCAGGAAGGATGACTGTATATTTACAAAGTGTAGTAACTTTTCAGTCTCAGGGTATAAGGTTGCTTTAATATACATTTTTTCCTATACTCAGTCACTAAGTTGCAAAGAGGGGAATTTATTAAATATACATAAAAAAACAAATACATTTTAATCAGATTGATTCTTCCTTGTTCCTCCATATTTTTGCCATTCTGCTAAAACGACTCAACACCGGTATGACATTCACTTCTATATAGTCCACCATCTTATGTGATATATTTAATGCCAAATATTTCAAACTGTTGCCCTCTTGGATAATAAGTATATCACCATCTGTAATTTGGAAATTCTTGTCCAATAATGATATCTGACTTATTCCAATTAATCTTCAATCCAGAAAAAATACCAAATCCATTCACCAATGTAATATCTGTCCTTAGATCTTCCTTTACATTTATTAAAATAATAACAAATCACCTGTGTACATCGCTAATATTTCCTCCTGAGTCCAAAACTGAGAACCCCTTATTCCTTTACAACCTTAGGCTGTGTGCCCACAATGCGTTTTTAATGCGTTTCCGCAGCGTTTTTATAGCTGCTGAAACGCATTAAAAACGCATGGTAGAAGGGCAGCAATGTTCCCCAATGATAATCCGCATGTGCTGTGCACATGCTGCGAAAATTTCCGCTGCGGAAAAAAACGCAGCGCTACCAATTATTTTGCAGAAGTGCTGCGTCTTCGCCGCCATTGACTTGCTTTAGATCACATGGATTACGCATCACTGTATATGTAGATGCGTAATCCACGCGTTCCAATGTGCAGATGGTAGCCGGGTGTAGATGAGAGGAGAGTCTCCTCCACACCCAGGTACCATTAAAAAATCTGTAAAAAAAGAATAAAATAAAAAATAACTGTCTACTTACCTTCTGTCGGCCCGCGCTGCGCTCCTACTTGCTTCCCGGCACTTTGCAATGAATTGAAGGACCTGCGCTGACGTCAGAGTCATGTGACGGGTCACGCGATGCTGACGTCGGCAGGTCTTTCAATTCACTGTTGCCGGCAAGGGAGAACGGAGTGTAAAGCAGGACACCGGGGGCCATCGGAGGGTAAGTATACATTTATTTTTTTATTTTTACCACTCTCTCGGGTCACACTATATAAATCCATGCAATTTGCATGAATTTATATAGTGTGACCTAGTTGTCACAAGCACTTTCCAAGTGATGCTAATCGCTTGGAAAGCGCTTGTCAATCCGCATGCGGAAATGTCAGTGAATAAAGCTCCATTTCCGCATGTCCCTGGCAGGAAAACGCATGTACAATCCGCATGTACAATCCGCATGTACAATCCGCATGTACAATCCACATGTACAATCCGCATGCGTTTTTTTCTGCCAGGGAGATGCAGAAACGCTCAGGAAAAAATCCTGAGCATTTCTGCATCGTGGGCACATAGCCTTATATATGGTCAATAAGTAGGGCAAAGAGCAGCTTGGATTAGGAAATCCATGTCTTGTGCCCATAAAAAGGACAAAAAGCTGGGACATAACCCCATGCACCTACTACTTTAGGAGGGCACCATCTAATAACTGGGATCTACCTGCCACATGTCATACAACATCATACGAATTTCAAAAAGAAAAGAAGACATGCACCTAAGCGGTGATCACCTGAAGAAATAATCACGGAATATTTGAATATAAATTACATCAATTTATTACAGTATCTCCTGACACATATATAAGAATACGCACAAAAAAAATTATTTTAAAACACCATTAAAAATAGTGGAGGAATCCACTGCTTGAGGAACCCACTACTTTAGAGACCTTCCCATATTATAATGACAGAAAATACAATAAAGTGCAGTCAAATAGATGAACTCTAACAGGCTGTATAGAATATCTATGATGGTCAATATTGCACAAGCCCAAAGTATTCTATATAAATAGAGAATACACAAAAAACAATATGTATATAAAGTGCAACAACAGGTATCTGTGTGAAAATCAATATGGTGTCCCTGTATACAGGGTAATAGGTCTATAGAACAGTATAATTGTAAACTGGCGATTGCCAATAGACCCTTTCACCTCACACTGGAGATGACTACTCCATAACCACTCCATCACATACACTCAATTGTGGCCACCCGTGCTGCCCCAGCAAAAAATAATAGTAGAGCCAATTAAACAATATGATCATAGAAAGCAAATACTCAATCAAATCAGCCTGTAAATGGGAAGGTGCAAATGGGACCTCAGTGCCCAGTGCGTGTCGCCACACACGGTGGCTTCATCAGGGGCATTTAAAGTACATATCCTCGTGTCCCGGTATATATGTAGCCTAGAATCAAAATAATTACCGAGAAAATGTTTAATTTACCTGGAGAGTGCAGTTTATGAAGTCCGAATAAACCCACCTTGGACATTTTTAAAGAAACTGACTCCTGTGACTATCTTAAAAGTGGCTGAGTGAGTACCAACCCAGTTACAATTAGTGGAGAATGTGGGCAAGATTCCAGGAAAACGTGTACCTGCCACAGAGATCGATGGATGTCCTGGGTAAAGGCCGCCAGCCAGCCAGAGATGTCCGGCACCATGAAAGAGCCACTCAAACACCTGCTGCAAAGCCAACAACAGCAGCACCGGCAGCACTTGCAGAGCCAGCAGAGCCTGCAACAGCAGCACCGGGAGCAGCAACAGATGCAGCAAGAGACTAATAAACTTCTGATGCAGCAGATTCAGCAGCAACAACGGCAGATGGAACTTCTAGCGGGGAAAGTTCGGAGCAGAGAGGCCGTCCCTCCCTCAACTCCAGGTAATGATTCACACGTCAGGAAGACGGTAAGAAGAGCATTGCAAAAGATTACTCCGGGTGATGACGTCGAGGTCCTAACGTTCTTTGGGAGGGTGGCGGAGCGGGAGAGATTGCCTCCAGAGCAGTGGGCGGAGGTGCTGGTGCCATATTTAATGGGCCAGCCTCAGAAAGCCCATTATGACTTGTTTGGCCCTGCAGGACGCAAAGGAGTGCGCCAAATTAAAAACAGAAATTTTGGCGCGCTTGGGAGTGACTCTGACTGTTAGGGTGCAACGGGTGCACCACTGGGCCTATTGCAGTGACAAACCTCCCAGGTCCCAAATGTTCGACCTCCTACACTTGGTTCAAAGTGGTTGTAACCTCAATCTTCCTCCCCAGTACAGATGGTGGAAAAGGTCATCATGGACAGGTTCATCCACTCCCTTCCAAAGTCGGTGCAAGCCTGGGTTGCCCAGGGAGATCCCCGTAAAAGCTGCTGAGTGAGTATCAACCCCCTTAAAGGAGTTTATACAAAATTTCTCCATTGCCAAAAACCATATCAATAGGGAATCAGGATTGCTAAGTCTTAGAGTAACATGAATCCTGATAATCCTTGGGATTAATAAGCCTCTTCCCCAAAAAATTCTTCCAGAGGATTGGAAAAGATGTTGTATCACTAGACTTTGACGCACGTCTACATGATTTTCTATTACAGGTAAAGTCAATTACAGTATTAAAATCTCCTACAATCAAAATCGGATATTGCAAGTTTTCACTTTCTTCATAGTGAAGCTCAGATTTATATGGGAGAGGAATACAGGTGTTTGCAATTTCTAACCTTATGTTGTTAATTTTACATTTCAACAGTTTATATATATATATATATATATATATATATATATTTATATATATATATATCTTACTTCTACCCTGTGTAATACATACTTATATTTACACCCCTTTGAACAAGGATAAAGACCCTCGTGAGTAGATATTATGTACAGCATGATATACATGTACTTGACAACCCACTTTTAGCTACTTTCTTGAATCACTATCTGAATGTGTCTTTTGAAGACATATCAGAGACATCAGATCTCTTCTCATCCAAGCAAAGAAATACCATTTCAACTTATCTTAAACCCTTCTAACATTAAATTAGATAACTTTCACCATATTAAAATAATAATTAAGTTAAAATATCCCTCCTCTTCTGATACCTCCCCCACTCCACCTTCCACTTCACCCCTTCAAACCATCTCCCACTCTTAGCTCCCCAACTACACGTTAGGCCGGGTCACACAAGTGTTGATTCTCTCATGTGAGAGAATTGGATCATTTATGCTAATGACACTAGGCTCAAGCTCTGACCAGAGTTTGAGCCGAGTGTCAGTTTACTGGGATCCATTTCTCTTGTTTGAGACAATCATATTACAGGTGCGGAGAAGATGGAGAACTTCGTTTCTCCGACTTTTCCATCGTCTGTGTCTGCATAAATCAAACTGCACTGGGATGAAATCCAAGTCTGGGCCAAGGTTTTACACGCACCCATAGACTTGTATGGGTGCATGTGATCCGATTTGCTGAGCCACTCTCAGCGTGCTGCAATTGTTTTCCCATGCCGAATCGTCATGAGCAAAAACATTTCAGATCTGCACTGCCCCATAGTATAATATTGGGCTGAGTGCTGTCTGATAAAACATCAGAGAGCACTCTACTATGTCATACAGCAGTGTGAACGAGTTCTTAGAGAACTCCTCAACCAGACATCCACCCACCCTCCAACTAACCTGCCTTAAATAAATGAATCTTCCATAATCAATTGTAAGGGAGAATATCTCTCTATTTACATCTCAAAAACCCTTAGATTAGCCACTGACACAGAATTTAAGAAAACAAATAGTAAGATATTGTATGGTAATTCAATAGTGTATTAAATAATGTTTAAGTGCATTTATAAAATGACCCTAAAAATTCTTTATTAGATGTAGATATTTGAGTCTTAAAAGAAGTAGTAATAAGATCTTATTAATACGTATTTTGTCTCAAACTCTGTTTGCAGTTATGAGGAAATGGAAGGTAAAAGAACAACCTGAATTAAATTAATTGATAAGCGAAAAAAGAGAAAGTGGTCTACGATAATAAAAATCAGACAACTGTTTATGAGCATATCTGGGAAGAATGGACAGGTGTAGAGCAATGCTAGTTATGGGGTGAAGGGTTTTCCTTGTATCCTCCCCTTCAGTTTGGGGGTGCAGGTGGGGTTTGTTTTGATTCAAGGGAGGAGGGATGATGGAATAATATGGAAGGGTTAATATTTGTTCCATTTTGTTTTTCTTAAACAGATGATTGAAGCGTATGGATATTTATTGTATATGAGAGAATATAAATAAATGTTATATGTGAAGTACTATAACTGCATTAAAATAAATGAGATTATTGCAACATATTACTATTTAATAAACTATTTGTAATCTTTAAGAAAAAAAAATAGCAAGGAGGGGAATTTTATATGCATTTGTTGGAAATGTGTTTTTTGAGTATAAATGGTGCAAGATAAAAGATCTTCACCCTGAGGTTTC
Organism: Phyllobates terribilis; assembly: GCF_046119375.1. NCBI lineage: Eukaryota > Metazoa > Chordata > Amphibia > Anura > Dendrobatidae > Phyllobates > Phyllobates terribilis. Next base: position 12,555,852 of record NW_027362796.1, read on the forward strand.
TGCCCCCATAATCAGTGCAGGAGAGCAAATGCTATGCAAAACCATGAATCTGCAACAACAGTAGTGGATTTTCTGTTTCCCATTTTGCTACAATGAATAATAATGGTACATACCCTCAAAATGGTACTTACCACACTAAAGAAATAGAGGCTACATACACATGCATCTCACTAAATTAGAATATTATCAAAAAGTTTATTTATTTCAGTTATTCAATACAAAAAGTGAAACTCACATATTATATAGAGTCATTACAAGCAGAGTGATCTATTTCAAGTGTTTATTTCTGTTAATGTAGATGATTATGGCTAACAGCCAATGAAAACACAAGCGTCATTATCTCAGTAAATTAGAATACTTTATAACAACAGCTTGAAAAATGTTTTTAAAATCTGAAATGTTGGCCTACTGAAATGTATGTTCAGTAAATGCACTCAATACTTGGTCGGGCTCCTTTTGCATCAATTACTGCATCAATGCGGCGTGGCATGGAGGCGATCAGCCTGTGGCACTGCTGAGGTGTTATGGAAGCCCAGGTTGCTTTGATAGCAGCCTTCAGCTCGTCTGCATTGTTGGGTCTGGTGTCTCTCATCTTTCTCTTGACAATACCCCATAGATTCTCTATGGGGTTAAGGTCAGGCGAGTTTACTGGCCAATCAAGCACAGTGATACTGTTGGTTTTAAACCAGGTATTGGTACTTTTGGCCGTGTGGACAGGTGCCAAGTCCTGCTGGAGAATGAAATTTCCATCTCCAAAAAGCTTGTTAGCAGAGGGAAGCATGAAGTGCTCTAAAATTTCCTGGTAGACGGCTGCGCTGACTTTGGCCTGGAAAAAACACAATGGACCTACACCAGCAGATGACATGACTCCCCAAACCATCACTGATTGTGGAAACTTCACACTAGACCTCAAGCAGCTTGGATTGTGGCCTCTCCACTCTTCCTCCAGACTCTGGGACCTTGATTTCCAAATGAAAATTGGAACTCTGGGACCTTGTGGGGTGTGTCAATGACTGCCTTCTGGACATCTGTCAAGTCAGAAGTCTTCCCCATGATTGTGGAGCCTACTGAAACAGACTAAGGGACTTTTTAAATGCTTAGGAAGCCTTTGGAGGTGTTTTTTGTTAATTATTCTAATTTACTGAGACAATGACTTTTGTGTTTTCATTGGCTGTAAGCCATAGTCATCAACATTAACAGAAATAAACACTTGAAATAGAAAGGGTGCTTCTACTCAATACTGAGCCAAGGGTCTGAATTCTTATGACCATGTGATATTTCAGGGGTTTTTTTTAATAAATTTGCAAAAATTTCTACATTTCTGTTTTTTTCAGTCAAGATGGGATGCAGAGTGTACGTTAATGAGAAAAAAAATGAAATTTTTAGAATTTACCAAATGGCTGCAATGAAACAAAGAGTGAAAAATTTAAAGGGGTCTGAATACTTTCTGTACCCACTGTATGACCACATACTGTCCCTCTCCAAAATATTCCCCTGTACATTGCCCGATTGAATGAAGGACCCCCCACCACAATTGTGCCCCCTTTGACAATTGTCACCCTCATTATGTGCCCTCACTGTAACATTAGCCCCTTCCTTCCTCATCCACAATGATATAATTAATTTAATCTTTGGCTCCTTGACTTACTATTGGCTGTGCCATCTCTTCTCCTCTGAGGTGTTTGGGTGCCGACAATAGTGTGATGACGTCAGCAGCGTGCCGAGCAGCAGCATGTCGAGGCTGGGACTGACGAGCGCTGTTTTACCCTAGTCCCGATGACAGTGTTCAAATATGTTTGCGTCTGAAACATTTGAATATAAGAAGATGGGAGCTCCATATCCTGGACGGCTCCATGGGCTGCAGCAAAACTTTGGTGGGCTGCATGCGGTACATGAGCTGTTTGTTGTGCAGGTCTGTTCTAAAACAACACTACATTGTATAACACCTGCACCAGATTGTGCAGTTACCTCAGCCCCGAGCCTACCGGCAGTCACAGTCGGACTCCCTATAGAGAAGGTAGAGAGGATTTATTACCATCTCTGGCTTTTCAATTACTGTGATAGATGTTAGAAATGCATTGGGGAAATATTGGCTCATTTTGAAGCAAGACCTAGTCCTTTCCAAATGTACTACACCAGTCCCTTCCACCACCTATAGAAGGGCGATGAACCTGAGGGACTTGCTGGTACATAGTTACCATAAAGATCCGGGACCAGAGAAAGCCTTCAGCTCAAAAGGCCCCAGATGGGGCTTCTATCCATGCAAGAACTGTGCGGCCTGTGTAAATCTGGTGCGGTGTACATCCTTCCCATCAAGTGATGGTCATAAGGAGTTTCAAATCACACAGCATACATCTTGCAATACAGAAGGCGTAATCAACCACGCCTTGTGTCCATGTGGCCTCATCTATGTGGGTCTTACTTTTCGCCAACTGAGAGTGCGTGTGAGGGAGCACGTGCAAGATATTAAGAATGCATCAGAATCTCTTGCCGATACTGTATTGAAGCCTATCCCAAGGCATTTCAAGTTAAAACATGGGTGTGATGCTAGCCTCCTCCAAATTCGGGGTATTGACCGGATATTAATTGACTGGGGGGGGGGGGATTGGAGAAAGACCGTTGGTGGATTATGAAAATTGATTGCATATGCCCCAAAGGCCTCAACGAGGTCCTCAGTTTTGTCCCTTTCTTGTAATGTGCTATTGTGTTTAGGTTTTACTTATGTTTTATGCTGTTTATAACTTCTCACTTTTTTATTTACATGCAGGGTATCCAGTATTTTTGTACACTCTACTGTGAGACAGATGCTGGACCACCACTCACTTGGAGGATCTTCTTCTCCCTTCCCTCCCTCCCTTTTTCTGCCCCCCTCGGGGACCGGGTGCCTGATCGTCCTTGCGGGCCAGCGCTCCACGCGTCTCCCTTTTCATGGATATGTACTCACCTTTCAGCAGCATCCCGCCCTGCTGCTCTCTCTTTTTCGGACCTGTCTATTTCCTGTGCGGTGTGCCACTAATTGATTCCATCCGCTATAAGCATTTTTTATAAAACATTTTACTCACTATTGTTATTCATCGGCTTTTACTCTTTGTTTATTGTTGCTTTAAATCTGTGATTTTGGATGCAAAAAAAGGGCACTTTAAGATGCACTTCCTGTGTCACACTGACACGTCAGTATTCCTATCACTTGTATATTTTTTATTTTATTTTTTTCGATTCCTCTTGCCCATTGTGGCTTATAATTTTCTGATTTTTTTATTGTACATTTTCCATTATACTGATGTCAGTAGCTATGTTACTATATAACACATGTCTATGCTCACTCGTATGTGAAGGGCACACATACATTTGTATTGTGACATTAACTATCTCTTCATACTATTGTTATTTATTATATTTATTTTACCTGTGATTGGTCTCACTTGTAGTGATGGGCGAGCGTGGTTTGTTAACCCTTTCAGCGAGCATGCTCGGGTGCTCGCCCAGTATCTTCAGCGTGCTGAGGTGTTATGTTTGAGTTATTGTGTGTGCATGATTTGCGACTGACAGCTTTAATACATGTGAGGAAAGCCTAACAAACAGGCATTCCTCACATGTGTTAAAGCTGTCAAACAGTCGCAAATCATGCACACACAGTGACTCAAACATGATATTCAAGTACACTGAAGATGCTCGGAAAACACCCGAGCATGCTCATAAATCTCGAGTAACGAACGTGCTCGCTCATCACTACTCACTAGTGTAACACTTTCACGTAACATATGTGGTTTTTCACGTTGCTGTGATTCTGGTTGCCATTGGATGCATCCGACATCTGCACCACATGGGCTTGGTCACGAAATAATAATAAAAAATATTCACACAATTCGTGCACTCTCTGTTTATTATTGTTTCCATGTTTTCATTCACTTGTCACATCTTCATTTTTTCTTCCTTTTCCCTTTCCCTTCCCTCCCCTCTTTTTTACCACCATTAGTTTTGCACATTTATGCACAATTTATAACTTTGTTCTGTTGATACTCATGGTATTCCCATATTCTCTGTACCATATTGAGTACATATTATATTATATTGTCTCATGACTCTCTCTATATATACTCCTTTATATTTAATAATGATACTTTGGGTATTACTTGGTGGACATTATACTTTATACACATATGTTGTACATAATTCTCACAATATGATGTCTATTCCTGATTGTGTGTTTTCATATATTATTTTCCCTCTTTTATCTACATCTTTGTATCTTTGTGTATTTATATATATATATATATATATATATATATATATATATATAGTGGTCCAAAAGTAGGTGGACAGAAAATAATAACATTTATTTTGATTTATATATAAAATTATATTTACTAACACAAGCATAACATTGACAATTACATTTTATTCTGAACAATAACACAAAAGCCCTTAAATGTTATCAATGCAGGGGCTCAAACTGTTTTCCATTACAATTTGCACAGCTTTGAAGTCGCCTCTTGCGCTTCAACAAACTTTTTTGCACAAGTCTCTTTGGGTATTAATTTCTTGAAGTGCATCTCTTATGTCATTTTTCAAGTCACTGACACTTTTTGGTTTTCGACTATAAATTTTGTCCTTGAGTACTCCCCAAAAGAAAAAATCCATTGGGGTCAAGTCTGGTGAACGTACCGGCCAATCAAGTGGGCCTCTTCGGCCAATCCATTTATTAGGAAATGTTTCATCAGGATACTCGCGGATTACTCTTGAATAATGTGGAGGGGCCCCAACTTGTTGGAAATAGACTTTTTTTTTCAAAGAGTCTGTGAGGAATGAAAAGTGGAATCTGATAGGTTGCTAAGGGCAACTGAGCCAGTTTTACTTTACACCATGTTTGATAAATCTCCCCCTTCATAACCTTATTACACTTTCTGTCCACCTACTTTCGGACCACCCTGTATATATATATATATATATATATATATATATATATATAATATAACCGGGGATGCATCCCTCTGTCTGAAGCCTCGATAGACTGCGCATGCGCGACGCACAGTCTGGCTTCAGACAGAATCATGCATCCAGCCGTTACAGGTAAGAGGAGGTGTATGGCGCCGGAGATCGCGGTATGCGTAGACACTGAACACATACCGCGTTCTCCGGCGCCATACTTGCATACTTACCTGACCGGGAGGAGCGTTGCCACGGCACCTCTCTTCTGGCCGGAGACCGGGGGCAGGAGTGAGGCGTCGGATCGGCGCGTGCACATAGCGCTATCCTTTGCCATTTTACTGAAGACACATTTACAGTGTGTCTTCAGCAAAATGGCGCCGGACAGCGCAGTGCCCCGGCGCTGCTCTCCTCCCCCGGCCTCCGGCAGAAGAGGACGCAGCAGCGCTGGAGCACAGAGAACAAAGGTGAGTATAACTCTTTATTTTTTTTTGTATGTGTGTACAGTGTGAAATGGATGAGGGGGCCACACATATCAGGATTGTGGGGTGAGGGGACCATGCATATACCAGGATTGTGGGGTGAGGGGTATCACGCATACCAGGATTGGGGATGAGGGGAGCCACGCATACCGGGATTGGGGATGAGGGGTGCCACGCATACCGGGATTGGGGATGAGGGGTGTCACGCATACCGGGATTGGGGATGAGGGGGGCAGCACATACCACACATACCAGCATGGGAGACCATATACCAATAAAAATGCTCGCCACCTGGGCATAGAACGGCTTCAATAGCTAGTATATATATATACATAGAAAGTCATGATTAACTTACACCAGGTATGGGCCGGTAATGTTCTCCGCAATTTCTTTCTCTCCCTCTAAGTATGTCTGCATCTCTTGGCATCCTGATGATTGTGCACATTCTGCCAGCCGGCAAGAAGCACCTGGTTGCCATGAATATGTGTCCCTATGACGCGGCACTTCGGGCCCTCCTTACTGACGTGTTAGCGGGAGGCGGGCACCTGCTGCGTTGGACACTGACTCCCTGGCTTCCGGCGCTGGCTTCCGCCACTGGAAGCGTCGCTGTACCCCCGCTACACGTGCCAAAATACTTTGGATATATATACCCCCTGCCTGTCACCCATACACAATCGCCCCCTGGAGAAGCAGGACTTGAAACGCGCGTCAGGGCTGCTTTCATGCCATCTACAGGTTGTAACTAGGCTGTACTCTCATTTTATGTGGGACCATAACTTTCTATATGTGTCACTGTGTATTACTCTCACTAGAAGATATACTTATGTTGTGACATCTGTGTCATAGGCATGATTCTTCTCCTTATTTGGATATTAGCAACTTGTACTGTATAACTAGTTCCTGCTGTGCACTCGTACTTTATATGCTTTACTTGTGATCTGGACTCTGATACATTCTTTTCCAGTTGCTCTATGTCTTATCCCTAATTTAATGTATCATTAACCTTTGTGCATGGGATGCAGTAAGTATGTTAATGAATCAATTGAACGTATTTATTGATTTTTCTCTGCCTCCCTTGGGACGAATCATGCTTTAATAACACTTGTTGATTATTCCTTCTTTATAGACACTTAACTGTATGTATATATATATATATATATATATATATATATATATATATATATAAGTTATAAATATATATTTTTACATAATGAAATGGTATTCCTACTTATGGAGGGAATTGGATTGTAATGTATTCCCAATTAAACACCTGAGATTGGGAAGGAGGTGGAGACCTGTTGAAGGTTCCTCCTCTGGCCTATTAATCTCACTCCATGGATGAACCTAGGAATAGGGAATTCCATGGAAGGGTGTTTGGGTTATGTAATAAATATTATCCCTCAGTTCATTTATGGACACAGGAATCACTATTTGAATACTGTCATTGCAATGCAAATATATTGGGAAACTGCTAACAGAATGTTGTCCCTAATAATGAGAAATAGTGCGCTTTTATTATAAATAGGGGATAAGAGAAATCATTAAAGCACATACGTTGTTTATGACGCACCCCCTGGGCCATATTCTTTATGGGAATATCCGGAGCCGGATCAGATGGGAGTTGTAGTCTTCCGAGTGGCTATGACCCGGTCCGTGCCCAGGGTGTCAAACTCAGTTGTATGTGGCAGTCCTACAGATGTTATTAAGTTCTTAATGTCGACTACGCCACCCGTTGTATTGCGGTCACTATGGCCGCCGCTGCAGCAGGGTCCGCTGAGGCTGATGGTGTTGGTGCAGCTTTTGGTAGTATAACCCCCAACGGGTGGGGTATAGCCTCAGGGGGTCAGGTGCAGAGGATGGGGGTTGTGGTGGTGCAGCGTAGATGTAAAATGAAGACAGAGTCGGGTTGTGCAGTTTAGGGTATTTACTCACTGCTGATGTTCCGGTCACTCCAGCTTCAAGTGACCACCCGAGCCGTGCTGCGTCCACCAGGTCCTGGATCCAGCCAACCCCCAAACAAGTCCAGAGCGTGACCCTGAGCTCTCCTTCTGTCCCTTCCTCTGGCCGTCCCCACTAGTGATCCACCCAGGTCCAGCTCCCTCGGGCCTTCTGTTGGGACACCCTTGGCCTTGGGTTCCCTGACCCTCCACGTGGTATGCCTTCGGGGTGGATGTCGTGGGTGGCCGTGGCAGACACTGCCCACGGCCTCCGGTCTCTGGCTAGGGTGTGCTTTTGCCCCCACCAGCTTGGGATCCGGTACCCTTTTGCCAACTCTTCACCCGCTGATGGACTTTGGGTTCTCAGAGTTCCTTTTCTGTTTCACCCTCTGGGTCTTTCTGGCTTTCTCCTCTCTCTCTCTCTGGGGCTGCTCTGCTCCTCTTCCTCTGACTTCTCACAGACTGACCCTGATCTTTGATGGTGCCCACCTTATATACACCCTCTATGTGTGAGCTCAGGTGACCAGCACCCAATGAGCTCCTATCTTTACCCAGGCTGCTCCCCCTATCTGCCCCTACACTACTGGGATGTACCACCCCCCTCCCACTCCAGCCAGGAACAGACTCGGTCGTACGTGCACATTTCTAAGTGGGAGTACCGTCGGTCTGCTCCCCGGAAATGGGATGTGTGTAGTGCATGCAGCCTACCGAGCTCAGATCCACACTCCATCCTTACCCGGGAGTGGAATATCACACCTCTGGGTTGAGGTGCAATACCCCTGTAGCAGCCGAATCCTCAGGGTGCTACATTTACATTTGAAGAAAAGCTTTTGGTGGGGCTTGCCAATTTAAAAGATGGCGATCGTAGCATTAGAAGTGTAATGCGCATGCCCGGTGACGTCACGAAGCGGGCGGACCAGGTTTGCCCCGATCATGTGACGAGATAATGGGGATTTCCTGGGAGACATGCGCAGATGGGATTTTGAGACGCCGAGGACAGCGTGGAGGAAGTAAGAAACGTGGTCATGCATGATTGCTGCAGTGTGAGTCGCAACCTCAAATATATTATGATTTATAATGTACACCTGGCACTGATAAATACTAATCAAAGCACTTATCACTTTATGAGAGTTATGGATACTGTAATTGATGATAATAATATATCTGTCTAAAATTTTATCACTATGTATGTAACTGAATAATATTTTGTGATATGCACTACTGCACTTTTCTTATGTAATCATGGTTTTGTATCAATTAATTATAATTATGGAATCACTGTTTGTAACTATATATATTGCACTATATGCACTTGAACTCTGCTTGAGAAAGGTTCTGTGAACCGAAACGTTGCCTTTGGGCTCATTAAAGTCCATTTTTCTATAATATTTTTGGAGTGCTGCCTCTTGATATTCTTTCTTTCTATATATATATATATATATATATATATAAAAATAAATATACTGTATATATATATATATATATATATATATATATATATATATATATATACATATATGTATACACAGGGTGGGCCATTTATATGGATTCACCCAAATTAAATGGGAATGGTTGGTGATATCAACTTCCTGTTTGTGGCACATTAGTATATGGGAGGGGGAAAACGTTTCCAGATGGATGGTGACCATGGTGGCCATTTTGAAGTCGGCCATTTTGGATCTAACTTTATTTTTTTCAATGGGAAGAGGGTCATGTGACACATCAAACTTATTGACAATTTCATAAGAAAAACAATGGTGTGCTTGGTTTTAACGTAACTTTATTCTTTCATGAGTTTTTTACAAGTTTATGACCACTTATAAAATGTGTTCAAAGTGCTGCCCATTGTGTTGGATTGTCAATGCAACCCTCTTCTCCCACTCTTGACACACTGATAGCAACAACGCAGAAGAAATGCTAGCACAGGCTTCCAGTATCCGTTGTTTCAGATGTTGCACATCTCATATCTTCACAGCATAGACAATTGCCTTCAGATGACCCCAAAGATAAAAGTCTAAGGGAGTCAGATCGGGAGACCTTGGTGGCCATTCAACTAGCCCACGACGACCAATCCACTTTCCAGGAAACAGTTCATGTAGGAATGCTCTGATCTGACACCCATAATGTGATCGTGCACCATCTTGTTGGAAAAACTCAGGGAACGTGCCATCTTCAGTGCATAAAGAGGGCAACACATCAACATGTAGCAGTTTCAGATATCCAGTGGCATTGAGGTTTCCATTGATGAAGAATGGCCCCACTATCTTTGTACTCCATATACCACACCATACCATAAAGATACGAGATGTGCAGCAACTGAAACAATGGATACTGGAAGCCTGTGCTAGCATTTCTTCTGCGGCATTGCTGTCAGTGTGTCAAGAGTGGGAGAAAAGGGTTGCATTGACAATCCAACACAATGGGCAGCACTTTGAACACATTTTATAAGTGATCATAAACTTGTAAAAAACTCATGAAAGAATAAAGTTACGTTAAAACCAAGCACACTATTGTTTTTCTTATGAAGTTCTCAATAAGTTTGATGTTTCACATTACCCTCTTCCCATTGAAAAAAATAAAGTTGGACCCAAAATGGCCGACTTCTAAATGGCCGCTATGGTCACCACCCATCTGGAAAAGTTTTCCCCCTCCCATATACTAATGGGCCACAAACAGGAAGTTGATATCACTTAGGTGTATCCATATAAATGGCCCACCCTATATATATATATATATATATATATATATATACAGTGCTGGCCAAAAGTATTGGCACCCCTGCAATTCTGTCAGATAATACTCAGTTTCTTCCTGAAAATGATTGCAATCACAAATTCTTTGGTATTATTCTCTTCATTTAATTTGTCTTCAATGAAAAAAACACAAAACGAATTGTCCTAAAGCCAAATTGTATATAATTCCACACCAAACCTAAAAAAGGGGGTGGACAAAAGTATTGGCACCCTTTGAAAAATCATGTGATGCTTCTCTAATTCGTGTAATTAACAGCACCTGTAACTTACCTGTGGCACCTAACAGGTGTTGGCAATAACTAAATCACACTTGCAGCCAGTTAACATGGATTAAAGTTGACTCAACCTCTGTCCTGTGTCCTTGTGTGTACCACATTGAGCATGGAGAAAAGAAAGAAGACCAAAGAACTGTCTGAGGACTTGAGAAACCAAATTGTGAGGAAGCATGAGCAATCTCAAGGCTACAAGTCCATCTCCAAAGACCTGAATGTTCCTGTGTCTTCCGTGCATAGTGTCATCAAGAAGTTTAAAACCCATGGCACTGTGGCTAACTTCCCTAGATGTGGACGGAAAAGAAAAATTGACGAGAGATTTCAACGCAAGATTGTGCGGATGGTGGATAAAGAACCTCGACTAACATCCAAACAAGTTCAAGCTGAACTGCAGTCCGAGGGTGCAACAGTGTCAACCCGTACTATCCGTCGACATCTGAATGAAAAAGGACTGTATGGTAGGATACCCAGGAAGACCCCGCTTCTTACCCCGAGACATAAAAAAGCCAGGCTGGAGTTTGCCAAAACTTACCTGAGAAAGCCTAAAACGTTTTGGAAGAATGTTCTCTGGTCAGATGAGACAAAAGTAGAGCTTTTTGGGAAAAACCATCAACATAGAGTGTACAGGAAAAAAAAAGAGGCATTCAAAGAAAAGAACACTGTCCCTACAGTCAAACATGGCGGAGGTTCCCTGATGTTTTGGGGTCGCTTTGCTGCCTCTGGCACTGGACTGCTTGACCGTGTGCATGGCATTATGAAGTCTGAAGACTACCAACAAATTTTGCAGCATAATGTAGGGCCCAGTGTGAGAAAGCTGGGTCTCCCTCAGAGGTCATGGGTCTTCCAGCAGGACAATGACCCAAAACACACTTCCAAAAGCACTATAAAATGGTTTGAGAGAAAACACTGGAGACTTCTATGATGGCCAGCAATGAGTCCAGACCTGAATCCCATAGAACACCTGTGGAGAGATCTCAAAATGGCAGTTTGGAGAAGACACCCTTCAAATATTAGGGACCTGGAGCAGTTTGCCAAAGAAGAATGGTCTACAATTCCAGCAGAGCATTGTAAGAAACTCATTGATGGTTACCAGAAGCGGTTGTTCGCAGTTATTTTGGCTAAAGGTTGTGCAACCAAGTATTAGGCTGAGGGTGCCAATACTTTTGTCCGGCCCTTTTTTGGAGTTTTGTGTAAAATGATCAATGATTTGATTTTTGCTTCATTCTCTTTTGTGTTTTTCCTTGCAAGCAAATTAAATGAAGAGAATAATACCAAAGAATTTGTGATTGCAATCATTTTCAGGAAGAAACTGAGTATTATCTGACAGAATTGCAGGGGTGCCAATACTTTTGGCCAGCACTGTATATATACATATATATATATATATATACATATATATACAGTAGATATATTGTCTCTTGCCTTACATTGGTTTATTCCTGTGGTTCCGTGGCACTTTGTTGTCACCTCTTTCCCTTGGATTTTTTATCTCTTTTGATTATGTCTGATTTTACTTACATTTTTGCAATAAAAATGTAACTTTTATTGGATTTGCTCCTGTTTCCATTTTTCTCTTTTTGGGTTATATAGTTATGGAAGAGCATTTATAGGGGCCGACTCTTTTCTTTTTGGATACTCCCTATAGAGAAGGTAGAGAGGATTTATTACCGTCTCTGCCTTTTCAATTACTGTGTACACAGCTCTGAACAAGTGCTGTGTATTCAGTATGGTAAGCGCAGATAGCGCTTCCTGCTCCAGACCCAGAGATCATGTGATGGCCGGGTGTAGAGAAAGAGCAAGAGCTTCTGGGTCCTAGGAGACCCAGTCAACCCTGCTATATAGGCAGTAGGTTGAATGTCCCCTGTAACTAGGATCAATATACCAGCAGATGTGTTTGGGACACAGGTTTATTAACAATTACTATTATATAAGTATGGCAGGTTCTCCTCCTGCACTTGTTAGTTCAGCTTTCCTCACATACTGCACAGCTCTCCAGTCCATACAATGGTCACTGATGGAGGAGCATGTAACCAGACCACTCCATCAGCCTTGTCCTATTGAGAACCTCCCATGAGAAAGATGCTTTTATAGTGAAGTAGACTGACGGACAGGTCTGGTCACTGCTCCTCCACCAGCAGCCATATTATAGACTAGAGAGCTGGGCAGTCTGTAAGGAAAGCTGCAGTAACAAGAGCAGGAGGAGAATCTGACATACCTACAGTATATCATAGTAAATGCCACAAAATCATGTCCCCAACACATCTGTTAAAGTAAAGATAAAATGGTCAACCTCATTAACTAATTCTGCAGCCAGCAATAGACAGCGCAACACAAAGACTATAGGAGGCAAACGACTCAATTTTATTTTAATGAAACCATATTGCAATTTTTTTTATCCATTCAAGCAAGAAAAAAATCAAATGTTTCAAAAGTTAAGACAACCCCTGTGTAAAATCATTGAAATAAAGAGCAAAAAAAACAGGAAAAAATAAATAAAAAAACAATGACTATCCAAATTGCATTTACAAGCCCCATCCCTAACAAAAAACCATGTAACTAATATATAAAAATAACACAAGCACAGAAATCCTTTATTTACTACAGATATTACCAGAAAAAAAATAAAATAATATTAAAATATTGTAAAATTTAGACTCGATGTTTCACAAAAAATATTTAAATATCCAAACATTACAATTTTTTACAGTTTTTTAAACCATATGTATGAAAATAAGAAAAAAATGTGCCTTGGCAAGAATGGGGAAAAATGGCCTGATCATGTAGGGGTTTAACAAAGTACTGAATATATACATATATATAAATGGACTGGGGAACAGTTCTACAACCCTCCAGCTTCAGATCTTGCTCATGTATCACATCCTCCACCTGTCAGATTTAAAAGATGTGTAACTTGTGTAAAGTGACAACATTGCCCTGATCTGTAAGTGTGGGCATGAGAAGCTACATGTCATGGTGCTCCCTGTGGTAAGCTGATGTATAGTATTACCTGTGCCCTTGGTGGTCTTCTGCCCTTCTTCTTCTTTCTTGATTGAAGAGCTTTCATGTGATGAGCCAAAGATTTGTCTTCTCCTCTTGGCTCCACTTCTTCTAGCTAGGACCTCCTGATGACATTCCTGTTCTTCTTTCTGGCCTTGGTGATCAATCTTCTGAGAGACGATCTCCAACTCTGAGCCATTTCTCTTCTCTCCTCTCCTATGGCTCTTCTTGATGGACGGCTTCTCATCATCCGATGAGTCCAAAACATTTCTTCTCCTTTTCTTCCCTCTCATCCTAAAGTCCTCCTCTTTAATCTCCATAATGTCGCTTTGCTGAAGGCAGCTCCTCCTCATCCGCATGCAAGCCAACCGCAACTCTCCAACTGCCAACCGGCAACATTCCAATGTGCTCACTGGTCATGTGATAGGAATTGACCATAAGCAGTCATATATATGAGTTATCAGATATTGGTGTTTTTCTATTTTATTCTCATCATATCACATAGTATTAGGCCAAGCTCACAGATAGAGGTTTATTTTAGCTTTTCTGCTGCCTTTTTTCCTATAGAAAGACTCAAATATCCAGATCTTTTTCACATTTTCAGGTTAAGACTTGAATATACTTTGCAGCAATCTCGATAGTAATATTTACACGTAATGACAACTATAGGTTTCTAAAGAATAATTTCTAGTTACTATAATGGCTTCTTAGAAAACCCACATGTGTGAGTTTGCTGTTTTGCAGAACGCTCTTTGCCACCATTTTCCTTCTGACGCTGTTTTGCAGCATTTAGGGGATGTGCACACGGTTATTATTTGTAGAGGAAAAGAAATACTAGAGTGTTGGCGGGTAAAATGCTGCCTAAAATATGTGCAAAAACGCTTCAAGAATTGACATGCAGAAGATATGAAACTTCTTCAAATCTGCAAGGAAAAAATAAGCAGAATGTACATGAGATTCCATAAATCTCATTGACTTTGCTAGTACATTAAAACACTGCGTTTTTTCATGCAAAGAACGTGCGGAAATAACTTTTGAAAATATGGCAAAAATGCAACATGTGAACATGCCCTTGGCTTCTAGTCCATCAAAAATAGTGTAAGTCTGAACTTGAGATGCCGCTGTGGATACTCATTCTGGTGTTAATACTATAGGAAATGACAAGGCAATGATCGCGCTTTTTATTAGTGTAAATAGGGAAATACAGCCCTCCTAGACCGGACACAAGGATTTTATTTGCCAATAGTAATAATATTGGTGGGTTATATTTTTTACACTATACTACATACTTTTTTCACATATAACTATTTTCCTGTGATAAATTGTATTATCAATATATGGACTGGAGTTATTTGTAATTTAATTCCATATTTGGTGCACACAGATTGTTCTTTCTGCTGAATTCTAGATTAGTCATTGCTAGTGTCTCGGCATATTAGCATGTTTTTGTAATTTTTTGCTAAACCCTAATGAGGATTATTTGCTTATACTTGATATTCACTTCTCAATAGTATTCGCTTATTCACTATATTCTAGATTATACATTTTGTCTTAGATGTATATTGGAAGTTCTTCATATTTTTTTCTTATGTCACATTATTATTTTTCACAGTGAATGTTTGATAAAGATCATGTTGACGCTTTTGTATTATACATTTTACTTTGACTTAAAAATAATACTTAGTACAATTTTAATGGAAACAATTTGCTTCAATAACACAGACCCTTATTAAATGACCCAGCATGCCACTTCTGGCCTGAGCTTTCAATGTAGAATTACATATTTGCTGTGTAACTAAATAGCTGTAATGCATAGAATAATTGGGCTTACTACAGAAGGGATAGATGCTCTTCTAGTGAAGCTTCATGATGTCCATTGCTCCAGAGTAGACGACCTTCTCTATGAACACTAAATGCCTGTAAGGCACAGTGTGATTATGGGGTGGGAATGCTTTAGGACATTTCTTTAGGATACAATGACATTGGTGGCAGACTGGTATCTGGTGTCACCACTAAAGGACGGCAGAAGTAATTCAGGCACATACTGGTGACAGTTTAGGATAATGTTACTGAAAAGAGGCAACAAGCTTACTGGTCACAGAGTCTCCGAGACGCCAACATGCTTCATAACTACAAATACTCTTAAATAGGGGAACAGCTTCACCACAGATAGATGACTGGCAAAAACATTTACGCTGGGCTTCCACTTTCCAAACTTTACACCACCTGCTGGAAGGCTCCTCCGCAGTATCTCAAGCTGTCTCGGTGTCCGTCCTCTTACAGAACAGCACTCACACGTTCAAGCAGTTATATGACCAGGTTTCACAAAGCAAACTGTAAAAATACTATTAATCAGATCTCGGACCAGATGGGGCTGATGTACGTACTCTGAAAATTCACATCAGGATGGCTGTGCAATCCTGATGTTAAGAGGAGCGTTTTATCCTTATTTTAATGTGATAAAGGAAAAGTTTCACAAAGGATTATACAGCCATCCTTATGCATATGCTGACAAGTACACCAGCCTCATCTGGGCTAACAGATTTGCATAATAATATATAATACTATAAGCAGTATGTATTGTAAAATCAGTGCTTGGATGTGGCATGAGGCATTGGAGGAGCTCAAGGACCCTGAAGGTGGCTGAATCCTGGTATCTAGACAGCTTCTCAGCAGCACTCACAAGCTCCATGGGAAACAAGTTGTAAGCGCTGTCCTCCTTGTTTGGGAGAACAGTCAACTCTGACAGACAGAATGGTGGCTGACCTAGGCAACAAGCAAATTCTAGAATTCAAAATACCTCCTCTCATGAGAAATGAAGAGAATTTTTAAAAAGGGGTTATTTGCAAAGTTCCCTATTTTTACAAGCACTTTGCAATTTTACCCAATTAAGAAATTGCGTATAGCCTTTTAATAATGTAATTAATCTGACTGATGTAAAAAACTATCCTTTTATAGACAGCACATTAAATATAAAATACAGGTGGATACAATTCTGTTACCATATACTGTGAATATAACTAGTGCCATGAACTGCCCATATGGGTAATGCCATTCAACTGTGCCATATAGTTGCCATATGTACAATATAGGAGCTATAAGAAATGTGCACTTTGAACTTCTGAATTCCAGCACCATGCGGAGCCTACACATGTATCGGTATAATGTGCCATAATGACTATTGTCATAACTGGGTTTATAATATTGGTGGTGAATATATTCTTATGGGCTCTGTATGACATTACTGACATGGGCAGCATTTGCCACTAATGATGGAGCACTGCATGACACTTTATGTTGGCGTTTTGTCCTATTATCTTGGGATAATCTTATTTTTCTGATCACTGTATATTACTAATATTCTGGATACTATACTTTTGGAATCATCTTCTAGTTGTAGCTCTGAAACTTGGGATAAAAGTGACTCTGTAAATGTCAGATTGACATTTTCTAGAATTGAAGAGCATTGTGGTAAGTATGAGAATGTACCAGGCAATAGATGTGTGTAATGCAATGCACATACCGCAGCCTCATGCTGAACCCCTCACCGCAGATTCATGAGTGTGAATGGCCCAAAGGCCAGACCGAAATCCCATTGAGGATCTGTGGCAAGACTTGAAATTGCTGTTCACAGACGTCTCCATCCAATCTCACTGAGATAGAGCATTTACAAAGAAGAATGGGAGAAAATGTCACCTCTAGATGCAAAGCTGGTAGAGACATACCTGAAAAGACTTGCAGCAGTAATTGCAGCGAAAGGTGGTCCTACAGACTATTTACTCCGGAGGGATAAATACAAATGCAAGTCACAGTTATCAGATTTATATTTTCTCAATATATAGAAAACCTTGTAGAATTTACTTTACACTTCACACATACAGTGGTGTGAAAAAGTGTTTGCCCCCTTCCTGATTTCTTATTCTTTTGCATCTTTGTCACACTTAAATGTTTCAGGTTAGTAATAGGGGTGTCTTATAGACGCCCATCATTACTAACCTGGGCTTCATGGCAGCTGGCGCTGACATGAAAACCAACCCTATTACCCCCTGCCACCGCACCAGGGCAGCGTGAAAGAGCGAGGCTAAGTGCCAGAATTGGCGCATCCTATGGATGCGCCATTTCTGGGGTGGCTGACGGCTGGTGTTTCTAGCCTGGGAGGGGGCCAATATTCATGGCACCCTTCCTGGGCTATTAGTATCAGCCCCCAGCTGTCTGTCCAGCCTTTGCTAGCTATTAAAATAGGGGGGACCCCACGTCATTTTTTTGGGTGGGTCTCCCATTTTAATAGTTAGTAAAGGCTAGGAGGGGGCCAATATTCATGGCACCCTTCCTGGGCTATTAGTATCAGCCCCCAGCTGTCTGTCCAGCCTTTGCTAGCTATTAAAATAGGGGGGACCCCACGTCATTTTTTTGGGTGGGTCTCCCATTTTAATAGTTAGTAAAGGCTAGGTATTCAGCTGGGGGCTGATATTAGTAGCCGGGGAAGCTCCATGGGTATTACCCCCTTCCCAGGCTTCAAACATCTGCCCCAGCTGTCTGCTTAACCTCCGATAGAGACTAAAATTATGGGGGATCCCACGTCAATTTTTTTTTAATAAATCCTTTATTTTAACACTAAATGACACTTGAGGGGTTAATAAAGATGCAGTCCCTAAATTAATATTTATTTTTTAATTAATTTTTCCCAAAAATTTTGACGTGGGCTTTGCCATATTTTTGTATGCGAGCCAGGTACAGAATCCAGGAACGGGCTGCCCCCAACTCCCAGCTGCCTATTTGTACCTGGCCGGACACAATATAGGGAAGCCCTTTTTTTTTTATTATTTCATGAATTTCATGAAATAAGTTTAAAAAAGAAAAATACGTGGGGCTTCGCCCTATTTTTGTGTCCAGCCAGGTACAAATAGGCAATTTTTTTTTAATTATTTCAGGAAATTCATGAAATAATTAAAAAAAAATTGATGTGGGGTTTCGCACTATATTTGTGTCCAGCCAGGTACAGCAGACAGGAACGGGCTGACCCCAACCTCCAGCTGCCTATTTGTACCTGGCCGGACACAACAATATAGGGAAGCCCTTTTTTTTTAATTATTTCATGAAATAATTAAAAAAAAATTGACGTGGGGCTTCGCACTATATTTGTGTCCAGCCAGGTACAGCAGGCAGCAACGGGCTGCCCCCAACCACCAGCTGCCTATTTGTACCTGGTTGGACACAACAATATAGGGAAGCCCTTTTTTTCTTAATTATTTCATGAATTTCATGACAAAATTAAAAAAAAAATACGTGGGGCTTCGCCCTATTTTTGTGTCCAGCCAGGTACAACTAGGCAGCTGGGGACTGGAATCTGCAGCGCAGGGAGGCCCAAGCTTTCTGGGCCCCACCCGCTGCAAATTGCAGTCCACAGCCACCCCGGAAAATGGCGCGTTCATAGAAGCGCCATCTTCTGGCGCTGTACCCAACTCATCCAGGGCCCTGGTGCGGTGGCTCACTGGGTAATAAAGGGGTTAGGGCCAGCTTGGCATTATCAGCTGGCCCTAAGCCCGAAATTCATGGGGTCACGCCAATATTAGACATGACCGCCATGAATTTCTAGTAAAGTATTTAAAAAAAAACACAAACACCCAGAATAAAGTCCTTTAATTGAAATAAAGACACAATTCTTTATTGTTCTAAATTAAATCATACTTACCATCACGCCCATTCCAGCTGAAGCCAACGATCTCCTGCAATAAAAGAAAAATAATAAAGCAACATCATTCTTACCTTTCGATGGTTCCCAGGACAGCTCCAGCTCTGCTACATCGAGATGACAGGCTGGACCGCAGGAGAAAGCTGCCATCCAGCCTGTCATCCCGCAGACACTGAGAAGCGCAGGCATGCTTGCGCTCCTCAGTATCAGGCTGTGACGGCATCCCGATGAGCCGAGTCTCTCACGCTCACCGCATGCGCAGGAGAATTCTCCCACGCTATCAGTGACGTGCATGAGGTGAGCTGAGTTCATTGTTGGCTCATCGGGATGCCGTCACAGTCAGACACTGAGGAGCGCAAGCATGCCTGTGCTTCTCAGTGTCTGCGGGATGACATGCTGGATGGCAGCTTTCTGCTGCGATCCAGCCTGTCATCTCCATGTAGCAGAGCTGGAGCTGTCCTGGGAGCCATCGAAAGGTAAGGATGATGTTGCTTTATTATTTTTCTTTTATTGCAGGAGATCGTTGGCTTCAGCTGGAATGGGCGTGATGGTAAGTAAGGTTTAATTTAGAACAATAAAGAATTGTGTCTTTATTTCAATTAAAGGACTTTATTCTGGGTGTTTGTGTTTTTTTTTTAACTTTGACTATGGGGTTAGTAATGGGGGTGTCTTATAGACGCCTCTCCATTACTAACCTGGGCTTGATGTCAGCTGGCATTATAAGCTGACATCAACTCCAACCCTATTACCCCCTGCCACCGCTACAGGGCAGTGGGAAGAGCGAGGCTAAGTGCCAGAATTGGCGCATCCTATGGATGCGCCATTTCTGGGGTGGCTGACGGCTGGTGTTTCTAGCCTGGGAGGGGGGCAATATTCATGGCACCCTTCCTGGGCTATTAATATCAGCCCCCAGCTGTCTGCCTAGCCTTTGCTAGCTATTAAAATAGGGGGGACCCCACGTCATTTTTTGGGGGGGGTCCCCCATCTTAATAGCTAGTAAAGGCTAGGTATTCAGCTGGGGGCTGATATTAGTAGCCTGGGAAGCTCCGTGGGTATTACCCTCTTCCCAGGCTTCAAACATCTGCCCTAGCTGTCTGCTTAACCTTCGCTAGAGACTAAAATTACGGGGAGCCCCACGCCAATTTTTTTTTTAATAAATCCTTTATTTTAACACTAAATGACAAGTACAGTAACCAACACTATCACTGTACTTATTATATATGTGACTGACATGTTTCTATCTATCTAATCTATGTGTGATGCTCTATTATTTCTGTTGTAAATTGTCGGGTACCGCTGCTGAATTGCCGGCCGGCTTTTTTAAAGAGACGGTGCATGAAAACACTAAGATTTTTTTAAATAAATCCTTTACACTAAATGACAAGTACAGTAAGCAACACTGTCACTGCACTTCTTATATATGTGACTGACATGTTTCTATGTATCAAATCTATGTGTGATGCTCTTTCTTTCTGTTATAAATTGTCGGGTACCGCTGCTGAATTGCCGGCCGGCTTTTTTAACCCCTTACTTACCGGGGACGTATTAGTACGCACTTTTGCGTACCGCCGGTTCAGTGAGGGCTCCGGCGCTGAGCCCTCACTGAACCGAGCACATGTCAGCTGATTCTTACAGCTGACATGTGCCCGCAACAGCCGCGGGTGGAATCGCGATCCACCCGCGGCTGTTAACCAGTTAAATGCTGCTGTCAATCTCCGACAGCAGCATTTAACGCGCGCTTCCGGGTAGCGCGTCATAAGCCCCGCCCACCGGCGACCCCGTCACGTGATCGCGGGTCGCCGATGGGCGTGCATGACAACCCAGGGTCTGCAGCAGACGCCTGTGGTTGTCATGATCTTGTCGCTATGAGCGCCACCTAGTGGTCGGCGCTCATAGCACAGGACCATTTCTGCTGCATGCAGGGGACCTGCTCGTCCCCTGTATGTAGCAGAGGCGATCGGACAACTGCTGCTTCTAGTCTCCTATGGAGACTATAGAAGCATGCAAAAAGTAAAAAAAAAAAGTTTTTAAAAATATAAAAAAAAAATAAAAAAATATAAAAGTTTAAATCACCCCCCTTTCGCCCCATTCAAAATAAAATATATAAAAAAAAAAACCACATACACATATTTGGTATCGCCGCGTTCAGAATCGCCCGATCTATCAATATAAAAAAAGAATTATTCCGATCGGTAAACGGCGTAGCGAGAAAAAAATTCTAAACGCCAGAATTACGTTTTTTGGTCGCCGCAAAATTGCAATAAAATGCAATAACGGGCGATCAAAACATCGGATCTACCCCAAATGCTATCAATAAAAACGTCAGCCTGGCACGCAAAAAATAAGCCATCAACCAGCCCCAGATCACGAAAAATGGAGACGCTACGGGTCTTAGAAAATGGCGCTTTTTTTTTATTTATTTTTTTACCAAATTTTGGAATTTTTTTTCACCACTTAAATATAAAAGAACCTATACATGTTTGGTGTCTGTGAACTCGTAATGACCTGTAGAATAAGAAGGGCAGGTCAGTTTTAGCATTCAGTGAACATGGTAAAAAAAATAAATAAAAAACATCTGTGGTATTGCACTTTTTTTGCAATTTTACCGCACTTGGAATTTTTTTCCCGTTTTCCCGTACAGGATATGATAAAACTAGTAATGGCGTTGAAAAGTACAACTCGTCCCGCAAAAAATAAGCCCTCACATGGCCATATTGACCAAAAAATAAAAACGCTATGGCTCTGGAAACAAGGGGAGCAAAAACGAAAATGCAAAAACGAAAAATGCTCCGGGGCTTAAGGGGTTAAAGAGACGGTGCATTAAAACACTAATATTTTTTTAAATAAATCCTTTACACTAAATGACAAGTACAGTAAGCAACACTGTCACTGTACTTCATATATATGTGACTGACATGTTTCTATCTAATCTATGTGTGAAGCTCTATTCTTTCTGTTCTAAATTGTCGGGTACCGGTGTATGCCACTGATGAATTGCCGGCTTTTCATGTTTCACTGTGAGCACTGTTCCCATCGATTTGGGCAACCACCTCCACCAATACATTCTACATTATTGTTAGTTGTTTTCCTTCATGTAGAATTAACCTACAAGGAAAGAAAGGGTTTATTTTCATTCCGATATTTGTGTCCCATTGATTTGCATTGGTTTCCGGTATCGGAATCGGCGATATCCGATACTTTTTGGGTATCGGCCCGATCCAATCCGATCCGATATTTCCTGATATCGGAAGGTATCCCTCAATACTAGTCCTGACCTCAATCCCATTGAAAATCTTAGGGGTGAGCTGAAATCTGCCATTGGGAAAAAGAACCCTGCAAACATTCAAGAGCTTGAACAAACTGCAAAGGAAGAGTGGGAGAAAATTCCAGCTGAGAAGTGCAAGAAGCTTACAGATGGCTACAAGAAATGTCTGGAGGCTGTCAGCAATGACAAAGGGTGTGCAACCAAGTATTAATTAGGGGTGCCATTATTGTGGCACATTCAGTTTTTTCTTTGATATTGCAACATTGAAGTTGAAAAACAATATTGTATTGTTGTATTACTTTGGACCACAAATCCTGAGGATATAACTTTGGTACATTTCCATTTATTTCTGAAGATATTGTACAGTCTACGAAAAAATGAAGGCGTGACAAGAATGGTGAGCAGCACTGTAGTACAATAAATCATTAAAAATTTAAATATATATAGAATATAAAAAATAAAAAAAGATTAAATTAAATTAATAATTAATTTTTTAAAACCTTTTTTTAAAAAGCATTTTCCCTTGCAATTATATACTGTATATATAAAGGATAGAGCTTATGTGTTCAGTAATAATGTTGTCGTGTCAATGGAAGGGTGAAAAAAAATGGTAAGAGGAGGATATATAGATGGAAAACGTCCAATCACTAGCTGCCTCTATCTGTACCAGAAGCTAGGTACCACCCGACCAATTATCCATAGATCATCGCAACCCAGGGAATCATCTATTAACTTTCATAGCTGCAAATCATTATCCGGTAATCTTAAGACAAATTTACATACCAAGAAAGGGGGACATTCAACTCATTTTGGTGAAACATTATTTCTATGTCTGTTATTCCTTTCATTCATCCTGCTCTGTTCAGCCGCTGTTTAGCGTGATAGTATCAATCCTTTATCTAGTAGCCATTCTTCCTTACGGGTTTTCACACAGGACCCGCTAATCTTTCAGCAGCTTCCAGCAATACCCACTCCCCTTTTTTCGGCGCTAGTGTTTTAAAGCCTAATTTCTTTCTAGATTCAGCTCCGGACATTTGTGATAGATTATTTCCTCCTATACTCGTATATAGATATAGCCATTTGAATTGCTGTTATGGAAGGTTTTGAAATGATTGAAAGTGCATGTTTAACAAAAAAAAATTTCTATTCTTATTAATCTGTTCTCCTCTCCTTTTTTAAGAGGTCTCAGAGTCCTGCCAATATATTGCTTTGAACATGGGCACTGAATTAAATCTATAACTCCTTCACTTTCACACCTTAAAATGCACCCAACAAAAAAATGCAAGTGTATTTCTGCAATTGTCCCATCTTTAATGTAACGGCAGTTCACACATTCATTCCTAGTGCTGTATATGGGAATCACTGACATTTCTACAGTATGTTATATTTTATCTTGATTATCAATATTTCTTGCACGGGGTCCCCATGGTATCATATTACTGATTGTAATTTTTTTATGTGTAATAAATGATTATTAATAGGGGGATTTATATGTGCCTGTAATTATTTTTCTTCAATAAACATAAAGCTAGAATCGCTACAGAATGTGCCTCTGCCATATACTAGTCTGTAGAGTTTGAATACTCGTGCAAGAAGCATTTATCAGGTTTGAATTTTATGAGAAAGTTTGCAGATATATAATGAATATGTGTAAATCAATCTGTACCACTAGGTAAAAATCCTTACATCAAGGAGACCAAGTAGACAAAAGTGAGCACTTCAAGTTAATGTGTATAAAAAACAAATGATTTTACTGAACAATATCATAGACATTACCAAACACATACATAAAATAAAAACAGATGCCTCTTGTTTGAGGGATGGTAAGAAATGCCAACCCAGTATGCATGAATATTATCTCCTGGTGCACCCCACAAAATAGCATAGAACAACCTAGCAGAGATAGTCACTGCAGAGTAACCTATACCATTACATAATCCAACGATTCCAAGGATTGAAACTATCCAAAGTGCATGTGCATGTCAAAGAAGGAAATTGTTCATTAATTGGGGTGGTCCAGTGGTTAAACAAAAACAAAATAAACCCTGCTTCAAAGTCACCAATCAAGAGATAAATACATAATAAACCCTTAAAGTGCATGTGTATGGAGAATTATAATGCTCAGAATTATAATACACCAATGTCTGGAAATGACAGGGCTACTACAGAGCATGTATATAACTTAGTGTTCACAGAAGCGAAAGAGTCGAGGTGAAAAGCAGTTTATATGCTTGTTAGAAACTCACAACATGTATGGCTATACATGCAATACCGCACGCCTGGAAAACATGGACTGCCTCTGATGTACAAAAGCCCTGCTAGATGCAATCAAAAATAGGTAAAATGCAGTGGTGTACCACTAATGGAGACAGACCACACGACTGCTATGGGGCCCGTGAGCTGGGGGGCCCCATAGCAGTCCAGGGGCGGACATATCGCTGCTGGTGCAGCTGTGCCGGGGGGCCCGCCGGTGCAGCGTCTCCCTGCTCGTGGCGGGCAGGGAGCGATCCCTGCATCCCCGCTGCTGACAGGACAGAATGGCAGCGGAGCTGCAGAGATCCATCCTCTGCTTCCTGCCCGCCGCTTCCTCCCTTACACAGGCACGCGCTCCTTGATGACATCATCATGCAGCGCGGGCCTGTGTGAGGGAGGAAATTGCAGCGGCCTGCGGGGGCAGAGAGGTAAGTGTTTTTTTTTTTGTTTTTTTTACTGAAACGCTGGTGAGATCAATAATGGGGCTGATGGAGCTGGAGAGCGCAATAAGGGGGCTGATGGGGCTGGGTAGAGCAATGGTGGGGCTGGTGCGGCTGGGGATAACAATGGTGGGGCTGGGAAGAGCAGTGATGATGCAGCTTGCGGGGGAACGGGCAGAGGGGTAAGTGTTTTTTTTTTTATTTTTACTGAAACGCTGGGGAGAGCAATAATGGTTATGACTGGGCTGGAGAGAGCAAAAGTGGGGCTGATGGGGCTGGTGAGAGCAATGGTAGGGCTGATGGGGCTGGGGAGAGCAATGGTGGGGCTGGGGAGAGCAATGGTGGGGCTGATGGGGCTGGGGAGAGCGCTGATGGGTCTGGGGAGAGCAATGATGGGGCTGGGAAGAGCAGTGATGGGACTGATGGGGCGGGGAGAGCAATGATGGGGATTAGTAGACCAATGACGGGGATGGGGAGAGCAATGATGGGTTGCTGGGAGAGAGCAATGATGGAGGTGCTGGGAGAGTAATGACGGGGGTTGCTGGGAGAGAACAATGATAGGGGTGCTCGGAGAGAGCAATGACGGGGTGCAGGGAGAGAACAATGACGGGGGTGCTGGGAGAGAGCAATGACGGGGGTGCTGGGAGAGAGCAATGATGGGGGTGCTGGGAGAGAGCAATGATAGTGGTGCTGGGACAGAGCAATAATGGGGGTGCTCGGAGAGCGCAATGACGGGGATGCTGGGAGACAACAATGATGGGGTGCAGGGAGAGAGCAATGACGGGGGTGCAGGGAGAGAGCAATGACGGGGGTGCTGGGAAAGAGCAATTACAAGGGTGCTGGGAGAACAATGACTGGGGTGCTGGGACAGAGCAATGTTGGGGGTGTTGGGAGAGAGCAATGATGGAGGTGCTGGGACAGAGCAATGATGGGGGCGCTTGTATATTTTCCGTGTGCACATAGCCTTACAGTTAATTGGGGAAAGTCACAGAGACTGAATAATTTATATTATTGGCAGGTGGAGATTATAGTTAATGGGGGGCACAGTGCTGCTTATCACTTTATATTTTGATTACTAAGTGGCTACCCCTAGTATATTAATGGGGGATAACAGACCTGTATTCAGGGGCGCAGTGCAGGAGAGACACATGTATATATACAATATATGTGACCTTGTTATTATCTAGGCTGGAGATCATCATGACAAGACGAATCGTGACTGGGAGATGTCGACATGAAGGTCTGACCAGATGGAGAAGAAGCAGCAGAAACCGACTCTGATCAGGCGAGACGTCAGCGGTAAGTGCCTGGATGTAAATATTATTCTGTATCTGCGCTGTATGACTTGGAGTGATAATGTTACATGTAAAATCCCTTAGGCTGCATTCTCACATTTGTGTAAAATGTCAGATTTTTTTATCGGATGGTCCACGGACTTGTAGAGTTTTATAGATCACGGATCACGGATCTGAGAATGAGATCTGTGAGGATCAGAGAATGTCCTGTTCTGATCCGATTTTGAGGATTACAATAGGACATGCTCAATGCGTCTGTAAAACAGGGTAGCACACTGACACTGCACACAAATGCAGGAATATAGCCGTATTATGTATAGCACAGTCCCTTAGTACATAGTGTAATCACTTATTATGTATAGCATACGCCCTTAGTATATAGTGTGCTCGCTTATTATGTATAGCGCCGTCCTTAGTTATATAGTTTCATCTTTTATTATATATAACACCCTCCCTTTTTACCTACCATCCTCTCTAGTTCTAGAGCTCACAATTGGGGGATCATACTGTGTTGGGGTCAGCAAACTTTGCCCTGGTAGTTGAGGTGAGGTACAGTAGGGTCATTATACTGCGCATGTGGAGGAATTCACCATGGGGGTATCATACTGTGTTTGGGGGACACTTTTGTTGGTATCACACTTCATGGGACAATGAAAGAGGGGTCTAGGACGTCAGCAGGAGGAAAATTACTATGTAAAGGCTGGAAGGTTGTGTGATCTGCTCTTCTGTGACACCGACAATTATTTACATTTTTTTTGGGGGGGGGCCCAATTTGAACTTCTGCAATGGGGCCCCATGAATCCTATGTACGCCCCTGGTAAAATGTATTGCTAATAGCATTGTGCCACTTACACAGTGGAGTGTGAGACAGGGTTTGTCCTGCATCCCTCTTCCCCGACGCGCATTTTGTCCACACTTCCTCAGGGCCGTGTCAGAGGAGAGGGACGCTGGACCTTTTAAGTGATCACTGTACCAATGGTTGACGGAGGCTAGATATCACATGATTTAAACCTTCAGGGTTGTGAAGGATATGACGTGGCACATCGTAGGATTTTTTACCTTGTACATTGATTTACAGTTGTCCCTGTGACACTATGTTTGTTTTCAATCATTTTTATTAATATTTTATAACAGTTCAAGGGGTAGGGATATGGTTAGGGAATAGAGGAATATATGGGGGACGGGAGAGTAATGGATAAGTGTGGGAAAATGGATAAGGGGAAGGAGAACTCAAAATTGAATAAACAGTAGAATATATAGTATTACAACAAGTAAATTAAGATGAAAATCAAAATTTGGTTATAGAACAACTTAGTCGTAATATAATAGATATCCAATTAAATCTAATAAGTATATGTATTAATAATTTAAGTAACAATCAGGAATATATTTCAGGCCACTTTGTTCATTTTTTTAAATATTTGTTAAGGTTATTATTAGAGTTTGCAAATCAGTATTCATATAATTTATGTAGAGCCATTTTTTCTTTAATAACTGAAAAGATAGGTACATCCGTTTTTTTCCAGTAAGATGCAATGGCATTTTTAACTACCATATTTTTCGGACTATAAGACGCACCGGACCATAAGACGCACCTAGGTTTTAAAGGAGGAAAATAGGAAGAAAAAATGTAAGCAAAAAATGTGGTCCTGATGCCCTGTTATGGGGGAGGGGGTCTGCTGGTGACACTGGCATTGGGGTAATGTCCCTCAATTCTGTTAATATCCTCTATCCTGGTATGTATGGCCTCTCCTTCCTGGTATAAGTGGCCCCCATCCCATCCTGGTATGCATGGCACCCCTTTATCCCCCATCCTGGTATGCATGGCACCCCTTTATACACCATCCTGGTATGCATGACACCCCTTGAGCCCCCATCCTGGTATGCATGGCAACCCTTGAGCCCCCATCCTGGTATGCATGGCACCCCTTGAGCCCCCATCCTGGTATGCATGGCACCCTCTGAACCCCCATCCTGGTATGCATCTTGCCCCGCTTCAAGTGGACCGGGTGAGAGGCCCGAATCTATGAATGTAAAAGTGAACAGCTCTTCAGAGTGTCCATGTGTGGGATCAGTTGTCTCTGGGCGCTTGGCATGGTGGGAGGAAGGAGGATCAGGGTGAGGAATATGCGGTCCAGACTCACGGCTACTGAGACTTGACCGTGTGGAAGACAGGGTGGTGGTGGCGGCTAATTGACTGGAAGCATTATCCGCTATCCAACCAACAACCTTTTGACACTGCTCTGGGTTCAATAGTGGTGTGCTGCGGTCCCCTAGCAGTTGGGACAGTAAGGTCGGGCGAGAAGATGTGGGTGTTTGTTGTGGCACAATTTCAGCTTGCCCACGGCCTTGTCCTCGGCCTCTGCATGCACCATCACCATCACGTCCAGTTCCCCGTCCCTTGCCACGTGCCTTGCCCATTTGTCTTGTCCTCGGCAGAGATGAGGGGGTTGGAGGGGGCAGTGGTGGGCAGAGGAAGGAGTTAAAAGTATTAAATAACCATTTGGACTTGAAAAATAAGGACAGGGTCGGACTGGCCTGGCGGAATGCCGGTGAAATGCCAGGTGGGCCCCACAGAAGGAGAGGAAAAAAAACTTTTTTTGTAAGGACATGGGCCTTTTAAAAGTGCGGGTGGCAGGAGAACGCGCATGCAGACCTGACCCGCCGTGATGACCATGGCCGGCGTCACCGCCACTAGGCGCACCCAAGTAAGTGTTGGGGCCCCGGGGTTGAGGGACACCGGCACGCTACTGGGCCTATGAGTCGGGGGAGGGAGAGCCCCCTACGGAGAGGGGGAGCGCCCCCTTCAGGAGGGAGAGCCCCCGCCCCCACCTCTCCTCCTCAAATACTTACCTATCCTCCTCGTTCCCTGCAGCTCCAGTGATGTTAGCGTCTTCTGATTCTGACGTCTCAGGGCAGAGGGCGAGGTGACATCACTACCGCACTCTGCTCTGAGCACTGCAGAGTCAGAAGACGACGTGCTGAGTACACCAAACCTGCAGGGAACGGGAGAGGTATTTGATTTTTTTTATGTATGCAGCATCATGGGGGCCCATATACTGTATGGAGCAGCATCATGTGGGCCCATATACTGTATGGAGCAGCATCATGGAGGCCCATATACTGTATGGAGCAGCATCATGGAGGCCCATATACTGTATGGAGCAGCATCATGGGGGCCCATATACTGTATGGACCAGCATCATGGGGGCCCATATACTGTATGAAGCAGCAGCATGGAGGCCCATATACTGTATGGAGCAGCATCATGGAGGCCCATATACTGTATGGAGCAGCATCATGGGGGCCCATATACTGTATGTACCAGCATCATGGGGGCCCATATAATGTAAGGAGCAGCATCATGGGGGCCCATATATTGTATGGAGCAGCATCATGGGGGCCAAATACTGTATGGAGCAGCATCATGGGGTCCAATATATTGTATAGAGCAGCATCATGGGGGCCCATATACTGTATGGAGCAGCATCATGGAGGCCCATATACTGTATGGACAACAAAGAAAATGACGGCACTTCCACTACAAAAAATAGGTGTGAACAGGTGCTTACTAAGAGCAGCTACCTCCATATATAATGAACAAATAACACTGAGTATATAGATATGAAATATGAAATATGAATAACATAACTGCTGTAGAAAATAGAAATAAATGAAAAAAATTTTGAAATTTTTTTTTTAGCGCATGTAAATATGAAGTATGAAAAATGAATAGCATTACTGCTGTAAGTAAATGAGAAATCTTAGCGTATAAATTGGCCAATTCATGTGTCCCTGATAGCCGCGGTAAGGCGTTTCTCGATGTCAGGACCTACCAATGTGAATACCTCTCTAAGAGGTACACATAATCAGACAGAGGTCTCTTAGAGAGGTATTCACATTGGTAGGTCCTGACATCGAGAAACGCCTTACCGCGGCTGTCGGGTACACATGAATTGGCCAATTTATGTGCTAAGATTTCTCATTTATTTACAGCAGTAATGCTATTCATTTTTCATACTTCATATTTACATGCGCTAAAAATAAATTTTCAAAAAATTTTTCATTTATTTCTATTTTCTACAGCAGTTATGTTATTCATATTTCATATTTCATATCTATATACTCAGTGTTACAGTGTGCTACTTTATTTGTTCTTCATATACTGTATGGAGCAGCATCATGTGGGCCAGTATACTGTATGGAACAGCATCATGGGGGCCCACATACAGTATGGAGCAGCATCATGGGGGCCGATACAATGTATGGAGCAGCATCATGGGGGCCGATACAATGTATGGAGCAGCATCGTGGGGGCCCACAAACTGTATGGAGCAGCATCATGGGGGCCGATACAATGTATGGAGCAGCATCATGGGGGTCAATACACTGTATGGAGCAGCATTACATGGGGCCAATATACTGTATGGAGCAGCATCATATGGGGCCAATATACTGTATGGAGCAGCATTACATGGGGCCAATATACTGTATGGAGCAGCATCATATGGAGACAATATACTGTATGGAGCAGCATTACATGGGGCCAATATACTGTATGGAGCAGCATCATATGGGGCCAATATACTGTATGGAGCAGCATTACATGGGGCCAATATACTGTATGGAGCAGCATTACATGGGGCCAATATACTGTATGGAGCAGTATTATATGGGGTCAATATACTGTATGGAGCAGCATCATATGGGGCCAATATACTGTATGGAGCAGCATTACATGGGGCCAATATACTGTATGGAGCAGCATCATATGGAGACAATATACTGTATGGAGCAGCATTACATGGGGCCAATATACTGTATGGAGCAGCATCATATGGGGCCAATATACTGTATGGAGCAGCATTACATGGGGCCAATATACTGTATGGAGCAGCATTACATGGGGCCAATATACTGTATGGAGCAGTATTATATGGGGTCAATATACTGTATGGAGCAGCATCATATGGGGCCAATATACTGTATGGAGCAGCATTACATGGAGCCAATATACTGTATGGACCAGCATCATATGGAGACAATATACTGTATGGAGCAGCATTACATGGAGCCAATATACTGTATGGACCAGCATCATATGGAGACAATATACTGTATGGAGCAGCATGACAGGGGGCCAATATACTGTATGGAACAGCATCATATGGGGCCAATATACTGTATGGAGCAGCATGACATGGGGCCAATATACTGTATGGAGCAGCATCATATGGGGCCAATACACTGTATGGAGCAGCATCATATGGGGCCAATATACTGTGTGGAGCAGCATTACATGGGGCCAATATACTGTATGGAGCAGCATTACATGGGGCCAATATACTGTATGGAGCAGCATTATATGGGGTCAATATACTGTATGGAGCAGCATTACATGGGGCCAATATACTGTATGGAGCAGCATCATATGGGGCCAATATACTGTATGGAGCAGCATTACATGGGGCCAATATACTGTATGGAGCAGCATTACATGGGGCCAATATACTGTATGGAGCAGCATTATATGGGGTCAATATACTGTATGGAGCAGCATCATATGGGGCCAATATACTGTATGGAGCAGCATTACATGGAGCCAATATACTGTATGGACCAGCATCATATGGAGACAATATACTGTATGGAGCAGCATTACATGGAGCCAATATACTGTATGGACCAGCATCATATGGAGACAATATACTGTATGGAGCAGCATTACATGGAGCCAATATACTGTATGGACCAGCATCATATGGAGACAATATACTGTATGGAGCAGCATGACAGGGGGCCAATATACTGTATGGAACAGCATCATATGGGGCCAATATACTGTATGGAGCAGCATGACATGGGGCCAATATACTGTATGGAGCAGCATCATATGGGGCCAATACACTGTATGGAGCAGCATCATATGGGGCCAATATACTGTGTGGAGCAGCATTACATGGGGCCAATATACTGTATGGAGCAGCATTACATGGGGCCAATATACTGTATGGAGCAGCATGATATGGTGCCAATATACTGTATGGAGCAGCATGACATGTGGCCAATATGCTGTATGGAGCAGCATCATATGGAGACAATACACTGTATGGAGCAGCATCATATGGGGCCAATACACTGTATGGAGCAGCATCATATGGCACCAATATACAGTATGGAGCAGCATTACATGGGGCCAATATACTGTATAGAGCAGCATCATATGGGGAAAATATACTGTATGGAGCAGCATTACATTGGGCCAGTATACTCTATGGAGCAGCATTACATGGGGCCCATAATTCTGTATGGAGGTGGTCACTGTATTACCTGTATATTTCTGTATTACAGCATATATAGGTACTCTGTATATGCTGTAATGTCTCTGGTGATCACTGTATTACCTGTACACCGACACTATATACAGAGCTCCTGTGTATTATGTCACCAGTGGTAATATTAATGTTATTAGTATTGTGTTTTTTATTAATGATCAGTATTGTATTATTCGGTCACTGAGGTGGTAATATATGATCTGGTCATGGTGTGGAGGTATTTGTTCCTTGTACAGTATGTGGTATTATTCGGTCACTATGTGGTAGTAATACATGCTCTGGTCATGGTGTGACAGTATTATTCAGTCACTATGTGGAGGTAATATGTGGTCTGGTCATGGTGTGACTGTATTAATTGCCTGTATGTGGTATTTGGTCAATATGTGGTCTGGTCATGGTGTGGCGGTATTTATCTCTTGTATGTGGTGGTATTGGTCTTGGTATAGTGGATTGTGTTGTGTATGGAGGTCACTTGTTCCCTTTGATATCAATAAGGGGAAGATTCTTGATTTCCAATGGAGATTAAATACTTGGATGTTTAACGCCTCCCTGTCCTGTGGCTATTGCACAGTAGCAAATATGCACTTACAGGGGTTCTACGGTGAAAACAAGTAATCACCTCTCCTAAGGCCATGTTCACATGTTCAGCATATGGTCAGTATTTTACATCAGCATTTGTAAGACAAAACCAGGAGTGGGTGAAAAATGCAGAAGTGGTGACATCTTTCTACTTTACTTTTCCTCTGATTGTTCCTCACAAATACTGATGTAAAATACTGACCAAATGCTGATCGTGTGTACGTGGCCAAAGGATAAATAAGTTATTGAATGCTGTGACCTGGAGAATGTGCAACCTTTATCCCCATTAGTATGGAGCGGCAAGTACGACTCGACCACTGATCCATTTATTCCCTAAGGGGCTGCACTTGGCTTTTTCTGGAAGCCCCAAAAGAGGATGAATGGAGCTACGGTCAGACATACCACATGCCGCTCCATTTTAAAATGGGGATAAAAGTGTCCTGTCAGGGATAAAAGTTCCCCATTCTTTCAATCAGTGCGGTTTGCAATGCATAAGGAGAAAGGATTACCAGCTTCATGAATAGTTCAAAAAATAGGTTTCTTTATTGTGACAAAAGCTCTTTAAAAACAGATTCCATAGTCACATAGTGTAGCCAGGGCAACGCGTTTCGAACGCTAAAGATGCGTTCTTTGTCAAGACTACAGTAATTGTACATCCCAGTTATGGTGGCGCACAGTAGATGTGCAGGAGCCGCCTGTGATTTACAGTCGACGCTCCACTATAACAGGGATAACGGCTAACAGGTATGTGCATATAGCTGTAGGGTGGGCCCCTAGGGTCAATTTCCCCTGTGGGCCCCAGACACCCCAGTGTGACCCTGGATAAGGAAGATACGAGGGTTGTGAAGTAAGCCTGTTTAGCAGAGGTAAGGGCTGATTTGAAAGCGAGTGTTGCTTGTTTGAATGCCGAGAAGTCATCTTGCGAATGTGTTTTCTTCCAATGCCGCTCCATGACCCCAGGGCCGCCATCAGGGCATTACTACCCTTACTACTGTATGGGGCCCGGTGAAAAGAAGCAAGAAGGGGGGGCAGGCACGCTGGCAGCCCGGGGCCCCTCTCTTTGCTTCTTCTTACCGGGCCTCAGGGGTAACAGT
Source organism: Phyllobates terribilis (assembly GCF_046119375.1). Classification (NCBI taxonomy): domain Eukaryota; kingdom Metazoa; phylum Chordata; class Amphibia; order Anura; family Dendrobatidae; genus Phyllobates; species Phyllobates terribilis. The sequence continues at coordinate 12,590,172 of NW_027362796.1, forward strand.
TAAATGCCCGATGCACCCGGCAGACGGAAATGGGTGCTTTACCTTTAAGCAGCGGCCAGGTGCATCATGGTCCTGACTCCAATCTCCTGACACACTGCATGCTCATCTTCATTCCTGAGCAGAGCAGCATGTCTCGGAGGCGGTGGCTAGTGTGTGAGTAGCAGGAGGAGGAAGCTGCTGCTGAGTTTGGTGGTGAGTGGGGCCTGGTGGTGCTCAGAGGGGCCTGCTGATGGTGATGAGGGGGCCTGCTGATGGTTATGCGGGGCCTGCTGATGGTTGTGGGGGGCCTGGTGATGGCAGGACCTGCTGCTAGTGATGGGCGGCCTGCTGCTGGTGATGCGGGGGCCTGCTGATTGTGGTGGGGGGGCCTGCTGATGACGGTGGGGGGGCCTGCTAATGGTGATGAGGGGAGGCTGCTGCTTCTGGTGGTGAGGGGAGGCTGCTGCTGGTTCTGAGGGGAGGCTGCTGCTGGTGCTGAGGAGAAGCTGCTGCTGGTGCTGAGGGGAGGCTGGTGCTGAGGGGAGGCTGGTGCTATTGCCAAGGGGAGGCTGCTGCTGCTGGTGGTGAGGGGAGGCTGCTGCTGGTTCTGAGGGGAGGCTGCTGCTGGTGCTGAGGAGAAGCTGCTGCTGGTGCTGAGGGGAGGCTGGTGCTGTTGCCAAGGGGAGGCTGCTGCTGGTGCTGAGGAGAGGCTGCTGGTGCTGAGGGGAGGCTTGTGCTGAGGGGAGGCTGGTGCTGGTGCCAAGGGTAGGCTGCTGCTGGTGCTAAGGAGAGGCTGCTGGTGCTGAGGGGAGGCTTGTGCTGAGGGGAGGCTGGTGCTGGTGCTGAGTAGAGGCTGCTGGTGCTGAGGGGAGGCTTGTGTGGAGGTTGCTGCTGGTGCTGAGGGGAGGCTGCTACTGGTGCCAAGGGGAAACTGCTGCTGGGAGGAGGCTGGTGCTGGTGCCGATGGGAGGCTGGTGCTGGTTCCGAGGGGAGGCTGCTGCTTGTGCCGAGGAGAGGCTGGTGCTGGTGCCGAGGGGAGGCTGGTGCTGGTGTCGAGGGGAGGCTGCTGCTGGTACCGAGGAGAGGCTGCTGCTGGTGCAGAGGAGAGGCTGCTGGTGCTGAGGGGAGGCTTGTGGTGAGGCTGATGCTGGTGCTGAGGGGAGGCTGCTGCTGGTGCTGAGGGGAGGCTGTTGCTGGTGGTGAGAGGAGGCTGGAGGTGAGGGAAGGCTGGTGGTGGAGAGGGGAGGTTGCTGCTGGTGATGAGGGGAGGCTGCTGCTGCAGCTGCTGAGGGGAGGCAGCTGCTGGTGCTGAGGAGAGGCTGCTGAGGTGGTGAGGGAAGGCTGCTGATGTTGGTGAGGGGAGACTACTGGTGGTGGTGAGGCGAGGCTGCTGGTGATGAGGGGAGGTTGCTGCTGGTGATGAGGGGAGGCTGCTGCTGGTGATGAGAGGAGGTTGTTGCTGAGTGGTGGCTGGTGCCGAGGAGAGGCTACTGCTGGTGCTGAGGGGAGGCTGATGGGGAGGCTGCTGCTGGTGATGAGGGGAGGCTGGTGATGAGGGGAGGCTGCTGGTGGTTGTGATGAGGGGAGGCTGGTGGTGATGAGGGGAGGCGGCTGGCGGTGGTGAGAGGAGGCTGCAAGTGGTGGTGAGGGGAGTCTGCTGGTGGTGGTGAGGGGAGGCTGCTGCTGGGGGGAGGCTGCTGCTGGTATTGAGGGGAGGCTGCTGGTGGTTCTGAGTTGAGGCTGTTGCTGGTGCTGAGGGGGCCTGTTTCTGAGGGGAGGCTGCGTCCGGCAGGGTGAGGCTGGTGCTGAGGGAAGGCTGCGACCGGCAGCGAGAGGCTGAGGAGGCGGTGGCGAGGACGACCAGGGCTAGTCGACAAGGATATGCCAATTGCATATCAAGATGATGCCAACCTCTGTGGACAGGTAGGAGGAACAAGAGTAGTTGACAAATAGGGTGATCAATAGACCTTGGAATAATAATAACTTCCACAATTGGATGTGTTTAAATAAAATGTTCCTGTGCTGAGATAATCTTATACATGTGCCCCTGCTGTGTACTGTGTAATGGCTGTGTCTGACCGTGCAGGAACATGGTCTGATCATACCACATCTCCTGGGCAGGGGAGGAAGAAAAAGAATATACAGACATTACAGCAGGGGATCACAGCTGATTCTTTCTGTGAGGTAAAACATTTCACTGCCTGTTTTTAAACAATGTTTTACTTCAAAGAAAGAAACAGTTGGGATCCCATGCTGAAATGTCTGTATACTCTTTTGTTTCCTCCCCTTAGCATGAGATGTGGTTGTGGCACCCCAGGGGTCCGGTTGCCACAGTGGCATTGCCTCCCTCACAAGAGTTGATGCCATGCCTGGAAGCAAGCAGGAGTCCCCTAATCAGGTTTTGCTAAGCATGCAACACTTTCCTGGCTCCAGACCAGCAAGGGGAGTCCCTCCCCTTGGCAACTGGGATCTGGGGGCGTGGTTAGTGAGACTTAGTGTGTGAGGAGTTGAAGTCAGGACATCGAGGAGAGAGGAGCTGGGGACTGGAGCTGCGCGGCAGCTCACCCCAGAAGAACCAGCACAGAAGAACCGGACACCGGAGTCCGAGGCTGTGGGGCACCGAAGGCCCAGCAGTAGAAACCGGAGGGCAGGAGACTGCAGATCTCCTGGCCCCATCAGACGCCCAAAGGCTCAGCAGCACCGCAGGGTTCAGCACCGCCACGTGAGAGCGACGCACCAGCAAGGCCCGAGCTGCCTGCCATACGGGTGAGCACAGAAACGTTGCACTCAGGGACGAGGGCCGCGCACAGCTACAAGCAGCAGGGCCAAAGAGTTTAGTGTAAAGGGAAGGCCTCCAATTTCACCTGGCAAGGAGGATTCTTTACTTGCTTCCAGGATGCCCGGACTTCCACTTCTAGCCAGCACCCTAGTCCCGGCTTGTCTAATCACCACCAGTAAAGATAAGAGGAAACCGCCATTGAGTTGTGGATTATTGCTGCGCCATCAACCCCTGCACTACAACGTCCAGCATGACCCATAACATCTACACTGCCCTGGAGCTAAGTTCTACCTGTGGAGAGCCACACTATCCCTGCTGCAGTAACATCAGCTCCAGAGGACCTGCTCCGCAGCGGCGGCTCCCCTAGCCGCATACCACAGGTGGCGTCACAAACTTTATACAATCACCATAAATCCCCTATCAATAACCCCTGGGTCACGGACCGGGTCACCGCTACTGTGACATCCCCCAGCATTTACCGGCCCGGCACCGGGTACCCCACGGCCCAGAGGGCGCGTCATGGTATGATCAGACCGTGTTCTGTACACGGTCAGACACAGCCATTACATTATTCAAAGATCTATTGATTAAAATTAACTTTTGTTCGTGGGAAAACCCCTTTAAGTTCATGTATTAATTTGTCCACCATCTCAGTACATGATTATATGATACAATCATTCCCTCTGCTCCTGAAAGGGGGGAGGGGAGGGAATGATTGATATAAGTGTATACAGTGCATTGTGAAAGTATTTGGTCCCCTTGAACTTTTCTAACTTTTGCCACATTTCTGGCTTCAAACATAAAGATATAAAATTCTATTTTTGGGGGAAGAATCAAAAACAAGTGGGACACAATCGTGAAGTGGAACGAAATTTATTGTTAAACTTTTTTAACAAATTAAAAACTGTGGGACTGCTGGCTTGTGGATTTAGACTGGACAACCCCTTTAAGGCTCCTTCAGCCATCAGTGAATATCGGTCTGTGCTCGGACCGCAATGCATGGACTTGCCGCGGGTCTCCTGACCTCAACTCAGCAGCCTCACAGCATGTATGAGGATGCGGGTCAGCATGATTGGTGCCCAGTCCAAGCACTGCAGACTGAGAGCAGAACGATTTCTCACTTCCAGTATTTACACTGTCATAATAATAAAGATGTTTCCCAATCATATACAGTGCATTGTGAAAGTATTTGGCCCCCTTGAACTTTTCTACCTTTTGCCACATTTCTGGCTTCAAACATAAAGATATAAAATTCAAATTTTTTGGAAAGAATCAACAACAAGTGGGACACAATCGTGAAGTGGAACGAAATTTATTGGAAATGTTAAACTTTTTTAACAAATTAAAAACTGAAAAGTGGGGCGTGCAATATTATTCGGCCCTCTTGAGTTAATAATCGCCATCTTTTGCTGTGATTACAGCTGAAAGTCACTTGGGGTATGTCACTATCAGCTTTGCACATCGAGAGGCTGAAATTCTTGCCCATTCTTCCTTGCAAAACAGTTCGAGCTCATTGAGGTTGGATGGAGGGCGTTTGTGAACAGCAGTTTTCAGCTCTTTCCACAGATTCTCGATTGGATTCAGGTCTGGACTTTGACTTTGCCATTCTAACACCTGGATACGTTTATTTTTGAACCATTTTATTGTAGATTTTGCTTTATGTTTGGGATCATTGTCTTGTTGGAAGATAAATCTCCGTCCCAGTCTCAGGTCTTTTGCAGACTCCAACAGGTTTTCTTCCAGAATGGTCCTGTATTTGGCTCCGTCCATCTTCCCATCAATATTAACCATCTTCCCTGTCCCTGCTGAAGAAAAGCAGGCCCAAACCATGATGCTGCCACCACCATGTTTGACAGTGGGGATAGTGTTTTGAGGGTGATGAGCTGTGTTGCTTTTACGCCAAAGATATCGTTTTGCATTGTGGCCAAAAAGTTTGATAATGGTTTCATCTGACCAGAGCACCTTATTCCACATGTTTGGTGTGTCTCCCAGGTGGCTTGTGGCAAACTTCAAATGAGACTTTTTATGGATATCTTTGAAAAATGGCTTTCTTCTTGCCACTCTTCCATAAAGGCCAGATTTGTGCAGTGTATGACTGATTGTTGTCCTATGGACAGACTCTCCCACCTCAGCTGTAGATCTCTGCAGTTCAACCAGAGTGATCATGGGCCTTTTGGCTGCATCTCTGATCAGTCTTCTCCTTGTTCGAGATGAAAGTTTAGAGGGACGGCTGGGTCTTGATAGATTTGCAGTGGTCTGATAATCCTTCCATTTCAATATGATCGCTTGTACAGTGCTCCTCGAGATGTTAAAAACTTGGGAAATCTTTTTGTATCCAAATCCGGCTTTAAACTTCACCACAACAGTATCTCGGACCTGCCTGGTGTGATCCTTGGTCTTCATGATGCTCTCTGCACTTGAAACAGAACCCTGAGACTATCACAGAGCAGGTGCATTTATACGGAGACTTGATTACACACAGGTGGATTCTATTTATCATTACCAGTCATTTAGGACAACATTGGATCATTCAGAGATCCTCACTGAACTTCTGGAGTGAAAGTAAAGGGGCCGAATAATATTGCACGCCCCACTTTTCAGTTTTTAATTTGTTAAAAAAGTTTAAAATATCCAATAAATTTCGTTCCACTTCACGATTGTGTCCCACTTGTTGTTGATTCTTACCAAAAAAATTGAATTTTATATCTTTATGTTTGAAGCCAGAAATGTGGCAAAAGGTAGAAAAGTTCAAGGGGGCCAAATACTTTCACAATGCACTGTATATGATTGGGAAACATCTTTATTATTATGACAGTGTAAATACTGGAAGTGAGAAATCGTTCTGCTCTCAGTCTGCAGTGCTTGGACTGGGCACCAATCATGCTGACCCGCATGCTCATACATGCTGTGAGGCTGCTGAGTTGAGGTCAGGAGACCCGCGGCAAGTCCATGCATTGCGGTCCGAGCACAGACCGATATTCACTGATGGCTGAAGGAGCCTTAAAGGGGTTGTCCAGTCTAAATCCACAAGCCAGCAGTCCCTCTGTGTCACTGACTGAAGACTTGTGAATCCACACATCGTAAGCACTGTGAGGATTCGCTGGTGTCAGAGCCAGGAATGGCAATCACTTGGCTTCAAGGATGTGAAATGCAGACTCCCAGCCAGAAGGGGGGGTGTGGAGATAGAGGGAGAACAAACAGGTGGGCAGGTGAATTTAAAGGGTTGGCTCTGCCGTGAAGTACCGAGTGGTGGGACTTTATTTGAACAGTCATCCTGTGCTGACAGAGTCCCTTTAAACATAAGTCATACTCATCTTCTGGCGTCTTCATCAATTTTCAGCACTGCTTCGGTCTTGCGGCGCCATCTTGTGAACGCAGCTTCTGACTGATTGGAAGTCAGAAGCTATGTCACAATCTCTCAATGCAAGTCTGAAAGCCTGAACGATGCTCTCATAGACTTGATCTGGTCATGGTGTGACAGTATTTGTCTCTTGTATGTGGTATTATTCAGTCACTATGTGGTGGTAATATGTGATGTGGTCACAGTGTGGCAGAAAGTAGAGTTTTTCCAAGAGTGGTCGGTGGGACTGTGGAAGGTTTGAGGAGTGGAGGCGGAGCTGGGGTGAAGCCTGGGTGGAGTTTCAAGGGGGCCCCAAAATTTTGCCAGTATGGGGCACCGAAATTCCTAGCAGCAGCCCTGCACGACCCTGGACACTTGCCAAAGCTTTTTAGTGATGCTATTGTGCCAGTTTTGTCTATTGATTCGTCACACTCTGTCATGCATGAGAGGGGTAACCGAGTCAATAGCTGGTGCTATGCTAGAGTGGCATTGTAGAAGGCAGTGACACTGTCTGTGTCGTGGAGTGAAGATATGGATGTCAGTGGTAGAATAGAATTAGAGAGTGTGTGAGTGTGGAGACATGCAAGGTTTCTTCAGGGGTGTGCTATTTGCTGACATGGGTGACAGGTGAGGAGGACAGAGATGAGAAAGTGTTGGAATAATACATATTAATCTGTATGTGTATTGCAACAACTACTGTGCTGTTTCATATGTTGTGCATATTGTGAGGTTGTTAACAAAGTTTAGTTTAAAAAAAAAAAAAAAAAAACTCCCACAGACAGGATGCCCCCTCCTTCTCTTCCTGTGTTGTTGTTATATATCTGATTTGATTTCCTCATGCTGCAGTAACATCATGCTGTGCCTGTGCTGGATATAAATAAACCTACATTCTGTGTTCTAAACTCTGGATGTCACGCGGATTAATCCTCTGCTAACAGGTTATGGGCCCAGATGTACCAGAGTCCCAGAGTCACAGATCCCCAGAACACAGAGGAAAGAAAAGAAAGAAAGACAGCAAACTGAGAAGAAGCAAAGATGGCCACCAGCAGCAGCTCCATGAAATTTACAGTGCCAAGTCTCACTAACCAGAATTATCAATCCTGGAAATTCAAAGTGAAAATGCTGCTAATAAGAGAAGGTACGTGGAAATACACACAGGAGCCTAAACCTGACCCAGTGCCACAGGAGTGGACAGAGATGGATCAGAAAGCACAAAGTACCATATCACTCAGTATAGATGATGACCAGATTGTGCATGTGTGTAAATGTAATACTGCAAAGGAAATGTGGGAGCAGTTGCAAAAGGTACATGAGAGGATAAATTTAAGCAATAAGCTCTATCTCATGAGAAAGCTGTACCAGTCTAAGCTACAGAAAGGCCAGGATATGCAGGATTACATAAGAAGTGTTCTGGAAGTTGTAGAACGCCTGAGAGTCATTGGGGAAGATCTAAAGGACTTTCATGTGGCCGCATTACTGCTTAGTGGCCTTTCAGAGAGGTATGATACGCTTGTAACCGCACTAGATGCGCGTCCAGATGATGAGCTTACACTGGATTATGTCAGGGGGAAGCTCATAAATGAATATAAGCGAAAGGCAGAAGGTGTAAACAGTAGGACATGCAACACAGAATCTGCTTTACAGACACAAAACCTAACTGATAACAGGAAGCACATAAAAGAAACACGTGAATGTTTTGTTTGCAAGAAATCAGGACATTTGAAAGCTGACTGCAGAGTCTGGAAAGCTAGAATGAATCAGCTGAAAAAGCAAAGCAGTCATCAAAGGGTTAAAAGTGCTGTATCTGGAGAAAATGATTCTGTGAATACTGAAACTGCATTTACTGTCAGTGCAAATACATCAAAGCATGCATGGTGTATAGACTCTGGAGCAGCTAGTCACATGACTAATAACAGAGACTTCTTTTCTAAGCTTAACCAAAGTAAATCAGAGAAAGTGATTATGGCTAATGGTCAGTACATGACTTCAGAAGGCATAGGAGATGGTTATATTGATTGTCAAATCTCACCAACACAAAGCAGGAAGATCCCAGTAAAGGATGTGCTGTATGTGCCTAGTCTTGAAAGTAATCTACTATCTGTGAAGAAACTCACAAAACAAGGAAATGAAGTTACATTTAAGCATGATAGCTGCATCATCTCAAAGGAAGGTCACACACTAGTAGAGGGAAACATCACAGATGAACTTTATCAGCTGAAATGCAAAGAGTGTGTGTATACAGCGCAACAAGAAGAGCATAAAAACTGTATTCATGTGTGGCATATGCGTCTGGCACACAGAGACCCAGAAGCAATAAGAAAGTTAGTCCAAAAGCAACTAGCTGAGGATATTACAATTGATCTATGTAACCAGACAATGAAGTGTACTAGCTGCATCAAAGGGAAAATGTCTAGGAAAGCTTTTCCTAAGAGAATTAGTACAACAACAGCACAGCCACTAGATTTAATACACACAGATGTCTGTGGTCCAATGAGCACTCTGACCCCAGGGAAGAAGAGATATTTTCTCACATTTATTGATGATCATTCAAGATATACAGTTGTCCACCTGCTTCACAGCAAGAAGGAAGTTCCAGAGAAACTTGAAATATACCTAGCTGAAGTATATAATAAATTTGGAAGAATGTCAAAGATTCTACGTGCAGATAATGGGACTGAATATACAAGTAATGAGACACAGAGCATTTTAAAGAAAAATGGAATCCTATTTCAGACCACTGTACCGTACAACCCAGAGCAAAATGGTGTCGCGGAAAGAAGGAACCGAACACTATGTGAAAGTGGAAGAAGCATGTTATTTGATGCAAATCTGCCCACAGTATATTGGGGTGAAGCAATCATGACAGCTTGCTATCTTCAGAACAGACTACCAGGTAAAGCTACAGACAAAACTCCATTTGAGCAATGGAATAGCAGAAAGCCAAAACTACATCACATAAGAATATTCGGAAGTAAAGCATTTGTACATGTTCCCAAAGAAAAGCGAACTAAGTGGGAATCTCACGCTAAGGAAGGTATCCTGGTAGGCTACAGCGAAACCCAGAAAGGTTATAGGATTCTACACCCAGATAAAATATGTGCAAAATACAAGGACCTAAAAACACAGATGTACTGTCTGTGATATTAGATAGCCAAAATACTTCCATGTATTGTTGCGTCCAAAGATATTTTCTTCATATTTCTTCATATTTCTTCATATTCCCCTTTTTTTTTTTTTTTTTTTCATAATTTCACCTTTATTTCCATTTTTATTTTCATAATAATTTTTTGTTTGGGCTTTAAGTGCGCTCTCGACCTGGGCCGTGGCACCACTGTGCGGTTTTGACCTATGAGGTATTTCCAGCTCATGAACCATTGGGGCAGAATATACGCGGTTAGTATATACCGCGGTACATACGGTATGTGCCTGGATGGGTGTCAGCTACTGTATAACTTGGACATTTGCCCTGGCCTGGGGTACTTATGGATGGGAGGGCTTCATGTCACCATCCAACACAAGATGTCAGTTGGTTACCTTGTGTGCCCCTTAATCGTCGCTCCGTAGTGTGCGGTTTTTCCTTGTCTGTGATGCGCACACCGGATGTGACGCTTGCGTGTCACGCCCGGCACCTGCGTTCCACATACCGGATGTCAGCTGACCGGAACCGGAAGTGACACGATCGCGAGTATAGCGCGACTAGGATTTAAAAGAGGACTTATCAGAGTGTCAAATGGCGCTGTCTGGTGAATGAGCTGCGCGATTGTGGGCAGCGTGCATACCGCATGTCTTCTCTTTTTTTCCCCTGATGACTAGCTAAGGCAAAGAAACGCGTCGGGAGCGGTATATTGTGATGGGCTGGTGACCCTATGAGACTTGGTCTGCCCCCATCATATGGAGCTATCTTGAAGTCTGAGAGCAGGAACGGATATCAAAATTGGTGAGGATGTTCCATTTCTATATATAGGAAGGTTAAATGGTTACCATTGATAGGGTTAATGTTTCTGCGTTCTCACATATTGAGACACAATAAGTTGTTATAGTGTCCCGTAGGCTCCATCATTTTCTTTTTGCCACACTTTCTTGGTTGCGTCAGAGATACAATATGCTTATATGACATATATCTATATCTTTGGACGCAACAATACATGGAAGTATTTTGGCTATCTAATATCACATACAGTACATCTGTGTTTTTAGGTCCTTGTATTTTGCACATATTTTATCTAGTGGTAATAAATGTTAAGTTTTACATTTCTATAGCACTACACCTGCTTGTGTTTACATTTATTTTTTTGTGTAGTTATTTCTAAAACCCCTGCTGCTGCATTTTGATTCTACACCCAGAAACAAACTAGATCACAATAAGTAGAGATGTAGTGATTGATGAGAACTTTGTATCACCCAAGTTTTGTGACATCACGCCAGTAGTCCAGCTGAAGTCACAATTACAAGACAGCAACAAGGAGGATGTAGAGGTCTGGCTGGATTCTTCAACTAATGAAGGAACAACAGAAAAATCAGGTGAATCTGAAATCAGGAGATCGTCAAGATCAAGCAAAGGTATACCAGCTAAACGTCTATCCTACATTGTCAAGACACTACCTGAGTCAGAGCCGCAGTCATGGGATGAAATGCAAGCACTACCTGTCCATGAAAGAACAAAGTGGATCGATGCCGCTAATGAGGAAATCAAATCGCTTCATCAACTCCAAACTTGGAAACTCACCAAGCTACCACAGGGCAAAAAGGCAATCAAGTGCAAGTGGGTCTTCAAAACCAAATATGACTCAGAAGGTAAAGTCCACAGATTCAAAGCAAGGTTGGTCGCAAAAGGATATTCTCAAAAGTATGGCGAAGATTACGATGCTACATTTGCTCCAGTCACTAAACAGACCACGTTCAGAGCTTTGTTAGCTGTAGTTGCTGTACAAAAGATGTATGTCAGACATTTGGATATAAAAACTGCCTTTTTAAATGGTGACATTGAGGAGGACTTATACATGACTCAACCTGAAGGTTATGTAAAAAGAGGTCAAGAGAATCTTGTTTGCAAACTACAAAAATCTCTCTATGGTCTTAAGCAATCAGCAAGAGCATGGAACACCAAGATGAATAAAGTCTTGTTGGAAGACAAAATATACAGATGGAAAGTGGATGTATATTCTCTTATATGTGGACGACGTGATTGTTGTTCATCAAGACGACGCAGGAATTGGAAAAATGACTGAAATTCTGAATCAGCACTTTGAATCAAAAGACCTTGGAAGTGTGACATATTATCTAGGAATCCAAATCCAGAGAGAGGAAGATGGAAGTTTTCTTCTAAACCAAAGTGCAAAAATTAATTTGATTCTGAATCAGTTTAAAATGTCGGAGGTCAAAGGTATATCAACCCCAATGGAACCATCCTACCTGAAGCTGGAAGGAGAAGATGACCTGTTGCCTAACAATGAGAAATATCGTCAGGCAGTGGGGACACTTCTATACATATCAACTATGACTCGACCGGATATCACAACAACAGTTGGAATCCTTTGCAGATATGTGGAAAAACCGCGCCAAAGAGACTGGAATGCTGTTAAGAGACTTCTCCGATATTTGAAAGAAACGCAAGATGTAAATTTAAAACTATCTGCAGCAGGAGATCTAGAACTTACCGGCTATGTAGATGTGGATAGGGCTGGTGATTCGCGTGATCATAAATCCACAAGTGGATACTTGTTTAAAGTTGGAGAAAGTTCAATCTCCTGGTCTAGTAGGAAACAAGTGTCTGTTGCCTTGTCATCTACAGAAGCGGAGTATGTGTCCACAGCCTATGCAAGCCAGGAGGTTGTTTGGCTAAGACAATTGATGGACGATCTTGGCAAACCGACAACTCAGCCGACGGTGATTTATGAGGACAACCAAGGATGCATTAAACTTGCATGCAGTGAAAAAATCAGTGCTAGAACCAAGCACATTGACGTCAGACATCATCATCTACGTGATTTGATAGATCGTGGGATAATTCACTTTGTCTATTGTGAAACTGATAAGATGGTAGCTGACATTATGACAAAGCCATTGCCACGAGCTAGGTTAAAAGAATTGAGAACCACAATGGGACTAAGAGGATAAGTAGTTGTTGAGTGGGGGTGTTGGAATAATACATATTAATCTGTATGTGTATTGCAACAACTACTGTGCTGTTTCATATGTTGTGCATATTGTGAGGTTGTTAACAAAGTTTAGTTAAAAAAAAAAAAAAAACTCCCACAGACAGGATGCCCCCTCCTTCTCTTCCTGTGTTGTTGTTATATATCTGATTTGATTTCCTCATGCTGCAGTAACACCAGACTCCATGCTGTGCCTATGCTGGATATGAATAAACCTACATTCTGTGTTCTAAACTCTGGATGTCACGCGGATTAATCCTCTGCTAACAGAAAGTGAGTAGATGGTGATGAGGTAGGGGGAGAGGGGAGGTTGTGAAGTTAGATAGGGAGCAGAGACGGGTGAAGATAAGGTCTAATGTATTTCCGTCTGTGTGGGTGGCTGAGGAGGAACATTGAGTAAGTTCAAAAGATAAAGTAAGACACAGGAGTTTGGAGGCTGCTGACTGGAGGGTGTCAGTAGGGATGCTGAAGTCACCCATTATGATAGTGGGAATGTCAGCGGAAAGAAAGTGAAGAAGCCAGGTGGAGAATTAGTCAATATAGGTAGTGGCCGGGCCCGGAGGTCGGTATATGACGGCCACTTGGAGGTAGAATAGATGCGGACAGAGTGGACTTCAAAAGAGAAGATAAGGGAGGTTAGAGGTGGGATTGGATTAAAGGTGCAGTTGGTAGAAAGAAGAAGACCCACTCCTCCGCCATGTATGTTGCCAAGGAGAAGAGTGTGGGCAAAGTGGAGGCCATCATAACACAGCGGAGCAAGGGAGGCAGTGTTGGAGGGTGTCAGCCATGTTTCGGTGAGGCCCAGGAAGGAGAAATTGTGAGAGGTAAGGAGGTCATGAATCACATGGAGCTTATTACAGACAGAGTGGGCATTTCAGAGTGCTCCAGAGAGAGGGAGCAGAGGGGTGGTCGTCAAGGACACAGGTTTTACATAGGAGAGATTGCGGTAATTCATATTAGGATGAGAGCGATAAGAGGGGGAATAAATGGGAAGTATCAGATGTGGGCAGGCTGACATTATGGGGAGGCAAACAAAGCAAATGCCTGGGGCCCCCACTCCCTCAGGGGCCCCCAGTGGGGGCATAATGGTTGCGGTCACACTGGGGGCTGTGTTGGGGGCTCCTTTCCAATTATCAATGAGACAGGAGCTACGTCGTTCCTGCACTCTCAATAGAAACGGCCAGGCAGCGCTCCATCCCCTCCAGCCCCTGCCAGTGACTTTGGTCTGAGACTGAGCTGGGTTTTTTCTGCGCATGTGACAGGATGCTGAAGGAATCAGGTGAGGCGCTGACACGTACAAGTGTGTGAGGCAAAACCTGTGCCTCGTCCCAGCACTGCAGCCTCTGTCTGTTCCCTCTGACTCCCAGCTCATGGTCCGTGACTTGAAGCTTATCTTTTAATGTTCCATGCTATTATGGACAACAGCAAGATATCTTACTGAAAAGTGCAGCCGGCATTCCAGGCTGTGCGGTGGGCTGCCTTTTCTGCAATATATCTTAGTGGAAACTGTCAGACTGATGTCAGCTGAGCTCACCAAGCAGAAAACACTTTGGTAACTAGTAGCTGATGGAGCGGGGATGAGGGAGGCTGGGAGATAGGAGAGTGGGGGGTTGTCAGCAGGCTCGGACAGGCCTGGCGGGGTGCCAGGAAATTTCCCGGTGGGCCCCGGCCCCCTGCAGAGAAGGCAGAGGAGAATTTAAAAAAAAAAAAAGGAAAAAAAAAGTGGTCGCGGGCCCTTTAAGGGCGCGCGCACACACTCTCACCGCCGCCGCGATGCCCAGAACAGTAGCGGGAGTGGCCTGAGAGCAGGAGAGCCGAAGAGCAGAGCAGGGGCTGTACTGCAGCGTCACATTTAGCAGACAGGGCCGCACGTCTGCTGAAAGTGACGTCACAGCGCGCCCTGCACTGCAGTCTTCCGCCTTAGGAGCGCTTCTGTACTGTACAGATTGTGTAATATAGTGTGTGTTTGTATGAATTTTTCTGAATATGCTGCCTGCCTGTGTGTGTATATGCCTGTGTGTGTGTGTGTATATATCCCTGTGTATGTGTATATGCCTGTGTGTACAGTCATGGCCAAAAGTTTTGAGAATGACACCAAAATTATATTTTCCCATGATCTGCTGGCCTCTGGTTTTTATTAGTGTTTGTCTGATGTTTATATCACATACAGAAATATAATTGCAATCATATTATGAGTACCAATAGGTTATATTGACAGTTAGAATGAGTTAATGCAGCAAGTCAATATTTGCAGTGTTGCCCCTTCTTCTTCAAGACCTCTGTAATTCTTCCTGACATGCTCTCAATCAACTTTTGGACCAAATCCTGACTGATAGCAGTCCATTCTTGCATAATCAATGCTTGCATTTTGCCAGAATTTGTTGGTTTTTGTTTGTCCACCCGTCTCTTGATGATTGACCACAAGTTCTCAATGGGATTAAGATCTGGGGAGTTTCCAGGCCATGGACCCAAAATCTCTATGTTTTGTTCCATAAGCCATTTTGTTATCACCTTTGCTTTATGGCAAGGTGCTCCATCATGCTGGAAAAGGCATTTTTGGGCGCCAAACTGCTCTTGGACGGTTGGGAGAAGTTGCTCTTGGAGGACATTCTGGTACCATTCTTTATTCATGGCTGTGTTTTTAGGCAAGACTGTGAGTGAGCCGATTCCCTTGGCTGAGAAGCAACCCCACACATGAATGGTTTCAGGATGCTTTACAGTTGGCATGAGACAAGACTGGTGGTAGCGCTCACCTCTTCTTCTCCGAATAAGCTGTTTTCCAGATGTCCCAAACAATCGAAAAGGGGATTCATCAGAGAAAATGACTTTGCCCCAGTCCTCAGCAGTCCACTCCCTGTACCTTTTGCAGAATATCAGTCGGTCCCTGATGTTTTTTCTGGAGAGAAGTGGCTTCTTTGCTGCCCTCCTTGGAACCAGCCCTTGCTCAAAGAGTCTCCGCCTCACAGTGCGTGCAGAAGCACTCACATCAGCCTGCTGCCATTCCTGAGCAAGCTCGGCACTGCTGGTAGTCCGATCCCGCAGCTGAAACAGTTTTAAGATACGGTCCTGGTGCTTGCTGGTCTTTCTTGGGTGCCCTGGAGCCTTTTTGACATGCTTCTCCTTGAAGTTCTTGATGATGCGATAGATTGTTGACTGAGGTGCAATCTTTGTAGCTGCGATACTCTTCCCTGTTAGGCCATTTTTGGGCATTGCAATGATGGCTGCACATGTTTCTTTAGAGATAACCATGGTTAACTGAAGAGAAACAATGATACCAAGAACCAGCCTCCTTTTAAAGTGTCCAGTGATGTCATTCTTACTTAATCATGACTGATTGATCGCCAGCCCTGTCCTCATCAACACCCACACCTGAGTTAATGGATCAATCACTAAAACGATGTTAGCTGCTCCTTTTAAGGCAGGACTGCAATGATGTTAAAATGTGTTTTGGGGGTTAAAGTTCATTTTCTGGGCAAATATTGACTTTGCAAGTACAGTAATTGCTGTTAAGCTGATCAATCTTTGACATTCAGGAGTATATGCAAATTGCCATTACAAAAAATGAAGCAGTAAACTTTGGAAAAATTACTATTTGTCTCATTCTCAATACTTTTGGCCATGACTGTATGTGTATATGCCTGCGTGTGTGTATATTCCTGTGTGTGTGTATATGCCTGCATTTGTGTGTGTATATGCCTGTGTGTGTACAGTGTGTGTATATGCCTGCCTTCATGTGTGTGTGTGTATGCCTGCATGTGTGTACAGTGTGTGTGTATATGCCTGCATGTGTGTGTGTATATATACCTGCATGTGTGTGTATATGCCTGCATGTGTGTGTGTGTATGCCTGCATGTGTGTGTGTGTATATGCCTGCTTGTGTGTGTGTATGTGTGACACCCCAGGGGTCTGGTTGTCACAGTGATAGAGATATTACGTCTGAGAGCAGGTGGGAGGTCCTTTGGTCAGGGATCCTGTGCATGCCACACCTCCTGCCCAGCCTTGGGAGGGGAAGAACTTCCCCTGTATAAACCCGGGGCTGAGGCAGAGTTAGTGAGTCCAGGAAGAGTAGAGACAAGAGCAGCATAGGAAGCAGCAGAGTCACAAGGAGTCAGGGGCTGGCAGCTAAAGAGCTCGCCCTGACTAAGAAGATTCTTTACCGGACCCGGAGTCCGAGGCTGTGGGGACTAACTTCTACCCAGCAGCAGAATCCGTCAGGCAGGGGATTTCAGGTCCCCTGGCCCAGAAGCCCGAAGGCCCGGTCACACGCGTGGGACCAGCACCGCCATCGTGGAGCGGAAGCCATTAGAAGGCCCCGAGTCACCGGCCATACGGGTGAGCACCACACGGTACACTCAGGGACGTGGGCTACTTACATCAGCTTCTAGCAAGGTAGCCAGAAGAGTACAGTCAGCTTGGGAGGCCTACAACTATGCCTGGCCAGGGGAGATCCCATCTGCTCAAGGACTGACCAGGCCCCGTTCGCTAGCAAGTACTCCGGGAGGGTCTATCGTTGTTACCAGTAAAGACCCTGAACGCTACCATACCGTCTCTGAGTGGTTCCTGCTACCCCCATCATCCACGTCGGCTGCCCTGAGGCCATACCCCTCCCGTTGGGGGTTATACTATCACGCTGCACCATCCTTCCACCGGCCTCAGCGGCCTGCCCTGCAGCAGCAGCCCCCTGGCTGCATTCAACGGGTGGCGTAGTCATCAACCATTTTCTACCGCTAACAGACTGCCGTCCAGTTTGACTCCCTGGGCACGGACCGGGTCACCGCCACGAGACTACAACCCTAAACAGATCCGGCTCCGGGTAAGCTCCCGCGTGCGCAACGCAGCGCGACACAGGCCCAGGGGCGCGTCAACTTTGGCGTAGTCGGCAGGATCACGTGCCCGCAACCACCGGGTACTGCGTGCCTGAAAAGCAAAGACTGTTCAAACTTACCAGTGGTGAAGATTCCCGCCATCGGTGAAGTTTCCCGCCATCCGGCGCCATCTTCAGCCTTCTTCCCGCCATCCGTGGAGTTTTCCCGCCATTGGACGCCATCTTGAGGACGCCGCGCGGGAAGAAGAGGGGCGTGGACTCCGAAAGCGCGCGAGAACTGAAGCCCCGCCTCACGTCCGGACGTTGCGTAAGGTCCTGGAAGGAGCCCAGCAGACGCCGACGTCACAGGAGCGCGACGGAAGGTCCTCAACCCTGACGATCCACTGCGGAGCCGCGGCCTACGGAACAGGATCATCGCAAGGTAGGCCACGGTCCACTAGGGGGGAGGAAGATGTCGGATACGGAGGAGAGCTCCACTGCCTCAACCCCCGCCAGCGCTACCGCTGTTGCAGTTATGCCCTTCACCATGCCCTATATCCCGGGAGCAGCTTGGCTACCCCAGTACTCAGGGGAGTCACATACCCTGCATGACTTTAGAGAAAAGCTGGATAGCCTCTTCCAGGTGTACCCCCTCACAGAAGAGCAAAAAGTGAGCATCCTGGTGGCCCAACTAACTGGGGCAGCCAAAAGGGAAGTAAAATCCTGGCCACCTGGGAGGAAGACTGTCGCAGGGATACTAACCCGGCTGAAGGACACCTTTGATACCCGCACCTCAGCCGAGATTAAACTTAGATTCTACGGGTGCAAGCAGCGAGCGCATGAGAGTATAAGGGACTATGCACTCAACCTACAAGAGGCCCTGAGGGCCATTAAGCAGACCGACCCTAATGGAGTGGGAAACGAGGACAGGCTGTTGACCGAACAATTTATAGAGGGTTTATATTGCAATGCCCACCGCACCCAGTTGCGGGCAATGGCCTTACAGGACCCTCATCTAGAATTTGCACAGTTCAAGGACAGAGCCATCCGGGTGCTCCGAGAACCGGCACCAGGTGGCGTTGTGACCCACAGACGCCCCACTACCACTTACTACCAGGAGGCGGCGCCCTTGTCAGCAGGGCCTGTGGGAGCTGATGCGCAGGCTTTGGACAATGACCCGGCTCCAGACCTACACCATCAGGTCCAAGAGCTAGCTAAAAGCGTTGCTGCGCTAACCCGAACTGTGCAGTCTTTACAGGTTTCCACTCCAGGGAAGATCCAGCTGGCATCCGGACCGGAGGACATCCCGTGGCGTCGACCAAGGAGGACCCCACCGGCCAGAGGAAGACCCAGTGACCGATACAGCGAGGACGGACGACCCATCTGCCGCCGCTGCAATCAACCCGGACATATGGAAAGGTACTGTTCTTTAAACGGGCACAACCTGGGGTAGAGGGCCAACCCCCAGGAAAAAGATCACCAGGCCCATCGAACTGGCGCGACAGATATGTGGGAGGACGTCCAGTCTTGCCTGTGGTACTGGATGGCATTCCCATGAGTGCCCTACTGGACACCGGGTCACAGGTCACCACCATCCCGTACGTGCTCTTCAAGCAGTACTGGAATGACTCGGATATTACCCGCTACCCTGACGACGACTTGAGTATCATCGCCAGCAATGGTCAGCCCGTGCCACAGATCGGATTTAAAGAGGTGACCATCAAAATTGGTAGAGTCGAACTGGCCGCACAGGGACTGATCATTGTAGATATTGACAAACATGAGAGTCACCCAAAAATAACTCTAGGAACTAATGTAATTGAAAATTGTCTTGCAGAGGTGATTTTCCTTTTACAGCAGGTTGCCAAGAATGCCAGCTCCGGCGAGCAGCGGGTGCTCCAGAAAGAGATCCGGGCACTGATGCAACGGCAACAAGTGGAACTCTCCGGCGGTGAGATTGGTAGCGTAAGAATGTGTGACCCTTTTCCTATTGCCATGCCCCCAAAAAGTGAAATGATGATTTGGTGCCGGGCAGCTATTGGTCTGAGAGGTAGAGATTACCAGGCAATGGTAGAACCAGTTTACTCAGACAGTAGGCCCACCATTTTGACAGCACGGGGGGTGGTCAATGTACGCCATGGGAGGGTGCCCGTTCGCATAATAAATATCGGGGAGAGGGAAGTGTACCTGCCCCGGTATGCCACGCTAGCCAAATTATATACCACTAATCAAAATTCTATACAATCTGTGGAACCCTTGCCTCCATCTCACCCGGAGGAAGGTAACGGCTCTAAGAAAGACATGGAGGACTGGTGTCAGCAACTACATCTGGGTACTGACTCCACTCCCTCACACCAGAAACAAGGAGTCTATCGGGTGGTTCAAGAGTATGAGAGAGTGTTTAGTAAACACCCGTTAGACTTCGGGCGAGTCAAGGGGGTAGAACACCGCATCCCCACGGGAGATCATCCTCCCATAAAAGAGAGGTATCGACCCGTACCCCCTGCACATTACCAACACGCCAAGGGGATGCTTAGAGACATGAAGGAGGCTGGGGTAATCCGGGATAGCTGTAGCCCCTGGGCAGCCCCACTAGTTTTAGTCAAAAAGAAAGACAACACCATGAGGATGTGTGTAGATTACCGGAAAATCAACCGTATCACACACAAGGATGCGTACCCCTTACCAAGGATAGAGGAGTCATTGGCTGCTTTAAGATCTGCTAACTTCTTCTCTACCTTGGATCTCACTAGCGGGTACTGGCAGGTTCCTGTAGCAGAGGCGGACCGGGAGAAGACCGCATTCACCACCCCGATGGGACTTAGCGAGTTCACCTGCATGCCGTTCGGACTCTGCAACGCCCCAGGAACCTTCCAACGATTAATGGAGTGCTGTCTGGGCCACAGAAACTTCGAGACGGTCCTGTTGTACCTGGACGATGTCATCGTATACTCCAAAACTTATGAGGACCACCTGAAACACCTGGCGGAGGTGTTCGAAGCTCTGGCGAGTTACGGCCTAAAGGTGAAACCCTCCAAGTGTCACCTCCTGAAACCAAAGGTGCAATACCTGGGACACGTGGTGAGCGCTGACGGAGTGGCTCCCGACCCCGATAAGATCACCGCAATTAAGGGATGGCCAAGCCCCTCCAGCGTAAAAGAAGTGCGGCAGTTCCTAGGGTTGGTAGGCTACTACCGAAGGTTTATTCCCGGTTTCACCAAAAAGGCAGCACCTATGCAGGACCTCCTGATAGGCCAGTCCCGGAAGGCCAAGAACCAGAAGCCGCCCTTCAAATGGGAAAAGCTAGAAGAAGAGTCCTTCCGCCAGCTGAAGATGGCCCTCACGGGGGATGAAATCTTGGCGTACCCGGACTATAGCCAGCCCTTCATCCTCTACACCGACGCCAGTAACATCGGGCTAGGAGCCGTACTGTCCCAGATTCAGCAGGGGAGAGAACGAGTAATCTCCTATGCCAGCCGAAAACTGCGACCCACCGAAAGGAACCCCGAAAATTACAGCTCATTTAAGCTAGAGTTCCTGGCCGTGGTATGGGCAGTCACCGAGCGCTTTAGGCATTACCTCGCTTCTTCCCGGTTCACCGTATACACGGATAACAACCCGCTGACACACCTGGACACGGCAAGACTCGGTGCCCTGGAGCAGAGGTGGATGGCCCGTCTGTCCAACTACGAGTTCACAATTAAATACCGGGCAGGGCGCTCCAATACCAACGCGGACGCCCTGTCCAGGATGCCCAACCTGCCGGACGGAGGAGAAGATCCGGAGGGACTGGAAGAAGTTGAACTCCCTGCGTTCCACCGTCATGGGACTATCCAGTATTCCCACCGGGTAAGGAGTAAGCAGGCTGCTACGTTGAACCCCTTACCTCACTACAACTGGGCGGAAACGCAAGACAGCGACCCTGCCGTCCGACTGGTGAAGGAGATGCTGACTCGCCTGGAGGCTAGCCTGGAATCAGACGCTCCAGAGGAAGCCAAACAACTATGGGCAGAGAAGAGTCGACTGTTCCTTTACAAGGGGAAGTTGTGCCGCAGAATGGTTAACTCCAGGACGCATGAACTACTCTGGCAAGTAGTGGTGCCACGAAGAGACGCAGCCATGGTGATGGAAGCATACCACGACGGAGCTGGACACTTCGGGTGGAAAAAGCTGGAGTTCCTGCTGCGCGAGCGGTTCCACTGGGTAGGCATGAGGGGAACCATCGAGAAGTGGTGCAGAGACTGTGGCCCGTGCAATCTGAGAAGGAAGGACCGGGCCAGCCAGAAGACTCCCCTGCAGTCCATCGTCACCCGGCAACCGTTGGAACTGGTAGCCTTGGATCATGTAAAACTGACCCCCAGCAGAAGTGGCTACGTCTACGCGTTAACCATCGTGGATCATTACTCCCGGTTTCTGGTTGTCGTCCCCGTCAAGGACTTAACGGCTCGAACAGCAGCTAGAGCCTTCCAGCAGCACTTTTGCCGTCCACACGGGTACCCGGACCAAGTGCTGACGGACCAGGGACCTGCCTTTGAAGCGGAGGTCTTCCAGGAATTCTGCAATCTGTATGGCTGCCGGAAGATAAGGACGACACCCTACCATCCGCAAACTAATGGACTTTGTGAGAAAATGAACCAGGTGGTAATGGATCTTCTAAAAACGTTGCCCCTGGAAGAACGCAGTCTGTGGCCTGAGAAGTTGCCCGATCTGGTGGACCTATACAACCACATCCCGGTAGGTTCCACCAACTGTACCCCGGCTTACCTAATGAGGGCAAGACCTGGTAAGTTACCTGTTGACCTGGAAATGGGAGTCCTGACGCCCGAGGACACTTCACCAGAAACAGACTGGGACACAGAGAGGCAGCAGCAGTACCGGAAAGTACAGGAGAGCGTGGAGCGAAGTCTCTGTCAGGCTAGGGAAAGACAAGAGAAGACTTACAACCAGTATGCTCCCGCTGTTCCCCTGGTACCCGGAGAGCAGGTCTTGAAGAGGAAGAGACGGCTCCACAAGTTGGACGACCAGTGGGAGAAGGACCCGTACACCGTACTGCCCTCAAGCCACGAGAACCCGAAGGTCTGTACCATCAGTAAAGACGGAGGGGAAACCACAGCCATTGTATCCCGGGACCACCTGAAGAAGTGCCCCGAACAACTGAGGAACCCTGAGGAGGAACAGGAAGACCATCGACCCGTGGAAGAAAGGGAAGATATGGTTAGTACCGTGCTCGGGGACTTCCCTCGGTCTTGGACTCAAGTCAATGGTGCAGTTGTGGTACCCGTACTCACCTTCCTCCAACCATCATCCCAAGAACCTACGGAGCAACGGGTAGAGCTGGAAGAGCAGCCGGTCCAGGAGGCAGAAGACTCCACCCAAGCGGAACAGGAGAATCCACCCTCTGCTTATAGTGAGCCTGCCGTACCCCTAGTGAGACAAAGAGCCAGTAGACAGCTGCCCAGTTTACCCTTGACAGCTCCTACACCCTGTAGTTTAGGGCCAGACAGTCAGCTCCGTAGGTCCACTAGGGCCACTAGAGGCCAGTTACCCGCACGTTGGAGGATCTAAATGTTTAAGTTGTTTTACAATGTTTACCTGTTTATTGTTGCTTGTGTGTAATTTTGTGTTTCTAGTTGTTTTTAGGAGTCTTCGGTGGATTTGCCGGGAATCCTTTGTATATAGTTGGAGCGTAACCCAGGATGGACTAGAGACTGTTAAGGACTCGGGGTAGGACAGACCCCTACCTGGTTACGTCTCCCTGTGTTGGTGAAATGGACACCTTTGCTTTTCTTCAAAGACTGCACCCGGTTGCGGACATCCGTGACCATCTTATTGTGTTTCCTTATTGTATTTTATTGTTCTTTGATATACCTTGTTATATTTTTCTAAAAAGTGTTTAGTCCCGGAGTACTAAATTTCACTAGGGGGGAGTGTGACACCCCAGGGGTCTGGTTGTCACAGTGATAGAGATATTACGTCTGAGAGCAGGTGGGAGGTCCTTTGGTCAGGGATCCTGTGCATGCCACACCTCCTGCCCAGCCTTGGGAGGGGAAGAACTTCCCCTGTATAAACCCGGGGCTGAGGCAGAGTTAGTGAGTCCAGGAAGAGTAGAGACAAGAGCAGCATAGGAAGCAGCAGAGTCACAAGGAGTCAGGGGCTGGCAGCTAAAGAGCTCGCCCTGACTAAGAAGATTCTTTACCGGACCCGGAGTCCGAGGCTGTGGGGACTAACTTCTACCCAGCAGCAGAATCCGTCAGGCAGGGGATTTCAGGTCCCCTGGCCCAGAAGCCCGAAGGCCCGGTCACACGCGTGGGACCAGCACCGCCATCGTGGAGCGGAAGCCATTAGAAGGCCCCGAGTCACCGGCCATACGGGTGAGCACCACACGGTACACTCAGGGACGTGGGCTACTTACATCAGCTTCTAGCAAGGTAGCCAGAAGAGTACAGTCAGCTTGGGAGGCCTACAACTACGCCTGGCCAGGGGAGATCCCATCTGCTCAAGGACTGACCAGGCCCCGTTCGCTAGCAAGTACTCCGGGAGGGTCTATCGTTGTTACCAGTAAAGACCCTGAACGCTACCATACCGTCTCTGAGTGGTTCCTGCTACCCCCATCATCCACGTCGGCTGCCCTGAGGCCATACCCCTCCCGTTGGGGGTTATACTATCACGCTGCACCATCCTTCCACCGGCCTCAGCGGCCTGCCCTGCAGCAGCAGCCCCCTGGCTGCATTCAACGGGTGGCGTAGTCATCAACCATTTTCTACCGCTAACAGACTGCCGTCCAGTTTGACTCCCTGGGCACGGACCGGGTCACCGCCACGAGACTACAACCCTAAACAGATCCGGCTCCGGGTAAGCTCCCGCGTGCGCAACGCAGCGCGACACAGGCCCAGGGGCGCGTCATATGTATGCCTGCATGTGTGTGTGTGTATATGCCTGCATGTGTGTGTGTGTGTATATGCCTGCATGTATGTGTGTTTGTGTATGCCTGCATGTGTGTGTGTGTATATGCCTGCATATGTGTGTGTGTGTGTGTGTATATGCCTGCTTGTGTGTGTGTGTATGTATGCCTGCATGTGTGTGTGTGTATATGCCTGCATGTGTGTGTGTATATGCCTGCGTGTGTGTGTGTGTATATGCCAGCATGTGTATGTATTTGAGTGCCTGCATGCCTACGTGTATATGTGTCTTCACACGTTTGTGCGTGCTTCCCTGCTTGTCTGCATTTTTGTGTGTGATTGTCTGAGTGTGTCTGTGCATGATTGCGTGTGCATTTCTGTGTGTGCTTGCCTGCGTGTGTACGTGTCCCCATTTCTGTGGGTATGTGTATCTGCGTGTGTATATTAGGGCTCTTTCACATGTCCTGATATTTACGGGACTGGAGATATGTGTCCACCTGTGTGTCATCCGTGTGACACATACCAGTGCTTGGGAATCAGTGTACAGTTAACGCTGTTCCCAAGAGCCGGGTGCTGAGCGCTTGCCCTCATCATGGATCCCTGCCGGCACTGCGATCAGCAGCAGCAGGGTCAATGATGAGAGTAGTAGTCAACTCCCGCCGTGTCCAACTGTAAAAATAGGAATAAAATTAAAAAATCCTTGTACTCACCTCTCCTAAGTGTCACCCGCTGTAATCTGTGCGAGCGCTCATGCCGAAGAGAATGACTTCTGCAGCGAGCGGGCCTCGGAGCTGCACTCAGTGATTGACAGGGCACCGCTTGTTGAGCGCAGCTCCGGGGTCCACTCGCTGCAGGAGTCATTCTCCTCGGCGTGAGTGCTCGCACGGATTACAGCGGGTGACTCTTAGGAGAGGTGAGTATAAGGATTTTTTTTATTTTATTCCTATTTTTACAGTTGGACACTGCTGGAGTAGACTACTACTCTCATCATTGACCCTGCTGCTGCTGATCGCAGCGCCAGCAGGGATCTATGATGAGGGCAGCGCTCAGCACCCAGTGCTTGGGAAGAGCACTAACTGTCATCAGTGTGCGGGACGTTTTGCGGCCTGTGCAGCAGGTAAAAAACAGACATGTCAACGTGTTTTGCCCATGGACACCACATGGTCTGTGGAAAGTGGAAACACACTGACGTGTGCACATTCATTTGAATGGGTCTACGTGTACCAGTGTCTGTGGTACATGAGGAAACTGTCACCGCATGTACTGACGTGTGAAAGAGCCCTTAGTATGTGTCTGTGTGCGCTTGTTTTCGTGTGTGTAAGCGCGCTTCTGCATGTCTGTGTGGTCTTCCGATGATTTATTATATTTGGGGAGAGAAATTTTAGGAGACAAAATGGGGAGATGTGTGAAGAAACGGTATGGTGAACTAGAGGAGGGGTGGGAATGAGTGCAGGAACAGAATGGGGAAGGGGGATGTATAAGGAAACAGTATGGAGAGTGGGGGAATAGTGTGAGGAGATAGTATGGAGAGAGAAAAGTGTGATGTGACACAGCACAGAGACTAGGTAGTGAGGGGGAAGGTATAGAGATGCGGCAGTATGGGGGAAACAGTGTGAGGGCACAGAAAGGAGGTAACAGTATGCTGAGGAGGTGGAGTGTGATGAAGGGGCACAGTATAGAGACTGGGTAGTATAGGGGGGACACAGTGTGAGAGGACAGTGTGAAGAGGGGGCCCAGTATGGTAAGGAGAGGACAGTGTGGAGAGCATGTACCATAAGAGTGGTAGAGTGTATGTCATATTTTGTGCAGGGAGCATTGTAAGAGTTAGGTTTATTTAGGGGCTCAGTGTAGATATTTTAATTCAGGAGCATCATAATGACACTGCTATCTTTAAGGGCATCATGTGGGGATGTGCTGCAGAAGACCGGAGAAGATGGAAGTCTGCAGAGACGAGCTGTGGAACTCATCATGGAGTCTGGACAAGAGGAAGAACAGAAAGAGAACGACTCTAATCAGAGAAGCCGTCTCAGGTAAGATACCTGCATGTAAATGTTCATTTGTGATCCTGCCTGTGTCTCATCAGTAATGTGGTTCCTGTATGGTCTGCAGTCTGATGATGACTGATAACTCCCAGTATCTCTATTGTTAATTACATACTGGGAGTTGTAGGTTTATGCGATACAAAGATATATGGGTCTGACCTGACATTACAATTGATGGTGGTTCAGATGATGTATTCGTGTACTGATGTGTTTGTGCGCGTCTGCGTGTTTGTGCGCGTCTGCGTATCTGGAATAATATGTATTTTTGTAAGATGCGTGTATGTAACTGTGCATTGTGGTGTGTAATAACATTCATATGCTTGAGGCACCTTTACTAAATCTGTTAGGACTCACTCACATGTGTTAGGGAATTCCATTTGTCTTTCCACATTTAGGAACAGACAAGTGAAATATGCTAACCCTGACAAAACTGTCACCATAGGGATGTGCTTGTATGGACACGGGTTCAGGAGCTGAGCCTGCTCCATACTGGGCAGATGTCGGCTGTGTTACATAGCCGGCGTCTGCCTGTAACAGCAGTGATCAGAGCTCGCCTTGATTGCTGCTGTTTTGAGTATTTAAGTGCCCTTGTCAATCACTGACAGCGGCATTTAGATAGCACAATGGCCGGTGCATGCAGTCACCTGTTCCCTTCAGCCCCCTGTGACGCAGTTGCAGGTTGCTGATGGGTTGCCAGTAGTGCTGAGTGCGCGTGGTTGGATAAGAGACATTACAGTCACCGCGAGCTACAAAGTGCTGCAATAACGTCAGGCACCTTAATTGTGACACTTCCATGGAGCCCAACCTCAGGCTGAGCGTTATTGAATGACTAACATGGCAGCAACACCTGGCAACTAGTGCTGAGTGAGTGTGGTTGGATAAGGTGTGATCCCAGCATGCTCAGGTGTTATCTGAGTATCTTGTAGTGCTCTGCTAATATGCTCGAGTCCCCGGGGTAGCATGTTTTGCGGCGGTAGACAGAAGCAACACATGCAGGGATTACCTAACAAACAGGCAATTCCTGCATGTGTTGCGTCTGTCTACTGCCGCAAAACATGCTACCCCTGTCTATATAAGACCTAACAGCTCACAGTGCTGTCAGACCAAATGAGAATCAAAGGAACTGCCCAAGGAGCTCAGAGACAAAATTGTGGCAAGGCACAGATCTGGCCAAGGTTACAAAAGAATTTCTGTATTACTCAATGTTCCTAAGGGCACAGTGGCCTCCATAATCCTTAAATGGAAGAAGTTTGGGACCACCAGAAGTCTTCCTAGACCTGGCCATCCAGCCAAACTGAGCAATCATGGGAGAAGAGACTTGGTGAGAGAGGTAAAGAAGAACCCCAAGATCACTGTGGCTGAGCTCCAGAGATGCAGTAGGGAGATGGGAGAAAGTTCCATAAAGTCAACTATCACTGCAGTCCTCCACCAGTCAAGGACTCCCAGACTATGAGAAATAAGATTCTCTGGTTTGATGAGATGAAGATAGAACTTTTTGGTGATAATTCTAAGCAGTATTTGTGGAGAAAACCAGGCACTGCTCATTACCTGCCCAATACAATCCCAACAGTGAAACATGGTGGTGGCAGCATTGCTATGGGGGTGTTTTTCAGCTGCAGGGACAGGATGACTGGTTGCAATTGAAGGAAACATGAATGTGGCCAAGTACAGAGATATCCTGGATGAAAACCTCTTCCAGAGTGCTCTTGACCTCAGACTTGGCCAAAGGTTCACCTTCCAACAAGACAATGACCCTAAGCACACAGCTAAAATAACAAAGGAGGGGTTTGAGAACCACTCTGTGACCATTCTTGACTAGCCCAGTCAGAGCCCTAACCTAAACCCAATTGAGCGTCTCTGGAAAGACCTGAAAATGGCTGTCCACCAACGTTCAGCATCTAACCTGACGGAACTTGAGAGGATCTGCAAGGAAGAATGGCAGAGGATCCCCAAATCCAGGAGTGAAAAACTTGTTGCACCATTCCGAAGAAGACTCATGGCTGTACTAATTCAAAAGGGTGCTTCTACTCAGTACTGAGCAAAGATTCTGAATACTTATGACCATGTGATATTTCAGTTTTTCTTTTTTAATAAACTTGCAAAAATGTCTACATTTCTGTTTTTTTCAGTCAAGATGGTGTGCAGAGTGTACTTTAATGAGTAAAATATGAACTATTTAGAATTTACCAAATGGCTGCAATGAAACAAAGAGTGAAAAATGTAAAGGGGTCTGAATACTTTCCGTACCCACTGTATTACTGCAGCACACTTACAGAGCAACACAGAATTCGTCACCAGACCTGTATCTACACATGTAAACCTACATAAGAGATATCACTAAAGAGAAGTGTGTTGTACCCCTAAGAAGATATCAAAACCAAAAAGAAGGGAATCCTAGTCAAATACCGCTCAATATATATAATGTTAATAAATATGGAGGAGACGGAGACCCAAACGAAAACAAAGGTTTGTTAAATATATAAACCATTTTATGTACATCAATTATAAATATAATACCAATAATACAACAATACAAGGTAAGGGGGAGAAGTACAATTAAAAAACAGGGAGGATGGAAACAATCCCTGAATATAAGGATAGAACCAGATAATGAGGAGCTCCTGTGAGATGAAAAATGCTCTAGAGTTCTAGGGGCAAACACAATTAGGGCGGGCTAGTAATTACTGCAAACTGCGAGACTAAGAAATATGATGAATAGTCTATAAAAAACAGGAAAAAATATGAATATACCTGCAAAAGAAGTATACTAACAAGTAGAATATGCAAGCATATAATCCGGTATAATTAAATAAATTAAATACTAAAACCTCACAGCTAACTGACAATTATATAAGGTATAAATATCAGAGAGTTTAGCTGATCAATTGTGAGTGGCCGTAGTTTTAATAAGAACCCGGAAAAAAGGCTCGATGTTTATAATACGTTTTAACAGTACGCAAAATATAGGTGAAGCAACCCTGATGTTCTACAGCACTAGTGTCTTATAAGTGGCGTGCATTGCAGTCAGTTAAATAAATACATAGTAGAGAGCAGGAAGGCAAAACTTTAAACTTTGCCTGTATAATACCCCTGCAATATCTATATAATAATCAGAAGTTGGTCAAAAGACGAGATGGCCGCAGTAGATGCTAATCCCCAATATGGGGTGCAGGTGAAAATAATGAAGCCAATTAACCCTGGTAGATATAATCATAACAAGAGCATAAAGACATAAACATATGATGGTATCAGGAGAGCCCGAAGATAATCAGTCATAAAGTATGTGCACCAGTACCATGTCTCACGAGAAGCACAGGAGCATCCAGATGGTGTGTGTGAGCCTCGACATGCATTTCACCAACTGCGGCCTCGTCAGGCTCTCCGGACACCGTCATATGTTTATGTCCTTATGCTTTTGTTATGATTATATCTAGCAGTGTTGCTAGATATAATGCTATGATTTAACAAAAAAAAAAACCTGGCCTCCTCCACCCCTTAATAGCCAGCCATCACACACCTTATTTCCCCCGTCGCCCAGTACAGCTCAATGAGTTGTTATGGAGGAGGGGGAAAAGTGTAACTATAGTCACAGGTAAATGTAATTATTTTACATAGCAAAGCAATACAGCTTTAAATGCTATGATTTAAAAAAAAAAATCTGGCCTTCTTCCACCCCTTAATAGCCAGCCATCACACACCTTATTTCTCCGTCGCCCAGGACAGCTCAATGAGTTGATATAGAGGAGGGGGAAAAGTGTAACTATAGTCACCAGTAGTCACCGGTAAATATAATTTTTTTTACATAGCAATGCAATATAGCTTTAAATGCTATGATTTAAAAAAAAAAAAACTGGCCTCCTTCCACCCCTTAATAGCCAGCCATCACACACCTTATTTCCCCGTCGCCCAGGACAGCTCAATGAGTTGTTATAGAGGAGGGGCAAAAGTGTAACTATAGTCACCGGTAGCCACCGGTAAATATAATTATTTCACACAGCAAAGCAATATAGCTTTAAATGCTATGATTTAAAAAAAAAAACTGGCCTCCTTCCACCCCTTAATAGCCAGCCATCTCACACCTTATTTCCCCGTCGCCCAGGACAGCTCAATGAGTTGTTATGGAGGAAGGGGAAAAGTGTAATTATAGTCACCGGTAGTCACCGGTAAATATAATTATTTTACATAGCAAAGCAATATAGCTTTAAATGCAATGATTAAAAAAAAAAAAAAAAAAAACTGGCCTCCTTCCACCCCTTAATAGCCAGCCATCTCACACCTTATTTCCCCGTCGCCCTGGACAGCTCAATGAGTTGTTATGGAGGAGGGGGAAAAGTGTAACTATAGTCACCGGTAGTCACCGGTAAATATAATTATTTTACATAGCAAAGCAATATAGCTTTCAATGCTATGATTTAAAAAAACAAACCAAAAAAAAAAAACTGGCCTCCTTCCACCCCTTAATAGCCAGCCATCTCACACCTTATTTCCCCGTCGCCCAGGACAGCTCAATGAGTTGTTATGGAGGAGGGGGAAAAGTGTAACTATAGTCACCGGTAGTCACCGGTAAATATAATTATTTTACATAGCAAAGCAATATAGCTTTAAATGCTATGATTTATGAAAAAAAAAAACTGGCCTCCTTCCACCCCTTAATAGCCAGCCATCTCACACCTTATTTCCCCGTCGCCCAGGACAGCTCAATGAGTTGTTATGGAGGAAGGGGAAAATTGTAATTATAGTCACCGGTAGTCACCGGTAAATATAACTAGAATATTTTTTCTCTTATGTACTATATACATAGCGTAACACTATACATATAGTATCATAAGGCTCTTATTGTCAGGGGCATGTAGTGTGCATGGTATTCCCAGGCACACCATAATGCCACACATAAAAGTCCCTACTGGGCACTTACCTCCCTTGCCTCATCCATCTTTATGGCCATCCTTTTGAACAGGAATATCTTCTGTGTTCTTCTGGGGTCCTGATCCTGGCTTGAGTCCTGACACGCTTATTTCTTGCTTGTCCAGGTCCTGCTTGCCCTTCCGGATCTTCTTATTTTGATGTTCTTCTTGGGGTTTAGGAAGACAGCTTGCTCTGATGATATTAAAGAGCCGGTGGATGGTTTGGGGTTTTCCAGCTGATGTTGGTAAATGAAAACCCCGTGAACAAGGCCTGGTGGTCTGCTGAGAGGGCTGAGTTGTTAGCCTCTGCTGCTTCCAGAATTTGAAGATTGAATGGTCTGGAGCCGCGCTGGATGTTACTTGGCTATAAGAGAAAAAGAAAACACAAGAAGGTGATTACATAAGAACAGTATATAGTAAAGTTCAGGAAAGCTAGAGGCTCTCTACATATGTCAACCAATGATCGGCAGATTTTGTCACTATCTGCTGATCATTTAACATGTATGGGGGCTTACAATCTCACCACTGACAAATCAGCGACCTTCACTGTTATTAGTAATCTGACGAATTTGGAAAAAGTGATTAAAGCTATGTGAAACTATTCATAAATGAGTCTGTATAAAACATCTCCTCTAATACTTACTGGCACAGGAACATGTGGGGGACACATTCTAAGGGCTTCCACCGAGTCCCAGTCAATACGCTGGAAAAACCTATGGGCTCTGATGTTACCATGGACTCCGAGGCGCCTGGCAGGATCTTCCCGGAGGAGCTACAAAAGAAGAAAAAAAAATGTTTATATTTATATAACAGCTTCATAAATAAAATTTAACTAAAATAAATAAATATTATATATATTTATGAAAAAAAAAAGCCTAATATTAGTGTTTTTTATCTGACATCTTCAATAATACATGACAGGTAATATATACCATCACGTCACCCCTACAAGTGTTTACGTGTTATATTGAACACGTAAACACTTGACCTAACATGAGATTCCACTCCCACCAATGGAGCTGAATATAATAGTAAATTACCGCTAACATCACAATAAATCACACAATAATATAAAAGTAATACAACTTATATCATGTACTGACCTTTTTAATGATGTTCTTCGCCTCCTTGCTGGAAGCGTTGAATAGTCCTCGATGGTATTTGGACCTGCTGGTAATCATGATGTTCAAAATGATGCCAAATGCATACCAGTCTACCCCAGCATTGTACTCCTCCGCAGCCAGCATCTCAGGAGCCATGAAGCCTGGTGTCCCAGCGTATTCGGTGGCTGTCCGGTCTCCATAGATGTTCTCAAGTGCCAGACCGAAGTCGGAAATCTTTATATGGCCCGTCGCAGCCACCAAGATGTTAGAAGGCTTGAGATCTCTGTGAAGAAGACAAATGGATTCTTATCAGTGTCCGCTGTATAATTCTCAGTATTGCTGTGTATAGTTATAGGCATCACTGGTGGTGGAGGATTAGATGTATTTCTAGTTACCGGTGGATGATGCCCTTAGAATGCAGGTGTTGAATTCCACACACAAGTTCTGCGGCGTAGAATCTGGCCGAAAGAAAAGAGGAGAAAATAGTTTTTAGTGAATCAGAAACTCAGAAATATATATTGCCCAAAAGACTAGACAGGCAGGACTTATCAGGATTTTATATTTCTGGTTATTATATACAAGTATTTATATTATTATAATGGTCTAGAAGGGCAGTCGCACATATCGTATTGATTATAAGGCACCTGGACCTGCTCATCCTAAGTATAGGACATCAATGTTAAAGTAGTGGATAACCTCTTTAAGTTCCTTCTTGCCTATAGGGATACACAATTGCTACTATTACAATGTATATTCATATGGTGTTAAAGGATTATCCAGGATCAGAAAAACATGGTGTCTTTCTTTAAAAAATAACGCCACATGACTAATGTGAATGAGGATGAACTGCGATGCCTCACACAACCTGTGGACAGGTGCGGGGCTATTTTTGGAAATAAAAATTAGAGCTGTATTTTTCTAAGTGTTTCCCTAATAACATCCCTGTGAATGGGAGATATGAATTTACGTGAACGTTAGGGCTAACAATCGAATCAATCTAGTCAGTCTCATTTAGAAAATACATAGCTGTATGGCTTAGACTGTGAATACTGTACCGTGCACTGGGGATGTCAAGACACCCCTTCCTCATCAGGAGATGGTGGAATTCGCCACAGGTGACATACTCCATCCCAAGAAGCACAAGCTCCTGTCAGACAAGACGTAGAAATCAGTCGTATGATAAAGTCATTGTAGCAGTCATACATTTACTAACACTCAATAATCAGTGATTTCTTCTGCGATTTCTTCTGTGATTAATCTCTGTTCCACTTACTCGTGGAGATATAGTTACATAATAATAGCAGTAATGATACTTTCTTCTTTTACTATGTGTTTATTAGTTATTCTAAGTATATACATATAGAAGATATATCTACATATGTAGAATGTGATGTGCTAAATGTACAGCATTACTTTTCACTGTAATGTTGCCTTCTGCATTTCTCACCATTATGAAGTACTCATTAAGAATGACATCCATAGGGGTGGACAAATGACTTCAGATATTGGGAGCCAGTTGAACCACTCCAAGACTTTCCATAGACTTCAATAGAGAAACCCCAAAAGTTAACCGTCAGCATCATATTTCTAGGCACATTGCCTGGTTCCCAGGGTTTGTCCAGTGTTCCCACAGTAGGTGACAGCTACACATACAAGGAGCAGGACATGAAAATGTTTCCAATGCTGAAATGTTAACAAACACCAGATATAAACGTGGACATATCCTGTGCATATAGATGAGTGCACTTTATTCTTTATCCAATATTAATGAACAGGTCACAATTTTACCTTGGTCTGAAAGGCGAATGTGCCATGAAGAAGGAAGGGGCTGCCAGATGCAAGTTGTAACACACGCCGCTCCACCAACGCGCGCTCCTCTCCTTCAGCTAGCAGGTTCCTCTTTGTGATGACTTTTACAGCAAATTGCTGGCGGGTATATCTATCTTCCGCCAGCACCACCTAGAAAAAATGGTCATTAGTTGATGATCTTCATTAAAGGTGTTGTCTGGCCTTGGGGTACAAGTCTGCAGACACTTTATGTGAGTGTAGACTCATGAGGATTCTCCAGTGATGGGAGCAGATGGTCATTTATCCGGCCTCACTCAATTCCCTTGTATTGAGCGAGCCTGTGTAAGGGGGTGTTGACTGGACCGTCGCATTCATACCCCTGAAGACACCAATCGTGTTGTATTGTAGTGTAAACGATGTCCTGCAGTTTTCAGTATATATGGTGTAATTACATAGTTACAGTATGTCATATTATGTGAATTGTAATATAGAGTGTGATATGGTCATATGTATAATGTATAGTGTACAGCATAGGATTGCGCAAGATAAGACATAGTTTAGGACTTAGGAGTTGACATAGGTAGGATGAGAATAGTGTAAGAAAGTGTTCATATTTAGGACTAGCTCATAGTGGGAGGGAAAAGTGCCAGTTAAAGGAGACTGCTTCCTGTTTGTAGAGCGTTCGTGAGTGATATAAGATCAAATTCAAGGGCAGTTGGGGCTGATATCAAGAGTGAGTACATATTGTTCTGGGTGATATGAGGCCTTACAAAAATTCACTGCAGACATTCCTGCAATGTCCGGAGATCAGGGCTCGATTCAGGTGCTATGGCAAGCACCTCACCCCTTTACATACAGAGGAAGATGGACGTGCAATTGTGTATGGGAAATGTAACAGATCTCGGGTGTATTGTGGAACTCAACTGGGAAATCCTGGGGCTGACAGGATCAGTGAACGTAGGGATAGTCCAGTTAGAACGTAAATAAATGCTGAAAATGTTCTGTACTATGGAAATAAGAAATGGAGAATGTTGTGCCCGATACTGTGTATTACAATCTGATGCAATTGAACTGTCGAGTAAACTTCTGTGTGTTGAAACGAACTGAGTGTTCCCTAATCTATGTGCGGCAGCTCCTTAAGTTGAAGACCTGGAGACAGCTGGGGCCTGTGGCCTACAAGTGAGTGTAACGCACCCTACACGCAACAGCACATTTGAACTGGCACACAATTTTTCTGTAAAGTGCCAGGGCGACATGGACAGCTGCACATGTCTCGTCGGCACATGACCACATGTATGCAAATTGCATACCTGCAGTTATGCTCCTGCCCATTCCTGGCACCGACACTGGAGAACCTCAACAGCACACACACTGCACACTGTGAGGACTCACAAGTCTGTAGTCACATAGTTACTGCAGACTTGTACCCTAAGGCCGAACAACTCATTGAAATAAGTGTGGAGGGGAGCAGGAAAGTGACACCATTGCTATTTCTTTAATAATTATTTTATATTTCTACAGTTTCTTACTAGCTTACATACAGGAGATCTAATAGCTATAAACATGGGCACTAGGAAATAACCCCACTAGAATTACCCATTAAAGCTAGGAGGTTAAAGGATTACTTCAGTCTTAGCCATGGATGATTGAGACAGGAATAACTACAACTCCAGAGCTGGTTGGCATTATTCCTGTGTCAGCCATGAAAAGCTGAGATGAGAATCAATATAAACAGACTGTGTTGGGGTGCAGAGCTCAGCTGTACATAGATGCTGGCATCAAAGACCATGCTGCAAATGTATGCCTATCTATACTAGGGTTATTTTGTGCAGCATATATACTTTATCACATTTGGCGTCTATTACACTTTATATGTGTGTAGGAATTATTTCCACCCAACATACCTTTTTCTAATAGCCTATTATGTATACATTACTTAATATTGCTGCATATTCTTTTGTTATGCATAATGGGGTTTGCCTGTGTTTTTAGCCTTATCTGATTTTCTCTTTTTTCATCAGATTTTATCATGTGTCTAAATTGTACTAATAAAATATATACCTTTTATGCTACCTTGGCTATTGCTCATAGTTTTTTGTATAGGTTATTTCAAGATCGATAAAGATTTAAGCAAAACAAAAGATCATTTTACCCTATGAAAGACCACTTTGCTTGTTTGTCGGGCGAACGTCAGCCTGTTTCTACTGGTTTCCGATAACTGCGCAGTGTGAATGCACCTTAATCTGCAGCACAGACCTGAGACTACATTTGCAGACACTTTGTCCTGATCCTAAACTCCTTTTCACTCCACAGCACCTCTGGTGTCAGGTTTTATGTTGCAGTGATGCCAGGAGTTAGGCTATGTGCCCACGATGCAGAAATGAAGCAGAAAATTTCTGCAGCATTTCTGCATCTCCCTGGCAGAAAAAACGCATGCAGATTGTACATGCAGATTGTGCATGCTTTTTTCCTGCAGAATACATGCGGATCCACATGCGGATTCACATGCGTTTCCGCATGCAGATTGACAAGCGCTTTCCAGGCGATAGCATCACTTGGAAAGTGCTTGACAACTAGGTCACACTGTATAAATCCATGCAAACAGCATGGATTTATACAGTGTGAAACGTAAAAATAAAATAAAATAAAGCTATACTCACCCCCGATGCCCCGGCGTGGCTGCAGCGCTGCTTCCTGTCTAGTTCCCGGCTGCCGGCATATCGTGAGACAGAGCGGTGAAGGGCCTGCGGTCACATGACTGTGACGTCACCGAAGGTCCTTCAGCGATGCCGGCATGCAGAGAAGCCTTCGGAAAGGTGAGTATTAACTTTATTTATTATTTTATTCTTTTTTTTACAGGAACAATGGTACCCAGGTCTGGATGAGAGTCTTCTCTCCTCCTGAACTGGGTACCATCCGTACATAGAGACGCATAGAATTCACTTGTAGAAATGTACAGACGCGCATTCTATGCGTCTCAATGCAAGTCAATAGCGGGGCTTCCGCTGCGCTTCCGCAAAATTAAATGACATGCTGCGGATTTTTGGACGCAGCATAAACGCTGCGGAAAAATCCGCAGCATGTGCATAGAACATGCGGAATCCCCTTGGGGACCATGGGGTGCGGATTACCTAGTGTTTCACAAGCATTTCCGCTGCGGAAATTCCGCATCATAAACGCTTGAAAAACGCTACGTGGGCACCCAGCCTTATAAGAATTGCAGAAAACACGAGAGGTGAATATTTTGTGAAGAGTATGCTTTGGGATATTTGCTGGCTTCTCTGGTAATCAAGGAGCTCTCTCCTTTTCCCAGGAATGTCCTAAAAAATCAAAGAGTTGTCTGTAATAGTATTAGGAGGCTTGTCCTCAATTCGATTTTTGTCCTAACTTCAGGGAGTAGTATGATTAAAAAAATAAAACGATACTACCCTGATAAATCCTTTGCTATTCCAGAGCCTGGCACAGTAGTCCAAACCTGCACTTGTTTACCTTGCTGCAGACAATCACTGGTCTCATTGAGGATGTCTCTATTTATTGGACAAAACCATTGAGACGAGTCATTGGTTAGCAATCAGGAGAATGTATGAGACGTCACCACTGCTGACACGGAATTTTTTGAATTATTACTTTTTAACTGTGGACAATATCTTTAATAAATGTCATTCTCAGTACACACACATATATTTACTCATACTTATGTAGCTACGTACATGCAGATGTACAATGTAGTGCCTTGAAAAAGTATTCACATCCTGTGAACTTTTCCACATTTTTTCAAGTTACATGCAAAAACTTAAATGTATTTTATTGGGATTTTATGTGATATACCAACACAGAGTACAAGTATTTGTGAAGTGTAAAGGAAATGATACATGTTTTTCTGAATATTTTAAAAATGTAAATCTGAAAATTGTGACGTGCATTTGTATTCAGCCCCTCTGAGTCAACACTTTGTAGGACCACCTTTTGCTGCAATTACTGCTGCAAGGTATTTTTCTACCAGCTTTGCACTATAGGTTGAAATTTTTGCCCACTCTTCTTTGCAAACTAGCTGTGAGATTGGATAGAGAGCGTTTGTGAACAACAATTTTTAAGCCTTGCCACAAATTCTCAATGAGATTTATGTCTGGACTTTAACTGGGCTATATAAACACACGAGTATGTTTTTATTTAAACCATCTTATTGTAGCTCTGGAAGTATGTTTAGAGTCGTTGTCCTGCGGGAAGGTGAACCTTCATCTCTGTTTCAAGTTTTTCCAGCCTCTAACAGGTTTTTCCTACAAGATTGTCTTGTATTTAGCTCCATCCATCTTCTAATCAACTCTGACGAGCGTCCCTGTTAAAGAAAAGCATCCCCACAGCATGATGATTCCACCACCATGTTTGACGGTGGGGATGGTGTTTTCAGGGTGATCTGCAGTGTTAGTTTTCCTCCACACTTAGTGTTTATCATTTAGCAAAAAATTTAAATTATTGGTCTCATCTGACCAGAGCACATTCTTCCACATTCTATGTGGGTGACACAGCTAGCATGGATAAAGGTGGATGAAAGTGCTCTGGTCACATATTTGCATGTAGAGTTTCTACGGCAGCTGTCACTTCTGCATGATGTTGTCTATACAGGTGTCTGGCCCACACTTGCACAGCCAACAGGATCGTGCACCTGTATTGAAAAATAGATGTTGTTATCTGCTGGCCATCCAAGATTCCAAGGTGCAGGCATGTGGGGAAAACAGCAGCACCTGCAACTTCCTAGTGCAGAAGTTAGAGGCACCAGAAAAATACTTTAACCCACTGTAGACTATCAGAAAACACTATTACACATATATAGGTAGCAACACATTTGGAAACCGCCCTGCATCTGCCTTTGTCAGAAACACCTGAATTTGGGGATCTAAGATGGTTATTAACAGTGTTATTCTCTACTTCATTCATGATCTTATATTGTATAGCAAACAATATACAATCTGGGCTCGTAATGTTATAGGTTCTTACCTTTCCAAAACTCCCCCGGCCAAGCACTTGATGAAAATCTAGTCTCTTGATGTTGTCAGAGATTGTGCTGCCGGGGAGAGATGGCCGCACACCACTGTCTCCTAAAATGGCAAACAGAAATAAGACGAGAAATTAGAAAAAGAATTTACTGTCCATGTATAAAGTGTTGGTTATTTTGTAACCTTAGCAGAGAATTCAGTTTTGGTCAGCATTGGAGTATTCATCTTTGTAAACATATTGCTTTATGCTGTTAATTGAAAAACAGACTATAATTTACTATTCAGTTTAGCACAAAGGGTTAATTATGTTATTACAAAATGGAGAATCAGTATCATTTATGTGCGGAATAATACTGGTAGCACAGTGATTGTCCTATATTAAGTGTACTGCCTTAGAAAACAATTACAGCTCAACGCTAATATTGTCCTGCAACAGTGTTAAAGGGCCCCTTCCCCTGGGACTGAGAAGTGGGTATACGTTTCGCATGTATAGGCACTCTACCTGAAGCCCTCCATTAGCTCCCCGATGCCTCCTCTGCTGGGATAGGCGTTCCTTTCCTCCTGCTTCCAAGATGACGGTCATAGCAGCATGGAGTACACTGGTAAATCTAAACCTCACCTCTCCTGCCTTTCCTTTCCCATCCCACAGCACAGAAAAGACAGGGAAGATGTGGTTTAGACTTACCAAACTGGTGGCCATCTTGGAGGTAGTAGGAACAGAACACAGATCTAAGCAATGGAGGTAGCGGGAGGCAAAAGAAGGGCGTCAGGAAGGATGACTGTATATTTACAAAGTGTAGTAACTTTTCAGTCTCAGGGTATAAGGTTGCTTTAATATACATTTTTTCCTATACTCAGTCACTAAGTTGCAAAGAGGGGAATTTATTAAATATACATAAAAAAACAAATACATTTTAATCAGATTGATTCTTCCTTGTTCCTCCATATTTTTGCCATTCTGCTAAAACGACTCAACACCGGTATGACATTCACTTCTATATAGTCCACCATCTTATGTGATATATTTAATGCCAAATATTTCAAACTGTTGCCCTCTTGGATAATAAGTATATCACCATCTGTAATTTGGAAATTCTTGTCCAATAATGATATCTGACTTATTCCAATTAATCTTCAATCCAGAAAAAATACCAAATCCATTCACCAATGTAATATCTGTCCTTAGATCTTCCTTTACATTTATTAAAATAATAACAAATCACCTGTGTACATCGCTAATATTTCCTCCTGAGTCCAAAACTGAGAACCCCTTATTCCTTTACAACCTTAGGCTGTGTGCCCACAATGCGTTTTTAATGCGTTTCCGCAGCGTTTTTATAGCTGCTGAAACGCATTAAAAACGCATGGTAGAAGGGCAGCAATGTTCCCCAATGATAATCCGCATGTGCTGTGCACATGCTGCGAAAATTTCCGCTGCGGAAAAAAACGCAGCGCTACCAATTATTTTGCAGAAGTGCTGCGTCTTCGCCGCCATTGACTTGCTTTAGATCACATGGATTACGCATCACTGTATATGTAGATGCGTAATCCACGCGTTCCAATGTGCAGATGGTACCCGGGTGTAGATGAGAGGAGAGTCTCCTCCACACCCAGGTACCATTAAAAAATCTGTAAAAAAAGAATAAAATAAAAAATAACTGTCTACTTACCTTCTGTCGGCCCGCGCTGCGCTCCTACTTGCTTCCCGACACTTTGCAATGAATTGAAGGACCTGCGCTGACGTCAGAGTCATGTGACGGGTCACGCGATGCTGACGTCGGCAGGTCTTTCAATTCACTGTTGCCGGCAAGGGAGAACGGAGTGTAAAGCAGGACACCGGGGGCCATCGGAGGGTAAGTATACATTTATTTTTTTATTTTTACCACTCTCTCGGGTCACACTATATAAATCCATGCAATTTGCATGAATTTATATAGTGTGACCTAGTTGTCACAAGCACTTTCCAAGTGATGCTAATCGCTTGGAAAGCGCTTGTCAATCCGCATGCGGAAATGTCAGTGAATAAAGCTCCATTTCCGCATGTCCCTGGCAGGAAAACGCATGTACAATCCGCATGTACAATCCGCATGTACAATCCGCATGTACAATCCACATGTACAATCCGCATGCGTTTTTTTCTGCCAGGGAGATGCAGAAACGCTCAGGAAAAAATCCTGAGCATTTCTGCATCGTGGGCACATAGCCTTATATATGGTCAATAAGTAGGGCAAAGAGCAGCTTGGATTAGGAAATCCATGTCTTGTGCCCATAAAAAGGACAAAAAGCTGGGACATAACACCATGCACCTACTACTTTAGGAGGGCACCATCTAATAACTGGGATCTACCTGCCACATGTCATACAACATCATACGAATTTCAAAAAGAAAAGAAGACATGCACCTAAGCGGTGATCACCTGAAGAAATAATCACGGAATATTTGAATATAAATTACATCAATTTATTACAGTATCTCCTGACACATATATAAGAATACGCACAAAAAAAATTATTTTAAAACACCATTAAAAATAGTGGAGGAATCCACTGCTTGAGGAACCCACTACTTTAGAGACCTTCCCATATTATAATGACAGAAAATACAATAAAGTGCAGTCAAATAGATGAACTCTAACAGGCTGTATAGAATATCTATGATGGTCAATATTGCACAAGCCCAAAGTATTCTATATAAATAGAGAATACACAAAAAACAATATGTATATAAAGTGCAACAACAGGTATCTGTGTGAAAATCAATATGGTGTCCCTGTATACAGGGTAATAGGTCTATAGAACAGTATAATTGTAAACTGGCGATTGCCAATAGACCCTTTCACCTCACACTGGAGATGACTACTCCATAACCACTCCATCACATACACTCAATTGTGGCCACCCGTGCTGCCCCAGCAAAAAATAATAGTAGAGCCAATTAAACAATATGATCATAGAAAGCAAATACTCAATCAAATCAGCCTGTAAATGGGAAGGTGCAAATGGGACCTCAGTGCCCAGTGCGTGTCGCCACACACGGTGGCTTCATCAGGGGCATTTAAAGTACATATCCTCGTGTCCCGGTATATATGTAGCCTAGAATCAAAATAATTACCGAGAAAATGTTTAATTTACCTGGAGAGTGCAGTTTATGAAGTCCGAATAAACCCACCTTGGACATTTTTAAAGAAACTGACTCCTGTGACTATCTTAAAAGTGGCTGAGTGAGTACCAACCCAGTTACAATTAGTGGAGAATGTGGGCAAGATTCCAGGAAAACGTGTACCTGCCACAGAGATCGATGGATGTCCTGGGTAAAGGCCGCCAGCCAGCCAGAGATGTCCGGCACCATGAAAGAGCCACTCAAACACCTGCTGCAAAGCCAACAACAGCAGCACCGGCAGCACTTGCAGAGCCAGCAGAGCCTGCAACAGCAGCACCGGGAGCAGCAACAGATGCAGCAAGAGACTAATAAACTTCTGATGCAGCAGATTCAGCAGCAACAACGGCAGATGGAACTTCTAGCGGGGAAAGTTCGCAGCAGAGAGGCCGTCCCTCCCTCAACTCCAGGTAATGATTCACACGTCAGGAAGACGGTAAGAAGAGCATTGCAAAAGATTACTCCGGGTGATGACGTCAAGGTCCTAACGTTCTTTGGGAGGGTGGCGGAGCGGGAGAGATTGCCTCCAGAGCAGTGGGCGGAGGTGCTGGTGCCATATTTAATGGGCCAGCCTCAGAAAGCCCATTATGACTTGTTTGGCCCTGCAGGACGCAAAGGAGTGCGCCAAATTAAAAACAGAAATTTTGGCGCGCTTGGGAGTGACTCTGACTGTTAGGGTGCAACGGGTGCACCACTGGGCCTATTGCAGTGACAAACCTCCCAGGTCCCAAATGTTCGACCTCCTACACTTGGTTCAAAGTGGTTGTAACCTCAATCTTCCTCCCCAGTACAGATGGTGGAAAAGGTCATCATGGACAGGTTCATCCACTCCCTTCCAAAGTCGGTGCAAGCCTGGGTTGCCCAGGGAGATCCCCGTAAAAGCTGCTGAGTGAGTATCAACCCCCTTAAAGGAGTTTATACAAAATTTCTCCATTGCCAAAAACCATATCAATAGGGAATCAGGATTGCTAAGTCTTAGAGTAACATGAATCCTGATAATCCTTGGGATTAATAAGCCTCTTCCCCAAAAAATTCTTCCAGAGGATTGGAAAAGATGTTGTATCACTAGACTTTGACGCACGTCTACATGATTTTCTATTACAGGTAAAGTCAATTACAGTATTAAAATCTCCTACAATCAAAATCGGATATTGCAAGTTTTCACTTTCTTCATAGTGAAGCTCAGATTTATATGGGAGAGGAATACAGGTGTTTGCAATTTCTAACCTTATGTTGTTAATTTTACATTTCAACAGTTTATATATATATATATATATATATATATATATATATATATTTATATATATATATATCTTACTTCTACCCTGTGTAATACATACTTATATTTACACCCCTTTGAACAAGGATAAAGACCCTCGTGAGTAGATATTATGTACAGCATGATATACATGTACTTGACAACCCTCTTTTAGCTACTTTCTTGAATCACTATCTGAATGTGTCTTTTGAAGACATATCAGAGACATCAGATCTCTTCTCATCCAAGCAAAGAAATACCATTTCAACTTATCTTAAACCCTTCTAACATTAAATTAGATAACTTTCACCATATTAAAATAATAATTAAGTTAAAATATCCCTCCTCTTCTGATACCTCCCCCACTCCACCTTCCACTTCACCCCTTCAAACCATCTCCCACTCTTAGCTCCCCAACTACACGTTAGGCCGGGTCACACAAGTGTTGATTCTCTCATGTGAGAGAATTGGATCATTTATGCTAATGACACTAGGCTCAAGCTCTGACCAGAGTTTGAGCCGAGTGTCAGTTTACTGGGATCCGTTTCTCTTGTTTGAGACAATCATATTACAGGTGCGGAGAAGATGGAGAACTTCGTTTCTCCAACTTTTCCATCGTCTGTGTCTGCATAAATCAAACTGCACTGGGATGAAATCCAAGTCTGGGCCAAGGTTTTACACGCACCCATAGACTTGTATGGGTGCATGTGATCCGATTTGCTGAGCCACTCTCAGCGTGCTGCAATTGTTTTCCCATGCCGAATCGTCATGAGCAAAAACATTTCAGATCTGCACTGCCCCATAGTATAATATTGGGCTGAGTGCTGTCTGATAAAACATCAGAGAGCACTCTACTATGTCATACAGCAGTGTGAACGAGTTCTTAGAGAACTCCTCAACCAGACATCCACCCACCCTCCAACTAACCTGCCTTAAATAAATGAATCTTCCATAATCAATTGTAAGGGAGAATATCTCTCTATTTACATCTCAAAAACCCTTAGATTAGCCACTGACACAGAATTTAAGAAAACAAATAGTAAGATATTGTATGGTAATTCAATAGTGTATTAAATAATGTTTAAGTGCATTTATAAAATGACCCTAAAAATTCTTTATTAGATGTAGATATTTGAGTCTTAAAAGAAGTAGTAATAAGATCTTATTAATACGTATTTTGTCTCAAACTCTGTTTGCAGTTATGAGGAAATGGAAGGTAAAAGAACAACCTGAATTAAATTAATTGATAAGCGAAAAAAGAGAAAGTGGTCTACGATAATAAAAATCAGACAACTGTTTATGAGCATATCTGGGAAGAATGGACAGGTGTAGAGCAATGCTAGTTATGGGGTGAAGGGTTTTCCTTGTATCCTCCCCTTCAGTTTGGGGGTGCAGGTGGGGTTTGTTTTGATTCAAGGGAGGAGGGATGATGGAATAATATGGAAGGGTTAATATTTGTTCCATTTTGTTTTTCTTAAACAGATGATTGAAGCGTATGGATATTTATTGTATATGAGAGAATATAAATAAATGTTATATGTGAAGTACTATAACTGCATTAAAATAAATGAGATTATTGCAACATATTACTATTTAATAAACTATTTGTAATCTTTAAGAAAAAAAAATAGCAAGGAGGGGAATTTTATATGCATTTGTTGGAAATGTGTTTTTTGAGTATAAATGGTGCAAGATAAAAGATCTTCACCCTGAGGTTTCTGCCCCCATAATCAGTGCAGGAGA
The DNA here is from genome assembly GCF_046119375.1 of Phyllobates terribilis. Classification (NCBI taxonomy): domain Eukaryota; kingdom Metazoa; phylum Chordata; class Amphibia; order Anura; family Dendrobatidae; genus Phyllobates; species Phyllobates terribilis. The sequence goes on from NW_027362796.1 coordinate 12,635,117, forward strand.
GCAAATGCTATGCAAAACCATGAATCTGCAACAACAGTAGTGGATTTTCTGTTTCCCATTTTGCTACAATGAATAATAATGGTACATACCCTCAAAATGGTACTTACCACACTAAAGAAATAGAGGCTACATACACATGCATCTCACTAAATTAGAATATTATCAAAAAGTTTATTTATTTCAGTTATTCAATACAAAAAGTGAAACTCACATATTATATAGAGTCATTACAAGCAGAGTGATCTATTTCAAGTGTTTATTTCTGTTAATGTAGATGATTATGGCTAACAGCCAATGAAAACACAAGCGTCATTATCTCAGTAAATTAGAATACTTTATAACAACAGCTTGAAAAATGTTTTTAAAATCTGAAATGTATGTTCAGTAAATGCACTCAATACTTGGTCGGGCTCCTCGTGCATCAATTACCGCATCAATGCGGCGTGGCATGGAGGCGATCAGCCTGTGGCACTGCTGAGGTGTTATGGAAGCCCAGGTTGCTTTGATAGCAGCCTTCAGCTCCTCTGCATTGTTGGGTCTGGTGTCTCTCATCTTCCTCTAGACAATACCCAATAGATTCTCTATGGGGTTAAGGTCAGGCGAGTTTACTGGCCAATCAAGCACAGTGATACTGTTGGTTTTAAACCAGGTATTGGTATTTTTGGCAGTGTGGACAGGTGCCAAGTCATGCTGGAGAATGAAATTTCCATCTCCAAAAAGCTTGTCAGCAGAGGGAAGCATGAAGTGCTCTAAAATTTCCTGGTAGACGGCTGCGCTGACTTTGGCCTGGAAAAAACACAGTGGACCTACACCAGCAGATGACATGGCTCCCCAAACCATCACTGATTGTGGAAACTTCACACTAGACCTCCAGCAGCTTGGATTGTGGCCTCTCCACTCTTCCTCCAGACTCTGGGACCTTGATTTCCAAATGAAAATTGGAACTCTGGAACCTTGTGGGGTGTGTCAATGACTGCCTTCTGGACATCTGTCAAGTCAGAAGTCTTCTCCATGATTGTGGAGCCTACTGAAACAGACTAAGGGACTTTTTAAACGCTTAGGAAGCCTTTGGAGGTGTTTTTTGTTAATTATTCTAATTTACTGAGACAATGACTTTTGTGTTTTCATTGGCTGTAAGCCATAATCGTCAACATTAACAGAAATAAACACTTGAAATAGAAAGGGTGCTTCTACTCAATACTGAGCCAAGGGTCTGAATTCTTATGACCATGTGATATTTCAGGGTTTTTTTTTTAATAAATTTGCAAAAATTTCTACATTTCTGTTTTTTTTCAGTCAAGATGGGATGCAGAGTGTACGTTAATGAGAAAAAAAATGAACTTTTTAGAATTTACCAAATGGCTGCAATGAAACAAAGAGTGAAAAATTTAAAGGGGTCTGAATACTTTCTGTACCCACTGTATGCCCACATACTGTCCCTCTCCAAAATATTCCCCTGTACATTGCCCGATTGAATGAAGGACCCCCCACCACAATTGTGCCCCCTTTGACAATTGTCAACCTCATTATGTGCCCTCACTGTAACATTAGTCCCTTCCTTCCTCATCCACAATGATATAATTAATTTAATCTTTGGCTCCTTGACTTACTATTGGCTGTGCCATCTCTTCTCCTCTGAGGTGTTTGGGTGCCGACAATAGTGTGATGACGTCAGCAGCGTGCCGAGCAGCAGCATGTCGAGGCTGGGACTGACGAGCGCTGTTTTACCCTAGTCCCGATGACAGTGTTCAAATATGTTTGCGTCTGAAACATTTGAATATAAGAAGATGGGAGCTCCATATCCTGGACGGCTCCATGGGCTGCAGCAAAACTTTGGTGGGCTGCATGCGGTACATGAGCTGTTTGTTGTGCAGGTCTGTTCTAAAACAACACTACATTGTATAACACCTGCACCAGATTGTGCAGTTACCTCAGCCCCGAGCCTACCGGCAGTCACAGTCGGACTCCCTATAGAGAAGGTAGAGAGGATTTATTACCATCTCTGGCTTTTCAATTACTGTGATAGATGTTAGAAATGCATTGGGGAAATATTGGCCCATTTTGAAGCAAGACCTAGTCCTTTCCAAATGTACTACACCAGTCCCTTCCACCACCTATAGAAGGGCGATGAACCTGAGGGACTTGCTGGTACATAGTTACCATAAAGATCCGGGACCAGAGAAAGCCTTCAGCTCAAAAGGCCCCAGATGGGGCTTCTATCCATGCAAGAACTGTGCGGCCTGTGTAAATCTGGTGCGGTGTACATCCTTCCCATCAAGTGATGGTCATAAGGAGTTTCAAATCACACAGCATACATCTTGCAATACAGAAGGCGTAATCAACCACGCCTTGTGTCCATGTGGCCTCATCTATGTGGGTCTTACTTTTCGCCAACTGAGAGTGCGTGTGAGGGAGCACGTGCAAGATATTAAGAATGCATCAGAATCTCTTGCCGATACTGTATTGAAGCCTATCCCAAGGCATTTCAAGTTAAAACATGGGTGTGATGCTAGCCTCCTCCAAATTCGGGGTATTGACAGGATATTAATTGACTAGGGGGGGGGGATTGGAGAAAGACCGTTGGTGGATTATGAAAATTGATTGCATATGCCCCAAAGGCCTCAACGAGGTCCTCAGTTTTGTCCCTTTCTTGTAATGTGCTATTGTGTTTAGGTTTTACTTATGTTTTATGCTGTTTATAACTTCTCACTTTTTTATTTACATGCAGGGTATCCAGTATTTTTGTACACTCTACTGTGAGACAGATGCTGGACCACCACTCACTTGGAGGATCTTCTTCTCCCTTCCCTCCCTCCCTTTTTCTGCCCCCCTCGGGGACCGGGTGCCTGATCGTCCTTGCGGGCCAGCGCTCCACGCGTCTCCCTTTTTATGGATATGTACTCACCTTTCAGCAGCATCCCGCCCTGCTGCTCTCTCTTTTTCGGACCTGTCTATTTCCTGTGCGGTGTGCCACTAATTGATTCCATCCGCTATAAGCATTTTTTATAAAACATTTTACTCACTATTGTTATTCATCGGCTTTTACTCTTTGTTTATTGTTGCTTTAAATCTGTGATTTTGGATGCAAAAAAAGGGCACTTTAAGATGCACTTCCTGTGTCACACTGACACGTCAGTATTCCTATCACTTGTATATTTTTTATTTTATTTTTTCGATTCCTCTTGCCCATTGTGGCTTATAATTTTCTGATTTTTTTATTGTACATTTTCCATTATACTGATGTCAGTAGCTATGTTACTATATAACACATGTCTATGCTCACTCGTATGTGAAGGGCACACATACATTTGTATTGTGACATTAACTATCTCTTCATACTATTGTTATTTATTATATTTATTTTACCTGTGATTGGTCTCACTTGTAGTGATGGGCGAGCGTGGTTTGTTAACCCTTTCAGCGAGCATGCTCGGGTGCTCGCCCAGTATCTTCAGCGTGCTGAGGTGTTATGTTTGAGTTATTGTGTGTGCATGATTTGCGACTGACAGCTTTAATACATGTGAGGAAAGCCTAACAAACAGGCATTCCTCACATGTGTTAAAGCTGTCAAACAGTCGCAAATCATGCACACACAGTGACTCAAACATGATATTCAAGTACACTGAAGATGCTCGGAAAACACCCGAGCATGCTCATAAATCTCGAGTAACGAACGTGCTCGCTCATCACTACTCACTAGTGTAACACTTTCACGTAACATATGTGGTTTTTCACGTTGCTGTGATTCTGGTTGCCATTGGATGCATCCGACATCTGCACCACATGGGCTTGGTCACGAAATAATAATAAAAAATATTCACACAATTCGTGCACTCTCTGTTTATTATTGTTTCCATGTTTTCATTCACTTGTCACATCTTCATTTTTTCTTCCTTTTCCCTTTCCCTTCCCTCCCCTCTTTTTTACCACCATTAGTTTTGCACATTTATGCACAATTTATAACTTTGTTCTGTTGATACTCATGGTATTCCCATATTCTCTGTACCATATTGAGTACATATTATATTATATTGTCTCATGACTCTCTCTATATATACTCCTTTATATTTAATAATGATACTTTGGGTATTACTTGGTGGACATTATACTTTATACACATATGTTGTACATAATTCTCACAATATGATGTCTATTCCTGATTGTGTGTTTTCATATATTATTTTCCCTCTTTTATCTACATCTTTGTATCTTTGTGTATTTATATATATATATATATATATATATATATATATATATATAGTGGTCCAAAAGTAGGTGGACAGAAAATAATAACATTTATTTTGATTTATATATAAAATTATATTTACTAACACAAGCATAACATTGACAATTACATTTTATTCTGAACAATAACACAAAAGCCCTTAAATGTTATCAATGCAGGGGCTCAAACTGTTTTCCATTACAATTTGCACAGCTTTGAAGTCGCCTCTTGCGCTTCAACAAACTTTTTTGCACAAGTCTCTTTGGGTATTAATTTCTTGAAGTGCATCTCTTATGTCATTTTTCAAGTCACTGACACTTTTTGGTTTTCGACTATAAACTTTGTCCTTGAGTACTCCCCAAAAGAAAAAATCCATTGGGGTCAAGTCTGGTGAACGTACCGGCCAATCAAGTGGGCCTCTTCAGCCAATCCATTTATTAGGAAATGTTTCATCAGGATACTCGCGGATTACTCTTGAATAATGTGGAGGGGCCCCAACTTGTTGGAAATAGACTTTTTTTTTCAAAGAGTCTGTGAGGAATGAAAAGTGGAATCTGATAGGTTGCTAAGGGCAACTGAGCCAGTTTTACTTTACACCATGTTTGATAAATCTCCCCCTTCATAACCTTATTACACTTTCTGTCCACCTACTTTCGGACCACCCTGTATATATATATATATATATATATATATATATATATAATATAACCGGGGATGCATCCCTCTGTCTGAAGCCTCGATAGACTGCGCATGCGCGACGCACAGTCTGGCTTCAGACAGAATCATGCATCCAGCCGTTACAGGTAAGAGGAGGTGTATGGCGCCGGAGATCGCGGTATGCGTAGACACTGAACACATACCGCGTTCTCCGGCGCCATACTTGCATACTTACCTGACCGGGAGGAGCGTTGCCACGGCACCTCTCTTCTGGCCGGAGACCGGGGGCAGGAGTGAGGCGTCGGATCGGCGCGTGCACATAGCGCTATCCTTCGCCATTTTACTGAAGACACATTTACAGTGTGTCTTCAGCAAAATGGCGCCGGACAGCGCGGTGCTCCGGCGCTGCTCTCCTCCCCCGGCCTCCGGCAGAAGAGGACGCAGCAGCGCTGGAGCACAGAGAACAAAGGTGAGTATAACTGTTAATTTTTTTTTGTATATGTGTACAGTGTGAAAGGGATGAGGGGGCCACACATATCAGGATTGTGGGGTGAGGGGACCATGCATATACCAGGATTGTGGGGTGAGGGGACCATGCATATACTAGGATTGTGGGGTGAGGGGTACCACGCATACTAGGATTGAGGATGAGGGGAGCCACGCATACCGGGATTGGGGATGAGGGGTGCCACGCATATCGGGATTGGGGATGAGGGGTGCCACGCATACCGGGATTGGGGATGAGGGGTGCCACGCATACCGAGATTGGGGATGAGGGGTGCCATGCATACCGGGATTGGGGATGAGGGTTGCCACGCATACCGGGATTGGGAATGAGGGGTGCCACGCATGCCGGGATTGTGGATGAGGGGTGCCACGCATACCGGGATTCGGATGAGGGGCCATGCATACCAGGATAGGGATGAGGAGTGCAATGCATGCCAGGATAGGATGGTGCGGACAGGATGGGGGCAGCACAAATACCAGGAGGGGGGCAGCACATACCACACATACCAGCATGGGAGACCATATACCAATAAAAATGCTCGCCACCCGGGCATAGAACGGCTTCAATAGCTAGTATATATATATACATAGAAAGTCATGATTAACTTACACCAGGTATGGGCCGGTAATGTTCTCCGCAATTTCTTTCTCTCCCTCTAAGTATGTCTGCATCTCTTGGCATCCTGATGATTGTGCACATTCTGCCAGCCGGCAAGAAGCACCTGGTTGCCATGGATACGTGTCCCTATGACGCGGCACTTCGGGGACTCCTTACTGATGTGTCAGCGGGAGGCGGGCACCTGCTGCGTTGGACACTGACTCCCTTGCTTCCGGCGCTGGCTTCCGCCACTGGAAGCGCCGCTGTACCCCCGCTACACGTGCCAAAATACTTTGGATATATATACCCCCCTGCCTGTCACCCATACACAATCGCCCCCTGGAGAAGCAGGACTTGAAACGCGCGTCAGGGCCGCTTTCATGCCATCCACAGGTTGTAACTAGGCTGTACTCTCATTTTATGTGGGACCATAACTTTCTATATGTGTCACTGTGTATTACTCTCACTAGAAGATATACTTATGTTGTGACATCTGTGTCATAGGCATGATTCTTCTCCTTATTTGGATATTAGCAACTTGTACTGTATAACTAGTTCCTGCTGTGCACTCGTACTTTATATGCTTTACTTGTGATCTGGACTCTGATACATTCTTTTCCAGTTGCTCTATGTCTTATCCCTAATTTAGTGTATCATTAACCTTTGTACATGGGATGCAGTAAGTATGTTAATGAATCAATTGAACGTATTTATTGATTTTTCTCTGCCTCCCTTGGGACGAATCATGCTTTAATAACACTTGTTGATTATTCCTTCTTTATAGACACTTAACTGTATGTATATATATATATATATATATATATATATATATATATATATAAAGTTATAAATATATATTTTTACATTATGAAATGGTATTCCTACTTATGGAGGGAATTGGATTGTAATGTATTCCCAATTAAACACCTGAGATTGGGAAGGAGGTGGAGACCTGTTGAGGGTTCCTCCTCTGACCTATTAATCTCACTCCATGGATGAACCTAGGAATAGGGAATTCCATGGAAGGGTGTTTGGGTTATGTAATAAATATTATCCCTCAGTTCATTTATGGACACAGGAATCACTATTTGAATACTGTCATTGCAATGCAAATATATTAGGAAACTGCTAACAGAATGTTGTCCCTAATAATGAGAAATAGTGCGCTTTTATTATAAATAGGGGATAAGAGAAATCATTAAAGCACATACGTTGTTTACATTTGAAGAAAAGCTTTTGGTGGGGCTTGCCAATTTAAAAGATGGCGATCGTAGCAATAGAAGTGTAATGCGCATGCCCGGTGACGTCACGAAGCGGGCGGACCAGGTTTGCCCCGATCATGTGACGAGATAATGGGGATTTCCTGGGAGACATGCGCAGATGGGATTTTGAGATGCCGAGGACAGCGTGGAGGAAGTAAGAAACGTGGTCATGCATGATTGCTGCAGTGTGAGTCGCAACCTCAAATATATTATGATTTATAATGTACACCTGGCACTGATAAATACTAATCAAAGCACTTATCACTTTATGAGAGTTATGGATACTGTAATTGATGATAATAATATATCTGTCTAAAATTTTATCACTATGTATGTAACTGAATAATATTTTGTGATATGCACTACTGCACTTTTCTTATGTAATCATGGTTTTGTATCAATTAATTATAATTATGGAATCACTGTTTGTAACTATATATATTGCACTATATGCACTTGAACTCTGCTTGAGAAAGGTTCTGTGAACCGAAACGTTGCCTTTGGGCTCATTAAAGTCCATTTTTCTATAATATTTTTGGAGTGCTGCCTCTTGATATTCTTTCTTTCTATATATATATATATATATACTGTATATATATATATATATATATATATATATATATACATAAATGTATACACAGGGTGGGCCATTTATATGGATTCACCTAAATTAAATGGGAATGGTTGGTGACATCAACTTCCTGTTTGTGGCACATTAGTATATGGGAGGGGGAAAACGTTTCCAGATGGATGGTGACCATGGTGGCCATTTTGAAGTCGGCCATTTTGAATCTAACTTTATTTTTTTCAATGGGAAGAGGGTCATGTGACACATCAAACTTATTGACAATTTCATAAGAAAAACAATGGTGTGCTTGGTTTTAACGTAACTTTATTCTTTCATGAGTTTTTTACAAGTTTATGACCACTTATAAAATGTGTTCAAAGTGCTGCCCATTGTGTTGGATTGTCAATGCAACCCTCTTCTCCCACTCTTGACACACTGATAGCAACAACGCAGAAGAAATGCTAGCACAGGCTTCCAGTATCCGTTGTTTCAGATGTTGCACATCTCATATCTTCACAGCATAGACAATTGCCTTCAGATGACCCCAAAGATAAAAGTCTAAGGGAGTCAGATCGGGAGACCTTGGTGGCCATTCAACTAGCCCACGACGACCAATCCACTTTCCAGGAAACAGTTCATGTAGGAATGCTCTGATCTGACACCCATAATGTGATCGTGCACCATCTTGTTGGAAAAACTCAGGGAACGTGCCATCTTCAGTGCATAAAGAGGGCAACACATCAACATGTAGCAGTTTCAGATATCCAGTGGCATTGAGGTTTCCATTGATGAAGAATGGCCCCACTATCTTTGTACTCCATATACCACACCATACCATAAAGATACGAGATGTGCAGCAACTGAAACAATGGATACTGGAAGCCTGTGCTAGCATTTCTTCTGCGGCATTGCTGTCAGTGTGTCAAGAGTGGGAGAAAAGGGTTGCATTGACAATCCAACACAATGGGCAGCACTTTGAACACATTTTATAAGTGATCATAAACTTGTAAAAAACTCATGAAAGAATAAAGTTATGTTAAAACCAAGCAAACTATTGTTTTTCTTATGAAGTTCTCAATAAGTTTGATGTTTCACATTACCCTCTTCCCATTGAAAAAAATAAAGTTGGACCCAAAATGGCCGACTTCAAAATGGCCGCTATGGTCACCACCCATCTGGAAAAGTTTTCCCCCTCCCATATACTAATGGGCCACAAACAGAAAGTTGATATCACTTAGGTGTATCCATATAAATGGCCCACCCAGTATATATATATATATATATATATATATATATATATACAGTGCTGGCCAAAAGTATTGGCACCCCTGCAATTCTGTCAGATAATACTCAGTTTCTTCCTGAAAATGATTGCAATCACAAATTCTTTGGTATTATTCTCTTCATTTAATTTGTCTTCAATGAAAAAAACACAAAAAGAATTGTCCTAAAGCCAAATTGTATATAATTCCACACCAAACCTAAAAAAGGGGGTGGACAAAAGTATTGGCACCCTTTGAAAAATCATGTGATGCTTCTCTAATTCGTGTAATTAACAGCACCTGTAACTTACCTGTGGCACCTAACAGGTGTTGGCAATAACTAAATCACACTTGCAGCCAGTTAACATGGATTAAAGTTGACTCAACCTCTGTCCTGTGTCCTTGTGTGTACCACATTGAGCATGGAGAAAAGAAAGAAGACCAAAGAACTGTCTGAGGACTTGAGAAACCAAATTGTGAGGAAGCATGAGCAATCTCAAGGCTACAAGTCCATCTCCAAAGACCTGAATGTTCCTGTGTCTTCCGTGCATAGTGTCATCAAGAAGTTTAAAACCCATGGCACTGTGGCTAACTTCCCTAGATGTGGACGGAAAAGAAAAATTGACGAGAGATTTCAACGCAAGATTGTGCGGATGGTGGATAAAGAACCTCGACTAACATCCAAACAAGTTCAAGCTGCCCTGCAGTCCGAGGGTGCAACAGTGTCAACCCGTACTATCCGTCGACATCTGAATGAAAAAGGACTGTATGGTAGGATACCCAGGAAGACCCCGCTTCTTACCCCGAGACATAAAAAAGCCAGGCTGGAGTTTGCCAAAACTTACCTGAGAAAGCCTAAAACGTTTTGGAAGAATGTTCTCTGGTCAGATGAGACAAAAGTAGAGCTTTTTGGGAAAAACCATCAACATAGAGTGTACAGGAAAAAAAAAGAGGCATTCAAAGAAAAGAACACTGTCCCTACAGTCAAACATGGCGGAGGTTCCCTGATGTTTTGGGGTCGCTTTGCTGCCTCTGGCACTGGACTGCTTGACCGTGTGCATGGCATTATGAAGTCTGAAGACTACCAACAAATTTTGCAGCATAATGTAGGGCCCAGTGTGAGAAAGCTGGGTCTCCCTCAGAGGTCATGGGTCTTCCAGCAGGACAATGACCCAAAACACACTTCCAAAAGCACTATAAAATGGTTTGAGAGAAAACACTGGAGACTTCTATGGTGGCCAGCAATGAGTCCAGACCTGAATCCCATAGAACACCTGTGGAGAGATCTCAAAATGGAGAACCTCCCATGAGAAAGATGCTTTTATAGTGAAGTAGACTGACGGACAGGTCTGGTCACTGCTCCTCCACCAGCAGCCATATTATAGACTAGAGAGCTGGGCAGTCTGTAAGGAAAGCTGCAGTAACAAGAGCAGGAGGAGAATCTGACATACCTACAGTATATCATAGTAAATGCCACAAAATCATGTCCCCAACACATCTGTTAAAGTAAAGATAAAATGGTCAACCTCATTAACTAATTCTGCAGCCAGCAATAGACAGCGCAACACAAAGACTATAGGAGGCAAACGACTCAATTTTATTTTAATGAAACCATATTGCAATTTTTTTTATCCATTCAAGCAAGAAAAAAATCAAATGTTTCAAAAGTTAAGACAACACCTGTGTAAAATCATTGAAATAAAGAGCAAAAAAAACAGGAAAAAATAAATAAAAAAACAATGACTATCCAAATTGCATTTACAAGCCCCATCCCTAACAAAAAACCATGTAACTAATATATAAAAATAACACAAGCACAGAAATCCTTTATTTACTACAGATATTACCAGAAAAAAAATAAAATAATATTAAAATATTGTAAAATTTAGACTCGATGTTTCACAAAAAAATATTTAAATATCCAAACATTACAATTTTTTACAGTTTTTTAAACCATATGTATGAAAATAAGAAAAAAATGTGCCTTGGCAAGAATGGGGAAAAATGGCCTGATCATGTAGGGGTTTAACAAAGTACTGAATATATACATATATATAAATGGACTGGGGAACAGTTCTACAACCCTCCAGCTTCAGATCTTGCTCATGTATCACATCCTCCACCTGTCAGATTTAAAAGATGTGTAACTTGTGTAAAGTGACAACATTGCCCTGATCTGTAAGTGTGGGCATGAGAAGCTACATGTCATGGTGCTCCCTGTGGTAAGCTGATGTATAGTATTACCTGTGCCCTTGGTGGTCTTCTGCCCTTCTTCTTCTTTCTTGATTGAAGAGCTTTCATGTGATGAGCCAAAGATTTGTCTTCTCCTCTTGGCTCCACTTCTTCTAGCTAGGACCTCCTGATGACATTCCTGTTCTTCTTTCTGGCCTTGGTGATCAATCTTCTGAGAGACGATCTCCAACTCTGAGCCATTTCTCTTCTCTCCTCTCCTATGGCTCTTCTTGATGGACGGCTTCTCATCATCCGATGAGTCCAAAACATTTCTTCTCCTTTTCTTCCCTCTCATCCTAAAGTCCTCCTCTTTAATCTCCATAATGTCGCTTTGCTGAAGGCAGCTCCTCCTCATCCGCATGCAAGCCAACCGCAACTCTCCAACTGCCAACCGGCAACATTCCAATGTGCTCACTGGTCATGTGATAGGAATTGACCATAAGCAGTCATATATATGAGTTATCAGATATTGGTGTTTTTCTATTTTATTCTCATCATATCACATAGTATTAGGCCAAGCTCACAGATAGAGGTTTATTTTAGCTTTTCTGCTGCCTTTTTTCCTATAGAAAGACTCAAATATCCAGATCTTTTTCACATTTTCAGGTTAAGACTTGAATATACTTTGCAGCAATCTCGATAGTAATATTTACACGTAATGACAACTATAGGTTTCTAAAGAATAATTTCTAGTTACTATAATGGCTTCTTAGAAAACCCACATGTGTGAGTTTGCTGTTTTGCAGAACGCTCTTTGCCACCATTTTCCTTCTGACGCTGTTTTGCAGCATTTAGGGGATGTGCACACGGTTATTATTTGTAGAGGAAAAGAAATACTAGAGTGTTGGCGGGTAAAATGCTGCCTAAAATATGTGCAAAAACGCTTCAAGAATTGACATGCAGAAGATATGAAACTTCTTCAAATCTGCAAGGAAAAAATAAGCAGAATGTACATGAGATTCCATAAATCTCATTGACTTTGCTAGTACATTAAAACACTGCGTTTTTTCATGCAAAGAACGTGCGGAAATAACTTTTGAAAATACGGCAAAAATGCAACATGTGAACATGCCCTTGGCTTCTAGTCCATCAAAAATAGTGTAAGTCTGAACTTGAGATGCCGCTGTGGATACTCATTCTGGTGTTAATACTATAGGAAATGACAAGGCAATGATCGCGCTTTTTATTAGTGTAAATAGGGAAATACAGCCCTCCTAGACCGGACACAAGGATTTTATTTGCCAATAGTAATAATATTGGTGGGTTATATTTTTTACACTATACTACATACTTTTTTCACATATAACTATTTTCCTGTGATAAATTGTATTATCAATATATGGACTGGAGTTATTTGTAATTTAATTCCATATTTGGTGCACACAGATTGTTCTTTCTGCTGAATTCTAGATTAGTCATTGCTAGTGTCTCGGCATATTAGCATGTTTTTGTAATTTTTTGCTAAACCCTAATGAGGATTATTTGCTTATACTTGATATTCACTTCTCAATAGTATTCGCTTATTCACTATATTCTAGATTATACATTTTGTCTTAGATGTATATTGGAAGTTCTTCATATTTTTTTCTTATGTCACATTATTATTTTTCACAGTGAATGTTTGATAAAGATCATGTTGACGCTTTTGTATTATACATTTTACTTTGACTTAAAAATAATACTTAGTACAATTTTAATGGAAACAATTTGCTTCAATAACACAGACCCTTATTAAATGACCCAGCATGCCACTTCTGGCCTGAGCTTTCAATGTAGAATTACATATTTGCTGTGTAACTAAATAGCTGTAATGCATAGAATAATTGGGCTTACTACAGAAGGGATAGATGCTCTTCTAGTGAAGCTTCATGATGTCCATTGCTCCAGAGTAGACGACCTTCTCTATGAACACTAAATGCCTGTAAGGCACAGTGTGATTATGGGGTGGGAATGCTTTAGGACATTTCTTTAGGATACAATGACATTGGTGGCAGACTGGTATCTGGTGTCACCACTAAAGGACGGCAGAAGTAATTCAGGCACATACTGGTGACAGTTTAGGATAATGTTACTGAAAAGAGGCAACAAGCTTACTGGTCACAGAGTCTCCGAGACGCCAACATGCTTCATAACTACAAATACTCTTAAATAGGGGAACAGCTTCACCACAGATAGATGACTGGCAAAAACATTTACGCTGGGCTTCCACTTTCCAAACTTTACACCACCTGCTGGAAGGCTCCTCCGCAGTATCTCAAGCTGTCTCGGTGTCCGTCCTCTTACAGAACAGCACTCACACGTTCAAGCAGTTATATGACCAGGTTTCACAAAGCAAACTGTAAAAATACTATTAATCAGATCTCGGACCAGATGGGGCTGATGTACGTACTCTGAAAATTCACATCAGGATGGCTGTGCAATCCTGATGTTAAGAGGAGCGTTTTATCCTTATTTTAATGTGATAAAGGAAAAGTTTCACAAAGGATTATACAGCCATCCTTATGCATATGCTGACAAGTACACCAGCCTCATCTGGGCTAACAGATTTGCATAATAATATATAATACTATAAGCAGTATGTATTGTAAAATCAGTGCTTGGATGTGGCATGAGGCATTGGAGGAGCTCAAGGACCCTGAAGGTGGCTGAATCCTGGTATCTAGACAGCTTCTCAGCAGCACTCACAAGCTCCATGGGAAACAAGTTGTAAGCGCTGTCCTCCTTGTTTGGGAGAACAGTCAACTCTGACAGACAGAATGGTGGCTGACCTAGGCAACAAGCAAATTCTAGAATTCAAAATACCTCCTCTCATGAGAAATGAAGAGAATTTTTAAAAAGGGGTTATTTGCAAAGTTCCCTATTTTTACAAGCACTTTGCAATTTTACCCAATTAAGAAATTGCGTATAGCCTTTTAATAATGTAATTAATCTGACTGATGTAAAAAACTATCCTTTTATAGACAGCACATTAAATATAAAATACAGGTGGATACAATTCTGTTACCATATACTGTGAATATAACTAGTGCCATGAACTGCCCATATGGGTAATGCCATTCAACTGTGCCATATAGTTGCCATATGTACAATATAGGAGCTATAAGAAATGTGCACTTTGAACTTCTGAATTCCAGCACCATGCGGAGCCTACACATGTATCGGTATAATGTGCCATAATGACTATTGTCATAACTGGGTTTATAATATTGGTGGTGAATATATTCTTATGGGCTCTGTATGACATTACTGACATGGGCAGCATTTGCCACTAATGATGGAGCACTGCATGACACTTTATGTTGGCGTTTTGTCCTATTATCTTGGGATAATCTTATTTTTCTGATCACTGTATATTACTAATATTCTGGATACTATACTTTTGGAATCATCTTCTAGTTGTAGCTCTGAAACTTGGGATAAAAGTGACTCTGTAAATGTCAGATTGACATTTTCTAGAATTGAAGAGCATTGTGGTAAGTATGAGAATGTACCAGGCAATAGATGTGTGTAATGCAATGCACATACCGCAGCCTCATGCTGAACCCCTCACCGCAGATTCATGAGTGTGAATGGCCCAAAGGCCAGACCGAAATCCCATTGAGGATCTGTGGCAAGACTTGAAATTGCTGTTCACAGACGTCTCCATCCAATCTCACTGAGATAGAGCATTTACAAAGAAGAATGGGAGAAAATGTCACCTCTAGATGCAAAGCTGGTAGAGACATACCTGAAAAGACTTGCAGCAGTAATTGCAGCGAAAGGTGGTCCTACAGACTATTTACTCCGGAGGGATAAATACAAATGCAAGTCACAGTTATCAGATTTATATTTTCTCAATATATAGAAAACCTTGTAGAATTTACTTTACACTTCACACATACAGTGGTGTGAAAAAGTGTTTGCCCCCTTCCTGATTTCTTATTCTTTTGCATCTTTGTCACACTTAAATGTTTCAGGTTAGTAATAGGGGTGTCTTATAGACGCCCATCATTACTAACCTGGGCTTCATGGCAGCTGGCGCTGACATGAAAACCAACCCTATTACCCCCTGCCACCGCACCAGGGCAGCGTGAAAGAGCGAGGCTAAGTGCCAGAATTGGCGCATCCTATGGATGCGCCATTTCTGGGGTGGCTGACGGCTGGTGTTTCTAGCCTGGGAGGGGGCCAATATTCATGGCACCCTTCCTGGGCTATTAGTATCAGCCCCCAGCTGTCTGTCCAGCCTTTGCTAGCTATTAAAATAGGGGGGACCCCACGTCATTTTTTTGGGTGGGTCTCCCATTTTAATAGTTAGTAAAGGCTAGGAGGGGGCCAATATTCATGGCACCCTTCCTGGGCTATTAGTATCAGCCCCCAGCTGTCTGTCCAGCCTTTGCTAGCTATTAAAATAGGGGGGACCCCACGTCATTTTTTTGGGTGGGTCTCCCATTTTAATAGTTAGTAAAGGCTAGGTATTCAGCTGGGGGCTGATATTAGTAGCCGGGGAAGCTCCATGGGTATTACCCCCTTCCCAGGCTTCAAACATCTGCCCCAGCTGTCTGCTTAACCTCCGATAGAGACTAAAATTATGGGGGATCCCACGTCAATTTTTTTTTAATAAATCCTTTATTTTAACACTAAATGACACTTGAGGGGTTAATAAAGATGCAGTCCCTAAATTAATATTTATTTTTTAATTAATTTTTCCCAAAAATTTTGACGTGGGCTTTGCCATATTTTTGTATGCGAGCCAGGTACAGAATCCAGGAACGGGCTGCCCCCAACTCCCAGCTGCCTATTTGTACCTGGCCGGACACAATATAGGGAAGCCCTTTTTTTTTTATTATTTCATGAATTTCATGAAATAAGTTTAAAAAAGAAAAATACGTGGGGCTTCGCCCTATTTTTGTGTCCAGCCAGGTACAAATAGGCAATTTTTTTTTAATTATTTCAGGAAATTCATGAAATAATTAAAAAAAAATTGATGTGGGGTTTCGCACTATATTTGTGTCCAGCCAGGTACAGCAGACAGGAACGGGCTGACCCCAACCTCCAGCTGCCTATTTGTACCTGGCCGGACACAACAATATAGGGAAGCCCTTTTTTTTTAATTATTTCATGAAATAATTAAAAAAAAATTGACGTGGGGCTTCGCACTATATTTGTGTCCAGCCAGGTACAGCAGGCAGCAACGGGCTGCCCCCAACCACCAGCTGCCTATTTGTACCTGGCCGGACACAACAATATAGGGAAGCCCTTTTTTTCTTAATTATTTCATGAATTTCATGAAAAAATTAAAAAAAAAATACGTGGGGCTTCGCCCTATTTTTGTGTCCAGCCAGGTACAACTAGGCAGCTGGGGACTGGAATCTGCAGCGCAGGGAGGCCCAAGCTTTCTGGGCCCCACCCGCTGCAAATTGCAGTCCACAGCCACCCCGGAAAATGGCGCGTTCATAGAAGCGCCATCTTCTGGCGCTGTACCCAACTCATCCAGGGCCCTGGTGCGGTGGCTCACTGGGTAATAAAGGGGTTAGGGCCAGCTTGGCATTATCAGCTGGCCCTAAGCCCGAAATTCATGGGGTCACGCCAATATTAGACATGACCGCCATGAATTTCTAGTAAAGTATTTAAAAAAAAAACACAAACACCCAGAATAAAGTCCTTTAATTGAAATAAAGACACAATTCTTTATTGTTCTAAATTAAATCATACTTACCATCACGCCCATTCCAGCTGAAGCCAACGATCTCCTGCAATAAAAGAAAAATAATAAAGCAACATCATTCTTACCTTTCGATGGTTCCCAGGACAGCTCCAGCTCTGCTACATCGAGATGACAGGCTGGACCGCAGGAGAAAGCTGCCATCCAGCCTGTCATCCCGCAGACACTGAGAAGCGCAGGCATGCTTGCGCTCTTCAGTATCAGGCTGTGACGGCATCCCGATGAGCCGAGTCTCTCACGCTCACCGCATGCGCAGGAGAATTCTCCCACGCTATCAGTGACGTGCATGAGGTGAGCTGAGTTCATTGTTGGCTCATCGGGATGCCGTCACAGTCAGACACTGAGGAGCGCAAGCATGCCTGTGCTTCTCAGTGTCTGCGGGATGACATGCTGGATGGCAGCTTTCTGCTGCGATCCAGCCTGTCATCTCCATGTAGCAGAGCTGGAGCTGTCCTGGGAGCCATCGAAAGGTAAGGATGATGTTGCTTTATTATTTTTCTTTTATTGCAGGAGATCGTTGGCTTCAGCTGGAATGGGCGTGATGGTAAGTAAGGTTTAATTTAGAACAATAAAGAATTGTGTCTTTATTTCAATTAAAGGACTTTATTCTGGGTGTTTGTGTTTTTTTTTTAACTTTGACTATGGGGTTAGTAATGGGGGTGTCTTATAGACGCCTCTCCATTACTAACCTGGGCTTGATGTCAGCTGGCATTATAAGCTGACATCAACTCCAACCCTATTACCCCACTGCCACCGCTACAGGGCAGTGGGAAGAGCGAGGCTAAGTGCCAGAATTGGCGCATCCTATTGATGCGCCATTTCTGGGGTGGCTGACGGCTGGTGTTTCTAGCCTGGGAGGGGGCCAATATTCATGGCACCCTTCCTGGGCTATTAATATCAGCCCCCAGCTGTCTGCCTAGCCTTTGCTAGCTATTAAAATAGGGGGGACCCCACGTCATTTTTTGGGGGGTCCCCCCCATCTTAATAGCTAGTAAAGGCTAGGTATTCAGCTGGGGGCTGATATTAGTAGCCTGGGAAGCTCCGTGGGTATTACCCTCTTCCCAGGCTTCAAACATCTGCCCTACCTGTCTGCTTAACCTCCGCTAGAGACTAAAATTACGGGGAGCCCCACGCCAATTTTTTTTTAAATAAATCCTTTATTTTAACACTAAATGACAAGTACAGTAACCAACACTATCACTGTACTTATTATATATGTGACTGACATGTTTCTATCTATCTAATCTATGTGTGATGCTCTATTATTTCTGTTGTAAATTGTTGGGTACCGCTGCTGAATTGCTGGCCGGCTTTTTTAAAGAGACGGTGCATGAAAACACTAAGATTTTTTTAAATAAATCCTTTACACTAAATGACAAGTACAGTAAGCAACACTGTCACTGCACTTCTTATATATGTGACTGACATGTTTCTATGTATCAAATCTATGTGTGATGCTCTTTCTTTCTGTTATAAATTGTCGGGTACCGCTGCTGAATTGCCGGCCGGCTTTTTTAAAGAGACGGTGCATTAAAACACTAATATTTTTTTAAATAAATCCTTTACACTAAATGACAAGTACAGTAAGCAACACTGTCACTGTACTTCATATATATGTGACTGACATGTTTCTATCTAATCTATGTGTGAAGCTCTATTCTTTCTGTTCTAAATTGTCGGGTACCGGTGTATGCCACTGATGAATTGCCGGCTTTTCATGTTTCACTGTGAGCACTGTTCCCATCGATTTGGGCAACCACCTCCACCAATACATTCTACATTATTGTTAGTTGTTTTCCTTCATGTAGAATTAACCTACAAGGAAAGAAAGGGTTTATTTTCATTCCGATATTTGTGTCCCATTGATTTGCATTGGTTTCCGGTATCGGAATCGGCGATATCCGATACTTTTTGGGTATCGGCCCGATCCAATCCGATCCGATATTTCCTGATATCGGAAGGTATCCCTCAATACTAGTCCTGACCTCAATCCCATTGAAAATCTTAGGGGTGAGCTGAAATCTGCCATTGGGAAAAAGAACCCTGCAAACATTCAAGAGCTTGAACAAACTGCAAAGGAAGAGTGGGAGAAAATTCCAGCTGAGAAGTGCAAGAAGCTTACAGATGGCTACAAGAAATGTCTGGAGGCTGTCAGCAATGACAAAGGGTGTGCAACCAAGTATTAATTAGGGGTGCCATTATTGTGGCACATTCAGTTTTTTCTTTGATATTGCAACATTGAAGTTGAAAAACAATATTGCATTGTTGTATTACTTTGGACCACAAATCCTGAGGATATAACTTTGGTACATTTCCATTTATTTCTGAAGATATTGTACAGTCTACGAAAAAATGAAGGCGTGACAAGAATGGTGAGCAGCACTGTAGTACAATAAATCATTAAAAATTTAAATATATATAGAATATAAAAAATAAAAAAAGATTAAATTAAATTAATAATTAATTTTTTAAAACCTTTTTTTAAAAAGCATTTTCCCTTGCAATTATATACTGTATATATAAAGGATAGAGCTTATGTGTTCAGTAATAATGTTGTCGTGTCAATGGAAGGGTGAAAAAAAATGGTAAGAGGAGGATATATAGATGGAAAACGTCCAATCACTAGCTGCCTCTATCTGTACCAGAAGCTAGGTACCACCCGACCAATTATCCATAGATCATCGCAACCCAGGGAATCATCTATTAACTTTCATAGCTGCAAATCATTATCCGGTAATCTTAAGACAAATTTACATACCAAGAAAGGGGGACATTCAACTCATTTTGGTGAAACATTATTTCTATGTCTGTTATTCCTTTCATTCATCCTGCTCTGTTCAGCCGCTGTTTAGCGTGATAGTATCAATCCTTTATCTAGTAGCCATTCTTCCTTACGGGTTTTCACACAGGACCCGCTAATCTATCAGCAGCTTCCAGCAATACCCACTCCCCTTTTTTCGGCGCTAGTGTTTTAAAGCCTAATTTCTTTCTAGATTCAGCTCCGGACATTTGTGATAGATTATTTCCTCCTATACTCGTATATAGATATAGCCATTTGAATTGCTGTTATGAAATGTTTTGAAATGATTGAAAGTGCATGTTTAACAAAAAAAAATTTCTATTCTTATTAATCTGTTCTCCTCTCCTTTTTTAAGAGGTCTCAGAGTCCTGCCAATATATTGCTTTGAACATGGGCACTGAATTAAATCTATAACTCCTTCACTTTCACACCTTAAAATGCACCCAACAAAAAAATGCAAGTGTATTTCTGCAATTGTCCCATCTTTAATGTAACGGCAGTTCACACATTCATTCCTAGTGCTGTATATGGGAATCACTGACATTTCTACAGTATGTTATATTTTATCTTGATTATCAATATTTCTTGCACGGGGTCCCCATGGTATCATATTACTGATTGTAATTTTTTTATGTGTAATAAATGATTATTAATAGGGGGATTTATATGTGCCTGTAATTATTTTTCTTCAATAAACATAAAGCTAGAATCGCTACAGAATGTGCCTCTGCCATATACTAGTCTGTAGAGTTTGAATACTCGTGCAAGAAGCATTTATCAGGTTTGAATTTTATGAGAAAGTTTGCAGATATATAATGAATATGTGTAAATCAATCTGTACCACTAGGTAAAAATCCTTACATCAAGGAGACCAAGTAGACAAAAGTGAGCACTTCAAGTTAGTGTGTATAAAAAACAAATGATTTTACTGAACAATATCATAGACATTACCAAACACATACATAAAATAAAAACAGATGCCTCTTGTTTGAGGGATGGTAAGAAATGCCAACCCAGTATGCATGAATATTATCTCCTGGTGCACCCCACAAAATAGCATAGAACAACCTAGCAGAGATAGTCACTGCAGAGTAACCTATACCATTACATAATCCAACGATTCCAAGGATTGAAACTATCCAAAGTGCATGTGCATGTCAAAGAAGGAAATTGTTCATTAATTGGGGTGGTCCAGTGGTTAAACAAAAACAAAATAAACCCTGCTTCAAAGTCACCAATCAAGAGATAAATACATAATAAACCCTTAAAGTGCATGTGTATGGAGAATTATAATGCTCAGAATTATAATACACCAATGTCTGGAAATGACAGGGCTACTACAGAGCATGTATATAACTTAGTGTTCACAGAAGCGAAAGAGTCGAGGGGAAAAGCAGTTTATATGCTTGTTAGAAACTCACAACATGTATGGCTATACATGCAATACCGCACGCCTGGAAAACATGGACTGCCTCTGATGTACAAAAGCCCTGCTAGATGCAATCAAAAATAGGTAAAATGCAGTGGTGTACCACTAATGGAGGCAGACCACACGACTGCTATGGGGCCCGTGAGCTGGGGGGCCCCATAGCAGTCCAGGGGCGGACATATCGCTGCTGGTGCAGCTGTGCCGGGGGGCCCGCCGGTGCAGCGTCTCCCTGCTCGTGGCGGGCAGGGAGCGATCCCTGCATCCCCGCTGCTGACAGGACAGAATGGCAGCGGAGCTGCAGAGATCCATCCTCTGCTTCCTGCCCGCCGCTTCCTCCCTTACACAGGCACGCGCTCCTTGATGACATCATCATGCAGCGCGGGCCTGTGTGAGGGAGGAAATTGCAGCGGCCTGCGGGGGCAGAGAGGTAAGTGTTTTTTTTTTTGTTTTTTTTACTGAAACGCTGGTGAGATCAATAATGGGGCTGATGGAGCTGGAGAGCGCAATAAGGGGGCTGATGGGGCTGGGTAGAGCAATGGTGGGGCTGGTGCGGCTGGGGATAACAATGGTGGGGCTGGGAAGAGCAGTGATGATGCAGCTTGCGGGGGAACGGGCAGAGGGGTAAGTGTTTTTTTTTTTATTTTTACTGAAACGCTGGGGAGAGCAATAATGGTTATGACTGGGCTGGAGAGAGCAAAAGTGGGGCTGATGGGGCTGGTGAGAGCAATGGTAGGGCTGATGGGGCTGGGGAGAGCAATGGTGGGGCTGGGGAGAGCAATGGTGGGGCTGATGGGGCTGGGGAGAGCGCTGATGGGTCTGGGGAGAGCAATGGTGGGGCTGGGAAGAGCAGTGATGGGACTGATGGGGCGGGGAGAGCAATGATGGGGATTAGTAGACCAATGACGGGGATGGGGAGAGCAATGATGGGTTGCTGGGAGAGAGCAATGATGGAGGTGCTGGGAGAGTAATGACGGGGGTTGCTGGGAGAGAACAATGATAGGGGTGCTCGGAGAGAGCAATGACGGGGTGCAGGGAGAGAACAATGACGGGGGTGCTGGGAGAGAGCAATGACGGGGGTGCTGGGAGAGAGCAATGATGGGGGTGCTGGGAGAGAGCAATGATAGTGGTGCTGGGACAGAGCAATAATGGGGGTGCTCGGAGAGCGCAATGACGGGGATGCTGGGAGACAACAATGATGGGGTGCAGGGAGAGAGCAATGACGGGGGTGCAGGGAGAGAGCAATGACGGGGGTGCTGGGAGAGAGCAATTACAAGGGTGCTGGGAGAGCAATGACTGGGGTGCTGGGACAGAGCAATGTTGGGGGTGTTGGGAGAGAGCAATGATGGAGGTGCTGGGACAGAGCAATGATGGGGGCGCTTGTATATTTTCCGTGTGCACATAGCCTTACAGTTAATTGGGGAGAGTCACAGAGACTGAATAATTTATATTATTGGCAGGTGGAGATTATAGTTAATGGGGGGCACAGTGCTGCTTATCACTTTATATTTTGATTACTAAGTGGCTACCCCTAGTATATTAATGGGGGATAACAGACCTGTATTCAGGGGCGCAGTGCAGGAGAGACACATGTATATATACAATATATGTGACCTTGTTATTATCTAGGCTGGAGATCATCATGACAAGACGAATCGTGACTGGGAGATGTCGACATGAAGGTCTGACCAGATGGAGAAGAAGCAGCAGAAACCGACTCTGATCAGGCGAGACGTCAGCGGTAAGTGCCTGGATGTAAATATTATTCTGTATCTGCGCTGTATGACTTGGAGTGATAATGTTACATGTAAAATCCCTTAGGCTGCATTCTCACATTTGTGTAAAATGTCAGATTTTTTTATCGGATGGTCCACGGACTTGTAGAGTTATATAGATCACGGATCACGGATCTGAAAATGAGATCTGTGAGGATCAGAGAATGTCCTGTTCTGATCCGATTTTGAGGATTACAATAGGACATGCTCAATGCGTCTGTAAAACAGGGTAGCACACTGACACTGCACACAAATGCAGGAATATAGCCGTATTATGTATAGCACAGTCCCTTAGTACATAGTGTAATCACTTATTATGTATAGCATACGCCCTTAGTATATAGTGTACTCGCTTATTATGTATAGCGCCGTCCTTAGTTATATAGTTTCATCTTTTATTATATATAACACCCTCCCTTTTTACCTACCATCCTCTCTAGTTCTAGAGCTCACAATTGGGGGATCATACTGTGTTGGGGTCAGCAAACTTTGCCCTGGTAGTTGAGGTGAGGTACAGTAGGGTCATTATACTGCGCATGTGGAGGAATTCACCATGGGGGTATCATACTGTGTTTGGGGGACACTTTTGTTGGTATCACACTTCATGGGACAATGAAAGAGGGGTCTAGGACGTCAGCAGGAGGAAAATTACTATGTAAAGGCTGGAAGGTTGTGTGATCTGCTCTTCTGTGACACCGACAATTATTTACATTTTTTTGGGGGGGGGGCCCAATTTGAACTTCTGCTATGGGGCCCCATGAATCCTATGTACGCCCCTGGTAAAATGTATTGCTAATAGCATTGTGCCACTTACACAGTGGAGTGTGAGACAGGGTTTGTCCTGCATCCCTCTTCCCCGACGCGCATTTTGTCCATACTTCCTCAGGGCCGTGTCAGAGGAGAGGGACGCTGGACCTTTTAAGTGATCACTGTACCAATGGTTGACGGAGGCTAGATATCACATGATTTAAACCTTCAGGGTTGTGAAGGATATGACGTGGCACATCGTAGGATTTTTTACCTTGTACATTGATTTACAGTTGTCCCTGTGACACTATGTTTGTTTTCAATCATTTTTATTAATATTTTATAACAGTTCAAGGGGTAGGGATATGGTTAGGGAATAGAGGAATATATGGGGGACGGGAGAGTAATGGATAAGTGTGGGAAAATGGATAAGGGGAAGGAGAACTCAAAATTGAATAAACAGTAGAATATATAGTATTACAACAAGTAAATTAAGATGAAAATCAAAATTTGGTTATAGAACAACTTAGTCGTAATATAATAGATATCCTATTAAATCTAATAAGTATATGTATTAATAATTTAAGTAACAATCAGGAATATATTTCAGGCCACTTTGTTCATTTTTTGAAATATTTGTTAAGGTTATTATTAGAGTTTGCAAATCAGTATTCATATAATTTATGTAGAGCCATTTTTTCTTTAATAACTGAAAAGATAGGTACATCCGTTTTTTTCCAGTAAGATGCAATGGCATTTTTAACTACCATATTTTTCGGACTATAAGACGCACCGGACCATAAGACGCACCTAGGTTTTAAAGGAGGAAAATAGGAAGAAAAAATGTAAGCAAAAAATGTGGTCCTGATGCCCTGTTATGGGGGAGGGGGTCTGCTGGTGACACTGGCATTGGGGTAATGTCCCTCAATTCTGTTAATATCCTCTATCCTGGTATGTATGGCCTCTCCTTCCTGGTATAAGTGGCCCCCATCCCATCCTGGTATGCATGGCACCCCTTTATCCCCCATCCTGGTATGCATGGCACCCCTTTATACACCATCCTGGTATGCATGACACCCCTTGAGCCCCCATCCTGGTATGCATGGCAACCCTTGAGCCCCCATCCTGGTATGCATGGCACCCCTTGAGCCCCCATCCTGGTATGCATGGCACCCTCTGAACCCCCATCCTGGTATGCATCTTGCCCCGCTTCAAGTGGACCGGGTGAGAGGCCCGAATCTATGAATGTAAAAGTGAACAGCTCTTCAGAGTGTCCATGTGTGGGATCAGTTGTCTCTGGGCGCTTGGCATGGTGGGAGGAAGGAGGATCAGGGTGAGGAATATGCGGTCCAGACTCACGGCTACAGAGACTTGACCGTGTGGAAGACAGGGTGGTGGTGGCGGCTAAGTGACTGGAAGCATTATCCGCTATCCAACCAACAACCTTTTGACACTGCTCTGGGTTCAATAGTGGTGTGCTGCGGTCCCCTAGCAGTTGGGACAGTAAGGTCGGGCGAGAAGATGTGGGTGTTTGTTGTGGCACAATTTCAGCTTGCCCACGGCCTTGTCCTCGGCCTCTGCATGCACCATCACCATCACGTCCAGTTCCCCGTCCCTTGCTACGTGCCTTGCCCATTTGTCTTGTCCTCGGCAGAGATGAGGGGGTTGGAGGGGGCAGTGGTGGGCAGAGGAAGGAGTTAAAAGTATTAAATAACCATTTGGACTTGAAAAATAAGGACAGGGTCGGACTGGCCTGGCGGAATGCCGGTGAAATGCCAGGTGGGCCCCACAGAAGGAGAGGAAAAAAAACTTTTTTGTAAGGACATGGGTCTTTTAAAAGTGCGGGTGGCAGGAGAACGCGCATGCAGACCTGACCCGCCGTGATGACCATGGCCGGCGTCACCGCCACTAGGCGCACCCATGTAAGTGTTGGGGCCCCGGGGTTGAGGGACACCGGCACGCTACTGGGCCTATGAGTCGGGGGAGGGAGAGCCCCCTACGGAGAGGGGGAGCGCCCCCTTCAGGAGGGAGAGCCCCCGCCCCCACCTCTCCTCCTCAAATACTTACCTATCCTCCTCGTTCCCTGCAGCTCCAGTGGTGTTAGCGTCTTCTGATTCTGACGTCTCAGGGCAGAGGGCGAGGTGACATCACTACCGCACTCTGCTCTGAGCACTGCAGAGTCAGAAGACGACGTGCTGAGTACACCAAACCTGCAGGGAACGGGAGAGGTATTTGATTTTTTTTATGTATGCAGCATCATGGGGGCCCATATACTGTATGGAGCAGCATCATGTGGGCCCATATACTGTATGGAGCAGCATCATGGAGGCCCATATACTGTATGGAGCAGCATCATGGAGGCCCATATACTGTATGGAGCAGCATCATGGGGGCCCATATAATGTAAGGAGCAGCATCATGGGGGCCCATATATTGTATGGAGCAGCATCATGGGGGCCCATATACTGTATGGAGCAGCATCATGGGGGCCCATATAATGTAAGGAGCAGCATCATGGGGGCCCATATAATGTAAGGAGCAGCATCATGGGGGCCCATATACTGTATGGAGCAGCATCATGGGGGCCCATATACTGTATGTACCAGAATCATGGGGGCCCATATAATGTAAGGAGCAGCATCATGGGGGCCCATATATTGTATGGAGCAGCATCATGGGGGCCAAATACTGTATGGAGCAGCATCATGGGGTCCAATATATTGTATAGAGCAGCATCATGGGGGCCCATATACTGTATGGAGCAGCATCATGGAGGCCCATATACTGTATGGACAACAAAGAAAATGACGGCACTTCCACTACAAAAAATAGGTGTGAACAGGTGCTTACTAAGAGCAGCTACCTCCATATATAATGAACAAATAACACTGAGTATATAGATATGAAATATGAAATATGAATAACATAACTGCTGTAGAAAATAGAAATAAATGAAAAAAATTTTGAAAATTTTTTTTTAGCGCATGTAAATATGAAGTATGAAAAATGAATAGCATTACTGCTGTAAGTAAATGAGAAATCTTAGCACATAAATTGGCCAATTCATGTGTCCCTGATAGCCGCGGTAAGGCGTTTCTCGATGTCAGGACCTACCAATGTGAATACCTCTCTAAGAGGTACACATAATCAGACAGAGGTCTCTTAGAGAGGTATTCACATTGGTAGGTCCTGACATCGAGAAACGCCTTACCGCGGCTGTCAGGTACACATGAATTGGCCAATTTATACGCTAAGATTTCTCATTTACTTACAGCAGTAATGCTATTCATTTTCCATACTTCATATTTACATGCGCTAAAAATAAATTTTCAAAAAATTTTTCATTTATTTCTATTTTCTACAGCAGTTATGTTATTCATATTTCATATTTCATATCTATATACTCAGTGTTACAGTGTGCTACTTTATTTATTCTTCATATACTGTATGGAGCAGCATCATGTGGGCCAGTATACTGTATGGAACAGCATCATGGGGGCCCACATACAGTATGGAGCAGCATCGTGGGGGCCCACAAACTGTATGGAGCAGCATCATGGGGGCCGATACAATGTATGGAGCAGCATCATGTGGGTCAATACACTGTATGGAGCAGCATTACATGGGGCCAATATACTGTATGGAGCAGCATCATATGGGGCCAATATACTGTATGGAGCAGCATTATATGGGGTCAATATACTGTATGGAGCAGCATTACATGGGGCCAATATACTGTATGGAGCAGCATCATATGGGGCCAATATACTGTATGGAGCAGCATTACATGGGGCCAATATACTGTATGGAGCAGCATTACATGGGGCCAATATACTGTATGGAGCAGCATTACATGGGGCCAATATACTGTATGGAGCAGCATTACATGGGGCCAATATACTGTATGGAGCAGCATTATATGGGGTCAATATACTGTATGGAGCAGCATTACATGGGGCCAATATACTGTATGGAGCAGCATTACATGGAGCCAATATACTGTATGGACCAGCATCATATGGAGACAATATACTGTATGGAGCAGCATTACATGGAGCCAATATACTGTATGGACCAGCATCATATGGAGACAATATACTGTATGGAGCAGCATGACAGGTGGCCAATATACTGTATGGAGCAGCATGACATGGGGCCAATATGCTGTATGGAGCAGCATCATATGGGGCCAATACACTGTATGGAGCAGCATCATATGGCACCAATATACAGTATGGAGCAGCATTACATGGGGCCAATATACTGTATAGAGCAGCATCATATGGGGAAAATATACTGTATGGAGCAGCATCATATGGGGCCAATATACTGTATGGAGCAGCATCATATGGGGCCAATATACTGTATGGAGCAGCATCATATGGGGCCAATATACTGTATGGAGCAGCATTACATGGGGCCAATATACTGTATGGAGCAGCATTACATGGGGCCAATATACTGTATGGAGCAGCATTATATGGGGTCAATATACTGTATGGAGCAGCATCATATGGGGCCAATATACTGTATGGAGCAGCATTACATGGAGCCAATATACTGTATGGACCAGCATCATATGGAGACAATATACTGTATGGAGCAGCATGACAGGGGGCCAATATACTGTATGGAACAGCATCATATGGGGCCAATATACTGTATGGAGCAGCATGACATGGGGCCAATATACTGTATGGAGCAGCATCATATGGGGCCAATACACTGTATGGAGCAGCATCATATGGGGCCAATATACTGTGTGGAGCAGCATTACATGGGGCCAATATACTGTATGGAGCAGCATTACATGGGGCCAATATACTGTATGGAGCAGCATCATATGGGGCCAATATACTGTATGGAGCAGCATGATATGGCGCCAATATACTGTATGGAGCAGCATGACATGTGGCCAATATGCTGTATGGAGCAGCATCATATGGGGCCAATACACTGTATGGAGCAGCATCATATGGCACCAATATACAGTATGGAGCAGCATTACATGGGGCCAATATACTGTATAGAGCAGCATCATATGGGGAAAATATACTGTATGGAGCAGCATTACATTGGGCCAGTATACTCTATGGAGCAGCATTACATGGGGCCCATAATTCTGTATGGAGGTGGTCACTGTATTACCTGTATATTTCTGTATTACAGCATATATAGGTACTCTGTATATGCTGTAATGTCTCTGGTGATCACTGTATTACCTGTACACCGACACTATATACAGAGCTCCTGTGTATTATGTCACCAGTGGTAATATTAATGTTATTAGTATTGTGTTTTTTATTAATGATCAGTATTGTATTATTCGGTCACTGAGGTGGTAATATATGATCTGGTCATGGTGTGGAGGTATTTGTTCCTTGTACAGTATGTGGTATTATTCGGTCACTATGTGGTAGTAATACATGCTCTGGTCATGGTGTGACAGTATTATTCAGTCACTATGTGGAGGTAATATGTGGTCTGGTCATGGTGTGACTGTATTAATTGCCTGTATGTGGTATTTGGTCAATATGTGGTCTGGTCATGGTGTGGCGGTATTTATCTCTTGTATGTGGTGGTATTGGTCTTGGTATAGTGGATTGTGTTGTGTATGGAGGTCACTTGTTCCCTTTGATATCAATAAGGGGAAGATTCTTGATTTCCAATGGAGATTAAATACTTGGATGTTTAACGCCTCCCTGTCCTGTGGCTATTGCACAGTAGCAAATATGCACTTACAGGGGTTCTACGGTGAAAACAAGTAATCACCTCTCCTAAGGCCATGTTCACATGTTCAGCATATGGTCAGTATTTTACATCAGTATTTGTAAGACAAAACCAGGAGTGGGTGAAAAATGCAGAAGTGGTGACATCTTTCTACTTTACTTTTCCTCTGATTGTTCCTCACAAATACTGATGTAAAATACTGACCAAATGCTGATCGTGTGTACGTGGCCAAAGGATAAATAAGTTATTGAATGCTGTGACCTGGAGAATGTGCAACCTTTATCCCCATTAGTATGGAGCGGCAAGTACGACTCGACCACTGATCCATTTATTCCCTAAGGGGCTGCACTTGGCTTTTTCTGGAAGCCCCCAAAGAGGATGAATGGAGCTACGGTCAGACATACCACATGCCGCTCCATTTTAAAATGGGGATAAAAGTGTCCTGTCAGGGATAAAAGTTCCCCATTCTTTCAATCAGTGCGGTTTGCAATGCATAAGGAGAAAGGATTACCAGCTTCATGAATAGTTCAAAAAATAGGTTTCTTTATTGTGACAAAAGCTCTTTAAAAACAGATTCCATAGTCACATAGTGTAGCCAGGGCAACGCGTTTCGAACGCTAAAGATGCGTTCTTTGTCAAGACTACAGTAATTGTACATCCCAGTTATGGTGGCGCACAGTAGATGTGCAGGAGCCGCCTGTGATTTACAGTCGACGCTCCACTATAACTGTTATGTTCTGCTACCAAAGCTAAGGAAAGAGAGGAGATCTGTCCCTACTATAGGACTCAGCTTAATCCCTACGATGTAACAGGGAACCTGATCCTGCGATCAGACCTGCTAAAGTCCTAATCTAGTCTGTACGGAGACCTATAGATGTGGGGAGGGAATCCCTACAAGTACTAAGGACTGGGAGGAATATGGGACACCTCCTAACAGAAATAGTAGCAGACAGACGAACAAACAAAATAGATAGAACATAGAGGTCCGTAGACCAAGCAAACTAACAGAGTTAGATACAGAGCACAGGCTAGCTAGAAAGTAGATATACAATGAAGTCCAGCAAAGCCAGAAGGGCGGAGCAGGATTAAATAGGCCAACAAGGTCATGTGACCAGCAAAGGAAAAAAAACCTAACAGCAAGGTTCTAACAGTACCCCCCCTTCTAAGAGGATCCTCCGGATCCCCTAGGACCAGGCTTATCAGGAAATCTCCTGTGAAACGCTCTGATAAGTCTGGACGCGGAAACATCATCTGACCTCACCCAAGAGTTATCCTCGGGTCCGAAACCTTTCCAGGCCACAAGATACTGCAAACTACCTCTATACCGTCTAGAGTCAAGGATGCGAGAAATTTCATATTCCCCGTCCTCCACCACCGGAGGAACAGAGGCAGAGGCGTCACCATCCGACACAACAGCTTTTTTTAACAGAGAGACATGAAAGACCGGATTAATTCTCCAGGAGGTAGGAACCTCCAACCTAACAGCAGATTGGTTGACAACCTGAAGCACCTTAAAGGGCCCTACAAACTTGGGACCCAATTTCTTAGAAGGAATCCTCAACCGCAGATTCCTAGAGGACAACCAAACCATGTCACCAACAGCGAACAAAACCTCCTGTCGTTTCCTATCAAAGTAGTCTTTAGATTTTCTGTTGGCCTCCTGAAGATTACCACGCACATCCGTCCAAACTCTTTCCAAATCACCGGAAAAATTCTCCTCCTCAGGCACGGCAGATCCCAACTTGGAGAACGACCCAAACGACGGATGTCTCCCAGAACAACAAAAAAAAGGCGAACAACCAGCAGAAGAAGATGTATGATTGTTCAGAGCAAATTCGGCAAGTGGCAGAAACTCAGACCACCCCTCTTGATTGTCTGCCACAAAACAACGCAAGAACTGCTCAACATCCTGGTTTTTCCTTTCTGTCTGGCCATTAGATTCAGGATGATATCCGGACGAAAACGACAAATGAATTCCCAACCTGTCACAAAAGGCACGCCAAAAACGAGCCACGAACTGAGGACCCCTATCAGAAACAATGTCAGTAGGAACGCCATGAAGTCTGACAATTTCCTTGACAAAGGCCTTAGCGAGAGTTTTAGCGCAGGGCAGTTTGACGAAGGGAACCAAGTGACACATCTTGCTAAAACGGTCCACGACCACCCAGATGACAGTAAAACCCTCAGAGGGGGGAAGGTCAGTTATAAAGTCCATAGCCAAATGTGTCCAAGGAGCACTGGGGACCTCCAAAGGACAAAGCAACCCCGCAGCAGGAGTATGTGAGGACTTAGATCTAGCACATATAGTACATTGGCGCACCCACTTAATGACTTCTTTCTGCCATCCAGGCCACCAAAAACTGCGACCCACCAGTCTCTTGGTCTCAGAGATTCCGGGATGACCTGCCAACCGAGATTCGTGACACTCAACAAACAAATCTCTCCTAAAGGTCCCAGGCACAAACAACCTCCCATGAGGAGTGTTAGATGGGGCATTCTCCTGAGCTTTAAGAATCTCATCTTCCAAAACGGAGTCTAAAGCAGCTATCACAACACCTTCTTGTAAAATGTTTTCCTCTTTCTCAGCACCGACTATGGGAGAAAAACTGCGAGACAAGGCATCCGCCTTAACATTCTTAGTACCAGGGATGTAAGTAACGGAGAAATTAAACCGCGAGAAAAACAGTGCCCACCTAGCCTGACGGGCATTCAGGCGCTTGGCAGCATCAAGATATATCAGATTTTTATGATCCGTAAGAACCTGAACGGGAAATTCCGCACCTTCCAAGAAGTGGCGCCAGTGTTCAAATGCGAGTTTAATAGCCAATAATTCCCGATTACCAATATCGTAATTCAATTCAGTCTCCGAAAATTTTTTTGAAAAAAAGGCACAGGGATGTAATCCATCCCCGTTATCCTGAGACAATACTGCGCCAACCCCCACAGAGGAAGCATCAACCTCAACCAAAAACGGCCTAGTAACATCAGGCTGCATAAGGATGGGAGCAGAGGTGAACCTCTCCTTGAGATACACAAAAGCTTCAATGGCCTCAGAAGACCACTGAACCGCATCAGCACCTTTCCTGGTGAGATCAGTCAGAGGTTTGACAATACTAGAAAAATTTTTTATGAATTTTCTATAGTAATTGGCGAAACCCAAAAACCTCTGTATCGATTTCAAACCAATAGGCCTAGGCCATTCCTGCACAGCCTGAACCTTAACCGGATCCATCTCAAAACCTTTGCTGGAGATAATGTAGCCCAAAAAACTAATTCTCTGTACAGCGAACTCACATTTCTCCAGCTTAGCAAAAAGCGAATTGTCCATTAATAACTGTAATACCTCACGCACGCTCCGCCAATGAGACTCCAGATCTGGCGAATAAATCAAAATGTCATCCAAATACACAACCACATTTTTACCGATCAAAGGTCTAAGGATGTCATTAATCAGATTCTGAAAAAATGCAGGAGCATTAGTAAGACCAAAAGGCATAACCAGATTCTCAAAATGACCCACAGGAGTGTTAAAAGCAGTCTTCCATTCATCACCCTCCTTCATGCGCAACAGATTGTATGCCCCCTTAAGGTCAATTTTAGAGAACCACTTGGCCCCCAATAACTGGTTAAACAGATCAGGAATCAATGGCAGTGGGTAAGGATTGCGTACCGTAATTTTGTTAATCTCACGAAAATCCAGACAAGGACGTAAACCGCCGTCCTTTTTTTTACAAAAAAATATCCAACCGCCACAGGAGACTTAGAGGGCCTAATGTGACCGGCGGCCAAACTTGTCTGTATGTATTCCTCCAAAGCCTTCCTCTCAGGAATAGTAAGGTTAAATAAACGACTTTTAGGAAGAGTCGCTCCAGGGACAAATTCAATAGAACAATCATAGTCTCTATGGGGAGGCAAAACCTGCGATTCTTTCTCAGAAAAAAGTCTCCAAAAATCCTGAATAGGAACAGGCAATTCTCCCCTATCCAAAGCTGCAATACGCCCGTTACAACACTTGTCATAACATTTATGGCTCCAGGATTTAATTTCACTGGTAGACCAATCCAGTACAGGATTGTGAAATTTTAACCAGGGCAAACCCAATATTACTGGAGAAGGCAAGTTATTCAACACTACCAAATCCAATTTCTCATGGTGAACACCATTAATAGTGAGAGGAAATTCACTGACCTTGAGAGTAATATTCTTCAAAGGGGAGCCATCCACAGAAACCACAGCAATGGGGGATGATAAAGGTTCAGGTTTTAAATTGAGTTTTTCCACGAATCCCCCATCAATTACATTCAGTGTAGACCCGCAATCAACAAACACCCGAAATTCCATTAATTTTTCCTGAGCAATCGTGGAAGCAGCTAAAAATATACCCTTGGAATTTAAACAGGCAATACGGGCGTGACTGACCATTTTTTTTTCTTTCTTCATACGAAGCTCACAGCCTTTAATCAAATGACCAGATTTTCCGCAATAGAAACACAAGCCTTCCGAAAAACGACGGTCTTTTTCTTGAGAGCGAGGTGCCACCGATCCAATCTCCATCGGTTCACCACTGTTAGTACACACATTATCATAACCAGAAACTGACATAGCAGAGGATTTGCTCTCATTAACCCTAGCACGCAGTCTTCTATCCACCCGTATAGCTAATTGCATAGCCTGTTGCAAATCCTCAGGTGTAGGATAAGCAATTAGCAGGTCTTTAACCCTTTCACTGAGCCCAGCAAGAAATAGACTTTTCAGAGCAGAATCGTTCCACCCTGTTTGAGTGGACCAACGACGAAAATGAGTACAATATTTTTCCACATTACCTGATCCTTGTTTTAAACGTCTCAACTCAGTCTCAGCTGATGCCACACGGTCAGGATCATCATATAATAGTCCTAAAGCAGAAAAAAAACTATCCACTGATCTGAAGCATGTATCACTAGGTTGCAAAGAAAAGGCCCACTCCTGAGGCTCTTTGCGCAAAAGTGACATTATGAACCCTACGCGCTGGGATTCATCCCCAGAGGACTTGGGTCTCAAACGAAAATACAATAAGCAAGCATTTTTAAATGAAAAAAATTCTCGATGTTCACCAAAAAATAAATCCGGCAAACATACCTTAGGCTCCAAGAAATATGCTCCAGGACAGTTACTCACGTGCTGACGGAGCTCGGCCACTTCCAGAGAGAGTCCCTGCAGGTGTTTAGCCAAATCCTGAACCGACACCATGATGGAACAAAAAAAAAAACTCTTTCCTTAGAGAATTTGCAGGCTGGACTTACTGTTATGTTCTGCTACCAAAGCTAAGGAAAGAGAGGAGATCTGTCCCTACTATAGGACTCAGCTGAATCCCTACGATGTAACATGGAACCTGATCCTGCGATCAGACCTGCTAAAGTCCTAATCTAGTCTGTACGGAGACCTATAGATGTGGGGAGGGAATCCCTACAAGTACTAAGGACTGGGAGGAATATGGGACACCTCCTAACAGAAATAGTAGCAGACAGACGAACAAACAAAATAGATAGAACATAGAGGTCCGTAGACCAAGCAAACTAACAGAGTTAGATACAGAGCACAGGCTAGCTAGAAAGTAGATATACAATGAAGTCCAGCAAAGCCAGAAGGGCGGAGCAGGATTAAATAGGCCAACAAGGTCATGTGACCAGCAAAGGAAAAAAAACCTAACAGCAAGGTTCTAACAATAACAGGGATAACGGCTAACAAGTATGTGCATATAGCTGTAGGGTGGGCCCCTAGGGTCAATTTCCCCTGTGGGCCCCAGACACCCCAGTGTGACCCTGGATAAGGAAGATACGAGGGTTGTGAAGTAAGCCTGTTTAGCAGAGGTAAGGGCTGATTTGAAAGCGAGTGTTGCTTGTTTGAATGCCGAGAAGTCATCTTGCGAATGTGTTTTCTTCCAATGCCGCTCCATGACCCCAGGGCCGCCATCAGGGCATTACTACCCTTACTACTGTATGGGGCCCGGTGAAAAGAAGCAAGAAGGGGGGGCAGGCACGCTGGCAGCCCGGGGCCCCTCTCTTTGCTTCTTCTTACCGGGCCTCAGGGGTAACAGTTAAATGCCCGATGCACCCGGCAGACGGAAATGGGTGCTTTACCTTTAAGCAGCGGCCAGGTGCATCATGGTCCTGACTCCAATCTCCTGACACACTGCATGCTCATCTTCATTCCTGAGCAGAGCAGCATGTCTCGGAGGCGGTGGCTAGTGTGTGAGTAGCAGGAGGAGGAAGCTGCTGCTGAGTTTGGTGGTGAGTGGGGCCTGGTGGTGCTCAGAGGGGCCTGCTGATGGTGATGAGGGGGCCTGCTGATGGTTATGCGGGGCCTGCTGATGGTTGTGGGGGGCCTGGTGATGGCAGGACCTGCTGCTAGTGATGGGCGGCCTGCTGCTGGTGATGCGGGGGCCTGCTGATTGTGGTGGGGGGGCCTGCTGATGACGGTGGGGGGGCCTGCTAATGGTGATGAGGGGAGGCTGCTGCTTCTGGTGGTGAGGGGAGGCTGCTGCTGGTTCTGAGGGGAGGCTGCTGCTGGTGCTGAGGAGAAGCTGCTGCTGGTGCTGAGGGGAGGCTGGTGCTGAGGGGAGGCTGGTGCTATTGCCAAGGGGAGGCTGCTGCTGCTGGTGGTGAGGGGAGGCTGCTGCTGGTTCTGAGGGGAGGCTGCTGCTGGTGCTGAGGAGAAGCTGCTGCTGGTGCTGAGGGGAGGCTGGTGCTGTTGCCAAGGGGAGGCTGCTGCTGGTGCTGAGGAGAGGCTGCTGGTGCTGAGGGGAGGCTTGTGCTGAGGGGAGGCTGGTGCTGGTGCCAAGGGTAGGCTGCTGCTGGTGCTAAGGAGAGGCTGCTGGTGCTGAGGGGAGGCTTGTGCTGAGGGGAGGCTGGTGCTGGTGCTGAGTAGAGGCTGCTGGTGCTGAGGGGAGGCTTGTGTGGAGGTTGCTGCTGGTGCTGAGGGGAGGCTGCTACTGGTGCCAAGGGGAAACTGCTGCTGGGAGGAGGCTGGTGCTGGTGCCGATGGGAGGCTGGTGCTGGTTCCGAGGGGAGGCTGCTGCTTGTGCCGAGGAGAGGCTGGTGCTGGTGCCGAGGGGAGGCTGGTGCTGGTGTCGAGGGGAGGCTGCTGCTGGTACCGAGGAGAGGCTGCTGCTGGTGCAGAGGAGAGGCTGCTGGTGCTGAGGGGAGGCTTGTGGTGAGGCTGATGCTGGTGCTGAGGGGAGGCTGCTGCTGGTGCTGAGGGGAGGCTGTTGCTGGTGGTGAGAGGAGGCTGGAGGTGAGGGAAGGCTGGTGGTGGAGAGGGGAGGTTGCTGCTGGTGATGAGGGGAGGCTGCTGCTGCAGCTGCTGAGGGGAGGCAGCTGCTGGTGCTGAGGAGAGGCTGCTGAGGTGGTGAGGGAAGGCTGCTGATGTTGGTGAGGGGAGACTACTGGTGGTGGTGAGGCGAGGCTGCTGGTGATGAGGGGAGGTTGCTGCTGGTGATGAGGGGAGGCTGCTGCTGGTGATGAGAGGAGGTTGGTGCTGAGTGGTGGCTGGTGCCGAGGAGAGGCTACTGCTGGTGCTGAGGGGAGGCTGATGGGGAGGCTGCTGCTGGTGATGAGGGGAGGCTGGTGATGAGGGGAGGCTGCTGGTGGTTGTGATGAGGGGAGGCTGGTGGTGATGAGGGGAGGCGGCTGGCGGTGGTGAGAGGAGGCTGCAAGTGGTGGTGAGGGGAGTCTGCTGGTGGTGGTGAGGGGAGGCTGCTGCTGGTATTGAGGGGAGGCTGCTGGTGGTTCTGAGTTGAGGCTGTTGCTGGTGCTGAGGGGGGCCTGTTTCTGAGGGGAGGCTGCGTCCGGCAGGGTGAGGCTGGTGCTGAGGGAAGGCTGCGACCGGCAGCGAGAGGCTGAGGAGGCGGTGGCGAGGACGACCAGGGCTAGTCGACAAGGATATGCCAATTGCATATCAAGATGATGCCAACCTCTGTGGACAGGTAGGAGGAACAAGAGTAGTTGACAAATAGGGTGATCAATAGACCTTGGAATAATAATAACTTCCACAATTGGATGTGTTTAAATAAAATGTTCCTGTGCTGAGATAATCTTATACATGTGCCCCTGCTGTGTACTGTGTAATGGCTGTGTCTGACCGTGCAGGAACATGGTCTGATCATACCACATCTCCTGGGCAGGGGAGGAAGAAAAAGAATATACAGACATTACAGCAGGGGATCACAGCTGATTCTTTCTGTGAGGTAAAACATTTCACTGCCTGTTTTTAAACAATGTTTTACTTCAAAGAAAGAAACAGTTGGGATCCCATGCTGAAATGTCTGTATACTCTTTTGTTTCCTCCCCTTAGCATGAGATGTGGTTGTGGCACCCCAGGGGTCAGGTTGCCACAGTGGCATTGCCTCCCTCACAAGAGTTGATGCCATGCCTGGAAGCAAGCAGGAGTCCCCTAATCAGGTTTTACTAAGCATGCAACACTTTCCTGGCTCCAGACCAGCAAGGGGAGTCCCTCCCCTTGGCAACTGGGATCTGGGGGCGTGGTTAGTGAGACTTAGTGTGTGAGGAGTTGAAGTCAGGACATCGAGGAGAGAGGAGCTGGGGACTGGAGCTGCGCGGCAGCTCACCCCAGAAGAACCAGCACAGAAGAACCGGACACCGGAGTCCGAGGCTGTGGGGCACCGAAGGCCCAGCAGTAGAAACCGGAGGGCAGGAGACTGCAGGTCTCCTGGCCCCATCAGACGCCCAAAGGCTCAGCAGCACCGCAGGGTTCAGCACCGCCACGTGAGAGCGACGCACCAGCAAGGCCCGAGCTGCCTGCCATACGAGTGAGCACAGAAACGTTGCACTCAGGGACGAGGGCCGCGCACAGCTACAAGCAGCAGGGCCAAAGAGTTTAGTGTAAAGGGAAGGCCTCCAATTTCACCTGGCAAGGAGGATTCTTTACTTGCTTCCAGGATGCCCGGACTTCCACTTCTAGCCAGCACCCTAGTCCCGGCTTGTCTAATCACCACCAGTAAAGATAAGAGGAAACCGCCATTGAGTTGTGGATTATTGCTGCGCCATCAACCCCTGCACTACAACGTCCAGCATGACCCATAACATCTACACTGCCCTGGAGCTAAGTTCTACCTGTGGAGAGCCACACTATCCCTGCTGCAGTAACATCAGCTCCAGAGGACCTGCTCCGCAGCGGCGGCTCCCCTAGCCGCATACCACAGGTGGCGTCACAAACTTTATACAATCACCATAAATCCCCTATCAATAACCCCTGGGTCACGGACCGGGTCACCGCTACTGTGACATCCCCCAGCATTTACCGGCCCGGCACCGGGTACCCCACGGCCCAGAGGGCGCGTCATGGTATGATCAGACCGTGTTCTGTACACGGTCAGACACAGCCATTACATTATTCAAAGATCTATTGATTAAAATTAACTTTTGTTCGTGGGAAAACCCCTTTAAGTTCATGTATTAATTTGTCCACCATCTCAGTACATGATTATATGATACAATCATTCCCTCTGCTCCTGAAAGGGGGGAGGGGAGGGAATGATTGATATAAGTGTATACAGTGCATTGTGAAAGTATTTGGTCCCCTTGAACTTTTCTAACTTTTGCCACATTTCTGGCTTCAAACATAAAGATATAAAATTCTATTTTTGGGGGAAGAATCAAAAACAAGTGGGACACAATCGTGAAGTGGAACGAAATTTATTGGAAATGTTAAACTTTTTTAACAAATTAAAAACTGTGGGACTGCTGGCTTGTGGATTTAGACTGGACAACCCCTTTAAGGCTCCTTCAGCCATCAGTGAATATCGGTCTGTGCTCGGACCGCAATGCATGGACTTGCCGCGGGTCTCCTGACCTCAACTCAGCAGCCTCACAGCATGTATGAGGATGCGGGTCAGCATGATTGGTGCCCAGTCCAAGCACTGCAGACTGAGAGCAGAACGATTTCTCACTTCCAGTATTTACACTGTCATAATAATAAAGATGTTTCCCAATCATATACAGTGCATTGTGAAAGTATTTGGCCCCCTTGAACTTTTCTACCTTTTGCCACATTTCTGGCTTCAAAC
This sequence comes from Phyllobates terribilis, assembly GCF_046119375.1. Lineage (NCBI taxonomy): Eukaryota > Metazoa > Chordata > Amphibia > Anura > Dendrobatidae > Phyllobates > Phyllobates terribilis. The sequence goes on from NW_027362796.1 coordinate 12,674,670, forward strand.
ATAAAGATATAAAATTCAAATTTTTTGGAAAGAATCAACAACAAGTGGGACACAATCGTGAAGTGGAACGAAATTTATTGGAAATGTTAAACTTTTTTAACAAATTAAAAACTGAAAAGTGGGGCATGCAATATTATTCGGCCCTCTTGAGTTAATAATCGCCATCTTTTGCTGCGATTACAGCTGAAAGTCGCTTGGGGTATGTCACTATCAGCTTTGCACATCGAGAGGCTGAAATTCTTGCCCATTCTTCCTTGCAAAACAGTTCGAGCTCATTGAGGTTGGATGGAGGGCGTTTGTGAACAGCAGTTTTCAGCTCTTTCCACAGATTCTCGATTGGATTCAGGTCTGGACTTTGACTTTGCCATTCTAACACCTGGATACGTTTATTTTTGAACCATTTTATTGTAGATTTTGCTTTATGTTTGGGATCATTGTCTTGTTGGAAGATAAATCTCCGTCCCAGTCTCAGGTCTTTTGCAGACTCCAACAGGTTTTCTTCCAGAATGGTCCTGTATTTGGCTCCGTCCATCTTCCCATCAATATTAACCATCTTCCCTGTCCCTGCTGAAGAAAAGCAGGCCCAAACCATGATGCTGCCACCACCATGTTTGACAGTGGGGATAGTGTTTTGAGGGTGATGAGCTGTGTTGCTTTTACGCCAAAGATATCGTTTTGCATTGTGGCCAAAAAGTTTGATAATGGTTTCATCTGACCAGAGCACCTTATTCCACATGTTTGGTGTGTCTCCCAGGTGGCTTGTGGCAAACTTCAAATGAGACTTTTTATGGATATCTTTGAAAAATGGCTTTCTTCTTGCCACTCTTCCATAAAGGCCAGATTTGTGCAGTGTATGACTGATTGTTGTCCTATGGACAGACTCTCCCACCTCAGCTGTAGATCTCTGCAGTTCAACCAGAGTGATCATGGGCCTTTTGGCTGCATCTCTGATCAGTCTTCTCCTTGTTCGAGATGAAAGTTTAGAGGGACGGCTGGGTCTTGATAGATTTGCAGTGGTCTGATAATCCTTCCATTTCAATATGATCGCTTGTACAGTGCTCCTCGAGATGTTAAAAACTTGGGAAATCTTTTTGTATCCAAATCCGGCTTTAAACTTCACCACAACAGTATCTCGGACCTGCCTGGTGTGATCCTTGGTCTTCATGATGCTCTCTGCACTTGAAACAGAACCCTGAGACTATCACAGAGCAGGTGCATTTATACGGAGACTTGATTACACACAGGTGGATTCTATTTATCATTACCAGTCATTTAGGACAACATTGGATCATTCAGAGATCCTCACTGAACTTCTGGACTGAGTTTGCTGCACTGAAAGTAAAGGGGCCGAATAATATTGCACGCCCCACTTTTCAGTTTTTAATTTGTTAAAAAAGTTTAAAATATCCAATAAATTTCGTTCCACTTCACGATTGTGTCCCACTTGTTGTTGATTCTTTCCAAAAAAATTGAATTTTATATCTTTATGTTTGAAGCCAGAAATGTGGCAAAAGGTAGAAAAGTTCAAGGGGGCCAAATACTTTCACAATGCACTGTATATGATTGGGAAACATCTTTATTATTATGACAGTGTAAATACTGGAAGTGAGAAATCGTTCTGCTCTCAGTCTGCAGTGCTTGGACTGGGCACCAATCATGCTGACCCGCATGTGACGCGCCCCCTGGGACATATTCCTTTTTGAGGGGAATACCCGGCACCGGATCAGATGGGGGGGGGTTGTAGTCTCCGAGCGGCTGTGACCCGGTCCCGTGCCCAGGGCGTCAAGCTAAGTGTTATGTGGCAGTCCTTACTGATGTTATAAGAGTTCTTTTGTGTCGACTACGCCACCCGTTGTGATGCGGTCACCGTGGCCGCCGCTGCAGCAGGGTCCGCTGAGGCTGATAGTGGGTGCGCAGCTTGGTGGGATAACCCCCAACGGGAGGGGTATAGCCTCAGAGGGGACAGGCGCAGAGGATGGGGGTTGTGGTGGTGTGGTGCAGCCGGCAATGAAGACAGACTCGGGTTGTGCAGTTAAGGGAGTTTACTTACTGCTGATGTTCCGGTCACTCCAGCTGCTAGTGACCACCCGAGCCGTGCTGCGTCCACCAGGTCCTGGATCCGGCCAACCCCCAAACAAGTCCAGAGCGTGGCCCTGAGCTCTCCCTCTGTCCTTTCTTCAGCCGTCCCCACCAGTGATTCACCTAGGTCCAGCTCCCTCGGGCCTTCTTTTGGGACACCCTTGGCCTTGGGTTCCCTGACCCTCCACGTGGTGTGCCTTCGGGGTGAATGTGGTGGGTGACCGTGACAGACACTGCCCACGGTCTCCGGTCTCTGGCTGGGGAATGTCTTTGCCCCCACCAGCTTGGGTTCCGGTACCCTCTTGCTGACTCCTCACCCGGTGCTCTAATTTGGGTTCTTGGGTCCCTTCAGTCTTCCCCCTCTGGGTCTTTCTCTTTCTTTCTCCTCTCTCTCTCTCCAGGGCTGCTGTTTCCTTCTCTCTCCTCTCCAACTGACTTGTTCTCAGCGTCTGACCCTGATCTCAGTTGGTGCCCTCCTTATATATCCCTCTATGTGTGAGCTCAGGTGACCAGCACCCAATGAGCTCCTATCACTACCCAGACTGCTCCCCCTATCTGCCCCTACACTACATGGGATGTACCACCCCCCTCCCACTCCAGCCAGGAACAGGCTCGGTTGTACCTGCACATTTCTAAGTGGGAGTACCGTCGGCCTGCTCCTCTGGAATGGGATGTATGTAGTGCATGCAGTCTATCTGAGCTCAGTTCCACACTCCTTCCTTACCCAGGAGTGGAATATCACACCTCTGGGTTGAGGTGCAATACCCCTGTAGCAGCCGAATCCTCAGGGTGCTACATTCCCCCCTGGTAAATCACAGCACGTCCTCGGGCTGTAAGACATAAAACACCATAAAACATACAATTTTTTTTTTTTCATAAACAACATAAAACATATAAAACATTATATATATATATAAAACTTTTTATATAAACATTCTCGTAGACTTCTCTTGTCTCTGGTTCCTCCTCCGGACACTGTGCAACGTGTGTCCGGGAAAAGTGCGACAGTCTCTTAGAAAAATCTGGTTTTCTTATAAAACCGGTAGGGGGCGCTTTAGGACGCGCAACTATATACAGGGAAGTTGGAAGTTGGCCGCTCTCAGTCCTCGGCCAAGTAGAGGGAAGGGAATGGCTGCTCACAGTCCTCAGCCTGTAGGATGAAGGGGTTAACGGTAAACAGTTCACTGGTCCCAACGGGGACTATTTTAGCAGCAACAGTTTCAGTTTCTATATACCCCGATTGGGTAACTATTTACAGCTCCTGCTCTGCCGCACTCAACGGCGTCTTCCTCCTGCTCTTTCTTGATATGGTGTTGCTTCAGACCCGTCCGGGTCCTCTGGCTCTTCCCAGATGCGGCACTCTTGGTCTTATGGGTGCGGGCGCGGTGGTGGTGGCGCCCGGGTTGCCCAGGCCTTGCGGCCAGGCCTGGGGCACCTGGAAGGTGAAGGGCACCGTTAGGACGGCAGCGCCCTGGGCTACCTGGCCTTGCGGCCAGGCCGGAGGCTCCGCGGAGGTAGGGGGCGCTGTTGGTGATGCGGCGCCCGGGGGTACTAGGCCTTGCGACCAGGCTGGTGGTAATTCCTGCTTTGTCACGCTCCGGGTCGGGGCGCATGACGTCACAGGGGTCGCTGCGGCAGCTTCCGGTCGGGGCCTAGTCCATGGCGGTGACCTGGCGGCTACGGGCACAGCAGGGGGACTTTCGGGCTCTGCGACGGGGAGCTGGGGCAGGTAAGCGGTGTCACGGCTTGGGGTATAGGCGTCCCCTTTACCTGCCTCCATGCGTTCGGCTCCCTCCTCGGCGCCGTCTCCGGCCTTGGGTCCTCCCGCGCCATCCTCAGAGGCGGTCTGCTTCCTCTTCCAGGGTAGCGTGCTCCGTTGACTGGTCTCTGCTTGCTGGGCCATCTCCCGGCTCCACTCCGCCAGTATCTCGCGCTGTACCCGGGCCATCCTCCGTGCGAGGCCCTCCAGGGCAGTTTGTGCACACTCCCGGTCTCGGGGGAGCTGCGCTAGGATCTCCGCTAGACCTAGCGGGGTTGTGGACTCTAGCAGGCTCCTGACCATCGGGTCGGTGCTGCTCTGCTCGGCTTCCGGCAGGCTCCTGGCCAGCGGGCCGGTGCTGCTCTGCCCTCCTTCCTCGGTCTCTAGCAGACTCCTGGCCAGCGGGCCGGTGCTGTTCTGCTTTCTCTCCATCTCCGGGTGAGCTCCTCCGCTACTCCTCGTTAGACCTCTTGCCTCCGGGTGCGCTCGCTCCAGACTGCTCCAAGCGACACCCATCTTTTCTCTTCCCTTTCGTCTCCTCCCACTTAGAGGGCGGTCCCGGGGCAACTCGGTGACTGTCAGCTCCAGGGGGAGTTCTTTCACGCCGACAGACACCTCCAGCATCACAGTCTCTGTTGGTGGGGGCGGTTTCCACTTTTGGCGCCATTTTCTGTCCCGGCCCACGATGGGAGGTGGCCTCTTGCCCTCCTTTGGCACGCCCATAATGGCGTCCGCTGCTCTTCCAAGGCGGGAAATCTGCGGTTTTGGCGGGAATCGCTTCCCAGTGGCGGGAAACTCTGCAGATGGCGGGAACAAGTTGGAAATGGCGGACAATCGGCGGGAAACGACTGGTGATGGAGTCCGATGGCGTGGACCCTCCGGAACCGGCGGGAGACTTCTTTCTGAGGTAAACTTGCACTTTTCTTCAGGCACGCAGTACCCGGGTGTTGCGGGCACGTAATCCTGCCGACTACGCCAAAGTTGACGCGCCCCCTGGGACATATTCCTTTTTGAGGGGAATACCCGGCACCGGATCAGATGGGGGGGGTTGTAGTCTCCGAGCGGCTGTGACCCGGTCCCGTGCCCAGGGCGTCAAGCTAAGTGTTATGTGGCAGTCCTTACTGATGTTATAAGAGTTCTTTTGTGTCGACTACGCCACCCGTTGTGATGCGGTCACCGTGGCCGCCGCTGCAGCAGGGTCCGCTGAGGCTGATAGTGGGTGCGCAGCTTGGTGGGATAACCCCCAACGGGAGGGGTATAGCCTCAGAGGGGACAGGCGCAGAGGATGGGGGTTGTGGTGGTGTGGTACAGCCGGCAATGAAGACAGACTCGGGTTGTGCAGTTAAGGGAGTTTACTTACTGCTGATGTTCCGGTCACTCCAGCTGCTAGTGACCACCCGAGCCGTGCTGCGTCCACCAGGTCCTGGATCCGGCCAACCCCCAAACAAGTCCAGAGCGTGGCCCTGAGCTCTCCCTCTGTCCTTTCTTCAGCCGTCCCCACCAGTGATTCACCTAGGTCCAGCTCCCTCGGGCCTTCTTTTGGGACACCCTTGGCCTTGGGTTCCCTGACCCTCCACGTGGTGTGCCTTCGGGGTGAATGTGGTGGGTGACCGTGACAGACACTGCCCACGGTCTCCGGTCTCTGGCTGGGGAATGTCTTTGCCCCCACCAGCTTGGGTTCCGGTACCCTCTTGCTGACTCCTCACCCGGTGCTCTAATTTGGGTTCTTGGGTCCCTTCAGTCTTCCCCCTCTGGGTCTTTCTCTTTCTTTCTCCTCTCTCTCTCTCCAGGGCTGCTGTTTCCTTCTCTCTCCTCTCCAACTGACTTGTTCTCAGCGTCTGACCCTGATCTCAGTTGGTGCCCTCCTTATATATCCCTCTATGTGTGAGCTCAGGTGACCAGCACCCAATGAGCTCCTATCACTACCCAGACTGCTCCCCCTATCTGCCCCTACACTACATGGGATGTACCACCCCCCTCCCACTCCAGCCAGGAACAGGCTCGGTTGTACCTGCACATTTCTAAGTGGGAGTACCGTCGGCCTGCTCCTCTGGAATGGGATGTATGTAGTGCATGCAGTCTATCTGAGCTCAGTTCCACACTCCTTCCTTACCCAGGAGTGGAATATCACACCTCTGGGTTGAGGTGCAATACCCCTGTAGCAGCCGAATCCTCAGGGTGCTACACATGCTCATACATGCTGTGAGGCTGCTGAGTTGAGGTCAGGAGACCCGCGGCAAGTCCATGCATTGCGGTCCGAGCACAGACCGATATTCACTGATGGCTGAAGGAGCCTTAAAGGGGTTGTCCAGTCTAAATCCACAAGCCAGCAGTCCCTCTGTGTCACTGACTGAAGACTTGTGAATCCACACATCGTAAGCACTGTGAGGATTCGCTGGTGTCAGAGCCAGGAATGGCAATCACTTGGCTTCAAGGATGTGAAATGCAGACTCCCAGCCAGAAGGGGGGGTGTGGAGATAGAGGGAGAACAAACAGGTGGGCAGGTGAATTTAAAGGGTTGGCTCTGCCGTGAAGTACCGAGTGGTGGGACTTTATTTGAACAGTCATCCTGTGCTGACAGAGTCCCTTTAAACATAAGTCATACTCATCTTCTGGCGTCTTCATCAATTTTCAGCACTGCTTCGGTCTTGCGGCGCCATCTTGTGAACGCAGCTTCTGACTGACTGGAAGTCAGAAGCTATGTCACAATCTCTCAATGCAAGTCTGAAAGCCTGAACGATGCTCTCATATACTTGATCTGGTCATGGTGTGACAGTATTTGTCTCTTGTATGTGGTATTATTCAGTCACTATGTGGTGGTAATATGTGGTGTGGTCACAGTGTGGCAGAAAGTAGAGTTTTTCCAAGAGTGGTCGGTGGGACTGTGGAAGGTTTGAGGAGTGGAGGCGGAGCTGGGATGAAGCCTGGGTGGAGTTTCAAGGGGGCCCCAAAATTTTGCCAGTATGGGGCACCGAAATTCCTAGCAGCAGCCCTGCACGACCCTGGACACTTGCCAAAGCTTTTTAGTGATGCTATTGTGCCAGTTTTGTCTATTGATTCGTCACACTCTGTCATGCATGAGAGGGGTAACCGAGTCAATAGCTGGTGCTATGCTAGAGTGGCATTGTAGAAGGCAGTGACACTGTCTGTGTCGTGGAGTGAAGATATGGATGTCAGTGGTAGAATAGAATTAGAGAGTGTGTGAGTGTGGAGACATGCAAGGTTTCTTCAGGGGTGTGCTATTTGCTGACATGGGTGACAGGTGAGGAGGACAGAGATGAGAAAGTGTTGGAATAATACATATTAATCTGTATGTGTATTGCAACAACTACTGTGCTGTTTCATATGTTGTGCATATTGTGAGGTTGTTAACAAAGTTTAGTTAAAAAAAAAAAAAAAAAAACTCCCACAGACAGGATGCCCCCTCCTTCTCTTCCTGTGTTGTTGTTATATATCTGATTTGATTTCCTCATGCTGCAGTAACATCATGCTGTGCCTGTGCTGGATATAAATAAACCTACATTCTGTGTTCTAAACTCTGGATGTCACGCGGATTAATCCTCTGCTAACAGGTTATGGGCCCAGATGTACCAGAGTCCCAGAGTCACAGATCCCCAGAACACAGAGGAAAGAAAAGAAAGAAAGACAGCAAACTGAGAAGAAGCAAAGATGGCCACCAGCAGCAGCTCCATGAAATTTACAGTGCCAAGTCTCACTAACCAGAATTATCAATCCTGGAAATTCAAAGTGAAAATGCTGCTAATAAGAGAAGGTACGTGGAAATACACACAGGAGCCTAAACCTGACCCAGTGCCACAGGAGTGGACAGAGATGGATCAGAAAGCACAAAGTACCATATCACTCAGTATAGATGATGACCAGATTGTGCATGTGTGTAAATGTAATACTGCAAAGGAAATGTGGGAGCAGTTGCAAAAGGTACATGAGAGGATAAATTTAAGCAATAAGCTCTATCTCATGAGAAAGCTGTACCAGTCTAAGCTACAGAAAGGCCAGGATATGCAGGATTACATAAGAAGTGTTCTGGAAGTTGTAGAACGCCTGAGAGTCATTGGGGAAGATCTAAAGGACTTTCATGTGGCCGCATTACTGCTTAGTGGCCTTTCAGAGAGGTATGATACGCTTGTAACCGCACTAGATGCGCGTCCAGATGATGAGCTTACACTGGATTATGTCAGGGGGAAGCTCATAAATGAATATAAGCGAAAGGCAGAAGGTGTAAACAGTAGGACATGCAACACAGAATCTGCTTTACAGACACAAAACCTAACTGATAACAGGAAGCACATAAAAGAAACACGTGAATGTTTTGTTTGCAAGAAATCAGGACATTTGAAAGCTGACTGCAGAGTCTGGAAAGCTAGAATGAATCAGCTGAAAAAGCAAAGCAGTCATCAAAGGGTTAAAAGTGCTGTATCTGGAGAAAATGATTCTGTGAATACTGAAACTGCATTTACTGTCAGTGCAAATACATCAAAGCATGCATGGTGTATAGACTCTGGAGCAGCTAGTCACATGACTAATAACAGAGACTTCTTTTCTAAGCTTAACCAAAGTAAATCAGAGAAATTGATTATGGCTAATGGTCAGTACATGACTTCAGAAGGCATAGGAGATGGTTATATTGATTGTCAAATCTCACCAACACAAAGCAGGAAGATCCCAGTAAAGGATGTGCTGTATGTGCCTAGTCTTGAAAGTAATCTACTATCTGTGAAGAAACTCACAAAACAAGGAAATGAAGTTACATTTAAGCATGATAGCTGCATCATCTCAAAGGAAGGTCACACACTAGTAGAGGGAAACATCACAGATGAACTTTATCAGCTGAAATGCAAAGAGTGTGTGTATACAGCGCAACAAGAAGAGCATAAAAACTGTATTCATGTGTGGCATATGCGTCTGGCACACAGAGACCCAGAAGCAATAAGAAAGTTAGTCCAAAAGCAACTAGCTGAGGATATTACAATTGATCTATGTAACCAGACAATGAAGTGTACTAGCTGCATCAAAGGGAAAATGTCTAGGAAAGCTTTTCCTAAGAGAATTAGTACAACAACAGCACAGCCACTAGATTTAATACACACAGATGTCTGTGGTCCAATGAGCACTCTGACCCCAGGGAAGAAGAGATATTTTCTCACATTTATTGATGATCATTCAAGATATACAGTTGTCCACCTGCTTCACAGCAAGAAGGAAGTTCCAGAGAAACTTGAAATATACCAGCTGAAGTATATAATAAATTTGGAAGAATGTCAAAGATTCTACGTGCAGATAATGGGACTGAATATACAAGTAATGAGACACAGAGCATTTTAAAGAAAAATGGAATCCTATTTCAGACCACTGTACCGTACAACCCAGAGCAAAATGGTGTCGCGGAAAGAAGGAACCGAACACTATGTGAAAGTGGAAGAAGCATGTTATTTGATGCAAATCTGCCCACAGTATATTGGGGTGAAGCAATCATGACAGCTTGCTATCTTCAGAACAGACTACCAGGTAAAGCTACAGACAAAACTCCATTTGAGCAATGGAATAGCAGAAAGCCAAAACTACATCACATAAGAATATTCGGAAGTAAAGCATTTGTACATGTTCCCAAAGAAAAGCGAACTAAGTGGGAATCTCACGCTAAGGAAGGTATCCTGGTAGGCTACAGCGAAACCCAGAAAGGTTATAGGATTCTACACCCAGATAAAATATGTGCAAAATACAAGGACCTAAAAACACAGATGTACTGTCTGTGATATTAGATAGCCAAAATACTTCCATGTATTGTTGCGTCCAAAGATATTTTCTTCATATTTCTTCATATTTCTTCATATTCCCCTTTTTTTTTTTCATAATTTCACCTTTATTTCCATTTTTATTTTCATAATAATTTTTTGTTTGGGCTTTAAGTGCGCTCTCGACCTGGGCCGTGGCACCACTGTGCGGTTTTGACCTATGAGGTATTTCCAGCTCATGAACCATTGGGGCAGAATATACGCGGTTAGTATATACCGCGGTACATATGGTATGTGCCTGGATGGGTGTCAGCTACTGTATAACTTGGACATTTGCCCTGGCCTGGGGTACTTATGGATGGGAGGGCTTCATGTCACCATCCAACACAAGATGTCAGTTGGTTACCTTGTGTGCCCCTTAATCGTCGCTCCGTAGTATGCGGTTTTTCCTTGTCTGTGATGCGCACACCGGATGTGACGCTTGCGTGTCACGCCCGGCACCTGCGTTCCACATACCGGATGTCAGCTGACCGGAACCGGAAGTGACACGATCGCGAGTATAGCGCGACTAGGATTTAAAAGAGGACTTATCAGAGTGTCAAATGGCGCTGTCTGGTGAATGAGCTGCGCGATTGTGGGCAGCGTGCATACCGCATGTCTTCTCTTTTTTTCCCCTGATGACTAGCTAAGGCAAAGAAACGCGTCGGGAGCGGTATATTGTGATGGGCTGGTGACCCTATGAGACTTGGTCTGCCCCCATCATATGGAGCTATCTTGAAGTCTGAGAGCAGGAACGGATATCAAAATTGGTGAGGATGTTCCATTTCTATATATAGCAAGGTTAAATACTTACCATTGATAGGGTTAATGTTTCTGCGTTCTCACATATTGAGACACAATAAGTTGTTATAGTGTCCCGTAGGCTCCATCATTTTCTTTTTGCCACACTTTCTTGGTTGCGTCAGAGATACAATATGCTTATACAGGGGCGGAACTACCGACCGTGCAGCCGGTTCATTGAACGGGGGCCCCGAGGGAGAGGGGGCCCCTCCAGCCTCCAGCAGGGCCGCCATCAGGGCATGACTGCCCTGACTCCAGTATGGGGCCCGGCCGGTAGGGGCCCCCTCGGAGCCCCCCCTCTTGTGCGTCTCTCTCCTCATGGGGCCCCCGGCCCCATGCTAAGCGCCGGGTCCGGGACATCAGCGCTGCGCTGCTCTGCTGCGGCAGCGCCTTTATGATTCCCCTGACTTCCGGTCATGTGACCGCGCCGTCACATGACCGGAAGTCAGGAGAACCTGGTGTCAGCGATTTGGACGAGCGCCAGGATTCTGCAGGGATCGCATGGGGGTAAGTATAACAAGTTTTATTTTTTTTTTTTAAATACAATTAACTAGGAGTGGGGGGAAATGGGAGATGCACATGGGGGGGAAGGGGAATGGGAGATGCACATATGGGGGGGGGATGGGAGATGCACATGGGGGGGAAGGGGAATGGGAGATGCACATATGGGGGGGGGAAATGGGAGATGCACATATGGGGGGGGGAAATGGGAGATGCACATATGGGGGGGGGAAATGGGAGATGCACATATGGGGGGGTGAAATGGGAGATGCACATATGGAGGGGGGGGGGAAATGGGAGATGCACATATGGGGGGGGGAATGGGAGATGAACATGGGGGGGGAATGGGAGATGCACATGGGGGTAGGGGGATGAGAGAGGTGCACATGGGGGGGGAATGGGAGATGCACATGGGGGGAGGGGGATGAGAGGTGCACATGTGGGGGAGGGGGATGAGAGAGGTGCACATGTGGGGGAGGGGGATGAGAGAGGTGCACATGTGGGGGATGAGAGAGCTGCACATGGGGGGGGTGGTGAGAGCTGCACATGTGGGGGGATGAGAGATGCACATGGGGAGGGGGATGAGAGATGTGCACATAGGGGGGATGAGAGCTGCACATGGGGGAATTGGGAGAAAATGAGCTGCACATAATGAATGTGGGGTGGGGGAGAGTAAATGATGATGGGGTGGGGAGAGCACGGACATGATATAATGAATTGGGGCAGGGGGTGCATGTAAATAATGAATGCGGGGAGCAGGAAGTATAGAGTAGGGGGCGTTGCGGATGCAGGAGTGTAACTGGTAACAAATTGGTGGAAAGAGTAGAGGTTCTAATTAAATTATATATTAAGTGCCTATTTACAGTTAATGGGGGCACCGTGGTGGATTACAATTTATATTTGGAATGGTGGGTGGCATAATAACTATATATTAATGGTGGGTGCACGTCTGTATTCAGCTGCGTAATGTAGAAGTTGGGGAATGTGCTCTAGATAACTGTGTTATTTTATGCAGAGACGAGTCCTGGCTGGAAGACGTGATGGCGGTCTGTGCTGGATGAAGGAGAAAAGCGTAGCTGAAGGACTTCACCTAGAGACGTCACCAGTGAGTCAGTGTATTACATGTACACTTACACTATATACTATGTACCGGGCTCCTGTGTATAATGTCACTGGTGATCACTGTATTACCTGTACACTGACACTATATACAGAGCTCCTGTGTATAATGTCACTGGTGATCACTGTATTACCTGTACACTGACACTATATACAGAGCTCCTGTGTATAATGTCACTGGTGATCACTAGATTACCTGGACACTTAAATTATACATACCATGTATAGAGCTCCCGTGTATAATGACACTTATGGTAATATTAGTAATGTGGTGGTAATATGTGGTCTGGTCATGGTGTGGCAGTTTTTCTTCCTTCTGTGTGGTATTATTCGGTCACTATGTTGTGGTAATATGTGGTCTGGTCATGGTGTGGCGGTATTCCCTGTATGTGGTATTATTGGTCATTTAAAAAAAAATGTATATGACACATTCCCTTAAAGAAAACGAAATAAAAATATATCTAAAAAGAGTATTGGATGTTTTAAGAAAATTTTAATAGGTTAGAGTAGGGCCCGGCCAGAAGAGTCTACCTTATCGTGGTGGCGGCTTTAAAAATCTTTTGGCCAAAACAAAAGCTGCTGGCTATGTATGTGCCGCCGTCACATGGCCGAACGTCAGGAGAACCTGGTGGCAGCGACGTGGACGAGCGCCAGGATTCTGCAGGGATCGCATGGGGGTAAGTATAACAAGTTTTATTTTTTTTAAATACAATTAATTAACTAGGAACGGGGGGGATGAGATGCACGGGGGGGATGAGAGATGCACATGGGGGGGGGTGAGAGATGCACATGGGGGGGGTGAGAGATGCACATGGGGGGGGATGAGAGATGCACATGGGGGGGATGAGAGATGCACATGGGGGGCGATGAAAGATGCACATGGGGGGCGATGAAAGATGCACATGGGGGGGGATGAGAGATGCACATGGGGGGGTTATGTTTACATAACTTTGTTGCCTTATGAAGGGCAGGGGGGGGCCCCAAAAATTTCTTGCACAGGGGCCCACTACAGTCTGTGTCCGCCCCTGTGCTTATATGACATATATCTATATCTTTGGACGCAACAATACATGGAAGTATTTTGGCTATCTAATATCACAGACAGTACATCTGTGTTTTTAGGTCCTTGTATTTTGCACATATTTTATCTAGTGGTAATAAATGTTAAGTTTTACATTTCTATAGCACTACACCTGCTTGTGTTTACATTTATTTTTTTGTGTAGTTATTTCTAAAACCCCTGCTGCTGCATTTTGATTCTACACCCAGAAACAAACTAGATCACAATAAGTAGAGATGTAGTGATTGATGAGAACTTTGTATCACCCAAGTTTTGTGACATCACGCCAGTAGTCCAGCTGAAGTCACAATTACAAGACAGCAACAAGGAGGATGTAGAGGTCTGGCTGGATTCTTCAACTAATGAAGGAACAACAGAAAAATCAGGTGAATCTGAAATCAGGAGATCGTCAAGATCAAGCAAAGGTATACCAGCTAAACGTCTATCCTACATTGTCAAGACACTACCTGAGTCAGAGCCGCAGTCATGGGATGAAATGCAAGCACTACCTGTCCATGAAAGAACAAAGTGGATCGATGCCGCTAATGAGGAAATCAAATCGCTTCATCAACTCCAAACTTGGAAACTCACCAAGCTACCACAGGGCAAAAAGGCAATCAAGTGCAAGTGGGTCTTCAAAACCAAATATGACTCAGAAGGTAAAGTCCACAGATTCAAAGCAAGGTTGGTCGCAAAAGGATATTCTCAAAAGTATGGCGAAGATTACGATGCTACATTTGCTCCAGTCACTAAACAGACCACGTTCAGAGCTTTGTTAGCTGTAGTTGCTGTACAAAAGATGTATGTCAGACATTTGGATATAAAAACTGCCTTTTTAAATGGTGACATTGAGGAGGACTTATACATGACTCAACCTGAAGGTTATGTAAAAAGAGGTCAAGAGAATCTTGTTTGCAAACTACAAAAATCTCTCTATGGTCTTAAGCAATCAACAAGAGCATGGAACACCAAGATGAATAAAGTCATGTTGGAAGACAAAATATACAGATGGAAAGTGGATGTATATTCTCTTATATGTGGACGACGTGATTGTTGTTCATCAAGACGACGCAGAAATTGGAAAAATGACTGAAATTCTGAATCAGCACTTTGAATCAAAAGACCTTGGAAGTGTGACATATTATCTAGGAATCCAAATCCAGAGAGAGGAAGATGGAAGTTTTCTTCTAAACCAAAGTGCAAAAATTAATTTGATTCTGAATCAGTTTAAAATGTCAGAGGTCAAAGGTATATCAACCCCAATGGAACCATCCTACCTGAAGCTGGAAGGAGAAGATGACCTGTTGCCTAACAATGAGAAATATCGTCAGGCAGTGGGGACACTTCTATACATATCAACTATGACTCGACCGGATATCACAACAACAGTTGGAATCCTTTGCAGATATGTGGAAAAACCGCGCCAAAGAGACTGGAATGCTGTTAAGAGACTTCTCCGATATTTGAAAGAAACGCAAGATGTAAATTTAAAACTATCTGCAGCAGGAGATCTAGAACTTACCGGCTATGTAGATGTGGATAGGGCTGGTGATTCGCGTGATCATAAATCCACAAGTGGATACTTGTTTAAAGTTGGAGAAAGTTCAATCTCCTGGTCTAGTAGGAAACAAGTGTCTGTTGCCTTGTCATCTACAGAAACGGAGTATGTGTCCGCAGCCTATGCAAGCCAGGAGGTTGTTTGGCTAAGACAATTGATGGACGATCTTGGCAAACCGACAACTCAGCCGACGGTGATTTATGAGGACAACCAAGGATGCATTAAACTTGCATGCAGTGAAAAAATCAGTGCTAGAACCAAGCACATTGACGTCAGACATCATCATCTACGTGATTTGATAGATCGTGGGATAATTCACTTTGTCTATTGTGAAACTGATAAGATGGTAGCTGACATTATGACAAAGCCATTGCCACGAGCTAGGTTAAAAGAATTGAGAACCACAATGGGACTAAGAGGATAAGTAGTTGTTGAGTGGGGGTGTTGGAATAATACATATTAATCTGTATGTGTATTGCAACAACTACTGTGCTGTTTCATATGTTGTGCATATTGTGAGGTTGTTAACAAAGTTTAGTTAAAAAAAAAAAAAAACTCCCACAGACAGGATGCCCCCTCCTTCTCTTCCTGTGTTGTTATATATCTGATTTGATTTCCTCATGCTGCAGTAACACCAGACTCCATGCTGTGCCTATGCTGGATATAAATAAACCTACATTCTGTGTTCTAAACTCTGGATGTCACGCGGATTAATCCTCTGCTAACAGAAAGTGAGTAGATGGTGATGAGGTAGGGGGAGAAGGGAGGTTGTGAAGTTAGATAGGGAGCAGAGACGGGTGAAGATAAGGTCTAATGTATTTCCGTCTGTGTGGGTGGCTGAGGAGGAACATTGAGTAAGTTCAAAAGATAAAGTAAGACACAGGAGTTTGGAGGCTGCTGACTGGAGGGTGTCAGTAGGGATGCTGAAGTCACCCATTATGATAGTGGGAATGTCAGCGGAAAGAAAGTGAAGAAGCCAGGTGGAGAATTAGTCAATATAGGTAGTGGCCGGGCCCGGAGGTCGGTATATGACGGCCACTTGGAGGTAGAATAGATGCGGACAGAGTGGACTTCAAAAGAGAAGATAAGGGAGGTTAGAGGTGGGATTGGATTAAAGGTGCAGTTGGTAGAAAGAAGAAGACCCACTCCTCCGCCATGTATGTTGCCAAGGAGAAGAGTGTGGGCAAAGTGGAGGCCATCATAACACAGCGGAGCAAGGGAGGCAGTGTTGGAGGGTGTCAGCCATGTTTCGGTGAGGCCCAGGAAGGAGAAATTGTGAGAGGTAAGGAGGTCATGAATCACATGGAGCTTATTACAGACAGAGTGGGCATTTCAGAGTGCTCCAGAGAGAGGGAGCAGAGGGGTGGTCGTCAAGGACACAGGTTTTACATAGGAGAGATTGCGGTAATTCATATTAGGATGAGAGCGATAAGAGGGGGAATAAATGGGAAGTATCAGATGTGGGCAGGCTGACATTATGGGGAGGCAAACAAAGCAAATGCCTGGGGCCCCCACTCCCTCAGGGGCCCCCAGTGGGGGCATAATGGTTGCGGTCACACTGGGGGCTGTGTTGGGGGCTCCTTTCCAATTATCAATGAGACAGGAGCTACGTCGTTCCTGCACTCTCAATAGAAACGGCCAGGCAGCGCTCCATCCCCTCCAGCCCCTGCCAGTGACTTTGGTCTGAGACTGAGCTAGTTTTTTCTGCGCATGTGACAGGATGCTGAAGGAATCAGGTGAGGCGCTGACACGTACAAGTGTGTGAGGCAAAACCTGTGCCTCGTCCCAGCACTGCAGCCTCTGTCTGTTCCCTCTGACTCCCAGCTCATGGTCCGTGACTTGAAGCTTATCTTTTAATGTTCCATGCTATTATGGACAACAGCAAGATATCTTACTGAAAAGTGCAGCCGGCATTCCAGGCTGTGCGGTGGGCTGCCTTTTCTGCAATATATCTTAGTGGAAACTGTCAGACTGATGTCAGCTGAGCTCACCAAGCAGAAAACACTTTGGTAACTAGTAGCTGATGGAGCGGGGATGAGGGAGGCTGGGAGATAGGAGAGTGGGGGGTTGTCAGCAGGCTCGGACAGGCCTGGCGGGGTGCCAGGAAATTTCCCGGTGGGCCCCGGCCCCCTGCAGAGAAGGCAGAGGAGAATTTAAAAAAAAAAAAAGGAAAAAAAAAGTGGTCGCGGGCCCTTTAAGGGCGCGCGCACACACTCTCACCGCCGCCGCGATGCCCAGAACAGTAGCGGGAGTGGCCTGGGAGCAGGAGAGCCGAAGAGCAGAGCAGGGGCTGTACTGCAGCGTCACATTTAGCAGACAGGGCCGCACGTCTGCTGAAAGTGACGTCACAGCGCGCCCTGCACTGCAGTCTCCCGCCTTAGGAGCGCTTCTGTAGAGAATGACACCAAAATTATATTTTCACATGATCTGCTGGCCTCTGGTTTTTATTAGTGTTTGTCTGATGTTTATATCACATACAGAAATATAATTGCAATCATATTATGAGTACAAATAGGTTATATTGACAGTTAGAATGAGTTAATGCAGCAAGTCAATATTTGCAGTGTTGCCCCTTCTTCTTCAAGACCTCTGTAATTCTCCCTGGCATGCTCTCAATCAACTTTTGGACCAAATCCTGACTGATAGCAGTCCATTCTTGCATAATCAATGCTTGCATTTTGCCAGAATTTGTTGGTTTTTGTTTGTCCACCCGTCTCTTGATGATTGACCACAAGTTCTCAATGGGATTAAGATCTGGGGAGTTTCCAGGCCATGGACCCAAAATCTCTATGTTTTGTTCCATAAGCCATTTTGTTATCACCTTTGCTTTATGGCAAGGTGCTCCATCATGCTGGAAAAGGCATTTTTGGGCGCCAAACTGCTCTTGGACGGTTGGGAGAAGTTGCTCTTGGAGGACATTCTGGTACCATTCTTTATTCATGGCTGTGTTTTTAGGCAAGACTGTGAGTGAGCCGATTCCCTTGGCTGAGAAGCAACCCCACACATGAATGGTTTCAGGATGCTTTACAGTTGGCATGAGACAAGACTGGTGGTAGCGCTCACCTCTTCTTCTCCGAATAAGCTGTTTTCCAGATGTCCCAAACAATCGAAAAGGGGATTCATCAGAGAAAATGACTTTGCCCCAGTCCTCAGCAGTCCACTCCCTGTACCTTTTGCAGAATATCAGTCGGTCCCTGATGTTTTTTCTGGAGAGAAGTGGCTTCTTTGCTGCCCTTGAAACCAGCCCTTGCTCAAAGAGTCTCCGCCTCACAGTGCGTGCAGAAGCACTCACATCAGCCTGCTGCCATTCCTGAGCAAGCTCGGCACTGCTGGTAGTCCGATCCCGCAGCTGAAACAGTTTTAAGATACGGTCCTGGTGCTTGCTGGTCTTTCTTGGGTGCCCTGGAGCCTTTTTGACATGCTTCTCCTTGAAGTTCTTGATGATGCGATAGATTGTTGACTGAGGTGCAATCTTTGTAGCTGCGATACTCTTCCCTGTTAGGCCATTTTTGGGCATTGCAATGATGGCTGCACATGTTTCTTTAGAGATAACCATGGTTAACTGAAGAGAAACAATGATACCAAGAACCAGCCTCCTTTTAAAGTGTCCAGTGATGTCATTCTTACTTAATCATGACTGATTGATCGCCAGCCCTGTCCTCATCAACACCCACACCTGAGTTAATGGATCAATCACTAAAACGATGTTAGCTGCTCCTTTTAAGGCAGGACTGCAATGATGTTAAAATGTGTTTTGGGGGTTAAAGTTCATTTTCTGGGCAAATATTGACTTTGCAAGTACAGTAATTGCTGTTAAGCTGATCAATCTTTGACATTCAGGAGTATATGCAAATTGCCATTACAAAAAATGAAGCAGTAAACTTTGGAAAAATTACTATTTGTCTCATTCTCAATACTTTTGGCCATGACTGTATGTGTATATGCCTGCGTGTGTGTATATTCCTGTGTGTGTGTATATGCCTGCATTTGTGTGTGTATATGCCTGTGTGTGTACAGTGTGTGTATATGCCTGCCTTCATGTGTGTGTGTGTATGCCTGCATGTGTGTACAGTGTGTGTGTATATGCCTGCATGTGTGTGTGTATATATACCTGCATGTGTGTGTATATGCCTGCATGTGTGTGTGTGTATGCCTGCATGTGTGTGTGTGTGTATATGCCTGCTTGTGTGTGTGTATGTATGCCTGCATGTGTGTGTGTGTATATGCCTGCATGTGTGTGTGTGTGTATATGCCTGCATGTATGTGTGTTTGTGTATGCCTGCATGTGTGTGTGTGTATATGCCTGCATATATGTGTGTGTGTGTGTATATGCCTGCTTGTGTGTGTGTGTATGTATGCCTGCATGTGTGTGTGTGTATATGCCTGCATGTGTGTGTGTATATGCCTGCGTGTGTGTGTGTGTATATGCCAGCATGTGTATGTATTTGAGTGCCTGCATGCCTACGTGTATATGTGTCTTCACACGTTTGTGCGTGCTTCCCTGCTTGTCTGCATTTTTGTGTGTGATTGTCTGAGTGTGTCTGTGCATGATTGCGTGTGCATTTCTGTGTGTGCTTGCCTGCGTGTGTACGTGTCCCCATTTCTGTGGGTATGTGTATCTGCGTGTGTATATTAGGGCTCTTTCACATGTCCTGATATTTACGGGACTGGAGATATGTGTCCACCTGTGTGTCATCCGTGTGACACATACCAGTGCTTGGGAATCAGTGTACAGTTAACGCTGTTCCCAAGAGCCGGGTGCTGAGCGCTTGCCCTCATCATGGATCCCTGCCGGCACTGCGATCAGCAGCAGCAGGGTCAATGATGAGAGTAGTAGTCAACTCCCGCCGTGTCCAACTGTAAAAATAGGAATAAAATTAAAAAATCCTTGTACTCACCTCTCCTAAGTGTCACCCTCTGTAATCTGTGCGAGCGCTCACGCCGAAGAGAATGACTTCTGCAGCGAGCGGGCCTCGGAGCTGCACTCAGTGATTGACAGGGCACCGCTTGTTGAGCGCAGCTCCGGGGTCCACTCGCTGCAGGAGTCATTCTCCTCGGCGTGAGTGCTCGCACGGATTACAGCGGGTGACTCTTAGGAGAGGTGAGTATAAGGATTTTTTTTATTTTATTCCTATTTTTACAGTTGGACACTGCTGGAGTAGACTACTACTCTCATCATTGACCCTGCTGCTGCTGATCGCAGCGCCAGCAGGGATCTATGATGAGGGCAGCGCTCAGCACCCAGTGCTTGTTAAGAGCACTAACTGTCATCAGTGTGCGGGACGTTTTGCGGCCTGTGCAGCAGGTAAAAAACAGACATGTCAGCGTGTTTTGCCCATGGACACCACATGGTCTGTGGAAAGTGGAAACACACTGACGTGTGCACATTCATTTGAATGGGTCTACGTGTACCAGTGTCTGTGGTACATGAGGAAACTGTCACCGCATGTACTGACGTGTGAAAGAGCCCTTAGTATGTGTCTGTGTGCGCTTGTTTTCGTGTGTGTAAGCGCGCTTCTGCATGTCTGTGTGGTCTTCCGATGATTTATTATATTTGGGGAGAGAAATTTTAGGAGACAAAATGGGGAGATGTGTGAAGAAACGGTATGGTGAACTAGAGGAGGGGTGGGAATGAGTGCAGGAACAGAATGGGGAAGGGGGATGTATAAGGAAACAGTATGGAGAGTGGGGGAATAGTGTGAGGAGACAGTATGGAGAGAGAAAAGTGTGATGTGACACAGCACAGAGACTAGGTAGTGAGGGGGAAGGTATAGAGATGCGGCAGTATGGGGGAAACAGTGTGAGGGCACAGAAAGGAGGTAACAGTATGCTGAGGAGGTGGAGTGTGATGAAGGGGCACAGTATAGAGACTGGGTAGTATAGGGGGGACACAGTGTGAGAGGACAGTGTGAAGAGGGGGCCCAGTATGGTAAGGAGAGGACAGTGTGGAGAGCATGTACCCTAACAGTGGTAGAGTGTATGTCATATTTTGTGCAGGGAGCATTGTAAGAGTTAGGTTTATTTAGGGGCTCAGTGTAGACATTTTTATTCAGGAGCATCATAATGACACTGCTATCTTTAAGGGCATCATGTGGGGATGTGCTGCAGAAGACCGGAGAAGATGGAAGTCTGCAGAGACGAGCTGTGGAACTCATCATGGAGTCTGGACAAGAGGAAGAACAGAAAGAGAACGACTCTAATCAGAGAAGCCGTCTCAGGTAAGATACCTGCATGTAAATGTTCATTTGTGATCCTGCCTGTGTCTCATCAGTAATGTGGTTCCTGTATGGTCTGCAGTCTGATGATGACTGATAACTCCCAGTATCTCTATTGTTAATTACATACTGGGAGTTGTAGGTTTATGCGATACAAAGATATATGGGTCTGACCTGACATTACAATTGATGGTGGTTCAGATGATGTATTCGTGTACTGATGTGTTTGTGCGCGTCTGCGTGTTTGTGCGCGTCTGCGTATCTGGAATAATATGTATTTTTGTAAGATGCGTGTATGTAACTGTGCATTGTGGTGTGTAATAACATTCATATGCTTGAGGCACCTTTACTAAATCTGTTAGGACTCACTCACATGTGTTAGGGAATTCCATTTGTCTTTCCACATTTAGGAACAGACAAGTGAAATATGCTAACCCTGACAAAACTGTCACCATAGAGATGTGCTTGTATGGACACGGGTTCAGGAGCTGAGCCTGCTCCATACTGGGCAGATGTCGGCTGTGTTACATAGCCGGCGTCTGCCTGTAACAGCAGTGATCAGAGCTCGCCTTGATTGCTGCTGTTTTGAGTATTTAAGTGCCCTTGTCAATCACTGACAGCGGCATTTAGATAGCACAATGGCCGGTGCATGCAGTCACCTGTTCCCTTCAGCCCCCTGTGACGCAGTTGCAGGTTGCTGATGGGTTGCCAGTAGTGCTGAGTGCGCATGGTCGGATAAGAGACATTACAGTCACCGCGAGCTACAAAGTGCTGCAATAACGTCAGGCACCTTAATTGTGACACTTCCATGGAGCCCAACCTCAGGCTGAGCGTTATTGAATGACTAACATGGCAGCAACACCTGGCAACTAGTGCTGAGTGAGTGTGGTTGGATAAGGTGTGATCCCAGCATGCTCAGGTGTTATCTGAGTATCTTGTAGTGCTCTGCTAATATGCTCGAGTCCCCGGGGTAGCATGTTTTGCGGCGGTAGACAGAAGCAACACATGCAGGGATTACCTAACAAACAGGCAATTCCTGCATGTGTTGCGTCTGTCTACTGCCGCAAAACATGCTACCCCGGGGACTCGAGCATATTAGCAGAGCACTACAAGATACTCAGATAACACTTGAACATGCTGGGATCACACCTTATCCGACCACACTCACTCAGCACTAGTTGCCAGGTGTTGCTGCCATGTTAGTCATTCAATGAAGCTCAGCCTGAGGTTGGGCTCCATAGAAGATGTCACAATCAAGGTGCCGGACGTTATTGCAGCACCCTCACTTTGTAGTTCGTGGTGACTGTAATGTCTCCCTCCTTGCACCGACCCAATAACAGGAAGCGAGTGGCGGCAGGGAGAATAAAATGTAATTTTCTCTGTGTAGCCAATGCTTTTCCAATAAGCCGTCTAACCAGGCTTTACACCCTATTTACCTGCAGATTACCCTTTTATCTGCAGATAAATAGCATTTTTCAAGGTGACAAGTTACCATTAAAGGGACTCTGGCAGTACGGAATGACTGTTCGAATATAGTCCTGCAACTTGGTGCTCCACAGCGCGGCCAATCATGTAATTATAGAACATTATAGAAAAGCATAACAAGTAATAAAACCGTTTATGGTGGGCTGTAGTGTGGGCCCCTAGAGTCAGTTCCCCTGGTGGGCCCTAGCCACCCCAGTCCGACCCTGGTTGTCAGCCTGCAGAATCACATCAAGTGTGTGATGACAGGGGGAGCATCTGGAGCAGTTCAAATTTGTTGAAGAGGTCCTGTTTACTGTGCTTATTACACAATAAGAAGATTTGATAAGTCCTGGGCGGGAGATTTAAATGGAACCTGTCACCAGAAAAAGCACTATTAACCTGCAGATATGGGGTCAATCATCAGGGTAATAGCGTTACTAACCTGCCTGGTGCCTGCACTTAGCTGAACGCTGCGAGGAGAAAATGAACTTCATTCCTTCCAGCAGTGTTCCAGTTTCAGTCACGGGGCGGTGCCGGCGCGGTTTCAGTCACCGGTCTGAAAATACAGAGCAGTGGCTGTAACTGCGCCCCCGGCCCTGACTGACAGTCGCTCTGCATTGGGGCCGGCTGTCAGTCAAGGCCAGGGGCACGGTACTGTAAACTCAGATCGGTGACTGATCCTGTGCCCCCATGACTGAAACTGAACGTTGCTGGAGTGAATAAAGGACATTTTCTCCCCATAGCGTTCTGATATGTGTGGGCACCGGGCAGGTTAGTAACGCTATTAACCTGCAGATTAAGCCTATATCTGCAGATTAATAGCGTTTTTTTCTGGTGACAGGCTCTCTTTACAATACCCAGCTGACTTGACTTGAGCAACCAATAGTTGCTGTAGAGGGTGAGGGGAGGAGCGCAGAACCACTGTGCAGAAAGGAGACCAGCCATTGGCAGCATTTCTCAAAGGTGCACAAAGAAAAGTTTAGTATTTTGTTGTGTCATATTCAACCTCAGGTAATGGATTTAAAGGGGTTGTCAACTACTAGGGAACCCCCTCTCAAAGGGTTTATCTAGAATTATATTAATTTTTTACTATGGGCATAAGTGCTGACAGGCAGGTGGTTACTAACTACCTGCCTATTCTACCCAGCGCAGATCTCTCCTAGCACAGAGTGGTCACAGACCATTCCTGACGATCATTCTGAGACTTCCGCTGACGTCACATTGTCGCAACAGCTTCTCTTCCGCTCTGTAGCCAGGGTGTAACTGCTGATGTCATGCTGACAGCCAGCTCCTCGCTGCCTCATTGCGGGGAGCCGTCTCTCAATTAGCATGATGTTGACAGTCACATCCTGGCAACAGAGCAGCCCAAGTTACACCACTGACACCAAACATCTACCGCAAAAACTACATAATAGCTCTGCGTTATCAATACAGTTGTTGGGACTGCTTAAGGATCTTTGATGACACCACAGTCGTAACCATGATATCATCACAGGTCCTGTACTGTGCAGGAGTTTAGAAGAAGTGAAGAAGAAGAGACAGACTGGTAAGTATTGTGCATATATACAGTACAGACCAAAAGTTTGGACACACCTTCTCATTTAAAGATTTTTCTGTATTTTCATGACTATGAAAATTGTACATTCACACTGAAGGCATCAAAACTATGAATTAACACATGTGGAATTATATACTTAACAAAAAAGTGTGAAACAACTGAAAATATGTCTTATATTCTAGGTTCTTCAAAGCAGCCACCTTTTGCTTTGATGACTGCTTTGCACACTCTTGGCATTCTCTTGATGAGCTTCAAGAGGTAGTCACCGGAAATGGTCTTCCAACAATCTTGAAGGAGTTCCCAGAGATGCTTAGCACTTGTTGGCCCTTTTGCCTTCACTCTGCGGTCCAGCTCACCCCAAACAATCTCGATTGGGTTCAGGTCTAGTGACTGTGGAGGCTAGGTTATCTGGCGTAGCACCCCATCACTCTCCATCTTGGTCAAATAGCCCTTACACAGCATGGAGGTGTGTTTGGGGTCATTGTCCTGTTGAAAAATAAGTGATGGTCCAACTAAACGCAAACCGGATGAAAAAGCATGCCGCTGCAAGATGCTGTGGTAGCCATACTGGTTCAGTATGCCTTCAATTTTGAATAAATCCCCAACAGTGTCATCAGCAAAGCACCCCCACACCATCACACCTCCTCCTCCATGCTTCACGGTGGAAACCAGGCATGTAGAGTCCATCCGTTCACCTTTTCTGCGTCGCACAAAGACACGGTGGTTGGAACCAAAGATCTTAAATGTAGCGCTGGCGTCCCTGCCCTCTGCTAGGCAGGGACGCTGCTCCCCTCACCGCTCTGCTCCGTGCCCGGCGTCCTCTCCCCGCTCTGCTGTCAGCGCGCGCTCCTGCCCGGCGTCCTCTCCCCGCTCTGCTGTCAGCGCGCGCTCCGTCCCGGCGTCCTCCTCCTGCTCTGCTCTCGGCGCGCGCTCCTTCCCGGCCCCTGTGCTTAGGGCGCGCGCGCGCGCGCTCCCCTCCTCTTAAAGGGGCCGCGCGCGCCGCCCTAAAGAGTCCCCGGCCAATGGCCGGAGGACTTCATCATATAAAAGGCACCTCCTCCAAAATGGAGGTGCCCGAGCAATGTTGTTTGCACCTGTGTCTCACCTGTGCTTCAGCCCTCAGGTCCCGTTGCCAGTTACCTGCCAGTTACCTGCCAGTTACCTGCCAGTTACCTGCCTGATTCCTGCCTGAATACTTGTTACCTGTCTGCCAGTCTGAGGTCCGACGGTCTGCCTTACTACTCCTGTCAGTCTGTCTAAGGACCAGCCTGCCCGCTCACCTGGGAGCGCATATCAGTTACCTGCCTGCTTGCCTGAGGTCCAACGGTCTGCCTTACTACTCCGGTCAGTCTGTCTATGGACCAGCTTGCCCGCTCACCTGGGAGCGCTTCTCCGTTACCTGCCTGCTTGCCAGCCCGGAGGCTCCGTTGTCACGTGCTGTGACCACCAGCTATCTCAGAGACTCTTGCCCGCTCACCTGGGAGCGCATCTCCGTTGTCACGTGCTGTGACCACCAGCTATCTCAGAGACTCTTGCCCGCTCACCTGGGAGCGCATCTCCGTTACCTGCCTGCTTGCCAGCCCGGAGGTCCCGTTGTCACGTGCGGTGACCACCAGCTATTCCAGAGACTCTTGCCCGCTCACCTGGGAGCGCTTCTCCGTTACCTGCCTGCCTGCCAGCCCGGAGGCTCTGCCATCACAGGTCGTACCTACCCCTTACCCAGAGACTGCCCTGATCACTTGCCGTATCTCCCTGTCCGTTCACCCAGAGACTGCCCTGATCACTTGCCGTATCTCCCTGTCCGTTCACCCAGAGACTGCCCTGATCACTTGCCGTATCTCCCTGTCCGTTCATCCAGAGACTGCCACCCGCTCCCTTACAAGGGCCGCCCCCTTGTATAGTAGCTCAGAGGTTCCGCCTCCCGGACCCGTTACAGTTTGCTCGGGCCATGGAATCCGGTGGCACCCAAGCTCCCTCGCTCTCGGACCTCTGTCTTGAACTGTCCCGTCAGAGGTCCCAACAGGAGACCATCCTGGGTCACCTGCGGAATGTTAATACTCGCCTGAACACTCTGTCTGATCCTCCAACAACCTCCGCCAGTACCATGGTATCCTTTTCCGGACCCCGGCTCTCTGCACCTCCTCGCTTCGGAGGCGACTCCGTCCTGGCTCGGGGCTTCATAAATCAGTGCACCCTGCATTTTGAACTATTATCCCACCAGTTTAACTCCGACCGAGCCAAAATTGCCTTTATCATGTCCCATCTCACCGGGGAGGCCCTGGCCTGGCTAAATCCTCTATGGGAGAGAGGAGATCCCCTGGTGTCCGACTTGCCTGCCTTTCTCATGGCTTTCCGGAAAGCCTTCGACGAACCCGGACGGAGGACCTCATCCGCATCTTCTCTGCTTCGCCTCCGTCAGGGAAGCCTCACCGTGGGCCAATATGCCATACGGTTCCGTACCCTTGCCTCGGAGCTGGCCTGGGATAACGAAGCCCTGGTATCCGTCTTCTGGGAGGGTCTGTCCGGCCGTATTAAAGATGAACTTGCTGGTCGGGACATTCCTACCACTCTCGATGATCTAATAACCCTTGCCACCCGGATTGACCTACGGTTCCAGGAGCGTGCCAAAGAGGTCACCCGTGAGAGAAGGATTCCACGTCTAGCTCCTACTTTCCAGGAACCCGTCATTCCTTCCGTTTCTCCCCAGGTACACTCTCCTGAGCCTATGCAGGTCGACCAGACCAAGATGGTCAAATCCCGTCAGGATTTCCGCCGTGCCGAGGGGAGCTGCTTCTACTGTGGCAGTAAGGAGCATCTGATCCGTGCCTGCCCGGAGAGGTCGGGAGAACGCCTGTATCTAGGTTCACTCAGAGGGGTCGATCTAGACAAAAATAAATCCTCTCCATCCCTGCTGTTGTCAGTCTCAATCATCTGCGGGGAGAATCGTTATTCCGAACTAGCCCAACTTGACTCTGGAGCAGCCGGAAATCTTATTTCACAGTCCCTGGTGGAGAAATTCCGCATCCCCACCAAACCTCTGGCTGTACCCTTGTCTGTTGTTGCCGTGGATGGGGGTCTCTTACCTCGCCCCATCCAATTCATCACCGAATCCATTACTCTGCAGGTGGGAATGCTGCATTCAGAGAGTATCTCCTTTCACGTTCTGCCTGGTCTCCCTCACGCCCTCTTGCTAGGTCTGCCTTGGCTCCAGAGACATGCACCCGTGCTTGACTGGCAAACCGGAGAAGTCCTTCACTGGGGACAGGCCTGTCATAAAACCTGCCTGGTTCCCGTCCATTCCGTCCGTCCCTCTCCTATCCCAGCTAATCTACCTGGACTTCCGATTCCTTATTGGTCTAGTGCTGATGTCTTTGTTAAGGAGGAGGCAGAGACATCACCACCTCATAGACCATGTGACTGCCCCATCGATTCCGCCAGAGTAATGCAGGTGGCTCCCGTGAGTCTAAATTGTCTCCCTCCTGGTAAGACGTTCGTATCGGTACCTGATCGGGAGAGAATCCTACACTGGGGTCATTCGTCTAAACTAGCTGACCACGCCGGTCGGAAAAAGACCCTCCAGCTTATTACCCGACACTACTGGTGGCCTAACCTGCACAAGGATGTTATGGACTTTGTTTCTGCCTGTGTGTCCTGCGCCCGCAACAAAGTTCCGAGACACCTGTCGGCCGGCCGCCTTCTTCCTCTGCCAGTACCTGCTGCCCCCTGGCAGCATTTAGCGATGGACCCTCCTCAATTCCGTCCTGGGGATAAAGTCTGGCTCTCGTCCAAATATGTCCGACTCAAGATCCCTTCCTATAAGTTAGGGTCTCGGTTCATCGGCCCACTGGTGGTCATCGGTCAGATCAACCCGGTAGCCTATAAATTGAAACTCCCGGCCAACTTACGGATCCCTAACTCCTTCCATGTATCTCTCCTCAAACCTGTGGTACTTAACTCTTTTTCTAAGTCTACAGGTACGCCTCCTGCTCTGGTTTCTGCTGAGGACAAGTTTGAGGTAGAGAACATTCTTGCCAGCAAAAGGGTAAGAGGAAAGACCTTTTTTCTGGTAGATTGGAGGGGGTTTGGTCCTGAGGAGAGAACGTGGGAGCCCCGGGAGAACATCCATGCCCCTCTCATCCTAGCTAAATTTCTGTCTGGCCTAAAAAAGGGGGGGCCTAAAGGGGGGGGTACTGTAGCGCTGGCGTCCCTGCCCTCTGCTAGGCAGGGACGCTGCTCCCCTCACCGCTCTGCTCCGTGCCCGGCGTCCTCTCCCCGCTCTGCTGTCAGCGCGCGCTCCTGCCCGGCGTCCTCTCCCCGCTCTGCTGTCAGCGCGCGCTCCGTCCCGGCGTCCTCCTCCTGCTCTGCTCTCGGCGCGCGCTCCTTCCCGGCCCCTGTGCTTAGGGCGCGCGCGCGCGCGCTCCCCTCCTCTTAAAGGGGCCGCGCGCGCCGCCCTAAAGAGTCCCCGGCCAATGGCCGGAGGACTTCATCATATAAAAGGCACCTCCTCCAAAATGGAGGTGCCCGAGCAATGTTGTTTGCACCTGTGTCTCACCTGTGCTTCAGCCCTCAGGTCCCGTTGCCAGTTACCTGCCAGTTACCTGCCAGTTACCTGCCAGTTACCTGCCTGATTCCTGCCTGAATACTTGTTACCTGTCTGCCAGTCTGAGGTCCGACGGTCTGCCTTACTACTCCTGTCAGTCTGTCTAAGGACCAGCCTGCCCGCTCACCTGGGAGCGCATATCAGTTACCTGCCTGCTTGCCTGAGGTCCGACGGTCTGCCTTACTACTCCGGTCAGTCTGTCTATGGACCAGCTTGCCCGCTCACCTGGGAGCGCTTCTCCGTTACCTGCCTGCTTGCCAGCCCGGAGGCTCCGTTGTCACGTGCTGTGACCACCAGCTATCTCAGAGACTCTTGCCCGCTCACCTGGGAGCGCATCTCCGTTGTCACGTGCTGTGACCACCAGCTATCTCAGAGACTCTTGCCCGCTCACCTGGGAGCGCATCTCCGTTACCTGCCTGCTTGCCAGCCCGGAGGTCCCGTTGTCACGTGCGGTGACCACCAGCTATTCCAGAGACTCTTGCCCGCTCACCTGGGAGCGCTTCTCCGTTACCTGCCTGCCTGCCAGCCCGGAGGCTCTGCCATCACAGGTCGTACCTACCCCTTACCCAGAGACTGCCCTGATCACTTGCCGTATCTCCCTGTCCGTTCACCCAGAGACTGCCCTGATCACTTGCCGTATCTCCCTGTCCGTTCACCCAGAGACTGCCCTGATCACTTGCCGTATCTCCCTGTCCGTTCATCCAGAGACTGCCACCCGCTCCCTTACAAGGGCCGCCCCCTTGTATAGTAGCTCAGAGGTTCCGCCTCCCGGACCCGTTACATTAAATTTGGACTCATCAGAGCAAAGCACAGATTTCCACTGGTCTAATGTCCATTTCGTCTGTTCTTTAGCCCAAACAAGTCTATTCTGCTTGTTGCCTGTCCTTAGCAGTGGTTTCCTAGCAGCTATTTTACCATGAAGGCCTGCTGCACAAAGTCTCCTCTTAATAGTTGTGGAAACGATGTGTCTGCTGCTAGAACTGTGTGTGGCACTGACCTGGTCTCTAATCTGAGCTGCTGTTAACCTGCGATTTCTGAGGCTGGTGACTCGGATAAACTTATCCTCAGAAGCAGAGGTGACTCTTGGTCTTCCTTTCCTGGGGCGGTCCTCATGTGAGCCAGTTTCTTTGTAGCACTTGATGGTTTTTGCAACTGCACTTGGGGACACTTTCAAAGTTTTCCCAATTTTTCGCACTGACTGACCTTCATTTCTTAAAGTAATGATGGCAACTCGTTTTTCTTTACTTAGCTGCTTTTTTCTTGCCATAATACAAATTCTAACAGTCTATTCAGTAGGATTATCAGCTGTGTATCCACCAGACTTCTGCACAACACAACTGATGGTCCCAACCACAATCATAAGGCAAGAAATCCCACTTATTAAACCTGACAGGGCACACCTGTGAAGTGAAAACCATTGTTGGAAGACCATTTCCAGTGATAACCTCTTGAAGCTCATCAAGAGAATGCCAAGAGTGTGTAAAGCAGTCATCAAAGCAAAAGGTGGCTACTTTGAAGAACCTGGAATATAAGACATATTTTCAGTTGTTTCACACTTTTTGTTAAGTATATAATTCCACATGTGTTAATTCATAGTTTTGATGCCTTCAGTGTGAATGGACAATTTTCATAGTCATGAAAATACAGAAAAATCTTTAAATGAGAAGGTGTTTCCAAACTTTTGGTCTGTACTGTATATATATGTGCTTAATAAATATATATATATATATAAACACAAGTCTATATCTATGTGCTCATATATACAGTGGGGAAAATAAGTATTTGATACATTGCTGATTTTGCAAGTTTTCCCACCTACAAAGAATGAAGAGGTCTGTAATTTTTATCGCGGGTACACTTCAACTGTGAGAGACAGAATATAAAAAGTAATCTAGAAAATCAGACTGTATGATTTTTACATTTTTACATAATTAATTTGTATATTATTGCTTGAAATAAGTATTTGATATAATAGAAAAACTGAACTATGTGTATGTAGCATCCACAGTTATAAATCCCGGCAGCACAGACAAAAGTTAATAAGTGTAAAGATTGGCAATTGCCCAATGAATGAGCAAAATGCTGCTCATTCATCGGGTGATTGGATTGTTTATGGCAGAACAAAAATCATTATTCTCAGCAGCACATCACTAGTAATTGTTCATCACTGTTCATCATGCGCTCATCATTGTTAGTCGGCCTGTCTAAAGACGCCAATATCAAGCACAGAACGACTTGACAATTGCACTCGCTTAACGGCCTGAACTCTGTGCATGTAAATGCAATTGAAATGTTTCTGTGTGATGGTACAATATATGAGCGTTTGGTGCCCCACTTTAAACTTTTGCCCAGGGCCCCACTTTGGCTAAAACCGGCCCTGGATGTGGGGGGAACAGGATTGGAAGATATGTCGCCTGCAGTGAGGAGAAGCAGAGAGAGGTAGAGCAGGTGGGAGAAGGAGTGTGACTGTTTTTTCATGTTTTAGTAGGATAGATCTGAGGTTGAAGAGCAGTATGGCAGATGAGGACAGGTGTGGAGATAAGAGGGAAGGAGAGATAATTATTTGGTTAGAGGGTGCTGAGGTTTGGGGATAGCGAAGGAGACTGAGGATTAGTGGAGCCAAAACTGTGAGCATATGTAAGCATGTTGAAGGAGTAGGAGTAGGTTAAAAGAAAAGCTAGGTACATGTAATAAGCAGTGCTTACTGTTCCCTTCTGGTTTATTCCTGGTATACAGTGGGTACGGAAAGTATTCAGACCCCTTTAAAATTTTCACTCTTTGTTTCATTGCAGCCATTTGGTAAATTCTAAATAGTTCATATTTTACTCATTAGAGTACACTCTGCACCCCATCTTGACTGAAAAAAAACAGAAATATAGAAATTTTTGCAAATTTATTAAAAAGAAAAATTTAAATATCACATGGTCATAAGTATTCAGACCCTTTGCTCAGACACTCATATTAAAGTCACATGCTGTCCATTTCCTTGTAATCCTCCTTGAGATGGTTCTACTCCTTCATTGGAGTCCAGCTGTGTTTAATTAACTGATAAGACTTGATTTGTAAAGGCACACCCCTGTCTATATAAGACCTAACAGCTCACAGTGCTTGTCAGACCAAATGAGAATCAAAGGAACTGCCCAAGGAGCTCAGAGACAAAATTGTGGCAAGGCACAGATCTGGCCAAGGTTACAAAAGAATTTCTGTATTACTCAATGTTCCTAAGGGCACAGTGGCCTCCATAATCCTTAAATGGAAGAAGTTTGGGACCACCAGAAGTCTTCCTAGACCTGGCCATCCAGCCAAACTGAGCAATCATGGGAGAAGAGACTTGGTGAGAGAGGTAAAGAAGAACCCCAAGATCACTGTGGCTGAGCTCCAGAGATGCAGTAGGGAGATGGGAGAAAGTTCCATAAAGTCAACTATCACTGCAGTCCTCCACCAGTCAAGGACTCCCAGACTATGAGAAATAAGATTCTCTGGTTTGATGAGATGAAGATAGAACTTTTTGGTGATAATTCTAAGCAGTATTTGTGGAGAAAACCAGGCACTGCTCATTACCTGCCCAATACAATCCCAACAGTGAAACATGGTGGTGGCAGCATTGCTATGGGGGTGTTTTTCAGCTGCAGGGACAGGATGACTGGTTGCAATTGAAGGAAACATGAATGTGGCCAAGTACAGAGATATCCTGGATGAAAACCTCTTCCAGAGTGCTCTTGACCTCAGACTTGGCCAAAGGTTCACCTTCCAACAAGACAATGACCCTAAGCACACAGCTAAAATAACAAAGGAGGGGTTTGAGAACCACTCTGTGACCATTCTTGACTAGCCCAGTCAGAGCCCTAACCTAAACCCAATTGAGCGTCTCTGGAAAGACCTGAAAATGGCTGTCCACCAACGTTCAGCATCCAACCTGACGGAACTTGAGAGGATCTGCAAGGAAGAATGGCAGAGGATCCCCAAATCCAGGAGTGAAAAACTTGTTGCACCATTCCAAAGAAGACTCATGGCTGTACTAATTCAAAAGGGTGCTTCTACTCAGTACTGAGCAAAGATTCTGAATACTTATGACCATGTGATATTTCAGTTTTTCTTTTTTAATAAACTTGCAAAAATGTCTACATTTCTGTTTTTTTCAGTCAAGATGGTGTGCAGAGTGTACTTTAATGAGTAAAATATGAACTATTTAGAATTTACCAAATGGCTGCAATGAAACAAAGAGTGAAAAATGTAAAGGGGTCTGAATACTTTCCGTACCCACTGTATTACTGCAGCACACTTACAGAGCAACACAGAATTCGTCACCAGACCTGTATCTACACATGTAAACCTACATAAGAGATATCACTAAAGAGAAGTGTGTTGTACCCCTAAGAAGATATCAAAACCAAAAAGAAGGGAATCCTAGTTAAATACCGCTCAATATATATAATGTTAATAAATATGGAGGAGACGGAGACCCAAACGAAAACAAAGGTTTGTTAAATATATAAACCATTTTATTGTACATCAATTATAAATATAATACCAATAATACAACAATACAAGGTAAGGGGGAGAAGTGCAATTAAAAAACAGGGAGGATGGAAACAATCCCTGAATATAAGGATAGAACCAGATAATGAGGAGCTCCTGTGAGATGAAAAATGCTCTAGAGTTCTAGGGGCAAACACAATTAGGGCGGGCTAGTAATTACTGCAAACTGCGAGACTAAGAAATATGATGAATAGTCTATAAAAAACAGGAAAAAATATGAATATACCTGCAAAAGAAGTATACTAACAAGTAGAATATGCAAGCATATAATCCGGTATAATTAAATAAATTAAATACTAAAACCTCACAGCTAACTGACAATTATATAAGGTATAAATATCAGAGAGTTTAGCTGATCAATTGTGAGTGGCCGTAGTTTTAATAAGAACCCGGAAAAAAGGCTCGATGTTTATAATACGTTTTAACAGTACGCAAAATATAGGTGAAGCAACCCTGATGTTCTACAGCACTAGTGTCTTATAAGTGGCGTGCATTGCAGTCAGTTAAATAAATACATAGTAGAGAGCAGGAAGGCAAAACTTTAAACTTTGCCTGTATAATACCCCTGCAATATCTATATAATAATCAGAAGTTGGTCAAAAGACGAGATGGCCGCAGTAGATGCTAATCCCCAATATGGGGTGCAGGTGAAAATAATGAAGCCAATTAACCCTGGTAGATATAATCATAACAAGAGCATAAAGAGATAAACATATGATGGTATCAGGAGAGCCCGAAGATAATCAGTCATAAAGTATGTGCACCAGTACCATGTCTCACGAGAAGCACAGGAGCATCCAAATGGTGTGTGTGAGCCTCGACATGCATTTCACCAACTGCGGCCTCGTCAGGCTCTCCGGACACCGTCATATGTTTATGTCCTTATGCTTTTGTTATGATTATATCTAGCAGTGTTGCTAGATATAATGCTATGATTTAACAAAAAAAAAAACCTGGCCTCCTCCACCCCTTAATAGCCAGCCATCACACACCTTATTTCCCCCGTCGCCCAGTACAGCTCAATGAGTTGTTATGGAGGAGGGGGAAAAGTGTAACTATAGTCACAGGTAAATGTAATTATTTTACATAGCAAAGCAATACAGCTTTAAATGCTATGATTTAAAAAAAAAAATCTGGCCTTCTTCCACCCCTTAATAGCCAGCCATCACACACCTTATTTCCCCGTCGCCCAGGACAGCTCAATGAGTTGTTATAGAGGAGGGGGAAAAGTGTAACTATAGTCACCGGTAGCCACCGGTAAATATAATTATTTCACACAGCAAAGCAATATAGCTTTAAATGCTATGATTTAAAAAAAAAAAAAAAACTGGCCTCCTTCCACCCCTTAATAGCCAGCCATCTCACACCTTATTTCCCCGTCGCCCAGGACAGCTCAATGAGTTGTTATGAAGGAAGGGGAAAAGTGTAATTATAGTCACCGGTAGTCACCGGTAAATATAATTATTTTACATAGCAAAGCAATATAGCTTTAAATGCAATGATTTAAAAAAAAAAAAAAAAAAAAAAAAAAAACTGGCCTCCTTCCACCCCTTAATAGCCAGCCATCTCACACCTTATTTCCCCGTCGCCCTGGACAGCTCAATGAGTTGTTATGGAGGAGGGGGAAAAGTGTAACTATAGTCACCGGTAGTCACCGGTAAATATAATTATTTTACATAGCAAAGCAATATAGCTTTCAATGCTATGATTTAAAAAAACAAACCAAAAAAAAAAAACTGGCCTCCTTCCACCCCTTAATAGCCAGCCATCTCACACCTTATTTCCCCGTCGCCCAGGACAGCTCAATGAGTTGTTATGGAGGAGGGGGAAAAGTGTAACTATAGTCACCGGTAGTCACCGGTAAATATAATTATTTTACATAGCAAAGCAATATAGCTTTAAATGCTATGATTTATAAAAAAAAAAAAAAACTGGCCTCCTTCCACCCCTTAATAGCCAGCCATCTCACACCTTATTTCCCCGTCGCCCAGGACAGCTCAATGAGTTGTTATGGAGGAAGGGGAAAATTGTAATTATAGTCACCGGTAGTCACCGGTAAATATAACTAGAATATTTTTTCTCTTATGTACTATATACATAGCGTAACACTATACATATAGTATCATAAGGCTCTTATTGTCAGGGGCATGTAGTGTGCATGGTATTCCCAGGCACACCATAATGCCACACATAAAAGTCCCTACTGGGCACTTACCTCCCTTGCCTCATCCATCTTTATGGCCATCCTTTTGAACAGGAATATCTTCTGTGTTCTTCTGGGGTCCTGATCCTGGCTTGAGTCCTGACACGCTTATTTCTTGCTTGTCCAGGTCCTGCTTGCCCTTCCGGATCTTCTTATTTTGATGTTCTTCTTGGGGTTTAGGAAGACAGCTTGCTCTGATGATATTAAAGAGCCGGTGGATGGTTTGGGGTTTTCCAGCTGATGTTGGTAAATGAAAACCCCGTGAACAAGGCCTGGTGGTCTGCTGAGAGGGCTGAGTTGTTAGCCTCTGCTGCTTCCAGAATTTGAAGATTGAATGGTCTGGAGCCGCGCTGGATGTTACTTGGCTATAAGAGAAAAAGAAAACACAAGAAGGTGATTACATAAGAACAGTATATAGTAAAGTTCAGGAAAGCTAGAGGCTCTCTACATATGTCAACCAATGATCGGCAGATTTTGTCACTATCTGCTGATCATTTAACATGTATGGGGGCTTACAATCTCACCACTGACAAATCAGCGACCTTCACTGTTATTAGTAATCTGACGAATTTGGAAAAAGTGATTAAAGCTATGTGAAACTATTCATAAATGAGTCTGTATAAAACATCTCCTCTAATACTTACTGGCACAGGAACATGTGGGGGACACATTCTAAGGGCTTCCACCGAGTCCCAGTCAATACGCTGGAAAAACCTATGGGCTCTGATGTTACCATGGACTCCGAGGCGCCTGGCAGGATCTTCCCGGAGGAGCTACAAAAGAAGAAAAAAAAATGTTTATATTTATATAACAGCTTCATAAATAAAATTTAACTAAAATAAATAAATATTATATATATTTATGAAAAAAAAAAGCCTAATATTAGTGTTTTTTTTCTGACATCTTCAATAATACATGACAGGTAATATATACCATCACGTCACCCCTACAAGTGTTTACGTGTTATATTGAACACGTAAACACTTGACCTAACATGAGATTCCACTCCCACCAATGGAGCTGAATATAATAGTAAATTACCGCTAACATCACAATAAATCACACAATAATATAAAAGTAATACAACTTATATCATGTACTGACCTTTTTAATGATGTTCTTCGCCTCCTTGCTGGAAGCGTTGAATAGTCCTCGATGGTATTTGGACCTGCTGGTAATCATGATGTTCAAAATGATGCCAAATGCATACCAGTCTACCCCAGCATTGTACTCCTCCGCAGCCAGCATCTCAGGAGCCATGAAGCCTGGTGTCCCAGCGTATTCGGTGGCTGTCCGGTCTCCATAGATGTTCTCAAGTGCCAGACCGAAGTCGGCAATCTTTATATGGCCCGTCGCAGCCACCAAGATGTTAGAAGGCTTGAGATCTCTGTGAAGAAGACAAATGGATTCTTATCAGTGTCCGCTGTATAATTCTCAGTATTGCTGTGTATAGTTATAGGCATCACTGGTGGTGGAGGATTAGATGTATTTCTAGTTACCGGTGGATGATGCCCTTAGAATGCAGGTGTTGAATTCCACACACAAGTTCTGCGGCGTAGAATCTGGCCGAAAGAAAAGAGGAGAAAATAGTTTTTAGTGAATCAGAAACTCAGAAATATATATTGCCCAAAAGACTAGACAGGCAGGACTTATCAGGATTTTATATTTCTGGTTATTATATACAAGTATTTATATTATTATAATGGTCTAGAAGGGCAGTCGCACATATCGTATTGATTATAAGGCACCTGGACCTGCTCATCCTAAGTATAGGACATCAATGTTAAAGTAGTGGATAACCTCTTTAAGTTCCTTCTTGCCTATAGGGATACACAATTGCTACTATTACAATGTATATTCATATGGTGTTAAAGGATTATCCAGGATCAGAAAAACATGGTGTCTTTCTTTAAAAAATAACGCCACATGACTAATGTGAATGAGGATGAACTGCGATGCCTCACACAACCTGTGGACAGGTGCGGTGCTATTTTTGGAAATAAAAATTAGAGCTGTATTTTTCTAAGTGTTTCCCTAATAACATCCCTGTGAATGGGAGATATGAATTTACGTGAACGTTAGGGCTAACAATCGAATCAATCTAGTCAGTCTCATTTAGAAAATACATAGCTGTATGGCTTAGACTGTGAATACTGTACCGTGCACTGGGGATGTCAAGACACCCCTTCCTCATCAGGAGATGGTGGAATTCGCCACAGGTGACATACTCCATCCCAAGAAGCACAAGCTCCTGTCAGACAAGACGTAGAAATCAGTCGTATGATAAAGTCATTGTAGCAGTCATACATTTACTAACACTCAATAATCAGTGATTTCTTCTGCGATTTCTTCTGTGATTAATCTCTGTTCCACTTACTCGTGGAGATATAGTTGCATAATAATAGCAGTAATGATACTTTCTTCTTTTACTATGTGTTTATTAGTTATTCTAAGTATATACATATAGAAGATATATCTACATATGTAGAATGTGATGTGCTAAATGTACAGCATTACTTTTCACTGTAATGTTGCCTTCTGCATTTCTCACCATTATGAAGTACTCATTAAGAATGACATCCATAGGGGTGGACAAATGACTTCAGATATTGGGAGCCAGTTGAACCACTCCAAGACTTTCCATAGACTTCAATAGAGAAACCCCAAAAGTTAACCGTCAGCATCATATTTCTAGGCACATTGCCTGGTTCCCAGGGTTTGTCCAGTGTTCCCACAGTAGGTGACAGCTACACATACAAGGAGCAGGACATGAAAATGTTTCCAATGCTGAAATGTTAACAAACACCAGATATAAACGTGGACATATCCTGTGCATATAGATGAGTGCACTTTATTCTTTATCCAATATTAATGAACAGGTCACAATTTTACCTTGGTCTGAAAGGCGAATGTGCCATGAAGAAGGAAGGGGCTGCCAGATGCAAGTTGTAACACACGCCGCTCCACCAACGCGCGCTCCTCTCCTTCAGCTAGCAGGTTCCTCTTTGTGATGACTTTTACAGCAAATTGCTGGCGGGTATATCTATCTTCCGCCAGCACCACCTAGAAAAAAATGGTCATTAGTTGATGATCTTCATTAAAGGTGTTGTCTGGCCTTGGGGTACAAGTCTGCAGACACTTTATGTGAGTGTAGACTCATGAGGATTCTCCAGTGATGGGAGCAGATGGTCATTTATCCGGCCTCACTCAATTCCCTTGTATTGAGCGAGCCTGTGTAAGGGGGTGTTGACTGGACCGTCGCATTCATACCCCTGAAGACACCAATCGTGTTGTATTGTAGTGTAAACGATGTCCTGCAGTTTTCAGTATGTATGGTGTAATTACATAGTTACAGTATGTCATATTATGTGAATTGTAATATAGAGTGTGATATGGTCATATGTATAATGTATAGTGTACAGCATAGGATTGCGCAAGATAAGACATAGTTTAGGACTTAGGAGTTGACATAGGTAGGATGAGAATAGTGTAAGAAAGTGTTCATGTTTAGGACTAGCTCATAGTGGGAGGGAAAAGTGCCAGTTAAAGGAGACTGCTTCCTGTTTGTAGAGCGTTCGTGAGTGATATAAGATCAAATTCAAGGGCAGTTGGGGCTGATATCAAGAGTGAGTACATATTGTTCTGGGTGATATGAGGCCTTACAAAAATTCACTGCAGACATTCCTGCAATGTCCGGAGATCAGGGCTCGATTCAGGTGCTATGGCAAGCACCTCACCCCTTTACATACAGAGGAAGATGGACGTGCAATTGTGTATGGGAAATGTAACAGATCTCGGGTGTATTGTGGAACTCAACTGGGAAATCCTGGGGCTGACAGGATCAGTGAACGTAGGGATAGTCCAGTTAGAACGTAAATAAATGCTGAAAATGTTCTGTACTATGGAAATAAGAAATGGAGAATGTTGTGCCCGATACTGTGTATTACAATCTGATGCAATTGAACTGTCGAGTAAACTTCTGTGTGTTGAAACGAACTGAGTGTTCCCTAATCTATGTGCGGCAGCTCCTTAAGTTGAAGACCTGGAGACAGCTGGGGCCTGTGGCCTACAAGTGAGTGTAACGCACCCTACACGCAACAGCACATTTGAACTGGCACACAATTTTTCTGTAAAGTGCCAGGGCGACATGGACAGCTGCACATGTCTCGTCGGCACATGACCACATGTATGCAAATTGCATACCTGCAGTTATGCTCCTGCCCATTCCTGGCACCGGCACTGGAGAACCTCAACAGCACACACACTGCACACTGTGAGGACTCACAAGTCTGTAGTCACATAGTTACTGCAGACTTGTACCCTAAGGCCGAACAACTCATTGAAATAAGTGTGGAGGGGAGCAGGAAAGTGACACCATTGCTATTTCTTTAATAATTATTTTATATTTCTACAGTTTCTTACTAGCTTACATACAGGAGATCTAATAGCTATAAACATGGGCACTAGGAAATAACCCCACTAGAATTACCCATTAAAGCTAGGAGGTTAAAGGATTACTTCAGTCTTAGCCATGCATGATTGAGACAGGAATAACTACAACTCCAGAGCTGGTTGGCATTATTCCTGTGTCAGCCATGAAAAGCTGAGATGAGAATCAATATAAACAGACTGTGTTGGGGTGCAGAGCTCAGCTGTACATAGATGCTGGCATCAAAGACCATGCTGTAAATGTATGCCTATCTATACTAGGGTTATTTTGTGCAGCATATATACTTTATCACATTTGGCGTCTATTACACTTTATATGTGTGTAGGAATTATTTCCACCCAACATACCTTTTTCTAATAGCCTATTATGTATACATTACTTAATATTGCTGCATATTCTTTTGTTATGCACCATGGGGTTTGCCTGTGTTTTTAGCCTTATCTGATTTTCTCTTTTTTCATCAGATTTTATCATGTGTCTAAATTGTACTAATAAAATATATACCTTTTATGCTACCTTGGCTATTGCTCATAGTTTTTTGTATAGGTTATTTCAAGATCGATAAAGATTTAAGCAAAACAAAAGATCATTTTACCCTATGAAAGACCACTTTGCTTGTTTGTCGGGCGAACGTCAGCCTGTTTCTACTGGTTTCCGATAACTGCGCAGTGTGAATGCACCTTAATCTGCAGCACAGACCTGAGACTACATTTGCAGACACTTTGTCCTGATCCTAAACTCCTTTTCACTCCACAGCACCTCTGGTGTCAGGTTTTATGTTGCAGTGATGCCAGGAGTTAGGCTATGTGCCCACGATGCAGAAATGAAGCAGAAAATTTCTGCAGCATTTTTGCATCTCCCTGGCAGAAAAAACGCATGCAGATTGTACATGCAGATTGTGCATGCTTTTTTCCTGCAGAATACATGCGGATCCACATGCGGATTCACATGCGTTTCCGCATGCAGATTGACAAGCGCTTTCCAGGCGATAGCATCACTTGGAAAGTGCTTGACAACTAGGTCACACTGTATAAATCCATGCAAACAGCATGGATTTATACAGTGTGAAACGTAAAAATAAAATAAAATAAAGCTATACTCACCCCCGATGCCCCGGCGTGGCTGCAGCGCTCCTTCCTGTCTAGTTCCCGGCTGCCGGCATATCGTGAGACAGAGCGGTGAAGGGCCTGCGGTCACATGACTGTGACGTCACCGCAGGTCCTTCAGCGATGCCGGCATGCAGAGAAGCCTTCGGAAAGGTGAGTATTAACTTTATTTATTATTTTATTCTTTTTTTTACAGGAACAATGGTACCCAGGTCTGGATGAGAGTCTTCTCTCCTCCTGAACTGGGTACCATCCGTACATAGAGACGCATAGAATTCACTTGTAGAAATGTACAGACGCGCATTCTATGCGTCTCAATGCAAGTCAATAGCGGGGCTTCCGCTGCGCTTCCGCAAAATTAAATGACATGCTGCAGATTTTTGTACGCAGCATAAACGCTGCGGAAAAATCCGCAGCATGTGCATAGAACATGCGGAATCCCCTTGGGGACCATGGGGTGCGGATTACCTAGTGTTTCACAAGCGTTTCCGCTGCGGAAATTCCGCATCATAAACGCTTGAAAAACGCTACGTGGGCACCCAGCCTTATAAGAATTGCAGAAAACACGAGAGGTGAATATATTGTGAAGAGTATGCTTTGGGATATTTGCTGGCTTCTCTGGTAATCAAGGAGCTCTCTCCTTTTCCCAGGAATGTCCTAAAAAATCAGAGAGTTGTCTGTAATAGTATTAGGAGGCTTGTCCTCAATTCGATTTTTGTCCTAACTTCAGGGAGTAGTATGATTAAAAAAATAAAACGATACTACCCTGATAAATCCTTTGCTATTCCAGAGCCTGGCACAGTAGTCCAAACCTGCACTTGTTTACCTTGCTGCAGACAATCACTGGTCTCATTGAGGATGTCTCTATTTATTGGACAAAACCATTGAGACGAGTCATTGGTTAGCAATCAGGAGAATGTATGAGACGTCACCACTGCTGACACGGAATTTTTTGAATTATTACTTTTTAACTGTGGACAATATCTTTAATAAATGTCATTCTCAGTAAACACACATATATTTACTCATACTTATGTAGCTACGTACATGCAGATGTACAATGTAGTGCCTTGAAAAAGTATTCACATCCTGTGAACTTTTCCACATTTTTTCAAGTTACATGCAAAAACTTAAATGTATTTTATTGGAATTTTATGTGATATACCAACACAGAGTACAAGTATTTGTGAAGTGTAAAGGAAATGATACATGTTTTTCTGAATATTTTAAAAATGTAAATCTGAAAATTGTGACGTGCATTTGTATTCAGCCCCTCTGAGTCAACACTTTGTAGGACCACCTTTTGCTGCAATTACTGCTGCAAGGTATTTTTCTACCAGCTTTGCACTATAGGTTGAAATTTTTGCCCACTCTTCTTTGCAAACTAGCTGTGAGATTGGATAGAGAGCGTTTGTGAACAACAATTTTTAAGCCTTGCCACAAATTCTCAATGAGATTTATGTCTGGACTTTAACTGGGCTATATAAACACACGAGTATGTTTTTATTTAAACCATCTTATTGTAGCTCTGGAAGTATGTTTAGAGTCGTTGTCCTGCGGGAAGGTGAACCTTCATCTCTGTTTCAAGTTTTTCCAGCCTCTAACAGGTTTTTCCTACAAGATTGTCTTGTATTTAGCTCCATCCATCTTCTAATCAACTCTGACGAGCGTCCCTGTTAAAGAAAAGCATCCCCACAGCATGATGATTCCACCACCATGTTTGACGGTGGGGATGGTGTTTTCAGGGTGATCTGCAGTGTTAGTTTTCCTCCACACTTAGTGTTTTTCATTTAGCAAAAAATTTAAATTATTGGTCTCATCTGACCAGAGCACATTCTTCCACATTCTATGTGGGTGACACAGCTAGCATGGATAAAGGTGGATGAAAGTGCTCTGGTCACATATTTGCATGTAGAGTTTCTACGGCAGCTGTCACTTCTACATGATGTTGTCTATACAGGTGTCTGGCCCACACTTGCACAGCCAACAGGATCGTGCACCTGTATTGAAAAATAGATGTTGTTATCTGCTGGCCATCCAAGATTCCAAGGTGCAGGCATGTGGGGAAAACAGCAGCACCTGCAACTTCCTAGTGCAGAAGTTAGAGGCACCAGAAAAATACTTTAACCCACTGTAGACTATCAGAAAACACTATTACACATATATAGGTAGCAACACATTTGGAAACCGCCCTGCATCTGCCTTTGTCAGAAACACCTGAATTTGGGGATCTAAGATGGTTATTAACAGTGTTATTCTCTACTTCATTCATGATCTTATATTGTATAGCAAACAATATACAATCTGGGCTCGTAATGTTATAGGTTCTTACCTTTCCAAAACTCCCCCGGCCAAGCACTTGATGAAAATCTAGTCTCTTGATGTTGTCAGAGATTGTGCTGCCGGGGAGAGATGGCCGCACACCACTGTCTCCTAAAATGGCAAACAGAAATAAGACGAGAAATTAGAAAAAGAATTTACTGTCCATGTATAAAGTGTTGGTTATTTTGTAACCTTAGCAGAGAATTCAGTTTTGGTCAGCATTGGAGTATTCATCTTTGTAAACATATTGCTTTATGCTGTTAATTGAAAAACAGACTATAATTTACTATTCAGTTTAGCACAAAGGGTTAATTATGTTATTACAAAATGGAGAATCAGTATCATTTATGTGCGGAATAATACTGGTAGCACAGTGATTGTCCTATATTAAGTGTACTGCCTTAGAAAACAATTACAGCTCAACGCTAATATTGTCCTGCAACAGTGTTAAAGGGCCCCTTCCCCTGGGACTGAGAAGTGGGTATACGTTTCGCATGTATAGGCACTCTACCTGAAGCCCTCCATTAGCTCCCCGATGCCTCCTCTGCTGGGATAGGCGTTCCTTTCCTCCTGCTTCCAAGATGACGGTCATAGCAGCATGGAGTACACTGGTAAATCTAAACCTCACCTCTCCTGCCTTTCCTTTCCCATCCCACAGCACAGAAAAGACAGGGAAGATGTGGTTTAGACTTACCAAACTGGTGGCCATCTTGGAGGTAGTAGGAACAGAACACAGATCTAAGCAATGGAGGTAGCGGGAGGCAAAAGAAGGGCGTCAGGAAGGATGACTGTATATTTACAAAGTGTAGTAACTTTTCAGTCTCAGGGTATAAGGTTGCTTTAATATACATTTTTTCCTATACTCAGTCACTAAGTTGCAAAGAGGGGAATTTATTAAATATACATAAAAAAACAAATACATTTTAATCAGATTGATTCTTCCTTGTTCTTCCATATTTTTGCCATTCTGCTAAAACGACTCAACACCGGTATGACATTCACTTCTATATAGTCCACCATCTTATGTGATATATTTAATGCCAAATATTTCAAACTGTTGCCCTCTTGGATAATAAGTATATCACCATCTGTAATTTGGAAATTCTTGTCCAATAATGATATCTGACTTATTCCAATTAATCTTCAATCCAGAAAAAATACCAA
Organism: Phyllobates terribilis; assembly: GCF_046119375.1. NCBI lineage: Eukaryota > Metazoa > Chordata > Amphibia > Anura > Dendrobatidae > Phyllobates > Phyllobates terribilis. Next base: position 12,718,960 of record NW_027362796.1, read on the forward strand.
ATCCATTCACCAATGTAATATCTGTCCTTAGATCTTCCTTTACATTTATTAAAATAATAACAAATCACCTGTGTACATCGCTAATATTTCCTCCTGAGTCCAAAACTGAGAACCCCTTATTCCTTTACAACCTTAGGCTGTGTGCCCACAATGCGTTTTTAATGCGTTTCCGCAGCGTTTTTATAGCTGCTGAAACGCATTAAAAACGCATGGTAGAAGGGCAGCAATGTTCCCCAATGATAATCCGCATGTGCTGTGCACATGCTGCGAAAATTTCCGCTGCGGAAAAAAACGCAGCGCTACCAATTATTTTGCAGAAGTGCTGCGTCTTCGCCGCCATTGACTTGCTTTAGATCACATGGATTACGCATCACTGTATATGTAGATGCGTAATCCACGCGTTCCAATGTGCAGATGGTACCCGGGTGTAGATGAGAGGAGAGTCTCCTCCACACCCAGGTACCATTTAAAAATCTGTAAAAAAAGAATAAAATAAAAAATAACTGTCTACTTACCTTCTGTCGGCCCGCGCTGCGCTCCTACTTGCTTCCCGGCACTTTGCAATGAATTGAAGGACCTGCGCTGACGTCAGAGTCATGTGACGGGTCACGCGATGCTGACGTCGGCAGGTCTTTCAATTCACTGTTGCCGGCAAGGGAGAACGGAGTGTAAAGCAGGACACCGGGGGCCATCGGAGGGTAAGTATACATTTATTTTTTTATTTTTACCACTCTCTCGGGTCACACTATATAAATCCATGCAATTTGCATGAATTTATATAGTGTGACCTAGTTGTCACAAGCACTTTCCAAGTGATGCTAATCGCTTGGAAAGCGCTTGTCAATCCGCATGCGGAAATGTCAGTGAATAAAGCTCCATTTCCGCATGTCCCTGGCAGGAAAACGCATGTACAATCCGCATGTACAATCCACATGTACAATCCGCATGTACAATCCACATGTACAATCCGCATGCGTTTTTTTCTGCCAGGGAGATGCAGAAACGCTCAGGAAAAAATCCTGAGCATTTCTGCATTGTGGGCACATAGCCTTATATATGGTCAATAAGTAGGGCAAAGAGCAGCTTGGATTAGGAAATCCATGTCTTGTGCCCATAAAAAGGACAAAAAGCTGGGACATAACCCCATGCACCTACTACTTTAGGAGGGCACCATCTAATAACTGGGATCTACCTGCCACATGTCATACAACATCATACGAATTTCAAAAAGAAAAGAAGACATGCACCTAAGCGGTGATCACCTGAAGAAATAATCACGGAATATTTGAATATAAATTACATCAATTTATTACAGTATCTCCTGACACATATATAAGAATACGCACAAAAAAAATTATTTTAAAACACCATTAAAAATAGTGGAGGAATCCACTGCTTGAGGAACCCACTACTTTAGAGACCTTCCCATATTATAATGACAGAAAATACAATAAAGTGCAGTCAAATAGATGAACTCTAACAGGCTGTATAGAATATCTATGATGGTCAATATTGCACAAGCCCAAAGTATTCTATATAAATAGAGAATACACAAAAAACAATATGTATATAAAGTGCAACAACAGGTATCTGTGTGAAAATCAATATGGTGTCCCTGTATACAGGGTAATAGGTCTATAGAACAGTATAATTGTAAACTGGCGATTGCCAATAGACCCTTTCACCTCACACTGGAGATGACTACTCCATAACCACTCCATCACATACACTCAATTGTGGCCACCCGTGCTGCCCCAGCAAAAAATAATAGTAGAGCCAATTAAACAATATGATCATAGAAAGCAAATACTCAATCAAATCAGCCTGTAAATGGGAAGGTGCAAATGGGACCTCAGTGCCCAGTGCGTGTCGCCACACACGGTGGCTTCATCAGGGGCATTTAAAGTACATATCCTCGTGTCCCGGTATATATGTAGCCTAGAATCAAAATAATTACCGAGAAAATGTTTAATTTACCTGGAGAGTGCAGTTTATGAAGTCCGAATAAACCCACCTTGGACATTTTTAAAGAAACTGACTCCTGTGACTATCTTAAAAGTGGCTGAGTGAGTACCAACCCAGTTACAATTAGTGGAGAATGTGGGCAAGATTCCAGGAAAACGTGTACCTGCCACAGAGATCGATGGATGTCCTGGGTAAAGGCCGCCAGCCAGCCAGAGATGTCCGGCACCATGAAAGAGCCACTCAAACACCTGCTGCAAAGCCAACAACAGCAGCACCGGCAGCACTTGCAGAGCCAGCAGAGCCTGCAACAGCAGCACCGGGAGCAGCAACAGATGCAGCAAGAGACTAATAAACTTCTGATGCAGCAGATTCAGCAGCAACAACGGCAGATGGAACTTCTAGCGGGGAAAGTTCGCAGCAGAGAGGCCGTCCCTCCCTCAACTCCAGGTAATGATTCACACGTCAGGAAGACGGTAAGAAGAGCATTGCAAAAGATTACTCCGGGTGATGACGTCGAGGTCCTAACGTTCTTTGGGAGGGTGGCGGAGCGGGAGAGATTGCCTCCAGAGCAGTGGGCGGAGGTGCTGGTGCCATATTTAATGGGCCAGCCTCAGAAAGCCCATTATGACTTGTTTGGCCCTGCAGGACGCAAAGGAGTGCGCCAAATTAAAAACAGAAATTTTGGCGCGCTTGGGAGTGACTCTGACTGTTAGGGTGCAACGGGTGCACCACTGGGCCTATTGCAGTGACAAACCTCCCAGGTCCCAAATGTTCGACCTCCTACACTTGGTTCAAAGTGGTTGTAACCTCAATCTTCCTCCCCAGTACAGATGGTGGAAAAGGTCATCATGGACAGGTTCATCCACTCCCTTCCAAAGTCGGTGCAAGCCTGGGTTGCCCAGGGAGATCCCCGTAAAAGCTGCTGAGTGAGTATCAACCCCCTTAAAGGAGTTTATACAAAATTTCTCCATTGCCAAAAACCATATCAATAGGGAATCAGGATTGCTAAGTCTTAGAGTAACATGAATCCTGATAATCCTTGGGATTAATAAGCCTCTTCCCCAAAAAATTCTTCCAGAGGATTGGAAAAGATGTTGTATCACTAGACTTTGACGCACGTCTACATGATTTTCTATTACAGGTAAAGTCAATTACAGTATTAAAATCTCCTACAATCAAAATCGGATATTGCAAGTTTTCACTTTCTTCATAGTGAAGCTCAGATTTATATGGGAGAGGAATACAGGTGTTTGCAATTTCTAACCTTATGTTGTTAATTTTACATTTCAACAGTTTATATATATATATATATATTTATATATATATATATATCTTACTTCTACCCTGTGTAATACATACTTATATTTACACCCCTTTGAACAAGGATAAAGACCCTCGTGAGTAGATATTATGTACAGCATGATATACATGTACTTGACAACCCACTTTTAGCTACTTTCTTGAATCACTATCTGAATGTGTCTTTTGAAGACATATCAGAGACATCAGATCTCTTCTCATCCAAGCAAAGAAATACCATTTCAACTTATCTTAAACCCTTCTAACATTAAATTAGATAACTTTCACCATATTAAAATAATAATTAAGTTAAAATATCCCTCCTCTTCTGATACCTCCCCCACTCCACCTTCCACTTCACCCCTTCAAACCATCTCCCACTCTTAGCTCCCCAACTACACGTTAGGCCGGGTCACACAAGTGTTGATTCTCTCATGTGAGAGAATTGGATCATTTATGCTAATGACACTAGGCTCAAGCTCTGACCAGAGTTTGAGCCGAGTGTCAGTTTACTGGGATCCGTTTCTCTTGTTTGAGACAATCATATTACAGGTGCGGAGAAGATGGAGAACTTCGTTTCTCCAACTTTTCCATCGTCTGTGTCTGCATAAATCAAACTGCACTGGGATGAAATCCAAGTCTGGGCCAAGGTTTTACACGCACCCATAGACTTGTATGGGTGCATGTGATCCGATTTGCTGAGCCACTCTCAGCGTGCTGCAATTGTTTTCCCATGCCGAATCGTCATGAGCAAAAACATTTCAGATCTGCACTGCCCCATAGTATAATATTGGGCTGAGTGCTGTCTGATAAAACATCAGAGAGCACTCTACTATGTCATACAGCAGTGTGAACGAGTTCTTAGAGAACTCCTCAACCAGACATCCACCCACCCTCCAACTAACCTGCCTTAAATAAATGAATCTTCCATAATCAATTGTAAGGGAGAATATCTCTCTATTTACATCTCAAAAACCCTTAGATTAGCCACTGACACAGAATTTAAGAAAACAAATAGTAAGATATTGTATGGTAATTCAATAGTGTATTAAATAATGTTTAAGTGCATTTATAAAATGACCCTAAAAATTCTTTATTAGATGTAGATATTTGAGTCTTAAAAGAAGTAGTAATAAGATCTTATTAATACGTATTTTGTCTCAAACTCTGTTTGCAGTTATGAGGAAATGGAAGGTAAAAGAACAACCTGAATTAAATTAATTGATAAGCGAAAAAAGAGAAAGTGGTCTACGATAATAAAAATCAGACAACTGTTTATGAGCATATCTGGGAAGAATGGACAGGTGTAGAGCAATGCTAGTTATGGGGTGAAGGGTTTTCCTTGTATCCTCCCCTTCAGTTTGGGGGTGCAGGTGGGGTTTGTTTTGATTCAAGGGAGGAGGGATGATGGAATAATATGGAAGGGTTAATATTTGTTCCATTTTGTTTTTCTTAAACAGATGATTGAAGCGTATGGATATTTATTGTATATGAGAGAATATAAATAAATGTTATATGTGAAGTACTATAACTGCATTAAAATAAATGAGATTATTGCAACATATTACTATTTAATAAACTATTTGTAATCTTTAAGAAAAAAAAATAGCAAGGAGGGGAATTTTATATGCATTTGTTGGAAATGTGTTTTTTGAGTATAAATGGTGCAAGATAAAAGATCTTCACCCTGAGGTTTCTGCCCCCATAATCAGTGCAGGAGAGCAAATGCTATGCAAAACCATGAATCTGCAACAACAGTAGTGGATTTTCTGTTTCCCATTTTGCTACAATGAATAATAATGGTACATACCCTCAAAATGGTACTTACCACACTAAAGAAATAGAGGCTACATACACATGCATCTCACTAAATTAGAATATTATCAAAAAGTTTATTTATTTCAGTTATTCAATACAAAAAGTGAAACTCACATATTATATAGAGTCATTACAAGCAGAGTGATCTATTTTAAGTGTTTATTTCTGTTAATGTAGATGATTATGGCTAACAGCCAATGAAAACACAAGCGTCATTATCTCAGTAAATTAGAATACTTTATAACAACAGCTTGAAAAATGTTTTTAAAATCTGAAATGTTGGCCTACTGAAATGTATGTTCAGTAAATGCACTCAATACTTGGTCAGGGCTCCTTTTGCATCAATTACTGCATCAATGCGGCAATGTGGCATGGAGGCGATCAGCCTGTGGCACTGCTGAGGTGTTATGGAAGCCCAGGTTGCTTTGATAGCAGCCTTCAGCTCGTCTGCATTGTTGGGTCTGGTGTCTCTCATCTTCCTCTAGACAATACCCAATAGATTCTCTATGGGGTTAAGGTCAGGCGAGTTTACTGGCCAATCAAGCACAGTGATACTGTTGTGTGTAAACCAGGTATTGGTACTTTTGGCAGTGTGGACAGGTGCCAAGTCCTGCTGGAGAATGAAATTTCCATCTCCAAAAAGCTTGTTAGCAGAGGGAAGCATGAAGTGCTCTAAAATTTCCTGGTAGACGGCTGCGCTGACTTTGGCCTGGAAAAAACACAATGGACCTACACCAGCAGATGACATGACTCCCCAAACCATCACTGATTGTGGAAACTTCACACTAGACCTCAAGCAGCTTGGATTGTGGCCTCTCCACTCTTCCTCCAGACTCTGGGACCTTGATTTCCAAATGAAAATTGGAACTCTGGGACCTTGTGGGGTGTGTCAATGACTGCCTTCTGGACATCTGTCAAGTCAGAAGTCTTCCCCATGATTGTGGAGCCTACTGAAACAGACTAAGGGACTTTTTAAATGCTTAGGAAGCCTTTGGAGGTGTTTTTTGTTAATTATTCTAATTTACTGAGACAATGACTTTTGTGTTTTCATTGGCTGTAAGCCATAGTCATCAACATTAACAGAAATAAACACTTGAAATAGAAAGGGTGCTTCTACTCAATACTGAGCCAAGGGTCTGAATTCTTATGACCATGTGATATTTCAGGGTTTTTTTTTAATAAATTTGCAAAAATTTCTACATTTCTGTTTTTTTTCAGTCAAGATGGGATGCAGAGTGTACGTTAATGAGAAAAAAAATGAACTTTTTAGAATTTACCAAATGGCTGCAATGAAACAAAGAGTGAAAAATTTAAAGGGGTCTGAATACTTTCTGTACCCACTGTATGCCCACATACTGTCCCTCTCCAAAATATTCCCCTGTACATTGCCCGATTGAATGAAGGAACCCCCACCACAATTGTGCCCCCTTTGACAATTGTCACCCTCATTATGTGCCCTCACTGTAATATTAGCCCCTTCCTTCCTCATCCACAATGATATAATTAATTTAATCTTTGGCTCCTTGACTTACTATTGGCTGCGCCATCTCTTCTCCTCTGAGGTGTTTGGGTGCCGACAATAGTGTGATGACGTCAGCAGCGTGCCGAGCAGCAGCATGTCGAGGCTGGGACTGACGAGCGCTGTTTTACCCTAGTCCCGATGACAGTGTTCAAATATGTTTGCGTCTGAAACATTTGAATATAAGAAGATGGGAGCTCCATATCCTGGACGGCTCCATGGGCTGCAGCAAAACTTTGGTGGGCTGCATGCGGTACATGAGCTGTTTGTTGTGCAGGTCTGTTCTAAAACAACACTACATTGTATAACACCTGCACCAGATTGTGCAGTTACCTCAGCCCCGAGCCTACCGGCAGTCACAGTCGGACTCCCTATAGAGAAGGTAGAGAGGATTTATTACCATCTCTGGCTTTTCAATTACTGTGATAGATGTTAGAAATGCATTGGGGAAATATTGGCTCATTTTGAAGCAAGACCTAGTCCTTTCCAAATGTACTACACCAGTCCCTTCCACCACCTATAGAAGGGCGATGAACCTGAGGGACTTGCTGGTACATAGTTACCATAAAGATCCGGGACCAGAGAAAGCCTTCAGCTCAAAAGGCCCCAGATGGGGCTTCTATCCATGCAAGAACTGTGCGGCCTGTGTAAATCTGGTGAGGTGTACATCCTTCCCATCAAGTGATGGTCATAAGGAGTTTCAAATCACACAGCATACATCTTGCAATACAGAAGGCGTAATCAACCACGCCTTGTGTCCATGTGGCCTCATCTATGTGGGTCTTACTTTTCGCCAACTGAGAGTGCGTGTGAGGGAGCACGTGCAAGATATTAAGAATGCATCAGAATCTCTTGCCGATACTGTATTGAAGCCTATCCCAAGGCATTTCAAGTTAAAACATGGGTGTGATGCTAGCCTCCTCCAAATTCGGGGTATTGACCGGATATTAATTGACTAGGGGGGGGGGATTGGAGAAAGACCGTTGGTGGATTATGAAAATTGATTGCATATGCCCCAAAGGCCTCAACGAGGTCCTCAGTTTTGTCCCTTTCTTGTAATGTGCTATTGTGTTTAGGTTTTACTTATGTTTTATGCTGTTTATAACTTCTCACTTTTTTATTTACATGCAGGGTATCCAGTATTTTTGTACACTCTACTGTGAGACAGATGCTGGACCACCACTCACTTGGAGGATCTTCTTCTCCCTTCCCTCCCTCCCTTTTTCTGCCCCCCTCGGGGACCGGGTGCCTGATCGTCCTTGCGGGCCAGCGCTCCACGCGTCTCCCTTTTTATGGATATGTACTCACCTTTCAGCAGCATCCCGCCCTGCTGCTCTCTCTTTTTCGGACCTGTCTATTTCCTGTGCGGTGTGCCACTAATTGATTCCATCCGCTATAAGCATTTTTTATAAAACATTTTACTCACTATTGTTATTCATCGGCTTTTACTCTTTGTTTATTGTTGCTTTAAATCTGTGATTTTGGATGCAAAAAAAAGGGCACTTTAAGATGCACTTCCTGTGTCACACTGACACGTCAGTATTCCTATCACTTGTATATTTTTTATTTTATTTTTTCGATTCCTCTTGCCCATTGTGGCTTATAATTTTCTGATTTTTTTATTGTACATTTTCCATTATACTGATGTCAGTAGCTATGTTACTATATAACACATGTCTATGCTCACTCGTATGTGAAGGGCACACATACATTTGTATTGTGACATTAACTATCTCTTCATACTATTGTTATTTATTATATTTATTTTACCTGTGATTGGTCTCACTTGTAGTGATGGGCGAGCGTGGTTTGTTAACCCTTTCAGCGAGCATGCTCGGGTGCTCGCCCAGTATCTTCAGCGTGCTGAGGTGTTATGTTTGAGTTATTGTGTGTGCATGATTTGCGACTGACAGCTTTAATACATGTGAGGAAAGCCTAACAAACAGGCATTCCTCACATGTGTTAAAGCTGTCAAACAGTCGCAAATCATGCACACACAGTGACTCAAACATGATATTCAAGTACACTGAAGATGCTCGGAAAACACTCGAGCATGCTCATAAATCTCGAGTAACGAACGTGCTCGCTCATCACTACTCACTAGTGTAACACTTTCACGTAACATATGTGGTTTTTCACGTTGCTGTGATTCTGGTTGCCATTGGATGCATCCGACATCTGCACCACATGGGCTTGGTCACGAAATAATAATAAAAAATATTCACACAATTCGTGCACTCTCTGTTTATTATTGTTTCCATGTTTTCATTCACTTGTCACATCTTCATTTTTTCTTCCTTTTCCCTTTCCCTTCCCTCCCCTCTTTTTTACCACCATTAGTTTTGCACATTTATGCACAATTTATAACTTTGTTCTGTTGATACTCATGGTATTCCCATATTCTCTGTACCATATTGAGTACATATTATATTATATTGTCTCATGACTCTCTCTATATATACTCCTTTATATTTAATAATGATACTTTGGGTATTACTTGGTGGACATTATACTTTATACACATATGTTGTATATAATTCTCACAATATGATGTCTATTCCTGATTGTGTGTTTTCATATATTATTTTCCCTCTTTTATCTACATCTTTGTATCTTTGTGTATTTATATATATATATATATATATATATATATATATATATATATATATATATATAGTGGTCCAAAAGTAGGTGGACAGAAAATAATAACATTTATTTTGATTTATATATAAAATTATATTTACTAACACAAGCATAACATTGACAATTACATTTTATTCTGAACAATAACACAAAAGCCCTTAAATGTTATCAATGCAGGGGCTCAAACTGTTTTCCATTACAATTTGCACAGCTTTGAAGTCGCCTCTTGCGCTTCAACAAACTTTTTTGCACAAGTCTCTTTGGGTATTAATTTCTTGAAGTGCATCTCTTATGTCATTTTTCAAGTCACTGACACTTTTTGGTTTTCGACTATAAACTTTGTCCTTGAGTACTCCCCAAAAGAAAAAATCCATTGGGGTCAAGTCTGGTGAACGTACCGGCCAATCAAGTGGGCCTCTTCGGCCAATCCATTTATTAGGAAATGTTTCATCAGGATACTCGCGGATTACTCTTGAATAATGTGGAGGGGCCCCAACTTGTTGAAAATAGACTTTTTTTTTCAAAGAGTCTGTGAGGTATGAAAAGTGGAATCTGATTGGTTGCTAAGGGCAACTGAGCCAGTTTTACTTTACACCATGTTTGATAAATCTCCCCCTTCATAACCTTATTACACTTTCTGTCCACCTACTTTCGGACCACCCTGTATATATATATATATATATATATATATATATATATATATATATATATATATAATATAACCGGGGATGCATCCCTCTGTCTGAAGCCTCGATAGACTGCGCATGCGCGACGCACAGTCTGGCTTCAGACAGAATCATGCATCCAGCCGTTACAGGTAAGAGGAGGTGTATGGCGCCGGAGATCGCGGTATGCGTAGACACTGAACGCATACCGCGTTCTCCGGCGCCATACTTGCATACTTACCTGACCGGGAGGAGCATTGCCACGGCACCTCTCTTCTGGCCGGAGACCGGGGGCAGGAGTGAGGCGTCGGATCGGCGCGTGCACATAGCGCTATCCTTCGCCATTTTACTGAAGACACATTTACAGTGTGTCTTCAGCAAAATGGCGCCGGACAGCGCGGTGCTCCGGCGCCGGTCTCCGCCCCCGGCCTCCGGCAGAAGAGGACGCAGCAGCGCTGGAGCACAGAGAACAAAGGTGAGTATAACTGTTAATTTTTTTTTGTATATGTGTACAGTGTGAAAGGGATGAGGGGGCCACACATATCAGGATTGTGGGGTGAGGGGACCATGCATATACCAGGATTGTGGGGTGAGGGGACCATGCATATACTAGGATTGTGGGGTGAGGGGTACCACGCATACTAGGATTGAGGATGAGGGGAGCCACGCATACCGGGATTGGGGATGAGGGGTGCCACGCATATCGGGATTGGGGATGAGGGGTGCCACGCATACCGGGATTGGGGATGAAGGGTGCCACGCATACCGAGATTGGGGATGAGGGGTGCCATGCATACCGGGATTGGGGGTGAGGGTTGCCACGCATACCGGGATTGGGAATGAGGGGTGCCACGCATGCCGGGATTGTGGATGAGGGGTGCCACGCATACCGGGATTCGGATGAGGGGCCATGCATACCAGGATAGGGATGAGGAGTGCAATGCATGCCAGGATAGGATGGTGCGGACAGGATGGGGGCAGCACAAATACCAGGAGGGGGGCAGCACATACCACACATACCAGCATGGGAGACCATATACCAATAAAAATGCTCGCCACCCGGGCATAGAACGGCTTCAATAGCTAGTATATATATATACATAGAAAGTCATGATTAACTTACACCAGGTATGGGCCGGTAATGTTCTCCGCAATTTCTTTCTCTCCCTCTAAGTATGTCTGCATCTATTGGCATCCTGATGATTGTGCACATTCTGCCAGCCGGCAAGAAGCACCTGGTTGCCATGGATACGTGTCCCTATGACGCGGCACTTCGGGGACTCCTTACTGATGTGTCAGCGGGAGGCGGGCACCTGCTGCGTTGGACACTGACTCCCTTGCTTCCGGCGCTGGCTTCCGCCACTGGAAGCGCCGCTGTACCCCCGCTACACGTGCCAAAATACTTTGGATATATATACCCCCCTGCCTGTCACCCATACACAATCGCCCCCTGGAGAAGCAGGACTTGAAACGCGCGTCAGGGCCGCTTTCATGCCATCCACAGGTTGTAACTAGGCTGTACTCTCATTTTATGTGGGACCATAACTTTCTATATGTGTCACTGTGTATTACTCTCACTAGAAGATATACTTATGTTGTGACATCTGTGTCATAGGCATGATTCTTCTCCTTATTTGGATATTAGCAACTTGTACTGTATAATTAGTTCCTGCTGTGCACTCGTACTTTATATGCTTTACTTGTGATCTGGACTCTGATACATTCTTTTCCAGTTGCTCTATGTCTTATCCCTAATTTAATGTATCATTAACCTTTGTGCATGGGATGCAGTAAGTATGTTAATGAATCAATTGAACGTATTTATTGATTTTTCTCTGCCTCCCTTGGGACGAATCATGCCTTAATAACACTTGTTGATTATTCCTTCTTTATAGACACTTAACTGTATGTATATATATATATATATATATAAAGTTATAAATATATATTTTTTCATAATGAAATGGTATTCCTACTTATGGAGGGAATTGGATTGTAATGTATTCCCAATTAAACACCTGAGATTGGGAAGGAGGTGGAGACCTGTTGAAGGTTCCTCCTCTGGCCTATTAATCTCACTCCATGGATGAACCTAGGAATAGGGAATTCCATGGAAGGGTGTTTGGGTTATGTAATAAATATTATCCCTCAGTTCATTTATGGACACAGGAATCACTATTTGAATACTGTCATTGCAATGCAAATATATTGGGAAACTGCTAACAGAATGTTGTCCCTAATAATGAGAAATAGTGCGCTTTTATTATAAATAGGGGATAAGAGAAATCATTAAAGCACATACGTTGTTTACATTTGAAGAAAAGCTTTTGGTGGGGCTTGCCAATTTAAAAGATGGCGATCGTAGCATTAGAAGTGTAATGCGCATGCCCGGTGACGTCACGAAGCGGGCGGACCAGGTTTGCCCCGATCATGTGACGAGATAATGGGGATTTCCTGGGAGACATGCGCAGATGGGATTTTGAGACGGCGAGGACAGCGTGGAGGAAGTAAGAAACGTGGTCATGCATGATTGCTGCAGTGTGAGTCGCAACCTCAAATATATTATGATTTATAATGTACACCTGGCACTGATAAATACTAATCAAAGCACTTATCACTTTATGAGAGTTATGGATACTGTAATTGATGATAATAATATATCTGTCTAAAATTTTATCACTATGTATGTAACTGAATAATATTTTGTGATATGCACTACTGCACTTTTTTTATGTAATCATGGTTTTGTATCAATTAATTATAATTATGGAATCACTGTTTGTAACTATATATATTGCACTATATGCACTTGAACTCTGCTTGAGAAAGGTTCTGTGAACCGAAACGTTGCCTTTGGGCTCATTAAAGTCCATTTTTCTATAATATTTTTGGAGTGCTGCCTCTTGATATTCTTTCTTTCTATATATAGATATATATATATATATATATATATAAAAATAAATATACTGTATATATATATATATATATATATACATATATGTATACACAGGGTGGGCCATTTATATGGATTCACCTAAATTAAATGGGAATGGTTGGTGATATCAACTTTCTGTTTGTGGCACATTAGTATATGGGAGGGGGAAAACGTTTCCAGATGGATGGTGACCATGGTGGCCATTTTGAAGTCGGCCATTTTGGATCTAACTTTATTTTTTTCAATGGGAAGAGGGTCATGTGACACATCAAACTTATTGACAATTTCATAAGAAAAACAATGGTGTGCTTGGTTTTAACGTAACTTTACTCTTTCATGAGTTTTTTACAAGTTTATGACCACTTATAAAATGTGTTCAAAGTGCTGCCCATTGTGTTGGATTGTCAATGCAACCCTCTTCTCCCACTCTTGACACACTGATAGCAACAACGCAGAAGAAATGCTAGCACAGGCTTCCAGTATCCGTTGTTTCAGATGTTGCACATCTCATATCTTCACTGCATAGACAATTGCCTTCAGATGACCCCAAAGATAAAAGTCTAAGGGGGTCAGATCGGGAGACCTTGGTGGCCATTCAACTAGCCCACGACGACCAATCCACTTTCCAGGAAACAGTTCATGTAGGAATGCTCGGACCTGACACCCATAATGTGATCGTGCACCATCTTGTTGGAAAAACTCAGGGAACGTGCCATCTTCAGTGCATAAAGAGGGCAACACATCAACATGTAGCAGTTTCAGATATCCAGTGGCATTGAGGTTTACATTGATGAAGAATGGCCCCACTATCTTTGTACTCCATATACCACACCATACCATAAAGATGCGAGATGTGCAGCAACTGAAACAATGGATACTGGAAGCCTGTGCTAGCATTTCTTCTGCGGCATTGCTGTCAGTGTGTCAAGAGTGGGAGAAAAGGGTTGCATTGACAATCCAACACAATGGGCAGCACTTTGAACACATTTTATAAGTGATCATAAACTTGTAAAAAACTCATGAAAGAATAAAGTTATGTTAAAACCAAGCACACTATTGTTTTTCTTATGAAGTTCTCAATAAGTTTGATGTTTCACATTACCCTCTTCCCATTGAAAAAAATAAAGTTGGACCCAAAATGGCCAACTTCAAAATGGCCGCTATGGTCACCACCCATCTGGAAAAGTTTTCCCCCTCCCATATACTAATGGGCCACAAACAGGAAGTTGATATCACTTAGGTGTATCCATATAAATGGCCCACCCAGTATATATATATATATATATATATATATATATATATATATATATACATATATATACAGTAGATATATTGTCTCTTGCCTTACATTGGTTTATTCCTGTGGTTCCGTGGCACTTTGTTGTCACCTCTTTCCCTTGGATTTTTTATCTCTTTTGATTATGTCTGATTTTACTTACATTTTTGCAATAAAAATGTAACTTTTATTGGATTTGCTCCTGTTTCCATTTTTCTCTTTTTGGGTTATATAGTTATGGAAGAGCATTTATAGGGGCCGACTCTTTTCTTTTTGGATACTCCCTATAGAGAAGGTAGAGAGGATTTATTACCGTCTCTGCCTTTTCAATTACTGTGTACACAGCTCTGAACAAGTGCTGTGTATTCAGTATGGTAAGCGCAGATAGCGCTTCCTGCTCCAGACCCAGAGATCATGTGATGGCCGGGTGTAGAGAAAGAGCAAGAGCTTCTGGGTCCTAGGAGACCCAGTCAACCCTGCTATATAGGCAGTAGGTTGAATGTCCCCTGTAACTAGGATCAATATACCAGCAGATGTGTTTGGGACACAGGTTTATAAACAATTACTATTATATAAGTATGGCAGGTTCTCCTCCTGCACTTGTTAGTTCAGCTTTCCTCACATACTGCACAGCTCTCCAGTCCATACAATGGTCACTGATGGAGGAGCATGTAACCAGACCACTCCATCAGCCTTGTCCTATTGAGAACCTCCCATGAGAAAGATGCTTTTATAGTGAAGTAGACTGACGGACAGGTCTGGTCACTGCTCCTCCACCAGCAGCCATATTATAGACTAGAGAGCTGGGCAGTCTGTAAGGAAAGCTGCAGTAACAAGAGCAGGAGGAGAATCTGACATACCTACAGTATATCATAGTAAATGCCACAAAATCATGTCCCCAACACATCTGTTAAAGTAAAGATAAAATGGTCAACCTCATTAACTAATTCTGCAGCCAGCAATAGACAGCGCAACACAAAGACTATAGGAGGCAAACGACTCAATTTTATTTTAATGAAACCATATTGCAATTTTTTTTATCCATTCAAGCAAGAAAAAAATCAAATGTTTCAAAAGTTAAGACAACCCCTGTGTAAAATCATTGAAATAAAGAGCAAAAAAACCAGGAAAAAATAAATAAAAAAACAATGACTATCCAAATTGCATTTACAAGCCCCATCCCTAACAAAAAACCATGTAACTAATATATAAAAATAACACAAGCACAGAAATCCTTTATTTACTACAGATATTACCAGAAAAAAAATAAAATAATATTAAAATATTGTAAAATTTAGACTCGATGTTTCACAAAAAAATATTTAAATATCCAAACATTACAATTTTTTACAGTTTTTTAAACCATATGTATGAAAATAAGAAAAAAATGTGCCTTGGCAAGAATGGGGAAAAATGGCCTGATCATGTAGGGGTTTAACAAAGTACTGAATATATACATATATATAAATGGACTGGGGAACAGTTCTACAACCCTCCAGCTTCAGATCTTGCTCATGTATCACATCCTCCACCTGTCAGATTTAAAAGATGTGTAACTTGTGTAAAGTGACAACATTGCCCTGATCTGTAAGTGTGGGCATGAGAAGCTACATGTCATGGTGCTCCCTGTGGTAAGCTGATGTATAGTATTACCTGTGCCCTTGGTGGTCTTCTGCCCTTCTTCTTCTTTCTTGATTGAAGAGCTTTCATGTGATGAGCCAAAGATTTGTCTTCTCCTCTTGGCTCCACTTCTTCTAGCTAGGACCTCCTGATGACATTCCTGTTCTTCTTTCTGGCCTTGGTGATCAATCTTCTGAGAGACGATCTCCAACTCTGAGCCATTTCTCTTCTCTCCTCTCCTATGGCTCTTCTTGATGGACGGCTTCTCATCATCCGATGAGTCCAAAACATTTCTTCTCCTTTTCTTCCCTCTCATCCTAAAGTCCTCCTCTTTAATCTCCATAATGTCGCTTTGCTGAAGGCAGCTCCTCCTCATCCGCATGCAAGCCAACCGCAACTCTCCAACTGCCAACCGGCAACATTCCAATGTGCTCACTGGTCATGTGATAGGAATTGACCATAAGCAGTCATATATATGAGTTATCAGATATTGGTGTTTTTCTATTTTATTCTCATCATATCACATAGTATTAGGCCAAGCTCACAGATAGAGGTTTATTTTAGCTTTTCTGCTGCCTTTTTTCCTATAGAAAGACTCAAATATCCAGATCTTTTTCACATTTTCAGGTTAAGACTTGAATATACTTTGCAGCAATCTCGATAGTAATATTTACACGTAATGACAACTATAGGTTTCTAAAGAATAATTTCTAGTTACTATAATGGCTTCTTAGAAAACCCACATGTGTGAGTTTGCTGTTTTGCAGAACGCTCTTTGCCACCATTTTCCTTCTGACGCTGTTTTGCAGCATTTAGGGGATGTGCACACGGTTATTATTTGTAGAGGAAAAGAAATACTAGAGTGTTGGCGGGTAAAATGCTGCCTAAAATATGTGCAAAAACGCTTCAAGAATTGACATGCAGAAGATATGAAACTTCTTCAAATCTGCAAGGAAAAAATAAGCAGAATGTACATGAGATTCCATAAATCTCATTGACTTTGCTAGTACATTAAAACACTGCGTTTTTTCATGGAAAGAACGTGCGGAAATAACTTTTGAAAATACGGCAAAAATGCAACATGTGAACATGCCCTTGGCTTCTAGTCCATCAAAAATAGTGTAAGTCTGAACTTGAGATGCCGCTGTGGATACTCATTCTGGTGTTAATACTATAGGAAATGACAAGGCAATGATCGCGCTTTTTATTAGTGTAAATAGGGAAATACAGCCCTCCTAGACCGGACACAAGGATTTTATTTGCCAATAGTAATAATATTGGTGGGTTATATTTTTTACACTATACTACATACTTTTTTCACATATAACTATTTTCCTGTGATAAATTGTATTATCAATATATGGACTGGAGTTATTTGTAATTTAATTCCATATTTGGTGCACACAGATTGTTCTTTCTGCTGAATTCTAGATTAGTCATTGCTAGTGTCTCG
Organism: Phyllobates terribilis; assembly: GCF_046119375.1. NCBI lineage: Eukaryota > Metazoa > Chordata > Amphibia > Anura > Dendrobatidae > Phyllobates > Phyllobates terribilis. Next base: position 12,736,153 of record NW_027362796.1, read on the forward strand.
GCATATTAGCATGTTTTTGTAATTTTTTGCTAAACCCTAATGAGGATTATTTGCTTATACTTGATATTCGCTTCTCAATAGTATTCGCTTATTCACTATATTCTAGATTATACATTTTGTCTTAGATGTATATTGGAAGTTCTTCATATTTTTTTCTTATGTCACATTATTATTTTTCACAGTGAATGTTTGATAAAGATCATGTTGACGCTTTTGTATTATACATTTTACTTTGACTTAAAAATAATACTTAGTACAATTTTAATGGAAACAATTTGCTTCAATAACACAGACCCTTATTAAATGACCCAGCATGCCACTTCTGGCCTGAGCTTTCAATGTAGAATTACATATTTGCTGTGTAACTAAATAGCTGTAATGCATAGAATAATTGGGCTTACTACAGAAGGGATAGATGCTCTTCTAGTGAAGCTTCATGATGTCCATTGCTCCAGAGTAGACGACCTTCTCTATGAACACTAAATGCCTGTAAGGCACAGTGTGATTATGGGGTGGGAATGCTTTAGGACATTTCTTTAGGATACAATGACATTGGTGGCAGACTGGTATCTGGTGTCACCACTAAAGGACGGCAGAAGTAATTCAGGCACATACTGGTGACAGTTTAGGATAATGTTACTGAAAAGAGGCAACAAGCTTACTGGTCACAGAGTCTCCGAGACGCCAACATGCTTCATAACTACAAATACTCTTAAATAGGGGAACAGCTTCACCACAGATAGATGACTGGCAAAAACATTTACGCTGGGCTTCCACTTTCCAAACTTTACACCACCTGCTGGAAGGCTCCTCCGCAGTATCTCAAGCTGTCTCGGTGTCCGTCCTCTTACAGAACAGCACTCACACGTTCAAGCAGTTATATGACCAGGTTTCACAAAGCAAACTGTAAAAATACTATTAATCAGATCTCGGACCAGATGGGGCTGATGTACGTACTCTGAAAATTCACATCAGGATGGCTGTGCAATCCTGATGTTAAGAGCATTGTATCCTTATTTTAATGTGATAAAGGAAAAGTTTCACAAAGGATTATACAGCCATCCTTATGCATATGCTGACAAGTACACCAGCCTCATTTGGGCTAACAGATTTGTATAATAATATATAATAATATAAGCAGTATGTATTGTAAAATCAGTGCTTGGATGTGGCATGAGGCATCGGAGGAGCTCAAGGACCCTGAAGGTGGCTGAATCCAGGTATCTAGACAGCTTCTCAGCAGCACTCACAAGCTCCATGGGAAACAAGTTGTAAGCGCTGTCCTCCTTGTTTGGGAGAACAGTCAACTCTGACAGACAGAATGGTGGCTGACCTAGGCAACAAGCAAATTCTAGAATTCAAAATACCTCCTCTCATGAGAAATGAAGAGAATTTTTAAAAAGGGGTTATTTGCAAAGTTCCCTATTTTTACAAGCACTTTGCAATTTTACCCAATTAAGAAATTGCGTATAGCCTTTTAATAATGTAATTAATCTGACTGATGTAAAAAACTATCCTTTTATAGACAGCACATTAAATATAAAATACAGGTGGATACAATTCTGTTACCATATACTGTGAATATAACTAGTGCCATGAACTGCCCATATGGGTAATGCCATTCAACTGTGCCATATAGTTGCCATATGTACAATATAGGAGCTATAAGAAATGTGCACTTTGAACTTCTGATTTCCAGCACCATGCGGAGCCTACACATGTATCGGTATAATGTGCCATAATGACTATTGTCATACCTGGGTTTATAATATTGGTGGTGAATATATTCTTATGGGCTCTGTATGACATTACTGACATGGGCAGCATTTGCCACTAATGATGGAGCACTGCATGACACTTTATGTTGGCGTTTTGTCCTATTATCTTGGGATAATCTTATTTTTCTGATCACTGTATATTACTAATATTCTGGATACTATACTTTTGGAATCATCTTCTAGTTGTAGCTCTGAAACTTGGGATAAAAGTGACTCTGTAAATGTCAGATTGACATTTTCTAGAATTGAAGAGCATTGTGGTAAGTATGAGAATGTACCAGGCAATAGATGTGTGTAATGCAATGCACATACCGCAGCCTCATGCTGAACCCCTCACCGCAGATTCATGAGTGTGAATGGCCCAAAGGCCAGACCGAAATCCCATTGAGGATCTGTGGCAAGACTTGAAATTGCTGTTCACAGACGTCTCCATCCAATCTCACTGAGATAGAGCATTTACAAAGAAGAATGGGAGAAAATGTCACCTCTAGATGCAAAGCTGGTAGAGACATACCTGAAAAGACTTGCAGCAGTAATTGCAGCGAAAGGTGGTCCTACAGACTATTTACTCCGGAGGGATAAATACAAATGCAAGTCACAGTTATCAGATTTATATTTTCTCAATATATAGAAAACCTTGTAGAATTTACTTTACACTTCACACATACAGTGGTGTGAAAAAGTGTTTGCCCCCTTCCTGATTTCTTATTCTTTTGCATCTTTGTCACACTTAAATGTTTCAGGTTAGTAATGGGGGTGTCTTATAGACGCCCATCATTACTAACCTGGGCTTCATGGCAGCTGGCGCTGACATGAAAACCAACCCTATTACCCCCTGCCACCGCACCAGGGCAGCGTGGAAGAGCGAGGCTAAGTGCCAGAATTGGCGCATCCTATGGATGCGCCATTTCTGGGGTGGCTGACGGCTGGTGTTTCTAGCCTGGGAGGGGGCCAATATTCATGGCACCCTTCCTGGGCTATTAGTATCAGCCCCCAGCTGTCTGTCCAGCCTTTGCTAGCTATTAAAATAGGGGGGACCCCACGTCATTTTTTTGGGTGGGTCTCCCATTTTAATAGTTAGTAAAGGCTAGGAGGGGGCCAATATTCATGGCACCCTTCCTGGGCTATTAGTATCAGCCCCCAGCTGTCTGTCCAGCCTTTGCTAGCTATTAAAATAGGGGGGACCCCACGTCATTTTTTTGGGTGGGTCTCCCATTTTAATAGTTAGTAAAGGCTAGGTATTCAGCTGGGGGCTGATATTAGTAGCCGGGGAAGCTCCATGGGTATTACCCCCTTCCCAGGCTTCAAACATCTGCCCCAGCTGTCTGCTTAACCTCCGATAGAGACTAAAATTATGGGGGATCCCACGTCAATTTTTTTTTAATAAATCCTTTATTTTAACACTAAATGACACTTGAGGGGTTAATAAAGATGCAGTCCCTAAATTAATATTTATTTTTTAATTAATTTTTCCCAAAAATTTTGACGTGGGCTTTGCCATATTTTTGTATGCGAGCCAGGTACAGAATCCAGGAACGGGCTGCCCCCAACTCCCAGCTGCCTATTTGTACCTGGCCGGACACAATATAGGGAAGCCCTTTTTTTTTTATTATTTCATGAATTTCATGAAATAAGTTTAAAAAAGAAAAATACGTGGGGCTTCGCCCTATTTTTGTGTCCAGCCAGGTACAAATAGGCAATTTTTTTTTAATTATTTCAGGAAATTCATGAAATAATTAAAAAAAAATTGATGTGGGGTTTCGCACTATATTTGTGTCCAGCCAGGTACAGCAGACAGGAACGGGCTGACCCCAACCTCCAGCTGCCTATTTGTACCTGGCCGGACACAACAATATAGGGAAGCCCTTTTTTTTTAATTATTTCATGAAATAATTTAAAAAAAATTGACGTGGGGCTTCGCACTATATTTGTGTCCAGCCAGGTACAGCAGACAGCAACGGGCTGCCCCCAACCACCAGCTGCCTATTTGTACCTGGCCGGACACAACAATATAGGGAAGCCCTTTTTTTCTTAATTATTTCATGAATTTCATGAAAAAATTTAAAAAAAAATACGTGGGGCTTCGCCCTATTTTTGTGTCCAGCCAGGTACAACTAGGCAGCTGGGGACTGGAATCTGCAGCGCAGGGAGGCCCAAGCTTTCTGGGCCCCACCCGCTGCAAATTGCAGTCCACAGCCACCCCGGAAAATGTTGCGTTCATAGAAGCGCCATCTTCTGGCGCTGTACCCAACTCATCCAGGGCCCTGGTGCGGTGGCTCACTGGGTAATAAAGGGGTTAGGGCCAGCTTGGCATTATCAGCTGGCCCTAAGCCCGAAATTCATGGGGTCACGCCAATATTAGACATGACCGCCATGAATTTCTAGTAAAGTATTTAAAAAAAAACACAAACACCCAGAATAAAGTCCTTTAATTGAAATAAAGACACAATTCTTTATTGTTCTAAATTAAACCATACTTACCATCACGCCCATTCCAGCTGAAGCCAACGATCTCCTGCAATAAAAGAAAAATAATAAAGCAACATCATTCTTACCTTTCGATGGTTCCCAGGACAGCTCCAGCTCTGCTACATCGAGATGACAGGCTGGACCGCAGGAGAAAGCTGCCATCCAGCCTGTCATCCCGCAGACACTGAGAAGCGCAGGCATGCTTGCGCTCCTCAGTATCAGGCTGTGATGGCATCCCGATGAGCCGAGTCTCTCACGCTCACCGCATGCGCAGGAGAATTCTCCCACGCTATCAGTGACGTGCATGAGGTGAGCTGAGTTCATTGTTGGCTCATCGGGATGCCATCACAGTCAGACACTGAGGAGCGCAAGCATGCCTGTGCTTCTCAGTGTCTGCGGGATGACATGCTGGATGGCAGCTTTCTGCTGCGATCCAGCCTGTCATCTCCATGTAGCAGAGCTGGAGCTGTCCTGGGAGCCATCGAAAGGTAAGGATGATGTTGCTTTATTATTTTTCTTTTATTGCAGGAGATCGTTGGCTTCAGCTGGAATGGACGTGATGGTAAGTAAGGTTTAATTTAGAACAATAAAGAATTGTGTCTTTATTTCAATTAAAGGACTTTATTCTGGGTGTTTGTGTTTTTTTTTAACTTTGACTATGGGGTTAGTAATGCGGGTGTCTTATAGACGCCTCTCCATTACTAACCTGGGCTTGATGTCAGCTGGCATTATAAGCTGACATCAACTCCAACCCTATTACCCCACTGCCACCGCTACAGGGCAGTGGGAAGAGCGAGGCTAAGTGCCAGAATTGGCGCATCCTATGGATGCGCCATTTCTGGGGTGGCTGACGGCTGGTGTTTCTAGCCTGGGAGGGGGCCAATATTCATGGCACCCTTCCTGGGCTATTAATATCAGCCCCCAGCTGTCTGCCTAGCCTTTGCTAGCTATTAAAATAGGGGGGACCCCACGTCATTTTTTGGGGGGGGTCCCCCATCTTAATAGCTAGTAAAGGCTAGGTATTCAGCTGGGGGCTGATATTAGTAGCCTGGGAAGCTCCGTGGGTATTACCCTCTTCCCAGGCTTCAAACATCTGCCCTAGCTGTCTGCTTAACCTCCGCTAGAGACTAAAATTACGGGGAGCCCCACGCCAATTTTTTTTTTAATAAATCCTTTATTTTAACACTAAATGACAAGTACAGTAACCAACACTATCACTGTACTTATTATATATGTGACTGACATGTTTCTATCTATCTAATCTATGTGTGATGCTCTATTATTTCTGTTGTAAATTGTCGGGTACCGCTGCTGAATTGCCGGCCGGCTTTTTTAAAGAGACGGTGCATGAAAACACTAAGATTTTTTTAAATAAATCCTTTACACTAAATGACAAGTACAGTAAGCAACACTGTCACTGCACTTCTTATATATGTGACTGACATGTTTCTATGTATCAAATCTATGTGTGATGCTCTTTCTTTCTGTTATAAATTGTCGGGTACCGCTGCTGAATTGCCGGCCGGCTTTTTTAAAGAGACGGTGCATTAAAACACTAATATTTTTTTAAATAAATCCTTTACACTAAATGACAAGTACAGTAAGCAACACTGTCACTGTACTTCATATATATGTGACTGACATGTTTCTATCTAATCTATGTGTGAAGCTCTATTCTTTCTGTTCTAAATTGTCGGGTACCGGTGTATGCCACTGATGAATTGCCGGCTTTTCATGTTTCACTGTGAGCACTGTTCCCATCGATTTGGGCAACCACCTCCACCAATACATTCTACATTATTGTTAGTTGTTTTCCTTCATGTAGAATTAACCTACAAGGAAAGAAAGGGTTTATTTTCATTCCGATATTTGTGTCCCATTGATTTGCATTGGTTTCCGGTATCGGAATCGGCGATATCCGATACTTTTTGGGTATCGGCCCGATCCAATCCGATCCGATATTTCCTGATATCGGAAGGTATCCCTCAATACTAGTCCTGACCTCAATCCCATTGAAAATCTTAGGGGTGAGCTGAAATCTGCCATTGGGAAAAAGAACCCTGCAAACATTCAAGAGCTTGAACAAACTGCAAAGGAAGAGTGGGAGAAAATTCCAGCTGAGAAGTGCAAGAAGCTTACAGATGGCTACAAGAAATGTCTGGAGGCTGTCAGCAATGACAAAGGGTGTGCAACCAAGTATTAATTAGGGGTGCCATTATTGTGGCACATTCAGTTTTTTCTTTGATATTGCAACATTGAAGTTGAAAAACAATATTGTATTGTTGTATTACTTTGGACCACAAATCCTGAGGATATAACTTTGGTACATTTCCATTTATTTCTGAAGATATTGTACAGTCTACGAAAAAATGAAGGCGTGACAAGAATGGTGAGCAGCACTGTAGTACAATAAATCATTAAAAATTTAAATATATATAGAATATAAAAAATAAAAAAAGATTAAATTAAATTAATAATTAATTTTTTAAAACCTTTTTTTAAAAAGCATTTTCCCTTGCAATTATATACTGTATATATAAAGGATAGAGCTTATGTGTTCAGTAATAATGTTGTCGTGTCAATGGAAGGGTGAAAAAAAATGGTAAGAGGAGGATATATAGATGGAAAACGTCCAATCACTAGCTGCCTCTATCTGTACCAGAAGCTAGGTACCACCCGACCAATTATCCATAGATCATCGCAACCCAGGGAATCATCTATTAACTTTCATAGCTGCAAATCATTATCCGGTAATCTTAAGACAAATTTACATACCAAGAAAGGGGGACATTCAACTCATTTTGGTGAAACATTATTTCTATGTCTGTTATTCCTTTCATTCATCCTGCTCTGTTCAGCCGCTGTTTAGCGTGATAGTATCAATCCTTTATCTAGTAGCCATTCTTCCTTACGGGTTTTCACACAGGACCCGCTAATCTATCAGCAGCTTCCAGCAATACCCACTCCCCTTTTTTCGGCGCTAGTGTTTTAAAGCCTAATTTCTTTCTAGATTCAGCTCCGGACATTTGTGATAGATTATTTCCTCCTATACTCGTATATAGATATAGCCATTTGAATTGCTGTTATGAAATGTTTTGAAATGATTGAAAGTGCATGTTTAACAAAAAAAAATTTCTATTCTTATTAATCTGTTCTCCTCTCCTTTTTTAAGAGGTCTCAGAGTCCTGCCAATATATTGCTTTGAACATGGGCACTGAATTAAATCTATAACTCCTTCACTTTCACACCTTAAAATGCACCCAACAAAAAAATGCAAGTGTATTTCTGCAATTGTCCCATCTTTAATGTAACGGCAGTTCACACATTCATTCCTAGTGCTGTATATGGGAATCACTGACATTTCTACAGTATGTTATATTTTATCTTGATTATCAATATTTCTTGCACGGGGTCCCCATGGTATCATATTACTGATTGTAATTTTTTTATGTGTAATAAATGATTATTAATAGGGGGATTTATATGTGCCTGTAATTATTTTTCTTCAATAAACATAAAGCTAGAATCGCTACAGAATGTGCCTCTGCCATATACTAGTCTGTAGAGTTTGAATACTCGTGCAAGAAGCATTTATCAGGTTTGAATTTTATGAGAAAGTTTGCAGATATATAATGAATATGTGTAAATCAATCTGTACCACTAGGTAAAAATCCTTACATCAAGGAGACCAAGTAGACAAAAGTGAGCACTTCAAGTTAGTGTGTATAAAAAACAAATGATTTTACTGAACAATATCATAGACATTACCAAACACATATGACGCGCCCCCTGGGACATATTCCTTTTTGAGGGGAATACCCGGCACCGGATCAGATGGGGGGTTGTAGTCTCCGAGCGGCTGTGACCCGGCCCGTGCCCAGGGCGTCAAGCTCAGTGTTATGTGGCAGTCCTACAGATGTTATTAAGAGTTCTTTTGTGTCGACTACGCCACCCGTTGTGATGCGGTCACTGTGGCCGCCGCTGCAGCAGGGTCCGCTGAGGCTGATGGTGGGTGCGCAGCTTGGTGGGATAACCCCCAACGGGAGGGGTATAGCCTCAGAGGGGACAGGCGCAGAGGATGGGGGTTGTGGTGGTGTAGTGCAGACGGCAGTGAAGACAGAGTCGGGTTGTGCAGTTAAGGGTGTTTACTTACTGCAGATGTTGTACTGGTCACTCCAGCTGCTAGTGACCACCCGAGCCGTGCTGCGTCCACCAGGTCCTGGATCCAGCCAACCCCCAAACAAGTCCGGAGCGTGGCCCTGAGCTCTCTTTCTGTCCCGTTCTCTGGCCGTCCCCACCAGTAATCCACCTAGGTCCAGCTCCCTCGGGCCTTCTGTTGGGACACCCTTGGCCCTGGGTTCCCTGACCCTTCATGTGGTGTGCCTTCGGGGTGGATGTGATGGGTGACCGTGGCAGACGCTGCCCACGGTCTCCGGTCTCTGGCTGGGGAATGTTTTTACCCCCACCAGCTTGGGTTCCGGTACCCTGATGCCGACTCTTCACCCGGTGCTTTTAGTTGGGATCTCAGAGTCCTTCTCTTCTGTGCTCTGGGTCCCTCTCTTTTCTCCTCTCTCACTCGGGGTCTTTGTCTTTCTTCTCTCCTCTGCTCCTGACTTGTTCTCTGCAGCTGACTGACTCTCTGCATCTGATCCTCTGCATCTGACCCTGATCTTAGTTGGTGCCCACCTTATATACACCCTCTATGTGTGAGCTCAGGTGACCAGCACCCAATGAGCTCCTATCTTTACCCAGGCTGCTCCCCCTATCTGCCCCTACACTACATGGGATGTACCACCCCCCTCCCACTCCAGCCAGGAACAGACTCGGTCGTACCTGCACATTTCTAAGTGGGAGTACCGTCGGTCTGCTCCTCGGAAATAGGATGTGTGTAGTGCATGCAGCCTACCGAGCTCAGTTCCACACTCCTTCCTTACCCGGGAGTGGAATATCACACCTCTGGGTTGAGGTGCAATACCCCTGTAGCAGCCGAATCCTCAGGGTGCTACATTCCCCCCTGGTAAACCACAGCACGTCCTCGGGCTGTAAGACATAAAACATCTCCAAAACATACAAAATTTTCATATAAACATATAAAACATATAAAACATTACATATATATAAAACTTTTCATATAACATTCTCGTCGTCTCTTGTTTCTGGTTCCTCCTCCGGACACTGTGCAACGTGTGTCCGGGAAAAGTGCGACAGTCTCTTAGAAAAACTGGTTTTCCTATAAAACCGGTAGGGGGCGCTTTAGGACGCGCAACTATATACAGGGGAAGTTGGCCGCTCTCAGTCCTCGGCCAGGTAGAGGGAAGGGAATGGCTGCTCACAGTCCTCAGCCTGTGGGATTAAGGGGTTAACGGGTAAACAGTTCACTCAGCTGGTCCCAACGGGGACTATATATAAGTATCAACAGTTTCTTTGGTACCCGGTCGGGTAACTATTTACATCACTTCTCTGCCGCACTCAACGGCGTCTTCCTCCTGCTCTTTGCTTACAGCTGGTTGTTACTTCAGACCCGTCCGGGTCCTCTTGCTCCTCCTCCTCGCACCGCAACTCCTCCTCCGTCAGGCGGTGTACGTGGAGGGCGTAAGGTCCTTTGGCACACTTGTGCCGGGTGAAGGTGACCTCGTCTCCGATGTAGAGGTCACGACCTCTGTGCCCCTCCGGCAGATGGGACTCCACGTCTCTGCGCGTGACAAAGACGTCGCCGGGGGTGTTGTTGTCTCTGATGAAGCCCCACCCGTGCTGCTGGTTAAACTTGATTACAGTCCCGGTGGTACGGGGACTGTGCGCTGCACGGGGGTCCCTCCTGGTCCGGCTCTTTTGCTCGGCGCTCCTTATTTGGGCCTGTTGTTCCCGGACCCGCCTCTCTCTCCGCTCCCTCGCAAACTCCTCGAGCTGTTGGCGGCAGCACTCCGCACGCTCTGCTGCAGCTGCCCTAGTTTCCTGAGTGAACCCCATTAGATCTTCTCCGGTGGGGTCCCACTCAAACTGTGCTTCCGCTAGCGGGGGCGAGATCCTTATTACGGGCTTCGGAGCCGGAATCAGGGGTGCACACATGGCCCCAACCCTCCTCTGGTGCTCCAGTTCGTAATACTTCTGGGGCCAGATGAAAGGCTGCCCGTCCGGCCACGTGTGCTGGGCAAACAAGTCCTCTCCCAGACGCGGCACCCTTGGTTTTACGGGTGCGGGCGTGGTGGTGGTGGCGCCCGGGTTGCCCAGGCCTTGCGGCCAGGCCTGGGGCACCTGGAAGGTGAAGGGCACCGTTAGGACGGCGGCACCCTGGGCTACCTGGCCTTGCGGCCAGGCCGGAGGCTCCGCGGAGGTAGGGGGCGCTGTTGGTATTGCGGCGCCCGGGGGTACTAGGCCTTGCGACCAGGCTGGTGGTACTTCCTGCTTGGTCACGCTCGGGGTCGAGGCGTGTGACGTCACAGGGGTCGCGGCGGCGGCTTCCGGTTGGGGCCTAGTCTGCGTCGGTGACATGGCGTTTTCGGGCACAGCAGGGGGACTTTCGGGCTCTGCGACGGGGAGCTGGGGCAGGCAAGCGGTGTCCCGGTTTGGGGTATAGACGTCCCCTTTACCTGCCTCCATGCGTTCGGCTCCCTTCTCGGCGCCGTCTCCGGCCTTTGGTCCTCCCGCGCCATCCTCAGAGGCGGTCTCCTTCCTCATCTCGGCTGGCGTGCTCCGGGTCTTGGTTTCAGCTTGCGTCTTGGTTTCAGCTTGCTGGGCCATCTCCCGGCTCCATTCCGCCAATATCTCGCGCTGTACCCGGGCCATCCTCCGTGCGAGGCCCTCCAGGGCAGTCTGTGCACACTCCCGGTCTCGGGGGAGCTGTGCAAGGACCTCCACTAGGCCTAGTGGGGTCGTGGTGTCCAGCAGGCTCCTGACCAACGGGTCGGTGCTGCTCTGCTCTTCTTCCAGCAGGCTCCTGGCCAGCGGGCCGGTGCTGCTCTGCTCTCTGGACATCTCCGGGTGAGCTTCTCTGCTACTCCTCTCCAGACTTCTTGCCTCCGGGTGCGCTCGCTCCAGACTGCTCCAGGCGGCACCCATCTTCGTTCTTTTCTCTCGTCTCCTCCCACTTCGAGGGCGGTCCCGGGGCAACTCGGTGACTGTCAGCTCCAGGGGTAGTTCTTTCACGCTGACAGACACCTCCAGCATCACAGTCTCTATTGGTGGGGGCGGTTTCCACTTTTGGCGCCATTTTCTGTCCTGGCCCACGATGGGAGGCGGCCTCTTGCCCTCCTTTGGCACGCCCATAATGGCGTCCGCTGCTCTTCCAAGGCGGGAAATCTTCGGATTTGGCGGGAAGCGTCGCCCAGTGGCGGGAAACTCTGCAGATGGCGGGAACAAGCTGGAAATGGCGGACAATCGGCGGGAAATGACCTGTGATGGGGTCCGATGGCGTGGACCCTCCGGAACCGGCGGGAGACTTCTTTCTGAGGTAAACTTGCACTTTTCTTCAGGCACGCAGTACCCGGGTGCTGCGGGCACGTAATCCTGCCGACTACGCCAAAGTTGACGCGCCCCCTGGGACATATTCCTTTTTGAGGGGAATACCCGGCACCGGATCAGATGGGGGGTTGTAGTCTCCGAGCGGCTGTGACCCGGCCCGTGCCCAGGGCGTCAAGCTCAGTGTTATGTGGCAGTCCTACAGATGTTATTAAGAGTTCTTTTGTGTCGACTACGCCACCCGTTGTGATGCGGTCACTGTGGCCGCCGCTGCAGCAGGGTCCGCTGAGGCTGATGGTGGGTGCGCAGCTTGGTGGGATAACCCCCAACGGGAGGGGTATAGCCTCAGAGGGGACAGGCGCAGAGGATGGGGGTTGTGGTGGTGTAGTGCAGACGGCAGTGAAGACAGAGTCGGGTTGTGCAGTTAAGGGTGTTTACTTACTGCAGATGTTGTACTGGTCACTCCAGCTGCTAGTGACCACCCGAGCCGTGCTGCGTCCACCAGGTCCTGGATCCAGCCAACCCCCAAACAAGTCCGGAGCGTGGCCCTGAGCTCTCTTTCTGTCCCGTTCTCTGGCCGTCCCCACCAGTAATCCACCTAGGTCCAGCTCCCTCGGGCCTTCTGTTGGGACACCCTTGGCCCTGGGTTCCCTGACCCTTCATGTGGTGTGCCTTCGGGGTGGATGTGATGGGTGACCGTGGCAGACGCTGCCCACGGTCTCCGGTCTCTGGCTGGGGAATGTTTTTACCCCCACCAGCTTGGGTTCCGGTACCCTGATGCCGACTCTTCACCCGGTGCTTTTAGTTGGGATCTCAGAGTCCTTCTCTTCTGTGCTCTGGGTCCCTCTCTTTTCTCCTCTCTCACTCGGGGTCTTTGTCTTTCTTCTCTCCTCTGCTCCTGACTTGTTCTCTGCAGCTGACTGACTCTCTGCATCTGATCCTCTGCATCTGACCCTGATCTTAGTTGGTGCCCACCTTATATACACCCTCTATGTGTGAGCTCAGGTGACCAGCACCCAATGAGCTCCTATCTTTACCCAGGCTGCTCCCCCTATCTGCCCCTACACTACATGGGATGTACCACCCCCCTCCCACTCCAGCCAGGAACAGACTCGGTCGTACCTGCACATTTCTAAGTGGGAGTACCGTCGGTCTGCTCCTCGGAAATGGGATGTGTGTAGTGCATGCAGCCTACCGAGCTCAGTTCCACACTCCTTCCTTACCCGGGAGTGGAATATCACACCTCTGGGTTGAGGTGCAATACCCCTGTAGCAGCCGAATCCTCAGGGTGCTACACATACATAAAATAAAAACAGATGCCTCTTGTTTGAGGGATGGTAAGAAATGCCAACCCAGTATGCATGAATATTATCTCCTGGTGCACCCCACGAAATAGCATAGAACAACCTAGCAGAGATAGTCACTGCAGAGTAACCTATACCATTACATAATCCAACGATTCCAAGGATTGAAACTATCCAAAGTGCATGTGCATGTCAAAGAAGGAAATTGTTCATTAATTGGGGTGGTCCAGTGGTTAAACAAAAACAAAATAAACCCTGCTTCAAAGTCATCAATCAAGAGATAAATACATAATAAACCCTTAAAGTGCATGTGTATGGAGAATTATAATGCTCAGAATTATAATACACCAATGTCTGGAAATGACAGGGCTACTACAGAGCATGTATATAACTTAGTGTTCACAGAAGCGAAAGAGTCGAGGTGAAAAGCAGTTTATATGCTTGTTAGAAACTCACAACATGTATGGCTATACATGCAATACCGCACGCCTGGAAAACATGGACTGCCTCTGATGTACAAAAGCCCTGCTAGATGCAATCAAAAATAGGTAAAATGCAGTGGTGTACCACTAATGGAGGCAGACCACACGACTGCTATGGGGCCCGTGAGCTGGGGGGCCCCATAGCAGTCCAGGGGCGGACATATCGCTGCTGGTGCAGCTGTGCCGGGGGGCCCGCCGGTGCAGCGTCTCCCTGCTCGTGGCGGGCAGGGAGCGATCCCTGCATCCCCGCTGCTGACAGGACAGAATGGCAGCGGAGCTGCAGAGATCCATCCTCTGCTTCCTGCCCGCCGCTTCCTCCCTTACACAGGCACGCGCTCCTTGATGACATCATCATGCAGCGCGGGCCTGTGTGAGGGAGGAAATTGCAGCGGCCTGCGGGGGCAGAGAGGTAAGTGTTTTTTTTTTTGTTTTTTTTACTGAAACGCTGGTGAGATCAATAATGGGGCTGATGGAGCTGGAGAGCGCAATAAGGGGGCTGATGGGGCTGGGTGGTGGGGCTGGTGCGGCTGGGGATAACAATGGTGGGGCTGGGAAGAGCAGTGATGATGCAGCTTGCGGGGGAACGGGCAGAGGGGTAAGTGTTTTTTTTTTTATTTTTACTGAAACGCTGGGGAGAGCAATAATGGTTATGACTGGGCTGGAGAGAGCAAAAGTGGGGCTGATGGGGCTGGTGAGAGCAATGGTAGGGCTGATGGGGCTGGGGAGAGCAATGGTGGGGCTGGGGAGAGCAATGGTGGGGCTGATGGGGCTGGGGAGAGCGCTGATGGGTCTGGGGAGAGCAATGGTGGGGCTGGGAAGAGCAGTGATGGGACTGATGGGGCGGGGAGAGCAATGATGGGGATTAGTAGACCAATGACGGGGATGGGGAGAGCAATGATGGGTTGCTGGGAGAGAGCAATGATGGAGGTGCTGGGAGAGTAATGACGGGGGTTGCTGGGAGAGAACAATGATAGGGGTGCTCGGAGAGAGCAATGACGGGGTGCAGGGAGAGAACAATGACGGGGGTGCTGGGAGAGAGCAATGACGGGGGTGCTGGGAGAGAGCAATGACGGGGGTGCTGGGAGAGAGCAATGATAGTGGTGCTGGGACAGAGCAATAATGGGGGTGCTCGGAGAGCGCAATGACGGGGATGCTGGGAGACAACAATGATGGGGTGCAGGGAGAGAGCAATGACGGGGGTGCTGGGAGAGAGCAATTACAAGGGTGCTGGGAGAGCAATGACTGGGGTGCTGGGACAGAGCAATGTTGGGGGTGTTGGGAGAGAGCAATGATGGAGGTGCTGGGACAGAGCAATGATGGGGGCGCTTGTATATTTTCCGTGTGCACATAGCCTTACAGTTAATTGGGGAGAGTCACAGAGACTGAATAATTTATATTATTGGCAGGTGGAGATTATAGTTAATGGGGGGCACAGTGCTGCTTATCACTTTATATTTTGATTACTAAGTGGCTACCCCTAGTATATTAATGGGGGATAACAGACCTGTATTCAGGGGCGCAGTGCAGGAGAGACACATGTATATATACAATATATGTGACCTTGTTATTATCTAGGCTGGAGATCATCATGACAAGACGAATCGTGACTGGGAGATGTCGACATGAAGGTCTGACCAGATGGAGAAGAAGCAGCAGAAACCGACTCTGATCAGGCGAGACGTCAGCGGTAAGTGCCTGGATGTAAATATTATTCTGTATCTGCGCTGTATGACTTGGAGTGATAATGTTACATGTAAAATCCCTTAGGCTGCATTCTCACATTTGTGTAAAATGTCAGATTTTTTTATCGGATGGTCCACGGACTTGTAGAGTTTTATAGATCACGGATCACGGATCTGAGAATGAGATCTGTGAGGATCAGAGAATGTCCTGTTCTGATCCGATTTTGAGGATTACAATAGGACATGCTCAATGCGTCTGTAAAACAGGGTAGCACACTGACACTGCACACAAATGCAGGAATATAGCCGTATTATGTATAGCACAGTCCCTTAGTACATAGTGTAATCACTTATTATGTATAGCATAGGCCCTTAGTATATAGTGTACTCGCTTATTATGTATAGCGCCGTCCTTAGTTATATAGTTTCATCTTTTATTATATATAACACCCTCCCTTTTTACCTACCATCCTCTCTAGTTCTAGAGCTCACAATTGGGGGATCATACTGTGTTGGGGTCAGCAAACTTTGCCCTGGTAGTTGAGGTGAGGTACAGTAGGGTCATTATACTGCGCATGTGGAGGAATTCACCATGGGGGTATCATACTGTGTTTGGGGGACACTTTTGTTGGTAAAACACTTCATGGGACAATGAAAGAGGGGTCTAGGACGTCAGCAGGAGGAAAATTACTATGTAAAGGCTGGAAGGTTGTGTGATCTGCTCTTCTGTGACACCGACAATTATTTACATTTTTTTTTGGGGGGGGCCCAATTTGAACTTCTGCTATGGGGCCCCATGAATCCTATGTACGCCCCTGGTAAAATGTATTGCTAATAGCATTGTGCCACTTACACAGTGGAGTGTGAGACAGGGTTTGTCCTGCATCCCTCTTCCCCGACGCGCATTTTGTCCACACTTCCTCAGGGCCGTGTCAGAGGAGAGGGACGCTGGACCTTTTAAGTGATCACTGTACCAATGGTTGACGGAGGCTAGATATCACATGATTTAAACCTTCAGGGTTGTGAAGGATATGACGTGGCACATCGTAGGATTTTTTACCTTGTACATTGATTTACAGTTGTCCCTGTGACACTATGTTTGTTTTCAATCATTTTTATTAATATTTTATAACAGTTCAAGGGGTAGGGATATGGTTAGGGAATAGAGGAATATATGGGGGACGGGAGAGTAATGGATAAGTGTGGGAAAATGGATAAGGGGAAGGAGAACTCAAAATTGAATAAACAGTAGAATATATAGTATTACAACAAGTAAATTAAGATGAAAATCAAAATTTGGTTATAGAACAACTTAGTCGTAATATAATAGATATCCAATTAAATCTAATAAGTATATGTATTAATAATTTAAGTAACAATCAGGAATATATTTCAGGCCACTTTGTTCATTTTTTGAAATATTTGTTAAGGTTATTATTAGAGTTTGCAAATCAGTATTCATATAATTTATGTAGAGCCATTTTTTCTTTAATAACTGAAAAGATAGGTACATCCGTTTTTTTCCAGTAAGATGCAATGGCATTTTTAACTACCATATTTTTTGGACTATAAGACGCACCGGACCATAAGACGCACCTAGGTTTTAAAGGAGGAAAATAGGAAGAAAAAATGTAAGCAAAAAATGTGGTCCTGATGCCCTGTTATGAGGGAGGGGGTCTGCTGCTGACACTGGCATTGGGGTAATGTCCCTCAATTCTGTTAATATCCTCTATCCTGGTATGTATGGCCTCTCCTTCCTGGTATAAGTGGCCCCCATCCCATCCTGGTATGCATGGCACCCCTTTATCCCCCATCCTGGTATGCATGGCACCCCTTTATACACCATCCTGGTATGCATGACACCCCTTGAGCCCCCATCCTGGTATGCATGGCAACCCTTGAGCCCCCATCCTGGTATGCATGGCACCCCTTGAGCCCCCATCCTGGTATGCATGGCACCCTCTGAACCCCCATCCTGGTATGCATCTTGCCCTGCTTCAAGTGGACCGGGTGAGAGGCCCGAATCTATGAATGTAAAAGTGAACAGCTCTTCAGAGTGTCCATGTGTGGGATCAGTTGTCTCTGGGCGCTTGGCATGGTGGGAGGAAGGAGGATCAGGGTGAGGAATATGCGGTCCAGACTCACGGCTACTGAGACTTGACCGTGTGGAAGACAGGGTGGTGGTGGCGGCTAAGTGACTGGAAGCATTATCCGCTATCCAACCAACAACCTTTTGACACTGCTCTGGGTTCAATAGTGGTGTGCTGCGGTCCCCTAGCAGTTGGGACAGTAAGGTCGGGCGAGAAGATGTGGGTGTTTGTTGTGGCACAATTTCAGCTTGCCCACGGCCTTGTCCTCGGCCTCTGCATGCACCATCACCATCACGTCCAGTTCCCCATCCCTTGCCACGTGCCTTGCCCATTTGTCTTGTCCTCGGCAGAGATGAGGGGGTTGGAGGGGGCAGTGGTGGGCAGAGGAAGGAGTTAAAAGTATTAAATAACCATTTGGACTTGAAAAATAAGGACAGGGTCGGACTGGCCTGGCGGAATGCCGGTGAAATGCCAGGTGGGCCCCACAGAAGGAGAGGAAAAAAAACTTTTTTTGTAAGGACATGGGCCTTTTAAAAGTGCGGGTGGCAGGAGAACGCGCATGCAGACCTGACCCGCCGTGATGACCATGGCCGGCGTCACCGCCACTAGGCGCACCCAAGTAAGTGTTGGGGCCCCGGGGTTGAGGGACACCGGCACGCTACTGGGCCTATGAGTCGGGGGAGGGAGAGCCCCCTACGGAGAGGGGGAGCGCCCCCTTCAGGAGGGAGAGCCCCCGCCCCCACCTCTCCTCCTCAAATACTTACCTATCCTCCTCGTTCCCTGCAGCTCCAGTGATGTTAGCGTCTTCTGATTCTGACGTCTCAGGGCAGAGGGCGAGGTGACATCACTACCGCACTCTGCTCTGAGCACTGCAGAGTCAGAAGACGATGTGCTGAGTACACCAAACCTGCAGGGAACGGGAGAGGTATTTGATTTTTTTTATGTATGCAGCATCATGGGGGCCCATATACTGTATGGAGCAGCATCATGTGGGCCCATATACTGTATGGAGCAGCATCATGGAGGCCCATATACTGTATGGAGCAGCATCATGGAGGCCCATATACTGTATGGAGCAGCATCATGGAGGCCCATATACTGTATGGAGCAGCATCATGGAGGCCCATATACTGTATGGAGCAGCATCATGGGGGCCCATATACTGTATGGACCAGCATCATGGGGGCCCATATACTGTATGAAGCAGCAGCATGGAGGCCCATATACTGTATGGAGCAGCATCATGGAGGCCCATATACTGTATGGAGCAGCATCATGGGGGCCCATATACTGTATGGAGCAGCATCATGGGGGCCCATATACTGTATGAAGCAGCAGCATGGAGGCCCATATACTGTATGGAGCAGCATCATGGAGGCCCATATACTGTATGGAGCAGCATTATATGGGGTCAATATACTGTATGGAGCAGCATTACATGGGGCCAATATACTGTATGGAGTAGCATTACATGGGGCCAATATACTGTATGGAGCAGCATTACATGGGGCCAATATACTGTATGGAGCAGCATTATATGGGGTCAATATACTGTATGGAGCAGCATTACATGGGGCCAATATACTGTATGGAGCAGCATCATATGGGGCCAATATACTGTATGGAGCAGCATTACATGGGGCCAATATACTGTATGGAGCAGCATTACATGGGGCCAATATACTGTATGGAGCAGCATTATATGGGGTCAATATACTGTATGGAGCAGCATCATATGGGGCCAATATACTGTATGGAGCAGCATTACATGGAGCCAATATACTGTATGGACCAGCATCATATGGAGACAATATACTGTATGGAGCAGCATTACATGGAGCCAATATACTGTATGGACCAGCATCATATGGAGACAATATACTGTATGGAGCAGCATGACAGGGGGCCAATATACTGTATGGAACAGCATCATATGGGGCCAATATACTGTATGGAGCAGCATGACATGGGGCCAATATACTGTATGGAGCAGCATCATATGGGGCCAATACACTGTATGGAGCAGCATCATATGGGGCCAATATACTGTGTGGAGCAGCATTACATGGGGCCAATATACTGTATGGAGCAGCATTACATGGGGCCAATATACTGTATGGAGCAGCATCATATGGGGCCAATATACTGTATGGAGCAGCATCATATGGCGCCAATATACTGTATGGAGCAGCATGACATGTGGCCAATATGCTGTATGGAGCAGCATCATATGGGGCCAATACACTGTATGGAGCAGCATCATATGGCACCAATATACAGTATGGAGCAGCATTACATGGGGCCAATATACTGTATAGAGCAGCATCATATGGGGAAAATATACTGTATGGAGCAGCATTACATTGGGCCAGTATACTCTATGGAGCAGCATTACATGGGGCCCATAATTCTGTATGGAGGTGGTCACTGTATTACCTGTATATTTCTGTATTACAGCATATATAGGTACTCTGTATATGCTGTAATGTCTCTGGTGATCACTGTATTACCTGTACACCGACACTATATACAGAGCTCCTGTGTATTATGTCACCAGTGGTAATATTAATGTTATTAGTATTGTGTTTTTTATTAATGATCAGTATTGTATTATTCGGTCACTGAGGTGGTAATATATGATCTGGTCATGGTGTGGAGGTATTTGTTCCTTGTACAGTATGTGGTATTATTCGGTCACTATGTGGTAGTAATACATGCTCTGGTCATGGTGTGACAGTATTATTCAGTCACTATGTGGAGGTAATATGTGGTCTGGTCATGGTGTGACTGTATTAATTGCCTGTATGTGGTATTTGGTCAATATGTGGTCTGGTCATGGTGTGGCGGTATTTATCTCTTGTATGTGGTGGTATTGGTCTTGGTATAGTGGATTGTGTTGTGTATGGAGGTCACTTGTTCCCTTTGATATCAATAAGGGGAAGATTCTTGATTTCAAATGGAGATTAAATACTTGGATGTTTAACGCCTCCCTGTCCTGTGGCTATTGCACAGTAGCAAATATGCACTTACAGGGGTTCTATGGTGAAAACAAGTAATCACCTCTCCTAAGGCCATGTTCACATGTTCAGCATATGGTCAGTATTTTACATCAGTATTTGTAAGACAAAACCAGGAGTGGGTGAAAAATGCAGAAGTGGTGACATCTTTCTACTTTACTTTTCCTCTGATTGTTCCTCACAAATACTGATGTAAAATACTGACCAAATGCTGATCGTGTGAACGTGGCCAAAGGATAAATAAGTTATTGAATGCTGTGACCTGGAGAATGTGCAACCTTTATCCCCATTAGTATGGAGCGGCAAGTACGACTCGACCACTGATCCATTTATTCCCTAAGGGGCTGCACTTGGCTTTTTCTGGAAGCCCCCAAAGAGGATGAATGGAGCTACGGTCAGACATACCACATGCCGCTCCATTTTAAAATGGGAATAAAAGTGTCCTGTCAGGGATAAAAGTTCCCCATTCTTTCAATCAGTGCGGTTTGCAATGCATAAGGGGAAAGGATTACCAGCTTCATGAATAGTTCAAAAAATAGGTTTCTTTATTGTGACAAAAGCTCTTTAAAAACAGATTCCATAGTCACATAGTGTAGCCAGGGCAACGCGTTTCGAACGCTAAAGATGCGTTCTTTGTCAAGACTACAGTAATTGTACATCCCAGTTATGGTGGCGCACAGTAGATGTGCAGGAGCCGCCTGTGATTTACAGTCGACGCTCCACTATAACAGGGATAACGGCTAACAGGTATGTGCATATAGCTGTAGGGTGGGCCCCTAGGGTCAATTTCCCCTGTGGGCCCCAGACACCCCAGTGTGACCCTGGATAAGGAAGATACGAGGGTTGTGAAGTAAGCCTGTTTAGCAGAGGTAAGGGCTGATTTGAAAGCGAGTGTTGCTTGTTTGAATGCCGAGAAGTCATCTTGCGAATGTGTTTTCTTCCAATGCCGCTCCATGACCCCAGGGCCGCCATCAGGGCATTACTACCCTTACTACTGTATGGGGCCCGGTGAAAAGAAGCAAGAAGGGGGGGCAGGCACGCTGGCAGCCCGGGGCCCCTCTCTTTGCTTCTTCTTACCGGGCCTCAGGGGTAACAGTTAAATGCCCGATGCACCCGGCAGACGGAAATGGGTGCTTTACCTTTAAGCAGCGGCCAGGTGCATCATGGTCCTGACTCCAATCTCCTGACACACTGCATGCTCATCTTCATTCCTGAGCAGAGCAGCATGTCTCGGAGGCGGTGGCTAGTGTGTGAGTAGCAGGAGGAGGAAGCTGCTGCTGAGTTTGGTGGTGAGTGGGGCCTGGTGGTGCTCAGAGGGGCCTGCTGATGGTGATGAGGGGGCCTGCTGATGGTTATGCGGGGCCTGCTGATGGTTGTGGGGGGCCTGGTGATGGCAGGACCTGCTGCTAGTGATGGGCGGCCTGCTGCTGGTGATGCGGGGGCCTGCTGATTGTGGTGGGGGGGCCTGCTGATGACGGTGGGGGGGCCTGCTAATGGTGATGAGGGGAGGCTGCTGCTTCTGGTGGTGAGGGGAGGCTGCTGCTGGTTCTGAGGGGAGGCTGCTGCTGGTGCTGAGGAGAAGCTGCTGCTGGTGCTGAGGGGAGGCTGGTGCTGAGGGGAGGCTGGTGCTATTGCCAAGGGGAGGCTGCTGCTGCTGGTGGTGAGGGGAGGCTGCTGCTGGTTCTGAGGGGAGGCTGCTGCTGGTGCTGAGGAGAAGCTGCTGCTGGTGCTGAGGGGAGGCTGGTGCTGTTGCCAAGGGGAGGCTGCTGCTGGTGCTGAGGAGCGGCTGCTGGTGCTGAGGGGAGGCTTGTGCTGAGGGGAGGCTGGTGCTGGTGCCAAGGGTAGGCTGCTGCTGGTGCTAAGGAGAGGCTGCTGGTGCTGAGGGGAGGCTTGTGCTGAGGGGAGGCTGGTGCTGGTGCTGAGTAGAGGCTGCTGGTGCTGAGGGGAGGCTTGTGTGGAGGTTGCTGCTGGTGCTGAGGGGAGGCTGCTACTGGTGCCAAGGGGAAACTGCTGCTGGGAGGAGGCTGGTGCTGGTGCCGATGGGAGGCTGGTGCTGGTTCCGAGGGGAGGCTGCTGCTTGTGCCGAGGAGAGGCTGGTGCTGGTGCCGAGGGGAGGCTGGTGCTGGTGTCGAGGGGAGGCTGCTGCTGGTACCGAGGAGAGGCTGCTGCTGGTGCAGAGGAGAGGCTGCTGGTGCTGAGGGGAGGCTTGTGGTGAGGCTGATGCTGGTGCTGAGGGGAGGCTGCTGCTGGTGCTGAGGGGAGGCTGTTGCTGGTGGTGAGAGGAGGCTGGAGGTGAGGGAAGGCTGGTGGTGGAGAGGGGAGGTTGCTGCTGGTGATGAGGGGAGGCTGCTGCTGCAGCTGCTGAGGGGAGGCAGCTGCTGGTGCTGAGGAGAGGCTGCTGAGGTGGTGAGGGAAGGCTGCTGATGTTGGTGAGGGGAGACTACTGGTGGTGGTGAGGCGAGGCTGCTGGTGATGAGGGGAGGTTGCTGCTGGTGATGAGGGGAGGCTGCTGCTGGTGATGAGAGGAGGTTGGTGCTGAGTGGTGGCTGGTGCCGAGGAGAGGCTACTGCTGGTGCTGAGGGGAGGCTGATGGGGAGGCTGCTGCTGGTGATGAGGGGAGGCTGGTGATGAGGGGAGGCTGCTGGTGGTTGTGATGAGGGGAGGCTGGTGGTGATGAGGGGAGGCGGCTGGCGGTGGTGAGAGGAGGCTGCAAGTGGTGGTGAGGGGAGTCTGCTGGTGGTGGTGAGGGGAGGCTGCTGCTGGGGGGAGGCTGCTGCTGGTATTGAGGGGAGGCTGCTGGTGGTTCTGAGTTGAGGCTGTTGCTGGTGCTGAGGGGGGCCTGTTTCTGAGGGGAGGCTGCGTCCGGCAGGGTGAGGCTGGTGCTGAGGGAAGGCTGCGACCGGCAGCGAGAGGCTGAGGAGGCGGTGGCGAGGACGACCAGGGCTAGTCGACAAGGATATGCCAATTGCATATCAAGATGATGCCAACCTTTGTGGACAGGTAGGAGGAACAAGAGTAGTTGACAAATAGGGTGATCAATAGACCTTGGAATAATAATAACTTCCACAATTGGATGTGTTTAAATAAAATGTTCCTGTGCTGAGATAATCTTATACATGTGCCCCTGCTGTGTACTGTGTAATGGCTGTGTCTGACCGTGCAGGAACATGGTCTGATCATACCACATCTCCTGGGCAGGGGAGGAAGAAAAAGAATATACAGACATTACAGCAGGGGATCACAGCTGATTCTTTCTGTGAGGTAAAACATTTCACTGCCTGTTTTTAAACAATGTTTTACTTCAAAGAAAGAAACAGTTGGGATGCCATGCTGAAATGTCTGTATACTCTTTTGTTTCCTCCCCTTAGCATGAGATGTGGTTGTGGCACCCCAGGGGTCCGGTTGCCACAGTGGCATTGCCTCCCTCACAAGAGTTGATGCCATGCCTGGAAGCAAGCAGGAGTCCCCTAATCAGGTTTTACTAAGCATGCAACACTTTCCTGGCTCCAGACCAGCAAGGGGAGTCCCTCCCCTTGGCAACTGGGATCTGGGGGCGTGGTTAGTGAGACTTAGTGTGTGAGGAGTTGAAGTCAGGACATCGAGGAGAGAGGAGCTGGGGACTGGAGCTGCGTGGCAGCTCACCCCAGAAGAACCAGCACAGAAGAACCGGACACCGGAGTCCGAGGCTGTGGGGCACCGAAGGCCCAGCAGTAGAAACCGGAGGGCAGGAGACTGCAGGTCTCCTGGCCCCATCAGACGCCCAAAGGCTCAGCAGCACCGCAGGGTTCAGCACCGCCACGTGAGAGCGACGCACCAGCAAGGCCCGAGCTGCCTGCCATACGGGTGAGCACAGAAACGTTGCACTCAGGGACGAGGGCCGCGCACAGCTACAAGCAGCAGGACCAAAGAGTTTAGTGTAAAGGGAAGGCCTCCAATTTCACCTGGCAAGGAGGATTCTTTACTTGCTTCCAGGATGCCCGGACTTCCACTTCTAGCCAGCACCCTAGTCCCGGCTTGTCTAATCACCACCAGTAAAGATAAGAGGAAACCGCCATTGAGTTGTGGATTATTGCTGCGCCATCAACCCCTGCACTACAACGTCCAGCATGACCCATAACATCTACACTGCCCTGGAGCTAAGTTCTACCTGTGGAGAGCCACACTATCCCTGCTGCAGTAACATCAGCTCCAGAGGACCTGCTCCGCAGCGGCGGCTCCCCTAGCCGCATACCACAGGTGGCGTCACAAACTTTATACAATCACCATAAATCCCCTATCAATAACCCCTGGGTCACGGACCGGGTCACCGCTACTGTGACATCCCCCAGCATTTACCGGCCCGGCACCGGGTACCCCACGGCCCAGAGGGCGCGTCATGGTATGATCAGACCGTGTTCTGTACACGGTCAGACACAGCCATTACATTATTCAAAGATCTATTGATTAAAATTAACTTTTGTTCGTGGGAAAACCCCTTTAAGTTCATGTATTAATTTGTCCACCATCTCAGTACATGATTATATGATACAATCATTCCCTCTGCTCCTGAAGGGGAGGGAATGATTGATATAAGTGTATACAGTGCATTGTGAAAGTATTTGGTCCCCTTGAACTTTTCTAACTTTTGCCACATTTCTGGCTTCAAACATAAAGATATAAAATTCTATTTTTGGGGGAAGAATCAAAAACAAGTGGGACACAATCGTGAAGTGGAACGAAATTTATTGGAAATGTTAAACTTTTTTAACAAATTAAAAACTGTGGGATTGCTGGCTTGTGGATTTAGACTGGACAACCCCTTTAAGGCTCCTTCAGCCATCAGTGAATATCGGTCTGTGCTCGGACCGCAATGCATGGACTTGCCGCGGGTCTCCTGACCTCAACTCAGCAGCCTCACAGCATGTATGAGGATGCGGGTCAGCATGATTGGTGCCCAGTCCAAGCACTGCAGACTGAGAGCAGAACGATTTCTCACTTCCAGTATTTACACTGTCATAATAATAAAGATGTTTCCCAATCATATACAGTGCATTGTGAAAGTATTTGGCCCCCTTGAACTTTTCTACCTTTTGCCACATTTCTGGCTTCAAACATAAAGATATAAAATTCAAATTTTTTGGAAAGAATCAACAACAAGTGGGACACAATCGTGAAGTGGAACGAAATTTATTGGAAATGTTAAACTTTTTTAACAAATTAAAAACTGAAAAGTGGGGCGTGCAATATTATTCGGCCCTCTTGAGTTAATAATCGCCATCTTTTGCTGCGATTACAGCTGAAAGTCGCTTGGGGTATGTCACTATCAGCTTTGCACATCGAGAGGCTGAAATTCTTGCCCATTCTTCCTTGCAAAACAGTTCGAGCTCATTGAGGTTGGATGGAGGGCGTTTGTGAACAGCAGTTTTCAGCTCTTTCCACAGATTCTCGATTGGATTCAGGTCTGGACTTTGACTTTGCCATTCTAACACCTGGATACGTTTATTTTTGAACCATTTTATTGTAGATTTTGCTTTATGTTTGGGATCATTGTCTTGTTGGAAGATAAATCTCCGTCCCAGTCTCAGGTCTTTTGCAGACTCCAACAGGTTTTCTTCCAGAATGGTCCTGTATTTGGCTCCGTCCATCTTCCCATCAATATTAACCATCTTCCCTGTCCCTGCTGAAGAAAAGCAGGCCCAAACCATGATGCTGCCACCACCATGTTTGACAGTGGGGATAGTGTTTTGAGGGTGATGAGCTGTGTTGCTTTTACGCCAAAGATATCGTTTTGCATTGTGGCCAAAAAGTTTGATAATGGTTTCATCTGACCAGAGCACCTTATTCCACATGTTTGGTGTGTCTCCCAGGTGGCTTGTGGCAAACTTCAAATGAGACTTTTTATGGATATCTTTGAAAAATGGCTTTCTTCTTGCCACTCTTCCATAAAGGCCAGATTTGTGCAGTGTATGACTGATTGTTGTCCTATGGACAGACTCTCCCACCTCAGCTGTAGATCTCTGCAGTTCAACCAGAGTGATCATGGGCCTTTTGGCTGCATCTCTGATCAGTCTTCTCCTTGTTCGAGATGAAAGTTTAGAGGGACGGCTGGGTCTTGATAGATTTGCAGTGGTCTGATAATCCTTCCATTTCAATATGATCGCTTGTACAGTGCTCCTCGAGATGTTAAAAACTTGGGAAATCTTTTTGTATCCAAATCCGGCTTTAAACTTCACCACAACAGTATCTCGGACCTGCCTGGTGTGATCCTTGGTCTTCATGATGCTCTCTGCACTTGAAACAGAACCCTGAGACTATCACAGAGCAGGTGCATTTATACGGAGACTTGATTACACACAGGTGGATTCTATTTATCATTGCCAGTCATTTAGGACAACATTGGATCATTCAGAGATCCTCACTGAACTTCTGGACTGAGTTTGCTGCACTGAAAGTAAAGGGGCCGAATAATATTGCACGCCCCACTTTTCAGTTTTTAATTTGTTAAAAAAGTTTAAAATATCCAATAAATTTCGTTCCACTTCACGATTGTGTCCCACTTGTTGTTGATTCTTTCCAAAAAAATTGAATTTTATATCTTTATGTTTGAAGCCAGAAATGTGGCAAAAGGTAGAAAAGTTCAAGGGGGCCAAATACTTTCACAATGCACTGTATATGATTGGGAAACATCTTTATTATTATGACAGTGTAAATACTGGAAGTGAGAAATCGTTCTGCTCTCAGTCTGCAGTGCTTGGACTGGGCACCAATCATGCTGACCCGCATGCTCATACATGCTGTGAGGCTGCTGAGTTGAGGTCAGGAGACCCGCGGCAAGTCCATGCATTGCGGTCCGAGCACAGACCGATATTCACTGATGGCTGAAGGAGCCTTAAAGGGGTTGTCCAGTCTAAATCCACAAGCCAGCAGTCCCTCTGTGTCACTGACTGAAGACTTGTGAATCCACACATCGTAAGCACTGTGAGGATTCGCTGGTGTCAGAGCCAGGAATGGCAATCACTTGGCTTCAAGGATGTGAAATGCAGACTCCCAGCCAGAAGGGGGGGTGTGGAGATAGAGGGAGAACAAACAGGTGGGCAGGTGAATTTAAAGGGTTGGCTCTGCCGTGAAGTACCGAGTGGTGGGACTTTATTTGAACAGTCATCCTGTGCTGACAGAGTCCCTTTAAACATAAGTCATACTCATCTTCTGGCGTCTTCATCAATTTTCAGCACTGCTTCGGTCTTGCGGCGCCATCTTGTGAACGCAGCTTCTGACTGACTGGAAGTCAGAAGCTATGTCACAATCTCTCAATGCAAGTCTGAAAGCCTGAACGATGCTCTCATAGACTTGATCTGGTCATGGTGTGACAGTATTTGTCTCTTGTATGTGGTATTATTCAGTCACTATGTGGTGGTAATATGTGGTGTGGTCACAGTGTGGCAGAAAGTAGAGTTTTTCCAAGAGTGGTCGGTGGGACTGTGGAAGGTTTGAGGAGTGGAGGCGGAGCTGGGGTGAAGCCTGGGTGGAGTTTCAAGGGGGCCCCAAAATTTTGCCAGTATGGGGCACCGAAATTCCTAGCAGCAGCCCTGCACGACCCTGGACACTTGCCAAAGCTTTTTAGTGATGCTATTGTGCCAGTTTTGTCTATTGATTCGTCACACTCTGTCATGCATGAGAGGGGTAACCGAGTCAATAGCTGGTGCTATGCTAGAGTGGCATTGTAGAAGGCAGTGACACAGTCTGTGTCGTGGAGTGAAGATATGGATGTCAGTGGTAGAATAGAATTAGAGAGTGTGTGAGTGTGGAGACATGCAAGGTTTCTTCAGGGGTGTGCTATTTGCTGACATGGGTGACAGGTGAGGAGGACAGAGATGAGAAAGTGTTGGAATAATACATATTAATCTGTATGTGTATTGCAACAACTACTGTGCTGTTTCATATGTTGTGCATATTGTGAGGTTGTTAACAAAGTTTAGTTAAAAAAAAAAAAAACTCCCACAGACAGGATGCCCCCTCCTTCTCTTCCTGTGTTGTTGTTATATATCTGATTTGATTTCCTCATGCTGCAGTAACATCATGCTGTGCCTGTGCTGGATATAAATAAACCTACATTCTGTGTTCTAAACTCTGGATGTCACGCGGATTAATCCTCTGCTAACAGGTTATGGGCCCAGATGTACCAGAGTCCCAGAGTCACAGATCCCCAGAACACAGAGGAAAGAAAAGAAAGAAAGACAGCAAACTGAGAAGAAGCAAAGATGGCCACCAGCAGCAGCTCCATGAAATTTACAGTGCCAAGTCTCACTAACCAGAATTATCAATCCTGGAAATTCAAAGTGAAAATGCTGCTAATAAGAGAAGGTACGTGGAAATACACACAGGAGCCTAAACCTGACCCAGTGCCACAGGAGTGGACAGAGATGGATCAGAAAGCACAAAGTACCATATCACTCAGTATAGATGATGACCAGATTGTGCATGTGTGTAAATGTAATACTGCAAAGGAAATGTGGGAGCAGTTGCAAAAGGTACATGAGAGGATAAATTTAAGCAATAAGCTCTATCTCATGAGAAAGCTGTACCAGTCTAAGCTACAGAAAGGCCAGGATATGCAGGATTACATAAGAAGTGTTCTGGAAGTTGTAGAACGCCTGAGAGTCATTGGGGAAGATCTAAAGGACTTTCATGTGGCCGCATTACTGCTTAGTGGCCTTTCAGAGAGGTATGATACGCTTGTAACCGCACTAGATGCGCGTCCAGATGATGAGCTTACACTGGATTATGTCAGGGGGAAGCTCATAAATGAATATAAGCGAAAGGCAGAAGGTGTAAACAGTAGGACATGCAACACAGAATCTGCTTTACAGACACAAAACCTAACTGATAACAGGAAGCACATAAAAGAAACACGTGAATGTTTTGTTTGCAAGAAATCAGGACATTTGAAAGCTGACTGCAGAGTCTGGAAAGCTAGAATGAATCAGCTGAAAAAGCAAAGCAGTCATCAAAGGGTTAAAAGTGCTGTATCTGGAGAAAATGATTCTGTGAATACTGAAACTGCATTTACTGTCAGTGCAAATACATCAAAGCATGCATGGTGTATAGACTCTGGAGCAGCTAGTCACATGACTAATAACAGAGACTTCTTTTCTAAGCTTAACCAAAGTAAATCAGAGAAATTGATTATGGCTAATGCTCAGTACATGACTTCAGAAGGCATAGGAGATGGTTATATTGATTGTCAAATCTCACCAACACAAAGCAGGAAGATCCCAGTAAAGGATGTGCTGTATGTGCCTAGTCTTGAAAGTAATCTACTATCTGTGAAGAAACTCACAAAACAAGGAAATGAAGTTACATTTAAGCATGATAGCTGCATCATCTCAAAGGAAGGTCACACACTAGTAGAGGGAAACATCACAGATGAACTTTATCAGCTGAAATGCAAAGAGTGTGTGTATACAGCGCAACAAGAAGAGCATAAAAACTGTATTCATGTGTGGCATATGCGTCTGGCACACAGAGACCCAGAAGCAATAAGAAAGTTAGTCCAAAAGCAACTAGCTGAGGATATTACAATTGATCTATGTAACCAGACAATGAAGTGTACTAGCTGCATCAAAGGGAAAATGTCTAGGAAAGCTTTTCCTAAGAGAATTAGTACAACAACAGCACAGCCACTAGATTTAATACACACAGATGTCTGTGGTCCAATGAGCACTCTGACCCCAGGGAAGAAGAGATATTTTCTCACATTTATTGATGATCATTCAAGATATACAGTTGTCCACCTGCTTCACAGCAAGAAGGAAGTTCCAGAGAAACTTGAAATATACCAGCTGAAGTATATAATAAATTTGGAAGAATGTCAAAGATTCTACGTGCAGATAATGGGACTGAATATACAAGTAATGAGACACAGAGCATTTTAAAGAAAAATGGAATCCTATTTCAGACCACTGTACCGTACAACCCAGAGCAAAATGGTGTCGCGGAAAGAAGGAACCGAACACTATGTGAAAGTGGAAGAAGCATGTTATTTGATGCAAATCTGCCCACAGTATATTGGGGTGAAGCAATCATGACAGCTTGCTATCTTCAGAACAGACTACCAGGTAAAGCTACAGACAAAACTCCATTTGAGCAATGGAATAGCAGAAAGCCAAAACTACATCACATAAGAATATTCGGAAGTAAAGCATTTGTACATGTTCCCAAAGAAAAGCGAACTAAGTGGGAATCTCACGCTAAGGAAGGTATCCTGGTAGGCTACAGCGAAACCCAGAAAGGTTATAGGATTCTACACCCAGATAAAATATGTGCAAAATACAAGGACCTAAAAACACAGATGTACTGTCTGTGATATTAGATAGCCAAAATACTTCCATGTATTGTTGCGTCCAAAGATATTTTCTTCATATTTCTTCATATTTCTTCATATTCCCCTTTTTTTTTTTTTCATAATTTCACCTTTATTTCCATTTTTATTTTCATAATAATTTTTTGTTTGGGCTTTAAGTGCGCTCTCGACCTGGGCCGTGGCACCACTGTGCGGTTTTGACCTATGAGGTATTTCCAGCTCATGAACCATTGGGGCAGAATATACGCGGTTAGTATATACCGCGGTACATACGGTATGTGCCTGGATGGGTGTCAGCTACTGTATAACTTGGACATTTGCCCTGGCCTGGGGTACTTATGGATGGGAGGGCTTCATGTCACCATCCAACACAAGATGTCAGTTGGTTACCTTGTGTGCCCCTTAATCGTCGCTCCGTAGTGTGCGGTTTTTCCTTGTCTGTGATGCGCACACCGGATGTGACGCTTGCGTGTCACGCCCGGCACCTGCGTTCCACATACCGGATGTCAGCTGACCGGAACCGGAAGTGACACGATCGCGAGTATAGCGCGACTAGGATTTAAAAGAGGACTTATCAGAGTGTCAAATGGCGCTGTCTGGTGAATGAGCTGCGCGATTGTGGGCAGCGTGCATACCGCATGTCTTCTCTTTTTTTCCCCTGATGACTAGCTAAGGCAAAGAAACGCGTCGGGAGCGGTATATTGTGATGGGCTGGTGACCCTATGAGACTTGGTCTGCCCCCATCATATGGAGCTATCTTGAAGTCTGAGAGCAGGAACGGATATCAAAATTGGTGAGGATGTTCCATTTCTATATATAGCAAGGTTAAATGGTTACCATTGATAGGGTTAATGTTTCTGCGTTCTCACATATTGAGACACAATAAGTTGTTATAGTGTCCCGTAGGCTCCATCATTTTCTTTTTGCCACACTTTCTTGGTTGCGTCAGAGATACAATATGCTTATATGACATATATCTATATCTTTGGACGCAACAATACATGGAAGTATTTTGGCTATCTAATATCACAGACAGTACATCTGTGTTTTTAGGTCCTTGTATTTTGCACATATTTTATCTAGTGGTAATAAATGTTAAGTTTTACATTTCTATAGCACTACACCTGCTTGTGTTTACATTTATTTTTTTGTGTAGTTATTTCTAAAACCCCTGCTGCTGCATTTTGATTCTACACCCAGAAACAAACTAGATCACAATAAGTAGAGATGTAGTGATTGATGAGAACTTTGTATCACCCAAGTTTTGTGACATCACGCCAGTAGTCCAGCTGAAGTCACAATTACAAGACAGCAACAAGGAGGATGTAGAGGTCTGGCTGGATTCTTCAACTAATGAAGGAACAACAGAAAAATCAGGTGAATCTGAAATCAGGAGATCGTCAAGATCAAGCAAAGGTATACCAGCTAAACGTCTATCCTACATTGTCAAGACACTACCTGAGTCAGAGCCGCAGTCATGGGATGAAATGCAAGCACTACCTGTCCATGAAAGAACAAAGTGGATCGATGCCGCTAATGAGGAAATCAAATCGCTTCATCAACTCCAAACTTGGAAACTCACCAAGCTACCACAGGGCAAAAAGGCAATCAAGTGCAAGTGGGTCTTCAAAACCAAATATGACTCAGAAGGTAAAGTCCACAGATTCAAAGCAAGGTTGGTCGCAAAAGGATATTCTCAAAAGTATGGCGAAGATTACGATGCTACATTTGCTCCAGTCACTAAACAGACCACGTTCAGAGCTTTGTTAGCTGTAGTTGCTGTACAAAAGATGTATGTCAGACATTTGGATATAAAAACTGCCTTTTTAAATGGTGACATTGAGGAGGACTTATACATGACTCAACCTGAAGGTTATGTAAAAAGAGGTCAAGAGAATCTTGTTTGCAAACTACAAAAATCTCTCTATGGTCTTAAGCAATCAGCAAGAGCATGGAACACCAAGATGAATAAAGTCTTGTTGGAAGACAAAATATACAGATGGAAAGTGGATGTATATTCTCTTATATGTGGACGACGTGATTGTTGTTCATCAAGACGACGCAGGAATTGGAAAAATGACTGAAATTCTGAATCAGCACTTTGAATCAAAAGACCTTGGAAGTGTGACATATTATCTAGGAATCCAAATCCAGAGAGAGGAAGATGGAAGTTTTCTTCTAAACCAAAGTGCAAAAATTAATTTGATTCTGAATCAGTTTAAAATGTCAGAGGTCAAAGGTATATCAACCCCAATGGAACCATCCTACCTGAAGCTGGAAGGAGAAGATGACCTGTTGCCTAACAATGAGAAATATCGTCAGGCAGTGGGGACACTTCTATACATATCAACTATGACTCGACCGGATATCACAACAACAGTTGGAATCCTTTGCAGATATGTGGAAAAACCGCGCCAAAGAGACTGGAATGCTGTTAAGAGACTTCTCCGATATTTGAAAGAAACGCAAGATGTAAATTTAAAACTATCTGCAGCAGGAGATCTAGAACTTACCGGCTATGTAGATGTGGATAGGGCTGGTGATTCGCGTGATCATAAATCCACAAGTGGATACTTGTTTAAAGTTGGAGAAAGTTCAATCTCCTGGTCTAGTAGGAAACAAGTGTCTGTTGCCTTGTCATCTACAGAAACGGAGTATGTGTCCGCAGCCTATGCAAGCCAGGAGGTTGTTTGGCTAAGACAATTGATGGACGATCTTGGCAAACCGACAACTCAGCCGACGGTGATTTATGAGGACAACCAAGGATGCATTAAACTTGCATGCAGTGAAAAAATCAGTGCTAGAACCAAGCACATTGACGTCAGACATCATCATCTACGTGATTTGATAGATCGTGGGATAATTCACTTTGTCTATTGTGAAACTGATAAGATGGTAGCTGACATTATGACAAAGCCATTGCCACGAGCTAGGTTAAAAGAATTGAGAACCACAATGGGACTAAGAGGATAAGTAGTTGTTGAGTGGGGGTGTTGGAATAATACATATTAATCTGTATGTGTATTGCAACAACTACTGTGCTGTTTCATATGTTGTGCATATTGTGAGGTTGTTAACAAAGTTTAGTTAAAAAAAAAAAAAACTCCCACAGACAGGATGCCCCCTCCTTCTCTTCCTGTGTTGTTATATATCTGATTTGATTTCCTCATGCTGCAGTAACACCAGACTCCATGCTGTGCCTATGCTGGATATGAATAAACCTACATTCTGTGTTCTAAACTCTGGATGTCACGCGGATTAATCCTCTGCTAACAGAAAGTGAGTAGATGGTGATGAGGTAGGGGGAGAGGGGAGGTTGTGAAGTTAGATAGGGAGCAGAGACGGGTGAAGATAAGGTCTAATGTATTTCCATCTGTGTGGGTGGCTGAGGAGGAACATTGAGTAAGTTCAAAAGATAAAGTAAGACACAGGAGTTTGGAGGCTGCTGACTGGAGGGTGTCAGTAGGGATGCTGAAGTCACCCATTATGATAGTGGGAATGTCAGCGGAAAGAAAGTGAAGAAGCCAGGTGGAGAATTAGTCAATATAGGTAGTGGCCGGGCCCGGAGGTCGGTATATGACGGCCACTTGGAGGTAGAATAGATGCGGACAGAGTGGACTTCAAAAGAGAAGATAAGGGAGGTTAGAGGTGGGATTGGATTAAAGGTGCAGTTGGTAGAAAGAAGAAGACCCACTCCTCCGCCATGTATGTTGCCAAGGAGAAGAGTGTGGGCAAAGTGGAGGCCATCATAACACAGCGGAGCAAGGGAGGCAGTGTTGGAGGGTGTCAGCCATGTTTCGGTGAGGCCCAGGAAGGAGAAATTGTGAGAGGTAAGGAGGTCATGAATCACATGGAGCTTATTACAGACAGAGTGGGCATTTCAGAGTGCTCCAGAGAGAGGGAGCAGAGGGGTGGTCGTCAAGGACACAGGTTTTACATAGGAGAGATTGCGGTAATTCATATTAGGATGAGAGCGATAAGAGGGGGAATAAATGGGAAGTATCAGATGTGGGCAGGCTGACATTATGGGGAGG
Organism: Phyllobates terribilis; assembly: GCF_046119375.1. NCBI lineage: Eukaryota > Metazoa > Chordata > Amphibia > Anura > Dendrobatidae > Phyllobates > Phyllobates terribilis. The sequence continues at coordinate 12,770,803 of NW_027362796.1, forward strand.
CAAACAAAGCAAATGCCTGGGGCCCCCACTCCCTCAGTGGCCCCCAGTGGGGGCATAATGGTTGCGGTCACACTGGGGGCTGTGTTGGGGGCTCCTTTCCAATTATCAATGAGACAGGAGCTACGTCGTTCCTGCACTCTCAATAGAAACGGCCAGGCAGCGCTCCATCCCCTCCAGCCCCTGCCAGTGACTTTGGTCTGAGACTGAGCTAGTTTTTTCTGCGCATGTGACAGGATGCTGAAGGAATCAGGTGAGGCGCTGACACGTACAAGTGTGTGAGGCAAAACCTGTGCCTCGTCCCAGCACTGCAGCCTCTGTCTGTTCCCTCTGACTCCCAGCTCATGGTCCGTGACTTGAAGCTTATCTTTTAATGTTCCATGCTATTATGGACAACAGCAAGATATCTTACTGAAAAGTGCAGCCGGCATTCCAGGCTGTGCGGTGGGCTGCCTTTTCTGCAATATATCTTAGTGGAAACTGTCAGACTGATGTCAGCTGAGCTCACCAAGCAGAAAACACTTTGGTAACTAGTAGCTGATGGAGCGGGGATGAGGGAGGCTGGGAGATAGGAGAGTGGGGGGTTGTCAGCAGGCTCGGACAGGCCTGGCGGGGTGCCAGGAAATTTCCCGGTGGGCCCCGGCCCCCTGCAGAGAAGGCAGAGGAGAATTTAAAAAAAAAAAAAGGAAAAAAAAAGTGGTCGCGGGCCCTTTAAGGGCGCGCGCACACACTCTCACCGCCGCCGCGATGCCCAGAACAGTAGCGGGAGTGGCCTGGAAGCAGGAGAGCCGAAGAGCAGAGCAGGGGCTGTACTGCAGCGTCACATTTAGCAGACAGGGCCGCACGTCTGCTGAAAGTGACGTCACAGCGCGCCCTGCACTGCAGTCTCCCGCCTTAGGAGCGCTTCTGTAGAGAATGACACCAAAATTATATTTTCACATGATCTGCTGGCCTCTGGTTTTTATTAGTGTTTGTCTGATGTTTATATCACATACAGAAATATAATTGCAATCATATTATGAGTACAAATAGGTTATATTGACAGTTAGAATGAGTTAATGCAGCAAGTCAATATTTGCAGTGTTGCCCCTTCTTCTTCAAGACCTCTGTAATTCTCCCTGGCATGCTCTCAATCAACTTTTGGACCAAATCCTGACTGATAGCAGTCCATTCTTGCATAATCAATGCTTGTATTTTGCCAGAATTTGTTGGTTTTTGTTTGTCCACCCGTCTCTTGATGATTGACCACAAGTTCTCAATGGGATTAAGATCTGGGGAGTTTCCAGGCCATGGACCCAAAATCTCTATGTTTTGTTCCATAAGCCATTTTGTTATCACCTTTGCTTTATGGCAAGGTGCTCCATCATGCTGGAAAAGGCATTTTTGGGCGCCAAACTGCTCTTGGACGGTTGGGAGAAGTTGCTCTTGGAGGACATTCTGGTACCATTCTTTATTCATGGCTGTGTTTTTAGGCAAGACTGTGAGTGAGCCGATTCCCTTGGCTGAGAAGCAACCCCACACATGAATGGTTTCAGGATGCTTTACAGTTGGCATGAGACAAGACTGGTGGTAGCGCTCACCTCTTCTTCTCCGAATAAGCTGTTTTCCAGATGTCCCAAACAATCGAAAAGGGGATTCATCAGAGAAAATGACTTTGCCCCAGTCCTCAGCAGTCCACTCCCTGTACCTTTTGCAGAATATCAGTCGGTCCCTGATGTTTTTTCTGGAGAGAAGTGGCTTCTTTGCTGCCCTCCTTGAAACCAGCCCTTGCTCAAAGAGTCTCCGCCTCACAGTGCGTGCAGAAGCACTCACATCAGCCTGCTGCCATTCCTGAGCAAGCTCGGCACTGCTGGTAGTCCAATCCCGCAGCTGAAACAGTTTTAAGATACGGTCCTGGTGCTTGCTGGTCTTTCTTGGGTGCCCTGGAGCCTTTTTGACATGCTTCTCCTTGAAGTTCTTGATGATGCGATAGATTGTTGACTGAGGTGCAATCTTTGTAGCTGCGATACTCTTCCCTGTTAGGCCATTTTTGGGCATTGCAATGATGGCTGCACATGTTTCTTTAGAGATAACCATGGTTAACTGAAGAGAAACAATGATACCAAGAACCAGCCTCCTTTTAAAGTGTCCAGTGATGTCATTCTTACTTAATCATGACTGATTGATCGCCAGCCCTGTCCTCATCAACACCCACACCTGAGTTAATGGATCAATCACTAAAACGATGTTAGCTGCTCCTTTTAAGGCAGGACTGCAATGATGTTAAAATGTGTTTTGGGGGTTAAAGTTCATTTTCTGGGCAAATATTGACTTTGCAAGTACAGTAATTGCTGTTAAGCTGATCAATCTTTGACATTCAGGAGTATATGCAAATTGCCATTACAAAAAATGAAGCAGTAAACTTTGGAAAAATTACTATTTGTCTCATTCTCAATACTTTTGGCCATGACTGTATGTGTATATGCCTGCGTGTGTGTATATTCCTGTGTGTGTGTATATGCCTGCATTTGTGTGTGTATATGCCTGTGTGTGTACAGTGTGTGTATATGCCTGCCTTCATGTGTGTGTGTGTATGCCTGCATGTGTGTACAGTGTGTGTGTATATGCCTGCATGTGTGTGTGTATATATACCTGCATGTGTGTGTATATGCCTGCATGTGTGTGTGTGTATGCCTGCATGTGTGTGTGTGTATATGCCTGCTTGTGTGTGTGTATGTATGCCTGCATGTGTGTGTGTGTATATGCCTGCATGTGTGTGTGTGTGTATATGCCTGCATGTATGTGTGTTTGTGTATGCCTGCATGTGTGTGTGTGTATATGCCTGCATATATGTGTGTGTGTGTGTATATGCCTGCTTGTGTGTGTGTGTATGTATGCCTGCATGTGTGTGTGTGTATATGCCTGCATGTGTGTGTGTATATGCCTGCGTGTGTGTGTGTGTATATGCCAGCATGTGTATGTATTTGAGTGCCTGCATGCCTACGTGTATATGTGTCTTCACACGTTTGTGCGTGCTTCCCTGCTTGTCTGCATTTTTGTGTGTGATTGTCTGAGTGTGTCTGTGCATGATTGCGTGTGCATTTCTGTGTGTGCTTGCCTGCGTGTGTACGTGTCCCCATTTCTGTGGGTATGTGTATCTGCGTGTGTATATTAGGGCTCTTTCACATGTCCTGATATTTACGGGACTGGAGATATGTGTCCACCTGTGTGTCATCCGTGTGACACATACCAGTGCTTGGGAATCAGTGTACAGTTAACGCTGTTCCCAAGAGCCGGGTGCTGAGCGCTTGCCCTCATCATGGATCCCTGCCGGCACTGCGATCAGCAGCAGCAGGGTCAATGATGAGAGTAGTAGTCAACTCCCGCCGTGTCCAACTGTAAAAATAGGAATAAAATTAAAAAATCCTTGTACTCACCTCTCCTAAGTGTCACCCTCTGTAATCTGAGCGAGCGCTCACGCCGAAGAGAATGACTTCTGCAGCGAGCGGGCCTCGGAGCTGCACTCAGTGATTGACAGGGCACCGCTTGTTGAGCGCAGCTCCGGGGTCCACTCGCTGCAGGAGTCATTCTCCTCGGCGTGAGTGCTCGCACGGATTACAGCGGGTGACTCTTAGGAGAGGTGAGTATAAGGATTTTTTTTATTTTATTCCTATTTTTACAGTTGGACACTGCTGGAGTAGACTACTACTCTCATCATTGACCCTGCTGCTGCTGATCGCAGCGCCAGCAGGGATCTATGATGAGGGCAGCGCTCAGCACCCAGTGCTTGGGAAGAGCACTAACTGTCATCAGTGTGCGGGACGTTTTGCGGCCTGTGCAGCAGGTAAAAAACAGACATGTCAGCGTGTTTTGCCCATGGACACCACATGGTCTGTGGAAAGTGGAAACACACTGACGTGTGCACATTCATTTGAATGGGTCTACGTGTACCAGTGTCTGTGGTACATGAGGAAACTGTCACCGCATGTACTGACGTGTGAAAGAGCCCTTAGTATGTGTCTGTGTGCGCTTGTTTTCGTGTGTGTAAGCGCGCTTCTGCATGTCTGTGTGGTCTTCCGATGATTTATTATATTTGGGGAGAGAAATTTTAGGAGACAAAATGGGGAGATGTGTGAAGAAACGGTATGGTGAACTAGAGGAGGGGTGGGAATGAGTGCAGGAACAGAACGGGGAAGGGGGATGTATAAGGAAACAGTATGGAGAGTGGGGGAATAGTGTGAGGAGACAGTATGGAGAGAGAAAAGTGTGATGTGACACAGCACAGAGACTAGGTAGTGAGGGGGAAGGTATAGAGATGCGGCAGTATGGGGGAAACAGTGTGAGGGCACAGAAAGGAGGTAACAGTATGCTGAGGAGGTGGAGTGTGATGAAGGGGCACAGTATAGAGACTGGGTAGTATAGGGGGGACACAGTGTGAGAGGACAGTGTGAAGAGGGGGCCCAGTATGGTAAGGAGAGGACAGTGTGGAGAGCATGTACCCTAACAGTGGTAGAGTGTATGTCATATTTTGTGCAGGGAGCATTGTAAGAGTTAGGTTTATTTAGGGGCTCAGTGTAGATATTTTTATTCAGGAGCATCATAATGACACTGCTATCTTTAAGGGCATCATGTGGGGATGTGCTGCAGAAGACCGGAGAAGATGGAAGTCTGCAGAGACGAGCTGTGGAACTCATCATGGAGTCTGGACAAGAGGAAGAACAGAAAGAGAACGACTCTAATCAGAGAAGCCGTCTCAGGTAAGATACCTGCATGTAAATGTTCATTTGTGATCCTGCCTGTGTCTCATCAGTAATGTGGTTCCTGTATGGTCTGCAGTCTGATGATGACTGATAACTCCCAGTATCTCTATTGTTAATTACATACTGGGAGTTGTAGGTTTATGCGATACAAAGATATATGGGTCTGACCTGACATTACAATTGATGGTGGTTCAGATGATGTATTCGTGTACTGATGTGTTTGTGCGCGTCTGCGTATCTGGAATAATATGTATTTTTGTAAGATGCGTGTATGTAACTGTGCATTGTGGTGTGTAATAACATTCATATGCTTGAGGCACCTTTACTGAATCTGTTAGGACTCACTCACATGTGTTAGGGAATTCCATTTGTCTTTCCACATTTAGGAACAGACAAGTGAAATATGCTAACCCTGACAAAACTGTCACCATAGGGATGTGCTTGTATGGACACGGGTTCAGGAGCTGAGCCTGCTCCATACTGGGCAGATGTCGGCTGTGTTACATAGCCGGCGTCTGCCTGTAACAGCAGTGATCAGAGCTCGCCTTGATTGCTGCTGTTTTGAGTATTTAAGTGCCCTTGTCAATCACTGACAGCGGCATTTAGATAGCACAATGGCCGGTGCATGCAGTCACCTGTTCCCTTCAGCCCCCTGTGACGCAGTTGCAGGTTGCTGATGGGTTGCCAGTAGTGCTGAGTGCGCGTGGTCGGATAAGAGACATTACAGTCACCGCGAGCTACAAAGTGCTGCAATAACGTCAGGCACCTTAATTGTGACACTTCCATGGAGCCCAACCTCAGGCTGAGCGTTATTGAATGACTAACATGGCAGCAACACCTGGCAACTAGTGCTGAGTGAGTGTGGTTGGATAAGGTGTGATCCCAGCATGCTCAGGTCTTATCTGAGTATCTTGTAGTGCTCTGCTAATATGCTCGAGTCCCCGGGGTAGCATGTTTTGCGGCGGTAGACAGAAGCAACACAATCAGGGATTACCTAACAAACAGGCAATTCCTGCATGTGTTGCGTCTGTCTACTGCCGCAAAACATGCTACCCTGGGGACTCGAGCATATTAGCAGAGCACTACAAGATACTCAGATAACACTTGAACATGCTGGGATCACACCTTATCCGACCACACTCACTCAGCACTAGTTGCCGGGTGTTGCTTCCATGTTAGTCATTCAATGAAGCTCAGCCTGAGGTTGGGCTCCATAGAAGATGTCACAATCAAGGTGCTGGACGTTATTGCAGCACCCTCACTTTGTAGTTCGTGGTGACTGTAATGTCTCCCTCCTTGCACCGACCCAATAACAGGAAGCGAGTGGCGGCAGGGAGAATAAAATGTAATTTTCTCTGTGTAGCCAATGCTTTTCCAATAAGCCGTCTAACCAGGCTTTACACCCTATTTACCTGCAGATTACCCTTTTATCTGCAGATAAATAGCGTTTTTCAAGGTGACAAGTTACCATTAAAGGGACTCTGGCAATACGGAATGACTGTTCGAATATAGTCCTGCAACTTGGTGCTCCACAGCGCGGCCAATCATGTAATTATAGAACATTATAGAAAAGCATAACAAGTAATAAAACCGTTTATGGTGGGCTGTAGTGTGGGCCCCTAGAGTCAGTTCCCCTGGTGGGCCCTAGCCACCCCAGTCCGACCCTGGTTGTCAGCCTGCAGAATCACATCAAGTGTGTGATGACAGGGGGAGCATCTGGAGCAGTTCAAATTTGTTGAAGAGGTCCTGTTTACTGTGCTTATTACACAATAAGAAGATTTGATAAGTCCTGGGCGGGAGCTTTAAAGGGAACCTGTCACCAGAAAAAGCACTATTAACCTGCAGATATGGGGTCAATCATCAGGGTAATAGCGTTACTAACCTGCCTGGTGCCTGCACTTAGCTGAACGCTGCGAGGAGAAAATGAACTTCATTCCTTCCAGCAGTGTTCCAGTTTCAGTCACGGGGCGGTGCCGGCGCGGTTTCAGTCACCGGTCTGAAAATACAGAGCAGTGGCTGTAACTGCGCCCCCGGCCCTGACTGACAGTCGCTCTGCATTGGGGCCGGCTGTCAGTCAAGGCCAGGGGCACGGTACTGTAAACTCAGATCGGTGACTGATCCTGTGCCCCCATGACTGAAACTGAACGTTGCTGGAGTGAATAAAGGACATTTTCTCCCCATAGCGTTCTGATATGTGTGGGCACCGGGCAGGTTAGTAACGCTATTAACCTGCAGATTAAGCCTATATCTGCAGATTAATAGCGTTTTTTTCTGGTGACAGGCTCTCTTTACAATACCCAGCTGACTTGACTTGAGCAACCAATAGTTGCTGTAGAGGGTGAGGGGAGGAGCGCAGAACCACTGTGCAGAAAGGAGACCAGCCATTGGCAGCATTTCTCAAAGGTGCACAAAGAAAAGTTTAGTATTTTGTTGTGTCATATTCAACCTCAGGTAATGGATTTAAAGGGGTTGTCAACTACTAGGGAACCCCCTCTCAAAGGGTTTATCTAGAATTATATTAATTTTTTACTATGGGCATAAGTGCTGACAGGCAGGTGGTTACTAACTACCTGCCTATTCTACCCAGCGCAGATCTCTATTAGCACAGAGTGGTCACAGACCATTCCTGACGATCATTCTGAGACTTCCGCTCACGTCACATTGTCACAACAGCTTCTCTTCCGCTCTGTAGCCAGGGTGTAACTGCTGATGTCATGCTGACAGCCAGCTCCTCGCTGCCTCATTGCGGGGAGCCGTCTCTCAATTAGCATGATGTTGACAGTCACATCCTGGCAACAGAGCAGCCCAAGTTACACCACTGACACCAAACATCTACCGCAAAAACTACATAATAGCTCTGCGTTATCAATACAGTTGTTGGGACTGCTTAAGGATCTTTGATGACACCACAGTCGTAACCATGATATCATCACAGGTCCTGTACTGTGCAGGAGTTTAGAAGAAGTGAAGAGGAAGAGACAGACTGGTAAGTATTGTGCATATATACAGTACAGACCAAAAGTTTGGACACACCTTCTCATTTAAAGATTTTTCTGTATTTTCATGACTATGAAAATTGTACATTCACACTGAAGGCATCAAAACTAATTAACACATGTGGAATTATATACTTAACAAAAAAGTGTGAAACAACTGAAAATATGTCTTATATTCTAGGTTCTTCAAAGCAGCCACCTTTTGCTTTGATGACTGCTTTGCACACTCTTGGCATTCTCTTGATGAGCTTCAAGAGGTAGTCACCGGAAATGGTCTTCCAACAATCTTGAAGGAGTTCCCAGAGATGCTTAGCACTTGTTGGCCCTTTTGCCTTCACTCTGCGGTCCAGCTCACCCCAAACAATCTCGATTGGGTTCAGGTCTAGTGACTGTGGAGGCTAGGTTATCTGGCGTAGCACCCCATCACTCTCCATCTTGGTCAAATAGCCCTTACACAGCCTGGAGGTGTGTTTGGGGTCATTGTCCTGTTGAAAAATAAGTGATGGTCCAACTAAACGCAAACCGGATGAAAAAGCATGCCGCTGCAAGATGCTGTGGTAGCCATACTGGTTCAGTATGCCTTCAATTTTGAATAAATCCCCAACAGTGTCATCAGCAAAGCACCCCCACACCATCACACCTCCTCCTCCATGCTTCACGGTGGAAACCAGGCATGTAGAGTCCATCCGTTCACCTTTTCTGCGTCGCACAAAGACACGGTGGTTGGAACCAAAGATCTTAAATTTGGACTCATCAGAGCAAAGCACAGATTTCCACTGGTCTAATGTCCATTTCGTCTGTTCTTTAGCCCAAACAAGTCTATTCTGCTTGTTGCCTGTCCTTAGCAGTGGTTTCCTAGCAGCTATTTTACCATGAAGGCCTGCTGCACAAAGTCTCCTCTTAATAGTTGTGGAAACGATGTGTCTGCTGCTAGAACTGTGTGTGGCACTGACCTGGTCTCTAATCTGAGCTGCTGTTAACCTGCGATTTCTGAGGCTGGTGACTCGGATAAACTTATCCTCAGAAGCAGAGGTGACTCTTGGTCTTCCTTTCCTGGGGCGGTCCTCATGTGAGCCAGTTTCTTTGTAGCACTTGATGGTTTTTGCAACTGCACTTGGGGACACTTTCAAAGTTTTCCCAATTTTTCGCACTGACTGACCTTCATTTCTTAAAGTAATGATGGCAACTCGTTTTTCTTTACTTAGCTGCTTTTTTCTTGCCATAATACAAATTCTAACAGTCTATTCAGTAGGATTATCAGCTGTGTATCCACCAGACTTCTGCACAACACAACTGATGGTCCCAACCACAATCATAAGGCAAGAAATCCCACTTATTAAACCTGACAGGGCACACCTGTGAAGTGAAAACCATTGTTGGAAGACCATTTCCAGTGATAACCTCTTGAAGCTCATCAAGAGAATGCCAAGAGTGTGTAAAGCAGTCATCAAAGCAAAAGGTGGCTACTTTGAAGAACCTGGAATATAAGACATATTTTCAGTTGTTTCACACTTTTTGTTAAGTATATAATTCCACATGTGTTAATTCATAGTTTTGATGCCTTCAGTGTGAATGGACAATTTTCATAGTCATGAAAATACAGAAAAATCTTTAAATGAGAAGGTGTTTCCAAACTTTTGGTCTGTACTGTATATATATGTGCTTAATAAATATATATATATATATATAAACACAAGTCTATATCTATGTGCTCATATATACAGTGGGGAAAATAAGTATTTGATACATTGCTGATTTTGCAAGTTTTCCCACCTACAAAGAATGAAGAGGTCTGTAATTTTTATCGCGGGTACACTTCAACTGTGAGAGACAGAATATAAAAAGTAATCTAGAAAATCAGACTGTATGATTTTTACATTTTTACATAATTAATTTGTATATTATTGCTTGAAATAAGTATTTGATATAATAGAAAAACTGAACTATGTGTATGTAGCATCCACAGTTATAAATCCCGGCAGCACAGACAAAAGTTAATAAGTGTAAAGATTGGCAATTGCCCAATGAATGAGCAAAATGCTGCTCATTCATCGGGTGATTGGATTGTTTATGGCAGAACCAAAATCATTATTCTCAGCAGCACATCACTAGTAATTGTTCATCACTGTTCATCATGCGCTCATCATTGTTAGTCAGCCTGTCTAAAGACGCCAATATCAAGCACAGAACGACTTGACAATTGCACTCGCTTAACGGCCTGAACTCTGTGCATGTAAATGCAACTGAAATGTTTCTGTGTGATGGTACAATATATGAGCGTTTGGTGCCCCACTTTAAACTTTTGCCCAGGGCCCCACTTTGGCTAAAACCGGCCCTGGATGTGGGGGGAACAGGATTGGAAGATATGTCGCCTGCAGTGAGGAGAAGCAGAGAGAGGTAGAGCAGGTGGGAGAAGGAGAGTGACTGTTTTTTCATGTTTTAGTAGGATAGATCTGAGGTTGAAGAGCAGTATGGCAGATGAGGACAGGTGTGGAGATAAGAGGGAAGGAGAGATAATTATTTGGTTAGAGGGTGCTGAGGTTTGGGGATAGCGAAGGAGACTGAGGATTAGTGGAGCCAAAACTGTGAGCATATGTAAGCATGTTGAAGGAGTAGGAGTAGGTTAAAAGAAAAGCTAGGTACATGTAATAAGCAGTGCTTACTGTTCCCTTCTGGTTTATTCCTGGTATACAGTGGGTACGGAAAGTATTCAGACCCCTTTAAAATTTTCACTCTTTGTTTCATTGCAGCCATTTGGTAAATTCTAAATAGTTCATATTTTACTCATTAGAGTACACTCTGCACCCCATCTTGACTGAAAAAAAACAGAAATATAGAAATTTTTGCAAATTTATTAAAAAGAAAAATTTAAATATCACATGGTCATAAGTATTCAGACCCTTTGCTCAGACACTCATATTAAAGTCACATGCTGTCCATTTCCTTGTAATCCTCCTTGAGATGGTTCTACTCCTTCATTGGAGTCCAGCTGTGTTTAATTAACTGATAAGACTTGATTTGTAAAGGCACACCCCTGTCTATATAAGACCTAACAGCTCACAGTGCTTGTCAGACCAAATGAGAATCAAAGGAACTGCCCAAGGAGCTCAGAGACAAAATTGTGGCAAGGCACAGATCTGGCCAAGGTTACAAAAGAATTTCTGTATTACTCAATGTTCCTAAGGGCACAGTGGCCTCCATAATCCTTAAATGGAAGAAGTTTGGGACCACCAGAAGTCTTCCTAGACCTGGCCATCCAGCCAAACTGAGCAATCATGGGAGAAGAGACTTGGTGAGAGAGGTAAAGAAGAACCCCAAGATCACTGTGGCTGAGCTCCAGAGATGCAGTAGGGAGATGGGAGAAAGTTCCATAAAGTCAACTATCACTGCAGTCCTCCACCAGTCAAGGACTCCCAGACTATGAGAAATAAGATTCTCTGGTTTGATGAGATGAAGATAGAACTTTTTGGTGATAATTCTAAGCAGTATTTGTGGAGAAAACCAGGCACTGCTCATTACCTGCCCAATACAATCCCAACAGTGAAACATGGTGGTGGCAGCATTGCTATGGGGGTGTTTTTCAGCTGCAGGGACAGGATGACTGGTTGCAATTGAAGGAAACATGAATGTGGCCAAGTACAGAGATATCCTGGATGAAAACCTCTTCCAGAGTGCTCTTGACCTCAGACTTGGCCAAAGGTTCACCTTCCAACAAGACAATGACCCTAAGCACACAGCTAAAATAACAAAGGAGGGGTTTGAGAACCACTCTGTGACCATTCTTGACTAGCCCAGTCAGAGCCCTAACCTAAACCCAATTGAGCGTCTCTGGAAAGACCTGAAAATGGCTGTCCACCAACGTTCAGCATCCAACCTGACGGAACTTGAGAGGATCTGCAAGGAAGAATGGCAGAGGATCCCCAAATCCAGGAGTGAAAAACTTGTTGCACCATTCCGAAGAAGACTCATGGCTGTACTAATTCAAAAGGGTGCTTCTACTCAGTACTGAGCAAAGATTCTGAATACTTATGACCATGTGATATTTCAGTTTTTCTTTTTTAATAAACTTGCAAAAATGTCTACATTTCTGTTTTTTTCAGTCAAGATGGTGTGCAGAGTGTACTTTAATGAGTAAAATATGAACTATTTAGAATTTACCAAATGGCTGCAATGAAACAAAGAGTGAAAAATGTAAAGGGGTCTGAATACTTTCCGTACCCACTGTATTACTGCAGCACACTTACAGAGCAACACAGAATTCGTCACCAGACCTGTATCTACACATGTAAACCTACATAAGAGATATCACTAAAGAGAAGTGTGTTGTACCCCTAAGAAGATATCAAAACCAAAAAGAAGGGAATCCTAGTCAAATACCGCTCAATATATATAATGTTAATAAATATGGAGGAGACGGAGACCCAAACGAAAACAAAGGTTTGTTAAATATATAAACCATTTTATTGTACATCAATTATAAATATAATACCAATAATACAACAATACAAGGTAAGGGGGAGAAGTACAATTAAAAAACGGAGGATGGAAACAATCCCTGAATATAAGGATAGAACCAGATAATGAGGAGCTCCTGTGAGATGAAAAATGCTCTAGAGTTCTAGGGGCAAACACAATTAAGGTGGGCTAGTAATTACTGCAAACTGCGAGACTAAGAAATATGATGAATAGTCTATAAAAAACAGGAAAAAATATGAATATACCTGCAAAAGAAGTATACTAACAAGTAGAATATGCAAGCATATAATCCGGTATAATTAAATAAATTAAATACTAAAACCTCACAGCTAACTGACAATTATATAAGGTATAAATATCAGAGAGTTTAGCTGATCAATTGTGAGTGGCCGTAGTTTTAATAAGAACCCGGAAAAAAGGCTCGATGTTTATAATACGTTTTAACAGTACGCAAAATATAGGTGAAGCAACCCTGATGTTCTACAGCACTAGTGTCTTATAAGTGGCGTGCATTGCAGTCAGTTAAATAAATACATAGTAGAGAGCAGGAAGGCAAAACTTTAAACTTTGCCTGTATAATACCCCTGCAATATCTATATAATAATCAGAAGTTGGTCAAAAGACGAGATGGCCGCAGTAGATGCTAATCCCCAATATGGGGTGCAGGTGAAAATAATGAAGCCAATTAACCCTGGTAGATATAATCATAACAAGAGCATAAAGAGATAAACATATGATGGTATCAGGAGAGCCCGAAGATAATCAGTCATAAAGTATGTGCACCAGTACCATGTCTCACGAGAAGCACAGGAGCATCCAGATGGTGTGTGTGAGCCTCGACATGCATTTCACCAACTGCGGCCTCGTCAGGCTCTCCGGACACCGTCATATGTTTATGTCCTTATGCTTTTGTTATGATTATATCTAGCAGTGTTGCTAGATATAATGCTATGATTTAACAAAAAAAAAAACCTGGCCTCCTCCACCCCTTAATAGCCAGCCATCACACACCTTATTTCCCCCGTCGCCCAGTACAGCTCAATGAGTTGTTATGGAGGAGGGGGAAAAGTGTAACTATAGTCACAGGTAAATGTAATTATTTTACATAGCAAAGCAATACAGCTTTAAATGCTATGATTTAAAAAAAAAAATCTGGCCTTCTTCCACCCCTTAATAGCCAGCCATCACACACCTTATTTCTCCGTCGCCCAGGACAGCTCAATGAGTTGATATAGAGGAGGGGGAAAAGTGTAACTGTAGTCACCGGTAGCCACCGGTAAATATAATTTTTTTTACATAGCAATGCAATATAGCTTTAAATGCTATGATTTAAAAAAAAAAAAAAACTGGCCTCCTTCCACCCCTTAATAGCCAGCCATCTCACACCTTATTTCCCCGTCGCCCAGGACAGCTCAATGAGTTGTTATGGAGGAGGGGGAAAAGTGTAACTATAGTCACCGGTAGCCACCGGTAAATATAATTATTTCACACAGCAAAGCAATATAGCTTTAAATGCTATGATTTAAAAAAAAAAAAAAAACTGGCCTCCTTCCACCCCTTAATAGCCAGCCATCTCACACCTTATTTCCCCGTCGCCCAGGACAGCTCAATGAGTTGTTATGGAGGAAGGGGAAAATTGTAATTATAGTCACCGGTAGTCACCGGTAAATATAACTAGAATATTTTTTCTCTTATGTACTATATACATAGCGTAACACTATACATATAGTATCATAAGGCTCTTATTGTCAGGGGCATGTAGTGTGCATGGTATTCCCAGGCACACCATAATGCCACACATAAAAGTCCCTACTGGGCATTTACCTCCCTTGCCTCATCCATCTTTATGGCCATCCTTTTGAACAGGAATATCTTCTGTGTTCTTCTGGGGTCCTGATCCTGGCTTGAGTCCTGACACGCTTATTTCTTGCTTGTCCAGGTCCTGCTTGCCCTTCCGGATCTTCTTATTTTGATGTTCTTCTTGGGGTTTAGGAAGACAGCTTGCTCTGATGATATTAAAGAGCCGGTGGATGGTTTGGGGTTTTCCAGCTGATGTTGGTAAATGAAAACCCCGTGAACAAGGCCTGGTGGTCTGCTGAGAGGGCTGAGTTGTTAGCCTCTGCTGCTTCCAGAATTTGAAGATTGAATGGTCTGGAGCCGCGCTGGATGTTACTTGGCTATAAGAGAAAAAGAAAACACAAGAAGGTGATTACATAAGAACAGTATATAGTAAAGTTCAGGAAAGCTAGAGGCTCTCTACATATGTCAACCAATGATCGGCAGATTTTGTCACTATCTGCTGATCATTTAACATGTATGGGGGCTTACAATCTCACCACTGACAAATCAGCGACCTTCACTGTTATTAGTAATCTGACGAATTTGGAAAAAGTGATTAAAGCTATGTGAAACTATTCATAAATGAGTCTGTATAAAACATCTCCTCTAATACTTACTGGCACAGGAACATGTGGGGGACACATTCTAAGGGCTTCCACCGAGTCCCAGTCAATACGCTGGAAAAACCTATGGGCTCTGATGTTACCATGGACTCCGAGGCGCCTGGCAGGATCTTCCCGGAGGAGCTACAAAAGAAGAAAAAAAAATGTTTATATTTATATAACAGCTTCATAAATAAAATTTAACTAAAATAAATAAATATTATATATATTTATGAAAAAAAAAAGCCTAATATTAGTGTTTTTTTTCTGACATCTTCAATAATACATGACAGGTAATATATACCATCACGTCACCCCTACAAGTGTTTACGTGTTATATTGAACACGTAAACACTTGACCTAACATGAGATTCCACTCCCACCAATGGAGCTGAATATAATAGTAAATTACCGCTAACATCACAATAAATCACACAATAATATAAAAGTAATACAACTTATATCATGTACTGACCTTTTTAATGATGTTCTTCGCCTCCTTGCTGGAAGCGTTGAATAGTCCTCGATGGTATTTGGACCTGCTGGTAATCATGATGTTCAAAATGATGCCAAATGCATACCAGTCTACCCCAGCATTGTACTCCTCCGCAGCCAGCATCTCAGGAGCCATGAAGCCTGGTGTCCCAGCGTATTCGGTGGCTGTCCGGTCTCCATAGATGTTCTCAAGTGCCAGACCGAAGTCGGCAATCTTTATATGGCCCGTCGCAGCCACCAAGATGTTAGAAGGCTTGAGATCTCTGTGAAGAAGACAAATGGATTCTTATCAGTGTCCGCTGTATAATTCTCAGTATTGCTGTGTATAGTTATAGGCATCACTGGTGGTGGAGGATTAGATGTATTTCTAGTTACCGGTGGATGATGCCCTTAGAATGCAGGTGTTGAATTCCACACACAAGTTCTGCGGCGTAGAATCTGGCCGAAAGAAAAGAGGAGAAAATAGTTTTTAGTGAATCAGAAACTCAGAAATATATATTGCCCAAAAGACTAGACAGGCAGGACTTATCAGGATTTTATATTTCTGGTTATTATATACAAGTATTTATATTATTATAATGGTCTAGAAGGGCAGTCGCACATATCGTATTGATTATAAGGCACCTGGACCTGCTCATCCTAAGTATAGGACATCAATGTTAAAGTAGTGGATAACCTCTTTAAGTTCCTTCTTGCCTATAGGGATACACAATTGCTACTATTACAATGTATATTCATATGGTGTTAAAGGATTATCCAGGATCAGAAAAACATGGTGTCTTTCTTTAAAAAATAACGCCACATGACTAATGTGAATGAGGATGAACTGCGATGCCTCACACAACCTGTGGACAGGTGCGGTGCTATTTTTGGAAATAAAAATTAGAGCTGTATTTTTCTAAGTGTTTCCCTAATAACATCCCTGTGAATGGGAGATATGAATTTACGTGAACGTTAGGGCTAACAATCGAATCAATCTAGTCAGTCTCATTTAGAAAATACATAGCTGTATGGCTTAGACTGTGAATACTGTACCGTGCACTGGGGATGTCAAGACACCCCTTCCTCATCAGGAGATGGTGGAATTCGCCACAGGTGACATACTCCATCCCAAGAAGCACAAGCTCCTGTCAGACAAGACGTAGAAATCAGTCGTATGATAAAGTCATTGTAGCAGTCATACATTTACTAACACTCAATAATCAGTGATTTCTTCTGCGATTTCTTCTGTGATTAATCTCTGTTCCACTTACTCGTGGAGATATAGTTGCATAATAATAGCAGTAATGATACTTTCTTCTTTTACTATGTGTTTATTAGTTATTCTAAGTATATACATATAGAAGATATATCTACATATGTAGAATGTGATGTGCTAAATGTACAGCATTACTTTTCACTGTAATGTTGCCTTCTGCATTTCTCACCATTATGAAGTACTCATTAAGAATGACATCCATAGGGGTGGACAAATGACTTCAGATATTGGGAGCCAGTTGAACCACTCCAAGACTTTCCATAGACTTCAATAGAGAAACCCCAAAAGTTAACCGTCAGCATCATATTTCTAGGCACATTGCCTGGTTCCCAGGGTTTGTCCAGTGTTCCCACAGTAGGTGACAGCTACACATACAAGGAGCAGGACATGAAAATGTTTCCAATGCTGAAATGTTAACAAACACCAGATATAAACGTGGACATATCCTGTGCATATAGATGAGTGCACTTTATTCTTTATCCAATATTAATGAACAGGTCACAATTTTACCTTGGTCTGAAAGGCGAATGTGCCATGAAGAAGGAAGGGGCTGCCAGATGCAAGTTGTAACACACGCCGCTCCACCAACGCGCGCTCCTCTCCTTCAGCTAGCAGGTTCCTCTTTGTGATGACTTTTACAGCAAATTGCTGGCGGGTATATCTATCTTCCGCCAGCACCACCTAGAAAAAAATGGTCATTAGTTGATGATCTTCATTAAAGGTGTTGTCTGGCCTTGGGGTACAAGTCTGCAGACACTTTATGTGAGTGTAGACTCATGAGGATTCTCCAGTGATGGGAGCAGATGGTCATTTATCCGGCCTCACTCAATTCCCTTGTATTGAGCGATTCATACCCCTGAAGACACCAATCGTGTTGTATTGTAGTGTAAACGATGTCCTGCAGTTTTCAGTATATATGGTGTAATTACATAGTTACAGTATGTCATATTATGTGAATTGTAATATAGAGTGTGATATGGTCATATGTATAATGTATAGTGTACAGCATAGGATTGCGCAAGGTAAGACATAGTTTAGGACTTAGGAGTTGACATAGGTAGGATGAGAATAGTGTAAGAAAGTGTTCATGTTTAGGACTAGCTCATAGTGGGAGGGAAAAGTGCCAGTTAAAGGAGACTGCTTCCTGTTTGTAGAGCGTTCGTGAGTGATATAAGATCAAATTCAAGGGCAGTTGGGGCTGATATCAAGAGTGAGTACATATTGTTCTGGGTGATATGAGGCCTTACAAAAATTCACTGCAGACATTCCTGCAATGTCCGGAGATCAGGGCTCGATTCAGGTGCTATGGCAAGCACCTCACCCCTTTACATACAGAGGAAGATGGACGTGCAATTGTGTATGGGAAATGTAACAGATCTCGGGTGTATTGTGGAACTGAACTGGGAAATCCTGGGGCTGACAGGATCAGTGAACGTAGGGATAGTCCAGTTAGAACGTAAATAAATGCTGAAAATGTTCTGTACTATGGAAATAAGAAATGGAGAATGTTGTGCCCGATACTGTGTATTACAATCTGATGCAATTGAACTGTCAAGTAAACTTCTGTGTGTTGAAACGAACTGAGTGTTCCCTAATCTATGTGCGGCAGCTCCTTAAGTTGAAGACCTGGAGACAGCTGGGGCCTGTGGCCTACAAGTGAGTGTAACGCACCCTACACGCAACAGCACATTTGAACTGGCACACAATTTTTCTGTAAAGTGCCAGGGCGACATGGACAGCTGCACATGTCTCGTCGGCACATGACCACATGTATGCAAATTGCATACCTGCAGTTATGCTTCTGCCCATTCCTGGCACCGGCACTGGAGAACCTCAACAGCACACACACTGCACACTGTGAGGACTCACAAGTCTGTAGTCACATAGTTACTGCAGACTTGTACCCTAAGGCCGAACAACTCATTGAAATAAGTGTGGAGGGGAGCAGGAAAGTGACACCATTGCTATTTCTTTAATAATTATTTTATATTTCTACAGTTTCTTACTAGCTTATATACAGGAGATCTAATAGCTATAAACATGGGCACTAGGAAATAACCCCACTAGAATTACCCATTAAAGCTAGGAGGTTAAAGGATTACTTCAGTCTTAGCCATGCATGATTGAGACAGGAATAACTACAACTCCAGAGCTGGTTGGCATTATTCCTGTGTCAGCCATGAAAAGCTGAGATGAGAATCAATATAAACAGACTGTGTTGGGGTGCAGAGCTCAGCTGTACATAGATGCTGGCATCAAAGACCATGCTGCAAATGTATGCCTATCTATACTAGGGTTATTTTGTGCAGCATATATACTTTATCACATTTGGCGTCTATTACACTTTATATGTGTGTAGGAATTATTTCCACCCAACATACCTTTTTCTAATAGCCTATTATGTATACATTACTTAATATTGCTGCATATTCTTTTGTTATGCACCATGGGGTTTGCCTGTGTTTTTAGCCTTATCTGATTTTCTCTTTTTTCATCAGATTTTATCATGTGTCTAAATTGTACTAATAAAATATATACCTTTTATGCTACCTTGGCTATTGCTCATAGTTTTTTGTATAGGTTATTTCAAGATCGATAAAGATTTAAGCAAAACAAAAGATCATTTTACCCTATGAAAGACCACTTTGCTTGTTTGTCGGGCGAACGTCAGCCTGTTTCTACTGGTTTCCGATAACTGCGCAGTGTGAATGCACCTTAATCTGCAGCACAGACCTGAGACTACATTTGCAGACACTTTGTCCTGATCCTAAACTCCTTTTCACTCCACAGCACCTCTGGTGTCAGGTTTTATGTTGCAGTGATGCCAGGAGTTAGGCTATGTGCCCACGATGCAGAAATGAAGCAGAAAATTTCTGCAGCATTTTTGCATCTCCCTGGCAGAAAAAACGCATGCAGATTGTACATGCAGATTGTGCATGCTTTTTTCCTGCAGAATACATGCGGATCCACATGCGGATTCACATGCGTTTCCGCATGCAGATTGACAAGCGCTTTCCAGGCGATAGCATCACTTGGAAAGTGCTTGACAACTAGGTCACACTGTATAAATCCATGCAAACAGCATGGATTTATACAGTGTGAAACGTAAAAATAAAATAAAATAAAGCTATACTCACCCCCGATGCCCCGGCGTGGCTGCAGCGCTCCTTCCTGTCTAGTTCCCGGCTGCCGGCATATCGTGAGACAGAGCGGTGAAGGGCCTGCGGTCACATGACTGTGACGTCACCGAAGGTCCTTCAGCGATGCCGGCATGCAGAGAAGCCTTCGGAAAGGTGAGTATTAACTTTATTTATTATTTTATTCTTTTTTTTACAGGAACAATGGTACCCAGGTCTGGATGAGAGTCTTCTCTCCTCCTGAACTGGGTACCATCCGTACATAGAGACGCACAGAATTCACTTGTAGAAATGTACAGACGCGCATTCTATGCGTCTCAATGCAAGTCAATAGCGGGGCTTCCGCTGCGCTTCCGCAAAATTAAATGACATGCTGCAGATTTTTGTACGCAGCATAAACGCTGCGGAAAAATGCGCAGCATGTGCATAGAACATGCGGAATCCCCTTGGGGACCATGGGGTGCGGATTACCTAGTGTTTCACAAGCGTTTCCGCTGCAGAAATTCCGCATCATAAACGCTTGAAAAACGCTACGTGGGCACCCAGCCTTATAAGAATTGCAGAAAACACGAGAGGTGAATATTTTGTGAAGAGTATGCTTTGGGATATTTGCTGGCTTCTCTGGTAATCAAGGAGCTCTCTCCTTTTCCCAGGAATGTCCTAAAAAATCAGAGAGTTGTCTGTAATAGTATTAGGAGGCTTGTCCTCAATTCGATTTTTGTCCTAACTTCAGGGAGTAGTATGATTAAAAAAATAAAACGATACTACCCTGATAAATCCTTTGCTATTCCAGAGCCTGGCACAGTAGTCCAAACCTGCACTTGTTTACCTTGCTGCAGACAATCACTGGTCTCATTGAGGATGTCTCTATTTATTGGACAAAACCATTGAGACGAGTCATTGGTTAGCAATCAGGAGAATGTATGAGACGTCACCACTGCTGACACGGAATTTTTTGAATTATTACTTTTTAACTGTGGACAATATCTTTAATAAATGTCATTCTCAGTACACACACATATATTTACTCATACTTATGTAGCTACGTACATGCAGATGTACAATGTAGTGCCTTGAAAAAGTATTCACATCCTGTGAACTTTTCCACATTTTTTCAAGTTACATGCAAAAACTTAAATGTATTTTATTGGAATTTTATGTGATATACCAACACAGAGTACAAGTATTTGTGAAGTGTAAAGGAAATGATACATGTTTTTCTGAATATTTTAAAAATGTAAATCTGAAAATTGTGACGTGCATTTGTATTCAGCCCCTCTGAGTCAACACTTTGTAGGACCACCTTTTGCTGCAATTACTGCTGCAAGGTATTTTTCTACCAGCTTTGCACTATAGGTTGAAATTTTTGCCCACTCTTCTTTGCAAACTAGCTGTGAGATTGGATAGAGAGCGTTTGTGAACAACAATTTTTAAGCCTTGCCACAAATTCTCAATGAGATTTATGTCTGGACTTTAACTGGGCTATATAAACACACGAGTATGTTTTTATTTAAACCATCTTATTGTAGCTCTGGAAGTATGTTTAGAGTCGTTGTCCTGCGGGAAGGTGAACCTTCATCTCTGTTTCAAGTTTTTCCAGCCTCTAACAGGTTTTTCCTACAAGATTGTCTTGTATTTAGCTCCATCCATCTTCTAATCAACTCTGACGAGCGTCCCTGTTAAAGAAAAGCATCCCCACAGCATGATGATTCCACCACCATGTTTGACGGTGGGGATGGTGTTTTCAGGGTGATCTGCAGTGTTAGTTTTCCTCCACACTTAGTGTTTTTCATTTAGCAAAAAATTTAAATTATTGGTCTCATCTGACCAGAGCACATTCTTCCACATTCTATGTGGGTGACACAGCTAGCATGGATAAAGGTGGATGAAAGTGCTCTGGTCACATATTTGCATGTAGAGTTTCTACGGCAGCTGTCACTTCTGCATGATGTTGTCTATACAGGTGTCTGGCCCACACTTGCACAGCCAACAGGATCGTGCACCTGTATTGAAAAATAGATGTTGTTATCTGCTGGCCATCCAAGATTCCAAGGTGCAGGCATGTGGGGAAAACAGCAGCACCTGCAACTTCCTAGTGCAGAAGTTAGAGGCACCAGAAAAATACTTTAACCCACTGTAGACTATCAGAAAACACTATTACACATATATAGGTAGCAACACATTTGGAAACCGCCCTGCATCTGCCTTTGTCAGAAACACCTGAATTTGGGGATCTAAGATGGTTATTAACAGTGTTATTCTCTACTTCATTCATGATCTTATATTGTATAGCAAACAATATACAATCTGGGCTCGTAATGTTATAGGTTCTTACCTTTCCAAAACTCCCCCGGCCAAGCACTTGATGAAAATCTAGTCTCTTGATGTTGTCAGAGATTGTGCTGCCGGGGAGAGATGGCCGCACACCACTGTCTCCTAAAATGGCAAACAGAAATAAGACGAGAAATTAGAAAAAGAATTTACTGTCCATGTATAAAGTGTTGGTTATTTTGTAACCTTAGCAGAGAATTCAGTTTTGGTTAGCATTGGAGTATTCATCTTTGTAAACATATTGCTTTATGCTGTTAATTGAAAAACAGACTATAATTTACTATTCAGTTTAGCACAAAGGGTTAATTATGTTATTACAAAATGGAGAATCAGTATCATTTATGTGCGGAATAATACTGGTAGCACAGTGATTGTCCTATATTAAGTGTACTGCCTTAGAAAACAATTACAGCTCAACGCTAATATTGTCCTGCAACAGTGTTAAAGGGCCCCTTCCCCTGGGACTGAGAAGTGGGTATACGTTTCGCATGTATAGGCACTCTACCTGAAGCCCTCCATTAGCTCCCCGATGCCTCCTCTGCTGGGATAGGCGTTCCTTTCCTCCTGCTTCCAAGATGACGGTCATAGCAGCATGGAGTACACTGGTAAATCTAAACCTCACCTCTCCTGCCTTTCCTTTCCCATCCCACAGCACAGAAAAGACAGGGAAGATGTGGTTTAGACTTACCAAACTGGTGGCCATCTTGGAGGTAGTAGGAACAGAACACAGATCTAAGCAATGGAGGTAGCGGGAGGCAAAAGAAGGGCGTCAGGAAGGATGACTGTATATTTACAAAGTGTAGTAACTTTTCAGTCTCAGGGTATAAGGTTGCTTTAATATACATTTTTTCCTATACTCAGTCACTAAGTTGCAAAGAGGGGAATTTATTAAATATACATAAAAAAACAAATACATTTTAATCAGATTGATTCTTCCTTGTTCCTCCATATTTTTGCCATTCTGCTAAAACGACTCAACACCGGTATGACATTCACTTCTATATAGTCCACCATCTTATGTGATATATTTAATGCCAAATATTTCAAACTGTTGCCCTCTTGGATAATAAGTATATCACCATCTGTAATTTGGAAATTCTTGTCCAATAATGATATCTGACTTATTCCAATTAATCTTCAATCCAGAAAAAATACCAAATCCATTCACCAATGTAATATCTGTCCTTAGATCTTCCTTTACATTTATTAAAATAATAACAAATCACCTGTGTACATCGCTAATATTTCCTCCTGAGTCCAAAACTGAGAACCCCTTATTCCTTTACAACCTTAGGCTGTGTGCCCACAATGCGTTTTTAATGCGTTTCCGCAGCGTTTTTATAGCTGCTGAAACGCATTAAAAACGCATGGTAGAAGGGCAGCAATGTTCCCCAATGATAATCCGCATGTGCTGTGCACATGCTGCGAAAATTTCCGCTGCGGAAAAAAATGCAGCGCTACCAATTATTTTGCAGAAGTGCTGCGTCTTCGCCGCCATTGACTTGCTTTAGATCACATGGATTACGCATCACTGTATATGTAGATGCGTAATCCACGCGTTCCAATGTGCAAATGGTACCCGGGTGTAGATGAGAGGAGAGTCTCCTCCACACCCAGGTACCATTAAAAAATCTGTAAAAAAAGAATAAAATAAAAAATAACTGTCTACTTACCTTCTGTCGGCCCGCGCTGCGCTCCTACTTGCTTCCCGGCACTTTGCAATGAATTGAAGGACCTGCGCTGACGTCAGAGTCATGTGACGGGTCACGCGATGCTGACGTCGGCAGGTCTTTCAATTCACTGTTGCCGGCAAGGGAGAACGGAGTGTAAAGCAGGACACCGGGGGCCATCGGAGGGTAAGTATACATTTATTTTTTTATTTTTACCACTCTCTCGGGTCACACTATATAAATCCATGCAATTTGCATGAATTTATATAGTGTGACCTAGTTGTCACAAGCACTTTCCAAGTGATGCTAATCGCTTGGAAAGCGCTTGTCAATCCGCATGCGGAAATGTCAGTGAATAAAGCTCCATTTCCGCATGTCCCTGGCAGGAAAACGCATGTACAATCCGCATGTACAATCCGCATGTACAATCCGCATGTACAATCCACATGTACAATCCGCATGCGTTTTTTTCTGCCAGGGAGATGCAGAAACGCTCAGGAAAAAATCCTGAGCATTTCTGCATCGTGGGCACATAGCCTTATATATGGTCAATAAGTAGGGCAAAGAGCAGCTTGGATTAGGAAATCCATGTCTTGTGCCCATAAAAAGGACAAAAAGCTGGGACATAACCCCATGCACCTACTACTTTAGGAGGGCACCATCTAATAACTGGGATCTACCTGCAACATGTCATACAACATTATACGAATTTCAAAAAGAAAAGAAGACATGCACCTAAGCGGTGATCACCTGAAGAAATAATCACGGAATATTTGAATATAAATTACATCAATTTATTACAGTATCTCCTGACACATATATAAGAATACGCACAAAAAAAATTATTTTAAAACACCATTAAAAATAGTGGAGGAATCCACTGCTTGAGGAACCCACTACTTTAGAGACCTTCCCATATTATAATGACAGAAAATACAATAAAGTGCAGTCAAATAGATGAACTCTAACAGGCTGTATAGAATATCTATGATGGTCAATATTGCACAAGCCCAAAGTATTCTATATAAATAGAGAATACACAAAAAACAATATGTATATAAAGTGCAACAACAGGTATCTGTGTGAAAATCAATATGGTGTCCCTGTATACAGGGTAATAGGTCTATAGAACAGTATAATTGTAAACTGGCGATTGCCAATAGACCCTTTCACCTCACACTGGAGATGACTACTCCATAACCACTCCATCACATACACTCAATTGTGGCCACCCGTGCTGCCCCAGCAAAAAATAATAGTAGAGCCAATTAAACAATATGATCATAGAAAGCAAATACTCAATCAAATCAGCCTGTAAATGGGAAGGTGCAAATGGGACCTCAGTGCCCAGTGCGTGTCGCCACACACGGTGGCTTCATCAGGGGCATTTAAAGTACATATCCTCGTGTCCCGGTATATATGTAGCCTAGAATCAAAATAATTACCGAGAAAATGTTTAATTTACCTGGAGAGTGCAGTTTATGAAGTCCGAATAAACCCACCTTGGACATTTTTAAAGAAACTGACTCCTGTGACTATCTTAAAAGTGGCTGAGTGAGTACCAACCCAGTTACAATTAGTGGAGAATGTGGGCAAGATTCCAGGAAAACGTGTACCTGCCACAGAGATCGATGGATGTCCTGGGTAAAGGCCGCCAGCCAGCCAGAGATGTCCGGCACCATGAAAGAGCCACTCAAACACCTGCTGCAAAGCCAACAACAGCAGCACCGGCAGCACTTGCAGAGCCAGCAGAGCCTGCAACAGCAGCACCGGGAGCAGCAACAGATGCAGCAAGAGACTAATAAACTTCTGATGCAGCAGATTCAGCAGCAACAACGGCAGATGGAACTTCTAGCGGGGAAAGTTCGCAGCAGAGAGGCCGTCCCTCCCTCAACTCCAGGTAATGATTCACACGTCAGGAAGACGGTAAGAAGAGCATTGCAAAAGATTACTCCGGGTGATGACGTCGAGGTCCTAACGTTCTTTGGGAGGGTGGCGGAGCGGGAGAGATTGCCTCCAGAGCAGTGGGCGGAGGTGCTGGTGCCATATTTAATGGGCCAGCCTCAGAAAGCCCATTATGACTTGTTTGGCCCTGCAGGACGCAAAGGAGTGCGCCAAATTAAAAACAGAAATTTTGGCGCGCTTGGGAGTGACTCTGACTGTTAGGGTGCAACGGGTGCACCACTGGGCCTATTGCAGTGACAAACCTCCCAGGTCCCAAATGTTCGACCTCCTACACTTGGTTCAAAGTGGTTGTAACCTCAATCTTCCTCCCCAGTACAGATGGTGGAAAAGGTCATCATGGACAGGTTCATCCACTCCCTTCCAAAGTCGGTGCAAGCCTGGGTTGCCCAGGGAGATCCCCGTAAAAGCTGCTGAGTGAGTATCAACCCCCTTAAAGGAGTTTATACAAAATTTCTCCATTGCCAAAAACCATATCAATAGGGAATCAGGATTGCTAAGTCTTAGAGTAACATGAATCCTGATAATCCTTGGGATTAATAAGCCTCTTCCCCAAAAAATTCTTCCAGAGGATTGGAAAAGATGTTGTATCACTAGACTTTGACACACGTCTACATGATTTTCTATTACAGGTAAAGTCAATTACAGTATTAAAATCTCCTACAATCAAAATCGGATATTGCAAGTTTTCACTTTCTTCATAGTGAAGCTCAGATTTATATGGGAGAGGAATACAGGTGTTTGCAATTTCTAACCTTATGTTGTTAATTTTACATTTCAACAGTTATATATATATATATATATATATATATATATATATATATATATATATATTTATATATATATATATCTTACTTCTACCCTGTGTAATACATACTTATATTTACACCCCTTTGAACAAGGATAAAGACCCTCGTGAGTAGATATTATGTACAGCATGATATACATGTACTTGACAACCCACTTTTAGCTACTTTCTTGAATCACTATCTGAATGTGTCTTTTGAAGACATATCAGAGACATCAGATCTCTTCTCAGCCAAGCAAAGAAATACCATTTCAACTTATCTTAAACCCTTCTAACATTAAATTAGATAACTTTCACCATATTAAAATAATAATTAAGTTAAAATATCCCTCCTCTTCTGATACCTCCCCCACTCCACCTTCCACTTCACCCCTTCAAACCATCTCCCACTCTTAGCTCCCCAACTACACGTTAGGCCGGGTCACACAAGTGTTGATTCTCTCATGTGAGAGAATTGGATCATTTATGCTAATGACACTAGGCTCAAGCTCTGACCAGAGTTTGAGCCGAGTGTCAGTTTACTGGGATCCGTTTCTCTTGTTTGAGACAATCATATTACAGGTGCGGAGAAGATGGAGAACTTCGTTTCTCCAACTTTTCCATCGTCTGTGTCTGCATAAATCAAACTGCACTGGGATGAAATCCAAGTCTGGGCCAAGGTTTTACACGCACCCATAGACTTGTATGGGTGCATGTGATCCGATTTGCTGAGCCACTCTCAGCGTGCTGCAATTGTTTTCCCATGCCGAATCGTCATGAGCAAAAACATTTCAGATCTGCACTGCCCCATAGTATAATATTGGGCTGAGTGCTGTCTGATAAAACATCAGAGAGCACTCTACTATGTCATACAGCAGTGTGAACGAGTTCTTAGAGAACTCCTCAACCAGACATCCACCCACCCTCCAACTAACCTGCCTTAAATAAATGAATCTTCCATAATCAATTGTAAGGGAGAATATCTCTCTATTTACATCTCAAAAACCCTTAGATTAGCCACTGACACAGAATTTAAGAAAACAAATAGTAAGATATTGTATGGTAATTCAATAGTGTATTAAATAATGTTTAAGTGCATTTATAAAATGACCCTAAAAATTCTTTATTAGATGTAGATATTTGAGTCTTAAAAGAAGTAGTAATAAGATCTTATTAATACGTATTTTGTCTCAAACTCTGTTTGCAGTTATGAGGAAATGGAAGGTAAAAGAACAACCTGAATTAAATTAATTGATAAGCGAAAAAAGAGAAAGTGGTCTACGATAATAAAAATCAGACAACTGTTTATGAGCATATCTGGGAAGAATGGACAGGTGTAGAGCAATGCTAGTTATGGGGTGAAGGGTTTTCCTTGTATCCTCCCCTTCAGTTTGGGGGTGCAGGTGGGGTTTGTTTTGATTCAAGGGAGGAGGGATGATGGAATAATATGGAAGGGTTAATATTTGTTCCATTTTGTTTTTCTTAAACAGATGATTGAAGCGTATGGATATTTATTGTATATGAGAGAATATAAATAAATGTTATATGTGAAGTACTATAACTGCATTAAAATAAATGAGATTATTGCAACATATTACTATTTAATAAACTATTTGTAATCTTTAAGAAAAAAAAATAGCAAGGAGGGGAATTTTATATGCATTTGTTGGAAATGTGTTTTTTGAGTATAAATGGTGCAAGATAAAAGATCTTCACCCTGAGGTTTCTGCCCCCATAATCAGTGCAGGAGAGCAAATGCTATGCAAAACCATGAATCTGCAACAACAGTAGTGGATTTTCTGTTTCCCATTTTGCTACAATGAATAATAATGGTACATACCCTCAAAATGGTACTTACCACACTAAAGAAATAGAGGCTACATACACATGCATCTCACTAAATTAGAATATTATCAAAAAGTTTATTTATTTCAGTTATTCAATACAAAAAGTGAAACTCACATATTATATAGAGTCATTACAAGCAGAGTGATCTATTTCAAGTGTTTATTTCTGTTAATGTAGATGATTATGGCTAACAGCCAATGAAAACACAAGCGTCATTATCTCAGTAAATTAGAATACTTTATAACAACAGCTTGAAAAATGTTTTTAAAATCTGAAATGTTGGCCTACTGAAATGTATGTTCAGTAAATGCACTCAATACTTGGTCGGGCTCCTCGTGCATCAATTACTGCATCAATGCGGCAATGTGGCATGGAGGGATCAGCCTGTGGCACTGCTGAGGTGTTATGGAAGCCCAGGTTGCTTTGATAGCAGCCTTCAGCTCGTCTGCATTGTTGGGTCTGGTGTCTCTCATCTTCCTCTAGACAATACCCCATAGATTCTCTATGGGGTTAAGGTCAGGCGAGTTTACTGGCCAATCAAGCACAGTGATACTGTTGTGTGTAAACCAGGTATTGGTACTTTTGGCAGTGTGGACAGGTGCCAAGTCCTGCTGGAGAATGAAATTTCCATCTCCAAAAAGCTTGTTAGCAGAGGGAAGCATGAAGTGCTCTAAAATTTCCTGGTAGACGGCTGCGCTGACTTTGGCCTGGAAAAAACACAATGGACCTACACCAGCAGATGACATGACTCCCCAAACCATCACTGATTGTGGAAACTTCACACTAGACCTCAAGCAGCTTGGATTGTGGCCTCTCCACTCTTCCTCCAGACTCTGGGACCTTGATTTCCAAATGAAAATTGGAACTCTGGGACCTTGTGGGGTGTGTCAATGACTGCCTTCTGGACATCTGTCAAGTCAGAAGTCTTCCCCATGATTGTGGAGCCTACTGAAACAGACTAAGGGACTTTTTAAATGCTTAGGAAGCCTTTGGAGGTGTTTTTTGTTAATTATTCTAATTTACTGAGACAATGACTTTTGTGTTTTCATTGGCTGTAAGCCATAGTCATCAACATTAACAGAAATAAACACTTGAAATAGAAAGGGTGCTTCTACTCAATACTGAGCCAAGGGTCTGAATTCTTATGACCATGTGATATTTCAGGTTTTTTTTTTAATAAATTTGCAAAAATTTCTACATTTCTGTTTTTTTCAGTCAAGATGGGATGCAGAGTGTACGTTAATGAGAAAAAAAATGAAATTTTTAGAATTTACCAAATGGCTGCAATGAAACAAAGAGTGAAAAATTTAAAGGGGTCTGAATACTTTCTGTACCCACTGTATGCCCACATACTGTCCCTCTCCAAAATATTCCCCTGTACATTGCCCGATTGAATGAAGGAACCCCCACCACAATTGTGCCCCCTTTGACAATTGTCAACCTCATTATGTGCCCTCACTGTAACATTAGCCCCTTCCTTCCTCATCCACAATGATATAATTAATTTAATCTTTGGCTCCTTGACTTACTATTGGCTGTGCCATCTCTTCTCCTCTGAGGTGTTTGGGTGCCGACAATAGTGTGATGACGTCAGCAGCGTGCCGAGCAGCAGCATGTCGAGGCTGGGACTGACGAGCGCTGTTTTACCCTAGTCCCGATGACAGTGTTCAAATATGTTTGCGTCTGAAACATTTGAATATAAGAAGATGGGAGCTCCATATCCTGGACGGCTCCATGGGCTGCAGCAAAACTTTGGTGGGCTGCATGCGGTACATGAGCTGTTTGTTGTGCAGGTCTGTTCTAAAACAACACTACATTGTATAACACCTGCACCAGATTGTGCAGTTACCTCAGCCGGGAGCCTACCGGCAGTCACAGTCGGACTCCCTATAGAGAAGGTAGAGAGGATTTATTACCATCTCTGGCTTTTCAATTACTGTGATAGATGTTAGAAATGCATTGGGGAAATATTGGCCCATTTTGAAGCAAGACCTAGTCCTTTCCAAATGTACTACACCAGTCCCTTCCACCACCTATAGAAGGGCGATGAACCTGAGGGACTTGCTGGTACATAGTTACCATAAAGATCCGGGACCAGAGAAAGCCTTCAGCTCAAAAGGCCCCAGATGGGGCTTCTATCCATGCAAGAACTGTGCGGCCTGTGTAAATCTGGTGCGGTGTACATCCTTCCCATCAAGTGATGGTCATAAGGAGTTTCAAATCACACAGCATACATCTTGCAATACAGAAGGCGTAATCAACCACGCCTTGTGTCCATGTGGCCTCATCTATGTGGGTCTTACTTTTCGCCAACTGAGAGTGCGTGTGAGGGAGCACGTGCAAGATATTAAGAATGCATCAGAATCTCTTGCCGATACTGTATTGAAGCCTATCCCAAGGCATTTCAAGTTAAAACATGGGTGTGATGCTAGCCTCCTCCAAATTCGGGGTATTGACCGGATATTAATTGACTGGGGGGGGGATTGGAGAAAGACCGTTGGTGGATTATGAAAATTGATTGCATATGCCCCAAAGGCCTCAACGAGGTCCTCAGTTTTGTCCCTTTCTTGTAATGTGCTATTGTGTTTAGGTTTTACTTATGTTTTATGCTGTTTATAACTTCTCACTTTTTTATTTACATGCAGGGTATCCAGTATTTTTGTACACTCTACTGTGAGACAGATGCTGGACCACCACTCACTTGGAGGATCTTCTTCTCCCTTCCCTCCCTCCCTTTTTCTGCCCCCCTCGGGGACCGGGTGCCTGATCGTCCTTGCGGGCCAGCGCTCCACGCGTCTCCCTTTTTATGGATATGTACTCACCTTTCAGCAGCATCCCGCCCTGCTGCTCTCTCTTTTTCGGACCTGTCTATTTCCTGTGCGGTGTGCCACTAATTGATTCCATCCGCTATAAGCATTTTTTATAAAACATTTTACTCACTATTGTTATTCATCGGCTTTTACTCTTTGTTTATTGTTGCTTTAAATCTGTGATTTTGGATGCAAAAAAAGGGCACTTTAAGATGCACTTCCTGTGTCACACTGACACGTCAGTATTCCTATCACTTGTATATTTTTTATTTTATTTTTTCGATTCCTCTTGCCCATTGTGGCTTATAATTTTCTGATTTTTTTATTGTACATTTTCCATTATACTGATGTCAGTAGCTATGTTACTATATAACACGTCTATGCTCACTCGTATGTGAAGGGCACACATACATTTGTATTGTGACATTAACTATCTCTTCATACTATTGTTATTTATTATATTTATTTTACCTGTGATTGGTCTCACTAGTAGTGATGGGCGAGCGTGGTTTGTTAACCCTTTCAGCGAGCATGCTCGGGTGCTCGCCCAGTATCTTCAGCGTGCTGAGGTGTTATGTTTGAGTTATTGTGTGTGCATGATTTGCGACTGACAGCTTTAATACATGTGAGGAAAGCCTAACAAACAGGCATTCCTCACATGTGTTAAAGCTGTCAAACAGTCGCAAATCATGCACACACAGTGACTCAAACATGATATTCATGTACACTGAAGATGCTCGGAAAACACCCGAGCATGCTCATAAATCTCGAGTAACGAACGTGCTCGCTCATCACTACTCACTAGTGTAACACTTTCACGTAACATATGTGGTTTTTCACGTTGCTGTGATTCTGGTTGCCATTGGATGCATCCGACATCTGCACCACATGGGCTTGGTCACGAAATAATAATAAAAAATATTCACACAATTCGTGCACTCTCTGTTTATTATTGTTTCCATGTTTTCATTCACTTGTCACATCTTCATTTTTTCTTCCTTTTCCCTTTCCCTTCCCTCCCCTCTTTTTTACCACCATTAGTTTTGCACATTTATGCACAATTTATAACTTTGTTCTGTTGATACTCATGGTATTCCCATATTCTCTGTACCATATTGAGTACATATTATATTATATTGTCTCATGACTCTCTCTATATATACTCCTTTATATTTAATAATGATACTTTGGGTATTACTTGGTGGACATTATACTTTATACACATATGTTGTATATAATTCTCACAATATGATGTCTATATTTTCCTGATTGTGTGTTTTCATATATTATTTTCCCTCTTTTATCTACATCTTTGTATCTTTGTGTATTATATATATATATATATATATATATATATATATATATATATATTATCTATATATATATATATATAGTGGTCCAAAAGTAGGTGGACAGAAAATAATAACATTTATTTTGATTTATATATAAAATTATATTTACTAACACAAGCATAACATTGACAATTACATTTTATTCTGAACAATAACACAAAAGCCCTTAAATGTTATCAATGCAGGGGCTCAAACTGTTTTCCATTACAATTTGCACAGCTTTGAAGTCGCCTCTTGCGCTTCAACAAACTTTTTTGCACAAGTCTCTTTGGGTATTAATTTCTTGAAGTGCATCTCTTATGTCATTTTTCAAGTCACTGACACTTTTTGGTTTTCGACTATAAATTTTGTCCTTGAGTACTCCCCAAAAGAAAAAATCCATTGGGGTCAAGTCTGGTGAACGTACCGGCCAAT
Source organism: Phyllobates terribilis (assembly GCF_046119375.1). Classification (NCBI taxonomy): domain Eukaryota; kingdom Metazoa; phylum Chordata; class Amphibia; order Anura; family Dendrobatidae; genus Phyllobates; species Phyllobates terribilis. The sequence continues at coordinate 12,803,516 of NW_027362796.1, forward strand.
CAAGTGGGCCTCTTCGGCCAATCCATTTATTAGGAAATGTTTCATCAGGATACTCGCGGATTACTCTTGAATAATGTGGAGGGGCCCCAACTTATTGGAAATAGACTTTTTTTTTCAAAGAGTCTGTGAGGTATGAAAAGTGGAATCTGATAGGTTGCTAAGGGCAACTGAGCCAGTTTTACTTTACACCATGTTTGATAAATCTCCCCCTTCATAACCTTATTACACTTTCTGTCCACCTACTTTCGGACCACCCTGTATATATATATATATATATGTATATATATATATATATATAATATAACCGGGGATGCATCCCTCTGTCTGAAGCCTCGATAGACTGCGCATGCGCGACGCACAGTCTGGCTTCAGACAGAATCATGCATCCAGCCGTTACAGGTAAGAGGAGGTGTATGGCGCCGGAGATCGCGGTATGCGTAGACACTGAACACATACCGCGTTCTCCGGCGCCATACTTGCATACTTACCTGACCGGGAGGAGCGTTGCCACGGCACCTCTCTTCTGGCCGGAGACCGGGGGCAGGAGTGAGGCGTCGGATCGGCGCGTGCACATAGCGCTATCCTTTGCCATTTTACTGAAGACACATTTACAGTGTGTCTTCAGCAAAATGGCGCCGGACAGCGCAGTGCCCCGGCGCTGCTCTCCTCCCCTGGCCTCCGGCAGAAGAGGACGCAGCAGCGCTGGAGCACAGAGAACAAAGGTGAGTATAACTCTTTATTTTTTTTTGTATGTGTGTACAGTGTGAAATGGATGAGGGGGCCACACATATCAGGATTGTGGGGTGAGGGGACCATGCATATACCAGGATTGTGGGGTGAGGGGTATCACACATACCAGGATTGGGGATGAGGGGAGCCACGCATACCGGGATTGGGGATGAGGGGTGCCACGCATACCGGGATTGGGGATGAGGGGTGTCACGCATACCGGGATTGGGGATGAGGGGTGCCACGCATACCGGGATTGGGGATGAGGGTTGCCACGCATACCGGGATTGGGAATGAGGGGTGCCACGCATGCCGGGATTGGGGATGAGGGGTGCCACGCATACCGGGATTCGGATGAGGGGCCATGCATACCAGGATAGGGATGAGGAGTGCCATGCATGCCAGGATAGGATGGTGCGGACAGGATGGGGGCAGCACAAATACCAGGAGGGGGGCAGCACATACCACACATACCAGCATGGGAGACCATATACCAATAAAAATGCTCGCCACCTGGGCATAGAACGGCTTCAATAGCTAGTATATATATATACATAGAAAGTCATGATTAACTTACACCAGGTATGGGCCGGTAATGTTCTCCGCAATTTCTTTCTCTCCCTCTAAGTTTGTCTGCATCTCTTGGCATCCTGATGATTGTGCACATTCTGCCAGCCGGCAAGAAGCACCTGGTTGCCATGAATACGTGTCCCTATGACGCGGCACTTCGGGCCCTCCTTACTGACGTGTTAGCGGGAGGCGGGCACCTGCTGCGTTGGACACTGACTCCCTGGCTTCCGGCGCTGGCTTCCGCCACTGGAAGCGCCGCTGTACCCCCGCTACACGTGCCAAAATACTTTGGATATATATACCCCCTGCCTGTCACCCATACACAATCGCCCCCTGGAGAAGCAGGACTTGAAACGCGCGTCAGGGCTGCTTTCATGCCATCTACAGGTTGTAACTAGGCTGTACTCTCATTTTATGTGGGACCATAACTTTCTATATGTGTCACTGTGTATTACTCTCACTAGAAGATATACTTATGTTGTGACATCTGTGTCATAGGCATGATTCTTCTCCTTATTTGGATATTAGCAACTTGTACTGTATAACTAGTTCCTGCTGTGCACTCGTACTTTATATGCTTTACTTGTGATCTGGACTCTGATACATTCTTTTCCAGTTGCTCTATGTCTTATCCCTAATTTAATGTATCATTAACCTTTGTGCATGGGATGCAGTAAGTATGTTAATGAATCAATTGAACGTATTTATTGATTTTTCTCTGCCTCCCTTGGGACGAATCATGCTTTAATAACACTTGTTGATTATTCCTTCTTTATAGACACTTAACTGTATGTATATATATATATATATATATAAAAAGTTATAGATATATATTTTTACATTATGAAATGGTATTCCTACTTATGGAGGGAATTGGATTGTAATGTATTCCCAATTAAACACCTGAGATTGGGAAGGAGGTGGAGACCTGTTGAGGGTTCCTCCTCTGACCTATTAATCTCACTCCATGGATGAACCTAGGAATAGGGAATTCCATGGAAGGGTGTTTGGGTTATGTAATAAATATTATCCCTCAGTTCATTGAGGCTGAGTGCCCACGTAGCGTTTTTCAAGCGTTTATGCTGCGGAATTTCCGCAGCATAAACGCTTGTTAAACGCTAGGTAATCCGCCCCCCATGGTCCCCAAGGGGATTCCGCATGTTCTATGCACATGCTGCGGATTTTTCCGCAGCGTTTATGCTGCGTACAAAAATCCGCAGCATGTCATTTAATTTTGCGGAAGCGCAGCGGAACTCCCGCCATTGACTTGCATTGAAATGCATAGAAACCGCGACTGTACATTTGTACAAGCGGATTCTATGCGTCTCTATGTGCGGATGGTACCCGGGTCTGGAGAAGAGGAGACTCTCCTCCAGACCTGGGTACCATTGTACCTGTAAAAAAAGAATAAAATAACAAATAAAGTTATATTCACCTGTCCGGCGTCTTCTCTCTGAATGCCGGCATCGCTTGAGGACCTGCGGTGACGTCACAGTCATGTGACCGCAGGCCCTTCACCGCTCTGTCTCGCGATATGCTGGCAGCCGGGAACCAGCCAGGAAGCAGCGCTGCAGCCACACCGGGGCCTCGGGAGTGAGTATAGCTTTATTTGTTTTAATTTTTACGGTTCACACTATATAAATCCATGCAATTTGCTGTTTGCATGGATTTATACAGTGTGACCTAGTTGTCAAGCACTTTCCAAGTGATGCTAATCGCCTGGAAAGCGCTTGTCAATCTGCATGCGGAAACGCATGTGAATCCGCATGTGGATCCGCATGTATTCTGCAGGAAAAAAGCATGCACAATCTGCATGTACAATCTGCATGCGTTTTTTCTGCCAGGGAGATGCAGAAATGCTGCAGAAATTTTCTGCTTCATTTCTGCATCGTGGGCACATAGCCTTATGGACACAGGAATCACTATTTGAATACTGTCATTGCAATGCAAATATATTGGGAAACTGCTAACAGAATGTTGTCCCTAATAATGAGAAATAGTGCGCTTTTATTATAAATAGGGGATAAGAGAAATCATTAAAGCACATACGTTGTTTACATTTGAAGAAAAGCTTTTGGTGGGGCTTGCCAATTTAAAAGATGGCGATCGTAGCATTAGAAGTGTAATGCGCATGCCCGGTGACGTCACGAAGCGGGCGGACCAGGTTTGCCCCGATCATGTGACGAGATAATGGGGATTTCCTGGGAGACATGCGCAGATGGGATTTTGAGACGCCGAGGACAGCGTGGAGGAAGTAAGAAACGTGGTCATGCATGATTGCTGCAGTGTGAGTCGCAACCTCAAATATATTATGATTTATAATGTACATCTGGCACTGATAAATACTAATCAAAGCACTTATCACTTTATGAGAGTTATGGATACTGTAATTGATGATAATAATATATCTGTCTAAAATTTTATCACTATGTATGTAACTGAATAATATTTTGTGATATGCACTACTGCACTTTTCTTATGTAATCATGGTTTTGTATCAATTAATTATAATTATGGAATCACTGTTTGTAACTATATATATTGCACTATATGCACTTGAACTCTGCTTGAGAAAGATTCTGTGAACCGAAACGTTGCCTTTGGGCTCATTAAAGTCCATTTTTCTATAATATTTTTGGAGTGCTGCCTCTTGATATTCTTTCTTTCTATATATATATATATATATATATATATATATATATACTGTATATATATATATATATATATATATATATATATATATATATACATAAATGTATACACAGGGTGGGCCATTTATATGGATTCACCTAAATTAAATGGGAATGGTTGGTGACATCAACTTCCTGTTTGTGGCACATTAGTATATGGGAGGGGGAAAACGTTTCCAGATGGATGGTGACCATGGTGGCCATTTTGAAGTCGGCCATTTTGAATCTAACTTTATTTTTTTCAATGGGAAGAGGGTCATGTGACACATCAAACTTATTGACAATTTCATAAGAAAAACAATGGTGTGCTTGGTTTTAACGTAACTTTATTCTTTCATGAGTTTTTTACAAGTTTATGACCACTTATAAAATGTGTTCAAAGTGCTGCCCATTGTGTTGGATTGTCAATGCAACCCTCTTCTCCCACTCTTGACACACTGATAGCAACAACGCAGAAGAAATGCTAGCACAGGCTTCCAGTATCCGTTGTTTCAGATGTTGCACATCTCATATCTTCACAGCATAGACAATTGCCTTCAGATGACCCCAAAGATAAAAGTCTAAGGGAGTCAGATCGGGAGACCTTGGTGGCCATTCAACTAGCCCACGACGACCAATCCACTTTCCAGGAAACAGTTCATGTAGGAATGCTCTGATCTGACACCCATAATGTGATCGTGCACCATCTTGTTGGAAAAACTCAGGGAACGTGCCATCTTCAGTGCATAAAGAGGGCAACACATCAACATGTAGCAGTTTCAGATATCCAGTGGCATTGAGGTTTCCATTGATGAAGAATGGCCCCACTATCTTTGTACTCCATGTACCACACCATACCATAAAGATACGAGATGTGCAGCAACTGAAACAATGGATACTGGAAGCCTGTGCTAGCATTTCTTCTGCGGCATTGCTGTCAGTGTGTCAAGAGTGGGAGAAAAGGGTTGCATTGACAATCCAACACAATGGGCAGCACTTTGAACACATTTTATAAGTGATCATAAACTTGTAAAAAACTCATGAAAGAATAAAGTTACGTTAAAACCAAGCACACTATTGTTTTTCTTATGAAGTTCTCAATAAGTTTGATGTTTCACATTACCCTCTTCCCATTGAAAAAAATAAAGTTGGACCCAAAATGGCCGACTTCTAAATGGCCGCTATGGTCACCACCCATCTGGAAAAGTTTTCCCCCTCCCATATACTAATGGGCCACAAACAGGAAGTTGATATCACTTAGGTGTATCCATATAAATGGCCCACCCTATATATATATATATATATATATATATATATATATATATATATATATACAGTGCTGGCCAAAAGTATTGGCACCCCTGCAATTCTGTCAGATAATACTCAGTTTCTTCCTGAAAATGATTGCAATCACAAATTCTTTGGTATTATTCTCTTCATTTAATTTGTCTTCAATGAAAAAAACACAAAAAGAATTGTCCTAAAGCCAAATTGTATATAATTCCACACCAAACCTAAAAAAGGGGGTGGACAAAAGTATTGGCACCCTTTGAAAAATTATGTGATGCTTCTCTAATTCGTGTAATTAACAGCACCTGTAACTTACCTGTGGCACCTAACAGGTGTTGGCAATAACTAAATCACACTTGCAGCCAGTTAACATGGATTAAAGTTGACTCAACCTCTGTCCTGTGTCCTTGTGTGTACCACATTGAGCATGGAGAAAAGAAAAAAGACCAAAGAACTGTCTGAGGACTTGAGAAACCAAATTGTGAGGAAGCATGAGCAATCTCAAGGCTACAAGTCCATCTCCAAAGACCTGAATGTTCCTGTGTCTTCCGTGCATAGTGTCATCAAGAAGTTTAAAACCCATGGCACTGTGGCTAACTTCCCTAGATGTGGACGGAAAAGAAAAATTGACGAGAGATTTCAACGCAAGATTGTGCGGATGGTGGATAAAGAACCTCGACTAACATCCAAACAAGTTCAAGCTGCCCTGCAGTCCGAGGGTGCAACAGTGTCAACCCGTACTATCCGTCGACATCTGAATGAAAAAGGACTGTATGGTAGGATACCCAGGAAGACCCCGCTTCTTACCCCGAGACATAAAAAAGCCAGGCTGGAGTTTGCCAAAACTTACCTGAGAAAGCCTAAAACGTTTTGGAAGAATGTTCTCTGGTCAGATGAGACAAAAGTAGAGCTTTTTGGGAAAAACCATCAACATAGAGTGTACAGGAAAAAAAAAGAGGCATTCAAAGAAAAGAACACTGTCCCTACGGTCAAACATGGCGGAGGTTCCCTGATGTTTTGGGGTCGCTTTGCTGCCTCTGGCACTGGACTGCTTGACCGTGTGCATGGCATTATGAAGTCTGAAGACTACCAACAAATTTTGCAGCATAATGTAGGGCCCAGTGTGAGAAAGCTGGGTCTCCCTCAGAGGTCATGGGTCTTCCAGCAGGACAATGACCCAAAACACACTTCCAAAAGCACTATAAAATGGTTTGAGAGAAAACACTGGAGACTTCTATGATGGCCAGCAATGAGTCCAGACCTGAATCCCATAGAACACCTGTGGAGAGATCTCAAAATGGCAGTTTGGAGAAGACACCCTTCAAATATTAGGGACCTGGAGCAGTTTGCCAAAGAAGAATGGTCTACAATTCCAGCAGAGCATTGTAAGAAACTCATTGATGGTTACCAGAAGCGGTTGTTCGCAGTTATTTTGGCTAAAGGTTGTGCAACCAAGTATTAGGCTGAGGGTGCCAATACTTTTGTCCGGCCCTTTTTTGGAGTTTTGTGTAAAATGATCAATGATTTGATTTTTGCTTCATTCTCTTTTGTGTTTTTCCTTGCAAGCAAATTAAATGAAGAGAATAATACCAAAGAATTTGTGATTGCAATCATTTTCAGGAAGAAACTGAGTATTATCTGACAGAATTGCAGGGGTGCCAATACTTTTGGCCAGCACTGTATATATACATATATATATATATATACATATATATACAGTAGATATATTGTCTCTTGCCTTACATTGGTTTATTCCTGTGGTTCCGTGGCACTTTGTTGTCACCTCTTTCCCTTGGATTTTTTATCTCTTTTGATTATGTCTGATTTTACTTACATTTTTGCAATAAAAATGTAACTTTTATTGGATTTGCTCCTGTTTCCATTTTTCTCTTTTTGGGTTATATAGTTATGGAAGAGCATTTATAGGGGCCGACTCTTTTCTTTTTGGATACTCCCTATAGAGAAGGTAGAGAGGATTTATTACCGTCTCTGCCTTTTCAATTACTGTGTACACAGCTCTGAACAAGTGCTGTGTATTCAGTATGGTAAGCGCAGATAGCGCTTCCTGCTCCAGACCCAGAGATCATGTGATGGCCGGGTGTAGAGAAAGAGCAAGAGCTTCTGGGTCCTAGGAGACCCAGTCAACCCTGCTATATAGGCAGTAGGTTGAATGTCCCCTGTAACTAGGATCAATATACCAGCAGATGTGTTTGGGACACAGGTTTATTAACAATTACTATTATATAAGTATGGCAGGTTCTCCTCCTGCACTTGTTAGTTCAGCTTTCCTCACATACTGCACAGCTCTCCAGTCCATACAATGGTCACTGATGGAGGAGCATGTAACCAGACCACTCCATCAGCCTTGTCCTATTGAGAACCTCCCATGAGAAAGATGCTTTTATAGTGAAGTAGACTGACAGACAGGTCTGGTCACTGCTCCTCCACCAGCAGCCATATTATAGACTAGAGAGCTGGGCAGTCTGTAAGGAAAGCTGCAGTAACAAGAGCAGGAGGAGAATCTGACATACCTACAGTATATCATAGTAAATGCCACAAAATCATGTCCCCAACACATCTGTTAAAGTAAAGATAAAATGGTCAACCTCATTAACTAATTCTGCAGCCAGCAATAGACAGCGCAACACAAAGACTATAGGAGGCAAACGACTCAATTTTATTTTAATGAAACCATATTGCAATTTTTTTTATCCATTCAAGCAAGAAAAAAATCAAATGTTTCAAAAGTTAAGACAACACCTGTGTAAAATCATTGAAATAAAGAGCAAAAAAACCAGGAAAAAATAAATAAAAAAACAATGACTATCCAAATTGCATTTACAAGCCCCATCCCTAACAAAAAACCATGTAACTAATATATAAAAATAACACAAGCACAGAAATCCTTTATTTACTACAGATATTACCAGAAAAAAAATAAAATAATATTAAAATATTGTAAAATTTAGACTCGATGTTTCACAAAAAAATATTTAAATATCCAAACATTACAATTTTTTACAGTTTTTTAAACCATATGTATGAAAATAAGAAAAAAATGTGCCTTGGCAAGAATGGGGAAAAATGGCCTGATCATGTAGGGGTTTAACAAAGTACTGAATATATACATATATATAAATGGACTGGGGAACAGTTCTACAACCCTCCAGCTTCAGATCTTGCTCATGTATCACATCCTCCACCTGTCAGATTTAAAAGATGTGTAACTTGTGTAAAGTGACAACATTGCCCTGATCTGTAAGTGTGGGCATGAGAAGCTACATGTCATGGTGCTCCCTGTGGTAAGCTGATGTATAGTATTACCTGTGCCCTTGGTGGTCTTCTGCCCTTCTTCTTCTTTCTTGATTGAAGAGCTTTCATGTGATGAGCCAAAGATTTGTCTTCTCCTCTTGGCTCCACTTCTTCTAGCTAGGACCTCCTGATGACATTCCTGTTCTTCTTTCTGGCCTTGGTGATCAATCTTCTGAGAGACGATCTCCAACTCTGAGCCATTTCTCTTCTCTCCTCTCCTATGGCTCTTCTTGATGGACGGCTTCTCATCATCCGATGAGTCCAAAACATTTCTTCTCCTTTTCTTCCCTCTCATCCTAAAGTCCTCCTCTTTAATCTCCATAATGTCGCTTTGCTGAAGGCAGCTCCTCCTCATCCGCATGCAAGCCAACCGCAACTCTCCAACTGCCAACCGGCAACATTCCAATGTGCTCACTGGTCATGTGATAGGAATTGACCATAAGCAGTCATATATATGAGTTATCAGATATTGGTGTTTTTCTATTTTATTCTCATCATATCACATAGTATTAGGCCAAGCTCACAGATAGAGGTTTATTTTAGCTTTTCTGCTGCCTTTTTTCCTATAGAAAGACTCAAATATCCAGATCTTTTTCACATTTTCAGGTTAAGACTTGAATATACTTTGCAGCAATCTCGATAGTAATATTTACACGTAATGACAACTATAGGTTTCTAAAGAATAATTTCTAGTTACTATAATGGCTTCTTAGAAAACCCACATGTGTGAGTTTGCTGTTTTGCAGAACGCTCTTTGCCACCATTTTCCTTCTGACGCTGTTTTGCAGCATTTAGGGGATGTGCACACGGTTATTATTTGTAGAGGAAAAGAAATACTAGAGTGTTGGCGGGTAAAATGCTGCCTAAAATATGTGCAAAAACGCTTCAAGAATTGACATGCAGAAGATATGAAACTTCTTCAAATCTGCAAGGAAAAAATAAGCAGAATGTACATGAGATTCCATAAATCTCATTGACTTTGCTAGTACAGTAAAACACTGCGTTTTTTCATGCAAAGAACGTGCGGAAATAACTTTTGAAAATACGGCAAAAATGCAACATGTGAACATGCCCTTGGCTTCTAGTCCATCAAAAATAGTGTAAGTCTGAACTTGAGATGCCGCTGTGGATACTCATTCTGGTGTTAATACTATAGGAAATGACAAGGCAATGATCGCGCTTTTTATTAGTGTAAATAGGGAAATACAGCCCTCCTAGACCGGACACAAGGATTTTATTTGCCAATAGTAATAATATTGGTGGGTTATATTTTTTACACTATACTACATACTTTTTTCACATATAACTATTTTCCTGTGATAAATTGTATTATCAATATATGGACTGGAGTTATTTGTAATTTAATTCCATATTTGGTGCACACAGATTGTTCTTTCTGCTGAATTCTAGATTGGTCATTGCTAGTGTCTCGGCATATTAGCATGTTTTTGTAATTTTTTGCTAAACCCTAATGAGGATTATTTGCTTATACTTGATATTCGCTTCTCAATAGTATTCGCTTATTCACTATATTCTAGATTATACATTTTGTCTTAGATGTATATTGGAAGTTCTTCATATTTTTTTCTTATGTCACATTATTATTTTTCACAGTGAATGTTTGATAAAGATCATGTTGACGCTTTTGTATTATACATTTTACTTTGACTTAAAAATAATACTTAGTACAATTTTAATGGAAACAATTTGCTTCAATAACACAGACCCTTATTAAATGACCCAGCATGCCACTTCTGGCCTGAGCTTTCAATGTAGAATTACATATTTGCTGTGTAACTAAATAGCTGTAATGCATAGAATAATTGGGCTTACTACAGAAGGGATAGATGCTCTTCTAGTGAAGCTTCATGATGTCCATTGCTCCAGAGTAGACGACCTTCTCTATGAACACTAAATGCCTGTAAGGCACAGTGTGATTATGGGGTGGGAATGCTTTAGGACATTTCTTTAGGATACAATGACATTGGTGGCAGACTGGTATCTGGTGTCACCACTAAAGGACGGCAGAAGTAATTCAGGCACATACTGGTGACAGTTTAGGATAATGTTACTGAAAAGAGGCAACAAGCTTACTGGTCACAGAGTCTCCGAGACGCCAACATGCTTCATAACTACAAATACTCTTAAATAGGGGAACAGCTTCACCACAGATAGATGACTGGCAAAAACATTTACGCTGGGCTTCCACTTTCCAAACTTTACACCACCTGCTGGAAGGCTCCTCCGCAGTATCTCAAGCTGTCTCGGTGTCCGTCCTCTTACAGAACAGCACTCACACGTTCAAGCAGTTATATGACCAGGTTTCACAAAGCAAACTGTAAAAATACTATTAATCAGATCTCGGACCAGATGGGGCTGATGTACGTACTCTGAAAATTCACATCAGGATGGCTGTGCAATCCTGATGTTAAGAGGAGCGTTTTATCCTTATTTTAATGTGATAAAGGAAAAGTTTCACAAAGGATTATACAGCCATCCTTATGCATATGCTGACAAGTACACCAGCCTCATCTGGGCTAACAGATTTGCATAATAATATATAATACTATAAGCAGTATGTATTGTAAAATCAGTGCTTGGATGTGGCATGAGGCATTGGAGGAGCTCAAGGACCCTGAAGGTGGCTGAATCCTGGTATCTAGACAGCTTCTCAGCAGCACTCACAAGCTCCATGGGAAACAAGTTGTAAGCGCTGTCCTCCTTGTTTGGGAGAACAGTCAACTCTGACAGACAGAATGGTGGCTGACCTAGGCAACAAGCAAATTCTAGAATTCAAAATACCTCCTCTCATGAGAAATGAAGAGAATTTTTAAAAAGGGGTTATTTGCAAAGTTCCCTATTTTTACAAGCACTTTGCAATTTTACCCAATTAAGAAATTGCGTATAGCCTTTTAATAATGTAATTAATCTGACTGATGTAAAAAACTATCCTTTTATAGACAGCACATTAAATATAAAATACAGGTGGATACAATTCTGTTACCATATACTGTGAATATAACTAGTGCCATGAACTGCCCATATGGGTAATGCCATTCAACTGTGCCATATAGTTGCCATATGTACAATATAGGAGCTATAAGAAATGTGCACTTTGAACTTCTGAATTCCAGCACCATGCGGAGCCTACACATGTATCGGTATAATGTGCCATAATGACTATTGTCATACCTGGGTTTATAATATTGGTGGTGAATATATTCTTATGGGCTCTGTATGACATTACTGACATGGGCAGCATTTGCCACTAATGATGGAGCACTGCATGACACTTTATGTTGGCGTTTTGTCCTATTATCTTGGGATAATCTTATTTTTCTGATCACTGTATATTACTAATATTCTGGATACTATACTTTTGGAATCATCTTCTAGTTGTAGCTCTGAAACTTGGGATAAAAGTGACTCTGTAAATGTCAGATTGACATTTTCTAGAATTGAAGAGCATTGTGGTAAGTATGAGAATGTACCAGGCAATAGATGTGTGTAATGCAATGCACATACCGCAGCCTCATGCTGAACCCCTCACCGCAGATTCATGAGTGTGAATGGCCCAAAGGCCAGACCGAAATCCCATTGAGGATCTGTGGCAAGACTTGAAATTGCTGTTCACAGACGTCTCCATCCAATCTCACTGAGATAGAGCATTTACAAAGAAGAATGGGAGAAAATGTCACTTCTAGATGCAAAGCTGGTAGAGACATACCTGAAAAGACTTGCAGCAGTAATTGCAGCGAAAGGTGGTCCTACAGACTATTTACTCCGGAGGGATAAATACAAATGCAAGTCACAGTTATCAGATTTATATTTTCTCAATATATAGAAAACCTTGTAGAATTTACTTTACACTTCACACATACAGTGGTGTGAAAAAGTGTTTGCCCCCTTCCTGATTTCTTATTCTTTTGCATCTTTGTCACACTTAAATGTTTCAGGTTAGTAATGGGGGTGTCTTATAGACGCCCATCATTACTAACCTGGGCTTCATGGCAGCTGGCGCTGACATGAAAACCAACCCTATTACCCCCTGCCACCGCCCCAGGGCAGCGTGGAAGAGCGAGGCTAAGTGCCAGAATTGGCGCATCCTATGGATGCGCCATTTCTGGGGTGGCTGACGGCTGGTGTTTCTAGCCTGGGAGGGGGCCAATATTCATGGCACCCTTCCTGGGCTATTAGTATCAGCCCCCAGCTGTCTGTCCAGCCTTTGCTAGCTATTAAAATAGGGGGGACCCCACGTCATTTTTTTGGGTGGGTCTCCCATTTTAATAGTTAGTAAAGGCTAGGAGGGGGCCAATATTCATGGCACCCTTCCTGGGCTATTAGTATCAGCCCCCAGCTGTCTGTCCAGCCTTTGCTAGCTATTAAAATAGGGGGGACCCCACGTCATTTTTTTGGGTGGGTCTCCCATTTTAATAGTTAGTAAAGGCTAGGTATTCAGCTGGGGGCTGATATTAGTAGCCGGGGAAGCTCCATGGGTATTACCCCCTTCCCAGGCTTCAAACATCTGCCCCAGCTGTCTGCTTAACCTCCGATAGAGACTAAAATTATGGGGGATCCCACGTCAATTTTTTTTTAATAAATCCTTTATTTTAACACTAAATGACACTTGAGGGGTTAATAAAGATGCAGTCCCTAAATTAATATTTATTTTTTAATTAATTTTTCCCAAAAATTTTGACGTGGGCTTTGCCATATTTTTGTATGCGAGCCAGGTACAGAATCCAGGAACGGGCTGCCCCCAACTCCCAGCTGCCTATTTGTACCTGGCCGGACACAATATAGGGAAGCCCTTTTTTTTTTATTATTTCATGAATTTCATGAAATAAGTTTAAAAAAGAAAAATACGTGGGGCTTCGCCCTATTTTTGTGTCCAGCCAGGTACAACTAGGCAGCTGGGGACTGGAATCTGCAGCGCAGGGAGGCCCAAGCTTTCTGGGCCCCACCCGCTGCAAATTGCAGTCCACAGCCACCCCGGAAAATGGCGCGTTCATAGAAGCGCCATCTTCTGGCGCTGTACCCAACTCATCCAGGGCCCTGGTGCGGTGGCTCACTGGGTAATAAAGGGGTTAGGGCCAGCTTGGCATTATCAGCTGGCCCTAAGCCCGAAATTCATGGGGTCACGCCAATATTAGACATGACCGCCATGAATTTCTAGTAAAGTATTTAAAAAAAAACACAAACACCCAGAATAAAGTCCTTTAATTGAAATAAAGACACAATTCTTTATTGTTCTAAATTAAATCATACTTACCATCACGCCCATTCCAGCTGAAGCCAACGATCTCCTGCAATAAAAGAAAAATAATAAAGCAACATCATTCTTACCTTTCGATGGTTCCCAGGACAGCTCCAGCTCTGCTACATCGAGATGACAGGCTGGACCGCAGGAGAAAGCTGCCATCCAGCCTGTCATCCCGCAGACACTGAGAAGCGCAGGCATGCTTGCGCTCCTCAGTATCAGGCTGTGACGGCATCCCGATGAGCCGAGTCTCTCACGCTCACCGCATGCGCAGGAGAATTCTCCCACGCTATCAGTGACGTGCATGAGGTGAGCTGAGTTCATTGTTGGCTCATCGGGATGCCGTCACAGTCAGACACTGAGGAGCGCAAGCATGCCTGTGCTTCTCAGTGTCTGCGGGATGACATGCTGGATGGCAGCTTTCTGCTGCGATCCAGCCTGTCATCTCCATGTAGCAGAGCTGGAGCTGTCCTGGGAGCCATCGAAAGGTAAGGATGATGTTGCTTTATTATTTTTCTTTTATTGCAGGAGATCGTTGGCTTCAGCTGGAATGGGCGTGATGGTAAGTAAGGTTTAATTTAGAACAATAAAGAATTGTGTCTTTATTTCAATTAAAGGACTTTATTCTGGGTGTTTGTGTTTTTTTTTTAACTTTGACTATGGGGTTAGTAATGGGGGTGTCTTATAGACGCCTCTCCATTACTAACCTGGGCTTGATGTCAGCTGGCATTATAAGCTGACATCAACTCCAACCCTATTACCCCACTGCCACCGCTACAGGGCAGTGGGAAGAGCGAGGCTAAGTGCCAGAATTGGCGCATCCTATGGATGCGCCATTTCTGGGGTGGCTGACGGCTGGTGTTTCTAGCCTGGGAGGGGGCCAATATTCATGGCACCCTTCCTGGGCTATTAATATCAGCCCCCAGCTGTCTGCCTAGCCTTTGCTAGCTATTAAAATAGGGGGGACCCCACGTCATTTTTTGGGGGGGGTCCCCCATCTTAATAGCTAGTAAAGGCTAGGTATTCAGCTGGGGGCTGATATTAGTAGCCTGGGAAGCTCCGTGGGTATTACCCTCTTCCCAGGCTTCAAACATCTGCCCTAGCTGTCTGCTTAACCTCCGCTAGAGACTAAAATTACGGGGAGCCCCACGCCAATTTTTTTTTTAATAAATCCTTTATTTTAACACTAAATGACAAGTACAGTAACCAACACTATCACTGTACTTATTATATATGTGACTGACATGTTTCTATCTATCTAATCTATGTGTGATGCTCTATTATTTCTGTTGTAAATTGTCGGGTACCGCTGCTGAATTGCCGGCCGGCTTTTTTAAAGAGACGGTGCATGAAAACACTAAGATTTTTTTAAATAAATCCTTTACACTAAATGACAAGTACAGTAAGCAACACTGTCACTGCACTTCTTATATATGTGACTGACATGTTTCTATGTATCAAATCTATGTGTGATGCTCTTTCTTTCTGTTATAAATTGTCGGGTACCGCTGCTGAATTGCCGGCCGGCTTTTTTAAAGAGACGGTGCATTAAAACACTAATATTTTTTTAAATAAATCCTTTACACTAAATGACAAGTACAGTAAGCAACACTGTCACTGTACTTCATATATATGTGACTGACATGTTTCTATCTAATCTATGTGTGAAGCTCTATTCTTTCTGTTCTAAATTGTCGGGTACCAGTGTATGCCACTGATGAATTGCCGGCTTTTCATGTTTCACTGTGAGCACTGTTCCCATCGATTTGGGCAACCACCTCCACCAATACATTCTACATTATTGTTAGTTGTTTTCCTTCATGTAGAATTAACCTACAAGGAAAGAAAGGGTTTATTTTCATTCCGATATTTGTGTCCCATTGATTTGCATTGGTTTCCGGTATCGGAATCGGCGATATCCGATACTTTTTGGGTATCGGCCCGATCCAATCCGATCCGATATTTCCTGATATCGGAAGGTATCCCTCAATACTAGTCCTGACCTCAATCCCATTGAAAATCTTAGGGGTGAGCTGAAATCTGCCATTGGGAAAAAGAACCCTGCAAACATTCAAGAGCTTGAACAAACTGCAAAGGAAGAGTGGGAGAAAATTCCAGCTGAGAAGTGCAAGAAGCTTACAGATGGCTACAAGAAATGTCTGGAGGCTGTCAGCAATGACAAAGGGTGTGCAACCAAGTATTAATTAGGGGTGCCATTATTGTGGCACATTCAGTTTTTTCTTTGATATTGCAACATTGAAGTTGAAAAACAATATTGTATTGTTGTATTACTTTGGACCACAAATCCTGAGGATATAACTTTGGTACATTTCCATTTATTTCTGAAGATATTGTACAGTCTACGAAAAAATGAAGGCGTGACAAGAATGGTGAGCAGCACTGTAGTACAATAAATCATTAAAAATTTAAATATATATAGAATATAAAAAATAAAAAAAGATTCAATTAAATTAATAATTAATTTTTTAAAACCTTTTTTTAAAAAGCATTTTCCCTTGCAATTATATACTGTATATATAAAGGATAGAGCTTATGTGTTCAGTAATAATGTTGTCGTGTCAATGGAAGGGTGAAAAAAAATGGTAAGAGGAGGATATATAGATGGAAAACGTCCAATCACTAGCTGCCTCTATCTGTACCAGAAGCTAGGTACCACCCGACCAATTATCCATAGATCATCGCAACCCAGGGAATCATCTATTAACTTTCATAGCTGCAAATCATTATCCGGTAATCTTAAGACAAATTTACATACCAAGAAAGGGGGACATTCAACTCATTTTGGTGAAACATTATTTCTATGTCTGTTATTCCTTTCATTCATCCTGCTCTGTTCAGCCGCTGTTTAGCGTGATAGTATCAATCCTTTATCTAGTAGCCATTCTTCCTTACGGGTTTTCACACAGGACCCGCTAATCTATCAGCAGCTTCCAGCAATACCCACTCCCCTTTTTTCGGCGCTAGTGTTTTAAAGCCTAATTTCTTTCTAGATTCAGCTCCGGACATTTGTGATAGATTATTTCCTCCTATACTCGTATATAGATATAGCCATTTGAATTGCTGTTATGAAATGTTTTGAAATGATTGAAAGTGCATGTTTAACAAAAAAAAATTTCTATTCTTATTAATCTGTTCTCCTCTCCTTTTTTAAGAGGTCTCAGAGTCCTGCCAATATATTGCTTTGAACATGGGCACTGAATTAAATCTATAACTCCTTCACTTTCACACCTTAAAATGCACCCAACAAAAAAATGCAAGTGTATTTCTGCAATTGTCCCATCTTTAATGTAACGGCAGTTCACACATTCATTCCTAGTGCTGTACATGGGAATCACTGACATTTCTACAGTATGTTATATTTTATCTTGATTATCAATATTTCTTGCACGGGGTCCCCATGGTATCATATTACTGATTGTAATTTTTTTATGTGTAATAAATGATTATTAATAGGGGGATTTATATGTGCCTGTAATTATTTTTCTTCAATAAACATAAAGCTAGAATCGCTACAGAATGTGCCTCTGCCATATACTAGTCTGTAGAGTTTGAATACTCGTGCAAGAAGCATTTATCAGGTTTGAATTTTATGAGAAAGTTTGCAGATATATAATGAATATGTGTAAATCAATCTGTACCACTAGGTAAAAATCCTTACATCAAGGAGACCAAGTAGACAAAAGTGAGCACTTCAAGTTAGTGTGTATAAAAAACAAATGATTTTACTGAACAATATCATAGACATTACCAAACACATACATAAAATAAAAACAGATGCCTCTTGTTTGAGGGATGGTAAGAAATGCCAACCCAGTATGCATGAATATTATCTCCTGGTGCACCCCACAAAATAGCATAGAACAACCTAGCAGAGATAGTCACTGCAGAGTAACCTATACCATTACATAATCCAACGATTCCAAGGATTGAAACTATCCAAAGTGCATGTGCATGTCAAAGAAGGAAATTGTTCATTAATTGGGGTGGTCCAGTGGTTAAACAAAAACAAAATAAACCCTGCTTCAAAGTCACCAATCAAGAGATAAATACATAATAAACCCTTAAAGTGCATGTGTATGGAGAATTATAATGCTCAGAATTATAATACACCAATGTCTGGAAATGACAGGGCTACTACAGAGCATGTATATAACTTAGTGTTCACAGAAGCGAAAGAGTCGAGGTGAAAAGCAGTTTATATGCTTGTTAGAAACTCACAACATGTATGGCTATACATGCAATACCGCACGCCTGGAAAACATGGACTGCCTCTGATGTACAAAAGCCCTGCTAGATGCAATCAAAAATAGGTAAAATGCAGTGGTGTACCACTAATGGAGGCAGACCACACGACTGCTATGGGGCCCGTGAGCTGGGGGGCCCCATAGCAGTCCAGGGGCAGACATATCGCTGCTGGTGCAGCTGTGCCGGGGGGCCCGCCGGTGCAGCGTCTCCCTGCTCGTGGCGGGCAGGGAGCGATCCCTGCATCCCCGCTGCTGACAGGACAGAATGGCAGCGGAGCTGCAGAGATCCATCCTCTGCTTCCTGCCCGCCGCTTCCTCCCTTACACAGGCACGCGCTCCTTGATGACATCATCATGCAGCGCGGGCCTGTGTGAGGGAGGAAATTGCAGCGGCCTGCGGGGGCAGAGAGGTAAGTGGTTTTTTTTTGTTTTTTTTTACTGAAACGCTGGTGAGATCAATAATGGGGCTGATGGAGCTGGAGAGCGCAATAAGGGGGCTGATGGGGCTGGGTAGAGCAATGGTGGGGCTGGTGCGGCTGGGGATAACAATGGTGGGGCTGGGAAGAGCAGTGATGATGCAGCTTGCGGGGGAACGGGCAGAGGGGTAAGTGGTTTTTTTTTTATTTTTACTGAAACGCTGGGGAGAGCAATAATGGTTATGACTGGGCTGGAGAGAGCAAAAGTGGGGCTGATGGGGCTGGTGAGAGCAATGGTAGGGCTGATGGGGCTGGGGAGAGCAATGGTGGGGCTGGGGAGAGCAATGGTGGGGCTGATGGGGCTGGGGAGAGCGCTGATGGCTCTGGGGAGAGCAATGGTGGGGCTGGGAAGAGCAGTGATGGGACTGATGGGGCGGGGAGAGCAATGATGGGGATTAGTAGACCAATGACGGGGATGGGGAGAGCAATGATGGGTTGCTGGGAGAGAGCAATGATGGAGGTGCTGGGAGAGTAATGACGGGGGTTGCTGGGAGAGAACAATGATAGGGGTGCTCGGAGAGAGCAATGACGGGGTGCAGGGAGAGAACAATGACGGGGGTGCTGGGAGAGAGCAATGACGGGGGTGCTGGGAGAGAGCAATGATGGGGGTGCTGGGAGAGAGCAATGATAGTGGTGCTGGGACAGAGCAATAATGGGGGTGCTCGGAGAGCGCAATGACGGGGATGCTGGGAGACAACAATGATGGGGTGCAGGGAGAAAGCAATGACGGGGGTGCAGGGAGAGAGCAATGACGGGGGTGCTGGGAGAGAGCAATTACAAGGGTGCTGGGAGAGCAATGACTGGGGTGCTGGGACAGAGCAATGTTGGGGGTGTTGGGAGAGAGCAATGATGGAGGTGCTGGGACAGAGCAATGATGGGGGCGCTTGTATATTTTCCGTGTGCACATAGCCTTACAGTTAATTGGGGAGAGTCACAGAGACTGAATAATTTATATTATTGGCAGGTGGAGATTATAGTTAATGGGGGGCACAGTGCTGCTTATCACTTTATATTTTGATTACTAAGTGGCTACCCCTAGTATATTAATGGGGGATAACAGACCTGTATTCAGGGGCGCAGTGCAGGAGAGACACATGTATATATACAATATATGTGACCTTGTTATTATCTAGGCTGGAGATCATCATGACAAGACGAATCGTGACTGGGAGATGTCGACATGAAGGTCTGACCAGATGGAGAAGAAGCAGCAGAAACCGACTCTGATCAGGCGAGACGTCAGCGGTAAGTGCCTGGATGTAAATATTATTCTGTATCTGCGCTGTATGACTTGGAGTGATAATGTTACATGTAAAATCCCTTAGGCTGCATTCTCACATTTGTGTAAAATGTCAGATTTTTTTATCGGATGGTCCACGGACTTGTAGAGTTTTATAGATCACGGATCACGGATCTGAGAATGAGATCTGTGAGGATCAGAGAATGTCCTGTTCTGATCCGATTTTGAGGATTACAATAGGACATGCTCAATGCGTCTGTAAAACAGGGTAGCACACTGACACTGCACACAAATGCAGGAATATAGCCGTATTATGTATAGCACAGTCCCTTAGTACATAGTGTAATCACTTATTATGTATAGCATACGCCCTTAGTATATAGTGTACTCGCTTATTATGTATAGCGCCGTCCTTAGTTATATAGTTTCATCTTTTATTATATATAACACCCTCCCTTTTTACCTACCATCCTCTCTAGTTCTAGAGCTCACAATTGGGGGATCATACTGTGTTGGGGTCAGCAAACTTTACCCTGGTAGTTGAGGTGAGGTACAGTAGGGTCATTATACTGCGCATGTGGAGGAATTCACCATGGGGGTATCATACTGTGTTTGGGGGACACTTTTGTTGGTATCACACTTCATGGGACAATGAAAGAGGGGTCTAGGACGTCAGCAGGAGGAAAATTACTATGTAAAGGCTGGAAGGTTGTGTGATCTGCTCTTCTGTGACACCGACAATTATTTACATTTTTTTGGGGGGGGGGCCCAATTTGAACTTCTGCTATGGGGCCCCATGAATCCTATGTACGCCCCTGGTAAAATGTATTGCTAATAGCATTGTGCCACTTACACAGTGGAGTGTGAGACAGGGTTTGTCCTGCATCCCTCTTCCCCGACGCGCATTTTGTCCACACTTCCTCAGGGCCGTGTCAGAGGAGAGGGACGCTGGACCTTTTAAGTGATCACTGTACCAATGGTTGACGGAGGCTAGATATCACATGATTTAAACCTTCAGGGTTGTGAAGGATATGACGTGGCACATCGTAGGATTTTTTACCTTGTACATTGATTTACAGTTGTCCCTGTGACACTATGTTTGTTTTCAATCATTTTTATTAATATTTTATAACAGTTCAAGGGGTAGGGATATGGTTAGGGAATAGAGGAATATATGGGGGACGGGAGAGTAATGGATAAGTGTGGGAAAATGGATAAGGGGAAGGAGAACTCAAAATTGAATAAACAGTAGAATATATAGTATTACAACAAGTAAATTAAGATGAAAATCAAAATTTGGTTATAGAACAACTTAGTCGTAATATAATAGATATCCAATTAAATCTAATAAGTATATGTATTAATAATTTAAGTAACAATCAGGAATATATTTCAGGCCACTTTGTTCATTTTTTGAAATATTTGTTAAGGTTATTATTAGAGTTTGCAAATCAGTATTCATATAATTTATGTAGAGCCATTTTTTCTTTAATAACTGAAAAGATAGGTACATCCGTTTTTTTCCAGTAAGATGCAATGGCATTTTTAACTACCATATTTTTCGGACTATAAGACGCACCGGACCATAAGACGCACCTAGGTTTTAAAGGAGGAAAATAGGAAGAAAAAATGTAAGCAAAAAATGTGGTCCTGATGCCCTGTTATGGGGGAGGGGGTCTGCTGGTGACACTGGCATTGGGGTAATGTCCCTCAATTCTGTTAATATCCTCTATCCTGGTATGTATGGCCTCTCCTTCCTGGTATAAGTGGCCCCCATCCCATCCTGGTATGCATGGCACCCCTTTATCCCCCATCCTGGTATGCATGGCACCCCTTTATACACCATCCTGGTATGCATGACACCCCTTGAGCCCCCATCCTGGTATGCATGGCAACCCTTGAGCCCCCATCCTGGTATGCATGGCACCCCTTGAGCCCCCATCCTGGTATGCATGGCACCCTCTGAACCCCCATCCTGGTATGCATCTTGCCCCGCTTCAAGTGGACCGGGTGAGAGGCCCGAATCTATGAATGTAAAAGTGAACAGCTCTTCAGAGTGTCCATGTGTGGGATCAGTTGTCTCTGGGCGCTTGGCATGGTGGGAGGAAGGAGGATCAGGGTGAGGAATATGCGGTCCAGACTCACGGCTACTGAGACTTGACCGTGTGGAAGACAGGGTGGTGGTGGCGGCTAAGTGACTGGAAGCATTATCCGCTATCCAACCAACAACCTTTTGACACTGCTCTGGGTTCAATAGTGGTGTGCTGCGGTCCCCTAGCAGTTGGGACAGTAAGGTCGGGCGAGAAGATGTGGGTGTTTGTTGTGGCACAATTTCAGCTTGCCCACGGCCTTGTCCTCGGCCTCTGCATGCACCATCACCATCACGTCCAGTTCCCCGTCCCTTGCTACGTGCCTTGCCCATTTGTCTTGTCCTCGGCAGAGATGAGGGGGTTGGAGGGGGCAGTGGTGGGCAGAGGAAGGAGTTAAAAGTATTAAATAACCATTTGGACTTGAAAAATAAGGACAGGGTCGGACTGGCCTGGCGGAATGCCGGTGAAATGCCAGGTGGGCCCCACAGAAGGAGAGGAAAAAAAACTTTTTTTGTAAGGACATGGGTCTTTTAAAAGTGCGGGTGGCAGGAGAACGCGCATGCAGACCTGACCCGCCGTGATGACCATGGCCGGCGTCACCGCCACTAGGCGCACCCAAGTAAGTGTTGGGGCCCCGGGGTTGAGGGACACCGGCACGCTACTGGGCCTATGAGTCGGGGGAGGGAGAGCCCCCTACGGAGAGGGGGAGCGCCCCCTTCAGGAGAGAGAGCCCCCGCCCCCACCTCTCCTCCTCAAATACTTACCTATCCTCCTCGTTCCCTGCAGCTCCAGTGGTGTTAGCGTCTTCTGATTCTGACGTCTCAGGGCAGAGGGCGAGGTGACATCACTACCGCACTCTGCTCTGCGCACTGCAGAGTCAGAAGACGACGTGCTGAGTACACCAAACCTGCAGGGAACGGGAGAGGTATTTGATTTTTTTTATGTATGCAGCATCATGGGGGCCCATATACTGTATGGAGCAGCATCATGTGGGCCCATATACTGTATGGAGCAGCATCATGGAGGCCCATATACTGTATGGAGCAGCATCATGGAGGCCCATATACTGTATGGAGCAGCATCATGGGGGCCCATATACTGTATGGACCAGCATCATGGGGGCCCATATACTGTATGAAGCAGCAGCATGGAGGCCCATATACTGTATGGAGCAGCATCATGGAGGCCCATATACTGTATGGACCAGCATCATGGGGGCCCATATACTGTATGTACCAGCATCATGGGGGCCCATATAATGTAAGGAGCAGCATCATGGGGGCCCATATATTGTATGGAGCAGCATCATGGGGGCCAAATACTGTATGGAGCAGCATCATGGGGTCCAATATATTGTATAGAGCAGCATCATGGGGGCCCATATACTGTATGGAGCAGCATCATGGAGGCCCATATACTGTATGGACAACAAAGAAAATGACGGCACTTCCACTACAAAAAATAGGTGTGAACAGGTGCTTACTAAGAGCAGCTACCTCCATATATAATGAACAAATAACATTGAGTATATAGATATGAAATATGAAATATGAATAACATAACTGCTGTAGAAAATAGAAATAAATGAAAAAAATTTTGGAAAATTTTTTTTAGCGCATGTAAATATGAAGTATGAAAAATGAATAGCATTACTGCTGTAAATAAATGAGAAATCTTAGCACATAAATTGGCCAATTCATGTGTCCCTGATAGCCGCGGTAAGGCGTTTCTCGATGTCAGGACCTACCAATGTGAATACCTCTCTAAGAGGTACACATAATCAGACAGAGGTCTCTTAGAGAGGTATTCACATTGGTAGGTCCTGACATCGAGAAACGCCTTACCGCGGCTATCAGGGACACATGAATTGGCCAATTTATACGCTAAGATTTCTCATTTACTTACAGCAGTAATGCTATTCATTTTTCATACTTCATATTTACATGCGCTAAAAAAAAATTTTCAAAAAATTTTTCATTTATTTCTATTTTCTACAGCAGTTATGTTATTCATATTTCATATTTCATATCTATATACTCAGTGTTACAGTGTGCTACTTTATTTGTTCTTCATATACTGTATGGAGCAGCATCATGTGGGCCAGTATACTGTATGGAACAGCATCATGGGGGCCCACATACAGTATGGAGCAGCATCGTGGGGGCCCACAAACTGTATGGAGCAGCATCATGGGGGCCGATACAATGTATGGAGCAGCATCATGGGGGCCGATACACTGTATGGAGCAGCATTACATGGGGCCAATATACTGTATGGAGCAGCATTACATGGGGCCAATATACTGTATGGAGCAGCATCATGGGGGCCGATACAATGTATGGAGCAGCATCATGGGGGTCAATACACTGTATGGAGCAGCATTACATGGGGCCAATATACTGTATAGAGCAGCATCATATGGGGAAAATATACTGTATGGAGCAGCATTACATGGGGCCAATATACTGTATAGAGCAGCATCATATGGAGACAATATACTGTATGGAGCAGCATTACATGGGGCCAATATACTGTATGGAGCAGCATCATATGGGGCCAATATACAGTATGGAGCAGCATTACATGGGGCCAATATACTGTATGGAGCAGCATCATATGGGGCCAATATACTGTATGGAGCAGCATTACATGGGGCCAATATACTGTATAGAGCAGCATCATATGGGGAAAATATACTGTATGGAGCAGCATTATATGGGGTCAATATACTGTATGGAGCAGCATCATATGGGGAAAATATACTGTATGGAGCAGCATTATATGGGGTCAATATACTGTATGGAGCAGCATCATATGGGGCCAATATACTGTATGGAGCAGCATTACATGGAGCCAATATACTGTATGGACCAGCATCATATGGAGACAATATACTGTATGGAGCAGCATGACAGGGGGCCAATATACTGTATGGAACAGCATCATATGGGGCCAATATACTGTATGGAGCAGCATGACATGGGGCCAATATACTGTATGGAGCAGCATCATATGGGGCCAATACACTGTATGGAGCAGCATCATATGGGGCCAATATACTGTGTGGAGCAGCATTACATGGGGCCAATATACTGTATGGAGCAGCATTACATGGGGCCAATATACTGTATGGAGCAGCATTATATGGGGTCAATATACTGTATGGAGCAGCATCATATGGGGCCAATATACTGTATGGAGCAGCATTACATGGAGCCAATATACTGTATGGACCAGCATCATATGGAGACAATATACTGTATGGAGCAGCATTACATGGAGCCAATATACTGTATGGAGCAGCATTATATGGGGTCAATATACTGTATGGAGCAGCATCATATGGGGCCAATATACTGTATGGAGCAGCATTACATGGAGACAATATACTGTATGGACCAGCATCATATGGAGACAATATACTGTATGGAGCAGCATTACATGGAGCCAATATACTGTATGGACCAGCATCATATGGAGACAATATACTGTATGGAGCAGCATGACAGGGGGCCAATATACTGTGTGGAACAGCATCATATGGGGCCAATATACTGTATGGAGCAGCATGACATGGGGCCAATATACTGTATGGAACAGCATCATATGGGGCCAATACACTGTATGGAGCAGCATCATATGGAGACAATATACTGTATGGAGCAGCATTACATGGAGCCAATATACTGTATGGACCAGCATCATATGGCACCAATATACAGTATGGAGCAGCATTACATGGGGCCAATATACTGTATAGAGCAGCATCATATGGGGAAAATATACTGTATGGAGCAGCATTACATTGGGCCAGTATACTCTATGGAGCAGCATTACATGGGGCCCATAATTCTGTATGGAGGTGGTCACTGTATTACCTGTATATTTCTGTATTACAGCATATATAGGTACTCTGTATATGCTGTAATGTCTCTGGTGATCACTGTATTACCTGTACACCGACACTATATACAGAGCTCCTGTGTATTATGTCGCCAGTGGTAATATTAATGTTATTAGTATTGTGTTTTTTATTAATGATCAGTATTGTATTATTCGGTCACTGAGGTGGTAATATATGATCTGGTCATGGTGTGGAGGTATTTGTTCCTTGTACAGTATGTGGTATTATTCGGTCACTATGTGGTAGTAATACATGCTCTGGTCATGGTGTGACAGTATTATTCAGTCACTATGTGGAGGTAATATGTGGTCTGGTCATGGTGTGACTGTATTAATTGCCTGTATGTGGTATTTGGTCAATATGTGGTCTGGTCATGGTGTGGCGGTATTTATCTCTTGTATGTGGTGGTATTGGTCTTGGTATAGTGGATTGTGTTGTGTATGGAGGTCACTTGTTCCCTTTGATATCAATAAGGGGAAGATTCTTGATTTCCAATGGAGATTAAATACTTGGATGTTTAACGCCTCCCTGTCCTGTGGCTATTGCACAGTAGCAAATATGCACTTACAGGGGTTCTACGGTGAAAACAAGTAATCACCTCTCCTAAGGCCATGTTCACATGTTCAGCATATGGTCAGTATTTTACATCAGTATTTGTAAGACAAAACCAGGAGTGGGTGAAAAATGCAGAAGTGGTGACATCTTTCTACTTTACTTTTCCTCTGATTGTTCCTCACAAATACTGATGTAAAATACTGACCAAATGCTGATCGTGTGAACGTGGCCAAAGGATAAATAAGTTATTGAATGCTGTGACCTGGAGAATGTGCAACCTTTATCCCCATTAGTATGGAGCGGCAAGTACGACTCGACCACTGATCCATTTATTCCCTAAGGGGCTGCACTTGGCTTTTTCTGGAAGCCCCCAAAGAGGATGAATGGAGCTACGGTCAGACATACCACATGCCGCTCCATTTTAAAATGGGGATAAAAGTGTCCTGTCAGGGATAAAAGTTCCCCATTCTTTCAATCAGTGCGGTTTGCAATGCATAAGGAGAAAGGATTACCAGCTTCATGAATAGTTCAAAAAATAGGTTTCTTTATTGTGACAAAAGCTCTTTAAAAACAGATTCCATAGTCACATAGTGTAGCCAGGGCAACGCGTTTCGAACGCTAAAGATGCGTTCTTTGTCAAGACTACAGTAATTGTACATCCCAGTTATGGTGGCGCACAGTAGATGTGCAGGAGCCGCCTGTGATTTACAGTCGACGCTCCACTATAACAGGGATAACGGCTAACAGGTATGTGCATATAGCTGTAGGGTGGGCCCCTAGGGTCAATTTCCCCTGTGGGCCCCAGACACCCCAGTGTGACCCTGGATAAGGAAGATACGAGGGTTGTGAAGTAAGCCTGTTTAGCAGAGGTAAGGGCTGATTTGAAAGCGAGTGTTGCTTGTTTGAATGCCGAGAAGTCATCTTGCGAATGTGTTTTCTTCCAATGCCGCTCCATGACCCCAGGGCCGCCATCAGGGCATTACTACCCTTACTACTGTATGGGGCCCGGTGAAAAGAAGCAAGAAGGGGGGGCAGGCACGCTGGCAGCCCGGGGCCCCTCTCTTTGCTTCTTCTTACCGGGCCTCAGGGGTAACAGTTAAATGCCCGATGCACCCGGCAGACGGAAATGGGTGCTTTACCTTTAAGCAGCGGCCAGGTGCATCATGGTCCTGACTCCAATCTCCTGACACACTGCATGCTCATCTTCATTCCTGAGCAGAGCAGCATGTCTCGGAGGCGGTGGCTAGTGTGTGAGTAGCAGGAGGAGGAAGCTGCTGCTGAGTTTGGTGGTGAGTGGGGCCTGGTGGTGCTCAGAGGGGCCTGCTGATGGTGATGAGGGGGCCTGCTGATGGTTATGCGGGGCCTGCTGATGGTTGTGGGGGGCCTGGTGATGGCAGGACCTGCTGCTAGTGATGGGCGGCCTGCTGCTGGTGATGCGGGGGCCTGCTGATTGTGGTGGGGGGGCCTGCTGATGACGGTGGGGGGGCCTGCTAATGGTGATGAGGGGAGGCTGCTGCTTCTGGTGGTGAGGGGAGGCTGCTGCTGGTTCTGAGGGGAGGCTGCTGCTGGTGCTGAGGAGAAGCTGCTGCTGGTGCTGAGGGGAGGCTGGTGCTGAGGGGAGGCTGGTGCTATTGCCAAGGGGAGGCTGCTGCTGCTGGTGGTGAGGGGAGGCTGCTGCTGGTTCTGAGGGGAGGCTGCTGCTGGTGCTGAGGAGAAGCTGCTGCTGGTGCTGAGGGGAGGCTGGTGCTGTTGCCAAGGGGAGGCTGCTGCTGGTGCTGAGGAGAGGCTGCTGGTGCTGAGGGGAGGCTTGTGCTGAGGGGAGGCTGGTGCCAAGGGTAGGCTGCTGCTGGTGCTAAGGAGAGGCTGCTGGTGCTGAGGGGAGGCTTGTGCTGAGGGGAGGCTGGTGCTGGTGCTGAGTAGAGGCTGCTGGTGCTGAGGGGAGGCTTGTGTGGAGGTTGCTGCTGGTGCTGAGGGGAGGCTGCTACTGGTGCCAAGGGGAAACTGCTGCTGGGAGGAGGCTGGTGCTGGTGCCGATGGGAGGCTGGTGCTGGTTCCGAGGGGAGGCTGCTGCTTGTGCCGAGGAGAGGCTGGTGCTGGTGCCGAGGGGAGGCTGGTGCTGGTGTCGAGGGGAGGCTGCTGCTGGTACCGAGGAGAGGCTGCTGCTGGTGCAGAGGAGAGGCTGCTGGTGCTGAGGGGAGGCTTGTGGTGAGGCTGATGCTGGTGCTGAGGGGAGGCTGCTGCTGGTGCTGAGGGGAGGCTGTTGCTGGTGGTGAGAGGAGGCTGGAGGTGAGGGAAGGCTGGTGGTGGAGAGGGGAGGTTGCTGCTGGTGATGAGGGGAGGCTGCTGCTGCAGCTGCTGAGGGGAGGCAGCTGCTGGTGCTGAGGAGAGGCTGCTGAGGTGGTGAGGGAAGGCTGCTGATGTTGGTGAGGGGAGACTACTGGTGGTGGTGAGGCGAGGCTGCTGGTGATGAGGGGAGGTTGCTGCTGGTGATGAGGGGAGGCTGCTGCTGGTGATGAGAGGAGGTTGGTGCTGAGTGGTGGCTGGTGCCGAGGAGAGGCTACTGCTGGTGCTGAGGGGAGGCTGATGGGGAGGCTGCTGCTGGTGATGAGGGGAGGCTGGTGATGAGGGGAGGCTGCTGGTGGTTGTGATGAGGGGAGGCTGGTGGTGATGAGGGGAGGCGGCTGGCGGTGGTGAGAGGAGGCTGCAAGTGGTGGTGAGGGGAGTCTGCTGGTGGTGGTGAGGGGAGGCTGCTGCTGGGGGGAGGCTGCTGCTGGTATTGAGGGGAGGCTGCTGGTGGTTCTGAGTTGAGGCTGTTGCTGGTGCTGAGGGGGGCCTGTTTCTGAGGGGAGGCTGCGTCCGGCAGGGTGAGGCTGGTGCTGAGGGAAGGCTGCGACCGACAGCGAGAGGCTGAGGAGGCGGTGGCGAGGACGACCAGGGCTAGTCGACAAGGATATGCCAATTGCATATCAAGATGATGCCAACCTCTGTGGACAGGTAGGAGGAACAAGAGTAGTTGACAAATAGGGTGATCAATAGACCTTGGAATAATAATAACTTCCACAATTGGATGTGTTTAAATAAAATGTTCCTGTGCTGAGATAATCTTATACATGTGCCCCTGCTGTGTACTGTGTAATGGCTGTGTCTGACCGTGCAGGAACATGGTCTGATCATACCACATCTCCTGGGCAGGGGAGGAAGAGAAAGAATATACAGACATTACAGCAGGGGATCACAGCTGATTCTTTCTGTGAGGTAAAACATTTCACTGCCTGTTTTTAAACAATGTTTTACTTCAAAGAAAGAAACAGTTGGGATCCCATGCTGAAATGTCTGTATACTCTTTTGTTTCCTCCCCTTAGCATGAGATGTGGTTGTGGCACCCCAGGGGTCAGGTTGCCACAGTGGCATTGCCTCCCTCACAAGAGTTGATGCCATGCCTGGAAGCAAGCAGGAGTCCCCTAATCAGGTTTTACTAGGCATGCAACACTTTCCTGGCTCCAGACCAGCAAGGGGAGTCCCTCCCCTTGGCAACTGGGATCTGGGGGCGTGGTTAGTGAGACTTAGTGTGTGAGGAGTTGAAGTCAGGACATCGAGGAGAGAGGAGCTGGGGACTGGAGCTGCGCGGCAGCTCACCCCAGAAGAACCAGCACAGAAGAACCGGACACCGGAGTCCGAGGCTGTGGGGCACCGAAGGCCCAGCAGTAGAAACCGGAGGGCAGGAGACTGCAGGTCTCCTGGCCCCATCAGACGCCCAAAGGCTCAGCAGCACCGCAGGGTTCAGCACCGCCACGTGAGAGCGACGCACCAGCAAGGCCCGAGCTGCCTGCCATACGGGTGAGCACAGAAACGTTGCACTCAGGGACGAGGGCCGCGCACAGCTACAAGCAGCAGGGCCAAAGAGTTTAGTGTAAAGGGAAGGCCTCCAATTTCACCTGGCAAGGAGGATTCTTTACTTGCTTCCAGGATGCCCGGACTTCCACTTCTAGCCAGCACCCTAGTCCCGGCTTGTCTAATCACCACCAGTAAAGATAAGAGGAAACCGCCATTGAGTTGTGGATTATTGCTGCGCCATCAACCCCTGCACTACAACGTCCAGCATGACCCATAACATCTACACTGCCCTGGAGCTAAGTTCTACCTGTGGAGAGCCACACTATCCCTGCTGCAGTAACATCAGCTCCAGAGGACCTGCTCCGCAGCGGCGGCTCCCCTAGCCGCATACCACAGGTGGCGTCACAAACTTTATACAATCACCATAAATCCCCTATCAATAACCCCTGGGTCACGGACCGGGTCACCGCTACTGTGACATCCCCCAGCATTTACCGGCCCGGCACCGGGTACCCCACGGCCCAGAGGGCGCGTCATGGTATGATCAGACCGTGTTCTGTACACGGTCAGACACAGCCATTACATTATTCAAAGATCTATTGATTAAAATTAACTTTTGTTCGTGGGAAAACCCCTTTAAGTTCATGTATTAATTTGTCCACCATCTCAGTACATGATTATATGATACAATCATTCCCTCTGCTCCTGAAAGGGGGGAGGGGAGGGAATGATTGATATAAGTGTATACAGTGCATTGTGAAAGTATTTGGTCCCCTTGAACTTTTCTAACTTTTGCCACATTTCTGGCTTCAAACATAAAGATATAAAATTCTATTTTTGGGGGAAGAATCAAAAACAAGTGGGACACAATCGTGAAGTGGAACGAAATTTATTGGAAATGTTAAACTTTTTTAACAAATTAAAAACTGTGGGACTGCTGGCTTGTGGATTTAGACTGGACAACCCCTTTAAGGCTCCTTCAGCCATCAGTGAATATCGGTCTGTGCTCGGACCGCAATGCATGGACTTGCCGCGGGTCTCCTGACCTCAACTCAGCAGCCTCACAGCATGTATGAGGATGCGGGTCAGCATGATTGGTGCCCAGTCCAAGCACTGCAGACTGAGAGCAGAACGATTTCTCACTTCCAGTATTTACACTGTCATAATAATAAAGATGTTTCCCAATCATATACAGTGCATTGTGAAAGTATTTGGCCCCCTTGAACTTTTCTACCTTTTGCCACATTTCTGGCTTCAAACATAAAGATATAAAATTCAAATTTTTTGGAAAGAATCAACAACAAGTGGGACACAATCGTGAAGTGGAACGAAATTTATTGGAAATGTTAAACTTTTTTAACAAATTAAAAACTGAAAAGTGGGGCGTGCAATATTATTCGGCCCTCTTGAGTTAATAATCGCCATCTTTTGCTGCGATTACAGCTGAAAGTCGCTTGGGGTATGTCACTATCAGCTTTGCACATCGAGAGGCTGAAATTCTTGCCCATTCTTCCTTGCAAAACAGTTCGAGCTCATTGAGGTTGGATGGAGGGCGTTTGTGAACAGCAGTTTTCAGCTCTTTCCACAGATTCTCGATTTGGTTCAGGTCTGGACTTTGACTTTGCCATTCTAACACCTGGATACGTTTATTTTTGAACCATTTTATTGTAGATTTTGCTTTATGTTTGGGATCATTGTCTTGTTGGAAGATAAATCTCCGTCCCAGTCTCAGGTCTTTTGCAGACTCCAACAGGTTTTCTTCCAGAATGGTCCTGTATTTGGCTCCGTCCATCTTCCCATCAATATTAACCATCTTCCCTGTCCCTGCTGAAGAAAAGCAGGCCCAAACCATGATGCTGCCACCACCATGTTTGACAGTGGGGATAGTGTTTTGAGGGTGATGAGCTGTGTTGCTTTTACGCCAAAGATATCGTTTTGCATTGTGGCCAAAAAGTTTGATAATGGTTTCATCTGACCAGAGCACCTTATTCCACATGTTTGGTGTGTCTCCCAGGTGGCTAGTGGCAAACTTCAAATGAGACTTTTTATGGATATCTTTGAAAAATGGCTTTCTTCTTGCCACTCTTCCATAAAGGCCAGATTTGTGCAGTGTATGACTGATTGTTGTCCTATGGACAGACTCTCCCACCTCAGCTGTAGATCTCTGCAGTTCAACCAGAGTGATCATGGGCCTTTTGGCTGCATCTCTGATCAGTCTTCTCCTTGTTCGAGATGAAAGTTTAGAGGGACGGCTGGGTCTTGATAGATTTGCAGTGGTCTGATAATCCTTCCATTTCAATATGATCGCTTGTACAGTGCTCCTCGAGATGTTAAAAACTTGGGAAATCTTTTTGTATCCAAATCCGGCTTTAAACTTCACCACAACAGTATCTCGGACCTGCCTGGTGTGATCCTTGGTCTTCATGATGCTCTCTGCACTTGAAACAGAACCCTGAGACTATCACAGAGCAGGTGCATTTATACGGAGACTTGATTACACACAGGTGGATTCTATTTATCATTACCAGTCATTTAGGACAACATTGGATCATTCAGAGATCCTCACTGAACTTCTGGACTGAGTTTGCTGCACTGAAAGTAAAGGGGCCGAATAATATTGCACGCCCCACTTTTCAGTTTTTAATTTGTTAAAAAAGTTTAAAATATCCAATAAATTTCGTTCCACTTCACGATTGTGTCCCACTTGTTGTTGATTCTTTCCAAAAAAATTGAATTTTATATCTTTATGTTTGAAGCCAGAAATGTGGCAAAAGGTAGAAAAGTTCAAGGGGGCCAAATACTTTCACAATGCACTGTATATGATTGGGAAACATCTTTATTATTATGACAGTGTAAATACTGGAAGTGAGAAATCGTTCTGCTCTCAGTCTGCAGTGCTTGGACTGGGCACCAATCATGCTGACCCGCATGCTCATACATGCTGTGAGGCTGCTGAGTTGAGGTCAGGAGACCCGCGGCAAGTCCATGCATTGCGGTCCGAGCACAGACCGATATTCACTGATGGCTGAAGGAGCCTTAAAGGGGTTGTCCAGTCTAAATCCACAAGCCAGCAGTCCCTCTGTGTCACTGACTGAAGACTTGTGAATCCACACATCGTAAGCACTGTGAGGATTCGCTGGTGTCAGAGCCAGGAATGGCAATCACTTGGCTTCAAGGATGTGAAATGCAGACTCCCAGCCAGAAGGGGGGGTGTGGAGATAGAGGGAGAACAAACAGGTGGGCAGGTGAATTTAAAGGGTTGGCTCTGCCGTGAAGTACCGAGTGGTGGGACTTTATTTGAACAGTCATCCTGTGCTGACAGAGTCCCTTTAAACATAAGTCATACTCACCTTCTGGCGTCTTCATCAATTTTCAGCACTGCTTCGGTCTTGCGGCGCCATCTTGTGAACGCAGCTTCTGACTGACTGGAAGTCAGAAGCTATGTCACAATCTCTCAATGCAAGTCTGAAAGCCTGAACGATGCTCTCATAGACTTGATCTGGTCATGGTGTGACAGTATTTGTCTCTTGTATGTGGTATTATTCAATCACTATGTGGTGGTAATATGTGGTGTGGTCACAGTGTGGCAGAAAGTAGAGTTTTTCCAAGAGTGGTCGGTGGGACTGTGGAAGGTTTGAGGAGTGGAGGCGGAGCTGGGGTGAAGCCTGGGTGGAGTTTCAAGGGGGCCCCAAAATTTTGCCAGTATGGGGCACCGAAATTCCTAGCAGCAGCCCTGCACGACCCTGGACACTTGCCAAAGCTTTTTAGTGATGCTATTGTGCCAGTTTTGTCTATTGATTCGTCACACTCTGTCATGCATGAGAGGGGTAACCGAGTCAATAGCTGGTGCTATGCTAGAGTGGCATTGTAGAAGGCAGTGACACTGTCTGTGTCGTGGAGTGAAGATATGGATGTCAGTGGTAGAATAGAATTAGAGAGTGTGTGAGTGTGGAGACATGCAAGGTTTCTTCAGGGGTGTGCTATTTGCTGACATGGGTGACAGGTGAGGAGGACAGAGATGAGAAAGTGTTGGAATAATACATATTAATCTGTATGTGTATTGCAACAACTACTGTGCTGTTTCATATGTTGTGCATATTGTGAGGTTGTTAACAAAGTTTAGTTAAAAAAAAAAAAAAAACTCCCACAGACAGGATGCCCCCTCCTTCTCTTCCTGTGTTGTTGTTATATATCTGATTTGATTTCCTCATGCTGCAGTAACATCATGCTGTGCCTGTGCTGGATATAAATAAACCTACATTCTGTGTTCTAAACTCTGGATGTCACGCGGATTAATCCTCTGCTAACAGGTTATGGGCCCAGATGTACCAGAGTCCCAGAGTCACAGATCCCCAGAACACAGAGGAAAGAAAAGAAAGAAAGACAGCAAACTGAGAAGAAGCAAAGATGGCCACCAGCAGCAGCTCCATGAAATTTACAGTGCCAAGTCTCACTAACCAGAATTATCAATCCTGGAAATTCAAAGTGAAAATGCTGCTAATAAGAGAAGGTACGTGGAAATACACACAGGAGCCTAAACCTGACCCAGTGCCACAGGAGTGGACAGAGATGGATCAGAAAGCACAAAGTACCATATCACTCAGTATAGATGATGACCAGATTGTGCATGTGTGTAAATGTAATACTGCAAAGGAAATGTGGGAGCAGTTGCAAAAGGTACATGAGAGGATAAATTTAAGCAATAAGCTCTATCTCATGAGAAAGCTGTACCAGTCTAAGCTACAGAAAGGCCAGGATATGCAGGATTACATAAGAAGTGTTCTGGAAGTTGTAGAATGCCTGAGAGGCATTGGGGAAGATCTAAAGGACTTTCATGTGGCTGCATTACTGCTTAGTGGCCTTTCAGAGAGGTATGATACGCTTGTAACCGCACTAGATGCGCGTCCAGATGATGAGCTTACACTGGATTATGTCAGGGGGAAGCTCATAAATGAATATAAGCGAAAGGCAGAAGGTGTAAACAGTAGGACATGCAACACAGAATCTGCTTTACAGACACAAAACCTAACTGATAACAGGAAGCACATAAAAGAAACACGTGAATGTTTTGTTTGCAAGAAATCAGGACATTTGAAAGCTGACTGCAGAGTCTGGAAAGCTAGAATGAATCAGCTGAAAAAGCAAAGCAGTCATCAAAGGGTTAAAAGTGCTGTATCTGGAGAAAATGATTCTGTGAATACTGAAACTGCATTTACTGTCAGTGCAAATACATCAAAGCATGCATGGTGTATAGACTCTGGAGCAGCTAGTCACATGACTAATAACAGAGACTTCTTTTCTAAGCTTAACCAAAGTAAATCAGAGAAAGTGATTATGGCTAATGGTCAGTACATGACTTCAGAAGGCATAGGAGATGGTTATATTGATTGTCAAATCTCACCAACACAAAGCAAGAAGATCCCAGTAAAGGATGTGCTGTATGTGCCTAGTCTTGAAAGTAATCTACTATCTGTGAAGAAACTCACAAAACAAGGAAATGAAGTTACATTTAAGCATGATAGCTGCATCATCTCAAAGGAAGGTCACACACTAGTAGAGGGAAACATCACAGATGAACTTTATCAGCTGAAATGCAAAGAGTGTGTGTATACAGCGCAACAAGAAGAGCATAAAAACTGTATTCATGTGTGGCATATGCGTCTGGCACACAGAGACCCAGAAGCAATAAGAAAGTTAGTCCAAAAGCAACTAGCTGAGGATATTACAATTGATCTATGTAACCAGACAATGAAGTGTACTAGCTGCATCAAAGGGAAAATGTCTAGGAAAGCTTTTCCTAAGAGAATTAGTACAACAACAGCACAGCCACTAGATTTAATACACACAGATGTCTGTGGTCCAATGAGCACTCTGACCCAGGGAAGAAGAGATATTTTCTCACATTTATTGATGATCATTCAAGATATACAGTTGTCCACCTGCTTCACAGCAAGAAGGAAGTTCCAGAGAAACTTGAAATATACCTAGCTGAAGTATATAATAAATTTGGAAGAATGTCAAAGATTCTACGTGCAGATAATGGGACTGAATATACAAGTAATGAGACACAGAGCATTTTAAAGAAAAATGGAATCCTATTTCAGACCACTGTACCGTACAACCCAGAGCAAAATGGTGTCGCGGAAAGAAGGAACCGAACACTATGTGAAAGTGGAAGAAGCATGTTATTTGATGCAAATCTGCCCACAGTATATTGGGGTGAAGCAATCATGACAGCTTGCTATCTTCAGAACAGACTACCAGGTAAAGCTACAGACAAAACTCCATTTGAGCAATGGAATAGCAGAAAGCCAAAACTACATCACATAAGAATATTCGGAAGTAAAGCATTTGTACATGTTCCCAAAGAAAAGCGAACTAAGTGGGAATCTCACGCTAAGGAAGGTATCCTGGTAGGCTACAGCGAAACCCAGAAAGGTTATAGGATTCTACACCCAGATAAAATATGTGCAAAATACAAGGACCTAAAAACACAGATGTACTGTCTGTGATATTAGATAGCCAAAATACTTCCATGTATTGTTGCGTCCAAAGATATTTTCTTCATATTTCTTCATATTTCTTCATATTCCCCTTTTTTTTTTTTTTTTTTTCATAATTTCACCTTTATTTCCATTTTTATTTTCATAATAATTTTTTGTTTGGGCTTTAAGTGCGCTCTCGACCTGGGCCGTGGCACCACTGTGCGGTTTTGACCTATGAGGTATTTCCAGCTCATGAACCATTGGGGCAGAATATACGCGGTTAGTATATACCGCGGTACATACGGTATGTGCCTGGATGGGTGTCAGCTACTGTATAACTTGGACATTTGCCCTGGCCTGGGGTACTTATGGATGGGAGGGCTTCATGTCACCATCCAACACAAGATGTCAGTTGGTTACCTTGTGTGCCCCTTAATCGTCGCTCCGTAGTGTGCGGTTTTTCCTTGTCTGTGATGCGCACACCGGATGTGACGCTTGCGTGTCACGCCCGGCACCTGCGTTCCACATACCGGATGTCAGCTGACCGGAACCGGAAGTGACACGATCGCGAGTATAGCGCGACTAGGATTTAAAAGAGGACTTATCAGAGTGTCAAATGGCGCTGTCTGGTGAATGAGCTGCGCGATTGTGGGCAGCGTGCATACCGCATGTCTTCTCTTTTTTTCCCCTGATGACTAGCTAAGGCAAAGAAACGCGTCGGGAGCGGTATATTGTGATGGGCTGGTGACCCTATGAGACTTGGTCTGCCCCCATCATATGGAGCTATCTTGAAGTCTGAGAGCAGGAACGGATATCAAAATTGGTGAGGATGTTCCATTTCTATATATAGCAAGGTTAAATACTTACCATTGATAGGGTTAATGTTTCTGCATTCTCACATATTGAGACACAATAAGTTGTTATAGTGTCCCGTAGGCTCCATCATTTTCTTTTTGCCACACTTTCTTGGTTGCGTCAGAGATACAATATGCTTATATGACATATATCTATATCTTTGGACGCAACAATACATGGAAGTATTTTGGCTATCTAATATCACAGACAGTACATCTGTGTTTTTAGGTCCTTGTATTTTGCACATATTTTATCTAGTGGTAATAAATGTTAAGTTTTACATTTCTATAGCACTACACCTGCTTGTGTTTACATTTATTTTTTTGTGTAGTTATTTCTAAAACCCCTGCTGCTGCATTTTGATTCTACACCCAGAAACAAACTAGATCACAATAAGTAGAGATGTAGTGATTGATGAGAACTTTGTATCACCCAAGTTTTGTGACATCACGCCAGTAGTCCAGCTGAAGTCACAATTACAAGACAGCAACAAGGAGGATGTAGAGGTCTGGCTGGATTCTTCAACTAATGAAGGAACAACAGAAAAATCAGGTGAATCTGAAATCAGGAGATCGTCAAGATCAAGCAAAGGTATACCAGCTAAACGTCTATCCTACATTGTCAAGACACTACCTGAGTCAGAGCCGCAGTCATGGGATGAAATGCAAGCACTACCTGTCCATGAAAGAACAAAGTGGATCGATGCCGCTAATGAGGAAATCAAATCGCTTCATCAACTCCAAACTTGGAAACTCACCAAGCTACCACAGGGCAAAAAGGCAATCAAGTGCAAGTGGGTCTTCAAAACCAAATATGACTCAGAAGGTAAAGTCCACAGATTCAAAGCAAGGTTGGTCGCAAAAGGATATTCTCAAAAGTATGGCGAAGATTACGATGCTACATTTGCTCCAGTCACTAAACAGACCACGTTCAGAGCTTTGTTAGCTGTAGTTGCTGTACAAAAGATGTATGTCAGACATTTGGATATAAAAACTGCCTTTTTAAATGGTGACATTGAGGAGGACTTATACATGACTCAACCTGAAGGTTATGTAAAAAGAGGTCAAGAGAATCTTGTTTGCAAACTACAAAAATCTCTCTATGGTCTTAAGCAATCAGCAAGAGCATGGAACACCAAGATGAATAAAGTCATGTTGGAAGACAAAATATACAGATGGAAAGTGGATGTATATTCTCTTATATGTGGACGACGTGATTGTTGTTCATCAAGACGACGCAGGAATTGGAAAAATGACTGAAATTCTGAATCAGCACTTTGAATCAAAAGACCTTGGAAGTGTGACATATTATCTAGGAATCCAAATCCAGAGAGAGGAAGATGGAAGTTTTCTTCTAAACCAAAGTGCAAAAATTAATTTGATTCTGAATCAGTTTAAAATGTCAGAGGTCAAAGGTATATCAACCCCAATGGAACCATCCTACCTGAAGCTGGAAGGAGAAGATGACCTGTTGCCTAACAATGAGAAATATCGTCAGGCAGTGGGGACACTTCTATACATATCAACTATGACTCGACCGGATATCACAACAACAGTTGGAATCCTTTGCAGATATGTGGAAAAACCGCGCCAAAGAGACTGGAATGCTGTTAAGAGACTTCTCCGATATTTGAAAGAAACGCAAGATGTAAATTTAAAACTATCTGCAGCAGGAGATCTAGAACTTACCGGCTATGTAGATGTGGATAGGGCTGGTGATTCGCGTGATCATAAATCCACAAGTGGATACTTGTTTAAAGTTGGAGAAAGTTCAATCTCCTGGTCTAGTAGGAAACAAGTGTCTGTTGCCTTGTCATCTACAGAAGCGGAGTATGTGTCCGCAGCCTATGCAAGCCAGGAGGTTGTTTGGCTAAGACAATTGATGGACGATCTTGGCAAACCGACAACTCAGCCGACGGTGATTTATGAGGACAACCAAGGATGCATTAAACTTGCATGCAGTGAAAAAATCAGTGATAGAACCAAGCACATTGACGTCAGACATCATCATCTACGTGATTTGATAGATCGTGGGATAATTCACTTTGTCTATTGTGAAACTGATAAGATGGTAGCTGACATTATGACAAAGCCATTGCCACGAGCTAGGTTAAAAGAATTGAGAACCACAATGGGACTAAGAGGATAAGTAGTTGTTGAGTGGGGGTGTTGGAATAATACATATTAATCTGTATGTGTATTGCAACAACTACTGTGCTGTTTCATATGTTGTGCATATTGTGAGGTTGTTAACAAAGTTTAGTTAAAAAAAAACTCCCACAGACAGGATGCCCCCTCCTTCTCTTCCTGTGTTGTTGTTATATATCTGATTTGATTTCCTCATGCTGCAGTAACACCAGACTCCATGCTGTGCCTATGCTGGATATGAATAAACCTACATTCTGTGTTCTAAACTCTGGATGTCACGCGGATTAATCCTCTGCTAACAGAAAGTGAGTAGATGGTGATGAGGTAGGGGGAGAGGGGAGGTTGTGAAGTTAGATAGGGAGCAGAGACGGGTGAAGATAAGGTCTAATGTATTTCCGTCTGTGTGGGTGGCTGAGGAGGAACATTGAGTAAGTTCAAAAGATAAAGTAAGACACAGGAGTTTGGAGGCTGCTGACTGGAGGGTGTCAGTAGGGATGCTGAAGTCACCCATTATGATAGTGGGAATGTCAGCGGAAAGAAAGTGAAGAAGCCAGGTGGAGAATTAGTCAATATAGGTAGTGGCCGGGCCCGGAGGTCGGTATATGACGGCCACTTGGAGGTAGAATAGATGCGGACAGAGTGGACTTCAAAAGAGAAGATAAGGGAGGTTAGAGGTGGGATTGGATTAAAGGTGCAGTTGGTAGAAAGAAGAAGACCCACTCCTCCGCCATGTATGTTGCCAAGGAGAAGAGTGTGGGCAAAGTGGAGGCCATCATAACACAGCGGAGCAAGGGAGGCAGTGTTGGAGGGTGTCAGCCATGTTTCGGTGAGGCCCAGGAAGGAGAAATTGTGAGAGGTAAGGAGGTCATGAATCACATGGAGCTTATTACAGACAGAGTGGGCATTTCAGAGTGCTCCAGAGAGAGGGAGCAGAGGGGTGGTCGTCAAGGACACAGGTTTTACATAGGAGAGATTGCGGTAATTCATATTAGGATGAGAGCGATAAGAGGGGGAATAAATGGGAAGTATCAGATGTGGGCAGGCTGACATTATGGGGAGGCAAACAAAGCAAATGCCTGGGGCCCCCACTCCCTCAGGGGCCCCCAGTGGGGGCATAATGGTTGCGGTCACACTGGGGGCTGTGTTGGGGGCTCCTTTCCAATTATCAATGAGACAGGAGCTACGTCGTTCCTGCACTCTCAATAGAAACGACCAGGCAGCGCTCCATCCCCTCCAGCCCCTGCCAGTGACTTTGGTCTGAGACTGAGCTGGGTTTTTTCTGCGCATGTGACAGGATGCTGAAGGAATCAGGTGAGGCGCTGACACGTACAAGTGTGTGAGGCAAAACCTGTGCCTCGTCCCAGCACTGCAGCCTCTGTCTGTTCCCTCTGACTCCCAGCTCATGGTCCGTGACTTGAAGCTTATCTTTTAATGTTCCATGCTATTATGGACAACAGCAAGATATCTTACTGAAAAGTGCAGCCGGCATTCCAGGCTGTGCGGTGGGCTGCCTTTTCTGCAATATATCTTAGTGGAAACTGTCAGACTGATGTCAGCTGAGCTCACCAAGCAGAAAACACTTTGGTAACTAGTAGCTGATGGAGCGGGGATGAGGGAGGCTGGGAGATAGGAGAGTGGGGGGTTGTCAGCAGGCTCGGACAGGCCTGGCGGGGTGCCAGGAAATTTCCCGGTGGGCCCCGGCCCCCTGCAGAGAAGGCAGAGGAGAATTTAAAAAAAAAAAAAGGAAAAAAAAAGTGGTCGCGGGCCCTTTAAGGGCGCGCGCACACACTCTCACCGCCGCCGCGATGCCCAGAACAGTAGCGGGAGTGGCCTGGGAGCAGGAGAGCCGAAGAGCAGATCAGGGGCTGTACTGCAGCGTCACATTTAGCAGACAGGGCCGCACGCCTGCTGAAAGTGACGTCACAGCGCGCCCTGCACTGCAGTCTCCCGCCTTAGGAGCGCTTCTGTACTGTACAGATTGTGTAATATAGTGTGTGTTTGTATGAATTTTTATGTATATGCTGCCTGCCTGTGTGTGTATATGCCTGTGTGTGTGTGTGTATATATCCCTGTGTATGTGTATATGCCTGTGTGTACAGTCATGACCAAAAGTTTTGAGAATGACACCAAAATTATATTTTCCCATGATCTGCTGGCCTCTGGTTTTTATTAGTGTTTGTCTGATGTTTATATCACATACAGAAATATAATTGCAATCATATTATGAGTACAAATAGGTTATATTGACAGTTAGAATGAGTTAATGCAGCAAGTCAATATTTGCAGTGTTGCCCCTTCTTCTTCAAGACCTCTGTAATTCTCCCTGGCATGCTCTCAATCAACTTTTGGACCAAATCCTGACTGATAGCAGTCCATTCTTGCATAATCAATGCTTGCATTTTGCCAGAATTTGTTGGTTTTTGTTTGTCCACCCGTCTCTTGATGATTGACCACAAGTTCTCAATGGGATTAAGATCTGGGGAGTTTCCAGGCCATGGACCCAAAATCTCTATGTTTTGTTCCATAAGCCATTTTGTTATCACCTTTGCTTTATGGCAAGGTGCTCCATCATGCTGGAAAAGGCATTTTTGGGCGCCAAACTGCTCTTGGACGGTTGGGAGAAGTTGCTCTTGGAGGACATTCTGGTACCATTCTTTATTCATGGCTGTGTTTTTAGGCAAGACTGTGAGTGAGCCGATTCCCTTGGCTGAGAAGCAACCCCACACATGAATGGTTTCAGGATGCTTTACAGTTGGCATGAGACAAGACTGGTGGTAGCGCTCACCTCTTCTTCTCCGAATAAGCTGTTTTCCAGATGTCCCAAACAATCGAAAAGGGGATTCATCAGAGAAAATGACTTTGCCCCAGTCCTCAGCAGTCCACTCCCTGTACCTTTTGCAGAATATCAGTCGGTCCCTGATGTTTTTTCTGGAGAGAAGTGGCTTCTTTGCTGCCCTCCTTGGAACCAGCCCTTGCTCAAAGAGTCTCCGCCTCACAGTGCGTGCAGAAGCACTCACATCAGCCTGCTGCCATTCCTGAGCAAGCTCGGCACTGCTGGTAGTCCGATCCCGCAGCTGAAACAGTTTTAAGATACGGTCCTGGTGCTTGCTGGTCTTTCTTGGGTGCCCTGGAGCCTTTTTGACATGCTTCTCCTTGAAGTTCTTGATGATGCGATAGATTGTTGACTGAGGTGCAATCTTTGTAGCTGCGATACTCTTCCCTGTTAGGCCATTTTTGGGCATTGCAATGATGGCTGCACATGTTTCTTTAGAGATAACCATGGTTAACTGAAGAGAAACAATGATACCAAGAACCAGCCTCCTTTTAAAGTGTCCAGTGATGTCATTCTTACTTAATCATGACTGATTGATCGCCAGCCCTGTCCTCATCAACACCCACACCTGAGTTAATGGATCAATCACTAAAATGATGTTAGCTGCTCCTTTTAAGGCAGGACTGCAATGATGTTAAAATGTGTTTTGGGGGTTAAAGTTCATTTTCTGGGCAAATATTGACTTTGCAAGTACAGTAATTGCTGTTAAGCTGATCAATCTTTGACATTCAGGAGTATATGCAAATTGCCATTACAAAAAATGAAGCAGTAAACTTTGGAAAAATTACTATTTGTCTCATTCTCAATACTTTTGGCCATGACTGTATGTGTATATGCCTGCGTGTGTGTATATTCCTGTGTGTGTGTATATGCCTGCATTTGTGTGTGTATATGCCTGTGTGTGTACAGTGTGTGTATATGCCTGCCTTCATGTGTGTGTGTGTATGCCTGCATGTGTGTACAGTGTGTGTGTATATGCCTGCATGTGTGTGTGTATATATACCTGCATGTGTGTGTATATGCCTGCATGTGTGTGTGTGTATGCCTGCATGTGTGTGTGTGTGTATATGCCTGCTTGTGTGTGTGTATGTATGCCTGCATGTGTGTGTGTGTATATGCCTGCATGTGTGTGTGTGTGTATATGCCTGCATGTATGTGTGTTTGTGTATGCCTGCATGTGTGTGTGTGTATATGCCTGCATATGTGTGTGTGTGTATATGCCTGCTTGTGTGTGTGTGTATGTATGCCTGCATGTGTGTGTGTGTATATGCCTGCATGTGTGTGTGTATATGCCTGCGTGTGTGTGTGTGTATATGCCAGCATGTGTATGTATTTGAGTGCCTGCATGCCTACGTGTATATGTGTCTTCACACGTTTGTGCGTGCTTCCCTGCTTGTCTGCATTTTTGTGTGTGATTGTCTGAGTGTGTCTGTGCATGATTGCGTGTGCATTTCTGTGTGCTTGCCTGCGTGTGTACGTGTCCCCATTTCTGTGGGTATGTGTATCTGCGTGTGTATATTAG
Source organism: Phyllobates terribilis (assembly GCF_046119375.1). Taxonomy (NCBI): domain Eukaryota; kingdom Metazoa; phylum Chordata; class Amphibia; order Anura; family Dendrobatidae; genus Phyllobates; species Phyllobates terribilis. The sequence goes on from NW_027362796.1 coordinate 12,847,551, forward strand.
GGCTCTTTCACATGTCCTGATATTTACGGGACTGGAGATATGTGTCCACCTGTGTGTCATCCGTGTGACACATACCAGTGCTTGGGAATCAGTGTACAGTTAACGCTGTTCCCAAGAGCCGGGTGCTGAGCGCTTGCCCTCATCATGGATCCCTGCCGGCACTGCGATCAGCAGCAGCAGGGTCAATGATGAGAGTAGTAGTCAACTCCCGCCGTGTCCAACTGTAAAAATAGGAATAAAATTAAAAAATCCTTGTACTCACCTCTCCTAAGTGTCACCCGCTGTAATCTGTGCGAGCGCTCACGCCGAAGAGAATGACTTCTGCAGCGAGCGGGCCTCGGAGCTGCACTCAGTGATTGACAGGGCACCACTTGTTGAGCGCAGCTCCGGGGTCCACTCGCTGCAGGAGTCATTCTCCTCGGCGTGAGTGCTCGCACGGATTACAGCGGGTGACTCTTAGGAGAGGTGAGTATAAGGATTTTTTTTATTTTATTCCTATTTTTACAGTTGGACACTGCTGGAGTAGACTACTACTCTCATCATTGACCCTGCTGCTGCTGATCGCAGCGCATCATGTGGGGATGTGCTGCAGAAGACCGGAGAAGATGGAAGTCTGCAGAGACGAGCTGTGGAACTCATCATGGAGTCTGGACAAGAGGAAGAACAGAAAGAGAACGACTCTAATCAGAGAAGCCGTCTCAGGTAAGATACCTGCATGTAAATGTTCATTTGTGATCCTGCCTGTGTCTCATCAGTAATGTGGTTCCTGTATGGTCTGCAGTCTGATGATGACTGATAACTCCCAGTATCTCTATTGTTAATTACATACTGGGAGTTGTAGGTTTATGCGATACAAAGATATATGGGTCTGACCTGACATTACAATTGATGGTGGTTCAGATGATGTATTCGTGTACTGATGTGTATGTGCGCGTCTGCGTGTTTGTGCGCGTCTGCGTATCTGGAATAATATGTATTTTTGTAAGATGCGTGTATGTAACTGTGCATTGTGGTGTGTAATAACATTCATATGCTTGAGGCACCTTTACTAAATCTGTTAGGACTCACAGGGAATTCCATTTGTCTTTCCACATTTAGGAACAGACAAGTGAAATATGCTAACCCTGACAAAACTGTCACCATAGGGATGTGCTTGTATGGACACGGGTTCAGGAGCTGAGCCTGCTCCATACTGGGCAGATGTCGGCTGTGTTACATAGCCGGCGTCTGCCTGTAACAGCAGTGATCAGAGCTCGCCTTGATTGCTGCTGTTTTGAGTATTTAAGTGCCCTTGTCAATCACTGACAGCGGCATTTAGATAGCACAATGGCCGGTGCATGCAGTCACCTGTTCCCTTCAGCCCCCTGTGACGCAGTTGCAGGTTGCTGATGGGTTGCCAGTAGTGCTGAGTGCGCGTGGTCGGATAAGAGACATTACAGTCACCGCGAGCTACAAAGTGCTGCAATAACGTCAGGCACCTTAATTGTGACACTTCCATGGAGCCCAACCTCAGGCTGAGCGTTATTGAATGACTAACATGGCAGCAACACCTGGCAACTAGTGCTGAGTGAGTGTGGTTGGATAAGGTGTGATCCCAGCATGCTCAGGTGTTATCTGAGTATCTTGTAGTGCTCTGCTAATATGCTCGAGTCCCCGGGGTAGCATGTTTTGCGGCGGTAGACAGAAGCAACACATGCAGGGATTACCTAACAAACAGGCAATTCCTGCATGTGTTGCGTCTGTCTACTGCCGCAAAACATGCTACCCCGGGGACTCGAGCATATTAGCAGAGCACTACAAGATACTCAGATAACACCTGAACATGCTGGGATCACACCTTATCCGACCACACTCACTCAGCACTAGTTGCCTGGTGTTGCTTCCATGTTAGTCATTCAATGAAGCTCAGCCTGAGGTTGGGCTCCATAGAAGATGTCACAATCAAGGTGCCGGACGTTATTGCAGCACCCTCACTTTGTAGTTCGTGGTGACTGTAATGTCTCCCTCCTTGCACCGACCCAATAACAGGAAGCGAGTGGCGGCAGGGAGAATAAAATGTAATTTTCTCTGTGTAGCCAATGCTTTTCCAATAAGCCGTCTAACCAGGCTTTACACCCTATTTACCTGCAGATTACCCTTTTATCTGCAGATAAATAGCGTTTTTCAAGGTGACAAGTTACCATTAAAGGGACTCTGGCAGTACGGAATGACTGTTCGAATATAGTCCTGCAACTTGGTGCTCCACAGCGCGGCCAATCATGTAATTATAGAACATTATAGAAAAGCATAACAAGTAATAAAACCGTTTATGGTGGGCTGTAGTGTGGGCCCCTAGAGTCAGTTCCCCTGGTGGGCCCTAGCCACCCCAGTCCGACCCTGGTTGTCAGCCTGCAGAATCACATCAAGTGTGTGATGACAGGGGGAGCATCTGGAGCAGTTCAAATTTGTTGAAGAGGTCCTGTTTACTGTGCTTATTACACAATAAGAAGATTTGATAAGTCCTGGGCGGGAGATTTAAAGGGAACCTGTCACCAGAAAAGCACTATTAACCTGCAGATATGGGGTCAATCATCAGGGTAATAGCGTTACTAACCTGCCTGGTGCCTGCACTTAGCTGAACGCTGCGAGGAGAAAATGAACTTCATTCCTTCCAGCAGTGTTCCAGTTTCAGTCACGGGGCGGTGCCGGCGCGGTTTCAGTCACCGGTCTGAAAATACAGAGCAGTGGCTGTAACTGCGCCCCCGGCCCTGACTGACAGTCGCTCTGCATTGGGGCCGGCTGTCAGTCAAGGCCAGGGGCACGGTACTGTAAACTCAGATCGGTGACTGATCCTGTGCCCCCATGACTGAAACTGAACGTTGCTGGAGTGAATAAAGGACATTTTCTCCCCATAGCGTTCTGATATGTGTGGGCACCGGGCAGGTTAGTAACGCTATTAACCTGCAGATTAAGCCTATATCTGCAGATTAATAGCGTTTTTTTCTGGTGACAGGCTCTCTTTACAATACCCAGCTGACTTGACTTGAGCAACCAATAGTTGCTGTAGAGGGTGAGGGGAGGAGCGCAGAACCACTGTGCAGAAAGGAGACCAGCCATTGGCAGCATTTCTCAAAGGTGCACAAAGAAAAGTTTAGTATTTTGTTGTGTCATATTCAACCTCAGGTAATGGATTTAAAGGGGTTGTCAACTACTAGGGAACCCCCTCTCAAAGGGTTTATCTAGAATTATATTAATTTTTTAATATAAAAAAGCATAAGTGCTGACAGGCAGGTGGTTACTAACTACCTGCCTATTCTACCCAGCGCAGATCTCTCCTAGCACAGAGTGGTCACAGACCATTCCTGACGATCATTCTGAGACTTCCGCTGACGTCACATTGTCGCAACAGCTTCTCTTCCGCTCTGTAGCCAGGGTGTAACTGCTGATGTCATGCTGACAGCCAGCTCCTCGCTGCCTCATTGCGGGGAGCCGTCTCTCAATTAGCATGATGTTGACAGTCACATCCTGGCAACAGAGCAGCCCAAGTTACACCACTGACACCAAACATCTACCGCAAAAACTACATAATAGCTCTGCGTTATCAATACAGTTGTTGGGACTGCTTAAGGATCTTTGATGACACCACAGTCGTAACCATGATATCATCACAGGTCCTGTACTGTGCAGGAGTTTAGAAGAAGTGAAGAGGAAGAGACAGACTGGTAAGTATTGTGCATATATACAGTACAGACCAAAAGTTTGGACACACCTTCTCATTTAAAGATTTTTCTGTATTTTCATGACTATGAAAATTGTACATTCACACTGAAGGCATCAAAACTATGAATTAACACATATGGAATTATATACTTAACAAAAAAGTGTGAAACAACTGAAAATATGTCTTATATTCTAGGTTCTTCAAAGTAGCCACCTTTTGCTTTGATGACTGCTTTGCACACTCTTGGCATTCTCTTGATGAGCTTCAAGAGGTAGTCACCGGAAATGGTCTTCCAACAATCTTGAAGGAGTTCCCAGAGATGCTTAGCACTTGTTGGCCCTTTTGCCTTCACTCTGCGGTCCAGCTCACCCCAAACAATCTCGATTGGGTTCAGGTCTAGTGACTGTGGAGGCTAGGTTATCTGGCGCAGCACCCCATCACTCTCCATCTTGGTCAAATAGCCCTTACACAGCCTGGAGGTGTGTTTGGGGTCATTGTCCTGTTGAAAAATAAGTGATGGTCCAACTAAATGCAAACCGGATGAAATAGCATGCCGCTGCAAGATGCTGTGGTAGCCATACTGGTTCAGTATGCCTTCAATTTTGAATAAATCCCCAACAGTGTCATCAGCAAAGCACCCCCACACCATCACACCTCCTCCTCCATGCTTCACGGTGGAAACCAGGCATGTAGAGTCCATCCGTTCACCTTTTCTGCGTCGCACAAAGATACGGTGGTTGGAACCAAAGATCTTAAATTTGGACTCATCAGAGCAAAGCACAGATTTCCACTGGTCTAATGTCCATTTCGTCTGTTCTTTAGCCCAAACAAGTCTATTCTGCTTGTTGCCTGTCCTTAGCAGTGGTTTCCTAGCAGCTATTTTACCATGAAGGCCTGCTGCACAAAGTCTCCTCTTAATAGTTGTGGAAACGATGTGTCTGCTGCTAGAACTGTGTGTGGCACTGACCTGGTCTCTAATCTGAGCTGCTGTTAACCTGCGATTTCTGAGGCTGGTGACTCGGATAAACTTATCCTCAGAAGCAGAGGTGACTCTTGGTCTTCCTTTCCTGGGGCGGTCCTCATGTGAGCCAGTTTCTTTGTAGCACTTGATGGTTTTTGCAACTGCACTTGGGGACACTTTCAAAGTTTTCCCAATTTTTCGCACTGACTGACCTTCATTTCTTAAAGTAATGATGGCAACTCGTTTTTCTTTACTTAGCTGCTTTTTTCTTGCCATAATACAAATTCTAACAGTCTATTCAGTAGGATTATCAGCTGTGTATCCACCAGACTTCTGCACAACACAACTGATGGTCCCAACCACAATCATAAGGCAAGAAATCCCACTTATTAAACCTGACAGGGCACACCTGTGAAGTGAAAACCATTGTTGGAAGACCATTTCCAGTGATAACCTCTTGAAGCTCATCAAGAGAATGCCAAGAGTGTGTAAAGCAGTCATCAAAGCAAAAGGTGGCTACTTTGAAGAACCTGGAATATAAGACATATTTTCAGTTGTTTCACACTTTTTGTTAAGTATATAATTCCACATGTGTTAATTCATAGTTTTGATGCCTTCAGTGTGAATGGACAATTTTCATAGTCATGAAAATACAGAAAAATCTTTAAATGAGAAGGTGTTTCCAAACTTTTGGTCTGTACTGTATATATATGTGCTTAATAAATATATATATATATATAAACACAAGTCTATATCTATGTGCTCATATATACAGTGGGGAAAATAAGTATTTGATACATTGCTGATTTTGCAAGTTTTCCCACCTACAAAGAATGAAGAGGTCTGTAATTTTATCGCGGGTACTCTTCAACTGTGAGAGACAGAATATAAAAAGTAATCTAGAAAATCAGACTGTATGATTTTTACATTTTTACATAATTAATTTGTATATTATTGCTTGAAATAAGTATTTGATATAATAGAAAAACTGAACTATGTGTATGTAGCATCCACAGTTATAAATCCCGGCAGCACAGACAAAAGTTAATAAGTGTAAAGATTGGCAATTGCCCAATGAATGAGCAAAATGCTGCTCATTCATCGGGTGATTGGATTGTTTATGGCAGAACAAAAATCATTATTCTCAGCAGCACATCACTAGTAATTGTTCATCACTGTTCATCATGCGCTCATCATTGTTAGTCAGCCTGTCTAAAGACGCCAAAATCAAGCACAGAACGACTTGACAATTGCATTCGCTTAACGGCCTGAACTCTGTGCATGTAAATGCAACTGAAATGTTTCTGTGTGATGGTACAATATATGAGCGTTTGGTGCCCCACTTTAAACTTTTGCCCAGGGCCCCACTTTGGCTAAAACCGGCCCTGGATGTGGGGGGAACAGGATTGGAAGATATGTCGCCTGCAGTGAGGAGAAGCAGAGAGAGGTAGAGCAGGTGGGAGAAGGAGAGTGACTGTTTTTTCATGTTTTAGTAGGATAGATCTGAGGTTGAAGAGCAGTATGGCAGATGAGGACAGGTGTGGAGATAAGAGGGAAGGAGAGATAATTATTTGGTTAGAGGGTGCTGAGGTTTGGGGATAGCGAAGGAGACTGAGGATTAGTGGAGCCAAAACTGTGAGCATATGTAAGCATGTTGAAGGAGTAGGAGTAGGTTAAAAGAAAAGCTAGGTACATGTAATAAGCAGTGCTTACTGTTCCCTTCTGGTTTATTCCTGGTATACAGTGGGTACGGAAAGTATTCAGACCCCTTTAAATTTTTCACTCTTTGTTTCATTGCAGCCATTTGGTACATTCTAAATAGTTCATATTTTACTCATTAGAGTACACTCTGCACCCCATCTTGACTGAAAAAAAAACAGAAATATAGAAATTTTTGCAAATTTATTAAAAAGAAAAATTTAAATATCACATGGTCATAAGTATTCAGACCCTTTGCTCAGACACTCATATTAAAGTCACATGCTGTCCATTTCCTTGTAATCCTCCTTGAGATGGTTCTACTCCTTCATTGGAGTCCAGCTGTGTTTAATTAACTGATAAGACTTGATTTGTAAAGGCACACCCCTGTCTATATAAGACCTAACAGCTCACAGTGCTTGTCAGACCAAATGAGAATCAAAGGAACTGCCCAAGGAGCTCAGAGACAAAATTGTGGCAAGGCACAGATCTGGCCAAGGTTACAAAAGAATTTCTGTATTACTCAATGTTCCTAAGGGCACAGTGGCCTCCATAATCCTTAAATGGAAGAAGTTTGGGACCACCAGAAGTCTTCCTAGACCTGGCCATCCAGCCAAACTGAGCAATCATGGGAGAAGAGACTTGGTGAGAGAGGTAAAGAAGAACGCCAAGATCACTGTGGCTGAGCTCCAGAGATGCAGTAGGGAGATGGGAGAAAGTTCCATAAAGTCAACTATCACTGCAGTCCTCCACCAGTCAAGGACTCCCAGACTATGAGAAATAAGATTCTCTGGTTTGATGAGATGAAGATAGAACTTTTTGGTGATAATTCTAAGCAGTATTTGTGGAGAAAACCAGGCACTGCTCATTACCTGCCCAATACAATCCCAACAGTGAAACATGGTGGTGGCAGCATTGCTATGGGGGTGTTTTTCAGCTGCAGGGACAGGATGACTGGTTGCAATTGAAGGAAACATGAATGTGGCCAAGTACAGAGATATCCTGGATGAAAACCTCTTCCAGAGTGCTCTTGACCTCAGACTTGGCCAAAGGTTCACCTTCCAACAAGACAATGACCCTAAGCACACAGCTAAGATAACAAAGGAGGGGTTTGAGAACCACTCTGTGACCATTCTTGACTAGCCCAGTCAGAGCCCTAACCTAAACCCAATTGAGCGTCTCTGGAAAGACCTGAAAATGGCTGTCCACCAACGTTCAGCATCCAACCTGACGGAACTTGAGAGGATCTGCAAGGAAGAATGGCAGAGGATCCCCAAATCCAGGAGTGAAAAACTTGTTGCACCATTCCGAAGAAGACTCATGGCTGTACTAATTCAAAAGGGTGCTTCTACTCAGTACTGAGCAAAGATTCTGAATACTTATGACCATGTGATATTTCAGTTTTTCTTTTTTAATAAACTTGCAAAAATGTCTACATTTCTGTTTTTTTCAGTCAAGATGGTGTGCAGAGTGTACTTTAATGAGTAAAATATGAACTATTTAGAATTTACCAAATGGCTGCAATGAAACAAAGAGTGAAAAATGTAAAGGGGTCTGAATACTTTCCGTACCCACTGTATTACTGCAGCACACTTACAGAGCAACACAGAATTCGTCACCAGACCTGTATCTACACATGTAAACCTACATAAGAGATATCACTAAAGAGAAGTGTGTTGTACCCCTAAGAAGATATCAAAACCAAAAAGAAGGGAATCCTAGTCAAATACCGCTCAATATATATAATGTTAATAAATATGGAGGAGACGGAGACCCAAACGAAAACAAAGGTTTGTTAAATATATAAACCATTTTATTGTACATCAATTATAAATATAATACCAATAATACAACAATACAAGGTAAGGGGGAGAAGTACAATTAAAAAACAGGGAGGATGGAAACAATCCCTGAATATAAGGATAGAACCAGATAATGAGGAGCTCCTGTGAGATGAAAAATGCTCTAGAGTTCTAGGGGCAAACACAATTAGGGCGGGCTAGTAATTACTGCAAACTGCGAGACTAAGAAATATGATGAATAGTCTATAAAAAACAGGAAAAAATATGAATATACCTGCAAAAGAAGTATACTAACAAGTAGAATATGCAAGCATATAATCCGGTATAATTAAATAAATTAAATACTAAAACCTCACAGCTAACTGACAATTATATAAGGTATAAATATCAGAGAGTTTAGCTGATCAATTGTGAGTGGCCGTAGTTTTAATAAGAACCCGGAAAAAAGGCTCGATGTTTATAATACGTTTTAACAGTACGCAAAATATAGGTGAAGCAACCCTGATGTTCTACAGCACTAGTGTCTTATAAGTGGCGTGCATTGCAGTCAGTTAAATAAATACATAGTAGAGAGCAGGAAGGCAAAACTTTAAACTTTGCCTGTATAATACCCCTGCAATATCTATATAATAATCAGAAGTTGGTCAAAAGACGAGATGGCCGCAGTAGATGCTAATCCCCAATATGGGGTGCAGGTGAAAATAATGAAGCCAATTAACCCTGGTAGATATAATCATAACAAGAGCATAAAGACATAAACATATGATGGTATCAGGAGAGCCCGAAGATAATCAGTCATAAAGTATGTGCACCAGTACCATGTCTCACGAGAAGCACAGGAGCATCCAGATGGTGTGTGTGAGCCTCGACATGCATTTCACCAACTGCGGCCTCGTCAGGCTCTCCGGACACCGTCATATGTTTATGTCCTTATGCTTTTGTTATGATTATATCTAGCAGTGTTGCTAGATATAATGCTATGATTTAACAAAAAAAAAAACCTGGCCTCCTCCACCCCTTAATAGCCAGCCATCACACACCTTATTTCCCCCGTCGCCCAGTACAGCTCAATGAGTTGTTATGGAGGAGGGGGAAAAGTGTAACTATAGTCACAGGTAAATGTAATTATTTTACATAGCAAAGCAATACAGCTTTAAATGCTATGATTTAAAAAAAAAAAATCTGGCCTTCTTCCACCCCTTAATAGCCAGCCATCACACACCTTATTTCTCCGTCGCCCAGGACAGCTCAATGAGTTGATATAGAGGAGGGGGAAAAGTGTAACTATAGTCACCAGTAGTCACCGGTAAATATAATTTTTTTTACATAGCAATGCAATATAGCTTTAAATGCTATGATTTAAAAAAAAAAAAAACTGGCCTCCTTCCACCCCTTAATAGCCAGCCATCACACACCTTATTTCCCCGTCGCCCAGGACAGCTCAATGAGTTGTTATAGAGGAGGGGGAAAAGTGTAACTATAGTCACCGGTAGCCACCGGTAAATATAATTATTTCACACAGCAAAGCAATATAGCTTTAAATGCTATGATTTAAAAAAAAAAAAAAAAAAACTGGCCTCCTTCCACCCCTTAATAGCCAGCCATCTCACACCTTATTTCCCCGTCGCCCAGGACAGCTCAATGAGTTGTTATGGAGGAAGGGGAAAAGTGTAATTATAGTCACCGGTAGTCACCGGTAAATATAATTATTTTACATAGCAAAGCAATATAGCTTTAAATGCAATGATTAAAAAAAAAAAAAAAAAAAAAAAACTGGCCTCCTTCCACCCCTTAATAGCCAGCCATCTCACACCTTATTTCCCCGTCGCCCTGGACAGCTCAATGAGTTGTTATGGAGGAGGGGGAAAAGTGTAACTATAGTTACCGGTAGTCACCGGTAAATATAATTATTTTACATAGCAAAGCAATATAGCTTTCAATGCTATGATTTAAAAAAACAAACCAAAAAAAAAAAACTGGCCTCCTTCCACCCCTTAATAGCCAGCCATCTCACACCTTATTTCCCCGTCGCCCAGGACAGCTCAATGAGTTGTTATGGAGGAGGGGGAAAAGTGTAACTATAGTCACCGGTAGTCACCGGTAAATATAATTATTTTACATAGCAAAGCAATATAGCTTTAAATGCTATGATTTATAAAAAAAAAAAACTGGCCTCCTTCCACCCCTTAATAGCCAGCCATCTCACACCTTATTTCCCCGTCGCCCAGGACAGCTCAATGAGTTGTTATGGAGGAAGGGGAAAATTGTAATTATAGTCACCGGTAATCACCGGTAAATATAACTAGAATATTTTTTCTCTTATGTACTATATACATAGCGTAACACTATACATATAGTATCATAAGGCTCTTATTGTCAGGGGCATGTAGTGTGCATGGTATTCCCAGGCACACCATAATGCCACACATAACCCTACTGGGCACTTACCTCCCTTGCCTCATCCATCTTTATGGCCATCCTTTTGAACAGGAATATCTTCTGTGTTCTTCTGGGGTCCTGATCCTGGCTTGAGTCCTGACACGCTTATTTCTTGCTTGTCCAGGTCCTGCTTGCCCTTCCGGATCTTCTTATTTTGATGTTCTTCTTGGGGTTTAGGAAGACAGCTTGCTCTGATGATATTAAAGAGCCGGTGGATGGTTTGGGGTTTTCCAGCTGATGTTGGTAAATGAAAACCCCGTGAACAAGGCCTGGTGGTCTGCTGAGAGGGCTGAGTTGTTAGCCTCTGCTGCTTCCAGAATTTGAAGATTGAATGGTCTGGAGCCGCGCTGGATGTTACTTGGCTATAAGAGAAAAAGAAAACACAAGAAGGTGATTACATAAGAACAGTATATAGTAAAGTTCAGGAAAGCTAGAGGCTCTCTACATATGTCAACCAATGATCGGCAGATTTTGTCACTATCTGCTGATCATTTAACATGTATGGGGGCTTACAATCTCACCACTGACAAATCAGCGACCTTCACTGTTATTAGTAATCTGACGAATTTGGAAAAAGTGATTAAAGCTATGTGAAACTATTCATAAATGAGTCTGTATAAAACATCTCCTCTAATACTTACTGGCACAGGAACATGTGGGGGACACATTCTAAGGGCTTCCACCGAGTCCCAGTCAATACGCTGGAAAAACCTATGGGCTCTGATGTTACCATGGACTCCGAGGCGCCTGGCAGGATCTTCCCGGAGGAGCTACAAAAGAAGAAAAAAAAATGTTTATATTTATATAACAGCTTCATAAATAAAATTTAACTAAAATAAATAAATATTATATATATTTATGAAAAAAAAAAGCCTAATATTAGTGTTTTTTTTCTGACATCTTCAATAATACATGACAGGTAATATATACCATCACGTCACCCCTACAAGTGTTTACGTGTTATATTGAACACGTAAACACTTGACCTAACATGAGATTCCACTCCCACCAATGGAGCTGAATATAATAGTAAATTACCGCTAACATCACAATAAATCACACAATAATATAAAAGTAATACAACTTATATCATGTACTGACCTTTTTAATGATGTTCTTCGCCTCCTTGCTGGAAGCGTTGAATAGTCCTCGATGGTATTTGGACCTGCTGGTAATCATGATGTTCAAAATGATGCCAAATGCATACCAGTCTACCCCAGCATTGTACTCCTCCGCAGCCAGCATCTCAGGAGCCATGAAGCCTGGTGTCCCAGCGTATTCGGTGGCTGTCCGGTCTCCATAGATGTTCTCAAGTGCCAGACCGAAGTCGGCAATCTTTATATGGCCCGTCGCAGCCACCAAGATGTTAGAAGGCTTGAGATCTCTGTGAAGAAGACAAATGGATTCTTATCAGTGTCCGCTGTATAATTCTCAGTATTGCTGTGTATAGTTATAGGCATCACTGGTGGTGGAGGATTAGATGTATTTCTAGTTACCGGTGGATGATGCCCTTAGAATGCAGGTGTTGAATTCCACACACAAGTTCTGCGGCGTAGAATCTGGCCGAAAGAAAAGAGGAGAAAATAGTTTTTAGTGAATCAGAAACTCAGAAATATATATTGCCCAAAAGACTAGACAGGCAGGACTTATCAGGATTTTATATTTCTGGTTATTATATACAAGTATTTATATTATTATAATGGTCTAGAAGGGCAGTCGCACATATCGTATTGATTATAAGGCACCTGGACCTGCTCATCCTAAGTATAGGACATCAATGTTAAAGTAGTGGATAACCTCTTTAAGTTCCTTCTTGCCTATAGGGATACACAATTGCTACTATTACAATGTATATTCATATGGTGTTAAAGGATTATCCAGGATCAGAAAAACATGGTGTCTTTCTTTAAAAAATAACGCCACATGACTAATGTGAATGAGGATGAACTGCGATGCCTCACACAACCTGTGGACAGGTGCGGTGCTATTTTTGGAAATAAAAATTAGAGCTGTATTTTTCTAAGTGTTTCCCTAATAACATCCCTGTGAATGGGAGATATGAATTTACGTGAACGTTAGGGCTAACAATCGAATCAATCTAGTCAGTCTCATTTAGAAAATACATAGCTGTATGGCTTAGACTGTGAATACTGTACCGTGCACTGGGGATGTCAAGACACCCCTTCCTCATCAGGAGATGGTGGAATTCGCCACAGGTGACATACTCCATCCCAAGAAGCACAAGCTCCTGTCAGACAAGACGTAGAAATCAGTCGTATGATAAAGTCATTGTAGCAGTCATACATTTACTAACACTCAATAATCAGTGATTTCTTCTGCGATTTCTTCTGTGATTAATCTCTGTTCCACTTACTCGTGGAGATATAGTTGCATAATAATAGCAGTAATGATACTTTCTTCTTTTACTATGTGTTTATTAGTTATTCTAAGTATATACATATAGAAGATATATCTACATATGTAGAATGTGATGTGCTAAATGTACAGCATTACTTTTCACTGTAATGTTGCCTTCTGCATTTCTCACCATTATGAAGTACTCATTAAGAATGACATCCATAGGGGTGGACAAATGACTTCAGATATTGGGAGCCAGTTGAACCACTCCAAGACTTTCCATAGACTTCAATAGAGAAACCCCAAAAGTTAACCGTCAGCATCATATTTCTAGGCACATTGCCTGGTTCCCAGGGTTTGTCCAGTGTTCCCACAGTAGGTGACAGCTACACATACAAGGAGCAGGACATGAAAATGTTTCCAATGCTGAAATGTTAACAAACACCAGATATAAACGTGGACATATCCTGTGCATATAGATGAGTGCACTTTATTCTTTATCCAATATTAATGAACAGGTCACAATTTTACCTTGGTCTGAAAGGCGAATGTGCCATGAAGAAGGAAGGGGCTGCCAGATGCAAGTTGTAACACACGCCGCTCCACCAACGCGCGCTCCTCTCCTTCAGCTAGCAGGTTCCTCTTTGTGATGACTTTTACAGCAAATTGCTGGCGGGTATATCTATCTTCCGCCAGCACCACCTAGAAAAAAATGGTCATTAGTTGATGATCTTCATTAAAGGTGTTGTCTGGCCTTGGGGTACAAGTCTGCAGACACTTTATGTGAGTGTAGACTCATGAGGATTCTCCAGTGATGGGAGCAGATGGTCATTTATCCGGCCTCACTCAATTCCCTTGTATTGAGCGAGCCTGTGTAAGGGGGTGTTGACTGGACCGTCGCATTCATACCCCTGAAGACACCAATCGTGTTGTATTGTAGTGCAGTTTTCAGTATATATGGTGTAATTACATAGTTACAGTATGTCATATTATGTGAATTGTAATATAGAGTGTGATATGGTCATATGTATAATGTATAGTGTACAGCATAGGATTGCGCAAGATAAGACATAGTTTAGGACTTAGGAGTTGACATAGGTAGGATGAGAATAGTGTAAGAAAGTGTTCATGTTTAGGACTAGCTCATAGTGGGAGGGAAAAGTGCCAGTTAAAGGAGACTGCTTCCTGTTTGTAGAGCGTTCGTGAGTGATATAAGATCAAATTCAAGGGCAGTTGGGGCTGATATCAAGAGTGAGTACATATTGTTCTGGGTGATATGAGGCCTTACAAAAATTCACTGCAGACATTCCTGCAATGTCCGGAGATCAGGGCTCGATTCAGGTGCTATGGCAAGCACCTCACCCCTTTACATACAGAGGAAGATGGACGTGCAATTGTGTATGGGAAATGTAACAGATCTCGGGTGTATTGTGGAACTCAACTGGGAAATCCTGGGGCTGACAGGATCAGTGAACGTAGAGATAGTCCAGTTAGAACGTAAATAAATGCTGAAAATGTTCTGTACTATGGAAATAAGAAATGGAGAATGTTGTGCCCGATACTGTGTATTACAATCTGATGCAATTGAACTGTCGAGTAAACTTCTGTGTGTTGAAACGAACTGAGTGTTCCCTAATCTATGTGCGGCAGCTCCTTAAGTTGAAGACCTGGAGACAGCTGGGGCCTGTGGCCTACAAGTGAGTGTAACGCACCCTACACGCAACAGCACATTTGAACTGGCACACAATTTTTCTGTAAAGTGCCAGGGCGACATGGACAGCTGCACATGTCTCGTCGGCACATGACCACATGTATGCAAATTGCATACCTGCAGTTATGCTCCTGCCCATTCCTGGCACCGGCACTGGAGAACCTCAACAGCACACACACTGCACACTGTGAGGACTCACAAGTCTGTAGTCACATAGTTACTGCAGACTTGTACCCTAAGGCCGAACAACTCATTGAAATAAGTGTGGAGGGGAGCAGGAAAGTGACACCATTGCTATTTCTTTAATAATTATTTTATATTTCTACAGTTTCTTACTAGCTTACATACAGGAGATCTAATAGCTATAAACATGGGCACTAGGAAATAACCCCACTAGAATTACCCATTAAAGCTAGGAGGTTAAAGGATTACTTCAGTCTTAGCCATGTATGATTGAGACAGGAATAACTACAACTCCAGAGCTGGTCGGCATTATTCCTGTGTCAGCCATGAAAAGCTGAGATGAGAATCAATATAAACAGACTGTGTTGGGGTGCAGAGCTCAGCTGTACATAGATGCTGGCATCAAAGACCATGCTGCAAATGTATGCCTATCTATACTAGGGTTATTTTGTGCAGCATATATACTTTATCACATTTGGCGTCTATTACACTTTATATGTGTGTAGGAATTATTTCCACCCAACATACCTTTTTCTAATAGCCTATTATGTATACATTACTTAATATTGCTGCATATTCTTTTGTTATGCACCATGGGGTTTGCCTGTGTTTTTAGCCTTATCTGATTTTCTCTTTTTTCATCAGATTTTATCATGTGTCTAAATTGTACTAATAAAATATATACCTTTTATGCTACCTTGGCTATTGCTCATAGTTTTTTGTATAGGTTATTTCAAGATCGATAAAGATTTAAGCAAAACAAAAGATCATTTTACCCTATGAAAGACCACTTTGCTTGTTTGTCGGGCGAACGTCAGCCTGTTTCCACTGGTTTCCGATAACTGCGCAGTGTGAATGCACCTTAATCTGCAGCACAGACCTGAGACTACATTTGCAGACACTTTGTCCTGATCCTAAACTCCTTTTCACTCCACAGCACCTCTGGTGTCAGGTTTTATGTTGCAGTGATGCCAGGAGTTAGGCTATGTGCCCACGATGCAGAAATGAAGCAGAAAATTTCTGCAGCATTTCTGCATCTCCCTGGCAGAAAAAACGCATGCAGATTGTACATGCAGATTGTGCATGCTTTTTTCCTGCAGAATACATGCGGATCCACATGCGGATTCACATGCGTTTCCGCATGCAGATTGACAAGCGCTTTCCAGGCGATAGCATCACTTGGAAAGTGCTTGACAACTAGGTCACACTGTATAAATCCATGCAAACAGCATGGATTTATACAGTGTGAAACGTAAAAATAAAATAAAATAAAGCTATACTCACCCCCGATGCCCCGGCGTGGCTGCAGCGCTCCTTCCTGTCTAGTTCCCGGCTGCCGGCATATCGTGAGACAGAGCGGTGAAGGGCCTGCGGTCACATGACTGTGACGTCACCGAAGGTCCTTCAGCGATGCCGGCATGCAGAGAAGCCTTCGGAAAGGTGAGTATTAACTTTATTTATTATTTTATTCTTTTTTTTACAGGAACAATGGTACCCAGGTCTGGATGAGAGTCTTCTCTCCTCCAGAACTGGGTACCATCCGTACATAGAGACGCATAGAATTCACTTGTAGAAATGTACAGACGCGCATTCTATGCGTCTCAATGCAAGTCAATAGCGGGGCTTCCGCTGCGCTTCCGCAAAATTAAATGACATGCTGCGGATTTTTGTACGCAGCATAAACGCTGCGGAAAAATCCGCAGCATGTGCATAGAACATGCGGAATCCCCTTGGGGACCATGGGGTGCGGATTACCTAGTGTTTCACAAGCGTTTCCGCTGCGGAAATTCCGCATCATAAACGCTTGAAAAACGCTACGTGGGCACCCAGCCTTATAAGAATTGCAGAAAACACGAGAGGTGAATATATTGTGAAGAGTATGCTTTGGGATATTTGCTGGCTTCTCTGGTAATCAAGGAGCTCTCTCCTTTTCCCAGGAATGTCCTAAAAAATCAGAGAGTTGTCTGTAATAGTATTAGGAGGCTTGTCCTCAATTCGATTTTTGTCCTAACTTCAGGGAGTAGTATGATTAAAAAAATAAAACGATACTACCCTGATAAATCCTTTGCTATTCCAGAGCCTGGCACAGTAGTCCAAACCTGCACTTGTTTACCTTGCTGCAGACAATCACTGGTCTCATTGAGGATGTCTCTATTTATTGGACAAAACCATTGAGACGAGTCATTGGTTAGCAATCAGGAGAATGTATGAGACGTCACCACTGCTGACACGGAATTTTTTGAATTATTACTTTTTAACTGTGGACAATATCTTTAATAAATGTCATTCTCAGTACACACACATATATTTACTCATACTTATGTAGCTACGTACATGCAGATGTACAATGTAGTGCCTTGAAAAAGTATTCACATCCTGTGAACTTTTCCACATTTTTTCAAGTTACATGCAAAAACTTAAATGTATTTTATTGGAATTTTATGTGATATACCAACACAGAGTACAAGTATTTGTGAAGTGTAAAGGAAATGATACATGTTTTTCTGAATATTTTAAAAATGTAAATCTGAAAATTGTGACGTGCATTTGTATTCAGCCCCTCTGAGTCAACACTTTGTAGGACCACCTTTTGCTGCAATTACTGCTGCAAGGTATTTTTCTACCAGCTTTGCACTATAGGTTGAAATTTTTGCCCACTCTTCTTTGCAAACTAGCTGTGAGATTGGATAGAGAGCGTTTGTGAACAACAATTTTTAAGCCTTGCCACAAATTCTCAATGAGATTTATGTCTGGACTTTAACTGGGCTATATAAACACACGAGTATGTTTTTATTTAAACCATCTTATTGTAGCTCTGGAAGTATGTTTAGAGTCGTTGTCCTGCGGGAAGGTGAACCTTCATCTCTGTTTCAAGTTTTTCCAGCCTCTAACAGGTTTTTCCTACAAGATTGTCTTGTATTTAGCTCCATCCATCTTCTAATCAACTCTGACGAGCGTCCCTGTTAAAGAAAAGCATCCCCACAGCATGATGATTCCACCACCATGTTTGACGGTGGGGATGGTGTTTTCAGGGTGATCTGCAGTGTTAGTTTTCCTCCACACTTAGTGTTTTTCATTTAGCAAAAAATTTAAATTATTGGTCTCATCTGACCAGAGCACATTCTTCCACATTCTATGTGGGTGACACAGCTAGCATGGATAAAGGTGGATGAAAGTGCTCTGGTCACATATTTGCATGTAGAGTTTCTACGGCAGCTGTCACTTCTGCATGATGTTGTCTATACAGGTGTCTGGCCCACACTTGCACAGCCAACAGGATCGTGCACCTGTATTGAAAAATAGATGTTGTTATCTGCTGGCCATCCAAGATTCCAAGGTGCAGGCATGTGGGGAAAACAGCAGCACCTGCAACTTCCTAGTGCAGAAGTTAGAGGCACCAGAAAAATACTTTAACCCACTGTAGACTATCAGAAAACACTATTACACATATATAGGTAGCAACACATTTGGAAACCGCCCTGCATCTGCCTTTGTCAGAAACACCTGAATTTGGGGATCTAAGATGGTTATTAACAGTGTTATTCTCTACTTCATTCATGATCTTATATTGTATAGCAAACAATATACAATCTGGGCTCGTAATGTTATAGGTTCTTACCTTTCCAAAACTCCCCCGGCCAAGCACTTGATGAAAATCTAGTCTCTTGATGTTGTCAGAGATTGTGCTGCCGGGGAGAGATGGCCGCACACCACTGTCTCCTAAAATGGCAAACAGAAATAAGACGAGAAATTAGAAAAAGAATTTACTGTCCATGTATAAAGTGTTGGTTATTTTGTAACCTTAGCAGAGAATTCAGTTTTGGTCAGCATTGGAGTATTCATCTTTGTAAACATATTGCTTTATGCTGTTAATTGAAAAACAGACTATAATTTACTATTCAGTTTAGCACAAAGGGTTAATTATGTTATTACAAAATGGAGAATCAGTATCATTTATGTGCGGAATAATACTGGTAGCACAGTGATTGTCCTATATTAAGTGTACTGCCTTAGAAAACAATTACAGCTCAACGCTAATATTGTCCTGCAACAGTGTTAAAGGGCCCCTTCCCCTGGGACTGAGAAGTGGGTATACGTTTCGCATGTATAGGCACTCTACCTGAAGCCCTCCATTAGCTCCCCGATGCCTCCTCTGCTGGGATAGGCGTTCCTTTCCTCCTGCTTCCAAGATGACGGTCATAGCAGCATGGAGTACACTGGTAAATCTAAACCTCACCTCTCCTGCCTTTCCTTTCCCATCCCACAGCACAGAAAAGACAGGGAAGATGTGGTTTAGACTTACCAAACTGGTGGCCATCTTGGAGGTAGTAGGAACAGAACACAGATCTAAGCAATGGAGGTAGCGGGAGGCAAAAGAAGGGCGTCAGGAAGGATGACTGTATATTTACAAAGTGTAGTAACTTTTCAGTCTCAGGGTATAAGGTTGCTTTAATATACATTTTTTCCTATACTCAGTCACTAAGTTGCAAAGAGGGGAATTTATTAAATATACATAAAAAAACAAATACATTTTAATCAGATTGATTCTTCCTTGTTCCTCCATATTTTTGCCATTCTGCTAAAACGACTCAACATCGGTATGACATTCACTTCTATATAGTCCACCATCTTATGTGATATATTTAATGCCAAATATTTCAAACTGTTGCCCTCTTGGATAATAAGTATATCACCATCTGTAATTTGGAAATTCTTGTCCAATAATGATATCTGACTTATTCCAATTAATCTTCAATCCAGAAAAAATACCAAATCCATTCACCAATGAAATATCTGTCCTTAGATCTTCCTTTACATTTATTAAAATAATAACAAATCACCTGTGTACATCGCTAATATTTCCTCCTGAGTCCAAAACTGAGAACCCCTTATTCCTTTACAACCTTAGGCTGTGTGCCCACAATGCGTTTTTAATGCGTTTCCGCAGCGTTTTTATAGCTGCTGAAACGCATTAAAAACGCATGGTAGAAGGGCAGCAATGTTCCCCAATGATAATCCGCATGTGCTGTGCACATGCTGCGAAAATTTCCGCTGCGGAAAAAACCGCAGCGCTACCAATTATTTTGCAGAAGTGCTGCGTCTTCGCCGCCATTGACTTGCTTTAGATCACATGGATTACGCATCACTGTATATGTAGATGCGTAATCCACGCGTTCCAATGTGCAGATGGTACCCGGGTGTAGATGAGAGGAGAGTCTCCTCCACACCCAGGTACCATTAAAAAATCTGTAAAAAAAGAATAAAATAAAAAATAACTGTCTACTTACCTTCTGTCGGCCCGCGCTGCGCTCCTACTTGCTTCCCGGCACTTTGCAATGAATTGAAGGACCTGCGCTGACGTCAGAGTCATGTGACGGGTCACGCGATGCTGACGTCGGCAGGTCTTTCAATTCACTGTTGCCGGCAAGGGAGAACGGAGTGTAAAGCAGGACACCGGGGGCCATCGGAGGGTAAGTATACATTTATTTTTTTATTTTTACCACTCTCTCGGGTCACACTATATAAATCCATGCAATTTGCATGAATTTATACAGTGTGACCTAGTTGTCACAAGCACTTTCCAAGTGATGCTAATCGCTTGGAAAGCGCTTGTCAATCCGCATGCAGAAATGTCAGTGAATAAAGCTCCATTTCCGCATGTCCCTGGCAGGAAAACGCATGTACAATCCGCATGTACAATCCGCATGTACAATCCACATGTACAATCCGCATGCGTTTTTTTCTGCCAGGGAGATGCAGAAACGCTCAGGAAAAAATCCTGAGCATTTCTGCATCGTGGGCACATAGCCTTATATATGGTCAATAAGTAGGGCAAAGAGCAGCTTGGATTAGGAAATCCATGTCTTGTGCCCATAAAAAGGACAAAAAGCTGGGACATAACCCCATGCACCTACTACTTTAGGAGGGCACCATCTAATAACTGGGATCTACCTGCCACATGTCATACAACATCATACGAATTTCAAAAAGAAAAGAAGACATGCACCTAAGCGGTGATCACCTGAAGAAATAATCACGGAATATTTGAATATAAATTACATCAATTTATTACAGTATCTCCTGACACATATATAAGAATACGCACAAAAAAAATTATTTTAAAACACCATTAAAAATAGTGGAGGAATCCACTGCTTGAGGAACCCACTACTTTAGAGACCTTCCCATATTATAATGACAGAAAATACAATAAAGTGCAGTCAAATAGATGAACTCTAACAGGCTGTATAGAATATCTATGATGGTCAATATTGCACAAGCCCAAAGTATTCTATATAAATAGAGAATACACAAAAAACAATATGTATATAAAGTGCAACAACAGGTATCTGTGTGAAAATCAATATGGTGTCCTTGTATACAGGGTAATAGGTCTATAGAACAGTATAATTGTAAACTGGCGATTGCCAATAGACCCTTTCACCTCACACTGGAGATGACTACTCCATAACCACTCCATCACATACACTCAATTGTGGCCACCCGTGCTGCCCCAGCAAAAAATAATAGTAGAGCCAATTAAACAATATGATCATAGAAAGCAAATACTCAATCAAATCAGCCTGTAAATGGGAAGGTGCAAATGGGACCTCAGTGCCCAGTGCGTGTCGCCACACACGGTGGCTTCATCAGGGGCATTTAAAGTACATATCCTCGTGTCCTGGTATATATGTAGCCTAGAATCAAAATAATTACCGAGAAAATGTTTAATTTACCTGGAGAGTGCAGTTTATGAAGTCCGAATAAACCCACCTTGGACATTTTTAAAGAAACTGACTCCTGTGACTATCTTAAAAGTGGCTGAGTGAGTACCAACCCAGTTACAATTAGTGGAGAATGTGGGCAAGATTCCAGGAAAACGTGTACCTGCCACAGAGATCGATGGATGTCCTGGGTAAAGGCCGCCAGCCAGCCAGAGATGTCCGGCACCATGAAAGAGCCACTCAAACACCTGCTGCAAAGCCAACAACAGCAGCACCGGCAGCACTTGCAGAGCCAGCAGAGCCTGCAACAGCAGCACCGGGAGCAGCAACAGATGCAGCAAGAGACTAATAAACTTCTGATGCAGCAGATTCAGCAGCAACAACGGCAGATGGAACTTCTAGCGGGGAAAGTTCGCAGCAGAGAGGCCGTCCCTCCCTCAACTCCAGGTAATGATTCACACGTCAGGAAGACGGTAAGAAGAGCATTGCAAAAGATTACTCCGGGTGATGACGTCGAGGTCCTAACGTTCTTTGGGAGGGTGGCGGAGCGGGAGAGATTGCCTCCAGAGCAGTGGGCGGAGGTGCTGGTGCCATATTTAATGGGCCAGCCTCAGAAAGCCCATTATGACTTGTTTGGCCCTGCAGGACGCAAAGGAGTGCGCCAAATTAAAAACAGAAATTTTGGCGCGCTTGGGAGTGACTCTGACTGTTAGGGTGCAACGGGTGCACCACTGGGCCTATTGCAGTGACAAACCTCCCAGGTCCCAAATGTTCGACCTCCTACCCTTGGTTCAAAGTGGTTGTAACCTCAATCTTCCTCCCCAGTACAGATGGTGGAAAAGGTCATCATGGACAGGTTCATCCACTCCCTTCCAAAGTCGGTGCAAGCCTGGGTTGCCCAGGGAGATCCCCGTAAAAGCTGCTGAGTGAGTATCAACCCCCTTAAAGGAGTTTATACAAAATTTCTCCATTGCCAAAAACCATATCAATAGGGAATCAGGATTGCTAAGTCTTAGAGTAACATGAATCCTGATAATGCTTGGGATTAATAAGCCTCTTCCCCAAAAAATTCTTCCAGAGGATTGGAAAAGATGTTGTATCACTAGACTTTGACGCACGTCTACATGATTTTCTATTACAGGTAAAGTCAATTACGGTATTAAAATCTCCTACAATCAAAATCGGATATTGCAAGTTTTCACTTTCTTCATAGTGAAGCTCAGATTTATATGGGAGAGGAATACAGGTGTTTGCAATTTCTAACCTTATGTTGTTAATTTTACATTTCAACAGTTTATATATATATATATATATATATATATATATTTATATATATATATATATTACTTCTACCCTGTGTAATACATACTTATATTTACACCCCTTTGAACAAGGATAAAGACCCTCGTGAGTAGATATTATGTACAGCATGATATACATGTACTTGACAACCCACTTTTAGCTACTTTCTTGAATCACTATCTGAATGTGTCTTTTGAAGACATATCAGAGACATCAGATCTCTTCTCATCCAAGCAAAGAAATACCATTTCAACTTATCTTAAACCCTTCTAACATTAAATTAGATAACTTTCACCATATTAAAATAATAATTAAGTTAAAATATCCCTCCTCTTCTGATACCTCCCCCACTCCACCTTCCACTTCACCCCTTCAAACCATCTCCCACTCTTAGCTCCCCAACTACACGTTAGGCCGGGTCACACAAGTGTTGATTCTCTCATGTGAGAGAATTGGATCATTTATGCTAATGACACTAGGCTCAAGCTCTGACCAGAGTTTGAGCCGAGTGTCAGTTTACTGGGATCCGTTTCTCTTGTTTGAGACAATCATATTACAGGTGCGGAGAAGATGGAGAACTTCGTTTCTCCAACTTTTCCATCGTCTGTGTCTGCATAAATCAAACTGCACTGGGATGAAATCCAAGTCTGGGCCAAGGTTTTACACGCACCCATAGACTTGTATGGGTGCATGTGATCCGATTTGCTGAGCCACTCTCAGCGTGCTGCAATTGTTTTCCCATGCCGAATCGTCATGAGCAAAAACATTTCAGATCTGCACTGCCCCATAGTATAATATTGGGCTGAGTGCTGTCTGATAAAACATCAGAGAGCACTCTACTATGTCATACAGCAGTGTGAACGAGTTCTTAGAGAACTCCTCAACCAGACATCCACCCACCCTCCAACTAACCTGCCTTAAATAAATGAATCTTCCATAATCAATTGTAAGGGAGAATATCTCTCTATTTACATCTCAAAACCCCTTAGATTAGCCACTGACACAGAATTTAAGAAAACAAATAGTAAGATATTGTATGGTAATTCAATAGTGTATTAAATAATGTTTAAGTGCATTTATAAAATGACCCTAAAAATTCTTTATTAGATGTAGATATTTGAGTCTTAAAAGAAGTAGTAATAAGATCTTATTAATACGTATTTTGTCTCAAACTCTGTTTGCAGTTATGAGGAAATGGAAGGTAAAAGAACAACCTGAATTAAATTAATTGATAAGCGAAAAAAGAGAAAGTGGTCTACGATAATAAAAATCAGACAACTGTTTATGAGCATATCTGGGAAGAATGGACAGGTGTAGAGCAATGCTAGTTATGGGGTGAAGGGTTTTCCTTGTATCCTCCCCTTCAGTTTGGGGGTGCAGGTGGGGTTTGTTTTGATTCAAGGGAGGAGGGATGATGGAATAATATGGAAGGGTTAATATTTGTTCCATTTTGTTTTTCTTAAACAGATGATTGAAGCGTATGGATATTTATTGTATATGAGAGAATATAAATAAATGTTATATGTGAAGTACTATAACTGCATTAAAATAAATGAGATTATTGCAACATATTACTATTTAATAAACTATTTGTAATCTTTAAGAAAAAAAAATAGCAAGGAGGGGAATTTTATATGCATTTGTTGGAAATGTGTTTTTTGAGTATAAATGGTGCAAGATAAAAGATCTTCACCCTGAGGTTTCTGCCCCCATAATCAGTGCAGGAGAGCAAATGCTATGCAAAACCATGAATCTGCAACAACAGTAGTGGATTTTCTGTTTCCCATTTTGCTACAATGAATAATAATGGTACATACCCTCAAAATGGTACTTACCACACTAAAGAAATAGAGGCTACATACACATGCATCTCACTAAATTAGAATATTATCAAAAAGTTTATTTATTTCAGTTATTCAATACAAAAAGTGAAACTCACATATTATATAGAGTCATTACAAGCAGAGTGATCTATTTCAAGTGTTTATTTCTGTTAATGTAGATGATTATGGCTAACAGCCAATGAAAACACAAGCGTCATTATCTCAGTAAATTAGAATACTTTATAACAACAGCTTGAAAATTGTTTTTAAAATCTGAAATGTTGGCCTACTGAAATGTATGTTCAGTAAATGCACTCAATACTTGGTCGGGCTCCTCGTGCATCAATTACTGCATCAATGCGGCAATGTGGCATGGAGGCGATCAGCCTGTGGCACTGCTGAGGTGTTATGGAAGCCCAGGTTGCTTTGATAGCAGCCTTCAGCTCGTCTGCATTGTTGGGTCTGGTGTCTCTCATCTTCCTCTTGACAATACCCCATAGATTCTCTATGGGGTTAAGGTCAGGCGAGTTTACTGGCCAATCAAGCACAGTGATACTGTTGGTTTTAAACCAGGTATTGGTACTTTTGGCAGTGTGGACAGGGGCCAAGTCCTGCTGGAGAATGAAATTTCCATCTCCAAAAAGCTTGTTAGCAGAGGGAAGCATGAAGTGCTCTAAAATTTCCTGGTAGACGGCTGCGCTGACTTTGGCCTGGAAAAAACACAATGGACCTACACCAGCAGATGACATGACTCCCCAAACCATCACTGATTGTGGAAACTTCACACTAGACCTCAAGCAGCTTGGATTGTGGACTCTCCACTCTTCCTCCAGACTCTGGGACCTTGATTTCCAAATGAAAATTGGAACTCTGTGACCTTGTGGGGTGTGTCAATGACTGCCTTCTGGACATCTGTCAAGTCAGAAGTCTTCCCTATGATTGTGGAGCCTACTGAAACAGACTAAGGGACTTTTTAAATGCTTAGGAAGCCTTTGGAGGTGTTTTTTGTTAATTATTCTAATTTACTGAGACAATGACTTTTGTGTTTTCATTGGCTGTAAGCCATAGTCATCAACATTAACAGAAATAAACACTTGAAATAGAAAGGGTGCTTCTACTCAATACTGAGCCAAGGGTCTGAATTCTTATGACCATGTGATATTTCAGGGTTTTTTTTAATAAATTTGCAAAAATTTCTACATTTCTGTTTTTTTCAGTCAAGATGGGATGCAGAGTGTACGTTAATGAGAAAAAAAATGACATTTTTAGAATTTACCAAATGGCTGCAATGAAACAAAGAGTGAAAAATTTAAAGGGGTCTGAATACTTTCTGTACCCACTGTATGCCCACATACTGTCCCTCTCCAAAATGAATGAAGGACCCCCCACCACAATTGTGCCCCCTTTGACAATTGTCACCCTCATTATGTGCCCTCACTGTAACATTAGCCCCTTCCTTCCTCATCCACAATGATATAATTAATTTAATCTTTGGCTCCTTGACTTACTATTGGCTGTGCCATCTCTTCTCCTCTGAGGTGTTTGGGTGCCGACAATAGTGTGATGACGTCAGCAGCGTGCCGAGCAGCAGCATGTCGAGGCTGGGACTGACGAGCGCTGTTTTACCCTAGTCCCGATGACAGTGTTCAAATATGTTTGCGTCTGAAACATTTGAATATAAGAAGATGGGAGCTCCATATCCTGGAC
Source organism: Phyllobates terribilis (assembly GCF_046119375.1). NCBI lineage: Eukaryota > Metazoa > Chordata > Amphibia > Anura > Dendrobatidae > Phyllobates > Phyllobates terribilis. The sequence continues at coordinate 12,873,960 of NW_027362796.1, forward strand.
GGCTCCATGGGCTGCAGCAAAACTTTGGTGGGCTGCATGCGGTACATGAGCTGTTTGTTGTGCAGGTCTGTTCTAAAACAACACTACATTGTATAACACCTGCACCAGATTGTGCAGTTACCTCAGCCGGGAGCCTACCGGCAGTCACAGTCGGACTCCCTATAGAGAAGGTAGAGAGGATTTATTACCATCTCTGGCTTTTCAATTACTGTGATAGATGTTAGAAATGCATTGGGGAAATATTGGCCCATTTTGAAGCAAGACCTAGTCCTTTCCAAATGTACTACACCAGTCCCTTCCACCACCTATAGAAGGGCGATGAACCTGAGGGACTTGCTGGTACATAGTTACCATAAAGATCCGGGACCAGAGAAAGCCTTCAGCTTAAAAGGCCCCAGATGGGGCTTCTATCCATGCAAGAACTGTGCGGCCTGTGTAAATCTGGTGCGGTGTACATCCTTCCCATCAAGTGATGGTCATAAGGAGTTTCAAATCACACAGCATACATCTTGCAATACAGAAGGCGTAATCAACCACGCCTTGTGTCCATGTGGCCTCATCTATGTGGGTCTTACTTTTCGCCAACTGAGAGTGCGTGTGAGGGAGCACGTGCAAGATATTAAGAATGCATCAGAATCTCTTGCCGATACTGTATTGAAGCCTATCCCAAGGCATTTCAAGTTAAAACATGGGTGTGATGCTAGCCTCCTCCAAATTCGGGGTATTGACCGGATATTAATTGACTGGGGGGGGGGGGGATTGGAGAAAGACCGTTGGTGGATTATGAAAATTGATTGCATATGCCCCAAAGGCCTCAACGAGGTCCTCAGTTTTGTCCCTTTCTTGTAATGTGCTATTGTGTTTAGGTTTTACTTATGTTTTATGCTGTTTATAACTTCTCACTTTTTTATTTACATGCAGGGTATCCAGTATTTTTGTACACTCTACTGTGAGACAGATGCTGGACCACCACTCACTTGGAGGATCTTCTTCTCCCTTCCCTCCCTCCCTTTTTCTGCCCCCCTCGGGGACCGGGTGCCTGATCGTCCTTGCGGGCCAGCGCTCCACGCGTCTCCCTTTTTATGGATATGTACTCACCTTTCAGCAGCATCCCGCCCTGCTGCTCTCTCTTTTTCGGACCTGTCTATTTCCTGTGCGGTGTGCCACTAATTGATTCCATCCGCTATAAGCATTTTTTATAAAACATTTTACTCACTATTGTTATTCATCGGCTTTTACTCTTTGTTTATTGTTGCTTTAAATCTGTGATTTTGGATGCAAAAAAAAGGGCACTTTAAGATGCACTTCCTGTGTCACACTGACACGTCAGTATTCCTATCACTTGTATATTTTTTATTTTATTTTTTCGATTCCTCTTGCCCATTGTGGCTTATAATTTTCTGATTTTTTTATTGTACATTTTCCATTATACTGATGTCAGTAGCTATGTTACTATATAACACATGTCTATGCTCACTCGTATGTGAAGGGCACACATACATTTGTATTGTGACATTAACTATCTCTTCATACTATTGTTATTTATTATATTTATTTTACCTGTGATTGGTCTCACTTGTAGTGATGGGCGAGCGTGGTTTGTTAACCCTTTCAGCGAGCATGCTCGGGTGCTCGCCCAGTATCTTCAGCGTGCTGAGGTGTTATGTTTGAGTTATTGTGTGTGCATGATTTGCGACTGACAGCTTTAATACATGTGAGGAAAGCCTAACAAACAGGCATTCCTCACGTGTTAAAGCTGTCAAACAGTCGCAAATCATGCACACACAGTGACTCAAACATGATATTCAAGTACACTGAAGATGCTCGGAAAACACCCGAGCATGCTCATAAATCTCGAGTAACGAACGTGCTCGCTCATCACTACTCACTAGTGTAACACTTTCACGTAACATATGTGGTTTTTCACGTTGCTGTGATTCTGGTTGCCATTGGATGCATCCGACATCTGCACCACATGGGCTTGGTCACGAAATAATAATAAAAAATATTCACACAATTCGTGCACTCTCTGTTTATTATTGTTTCCATGTTTTCATTCACTTGTCACATCTTCATTTTTTCTTCCTTTTCCCTTTCCCTTCCCTCCCCTCTTTTTTACCACCATTAGTTTTGCACATTTATGCACAATTTATAACTTTGTTCTGTTGATACTCATGGTATTCCCATATTCTCTGTACCATATTGAGTACATATTATATTATATTGTCTCATGACTCTCTCTATATATACTCCTTTATATTTAATAATGATACTTTGGGTATTACTTGGTGGACATTATACTTTATACACATATGTTGTATATAATTCTCACAATATGATGTCTATTCCTGATTGTGTGTTTTCATATATTATTTTCCCTCTTTTATCTACATCTTTGTATCTTTGTGTATTTATATATATATATATATATATATATAGTGGTCCAAAAGTAGGTGGACAGAAAATAATAACATTTATTTTGATTTATATATAAAATTATATTTACTAACACAAGCATAACATTGACAATTACATTTTATTCTGAACAATAACACAAAAGCCCTTAAATGTTATCAATGCAGGGGCTCAAACTGTTTTCCATTACAATTTGCACAGCTTTGAAGTCGCCTCTTGCGCTTCAACAAACTTTTTTGCACAAGTCTCTTTGGGTATTAATTTCTTGAAGTGCATCTCTTATGTCATTTTTCAAGTCACTGACACTTTTTGGTTTTCGACTATAAACTTTGTCCTTGAGTACTCCCCAAAAGAAAAAATCCATTGGGGTCAAGTCTGGTGAACGTACCGGCCAATCAAGTGGGCCTCTTCAGCCAATCCATTTATTAGGAAATGTTTCATCAGGATACTCGCGGATTACTCTTGAATAATGTGGAGGGGCCCCAACTTGTTGAAAATAGACTTTTTTTTTCAAAGAGTCTGTGAGGTATGAAAAGTGGAATCTGATAGGTTGCTAAGGGCAACTGAGCCAGTTTTACTTTACACCATGTTTGATAAATCTCCCCCTTCATAACCTTATTACACTTTCTGTCCACCTACTTTCGGACCACCCTGTATATATATATATATATATATATATATATATATATATATATAATATAACCGGGGATGCATCCCTCTGTCTGAAGCCTCGATAGACTGCGCATGCGCGACGAACAGTCTGGCTTCAGACAGAATCATGCATCCAGCCGTTACAGGTAAGAGGAGGTGTATGGCGCCGGAGATCGCGGTATGCGTAGACACTGAACGCATACCGCGTTCTCCGGCGCCATACTTGCATACTTACCTGACCGGGAGGAGCGTTGCCACGGCACCTCTCTTCTGGCCGGAGACCGGGGGCAGGAGTGAGGCGTCGGATCGGCGCGTGCACATAGCGCTATCCTTTGCCATTTTACTGAAGACACATTTACAGTGTGTCTTCAGCAAAATGGCGCCGGACAGCGCAGTGCCCCGGCGCTGCTCTCCTCCCCCGGCCTCCGGCAGAAGAGGACGCAGCAGCGCTGGAGCACAGAGAACAAAGGTGAGTATAACTCTTTATTTTTTTTTGTATGTGTGTACAGTGTGAAATGGATGAGGGGGCCACACATATCAGGATTGTGGGGTGAGGGGACCATGCATATACCAGGATTGTGGGGTGAGGGGTATCACGCATACCAGGATTGGGGATGAGGGGAGCCACGCATACCGGGATTGGGGATGAGGGGTGCCACGCATACCGGGATTGGGGATGAGGGGTGTCACGCATACCGGGATTGGGGATGAGGGGTGCCACGCATACCGGGATTGGGGATGAGGGTTGCCACGCATACCGGGATTGGGAATGAGGGGTGCCACGCATGCCGGGATTGGGGATGAGGGGTGCCACGCATACCGGGATTCGGATGAGGGGCCATGCATACCAGGATAGGGATGAGGAGTGCCATGCATGCCAGGATAGGATGGTGCGGACAGGATGGGGGCAGCACAAATACCAGGAGGGGGGCAGCACATACCACACATACCAGCATGGGAGACCATATACCAATAAAAATGCTCACCACCTGGGCATAGAACGGCTTCAATAGCTAGTATATATATATACATAGAAAGTCATGATTAACTTACACCAGGTATGGGCCGGTAATGTTCTCCGCAATTTCTTTCTCTCCCTCTAAGTATGTCTGCATCTCTTGGCATCCTGATGATTGTGCACATTCTGCCAGCCGGCAAGAAGCACCTGGTTGCCATGAATACGTGTCCCTATGACGCGGCACTTCGGGCCCTCCTTACTGACGTGTTAGCGGGAGGCGGGCACCTGCTGCGTTGGACACTGACTCCCTGGCTTCCGGCGCTGGCTTCCGCCACTGGAAGCGTCGCTGTACCCCCGCTACACGTGCCAAAATACTTTGGATATATATACCCCCTGCCTGTCACCCATACACAATCGCCCCCTGGAGAAGCAGGACTTGAAACGCGCGTCAGGGCTGCTTTCATGCCATCTACAGGTTGTAACTAGGCTGTACTCTCATTTTATGTGGGACCATAACTTTCTATATGTGTCACTATGTATTACTCTCACTAGAAGATATACTTATGTTGTGACATCTGTGTCATAGGCATGATTCTTCTCCTTATTTGGATATTAGCAACTTGTACTGTATAACTAGTTCCTGCTGTGCACTCGTACTTTATATGCTTTACTTGTGATCTGGACTCTGATACATTCTTTTCCAGTTGCTCTATGTCTTATCCCTAATTTAATGTATCATTAACCTTTGTGCATGGGATGCAGTAAGTATGTTAATGAATCAATTGAACGTATTTATTGATTTTTCTCTGCCTCCCTTGGGACGAATCATGCCTTAATAACACTTGTTGATTATTCCTTCTTTATAGACACTTAACTGTATGTATATATATATATATAAAAAGTTATAGATATATATTTTTACATTATGAAATGGTATTCCTACTTATGGAGGGAATTGGATTGTAATGTATTCCCAATTAAACACCTGAGATTGGGAAGGAGGTGGAGACCTGTTGAGGGTTCCTCCTCTGACCTATTAATCTCACTCCATGGATGAACCTAGGAATAGGGAATTCCATGGAAGGGTGTTTGGGTTATGTAATAAATATTATCCCTCAGTTCATTGAGGCTGAGTGCCCACGTAGCGTTTTTCAAGCGTTTATGCTGCGGAATTTCCGCAGCATAAACGCTTGTTAAACGCTAGGTAATCCGCCCCCCATGGTCCCCAAGGGGATTCCGCATGTTCTATGCACATGCTGCGGATTTTTCCGCAGCGTTTATGCTGCGTACAAAAATCCGCAGCATGTCATTTAATTTTGCGGAAGCGCAGCGGAACTCCCGCCATTGACTTGCATTGAAATGCATAGAAACCGCGACTGTACATTTGTACAAGCGGATTCTATGCGTCTCTATGTGCGGATGGTGCCCAGTTCTGGAGGAGAGGAGACTCTCCTCCAGACCTGGGTACCATTGTACCTGTAAAAAAAGAATAAAATAACAAATAAAGTTATATTCACCTGTCCGGCGTCTTCTCTCTGAATGCCGGCATCGCTTGAGGACCTGCGGTGACGTCACAGTCATGTGACCGCAGGCCCTTCACCGCTCTGTCTCGCGATATGCTGGCAGCCGGGAACCAGCCAGGAAGCAGCGCTGCAGCCACACCGGGGCCTCGGGAGTGAGTATAGCTTTATTTGTTTTAATTTTTACGGTTCACACTATATATGCCGGTTGCATGGATTTATACAGTGTGACCTAGTTGTCAAGCACTTTCCAAGTGATGCTAATCGCCTGGAAAGCGCTTGTCAATCTGCATGCGGAAACGCATGTGAATCCGCATGTGGATCCGCATGTATTCTGCAGGAAAAACGCATGCACAATCTGCATGTACAATCTGCATGCGTTTTTTCTGCCAGGGAGATGCAGAAATGCTGCAGAAATTTTCTGCTTCATTTCTGCATCGTGGGCACATAGCCTTATGGACACAGGAATCACTATTTGAATACTGTCATTGCAATGCAAATATATTGGGAAACTGCTAACAGAATGTTGTCCCTAATAATGAGAAATAGTGCGCTTTTATTATAAATAGGGGATAAGAGAAATCATTAAAGCACATACGTTGTTTACATTTGAAGAAAAGCTTTTGGTGGGGCTTGCCAATTTAAAAGATGGCGATTGTAGCATTAGAAGTGTAATGCGCATGCCCGGTGACGTCACGAAGCGGGCGGACCAGGTTTGCCCTGATCATGTGACGAGATAATGGGGATTTCCTGGGAGACATGCGCAGATGGGATTTTGAGACGCCGAGGACAGCGTGGAGGAAGTAAGAAACGTGGTCATGCATGATTGCTGCAGTGTGAGTCGCAACCTCAAATATATTATGATTTATAATGTACACCTGGCACTGATAAATACTAATCAAAGCACTTATCACTTTATGAGAGTTATGGATACTGTAATTGATGATAATAATATATCTGTCTAAAATTTTATCACTATGTATGTAACTGAATAATATTTTGTGATATGCACTACTGCACTTTTCTTATGTAATCATGGTTTTGTATCAATTAATTATAATTATGGAATCACTGTTTGTAACTATATATATTGCACTATATGCACTTGAACTCTGCTTGAGAAAGATTCTGTGAACCGAAACGTTGCCTTTGGGCTCATTAAAGTCCATTTTTCTATAATATTTTTGGAGTGCTGCCTCTTGATATTCTTTCTTTCTATATATATATATATATATATATATATATATATATATATATATATATATACTGTATATATATATATATATATATATATATATATATATATATACATAAATGTATACACAGGGTGGGCCATTTATATGGATTCACCTAAATTAAATGGGAATGGTTGGTGACATCAACTTCCTGTTTGTGGCACATTAGTATATGGGAGGGGGAAAACGTTTCCAGATGGATGGTGACCATGGTGGCCATTTTGAAGTCGGCCATTTTGAATCTAACTTTATTTTTTTCAATGGGAAGAGGGTCATGTGACACATCAAACTTATTGACAATTTCATAAGAAAAACAATGGTGTGCTTGGTTTTAACGTAACTTTATTCTTTCATGAGTTTTTTACAAGTTTATGACCACTTATAAAATGTGTTCAAAGTGCTGCCCATTGTGTTGGATTGTCAATGCAACCCTCTTCTCCCACTCTTGACACACTGATAGCAACAACGCAGAAGAAATGCTAGCACAGGCTTCCAGTATCCGTTGTTTCAGATGTTGCACATCTCATATCTTCACAGCATAGACAATTGCCTTCAGATGACCCCAAAGATAAAAGTCTAAGGGGGTCAGATCGGGAGACCTTGGTGGCCATTCAACTAGCCCACGACGACCAATCCACTTTCCAGGAAACAGTTCATGTAGGAATGCTCTGATCTGACACCCATAATGTGATCGTGCACCATCTTGTTGGAAAAACTCAGGGAACGTGCCATCTTCAGTGCATAAAGAGGGCAACACATCAACATGTAGCAGTTTCAGATATCCAGTGCCATTGAGGTTTCCATTGATGAAGAATGGCCCCACTATCTTTGTACTCCATATACCACACCATACCATAAAGATACGAGATGTGCAGCAACTGAAACAATGGATACTGGAAGCCTGTGCTAGCATTTCTTCTGCGGCATTGCTGTCAGTGTGTCAAGAGTGGGAGAAAAGGGTTGCATTGACAATCCAACACAATGGGCAGCACTTTGAACACATTTTATAAGTGATCATAAACTTGTAAAAAACTCATGAAAGAATAAAGTTACGTTAAAACCAAGCACACTATTGTTTTTCTTATGAAGTTCTCAATAAGTTTGATGTTTCACATTACCCTCTTCCCATTGAAAAAAATAAAGTTGGACCCAAAATGGCCGACTTCTAAATGGCCGCTATGGTCACCACCCATCTGGAAAAGTTTTCCCCCTCCCATATACTAATGGGCCACAAACAGGAAGTTGATATCACTTAGGTGTATCCATATAAATGGCCCACCCTATATATATATATATATATATATATATATATATATATACAGTGCTGGCCAAAAGTATTGGCACCCCTGCAATTCTGTCAGATAATACTCAGTTTCTTCCTGAAAATGATTGCAATCACAAATTCTTTGGTATTATTCTCTTCATTTAATTTGTCTTCAATGAAAAAAACACAAAAAGAATTGTCCTAAAGCCAAATTGTATATAATTCCACACCAAACCTAAAAAAGGGGGTGGACAAAAGTATTGGCACCCTTTGAAAAATCATGTGATGCTTCTCTAATTCGTGTAATTAACAGCACCTGTAACTTACCTGTGGCACCTAACAGGTGTTGGCAATAACTAAATCACACTTGCAGCCAGTTAACATGGATTAAAGTTGACTCAACCTCTGTCCTGTGTCCTTGTGTGTACCACATTGAGCATGGAGAAAAGAAAGAAGACCAAAGAACTGTCTGAGGACTTGAGAAACCAAATTGTGAGGAAGCATGAGCAATCTCAAGGCTACAAGTCCATCTCCAAAGACCTGAATGTTCCTGTGTCTTCCGTGCATAGTGTCATCAAGAAGTTTAAAACCCATGGCACTGTGGCTAACTTCCCTAGATGTGGACGGAAAAGAAAAATTGACGAGAGATTTCAACGCAAGATTGTGCGGATGGTGGATAAAGAACCTCGACTAACATCCAAACAAGTTCAAGCTGCCCTGCAGTCCGAGGGTGCAACAGTGTCAACCCGTACTATCCGTCGACATCTGAATGAAAAAGGACTGTATGGTAGGATACCCAGGAAGACCCCACTTCTTACCCCGAGACATAAAAAAGCCAGGCTGGAGTTTGTCAAAACTTACCTGAGAAAGCCTAAAACGTTTTGGAAGAATGTTCTCTGGTCAGATGAGACAAAAGTAGAGCTTTTTGGGAAAAACCATCAACATAGAGTGTACAGGAAAAAAAAAGAGGCATTCAAAGAAAAGAACACTGTCCCTACAGTCAAACATGGTGGAGGTTCCCTGATGTTTTGGGGTCGCTTTGCTGCCTCTGGCACTGGACTGCTTGACCGTGTGCATGGCATTATGAAGTCTGAAGACTACCAACAAATTTTGCAGCATAATGTAGGGCCCAGTGTGAGAAAGCTGGGTCTCCCTCAGAGGTCATGGGTCTTCCAGCAGGACAATGACCCAAAACACACTTCCAAAAGCACTATAAAATGGTTTGAGAGAAAACACTGGAGACTTCTATGGTGGCCAGCAATGAGTCCAGACCTGAATCCCATAGAACACCTGTGGAGAGATCTCAAAATGGCAGTTTGGAGAAGACACCCTTCAAATATTAGGGACCTGGAGCAGTTTGCCAAAGAAGAATGGTCTACAATTCCAGCAGAGCATTGTAAGAAACTCATTGATGGTTACCAGAAACGGTTGTTCGCAGTTATTTTGGCTAAAGGTTGTGCAACCAAGTATTAGGCTGAGGGTGCCAATACTTTTGTCTGGCCCTTTTTTGGAGTTTTGTGTAAAATGATCAATGATTTGATTTTTGCTTCATTCTCTTTTGTGTTTTTTCCTTGCAAGCAAATTAAATGAAGAGAATAATACCAAAGAATTTGTGATTGCAATCATTTTCAGGAAGAAACTGAGTATTATCTGACAGAATTGCAGGGGTGCCAATACTTTTGGCCAGCACTGTATATATACATATATATATATATATATACATATATATACAGTAGATATATTGTCTCTTGCCTTACATTGGTTTATTCCTGTGGTTCCGTGGCACTTTGTTGTCACCTCTTTCCCTTGGATTTTTTATCTCTTTTGATTATGTCTGATTTTACTTACATTTTTGCAATAAAAATGTAACTTTTATTGGATTTGCTCCTGTTTCCATTTTTCTCTTTTTGGGTTATATAGTTATGGAAGAGCATTTATAGGGACCGACTCTTTTCTTTTTACATACTCCCTATAGAGAAGGTAGAGAGGATTTATTACCGTCTCTGCCTTTTCAATTACTGTGTACACAGCTCTGAACAAGTGCTGTGTATTCAGTATGGTAAGCGCAGATAGCGCTTCCTGCTCCAGACCCAGAGATCATGTGATGGCCGGGTGTAGAGAAAGAGCAAGAGCTTCTGGGTCCTAGGAGACCCAGTCAACCCTGCTATATAGGCAGTAGGTTGAATGTCCCCTGTAACTAGGATCAATATACCAGCAGATGTGTTTGGGACACAGGTTTATTAACAATTACTATTATATAAGTATGGCAGGTTCTCCTCCTGCACTTGTTAGTTCAGCTTTCCTCACATACTGCACAGCTCTCCAGTCCATACAATGGTCACTGATGGAGGAGCATGTAACCAGACCACTCCATCAGCCTTGTCCTATTGAGAACCTCCCATGAGAAAGATGCTTTTATAGTGAAGTAGACTGACGGACAGGTCTGGTCACTGCTCCTCCACCAGCAGCCATATTATAGACTAGAGAGCTGGGCAGTCTGTAAGGAAAGCTGCAGGAACAAGAGCAGGAGGAGAATCTGACATACCTACAGTATATCATAGTAAATGCCACAAAATCATGTCCCCAACACATCTGTTAAAGTAAAGATAAAATGGTCAACCTCATTAACTAATTCTGCAGCCAGCAATAGACAGCGCAACACAAAGACTATAGGAGGCAAACGACTCAATTTTATTTTAATGAAACCATATTGCAATTTTTTTTATCCATTCAAGCAAGAAAAAAATCAAATGTTTCAAAAGTTAAGACAACCCCTGTGTAAAATCATTGAAATAAAGAGCAAAAAAACCAGGAAAAAATAAATAAAAAAACAATGACTATCCAAATTGCATTTACAAGCCCCATCCCTAACAAAAAACCATGTAACTAATATATAAAAATAACACAAGCACAGAAATCCTTTATTTACTACAGATATTACCAGAAAAAAAATAAAATAATATTAAAATATTGTAAAATTTAGACTCGATGTTTCACAAAAAAATATTTAAATATCCAAACATTACAATTTTTTACAGTTTTTTAAACCATATGTATGAAAATAAGAAAAAAATGTGCCTTGGCAAGAATGGGGAAAAATGGCCTGATCATGTAGGGGTTTAACAAAGTACTGAATATATACATATATATAAATGGACTGGGGAACAGTTCTACAACCCTCCAGCTTCAGATCTTGCTCATGTATCACATCCTCCACCTGTCAGATTTAAAAGATGTGTAACTTGTGTAAAGTGACAACATTGCCCTGATCTGTAAGTGTGGGCATGAGAAGCTACATGTCATGGTGCTCCCTGTGGTAAGCTGATGTATAGTATTACCTGTGCCCTTGGTGGTCTTCTGCCCTTCTTCTTCTTTCTTGATTGAAGAGCTTTCATGTGATGAGCCAAAGATTTGTCTTCTCCTCTTGGCTCCACTTCTTCTAGCTAGGACCTCCTGATGACATTCCTGTTCTTCTTTCTGGCCTTGGTGATCAATCTTCTGAGAGACGATCTCCAACTCTGAGCCATTTCTCTTCTCTCCTCTCCTATGGCTCTTCTTGATGGACGGCTTCTCATCATCCGATGAGTCCAAAACATTTCTTCTCCTTTTCTTCCCTCTCATCCTAAAGTCCTCCTCTTTAATCTCCATAATGTCGCTTTGCTGAAGGCAGCTCCTCCTCATCCGCATGCAAGCCAACCGCAACTCTCCAACTGCCAACCGGCAACATTCCAATGTGCTCACTGGTCATGTGATAGGAATTGACCATAAGCAGTCATATATATGAGTTATCAGATATTGGTGTTTTTCTATTTTATTCTCATCATATCACATAGTATTAGGCCAAGCTCACAGATAGAGGTTTATTTTAGCTTTTCTGCTGCCTTTTTTCCTATAGAAAGACTCAAATATCCAGATCTTTTTCACATTTTCAGGTTAAGACTTGAATATACTTTGCAGCAATCTCGATAGTAATATTTACACGTAATGACAACTATAGGTTTCTAAAGAATAATTTCTAGTTACTATAATGGCTTCTTAGAAAACCCACATGTGTGAGTTTGCTGTTTTGCAGAACGCTCTTTGCCACCATTTTCCTTCTGACGCTGTTTTGCAGCATTTAGGGGATGTGCACACGGTTATTATTTGTAGAGGAAAAGAAATACTAGAGTGTTGGCGGGTAAAATGCTGCCTAAAATATGTGCAAAAACGCTTCAAGAATTGACATGCAGAAGATATGAAACTTCTTCAAATCTGCAAGGAAAAAATAAGCAGAATGTACATGAGATTCCATAAATCTCATTGACTTTGCTAGTACATTAAAACACTGCGTTTTTTCATGCAAAGAACGTGCGGAAATAACTTTTGAAAATACGGCAAAAATGCAACATGTGAACATGCCCTTGGCTTCTAGTCCATCAAAAATAGTGTAAGTCTGAACTTGAGATGCCGCTGTGGATACTCATTCTGGTGTTAATACTATAGGAAATGACAAGGCAATGATCGCGCTTTTTATTAGTGTAAATAGGGAAATACAGCCCTCCTAGACCGGACACAAGGATTTTATTTGCCAATAGTAATAATATTGGTGGGTTATATTTTTTACACTATACTACATACTTTTTTCACATATAACTATTTTCCTGTGATAAATTGTATTATCAATATATGGACTGGAGTTATTTGTAATTTAATTCCATATTTGGTGCACACAGATTGTTCTTTCTGCTGAATTCTAGATTAGTCATTGCTAGTGTCTCGGCATATTAGCATGTTTTTGTAATTTTTTGCTAAACCCTAATGAGGATTATTTGCTTATACTTGATATTCGCTTCTCAATAGTATTCGCTTATTCACTATATTCTAGATTATACATTTTGTCTTAGATGTATATTGGAAGTTCTTCATATTTTTTTCTTATGTCACATTATTATTTTTCACAGTGAATGTTTGATAAAGATCATGTTGACGCTTTTGTATTATACATTTTACTTTGACTTAAAAATAATACTTAGTACAATTTTAATGGAAACAATTTGCTTCAATAACACAGACCCTTATTAAATGACCCAGCATGCCACTTCTGGCCTGAGCTTTCAATGTAGAATTACATATTTGCTGTGTAACTAAATAGCTGTAATGCATAGAATAATTGGGCTTACTACAGAAGGGATAGATGCTCTTCTAGTGAAGCTTCATGATGTCCATTGCTCCAGAGCAGACGACCTTCTCTATGAACACTAAATGCCTGTAAGGCACAGTGTGATTATGGGGTGGGAATGCTTTAGGACATTTCTTTAGGATACAATGACATTGGTGGCAGACTGGTATCTGGTGTCACCACTAAAGGACGGCAGAAGTAATTCAGGCACATACTGGTGACAGTTTAGGATAATGTTACTGAAAAGAGGCAACAAGCTTACTGGTCACAGAGTCTCCGAGACGCCAACATGCTTCATAACTACAAATACTCTTAAATAGGGGAACAGCTTCACCACAGATAGATGACTGGCAAAAACATTTACGCTGGGCTTCCACTTTCCAAACTTTACACCACCTGCTGGAAGGCTCCTCCGCAGTATCTCAAGCTGTCTCGGTGTCCGTCCTCTTACAGAACAGCACTCACACTTTCAAGCAGTTATATGACCAGGTTTCACAAAGCAAACTGTAAAAATACTATTAATCAGATCTCGGACCAGATGGGGCTGATGTACGTACTCTGAAAATTCACATCAGGATGGCTGTGCAATCCTGATGTTAAGAGGAGCGTTTTATCCTTATTTTAATGTGATAAAGGAAAAGTTTCACAAAGGATTATACAGCCATCCTTATGCATATGCTGACAAGTACACCAGCCTCATCTGGGCTAACAGATTTGTATAATAATATATAATAATATAAGCAGTATGTATTGTAAAATCAGTGCTTGGATGTGGCATGAGGCATCGGAGGAGCTCAAGGACCCTGAAGGTGGCTGAATCCAGGTATCTAGACAGCTTCTCAGCAGCACTCACAAGCTCCATGGGAAACAACTTGTAAGCACTGTCCTCTGTAGCGCCGGCGTCCCTGCCCTCTGCTAGGCAGGGACGCTGTTCCCCTCACCTCCCTGCTCCGTGCCCGGCGTCCTCCTCCCGCTCTGCTGGCAGCGCGCGCTCCTTCCCGGCCACCGTGCTTAGGGCGCGCGCGCTCTCCCTCCCTCTTAAAGGGGCCGCGCGCGCCGTCCTAAGGAGTCCCCGGCCAATGGCCGGAGGACTTCACCATATATAAGGCACCTCCTCCAAAATGGAGGTGCCCGAGCAATGTTGTTGCACTGTTCACTACTCTGTTTCAGCCCTCAGGTCCCGTTGCCAGTTACCTGCCAGTTACCTGCCTGATTTCTGCCAGAGTCCTGCCAGTTTGCTGTCTGTTTCCTGCCTGTTGTTCCTGCTACCTGCTTGCTAGCCTGAGGTCCGACGGTCTGCCTTACAACTCCTGTCAGTCTGTCTAAGGACCAGCTTGCCCGCTCACCTGGGAGCGCTTCTCCGCTACCTGCCTGCTTGCCTGCCCGGAGGCTCCGCTGTCACGTGCTGTGACCACCAGCTATTCCAGAGACTCTTGCACGCTCACCTGGGAGCGCTTCTCCGCTACCTGCCTGCTTGCCTGCCCGGAGGCTCCGCCGTCACGTGCTGTGACCACCAGCTATTCCAGAGACTCTTGCTCGCTCACCTGGGAGCACTTCTCCGCTACCTGCCCGCTTGCCTACCTGGAGGCTCCGCCGTCACGTGCTGTGACCACCTGCTATTCCAGAGACTCTCGCTTGCTCACCTGGGAGCACACATCCTCCATCTGCCTTGCCTCGGAGCTGGCCTGGGATAACGACGCTCTGGTATCCGTCTTCTGGGAGGGTCTGTCCGGCCGTATTAAAGATGAACTTGCCGGTCGGGACATTTCTACCACTCTCGATGACCTAATAACTCTTGCCACCCGGATTGACCTACGGTTCCAGGAGCGTGCCAAAGAGGTCACCCGTGAGAGGAGGTTTCCACGTCTAGCTCCTTCTTTTCAGAAACCCGTCACTCCCTCCGTCTCTCCCCAGGTACACTCTCCTGAGTCTATGCAGGTCGACCAGACCAAGATGGTCAAAACACGTCAGGACTTACGCCGTGCCGAGGGGAGCTGCTTCTACTGTGGCAGTAAGGAGCACCGGATCCGTGCCTGCCCAGAGAGGTCGGGAAACGCCTGTGTCTAGGTTCGCTCAGAGAGGTCGACCTAGACAAGAATAAATCCTCTCCATCTCTGCTGCTGTCAGTTTCAATCGTCTGCGGGGAGAACCGTTATTTCGAATTAGCCCAACTGGACTCTGGAGCAGCCGGGAATCTTATTTCACAGTCCCTGGTAGAGAAATACCGCATCCCCACCAAACCTCTGGCTGTACCCTTGTCTGTTGCTGCCGTGGATGGGGGTCTCTTACCACGCCCCATCCAACTCATCACCGAATCCATTACTCTACAGGTGGGAATGCTGCATTCTGAGAGTATCTTCTTTCATGTTCTGCCTGGACTCTCTCACGCCCTCCTGCTAGGTCTACCTTGGCTCCAGAGACATGCACCCGTGCTTGACTGGCAGACCGGAGAAGTCCTTCGCTGGGGACAGGACTGCCATAAGACCTGTCTGGTTCCCGTCCATCCCGTCCGTCCTTCTCCTACCCCAGCTAATCTACCTGGACTTCCGATTCCTTATTGGTCTTATGCTGATGTCTTTAATAAAAAGGAAGCAGAGACACTACCCCCTCATAGACCATACGACTGCCCTATCGACCTGTTACCCGGTACTACTCCTCCCCGTGGGCGTATTTATCCATTATCCGCTGCTGAGACCCGGTCGATGTCCGAATATATTGAGGAGAATCTGGCCAGGGGATTCATCCGGAAATCTACCTCCCCGGCGGGAGCAGGCTTCTTCTTCGTAAAAAAAGGACGGCTCTCTCCGTCCCTGTATAGACTATAGAGGCCTAAACCAGATCACGGTGAAGAATAAGTACCCCCTTCCGCTCATTCCGGAGTTATTTGATCGTCTGAGAGGGGCTAGAATCTTCACCAAACTGGACCTCCGTGGGGCGTACAACCTGGTTCGTATCCGTCAGGGGGATGAATGGAAGACGGCATTCAACACCCGGGACGGCCACTATGAATATCTGGTAATGCCCTTTGGTCTCTGTAACGCTCCTGCCGTCTTTCAAGAGTTGGTCAATGACATCTTCCGGGACCTTCTCTACTCCTGCGTAGTGGTATACCTGGACGACATCTTGGTCTTCTCTCCGGATCTCCAGACTCACCGGAGGGACGTTCGCCAGGTCCTGCTCAGGCTCAGGCAGAATCACCTCTTCGCTAAATACGAGAAGTGCCTCTTTGAGCAGACCTCGCTTCCGTTTTTGGGCTACATTATTTCTCAGACCGGCCTACGAATGGATCCAGAGAAACTGTCTGCCATCGAGAAATGGCCTCGACCGGAGGGGTTGAAGGCCATTCAGCGGTTCCTGGGCTTTGCCAACTACTACCGCCTCTTCATACCACACTTCTCTTCCCGGACTGCCCCAATTTCCGCGCTCACCCGTAAGGGTACTAATCCCAAAGAGTGGCCGCCCGAAGCAGAGGAGGCCTTTCTTTCCTTAAAACAGGCCTTCTCTTCCGCCCCGGTGCTGCATCGCCCGGACGGCAACAAGCAGTTCTTCCTGGAAGTTGACGCCTCCTCCTCTGGAGCCGGAGCGGTACTTACTCAAAAATCATCTTCCGGGAGGATGGTAACTTGCGGCTTCTTCTCTAAACTCTTCTCCTCCACAGAGCACAATTATTCCATAGGAGACCGAGAGTTATTGGCCATCAAACTGGCATTGGAGGAGTGGCGTTACCTGCTCGAGGGGGCTCTTCACCCGGTAATAATTTACACTGACCACAAGAACTTGGCTTACCTCCAGCATGCCCAGAGACTTAACCCGCGCCAAGCCCGGTGGTCCTTGTTTTTTGCTCGCTTTGATTTTGTTCTTCATTTTCGCCCGGCTGACAAAAACGTCAAGGCAGACGCCTTGTCTCGATCCTTTCTGGTGTCTGATCTCGAGGAAGATCCGAAACACATCATCGATCCCGCCAGAGTAATGCAGGTGGCTCCCGTGAGTCTAAATCGTCTCCCTCCTGGAAAGACGTTCGTATCAGTACCTGATCGGGAGAAGATCCTTCACTGGGGTCACTCGTCTAAACTGGCTGGCCATGCCGGTCAGAAAAAGACCCTCCAGCTTATTACCCGGCACTACTGGTGGCCTACCCTGCACAAGGACGTAATAGACTTTGTTTCTGCCTGTGTGTCCTGCGCCCGCAACAAGGTTCCGAGACATCTGCCAGCCGGTCGCCTCCTTCCGCCCCCTGGCAGCATATAGCAATGGACTTTATAACAGACCTCCCAGTCTCTGCCGGTTGTACGGTCATTTGGGTGGTCGCTGACCGCTTCTCCAAGATGGCTCATTTCGTTCCCCTGCCAGGCCTCCCGTCTGCACCCGAGCTAGCTAAAGACTTTATTCGTCACATCTTCCGTCTTCATGGCCTGCCCCTCCACATCGTGTCGGATCGTGGGGTACAGTTCACCTCACGCTTCTGGAGAGCCACTTGTAAACTGCTAGACGTCACCCTGGACTTCTCTTCCGCTTACCACCCACAGTCCAATGGTCAAGTGGAGCGGATCAATCAGAACCTGACCAGTTACCTCCGGCACTTCGTTAATGCCCATCATTCAGACTGGGTGGATCTCCTACCATGGGCCGAGTTCTCTTATAACAATCACGAGAGTGAATCCTCCTCCAAATCCCCGTTTTTTGTAGTCTTCGGTCAGCATCCTCGGATTCTTTTTCCTGTCTCCACCTCTGTGGACAACCCGGCTGCGGAATCTCTCGTTAGCAAATTTTCCTCCATTTGGGAGAGTACCCGATCCGCACTCCTTCAGTCGTCCGAACGGATGAAAAGACACGCTGACAAAAAACGCCTGGATCCTCCACAATTTCGTCCCGGAGATAAAGTCTGGCTCTCATCTAAATATGTCCGACTCAAGATACCTGTAACATACCTGGCGGCGTCCTTGCATGGTGGTCCATCTCCCACTGTGCAAGAGGGCGCACTTGATCTCCTGTCCAGAATGTCTCTCTGGCTTCCCTCCATGCTGTCTGTTTGTGTCTGTTTCTGCTGCTTAAGGGCGGCGCCCGATCACTTCCTGCCTTTTGTACCTGCTGTGGGTCACACCCCTTGTGCGTCCTCAGCCTATTGCTGTCTGTCACTTGGTATATAGCTCAGCAGCTCCCTTCTATCCCTGCCTGAGCATAGTGTTTCCTTCAGTGTGTGCTTGCACTCTGAAGGTGCCAGGTCCCGTCTCTTGTCTCCTGCTTTTTGTATCAGTTCCCGTGTCTGAACTGAGTCCTGTATGTCTCCTGCTTTGCGGTATCAGCTCCCGTGTCTGAACTGTGTCCTGTATGTCTTCTGCTTTGCGGTATCAGCTCCCGTGTCTGAACTGAGTCCTGTATTTCTCCTGCTTTGCGGTTTCAGCTCCCGTGTCTGAACTGAGTCCTGTATGTCTCCTGCTTTTCGGTATTAGTTCCCGTGTCTGAACTGAGTCCTTTCTGTGTTCTCTTGTCTGTCCTGTCTGAACACGCTCCTAGCCTGTTCCTCCTGCCTTCTAGGGGCCGTTTACCTAGACCCGCTCCTGTATCTTGTCTGTCCTGTCTGAACACGCTCCTTGCCTGTTCGTCCCGCCTCTCTGGGGGCAGTATTCCCAGACCCGCTCCTGTATCCCGCTGCAGTGTCGGTCTCCTCCGTACACTCAGTTCCAGTCTGAACTCTCTCCTATCCTTTACCTGTTTTGCCTCTCTGTCCGTTCCCTTCCTTTTTCTGCAGAGTCTGAACTCGTACCTAACTCCTGCCTGTTGTCTCTGTACTCCCGTTTGTGAGTTTGTGGTCCACTCGCTACTTCACTGCAAGTACCCTGTGGGTGTCTGGCTCTGCCTTTCCCTTCCTGTCTGTTCCGTGTGTACAGAGCCCTGTCCTCCCTGCTCAGCCTTGTCTGCACTCTAGCCGTGCTTGCCTGTACCCCTTTGCCTGTATTGTTCCTGAGTCCCAGTGTGTACTGGGTCCTATCCCGCCTGTGTTCCTACCTGCTAGTGCCTCCCTGTCTGCACTCTAGCTGTGCTTGCCTTTACCCCCCTGCCTGCATACCCGCCTGCCTGCATACCAGTCGTGCCTGCCTATACCCACCAGTCTGTGTGCCAGCCTACCAGCCTGTTCCTGTATTCCCCTGTGTGGGTTAACAGCCGTGTCCGGGGTCTGTCCTGGAGTAGCACCTGGTCCCTCTGCTCGGTTCCTCCTTGGTGCACTGGCGTCGTATGCCGTCATGCGACCCTGGTCGGATCGGGTGAATACCTAGTCACGCCCCTCCAGGCATTCACTCTCCGGCACGGTCCAGTGGAATCACTACCAATCACACGCACACGCCGCTTAGCCCGGGCGTGTGCATAACAGCATGCTCAGGCCATGGTTCCCGTTGAGCCCCACGGCCTTCGCTCTTTGAGAAGTTTTTCCAGCGAATACATGCATTAAAATAAATAAATAATTTTTTTTCCCCCTTTAGCTGAGTTCCAGGCGAATTACGCACCCGTCCAGATGGATCTATCAGCTCTCGTTCCTGCGGATCCGCCACGTTACTATGGGGATCCAAGACAGTGTCGTGCATTTGTGGAGCAATGCATGCTACACTATAAGGCCTACCCTCTCTATTTTCTTCCGATTGGGCTAAAGTGGCCTTTATGATTGACTACCTAGCGGGTGATGCCTTGAAATGGGTCACCCCCCTATGGGAAGCATGGGATCCTGTCATCCTTGACCTGCAGGCCTTCCTGGTGGCCTTTCGTATGGTCTTCGAGGACCCTAACTCTGAAGCCCCTGCTGAAGCTTCACTTCCCAATATCCCGGAGCAGCCCCGACGGGTAATGTGTGTGGGTAGCGCAATAGTCCTCCAGCCCAATGAGACTACTGCCCACCCAGAATCCTCACAGGGTGACTACGCTTTCCGGAATACTTCTCTCAACCTCAAGAGGCAGTCCAGACGTGCTAGACTTAGAGGCAAGCCGTCACGCCAGGGTCTGTCCTCCCTGAGACCTCCTGACCCCAACCTTGAAGTCCCTACTGAAGCTTCACTTCCCAATATCCCGGAGAAACCCCAATGGGTAATGTGCGTGGGTAGTGCACCAGTTCTCCTGGCCGAAGAGACTTCTGCCCATCCAGACTCCACACAGGAGAACTTCCTGCACCCGGCATCAGATGCTTCTTTCTCTTTAACCGGTGTGCATGTCCAAGGATGCTCCAAAGCTGTGGTTACCTCAGAGTCTGTGCACCTCTACTACCTGGCGGAGGATCCCCTGTTGCCTCCTGAACCCTCCGGGATACCACTCGATGACAAATGGAGAGAGACTTCTCTACACCCGGTACTCAATACCTTGTCCGCTTCGTCCTGTGAGCCTGACAATGGGTACCCCAAAGTGGTAGTTACCTCCGAGTCTCTACACCCCTCCGACCAGGCGGAGGATCTCCAGTTGTCTCCTGAACCCTTCGGGGTGCTACCTGGTAGCGAAAGGACAGAGACTCTCCTATACTCTGTACCTGATACCTCGCTCGCTTCGTCCAATGAGTCCAACCTAGTGTACTCCGAAGCAGAGGTTACTCCTGAGTCTCTACACCCCTCCGACCAGGCGGAGGACCTCCAGTTGTGTTCAGAATCCTTCGGGGTGCCACCTGGTGGTGAATGGACAGAGACTTTCCTATACTCTGTACCTGATACCTCGCTCGCTTCGTCCAGTGAGTCCAACCTAGTGTACTCCGAAGCAGAGGTTACTCCTGAGTCTCTACACCCCTCCGACCAGGCGGAGGACCTCCAGTTGTGTTCAGAATCCTTCGGGGTGCCACCTGGTGGTGAATGGACAGAGACTTTCCTATATCCTGGATCTGATACCTCGCTTGCTTCGTCCAGTGAGTCCGACCTAGTGTACTCTGAAGCAGAGGTTACCCGTGAGTCTCTACACCCCTCTGACCAGGCGGAGAACCGCCAGCTGTCTCCAGAACCCTTCGGGGTGCCACCTGGTGGTGAATGGACAGAGACTTTCCTATACTCGGTACCCGATACCTCGCCTGCTTCCTCCAGTGAGTCCGACCTAGTGTACTCAGAAGCAGTTGTTTTCTCTGAGCCTCTGCACTCTTCTGACCCGGCGGAGGACCTCCAGTTGTTTCCTGAATCCTCCGGGATACCACCAGATAACAAAGAGACAGTGACTTTTCCTCATTATGTACCTGATAACCCGTCTATTTCTTCCTGTGAGCTTGACAAGATGTACCTCGAAGCAGAGATTACCCTTAAGTCTCTGTCCCCCTCCAACCCAGTGAACGACTGGTCCTCGAATTCCCTGCAGAAGATTCTGGCAGGCCTGAAGAAGAGGGGGCGTAAGGGGGGAGGTACTGTAACATACCTGGCGGCGTCCTTGCATGGTGGTCCATCTCCCACTGTGCAAGAGGGCGCACTTGATCTCCTGTCCAGAATGTCTCT
This sequence comes from Phyllobates terribilis, assembly GCF_046119375.1. Lineage (NCBI taxonomy): Eukaryota > Metazoa > Chordata > Amphibia > Anura > Dendrobatidae > Phyllobates > Phyllobates terribilis. The sequence goes on from NW_027362796.1 coordinate 12,895,605, forward strand.
CTGGCTTCCCTCCATGCTGTCTGTTTGTGTCTGTTTCTGCTGCTTAAGGGCGGCGCCCGATCACTTCCTGCCTTTTGTACCTGCTGTGGGTCACACCCCTTGTGCGTCCTCAGCCTATTGCTGTCTGTCACTTGGTATATAGCTCAGCAGCTCCCTTCTATCCCTGCCTGAGCATAGTGTTTCCTTCAGTGTGTGCTTGCACTCTGAAGGTGCCAGGTCCCGTCTCTTGTCTCCTGCTTTTTGTATCAGTTCCCGTGTCTGAACTGAGTCCTGTATGTCTCCTGCTTTGCGGTATCAGCTCCCGTGTCTGAACTGTGTCCTGTATGTCTTCTGCTTTGCGGTATCAGCTCCCGTGTCTGAACTGAGTCCTGTATTTCTCCTGCTTTGCGGTTTCAGCTCCCGTGTCTGAACTGAGTCCTGTATGTCTCCTGCTTTTCGGTATTAGTTCCCGTGTCTGAACTGAGTCCTTTCTGTGTTCTCTTGTCTGTCCTGTCTGAACACGCTCCTAGCCTGTTCCTCCTGCCTTCTAGGGGCCGTTTACCTAGACCCGCTCCTGTATCTTGTCTGTCCTGTCTGAACACGCTCCTTGCCTGTTCGTCCCGCCTCTCTTGGGGCAGTATTCCCAGACCCGCTCCTGTATCCCGCTGCAGTGTCGGTCTCCTCCGTACACTCAGTTCCAGTCTGAACTCTCTCCTATCCTTTACCTGTTTTGCCTCTATGTCCGTTCCCTTCCTTTTTCTGCAGAGTCTGAACTCGTACCTAACTCCTGCCTGTTGTCTCTGTACTCCCGTTTGTGAGTTTGTGGTCCACTCGCTACTTCACTGCAAGTATCCTGTGGGTGTCTGGCTCTGCCTTTCCCTTCCTGTCTGTTCCGTGTGTACAGAGCCCTGTCCTCCCTGCTCAGCCTTGTCTGCACTCTAGCCGTGCTTGCCTGTACCCCTTTGCCTGTATTGTTCCTGAGTCCCAGTGTGTACTGGGTCCTATCCCGCCTGTGTTCCTACCTGCTAGTGCCTCCCTGTCTGCACTCTAGCTGTGCTTGCCTTTACCCCCCTGCCTGCATACCCGCCTGCCTGCATACCAGTCGTGCCTGCCTATACCCACCAGTCTGTGTGCCAGCCTACCAGCCTGTTCCTGTATTCCCCTGTGTGGGTCAACAGCCGTGTCCGGGGTCTGTCCTGGAGTAGCACCTGGTCCCTCTGCTCGGTTCCTCCTTGGTGCACTGGCGTCGTATGCCGTCGTGCGACCCTGGTCGGATGGGGTGAATACCTAGTCACGCCCCTCCAGGCATTCACTCTCCGGCACGGTCCAGTGGAATCACTACCAATCACACGCACACACCGCTTAGCCCGGGCGTGTGCATAACAATACCTTCTTACAAGTTAGGGCCTCGGTTCATCGGCCCCCTGGAGGTCATCAGTCAGATCAACCCGGTGGCCTATAAATTGAAACTCCCGGCCAACTTACGGATCCCTAACTCCTTCCATGTATCTCTCCTCAAACCTGTGGTACTTAACTCTTTTTCCAAGTCTACAGGTACGCCTCCTGCTCCGGTTTCTGCTGAGGACGAGTTTGAGGTAGAGAACATTCTTGCCACCAAAAGGGTAAGAGGAAAGACCTTTTTTCTAGTAGATTGGAAGGGGTTTGGTCCTGAGGAGAGAACGTGGGAGCCCCGGGAGAACATCCATGCCCCTCTTATCCTTGCTAAATTTCTGTCTGGCCTAAAAAAGGGGGGGCCTAAAGGGGGGGGTACTGTAGCGCCGACGTCCCTGCCCTCTGCTAGGCAGGGACGCTGTTCCCCTCACCTCCCTGCTCCGTGCCCGGTGTCCTCCTCCCGCTCTGCTGGCAGCGCGCGCTCCTTCCCGGCCACTGTGCTTAGGGCGCGCGCGCGCGCTCTCCCTCCCTCTTAAAGGGGCCGCGCGCGCCGTCCTAAGGAGTCCCCGGCCAATGGCCGGAGGACTTCACCATATATAAGGCACCTCCTCCAAAATGGAGGTGCCCGAGCAATGTTGTTGCACTGTTCACTACTCTTCTTCAGCCCTCAGGTCCCGTTGCCAGTTACCTGCCAGTTACCTGCCTGATTTCTGCCAGAGTCCTGCCAGTTTGCTGTCTGTTTCCTGCCTGTTGTTCCTGCTACCTGCTTGCTAGCCTGAGGTCCGACGGTCTGCCTTACAACTCCTGTCAGTCTGTCTAAGGACCAGCTTGCCCGCTCACCTGGGAGCGCTTCTCCGCTACCTGCCTGCTTGCCTACCTGGAGGCTCCGCCGTCACGTGCTGTGACCACCAGCTATTCCAGAGACTCTTGCCCGCTCACCTGGGAGCGCTTCTCCGCTACCTGCCTGCTTGCCTGCCCGGAGGCTCCGCTGTCACGTGCTGTGACCACCAGCTATTCCAGAGACTCTTGCCCGCTCACCTGGGAGCGCTTCTCCGCTACCTGCCTGCTTGCCTGCCCGGAGGCTCCGCCGTCACGTGCTGTGACCACCAGCTATTCCAGAGACTCTTGCCCGCTCACCTGGGAGCACTTCTCCGCTACCTGCCCGCTTGCCTACCTGGAGGCTCCGCCGTCACGTGCTGTGACCACCTGCTATTCCAGAGACTCTCGCTTGCTCACCTGGGAGCACACATCCTCCATCTGCCTTGCTAGCCTACCTGGAGGTTCAGCCATCACAGGTCGTACCTACCCTTTACCTAGAGACTGCCCCGGTCACTTGCCGTGACCTCCAGCCCGTTCTTCCAGAGACTGCCCCGGTCACTTGCCGTGACCTCCAGCCCGTTCTTCCAGAGACTGCCCCGGTCACTTGCCGTGACCTCCAGCCCGTTCTTCCAGAGACTGCCCCGATCACTTGCCGTGACCCCCTGCCCGTACACCCAGAGACTGTCCCGGTCACCTGCTGTGACTGCCTGCCTGGTCGCCACCCGCTCCCTTACAAGGACCGCCCCCTTGTATAGTAGCCCAGAGGTTCTGCCTCCCAGACCCGTTACAGTCTCCTTGTTTGGGAGATCAGTCAACTCTGACAGACAGAATGGTGGCTGACCTAGGCAACAAGCAAATTCTAGAATTAAAAATACCTCCTCTCATGAGAAATTAAGAGAATTTTTAAAAAGGGGTTATTTGCAAAGTTCCTTATTTTTACAAGCACTTTGCAATTTTACCCAATTAAGAAATTGCGTATAGCCTTTTAATAATGTAATTAATCTGACTGATGTAAAAAACTATCCTTTTATAGACAGCACATTAAATATAAAATACAGGTGGATACAATTCTGTTACCATATACTGGGAATATAACTAGTGCCATGAACTGCCCATATGGGTAATGCCATTCAACTGTGCCATATAGTTGCCATATGTACAATATAGGAGCTATAAGAAATGTGCACTTTGAACTTCTGAATTCCAGCACCATGCGGAGCCTACACATGTATCGGTATAATGTGCCATAATGACTATTGTCATACCTGGGTTTATAATATTGGTGGTGAATATATTCTTATGGGCTCTGTATGACATTACTGACATGGGCAGCATTTGCCACTAATGATGGAGCACTGCATGACACTTTATGTTGGCGTTTTGTCCTATTATCTTGGGATAATCTTATTTTTCTGATCACTGTATATTACTAATATTCTGGATACTATACTTTTGGAATCATCTTCTAGTTGTAGCTCTGAAACTTGGGATAAAAGTGACTCTGTAAATGTCAGATTGACATTTTCTAGAATTGAAGAGCATTGTGGTAAGTATGAGAATGTACCAGGCAATAGATGTGTGTAATGCAATGCACATACCGCAGCCTCATGCTGAACCCCTCACCGCAGATTCATGAGTGTGAATGGCCCAAAGGCCAGACCGAAATCCCATTGAGGATCTGTGGCAAGACTTGAAATTGCTGCTCACAGACGTCTCCATCCAATCTCACTGAGATAGAGCATTTACAAAGAAGAATGGGAGAAAATGTCACCTCTAGATGCAAAGCTGGTAGAGACATACCTGAAAAGACTTGCAGCAGTAATTGCAGCGAAAGGTGGTCCTACAGACTATTTACTCCGGAGGGATAAATACAAATGCAAGTCACAGTTATCAGATTTATATTTTCTCAATATATAGAAAACCTTGTAGAATTTACTTTACACTTCACACATACAGTGGTGTGAAAAAGTGTTTGCCCCCTTCCTGATTTCTTATTCTTTTGCATCTTTGTCACACTTAAATGTTTCAGGTTAGTAATGGGGGTGTCTTATAGACGCCCATCATTACTAACCTGGGCTTCATGGCAGCTGGCGCTGACATGAAAACCAACCCTATTACCCCCTGCCACCGCACCAGGGCAGCGTGGAAGAGCGAGGCTAAGTGCCAGAATTGGCGCATCCTATGGATTGGCCATTTCTGGGGTGGCTGACGGCTGGTGTTTCTAGCCTGGGAGGGGGCCAATATTCATGGCACCCTTACTGGGCTATTAGTATCAGCCCCCAGCTGTCTGTCCAGCCTTTGCTAGCTATTAAAATAGGGGGGACCCCACGTCATTTTTTTGGGTGGGTCTCCCATTTTAATAGTTAGTAAAGGCTAGGAGGGGGCCAATATTCATGGCTCCCTTCCTGGGCTATTAGTGTCAGCCCCCAGCTGTCTGTCCAGCCTTTGCTAGCTATTAAAATAGGGGGGACCCCACGTCATTTTTTTGGGTGGGTCTCCCATTTTAATAGTTAGAAAAGGCTAGGTATTCAGCTGGGGGCTGATATTAGTAGCCGGGGAAGCTCCATGGGTATTACCCCCTTCCCAGGCTTCAAACATCTGCCCCAGCTGTCTGCTTAACCTCCGATAGAGACTAAAATTATGGGGGATCCCACGTCAATTTTTTTTTAATAAATCCTTTATTTTAACACTAAATGACACTTGAGGGGTTAATAAAGATGCAGTCCCTAAATTAATATTTATTTTTTAATTAATTTTTCCCAAAAATTTTGACGTGGGCTTTGCCATATTTTTGTATGCGAGCCAGGTACAGAATCCAGGAACGGGCTGCCCCCAACTCCCAGCTGCCTATTTGTACCTGGCCGGACACAATATAGGGAAGCCCTTTTTTTTTTATTATTTCATGAATTTCATGAAATAAGTTTAAAAAAGAAAAATACGTGGGGCTTCGCCCTATTTTTGTGTCCAGCCAGGTACAAATAGGCAATTTTTTTTTAATTATTTCAGGAAATTCATGAAATAATTAAAAAAAAATTGATGTAGGGTTTCGCACTATATTTGTGTCCAGCCAGGTACAGCAGACAGGAACGGGCTGACCCCAACCTCCAGCTGCCTATTTGTACCTGGCCGGACACAACAATATAGGGAAGCCCTTTTTTTTTAATTATTTCATGAAATAATTAAAAAAAAATTGACGTGGGGCTTCGCACTATATTTGTGTCCAGCCAGGTACAGCAGCCAGCAACGGGCTGCCCCCAACCACCAGCTGCCTATTTGTACCTGGCCGGACACAACAATATAGGGAAGCCCTTTTTTTCTTAATTATTTCATGAATTTCATGAAAAAATTAAAAAAAAAATACGTGGGGCTTCGCCCTATTTTTGTGTCCAGCCAGGTACAACTAGGCAGCTGGGGACTGGAATCTGCAGCACAGGGAGGCCCAAGCTTTCTGGGCCCCACCCGCTGCAAATTGCAGTCCACAGCCACCCCGGAAAATGGCGCGTTCATAGAAGCGCCATCTTCTGGCGCTGTACCCAACTCATCCAGGGCCCTGGTGCGGTGGCTCACTGGGTAATAAAGGGGTTAGGGCCAGCTTGGCATTATCAGCTGGCCCTAAGCCCGAAATTCATGGGGTCACGCCAATATTAGACATGACCGCCATGAATTTCTAGTAAAGTATTTAAAAAAAAACACAAACACCCAGAATAAAGTCCTTTAATTGAAATAAAGACACAATTCTTTATTGTTCTAAATTAAACCATACTTACCATCACGCCCATTCCAGCTGAAGCCAACGATCTCCTGCAATAAAAGAAAAATAATAAAGCAACATCATTCTTACCTTTCGATGGTTCCCAGGACAGCTCCAGCTCTGCTACATCGAGATGACAGGCTGGACCGCAGGAGAAAGCTGCCATCCAGCCTGTCATCCCGCAGACACTGAGAAGCGCAGGCATGCTTGCGCTCCTCAGTATCAGGCTGTGACGGCATCCCGATGAGCCGAGTCTCTCACGCTCACCGCATGCGCAGGAGAATTCTCCCACGCTATCAGTGACGTGCATGAGGTGAGTTGAGTTCATTGTTGGCTCATCGGGATGCCGTCACAGTCAGACACTGAGGAGCGCAAGCATGCCTCTGCTTCTCAGTGTCTGCGGGATGACATGCTGGATGGCAGCTTTCTGCTGCGATCCAGCCTGTCATCTCCATGTAGCAGAGCTGGAGCTGTCCTGGGAGCCATCGAAAGGTAAGGATGATGTTGCTTTATTATTTTTCTTTTATTGCAGGAGATCGTTGGCTTCAGCTGGAATGGGCGTGATGGTAAGTAAGGTTTAATTTAGAACAATAAAGAATTGTGTCTTTATTTCAATTAAAGGACTTTATTCTGGGTGTTTGTGTTTTTTTTTTAACTTTGACTATGGGGTTAGTAATGGGGGTGTCTTATAGACGCCTCTCCATTACTAACCTGGGCTTGATGTCAGCTGGCATTATAAGCTGACATCAACTCCAACCCTATTACCCCACTGCCACCGCTACAGGGCAGTGGGAAGAGCGAGGCTAAGTGCCAGAATTGGCGCATCCTACGGATGCGCCATTTCTGGGGTGGCTGACGGCTGGTGTTTCTAGCCTGGGAGGGGGCCAATATTCATGGCACCCTTCCTGGGCTATTAATATCAGCCCCCAGCTGTCTGCCTAGCCTTTGCTAGCTATTAAAATAGGGGGGACCCCACGTCATTTTTTGGGGGGGGTCCCCCATCTTAATAGCTAGTAAAGGCTAGGTATTCAGCTGGGGGCTGATATTAGTAGCCTGGGAAGCTCCGTGGGTATTAACCCTCTTCCCAGGCTTCAAACATCTGCCCTAGCTGTCTGCTTAACCTCCGCTAGAGACTAAAATTACGGGGAGCCCCACGCCAATTTTTTTTAAATAAATCCTTTATTTTAACACTAAATGACAAGTACAGTAACCAACACTATCACTGTACTTATTATATATGTGACTGACATGTTTCTATCTATCTAATCTATGTGTGATGCTCTATTATTTCTGTTGTAAATTGTCGGGTACCGCTGCTGAATTGCCGGCCGGCTTTTTTAAAGAGACGGTGCATGAAAACACTAAGATTTTTTTAAATAAATCCTTTACACTAAATGACAAGTACAGTAAGCAACACTGTCACTGCACTTCTTATATATGTGACTGACATGTTTCTATGTATCAAATCTATGTGTGATGCTCTTTCTTTCTGTTATAAATTGTCGGGTACCGCTGCTGAATTGCCGGCCGGCTTTTTTAAAGAGACGGTGCATTAAAACACTAATATTTTTTTAAATAAATCCTTTACACTAAATGACAAGTACAGTAAGCAACACTGTCACTGTACTTCATATATATGTGACTGACATGTTTCTATCTAATCTATGTGTGAAGCTCTATTCTTTCTGTTCTAAATTGTCGGGTACCGGTGTATGCCACTGATGAATTGCCGGCTTTTCATGTTTCACTGTGAGCACTGTTCCCATCGATTTGGGCAACCACCTCCACCAATACATTCTACATTATTGTTAGTTGTTTTCCTTCATGTAGAATTAACCTACAAGGAAAGAAAGGGTTTATTTTCATTCCGATATTTGTGTCCCATTGATTTGCATTGGTTTCCGGTATCGGAATCGGCGATATCCGATACTTTTTGGGTATCGGCCCGATCCAATCCGATCCGATATTTCCTGATATCGGAAGGTATCCCTCAATACTAGTCCTGACCTCAATCCCATTGAAAATCTTAGGGGTGAGCTGAAATCTGCCATTGGGAAAAAGAACCCTGCAAACATTCAAGAGCTTGAACAAACTGCAAAGGAAGAGTGGGAGAAAATTCCAGCTGAGAAGTGCAAGAAGCTTACAGATGGCTACAAGAAATGTCTGGAGGCTGTCAGCAATGACAAAGGGTGTGCAACCAAGTATTAATTAGGGGTGCCATTATTGTGGCACATTCAGTTTTTTCTTTGATATTGCAACATTGAAGTTGAAAAACAATATTGTATTGTTGTATTACTTTGGACCACAAATCCTGAGGATATAACTTTGGTACATTTCCATTTATTTCTGAAGATATTGTACAGTCTACGAAAAAATGAAGGCGTGACAAGAATGGTGAGCAGCACTGTAGTACAATAAATCATTAAAAATGTAAATATATATAGAATATAAAAAATAAAAAAAGATTAAATTAAATTAATAATTAATTTTTTAAAACCTTTTTTTAAAAAGCATTTTCCCTTGCAATTATATACTGTATATATAAAGGATAGAGCTTATGTGTTCAGTAATAATGTTGTCGTGTCAATGGAAGGGTGAAAAAAAATGGTAAGAGGAGGATATATAGATGGAAAACGTCCAATCACTAGCTGCCTCTATCTGTACCAGAAGCTAGGTACCACCCGACCAATTATCCATAGATCATCGCAACCCAGGGAATCATCTATTAACTTTCATAGCTGCAAATCATTATCCGGTAATCTTAAGACAAATTTACATACCAAGAAAGGGGGACATTCAACTCATTTTGGTGAAACATTATTTCTATGTCTGTTATTCCTTTCATTCATCCTGCTCTGTTCAGCCGCTGTTTAGCGTGATAGTATCAATCCTTTATCTAGTAGCCATTCTTCCTTACGGGTTTTCACACAGGACCCGCTAATCTATCAGCAGCTTCCAGCAATACCCACTCCCCTTTTTTCGGCGCTAGTGTTTTAAAGCCTAATTTCTTTCTAGATTCAGCTCCGGACATTTGTGATAGATTATTTCCTCCTATACTCGTATATAGATATAGCCATTTGAATTGCTGTTATGAAATGTTTTGAAATGATTGAAAGTGCATGTTTAACAAAAAAAAATTTCTATTCTTATTAATCTGTTCTCCTCTCCTTTTTTAAGAGGTCTCAGAGTCCTGCCAATATATTGCTTTGAACATGGGCACTGAATTAAATCTATAACTCCTTCACTTTCACACCTTAAAATGCACCCAACAAAAAAATGCAAGTGTATTTCTGCAATTGTCCCATCTTTAATGTAACGGCAGTTCACACATTCATTCCTAGTGCTGTATATGGGAATCACTGACATTTCTACAGTATGTTATATTTTATCTTGATTATCAATATTTCTTGCACGGGGTCCCCATGGTATCATATTACTGATTGTAATTTTTTTATGTGTAATAAATGATTATTAATAGGGGGATTTATATGTGCCTGTAATTATTTTTCTTCAATAAACATAAAGCTAGAATCGCTACAGAATGTGCCTCTGCCATATACTAGTCTGTAGAGTTTGAATACTCGTGCAAGAAGCATTTATCAGGTTTGAATTTTATGAGAAAGTTTGCAGATATATAATGAATATGTGTAAATCAATCTGTACCACTAGGTAAAAATCCTTACATCAAGGAGACCAAGTAGACAAAAGTGAGCACTTCAAGTTAGTGTGTATAAAAAACAAATGATTTTACTGAACAATATCATAGACATTACCAAACACATACATAAAATAAAAACAGATGCCTCTTGTTTGAGGGATGGTAAGAAATGCCAACCCAGTATGCATGAATATTATCTCCTGGTGCACCCCACAAAATAGCATAGAACAACCTAGCAGAGATAGTCACTGCAGAGTAACCTATACCATTACATAATCCAACGATTCCAAGGATTGAAACTATCCAAAGTGCATGTGCATGTCAAAGAAGGAAATTGTTCATTAATTGGGGTGGTCCAGTGGTTAAACAAAAACAAAATAAACCCTGCTTCAAAGTCACCAATCAAGAGATAAATACATAATAAACCCTTAAAGTGCATGTGTATGGAGAATTATAATGCTCAGAATTATAATACACCAATGTCTGGAAATGACAGGGCTACTACAGAGCATGTATATAACTTAGTGTTCACAGAAGCGAAAGAGTCGAGGTGAAAAGCAGTTTATATGCTTGTTAGAAACTCACAACATGTATGGCTATACATGCAATACCGCACGCCTGGAAAACATGGACTGCCTCTGATGTACAAAAGCCCTGCTAGATGCAATCAAAAATAGGTAAAATGCAGTGGTGTACCACTAATGGAGGCAGACCACACGACTGCTATGGGGCCCGTGAGCTGGGGGGCCCCATAGCAGTCCAGGGGCGGACATATCGCTGCTGGTGCAGCTGTGCCGGGGGGCCCGCCGGTGCAGCGTCTCCCTGCTCGTGGCGGGCAGGGAGCGATCCCTGCATCCCCGCTGCTGACAGGACAGAATGGCAGCGGAGCTGCAGAGATCCATCCTCTGCTTCCTGCCCGCCGCTTCCTCCCTTACACAGGCACGCGCTCCTTGATGACATCATCATGCAGCGCGGGCCTGTGTGAGGGAGGAAATTGCAGCGGCCTACGGGGGCAGAGAGGTAAGTGGTTTTTTTTTTGTTTTTTTTACTGAAAGTGAGATCAATAATGGGGCTGATGGAGCTGGAGAGCGCAATAAGGGGGCTGATGGGGCTGGGTAGAGCAATGGTGGGGCTGGTGCGGCTGGGGATAACAATGGTGGGGCTGGGAAGAGCAGTGATGATGCAGCTTGCGGGGGAACGGGCAGAGGGGTAAGTGTTTTTTTTTTTATTTTTACTGAAACGCTGGGGAGAGCAATAATGGTTATGACTGGGCTGGAGAGAGCAAAAGTGGGGCTGATGGGGCTGGTGAGAGCAATGGTAGGGCTGATGAGGCTGGGGAGAGCAATGGTGGGGCTGGGGAGAGCAATGGTGGGGCTGATGGGGCTGGGGAGAGCGCTGATGGGTCTGGGGAGAGCAATGGTGGGGCTGGGAAGAGCAGTGATGGGACTGATGGGGCGGGGAGAGCAATGATGGGGATTAGTAGACCAATGACGGGGATGGGGAGAGCAATGATGGGTTGCTGGGAGAGAGCAATGATGGAGGTGCTGGGAGAGTAATGACGGGGGTTGCTGGGAGAGAACAATGATAGGGGTGCTCGGAGAGAGCAATGACGGGGTGCAGGGAGAGAACAATGAGGGGGGTGCTGGGAGAGAGCAATGACGGGGGTGCTGGAAGAGAGCAATGATGGGGGTGCTGGGAGAGAGCAATGATAGTGGTGCTGGGACAGAGCAATAATGGGGGTGCTCGGAGAGCGCAATGACGGGGATGCTGGGAGACAACAATGATGGGGTGCAGGGAGAGAGCAATGACGGGGGTGCAGGGAGAGAGCAATGACGGGGGTGCTGGGAGAGAGCAATTACAAGGGTGCTGGGAGAGCAATGACTGGGGTGCTGGGACAGAGCAATGTTGGGGGTGTTGGGAGAGAGCAATGATGGAGGTGCTGGGACAGAGCAATGATGGGGGCGCTTGTATATTTTCCGTGTGCACATAGCCTTACAGTTAATTGGGGAGAGTCACAGAGATTGAATAATTTATATTATTGGCAGGTGGAGATTATAGTTAATGGGGGGCACAGTGCTGCTTATCACTTTATATTTTGATTACTAAGTGGCTACCCCTAGTATATTAATGGGGGATAACAGACCTGTATTCAGGGGCGCAGTGCAGGAGAGACACATGTATATATACAATATATGTGACCTTGTTATTATCTAGGCTGGAGATCATCATGACAAGACGAATCGTGACTGGGAGATGTCGACATGAAGGTCTGACCAGATGGAGAAGAAGCAGCAGAAACCGACTCTGATCAGGCGAGACGTCAGCGGTAAGTGCCTGGATGTAAATATTATTCTGTATCTGCGCTGTATGACTTGGAGTGATAATGTTACATGTAAAATCCCTTAGGCTGCATTCTCACATTTGTGTAAAATGTCAGATTTTTTTATCGGATGGTCCACGGACTTGTAGAGTTTTATAGATCACGGATCACGGATCTGAGAATGAGATCTGTGAGGATCAGAGAATGTCCTGTTCTGATCCGATTTTGAGGATTACAATAGGACATGCTCAATGCGTCTGTAAAACAGGGTAGCACACTGACACTGCACACAAATGCAGGAATATAGCCGTATTATGTATAGCACAGTCCCTTAGTACATAGTGTAATCACTTATTATGTATAGCATACGCCCTTAGTATATAGTGTACTCGCTTATTATGTATAGCGCCGTCCTTAGTTATATAGTTTCATCTTTTATTATATATAACACCCTCCCTTTTTACCTACCATCCTCTCTAGTTCTAGAGCTCACAATTGGGGGATCATACTGTGTTGGGGTCAGCAAACTTTGCCCTGGTAGTTGAGGTGAGGTACAGTAGGGTCATTATACTGCGCATGTGGAGGAATTCACCATGGGGGTATCATACTGTGTTTGGGGGACACTTTTGTTGGTATCACACTTCATGGGACAATGAAAGAGGGGTCTAGGACGTCAGCAGGAGGAAAATTACTATGTAAAGGCTGAAAGGTTGTGTGATCTGCTCTTCTGTGACACTGACAATTATTTACATTTTTTTTGGGGGGGGGCCCAATTTGAACTTCTGCTATGGGGCCCCATGAATCCTATGTACGCCCCTGGTAAAATGTATTGCTAATAGCATTGTGCCACTTACACAGTGGAGTGTGAGACAGGGTTTGTCCTGCATCCCTCTTCCCCGACGCGCATTTTGTCCACACTTCCTCAGGGCCGTGTCAGAGGAGAGGGACGCTGGACCTTTTAAGTGATCACTGTACCAATGGTTGACGGAGGCTAGATATCACATGATTTAAACCTTCAGGGTTGTGAAGGATATGACGTGGCACATCGTAGGATTTTTTACCTTGTACATTGATTTACAGTTGTCCCTGTGACACTATGTTTGTTTTCAATCATTTTTATTAATATTTTATAACAGTTCAAGGGGTAGGGATATGGTTAGGGAATAGAGGAATATATGGGGGACGGGAGAGTAATGGATAAGTGTGGGAAAATGGATAAGGGGAAGGAGAACTCAAAATTGAATAAACAGTAGAATATATAGTATTACAACAAGTAAATTAAGATGAAAATCAAAATTTGGTTATAGAACAACTTAGTCGTAATATAATAGATATCCAATTAAATCTAATAAGTATATGTATTAATAATTTAAGTAACAATCAGGAATATATTTCAGGCCACTTTGTTCATTTTTTGAAATATTTGTTAAGGTTATTATTAGAGTTTGCAAATCAGTATTCATATAATTTATGTAGAGCCATTTTTTCTTTAATAACTGAAAAGATAGGTACATCCGTTTTTTTCCAGTAAGATGCAATGGCATTTTTAACTACCATATTTTTCGGACTATAAGACGCACCGGACCATAAGACGCACCTAGGTTTTAAAGGAGAAAAATAGGAAGAAAAAATGTAAGCAAAAAATGTGGTCCTGATGCCCTGTTATGGGGGAGGGGGTCTGCTGCTGACACTGGCATTGGGGTAATGTCCCTCAATTCTGTTAATATCCTCTATCCTGGTATGTATGGCCTCTCCTTCCTGGTATAAGTGGCCCCCATCCCATCCTGGTATGCATGGCACCCCTTTATCCCCCATCCTGGTATGCATGGCACCCCTTTATACACCATCCTGGTATGCATGACACCCCTTGAGCCCCCATCCTGGTATGCATGGCAACCCTTGAGCCCCCATCCTGGTATGCATGGCACCCCTTGAGCCCCCATCCTGGTATGCATGGCACCCTCTGAACCCCATCCTGGTATGCATCTTGCCCCGCTTCAAGTGGACCGGGTGAGAGGCCCGAATCTATGAATGTAAAAGTGAACAGCTCTTCAGAGTGTCCATGTGTGGGATCAGTTGTCTCTGGGCGCTTGGCATGGTGGGAGGAAGGAGGATCAGGGTGAGGAATATGCGGTCCAGACTCACGGCTACTGAGACTTGACCGTGTGGAAGACAGGGTGGTGGTGGTGGCGGCTAATTGACTGGAAGCATTATCCGCTATCCAACCAACAACCTTTTGACACTGCTCTGGGTTCAATAGTGGTGTGCTGCGGTCCCCTAGCAGTTGGGACAGTAAGGTCGGGCGAGAAGATGTGGGTGTTTGTTGTGGCACAATTTCAGCTTGCCCACGGCCTTGTCCTCGGCCTCTGCATGCACCATCACCATCACGTCCAGTTCCCCGTCCCTTGCCACGTGCCTTGCCCATTTGTCTTGTCCTCGGCAGAGATGAGGGGGTTGGAGGGGGCAGTGGTGGGCAGAGGAAGGAGTTAAAAGTATTAAATAACCATTTGGACTTGAAAAATAAGGACAGGGTCGGACTGGCCTGGCGGAATGCCGGTGAAATGCCAGGTGGGCCCCACAGAAGGAGAGGAAAAAAAACTTTTTTTGTAAGGACATGGGCCTTTTAAAAGTGCGGGTGGCAGGAGAACGCGCATGCAGACCTGACCCGCCGTGATGACCATGGCCGGCGTCACCGCCACTAGGCGCACCCAAGTAAGTGTTGGGGCCCCGGGGTTGAGGGACACCGGCACGCTACTGGGCCTATGAGTCGGGGGAGGGAGAGCCCCCTACGGAGAGGGGGAGCGCCCCCTTCAGGAGGGAGAGCCCCCGCCCCCACCTCTCCTCCTCAAATACTTACCTATCCTCCTCGTTCCCTGCAGCTCCAGTGATGTTAGCGTCTTCTGATTCTGACGTCTCAGGGCAGAGGGCGAGGTGACATCACTACCGCACTCTGCTCTGAGCACTGCAGAGTCAGAAGACGACGTGCTGAGTACACCAAACCTGCAGGGAACGGGAGAGGTATTTGATTTTTTTTATGTATGCAGCATCATGGGGGCCCATATACTGTATGGAGCAGCATCATGTGGGCCCATATACTGTATGGAGCAGCATCATGGAGGCCCATATACTGTATGGAGCAGCATCATGGAGGCCCATATACTGTATGAAGCAGCAGCATGGAGGCCCATATACTGTATGGAGCAGCATCATGGAGGCCCATATACTGTATGGAGCAGCATCATGGGGGCCCATATACTGTATGTACCAGCATCATGGGGGCCCATATAATGTAAGGAGCAGCATCATGGGGGCCCATATATTGTATGGAGCAGCATCATGGGGGCCAAATACTGTATGGAGCAGCATCATGGGGTCCAATATATTGTATAGAGCAGCATCATGGGGGCCCATATACTGTATGGAGCAGCATCATGGAGGCCCATATACTGTATGGACAACAAAGAAAATGACGGCACTTCCACTACAAAAAATAGGTGTGAACAGGTGCTTACTAAGAGCAGCTACCTCCATATATAATGAACAAATAACACTGAGTATATAGATATGAAATATGAAATATGAATAACATAACTGCTGTAGAAAATAGAAATAAATGAAAAAAATTTTGAAAATTTTTTTTTAGCGCATGTAAATATGAAGTATGAAAAATGAATAGCATTACTGCTGTAAGTAAATGAGAAATCTTAGCACATAAATTGGCCAATTCATGTGTCCCTGATAGCCGCGGTAAGGCGTTTCTCGATGTCAGGACCTACCAATGTGAATACCTCTCTAAGAGGTACACATAATCAGACAGAGGTCTCTTAGAGAGGTATTCACATTGGTAGGTCCTGACATCGAGAAACGCCTTACCGCGGCTGTCAGGGACACATGAATTGGCCAATTTATACGCTAAGATTTCTCATTTATTTACAGCAGTAATGCTATTCATTTTTCATACTTCATATTTACATGCGCTAAAAATAAATTTTCAAAAAATTTTTCATTTATTTCTATTTTCTACAGCAGTTATGTTATTCATATTTCATATTTCATATCTATATACTCAGTGTTACAGTGTGCTACTTTATTTGTTCTTCATATACTGTATGGAACAGCATCATGGGGGCCCACATACAGTATGGAGCAGCATCGTGGGGGCCCACAAACTGTATGGAGCAGCATCATGGGGGCCGATACAATGTATGGAGCAGCATCATGGGGGTCAATACACTGTATGGAGCAGCATTACATGGGGCCAATATACTGTATGGAGCAGCATTATATGGGGTCAATATACTGTATGGAGCAGCATTACATGGGGCCAATATACTGTATGGAGCAGCATCATATGAGGCCAATATACTGTATGGAGCAGCATTACATGGGGCCAATATACTGTATGGAGCAGCATTACATGGGGCCAATATACTGTATGGAGCAGCATTATATGGGGTCAATATACTGTATGGAGCAGCATCATATGGGGCCAATATACTGTATGGAGCAGCATTACATGGAGCCAATATACTGTATGGACCAGCATCATATGGAGACAATATACTGTATGGAGCAGCATTACATGGAGCCAATATACTGTATGGAGCAGCATTACATGGAGCCAATATACTGTATGGAGCAGCATTATATGGGGTCAATACACTGTATGGAGCAGCATTACATGGGGCCAATATACTGTATGGAGCAGCATTATATGGGGTCAATATACTGTATGGAGCAGCATTACATGGGGCCAATATACTGTATGGAGCAGCATCATATGGGGCCAATATACTGTATGGAGCAGCATTACATGGGGCCAATAGACTGTATGGAGCAGCATTACATGGGGCCAATATACTGTATGGAGCAGCATCATATGGGGCCAATATACTGTATGGAGCAGCATTACATGGGGCCAATATACTGTATGGAGCAGCATTATATGGGGTCAATATACTGTATGGAGCAGCATCATATGGGGCCAATATACTGTATGGAGCAGCATTACATGGAGCCAATATACTGTATGGACCAGCATCATATGGAGACAATATACTGTATGGAGCAGCATTACATGGAGCCAATATACTGTATGGACCAGCATCATATGGAGACAATATACTGTATGGAGCAGCATGACAGGGGGCCAATATACTGTATGGAACAGCATCATATGGGGCCAATATACTGTATGGAGCAGCATGACATGGGGCCAATATACTGTATGGAGCAGCATCATATGGGGCCAATACACTGTATGGAGCAGCATCATATGGGGCCAATATACTGTGTGGAGCAGCATTACATGGGGCCAATATACTGTATGGAGCAGCATCATATGGAGACAATATACTGTATGGAGCAGCATTACATGGGGCCAATATACTGTATGGAGCAGCATTATATGGGGTCAATATACTGTATGGAGCAGCATTACATGGGGCCAATATACTGTATGGACCAGCATCATATGGAGACAATATACTGTATGGAGCAGCATTACATGGAGCCAATATACTGTATGGAGCAGCATTACATGGAGCCAATATACTGTATGGAGCAGCATCATATGGGGTCAATATACTGTATGGAGCAGCATTACATGGAGCCAATATACTGTATGGAACAGCATCATATGGAGACAATATACTGTATGCAGCATCATGGGGGCCAGTATACTGTATGGAACAGCATCATGGGGGCCCACATACAGTATGGAGCAGCATCGTGGGGGCCCACAAACTGTATGGAGCAGCATCATGGGGGCCGATACAATGTATGGAGCAGCATCATGGGGGTCAATACACTGTATGGAGCAGCATTACATGGGGCCAATATACTGTATGGAGCAGCATTATATGGGGTCAATATACTGTATGGAGCAGCATTACATGGGGCCAATATACTGTATGGAGCAGCATCATATGGGGCCAATATACTGTATGGAGCAGCATCATATGGGGCCAATATACTGTATGGAGCAGCATTACATGGGGCCAATATACTGTATGGAGCAGCATTACATGGGGCCAATATACTGTATGGAGCAGCATTACATGGGGCCAATATACTGTATGGAGCAGCATTATATGGGGTCAATATACTGTATGGAGCAGCATCATATGGGGCCAATATACTGTATGGAGCAGCATTACATGGAGCCAATATACTGTATGGACCAGCATCATATGGAGACAATATACTGTATGGAGCAGCATTACATGGAGCCAATATACTGTATGGACCAGCATCATATGGAGACAATATACTGTATGGAGCAGCATGACAGGGGGCAATATACTGTATGGAACAGCATCATATGGGGCCAATATACTGTATGGAGCAGCATGACATGGGGCCAATATACTGTATGGAGCAGCATCATATGGGGCCAATACACTGTATGGAGCAGCATCATATGGGGCCAATATACTGTGTGGAGCAGCATTACATGGGGCCAATATACTGTATGGAGCAGCATTACATGGGGCCAATATACTGTATGGAGCAGCATTATATGGGGTCAATATACTGTATGGAGCAGCATTACATGGGGCCAAAATACTGTATGGAGCAGCATCATATGGGGCCAATATACGGTATGGAGCAGCATTACATGGGGCCAATATACTGTATGGAGCAGCATTACATGGGGCCAATATACTGTATGGAGCAGCATTATATGGGGTCAATATACTGTATGGAGCAGCATCATATGGGGCCAATATACTGTATGGAGCAGCATTACATGGAGCCAATATACTGTATGGACCAGCATCATATGGAGACAATATACTGTATGGAGCAGCATTACATGGAGCCAATATACTGTATGGACCAGCATCATATGGAGACAATATACTGTATGGAGCAGCATTACATGGAGCCAATATACTGTATGGACCAGCATCATATGGAGACAATATACTGTATGGAGCAGCATGACAGGGGGCCAATATACTGTATGGAACAGCATCATATGGGGCCAATATACTGTATGGAGCAGCATGACATGGGGCCAATATACTGTATGGAGCAGCATCATATGGGGCCAATACACTGTATGGAGCAGCATCATATGGGGCCAATATACTGTGTGGAGCAGCATTACATGGGGCCAATATACAGTATGGAGCAGCATTACATGGGGCCAATATACTGTATGGAGCAGCATTATATGGGGTCAATATACTGTATGGAGCAGCATTACATGGGGCCAATATACTGTATGGAGCAGCATTATATGGGGTCAATACACTGTATGGAGCAGCATTACATGGGGCCAATATACTGTATGGAGCAGCATTATATGGGGTCAATATACTGTATGGAGCAGCATTACATGGGGCCAATATACTGTATGGAGCAGCATCATATGGGGCCAATATACTGTATGGAGCAGCATTACATGGGGCCAATATACTGTATGGAGCAGCATTACATGGGGCCAATATACTGTATGGAGCAGCATTATATGGGGTCAATATACTGTATGGAGCAGCATCATATGGGGCCAATATACTGTATGGAGCAGCATTACATGGAGCCAATATACTGTATGGACCAGCATCATATGGAGACAATATACTGTATGGAGCAGCATTACATGGAGCCAATATACTGTATGGACCAGCATCATATGGAGACAATATACTGTATGGAGCAGCATGACAGGGGGCCAATATACTGTATGGAACAGCATCATATGGGGCCAATATACTGTATGGAGCAGCATGACATGGGGCCAATATACTGTATGGAGCAGCATCATATGGGGCCAATATACTGTATGGAGCAGCATGACATGGGGCCAATATACTGTATGGAGCAGCATCATATGGGGCCAATACACTGTATGGAGCAGCATCATATGGGGCCAATATACTGTGTGGAGCAGCATTACATGGGGCCAATATACTGTATGGAGCAGCATTACATGGGGCCAATATACTGTATGGAGCAGCATTATATGGGGTCAATATACTGTATGGAGCAGCATTACATGGGGCCAATATACTGTATGGAGCAGCATCATATGGGGCCAATATACTGTATGGAGCAGCATTACATGGGGCCAATATACTGTATGGAGCAGCATTACATGGGGCCAATATACTGTATGGAGCAGCATTATATGGGGTCAATATACTGTATGGAGCAGCATCATATGGGGCCAATATACTGTATGGAGCAGCATTACATGGAGCCAATATACTGTATGGACCAGCATCATATGGAGACAATATACTGTATGGAGCAGCATGACAGGGGGCCAATATACTGTATGGAACAGCATCATATGGGGCCAATATACTGTATGGAGCAGCATGACATGGGGCCAATATACTGTATGGAGCAGCATCATATGGGGCCAATACACTGTATGGAGCAGCATCATATGGGGCCAATATACTGTGTGGAGCAGCATTACATGGGGCCAATATACAGTATGGAGCAGCATTACATGGGGCCAATATACTGTATGGAGCAGCATTATATGGGGTCAATATACTGTATGGAGCAGCATTACATGGGGCCAATATACTGTATGGAGCAGCATTATATGGGGTCAATACACTGTATGGAGCAGCATTACATGGGGCCAATATACTGTATGGAGCAGCATTATATGGGGTCAATATACTGTATGGAGCAGCATTACATGGGGCCAATATACTGTATGGAGCAGCATCATATGGGGCCAATATACTGTATGGAGCAGCATTACATGGGGCCAATATACTGTATGGAGCAGCATTACATGGGGCCAATATACTGTATGGAGCAGCATTATATGGGGTCAATATACTGTATGGAGCAGCATCATATGGGGCCAATATACTGTATGGAGCAGCATTACATGGAGCCAATATACTGTATGGACCAGCATCATATGGAGACAATATACTGTATGGAGCAGCATTACATGGAGCCAATATACTGTATGGACCAGCATCATATGGAGACAATATACTGTATGGAGCAGCATGACAGGGGGCCAATATACTGTATGGAACAGCATCATATGGGGCCAATATACTGTATGGAGCAGCATGACATGGGGCCAATATACTGTATGGAGCAGCATCATATGGGGCCAATATACTGTATGGAGCAGCATGACATGGGGCCAATATACTGTATGGAGCAGCATCATATGGGGCCAATACACTGTATGGAGCAGCATCATATGGGGCCAATATACTGTGTGGAGCAGCATTACATGGGGCCAATATACTGTATGGAGCAGCATTACATGGGGCCAATATACTGTATGGAGCAGCATTATATGGGGTCAATATACTGTATGGAGCAGCATTACATGGGGCCAATATACTGTATGGAGCAGCATCATATGGGGCCAATATACTGTATGGAGCAGCATTACATGGGGCCAATATACTGTATGGAGCAGCATTACATGGGGCCAATATACTGTATGGAGCAGCATTATATGGGGTCAATATACTGTATGGAGCAGCATCATATGGGGCCAATATACTGTATGGAGCAGCATTACATGGAGCCAATATACTGTATGGACCAGCATCATATGGAGACAATATACTGTATGGAGCAGCATGACAGGGGGCCAATATACTGTATGGAACAGCATCATATGGGGCCAATATACTGTATGGAGCAGCATTACATGGGGCCAATATACTGTATGGAGCAGCATCATATGGGGCCAATACACTGTATGGAGCAGCATCATATGGGGCCAATATACTGTGTGGAGCAGCATTACATGGGGCCAATATACAGTATGGAGCAGCATTACATGGGGCCAATATACTGTATGGAGCAGCATTATATGGGGTCAATATACTGTATGGAGCAGCATTACATGGGGCCAATATACTGTATGGAGCAGCATTATATGGGGTCAATACACTGTATGGAGCAGCATTACATGGGGCCAATATACTGTATGGAGCAGCATTATATGGGGTCAATATACTGTATGGAGCAGCATTACATGGGGCCAATATACTGTATGGAGCAGCATCATATGGGGCCAATATACTGTATGGAGCAGCATTACATGGGGCCAATATACTGTATGGAGCAGCATTACATGGGGCCAATATACTGTATGGAGCAGCATTATATGGGGTCAATATACTGTATGGAGCAGCATCATATGGGGCCAATATACTGTATGGAGCAGCATCATGGGGGTCAATATACTGTATGGACCAGCATCATATGGAGACAATATACTGTATGGAGCAGCATTACATGGGGTCAATATACTGTATGGAGCAGCATCATATGGAGACAATATACTGTATGGAGCAGCATTACATGGGGCCAATATACTGTATGGACCAGCATCATATGGAGACAATATACTGTATGGAGCAGCATGACAGGGGGCCAATATACTGTATGGAACAGCATCATATGGGGCCAATATACTGTATGGAGCAGCATCATATGGGGCCAATACACTGTATGGAGCAGCATCATATGGGGCCAATATACTGTGTGGAGCAGCATTACATGGGGCCAATATACTGTATGGAGCAGCATCATATGGAGACAATATACTATATGGAGCAGCATTACATGGGGCCAATATACTGTATGGAGCAGCATTATATGGGGTCAATATACTGTATGGAGCAGCATTACATGGGGCCAATATACTGTATGGACCAGCATCATATGGAGACAATATACTGTATGGAGCAGCATTACATGGAGCCAATATACTGTATGGAGCAGCATTACATGGAGCCAATATACTGTATGGAGCAGCATCATATGGGGTCAATATACTGTATGGAGCAGCATTACATGGAGCCAATATACTGTATGGAACAGCATCATATGGAGAAAATATACTGTATGCAGCATCATGTGGGCCAGTATACTGTATGGAACAGCATCATGGGGGCCCACATACAGTATGGAGCAGCATCGTGGGGGCCCACAAACTGTATGGAGCAGCATCATGGGGGCCGATACAATGTATGGAGCAGCATTACATGGTGCCAATATACTGTATGGAGCAGCATTATATGGGGTCAATATACTGTATGGAGCAGCATTACATGGGGCCAATATACTGTATGGAGCAGCATCATATGGGGCCAATATACTGTATGGAGCAGCATTACATGGGGCCAATATACTGTATGGAGCAGCATTACATGGGGCCAATATACTGTATGGAGCAGCATTATATGGGGTCAATATACTGTATGGAGCAGCATCATATGGGGCCAATATACTGTATGGAGCAGCATTACATGGAGCCAATATACTGTATGGACCAGCATCATATGGAGACAATATACTGTATGGAGCAGCATTACATGGAGCCAATATACTGTATGGACCAGCATCATATGGAGACAATATACTGTATGGAGCAGCATTACATGGAGCCAATATACTGTATGGACCAGCATCATATGGAGACAATATACTGTATGGAGCAGCATGACAGGGGGCCAATATACTGTATGGAACAGCATCATATGGGGCCAATATACTGTATGGAGCAGCATGACATGGGGCCAATATACTGTATGGAGCAGCATCATATGGGGCCAATACACTGTATGGAGCAGCATCATATGGGGCCAATATACTGTGTGGAGCAGCATTACATGGGGCCAATATACTGTATGGAGCAGCATTACATGGGGCCAATATACTGTATGGAGCAGCATCATATGGGGCCAATATACTGTATGGAGCAGCATGATATGGCGCCAATATACTGTATGGAGCAGCATGACATGTGGCCAATATGCTGTATGGAGCAGCATCATATGGCACCAATATACAGTATGGAGCAGCATTACATGGGGCCAATATACAGTATAGAGCAGCATCATATGGGGAAAATATACTGTATGGAGCAGCATTACATTGGGCCAGTATACTCTATGGAGCAGCATTACATGGGGCCCATAATTCTGTATGGAGGTGGTCACTGTATTACCTGTATATTTCTGTATTACAGCATATATAGGTACTCTGTATATGCTGTAATGTCTCTGGTGATCACTGTATTACCTGTACACCGACACTATATACAGAGCTCCTGTGTATTATGTCACCAGTGGTAATATTAATGTTATTAGTATTGTGTTTTTTATTAATGATCAGTATTGTATTATTCGGTCACTGAGGTGGTAATATATGATCTGGTCATGGTGTGGAGGTATTTGTTCCTTGTACAGTATGTGGTATTATTCGGTCACTATGTGGTAGTAATACATGCTCTGGTCATGGTGTGACAGTATTATTCAGTCACTATGTGGAGGTAATATGTGGTCTGGTCATGGTGTGACTGTATTAATTGCCTGTATGTGGTATTTGGTCAATATGTGGTCTGGTCATGGTGTGGCGGTATTTATCTCTTGTATGTGGTGGTATTGGTCTTGGTATAGTGGATTGTGTTGTGTATGGAGGTCACTTGTTCCCTTTGATATCAATAAGGGGAAGATTCTTGATTTCCAATGGAGATTAAATACTTGGATGTTTAACGCCTCCCTGTCCTGTGGCTATTGCACAGTAGCAAATATGCACTTACAGGGGTTCTACGGTGAAAACAAGTAATCACCTCTCCTAAGGCCATGTTCACATGTTCAGCATATGGTCAGTATTTTACATCAGTATTTGTAAGACAAAACCAGGAGTGGGTGAAAAATGCAGAAGTGGTGACATCTTTCTACTTTACTTTTCCTCTGATTGTTCCTCACAAATACTGATGTAAAATACTGACCAAATGCTGATAGTGTGAACGTGGCCAAAGGATAAATAAGTTATTGAATGCTGTGACCTGGAGAATGTGCAACCTTTATCCCCATTAGTATGGAGCGGCAAGTACGACTCGACCACTGATCCATTTATTCCCTAAGGGGCTGCACTTGGCTTTTTCTGGAAGCCCCCAAAGAGGATGAATGGAGCTACGGTCAGACATACCACATGCCGCTCCATTTTAAAATGGGGATAAAAGTGTCCTGTCAGGGATAAAAGTTCCCCATTCTTTCAATCAGTGCGGTTTGCAATGCATAAGGAGAAAGGATTACCAGCTTCATGAATAGTTAAAAAAATAGGTTTCTTTATTGTGACAAAAGCTCTTTAAAAACAGATTCCATAGTCACATAGTGTAGCCAGGGCAACGCGTTTCGAACGCTAAAGATGCGTTCTTTGTCAAGACTACAGTAATTGTACATCCCAGTTATGGTGGCGCACAGTAGATGTGCAGGAGCCGCCTGTGATTTACAGTCGACGCTCCACTATAACAGGGATAACGGCTAACAGGTATGTGCATATAGCTGTAGGGTGGGCCCCTAGGGTCAATTTCCCCTGTGGGCCCCAGACACCCCAGTGTGACCCTGGATAAGGAAGATACGAGGGTTGTGAAGTAAGCCTGTTTAGCAGAGGTAAGGGCTGATTTGAAAGCGAGTGTTGCTTGTTTGAATGCCGAGAAGTCATCTTGCGAATGTGTTTTCTTCCAATGCCGCTCCATGACCCCAGGGCCGCCATCAGGGCATTACTACCCTTACTACTGTATGGGGCCCGGTGAAAAGAAGCAAGAAGGGGGGGCAGGCACGCTGGCAGCCCGGGGCCCCTCTCTTTGCTTCTTCTTACCGGGCCTCAGGGGTAACAGTTAAATGCCCGATGCACCCGGCAGACGGAAATGGGTGCTTTACCTTTAAGCAGCGGCCAGGTGCATCATGGTCCTGACTCCAATCTCCTGACACACTGCATGCTCATCTTCATTCCTGAGCAGAGCAGCATGTCTCAGAGGCGGTGGCTAGTGTGTGAGTAGCAGGAGGAGGAAGCTGCTGCTGAGTTTGGTGGTGAGTGGGGCCTGGTGGTGCTCAGAGGGGCCTGCTGATGGTGATGAGGGGGCCTGCTGATGGTTATGCGGGGCCTGCTGATGGTTGTGGGGGGCCTGGTGATGGCAGGACCTGCTGCTAGTGATGGGCGGCCTGCTGCTGGTGATGCGGGGGCCTGCTGATTGTGGTGGGGGGGCCTGCTGATGACGGTGGGGGGGCCTGCTAATGGTGATGAGGGGAGGCTGCTGCTTCTGGTGGTGAGGGGAGGCTGCTGCTGGTTCTGAGGGGAGGCTGCTGCTGGTGCTGAGGAGAAGCTGCTGCTGGTGCTGAGGGGAGGCTGGTGCTGAGGGGAGGCTGGTGCTATTGCCAAGGGGAGGCTGCTGCTGCTGGTGGTGAGGGGAGGCTGCTGCTGGTTCTGAGGGGAGGCTGCTGCTGGTGCTGAGGAGAAGCTGCTGCTGGTGCTGAGGGGAGGCTGGTGCTGTTGCCAAGGGGAGGCTGCTGCTGGTGCTGAGGAGAGGCTGCTGGTGCTGAGGGGAGGCTTGTGCTGAGGGGAGGCTGGTGCTGGTGCCAAGGGTAGGCTGCTGCTGGTGCTAAGGAGAGGCTGCTGGTGCTGAGGGGAGGCTTGTGCTGAGGGGAGGCTGGTGCTGGTGCTGAGTAGAGGCTGCTGGTGCTGAGGGGAGGCTTGTGTGGAGGTTGCTGATGGTGCTGAGGGGAGGCTGCTACTGGTGCCAAGGGGAAACTGCTGCTGGGAGGAGGCTGGTGCTGGTGCCGATGGGAGGCTGGTGCTGGTTCCGAGGGGAGGCTGCTGCTTGTGCCGAGGAGAGGCTGGTGCTGGTGCCGAGGGGAGGCTGGTGCTGGTGTCGAGGGGAGGCTGCTGCTGGTACCGAGGAGAGGCTGCTGCTGGTGCAGAGGAGAGGCTGCTGGTGCTGAGAGGAGGCTTGTGGTGAGGCTGATGCTGGTGCTGAGGGGAGGCTGCTGCTGGTGCTGAGGGGAGGCTGTTGCTGGTGGTGAGAGGAGGCTGGAGGTGAGGGAAGGCTGGTGGTGGAGAGGGGAGGTTGCTGCTGGTGATGAGGGGAGGCTGCTGCTGCAGCTGCTGAGGGGAGGCAGCTGCTGGTGCTGAGGAGAGGCTGCTGAGGTGGTGAGGGAAGGCTGCTGATGTTGGTGAGGGGAGACTACTGGTGGTGGTGAGGCGAGGCTGCTGGTGATGAGGGGAGGTTGCTGCTGGTGATGAGGGGAGGCTGCTGCTGGTGATGAGAGGAGGTTGGTGCTGAGTGGTGGCTGGTGCCGAGGAGAGGCTACTGCTGGTGCTGAGGGGAGGCTGATGGGGAGGCTGCTGCTGGTGATAAGGGGAGGCTGGTGATGAGGGGAGGCTGCTGGTGGTTGTGATGAGGGGAGGCTGGTGGTGATGAGGGGAGGCGGCTGGCGGTGGTGAGAGGAGGCTGCAAGTGGTGGTGAGGGGAGTCTGCTGGTGGTGGTGAGGGGAGGCTGCTGCTGGTATTGAGGGGAGGCTGCTGGTGGTTCTGAGTTGAGGCTGTTGCTGGTGCTGAGGGGGGCCTGTTTCTGAGGGGAGGCTGCGTCCGGCAGGGTGAGGCTGGTGCTGAGGGAAGGCTGCGACCGGCAGCGAGAGGCTGAGGAGGCGGTGGCGAGGACGACCAGGGCTAGTCGACAAGGATATGCCAATTGCATATCAAGATGATGCCAACCTCTGTGGACAGGTAGAAGGAACAAGAGTAGTTGACAAATAGGGTGATCAATAGACCTTGGAATAATAATAACTTCCACAATTGGATGTGTTTAAATAAAATGTTCCTGTGCTGAGATAATCTTATACATGTGCCCCTGCTGTGTACTGTGTAATGGCTGTGTCTGACCGTGCAGGAACATGGTCTGATCATACCACATCTCCTGGGCAGGGGAGGAAGAAAAAGAATATACAGACATTACAGCAGGGGATCACAGCTGATTCTTTCTGTGAGGTAAAACATTTCACTGCCTGTTTTTAAACAATGTTTTACTTCAAAGAAAGAAACAGTTGGGATCCCATGCTGAAATGTCTGTATACTCTTTTGTTTCCTCCCCTTAGCATGAGATGTGGTTGTGGCACCCCAGGGGTCCGGTTGCCACAGTGGCATTGCCTCCCTCACAAGAGTTGATGCCATGCCTGGAAGCAAGCAGGAGTCCCCTAATCAGGTTTTACTAAGCATGCAACACTTTCCTGGCTCCAGACCAGCAAGGGGAGTCCCTCCCCTTGGCAACTGGGATCTGGGGGCGTGGTTAGTGAGACTTAGTGTGTGAGGAGTTGAAGTCAGGACATCGAGGAGAGAGGAGCTGGGGACTGGAGCTGCGCGGCAGCTCACCCCAGAAGAACCAGCACAGAAGAACCGGACACCGGAGTCCGAGGCTGTGGGGCACCGAAGGCCCAGCAGTAGAAACCGGAGGGCAGGAGACTGCAGGTCTCCTGGCCCCATCAGACGCCCAAAGGCTCAGCAGCACCGCAGGGTTCAGCACCGCCACGTGAGAGCGACGCACCAGCAAGGCCCGAGCTGCCTGCCATACGGGTGAGCACAGAAACGTTGCACTCAGGGACGAGGGCCGCGCACAGCTACAAGCAGCAGGGCCAAAGAGTTTAGTGTAAAGGGAAGGCCCCCAATTTCACCTGGCAAGGAGGATTCTTTACTTGCTTCCAGGATGCCCGGACTTCCACTTCTAGCCAGCACCCTAGTCCCGGCTTGTCTAATCACCACCAGTAAAGATAAGAGGAAACCGCCATTGAGTTGTGGATTATTGCTGCGCCATCAACCCCTGCACTACAACGTCCAGCATGACCCATAACATCTACACTGCCCTGGAGCTAAGTTCTACCTGTGGAGAGCCACACTATCCCTGCTGCAGTAACATCAGCTCCAGAGGACCTGCTCCGCAGCGGCGGCTCCCCTAGCCGCATACCGCAGGTGGCGTCACAAACTTTATACAATCACCATAAATCCCCTATCAATAACCCCTGGGTCACGGACCGGGTCACCGCTACTGTGACATCCCCCAGCATTTACCGGCCCGGCACCGGGTACCCCACGGCCCAGAGGGCGCGTCATGGTATGATCAGACCGTGTTCTGTACACGGTCAGACACAGCCATTACATTATTCAAAGATCTATTGATTAAAATTAACTTTTGTTCGTGGGAAAACCCTTTTAAGTTCATGTATTAATTTGTCCACCATCTCAGTACATGATTATATGATACAATCATTCCCTCTGCTCCTGAAAGGGGGGAGGGGAGGGAATGATTGATATAAGTGTATACAGTGCATTGTGAAAGTATTTGGTCCCCTTGAACTTTTCTAACTTTTGCCACATTTCTGGCTTCAAACATAAAGATATAAAATTCTATTTTTGGGGGAAGAATCAAAAACAAGTGGGACACAATCGTGAAGTGGAACGAAATTTATTGGAAATGTTAAACTTTTTTAACAAATTAAAAACTGTGGGACTGCTGGCTTGTGGATTTAGATTGGACAACCCCTTTAAGGCTCCTTCAGCCATCAGTGAATATCGGTCTGTGCTCGGACCGCAATGCATGGACTTGCCGCGGGTCTCCTGACCTCAACTCAGCAGCCTCACAGCATGTATGAGGATGCGGGTCAGCATGATTGGTGCCCAGTCCAAGCACTGCAGACTGAGAGCAGAACGATTTCTCACTTCCAGTATTTACACTGTCATAATAATAAAGATGTTTCCCAATCATATACAGTGCATTGTGAAAGTATTTGGCCCCCTTGAACTTTTCTACCTTTTGCCACATTTCTGGCTTCAAACATAAAGATATAAAATTCAAATTTTTTGGAAAGAATCAACAACAAGTGGGACACAATCGTGAAGTGGAACGAAATTTATTGGAAATGTTAAACTTTTTTAACAAATTAAAAACTGAAAAGTGGGGCGTGCAATATTATTCGGCCCTCTTGAGTTAATAATCGCCATCTTTTGCTGCGATTACAGCTGAAAGTCGCTTGGGGTATGTCACTATCAGCTTTGCACATCGAGAGGCTGAAATTCTTGCCCATTCTTCCTTGCAAAACAGTTCGAGCTCATTGAGGTTGGATGGAGGGCGTTTGTGAACAGCAGTTTTCAGCTCTTTCCACAGATTCTCGATTGGATTCAGGTCTGGACTTTGACTTTGCCATTCTAACACCTGGATACGTTTATTTTTGAACCATTTTATTGTAGATTTTGCTTTATGTTTGGGATCATTGTCTTGTTGGAAGATAAATCTCCGTCCCAGTCTCAGGTCTTTTGCAGACTCCAACAGGTTTTCTTCCAGAATGGTCCTGTATTTGGCTCCGTCCATCTTCCCATCAATATTAACCATCTTCCCTGTCCCTGCTGAAGAAAAGCAGGCCCAAACCATGATGCTGCCACCACCATGTTTGACAGTGGGGATAGTGTTTTGAGGGTGATGAGCTGTGTTGCTTTTACGCCAAAGATATCGTTTTGCATTGTGGCCAAAAAGTTTGATAATGGTTTCATCTGACCAGAGCACCTTATTCCACATGTTTGGTGTGTCTCCCAGGTGGCTTGTGGCAAACTTCAAATGAGACTTTTTATGGATATCTTTGAAAAATGGCTTTCTTCTTGCCACTCTTCCATAAAGGCCAGATTTGTGCAGTGTATGACTGATTGTTGTCCTATGGACAGACTCTCCCACCTCAGCTGTAGATCTCTGCAGTTCAACCAGAGTGATCATGGGCCTTTTGGCTGCATCTCTGATCAGTCTTCTCCTTGTTCGAGATGAAAGTTTAGAGGGACGGCTGGGTCTTGATAGATTTGCAGTGGTCTGATAATCCTTCCATTTCAATATGATCGCTTGTACAGTGCTCCTCGAGATGTTAAAAACTTGGGAAATCTTTTTGTATCCAAATCCGGCTTTAAACTTCACCACAACAGTATCTCGGACCTGCCTGGTGTGATCCTTGGTCTTCATGATGCTCTCTGCACTTGAAACAGAACCCTGAGACTATCACAGAGCAGGTGCATTTATACGGAGACTTGATTACACACAGGTGGATTCTATTTATCATTACCAGTCATTTAGGACAACATTGGATCATTCAGAGATCCTCACTGAACTTCTGGACTGAGTTTGCTGCACTGAAAGTAAAGGGGCCGAATAATATTGCACGCCCCACTTTTCAGTTTTTAATTTGTTAAAAAGTTTAAAATATCCAATAAATTTCGTTCCACTTCACGATTGTGTCCCACTTGTTGTTGATTCTTTCCAAAAAAATTGAATTTTATATCTTTATGTTTGAAGCCAGAAATGTGGCAAAAGGTAGAAAAGTTCAAGGGGGCCAAATACTTTCACAATGCACTGTATATGATTGGGAAACATCTTTATTATTATGACAGTGTAAATACTGGAAGTGAGAAATCGTTCTGCTCTCAGTCTGCAGTGCTTGGACTGGGCACCAATCATGCTGACCCGCATGCTCATACATGCTGTGAGGCTGCTGAGTTGAGGTCAGGAGACCCGCGGCAAGTACATGTATTGCGGTCCGAGCACAGACCGATATTCACTGATGGCTGAAGGAGCCTTAAAGGGGTTGTCCAGTCTAAATCCACAAGCCAGCAGTCCCTCTGTGTCACTGACTGAAGACTTGTGAATCCACACATCGTAAGCACTGTGAGGATTCGCTGGTGTCAGAGCCAGGAATGGCAATCACTTGGCTTCAAGGATGTGAAATGCAGACTCCCAGCCAGAAGGGGGGGTGTGGAGATAGAGGGAGAACAAACAGGTGGGCAGGTGAATTTAAAGGGTTGGCTCTGCCGTGAAGTACCGAGTGGTGGGACTTTATTTGAACAGTCATCCTGTGCTGACAGAGTCCCTTTAAACATAAGTCATACTCACCTTCTGGCGTCTTCATCAATTTTCAGCACTGCTTCGGTCTTGCGGCGCCATCTTGTGAACGCAGCTTCTGACTGACTGGAAGTCAGAAGCTATGTCACAATCTCTCAATGCAAGTCTGAAAGCCTGAACGATGCTCTCATAGACTTGATCTGGTCATGGTGTGACAGTATTTGTCTCTTGTATGTGGTATTATTCAGTCACTATGTGGTGGTAATATGTGGTGTGGTCACAGTGTGGCAGAAAGTAGAGTTTTTCCAAGAGTGGTCGGTGGGACTGTGGAAGGTTTGAGGAGTGGAGGCGGAGCTGGGGTGAAGCCTGGGTGGAGTTTCAAGGGGGCCCCAAAATTTTGCCAGTATGGGGCACCGAAATTCCTAGCAGCAGCCCTGCACGACCCTGGACACTTGCCAAAGCTTTTTAGTGATGCTATTGTGCCAGTTTTGTCTATTGATTCGTCAAACTCTGTCATGCATGAGAGGGGTAACCGAG
Source organism: Phyllobates terribilis (assembly GCF_046119375.1). NCBI lineage: Eukaryota > Metazoa > Chordata > Amphibia > Anura > Dendrobatidae > Phyllobates > Phyllobates terribilis. The sequence goes on from NW_027362796.1 coordinate 12,927,728, forward strand.
TCAATAGCTGGTGCTATGCTAGAGTGGCATTGTAGAAGGCAGTGACACTGTCTGTGTCGTGGAGTGAAGATATGGATGTCAGTGGTAGAATAGAATTAGAGAGTGTGTGAGTGTGGAGACATGCAAGGTTTCTTCAGGGGTGTGCTATTTGCTGACATGGGTGACAGGTGAGGAGGACAGAGATGAGAAAGTGTTGGAATAATACATATTAATCTGTATGTGTATTGCAACAACTACTGTGCTGTTTCATATGTTGTGCATATTGTGAGGTTGTTAACAAAGTTTAGTTAAAAAAAAAAAAAAAAAAACTCCCACAGACAGGATGCCCCCTCCTTCTCTTCCTGTGTTGTTGTTATATATCTGATTTGATTTCCTCATGCTGCAGTAACATCATGCTGTGCCTGTGCTGGATATAAATAAACCTACATTCTGTGTTCTAAACTCTGGATGTCACGCGGATTAATCCTCTGCTAACAGGTTATGGGCCCAGATGTACCAGAGTCCCAGAGTCACAGATCCCCAGAACACAGAGGAAAGAAAAGAAAGAAAGACAGCAAACTGAGAAGAAGCAAAGATGGCCACCAGCAGCAGCTCCATGAAATTTACAGTGCCAAGTCTCACTAACCAGAATTATCAATCCTGGAAATTCAAAGTGAAAATGCTGCTAATAAGAGAAGGTACGTGGAAATACACACAGGAGCCTAAACCTGACCCAGTGCCACAGGAGTGGACAGAGATGGATCAGAAAGCACAAAGTACCATATCACTCAGTATAGATGATGACCAGATTGTGCATGTGTGTAAATGTAATACTGCAAAGGAAATGTGGGAGCAGTTGCAAAAGGTACATGAGAGGATAAATTTAAGCAATAAGCTCTATCTCATGAGAAAGCTGTACCAGTCTAAGCTACAGAAAGGCCAGGATATGCAGGATTACATAAGAAGTGTTCTGGAAGTTGTAGAACGCCTGAGAGTCATTGGGGAAGATCTAAAGGACTTTCATGTGGCCGCATTACTGCTTAGTGGCCTTTCAGAGAGGTATGATACGCTTGTAACCGCACTAGATGCGCGTCCAGATGATGAGCTTACACTGGATTATGTCAGGGGAAAGCTCATAAATGAATATAAGCGAAAGGCAGAAGGTGTAAATGACGCACCCCCTGGGCCATATTCTTTAGGGGAATACCCGGAGCCGGATCAGATGGGAGTTGTAGTCGCCGAGTGGCAGTGACCCGGTCCGTGCCCAGGGTGTCAAGCTCAGTGTGTGGCAGTCCTTACTGATGTTAAAAAGTTCTTTATGTCGACTACGCCACCCGTTGTATTGCGGTCACTACGGCCGCCGCTGCAGCAGGGTCCGCTGAGGCTGATGGTGTTGGTGCAGCTTTTGATAGTATAACCCCCAACGGGTGGGGTATAGCCTCAGGGGGTCAGGTGCAGAGGATGGGGGTTGTGGTGGTGCAGCATAGATGGTAATTAAAGACAGAGTCGGGTTGTGCAGTTTAAGTTATTTACTTACTGCTGATGTTCCGGTCACTCCAGCTTCAAGTGACCACCCGAGCCGTGCTGCGTCCACCAGGTCCTGGATTCAGCCAACCCCCAAGCAAGTCCGGAGCGTGACCCTGAGCCCTCCTTCCTGTCCTCTCTTCTGGCCGTCCCCACCAGGGATCCACCTAGGTCCAGCTCCCTCGGGCCTTCTGTTGGGAAATCCTTGGCCTTGGGTTTCCTGACCCTACATGTGGTTTGCCTTCAGGGTGGATGTGGTGGGTGGCCGTGGCAGATCCTGCCCACGGCCTCCGGTCTCTGGCTAGGGTGTGCTTTAGCCCCCACCAGTTTGGGATCCGGTACCCTTTTGCCAACTCTTCACCCGATGATGGACTTTGGGTTCTCAGAGTCCTTTTCTTTCACCCCCTCTGGGTCTTTCTTCCTTTCTCCTCTCTCTCTCTCTGGGGCTGCTCTGCTCCTCTTCCTCTGCTCTGCTCTGACAAAAGGCTGACAGACTGACCCTGTTCTTTGATGGTGCCCACCTTAAATACTCCCTCTATGTGTGAGCTCAGGTGACCAGCACCCAATGAGCTCCTATCTTTACCCAGGCTGCTCCCCCTATCTGCCCCTACACTACTGGGATGTACCACCCCCCCTCCCACTCCAGCCAGGAACAGACTCGGTCGTACCTGCACATTTCTAAGTGGGAGTACCGTTGGTCTGCTCCTCGGAAATGGGATGTGTGTAGTGCATGCAGCTTTCTGAGCTCAGTTCCACACTCCATCCTTACCCGGGAGTGGAATATCACACCTCTGGGTTGAGATGCAATACCCCTGTAGCAGCCGAATCCTCAGGGTGCTACATTCCCCCCTGGTAAATCACAGCACGTCCTCGGGCTGTAAGATATAAAACAACACCAAACATACATTTTTTTTTTTTCATAAACATATAAAACATCATATAAAACATTATATATATATATATATCAATAAAACTTTTCATATAAAACATTCTTGTAGACTTTTCCTCGCTTCTAGCTCCTCCTCCGGTCACTGTGCAACGTGTGACCGGGTAAAGTGCGACAGTCTTTGGAACTCGTGGCTTTCCTATAAAACCAGTAGGGGCGCTTTAGGACGCGCAACTATTTACAAGGGATATGGCCGCTCTCAGTCCTCGGCCAGGTATTAAGGAGGAATGACCGCTCTCAGTCCTCGGTCAGTGGGATTTAAGGGATAAACGGGTAAACAGTTCACACTTGCTGGTCCCAACGGGGACTATATTAGCAACAGCTCACTGTGCCCCGACGGGCAACTATATACAGCTTGTACTCTGCTGTACTTAACGACGGCGTCCTCCTGCTCTTTCTTTGTGGTTACCTTTAGCTTCAGACCCGTCCGGGTCCTCTTGTTCTTCCTCACACCGCAGCTCCTCCTCCGTCAGGCGATGCACATGGAGGGCGTAGGGTCCTTTGGCACACTTGTGCCGGGTGAAGGTGACCTCGTCCCCTATATACAGGTCACGTCCTCTGTGTCCCTCCGGTAGGTGGGACTCAACGTCTCTCCTGGTCACGAAGACGTCGCCTGGGGTGCGGTGGTCTCGGATGAAGCCCCACCCATGCTGCATGTTAAACTTGATCACAGTCCCGGTGGTGCGGGGACTATGCGCTGCACGGGGGTCTCTCCTGGCCCGGCTCTTCTGCTCCGCGCTCCTTACTTGAGCTTGCTGTTCCCGGACCCGCCTCTCTCTCCGCTCCCTCTCAAAGACCTCGAGCTGCTGGCGGCAGCACTCTGCACGCTCCGCTGCGGCTGCCCGAGTCTCCTGAGTGAACCCCATGAGATCTTCTCCGGTGGGGTCCCACTCAAACTGTGCTTCTGCTAGCGGGGGCGAGATCCTCTTAACGGGCTTTGGAGCCGGGATCAGGGGTTCACACATGGGCCTTGCCCTCTTTTGGAGCTCTTGTTCGTAGTACTCCCTGGGCCAGACAAAGGGCTGCCCGTCCGGCCATGTGTGTTGGGCGAACAGATCTTCTCCCAGATGCGGCACTTTAGGTTTTATGGGCGCGGTGGTGGTGGCGGCGCCCGGGTTGCCCAGGCCTTGCGGCCAGGCCTGGGGCACCTGGAAAGTGAAGGGCACCGTAAGGACGGCGGCGCCCTGGGCTACTTGGCCCTGCGACCAGGCCGGCGGCTCCGCGGAGGTAGGGGGCGCTGTTGGTATTGCGGCGCCCGGGGGTACTAGGCCTTGCGACCAGGCTGGTGGTACTTCCTGCTTGGTCACGCTCGGGGTCGAGGCGTGTGACGTCACAGGGGTCGCGGCTGCGGCTTCCGGTTGAGGCCTAGTCTGTGGCGGTGACGTTGCGGTTACGGGCACGGCAGGGGATACTTCGGGCTCTGCGACGGGGAGCTGGGGCAGGTGCGCGGTTTCCCGGTTTGGGGTAGATACGTCCCCTTTACCTGCCTCCTTTCGTTCGGCTCCCTTTTCGGCGCCGTCTCCGGCCTTCAGTCCTCCTGCGCCATCCTCAGAGGCGGTCTGTCTCCTCATCTCGGGTGGCGTGCTCCGCTGACAAGTCTCGGTCTGCTGGGCCATCTCTCGGCTCCACTGCGCCAACGTCTCTCGTTGCACCCGGGCCATCCTCCTTGCGAGGCCCTCCAGAGCGGTCTGCGCACACTCCCGGTCTCGGGGGAGCTGTGCTAGGACCTCCACTAGGCCTAGTGGGGTCGTTGCTTCTAGCAGTCTCCTGACCAACGGGTCGGTGCTGCTCTGCTCTCCTTCTGCTGTTCCCGGCAGGCTCCTGGCCAGCGGGCCGGTGCTGCTCTGCTCTTCTCCCATCTCCGGGTAAGTTCTTTCTGGACTCTGCTCCAGGCTTCTTGTCTCCGGGTGCGCTCTCTCCAGACTGCTCCAGGCGACACCCATCTTTGCTCTCTTCTTCTCAGTCCTCCCACTTCGAGGGCGGTTCCGGGGCCACTTGGTGATTGTCAGCTCCAGGGGCAGTTCTTTCACGCTGACAGACACCTCTAGCATCACAGTCTCTGTTGGTGGGGGCGGTTTCCACTTTTGGCGCCATTTTCGGTCCTGGCCCACGATGGGAGGTGGCCTCTTGCCACCCTCTGGCACGCCCATAATGGCGTCCGCTCTTCCAAGGCGGGAAACCTTTGGAAATGGCGGGAATCGTCTCCCAGTGGCGGGAAACTCTGCAGATGGCGGGTAAAAGCTGTTAATGGCGGACAACCGGCGGGAAACGATCTGTGATGGAGTCCGATGGCGGGGACCCTCCGGAACCGGCAGGAGACTTCTTTTTGAGGTAAACTCGTTCTTTTCTTCAGGCACGCAGTACCCGGTTGTTGTGGGCACGTAATCCTGCCGACTACGCCAAAGTTGACGCACCCCCTGGGCCATATTCTTTAGGGGAATACCCGGAGCCGGATCAGATGGGGGTTGTAGTCTCCGAGTGGCTGTGACCCGGTCCGTGCCCAGGGTGTCAAGCTCAGAGTATGTGGCAGTCCTACAGATGTTATAAAGTTCTTTATGTCGACTACGCCACCCGTTGTATTGCGGTCACTACGGCCGCCGCTGCAGCAGGGTCCGCTGAGGCTGATGGTGTTGGTGCAGCTTTTGATAGTATAACCCCCAACGGGTGGGGTATAGCCTCAGGGGGTCAGGTGCAGAGGATGGGGGTTGTGGTGGTGCAGCATAGATGGTAATTAAAGACAGAGTCGGGTTGTGCAGTTTAGGGTATTTACTTACTGCTGATGTTCCGGTCACTCCAGCTTCAAGTGACCACCCGAGCCGTGCTGCGTCCACCAGGTCCTGGATTCAGCCAACCCCCAAGCAAGTCCGGAGCGTGACCCTGAGCCCTCCTTCCTGTCCTCTCTTCTGGCCGTCCCCACCAGGGATCCACCTAGGTCCAGCTCCCTCGGGCCTTCTGTTGGGAAATCCTTGGCCTTGGGTTCCCTGACCCTACATGTGGTTTGCCTTCAGGGTGGATGTGGTGGGTGGCCGTGGCAGATCCTGCCCACGGCCTCCGGTCTCTGGCTAGGGTGTGCTTTAGCCCCCACCAGTTTGGGATCCGGTACCCTTTTGCCAACTCTTCACCCGATGATGGACTTTGGGTTCTCAGAGTCCTTTTCTTTCACCCCCTCTGGGTCTTTCTTCCTTTCTCCTCTCTCTCTCTCTGGGGCTGCTCTGCTCCTCTTCCTCTGCTCTGCTCTGACAAAAGGCTGACAGACTGACCCTGTTCTTTGATGGTGCCCACCTTAAATACTCCCTCTATGTGTGAGCTCAGGTGACCAGCACCCAATGAGCTCCTATCTTTACCCAGGCTGCTCCCCCTATCTGCCCCTACACTACTGGGATGTACCACCCCCCCTCCCACTCCAGCCAGGAACAGACTCGGTCGTACCTGCACATTTCTAAGTGGGAGTACCGTTGGTCTGCTCCTCGGAAATGGGATGTGTGTAGTGCATGCAGCTTTCTGAGCTCAGTTCCACACTCCATCCTTACCCGGGAGTGGAATATCACACCTCTGGGTTGAGATGCAATACCCCTGTAGCAGCCGAATCCTCAGGGTGCTACATAAACAGCAGGACATGCAACACAGAATCTGCTTTACAGACACAAAACCTAACTGATAACAGGAAGCACATAAAAGAAACACGTGAATGTTTTGTTTGCAAGAAATCAGGACATTTGAAAGCTGACTGCAGAGTCTGGAAAGCTAGAATGAATCAGCTGAAAAAGCAAAGCAGTCATCAAAGGGTTAAAAGTGCTGTATCTGGAGAAAATGATTCTGTGAATACTGAAACTGCATTTACTGTCAGTGCAAATACATCAAAGCATGCATGGTGTATAGACTCTGGAGCAGCTAGTCACATGACTAATAACAGAGACTTCTTTTCTAAGCTTAACCAAAGTAAATCAGAGAAAGTGATTATGGCTAATGGTCAGTACATGACTTCAGAAGGCATAGGAGATGGTTATATTGATTGTCAAATCTCACCAACACAAAGCAGGAAGATCCCAGTAAAGGATGTGCTGTATGTGCCTAGTCTTGAAAGTAATCTACTATCTGTGAAGAAACTCACAAAACAAGGAAATGAAGTTACATTTAAGCATGATAGCTGCATCATCTCAAAGGAAGGTCACACACTAGTAGAGGGAAACATCACAGATGAACTTTATCAGCTGAAATGCAAAGAGTGTGTGTATACAGCGCAACAAGAAGAGCATAAAAACTGTATTCATGTGTGGCATATGCGTCTGGCACACAGAGACCCAGAAGCAATAAGAAAGTTAGTCCAAAAGCAACTAGCTGAGGATATTACAATTGATCTATGTAACCAGACAATGAAGTGTACTAGCTGCATCAAAGGGAAAATGTCTAGGAAAGCTTTTCCTAAGAGAATTAGTACAACAACAGCACAGCCACTAGATTTAATACACACAGATGTCTGTGGTCCAATGAGCACTCTGACCCCAGGGAAGAAGAGATATTTTCTCACATTTATTGATGATCATTCAAGATATACAGTTGTCCACCTGCTTCACAGCAAGAAGGAAGTTCCAGAGAAACTTGAAATATACCTAGCTGAAGTATATAATAAATTTGGAAGAATGTCAAAGATTCTACGTGCAGATAATGGGACTGAATATACAAGTAATGAGACACAGAGCATTTTAAAGAAAAATGGAATCCTATTTCAGACCACTGTACCGTACAACCCAGAGCAAAATGGTGTCGCGGAAAGAAGGAACCGAACACTATGTGAAAGTGGAAGAAGCATGTTATTTGATGCAAATCTGCCCACAGTATATTGGGGTGAAGCAATCATGACAGCTTGCTATCTTCAGAACAGACTACCAGGTAAAGCTACAGACAAAACTCCATTTGAGCAATGGAATAGCAGAAAGCCAAAACTACATCACATAAGAATATTCGGAAGTAAAGCATTTGTACATGTTCCCAAAGAAAAGCGAACTAAGTGGGAATCTCACGCTAAGGAAGGTATCCTGGTAGGCTACAGCGAAACCCAGAAAGGTTATAGGATTCTACACCCAGATAAAATATGTGCAAAATACAAGGACCTAAAAACACAGATGTACTGTCTGTGATATTAGATAGCCAAAATACTTCCATGTATTGTTGCGTCCAAAGATATTTTCTTCATATTTCTTCATATTTCTTCATATTCCCCTTTTTTTTTTTTTTTCATAATTTCACCTTTATTTCCATTTTTATTTTCATAATAATTTTTTGTTTGGGCTTTAAGTGCGCTCTCGACCTGGGCCGTGGCACCACTGTGCGGTTTTGACCTATGAGGTATTTCCAGCTCATGAACCATTGGGGCAGAATATACGCGGTTAGTATATAGCGCGGTACATACGGTATGTGCCTGGATGGGTGTCAGCTACTGTATAACTTGGACATTTGCCCTGGCCTGGGGTACTTATGGATGGGAGGGCTTCATGTCACCATCCAACACAAGATGTCAGTTGGTTACCTTGTGTGCCCCTTAATCGTCGCTCCGTAGTGTGCGGTTTTTCCTTGTCTGTGATGCGCACACCGGATGTGACGCTTGCGTGTCACGCCCGGCACCTGCGTTCCACATACCGGATGTCAGCTGACCGGAACCGGAAGTGACACGATCGCGAGTATAGCGCGACTAGGATTTAAAAGAGGACTTATCAGAGTGTCAAATGGCGCTGTCTGGTGAATGAGCTGCGCGATTGTGGGCAGCGTGCATACCGCATGTCTTCTCTTTTTTTCCCCTGATGACTAGCTAAGGCAAAGAAACGCGTCGGGAGCGGTATATTGTGATGGGCTGGTGACCCTATGAGACTTGGTCTGCCCCCATCATATGGAGCTATCTTGAAGTCTGAGAGCAGGAACGGATATCAAAATTGGTGAGGATGTTCCATTTCTATATATAGCAAGGTTAAATGGTTACCATTGATAGGGTTAATGTTTCTGCGTTCTCACATATTGAGACACAATAAGTTGTTATAGTGTCCCGTAGGCTCCATCATTTTCTTTTTGCCACACTTTCTTGGTTGCGTCAGAGATACAATATGCTTATATGACATATATCTATATCTTTGGACGCAACAATACATGGAAGTATTTTGGCTATCTAATATCACAGACAGTACATCTGTGTTTTTAGGTCCTTGTATTTTGCACATATTTTATCTAGTGGTAATAAATGTTAAGTTTTACATTTCTATAGCACTACACCTGCTTGTGTTTACATTTATTTTTTTGTGTAGTTATTTCTAAAACCCCTGCTGCTGCATTTTGATTCTACACCCAGAAACAAACTAGATCACAATAAGTAGAGATGTAGTGATTGATGAGAACTTTGTATCACCCAAGTTTTGTGACATCACGCCAGTAGTCCAGCTGAAGTCACAATTACAAGACAGCAACAAGGAGGATGTAGAGGTCTGGCTGGATTCTTCAACTAATGAAGGAACAACAGAAAAATCAGGTGAATCTGAAATCAGGAGATCGTCAAGATCAAGCAAAGGTATACCAGCTAAACGTCTATCCTACATTGTCAAGACACTACCTGAGTCAGAGCCGCAGTCATGGGATGAAATGCAAGCACTACCTGTCCATGAAAGAACAAAGTGGATCGATGCCGCTAATGAGGAAATCAAATCGCTTCATCAACTCCAAACTTGGAAACTCACCAAGCTACCACAGGGCAAAAAGGCAATCAAGTGCAAGTGGGTCTTCAAAACCAAATATGACTCAGAAGGTAAAGTCCACAGATTCAAAGCAAGGTTGGTCGCAAAAGGATATTCTCCAAAGTATGGCGAAGATTACGATGCTACATTTGCTCCAGTCACTAAACAGACCACGTTCAGAGCTTTGTTAGCTGTAGTTGCTGTACAAAAGATGTATGTCAGACATTTGGATATAAAAACTGCCTTTTTAAATGGTGACATTGAGGAGGACTTATACATGACTCAACCTGAAGGTTATGTAAAAAGAGGTCAAGAGAATCTTGTTTGCAAACTACAAAAATCTCTCTATGGTCTTAAGCAATCAGCAAGAGCATGGCACACCAAGATGAATAAAGTCTTGTTGGAAGACAAAATATACAGATGGAAAGTGGATGTATATTCTCTTATATGTGGACGACGTGATTGTTGTTCATCAAGACGACGCAGAAATTGGAAAAATGACTGAAATTCTGAATCAGCACTTTGAATCAAAAGACCTTGGAAGTGTGACATATTATCTAGGAATCCAAATCCAGAGAGAGGAAGATGGAAGTTTTCTTCTAAATCAAAGTGCAAAAATTAATTTGATTCTGAATCAGTTTAAAATGTCGGAGGTCAAAGGTATATCAACCCCAATGGAACCATCCTACCTGAAGCTGGAAGGAGAAGATGACCTGTTGCCTAACAATGAGAAATATCGTCAGGCAGTGGGGACACTTCTATACATATCAACTATGACTCGACCGGATATCACAACAACAGTTGGAATCCTTTGCAGATATGTGGAAAAACCGCGCCAAAGAGACTGGAATGCTGTTAAGAGACTTCTCCGATATTTGAAAGAAACGCAAGATGTAAATTTAAAACTATCTGCAGCAGGAGATCTAGAACTTACCGGCTATGTAGATGTGGATAGGGCGGGTGATTCGCGTGATCATAAATCCACAAGTGGATACTTGTTTAAAGTTGGAGAAAGTTCAATCTCCTGGTCTAGTAGGAAACAAGTGTCTGTTGCCTTGTCATCTACAGAAGCGGAGTATGTGTCCGCAGCCTATGCAAGCCAGGAGGTTGTTTGGCTAAGACAATTGATGGACGATCTTGGCAAACCGACAACTCAGCCGACGGTGATTTATGAGGACAACCAAGGATGCATTAAACTTGCATGCAGTGAAAAAATCAGTGCTAGAACCAAGCACATTGACGTCAGACATCATCATCTACGTGATTTGATAGATCGTGGGATAATTCACTTTGTCTATTGTGAAACTGATAAGATGGTAGCTGACATTATGACAAAGCCATTGCCACGAGCTAGGTTAAAAGAATTGAGAACCACAATGGGACTAAGAGGATAAGTAGTTGTTGAGTGGGGGTGTTGGAATAATACATATTAATCTGTATGTGTATTGCAACAACTACTGTGCTGTTTCATATGTTGTGCATATTGTGAGGTTGTTAACAAAGTTTAGTTAAAAAAAAAAAAAAAACTCCCACAGACAGGATGCCCCCTCCTTCTCTTCCTGTGTTGTTGTTATATATCTGATTTGATTTCCTCATGCTGCAGTAACACCAGACTCCATGCTGTGCCTATGCTGGATATGAATAAACCTACATTCTGTGTTCTAAACTCTGGATGTCACGCAGATTAATCCTCTGCTAACAGAAAGTGAGTAGATGGTGATGAGGTAGGGGGAGAGGGGAGGTTGTGAAGTTAGATAGGGAGCAGAGACGGGTGAAGATAAGGTCTAATGTATTTCCGTCTGTGTGGGTGGCTGAGGAGGAACATTGAGTAAGTTCAAAAGATAAAGTAAGACACAGGAGTTTGGAGGCTGCTGACTGGAGGGTGTCAGTAGGGATGCTGAAGTCACCCATTATGATAGTGAGAATGTCAGCAGAAAGAAAGTGAAGAAGCCAGGTGGAGAATTAGTCAATATAGGTAGTGGCCGGGCCCGGAGGTCGGTATATGACGGCCACTTGGAGGTAGAATAGATGCGGACAGAGTGGACTTCAAAAGAGAAGATAAGGGAGGTTAGAGGTGGGATTGGATTAAAGGTGCAGTTGGTAGAAAGAAGAAGACCCACTCCTCCGCCATGTATGTTGCCAAGGAGAAGAGTGTGGGCAAAGTGGAGGCCATCATAACACAGCGGAGCAAGGGAGGCAGTGTTGGAGGGTGTCAGCCATGTTTCGGTGAGGCCCAGGAAGGAGAAATTGTGAGAGGTAAGGAGGTCATGAATCACATGGAGCTTACTACAGACAGAGTGGGCATTTCAGAGTGCTCCAGAGAGAGGGAGCAGAGGGGTGGTCGTCAAGGACACAGGTTTTACATAGGAGAGATTGCGGTAATTCATATTAGGATGAGAGCGATAAGAGGGGGAATAAATGGGAAGTATCAGATGTGGGCAGGCTGACATTATGGGGAGGCAAACAAAGCAAATGCCTGGGGCCCCCACTCCCTCAGGGGCCCCCAGTGGGGGCATAATGGTTGCGGTCACACTGGGGGCTGTGTTGGGGGCTCCTTTCCAATTATCAATGAGACAGGAGCTACGTCGTTCCTGCACTCTCAATAGAAACGGCCAGGCAGCGCTCCATCCCCTCCAGCCCCTGCCAGTGACTTTGGTCTGAGACTGAGCTAGTTTTTTCTGCGCATGTGACAGGATGCTGAAGGAATCAGGTGAGGCGCTGACACGTACAAGTGTGTGAGGCAAAACCTGTGCCTCGTCCCAGCACTGCAGCCTCTGTCTGTTCCCTCTGACTCCCAGCTCATGGTCCGTGACTTGAAGCTTATCTTTTAATGTTCCATGCTATTATGGACAACAGCAAGATATCTTACTGAAAAGTGCAGCCGGCATTCCAGGCTGTGCGGTGGGCTGCCTTTTCTGCAATATATCTTAGTGGAAACTGTCAGACTGATGTCAGCTGAGCTCACCAAGCAGAAAACACTTTGGTAACTAGTAGCTGATGGAGCGGGGATGAGGGAGGCTGGGAGATAGGAGAGTGGGGGGTTGTCAGCAGGCTCGGACAGGCCTGGCGGGGTGCCAGGAAATTTCCCGGTGGGCCCCGGCCCCCTGCAGAGAAGGCAAAGGAGAATTTAAAAAAAAAAAAAGGAAAAAAAAAGTGGTCGCGGGCCCTTTAAGGGCGCGCGCACACACTCTCACCGCCGCCGCGATGCCCAGAACAGTAGCGGGAGTGGCCTGGGAGCAGGAGAGCCGAAGAGCAGAGCAGGGGCTGTACTGCAGCGTCACATTTAGCAGACAGGGCCGCACGTCTGCTGAAAGTGACGTCACAGCGCGCCCTGCACTGCAGTCTTCCGCCTTAGGAGCGCTTCTGTACTGTACAGATTGTGTAATATAGTGTGTGTTTGTATGAATTTTTATGTATATGCTGCCTGCCTGTGTGTGTATATGCCTGTGTGTGTGTGTGTATATATCCCTGTGTATGTGTATATGCCTGTGTGTACAGTCATGGCCAAAAGTTTTGAGAATGACACCAAAATTATATTTTCCCATGATCTGCTGGCCTCTGGTTTTTATTAGTGTTTGTCTGATGTTTATATCACATACAGAAATATAATTGCAATCATATTATGAGTACAAATAGGTTATATTGACAGTTAGAATGAGTTAATGCAGCAAGTCAATATTTGCAGTGTTGCCCCTTCTTCTTCAAGACCTCTGTAATTCTCCCTGGCATGCTCTCAATCAACTTTTGGACCAAATCCTGACTGATAGCAGTCCATTCTTGCATAATCAATGCTTGCATTTTGCCAGAATTTGTTGGTTTTTGTTTGTCCACCCGTCTCTTGATGATTGACCACAAGTTCTCAATGGGATTAAGATCTGGGGAGTTTCCAGGCCATGGACCCAAAATCTCTATGTTTTGTTCCATAAGCCATTTTGTTATCACCTTTGCTTTATGGCAAGGTGCTCCATCATGCTGGAAAAGGCATTTTTGGGCGCCAAACTGCTCTTGGACGGTTGGGAGAAGTTGCTCTTGGAGGACATTCTGGTACCATTCTTTATTCATGGCTGTGTTTTTAGGCAAGACTGTGAGTGAGCCGATTCCCTTGGCTGAGAAGCAACCCCACACATGAATGGTTTCAGGATGCTTTACAGTTGGCATGAGACAAGACTGGTGGTAGCGCTCACCTCTTCTTCTCCGAATAAGCTGTTTTCCAGATGTCCCAAACAATCGAAAAGGGGATTCATCAGAGAAAATGACTTTGCCCCAGTCCTCAGCAGTCCACTCCCTGTACCTTTTGCAGAATATCAGTCGGTCCCTGATGTTTTTTCTGGAGAGAAGTGGCTTCTTTGCTGCCCTCCTTGGAACCAGCCCTTGCTCAAAGAGTCTCCGCCTCACAGTGCGTGCAGAAGCACTCACATCAGCCTGCTGCCATTCCTGAGCAAGCTCGGCACTGCTGGTAGTCCGATCCCGCAGCTGAAACAGTTTTAAGATACGGTCCTGGTGCTTGCTGGTCTTTCTTGGGTGCCCTGGAGCCTTTTTGACATGCTTCTCCTTGAAGTTCTTGATGATGCGATAGATTGTTGACTGAGGTGCAATCTTTGTAGCTGCGATACTCTTCCCTGTTAGGCCATTTTTGGGCATTGCAATGATGGCTGCACATGTTTCTTTAGAGATAACCATGGTTAACTGAAGAGAAACAATGATACCAAGAACCAGCCTCCTTTTAAAGTGTCCAGTGATGTCATTCTTACTTAATCATGACTGATTGATCGCCAGCCCTGTCCTCATCAACACCCACACCTGAGTTAATGGATCAATCACTAAAATGATGTTAGCTGCTCCTTTTAAGGCAGGACTGCAATGATGTTAAAATGTGTTTTGGGGGTTAAAGTTCATTTTCTGGGCAAATATTGACTTTGCAAGTACAGTAATTGCTGTTAAGCTGATCAATCTTTGACATTCAGGAGTATATGCAAATTGCCATTACAAAAAATGAAGCAGTAAACTTTGGAAAAATTACTATTTGTCTCATTCTCAATACTTTTGGCCATGACTGTATGTGTATATGCCTGCGTGTGTGTATATTCCTGTGTGTGTGTATATGCCTGCATTTGTGTGTGTATATGCCTGTGTGTGTACAGTGTGTGTATATGCCTGCCTTCATGTGTGTGTGTGTATGCCTGCATGTGTGTACAGTGTGTGTGTATATGCCTGCATGTGTGTGTGTATATATACCTGCATGTGTGTGTATATGCCTGCATGTGTGTGTGTGTATGCCTGCATGTGTGTGTGTGTGTATATGCCTGCTTGTGTGTGTGTATGTATGCCTGCATGTGTGTGTGTGTATATGCCTGCATGTGTGTGTGTGTGTATATGCCTGCATGTATGTGTGTTTGTGTATGCCTGCATGTGTGTGTGTGTATATGCCTGCATATGTGTGTGTGTGTATATGCCTGCTTGTGTGTGTGTGTATGTATGTCTGCATGTGTGTGTGTGTATATGCCTGCATGTGTGTGTGTATATGCCTGCGTGTGTGTGTGTGTATATGCCAGCATGTGTATGTATTTGAGTGCCTGCATGCCTACGTGTATATGTGTCTTCACACGTTTGTGCGTGCTTCCCTGCTTGTCTGCATTTTTGTGTGTGATTGTCTGAGTGTGTCTGTGCATGATTGCGTGTGCATTTCTGTGTGTGCTTGCCTGCGTGTGTACGTGTCCCCATTTCTGTGGGTATGTGTATCTGCGTGTGTATATTAGGGCTCTTTCACATGTCCTGATATTTACGGGACTGGAGATATGTGTCCACCTGTGTGTCATCCGTGTGACACATACCAGTGCTTGGGAATCAGTGTACAGTTAACGCTGTTCCCAAGAGCCGGGTGCTGAGCGCTTGCCCTCATCATGGATCCCTGCCGGCACTGCGATCAGCAGCAGCAGGGTCAATGATGAGAGTAGTAGTCAACTCCCGCCGTGTCCAACTGTAAAAATAGGAATAAAATTAAAAAATCCTTGTACTCACCTCTCCTAAGTGTCACCCGCTGTAATCTGTGCGAGCGCTCACGCCGAAGAGAATGACTTCTGCAGCGAGCGGGCCTCGGAGCTGCACTCAGTGATTGACAGGGCACCGCTTGTTGAGCGCAGCTCCGGGGTCCACTCGCTGCAGGAGTCATTCTCCTCGGCGTGAGTGCTCGCACGGATTACAGCGGGTGACTCTTAGGAGAGGTGAGTATAAGGATTTTTTTTATTTTATTCCTATTTTTACAGTTGGACACTGCTGGAGTAGACTACTACTCTCATCATTGACCCTGCTGCTGCTGATCGCAGCGCCAGCAGGGATCTATGATGAGGGCAGCGCTCAGCACCCAGTGCTTGGGAAGAGCACTAACTGTCATCAGTGTGCGGGACGTTTTGCGGCCTGTGCAGCAGGTAAAAAACAGACGTGTCAGCGTGTTTTGCCCATGGACAACACATGGTCTGTGGAAAGTGGAAACACACTGACGTGTGCACATTCATTTGAATGGGTCTACGTGTACCAGTGTCTGTGGTACATGAGGAAACTGTCACCGCATGTACTGACGTGTGAAAGAGCCCTTAGTATGTGTCTGTGTGTGCTTGTTTTCGTGTGTGTAAGCGCGCTTCTGCATGTCTGTGTGGTCTTCCGATGATTTATTATATTTGGGGAGAGAAATTTTAGGAGACAAAATGGGGAGATGTGTGAAGAAACGGTATGGTGAACTAGAGGAGGGGAGGGAATGAGTGCAGGAACAGAATGGGGAAGGGGGATGTATAAGGAAACAGTATGGAGAGTGGGGGAATAGTGTGAGGAGACAGTATGGAGAGAGAAAAGTGTGATGTGACACAGCACAGAGACTAGGTAGTGAGGGGGAAGGTATAGAGATGCGGCAGTATAGGGGAAACAGTGTGAGGGCACAGAAAGGAGGTAACAGTATGCTGAGGAGGTGGAGTGTAATGAAGGGGCACAGTATAGAGACTGGGTAGTATAGGGGGGACACAGTGTGAGAGGACAGTGTGAAGAGGGGGCCCAGTATGGTAAGGAGAGGACAGTGTGGAGAGCATGTACCATAAGAGTTGTAGAGTGTATGTCATATTTTGTGCAGGGAGCATTGTAAGAGTTAGGTTTATTTAGGGGCTCAGTGTAGATATTTTTATTCAGGAGCATCATAATGACACTGCTATCTTTAAGGGCATCATGTGGGGATGTGCTGCAGAAGACCGGAGAAGATGGAAGTCTGCAGAGACGAGCTGTGGAACTCATCATGGAGTCTGGACAAGAGGAAGAACAGAAAGAGAACGACTCTAATCAGAGAAGCCGTCTCAGGTAAGATACCTGCATGTAAATGTTCATTTGTGATCCTGCCTGTGTCTCATCAGTAATGTGGTTCCAGTATGGTCTGCAGTCTGATGATGACTGATAACTCCCAGTATCTCTATTGTTAATTACATACTGGGAGTTGTAGGTTTATGCGATACAAAGATATATGGGTCTGACCTGACATTACAATTGATGGTGGTTCAGATGATGTATTCGTGTACTGATGTGTATGTGCGCGTCTGCGTGTTTGTGCGCGTCTGCGTATCTGGAATAATATGTATTTTTGTAAGATGCGTGTATGTAACTGTGCATTGTGGTGTGTAATAACATTCATATGCTTGAGGCACCTTTACTAAATCTGTTAGGACTCACTCACATGTGTTAGGGAATTCCATTTGTCTTTCCACATTTAGGAACAGACAAGTGAAATATGCTAACCCTGACAAAACTGTCACCATAGGGATGTGCTTGTATGGACACGGGTTCAGGAGCTGAGCCTGCTCCATACTGGGCAGATGTCGGCTGTGTTACATAGCCGGCGTCTGCCTGTAACAGCAGTGATCAGAGCTCGCCTTGATTGCTGCTGTTTTGAGTATTTAAGTGCCCTTGTCAATCACTGACAGCGGCATTTAGATAGCACAATGGCCGGTGCATGCAGTCACCTGTTCCCTTCAGCCCCCTGTGACGCAGTTGCAGGTTGCTGATGGGTTGCCAGTAGTGCTGAGTGCGCGTGGTCGGATAAGAGACATTACAGTCACCGCGAGCTACAAAGTGCTGCAATAACGTCAGGCACCTTAATTGTGACACTTCCATGGAGCCCAACCTCAGGCTGAGCGTTATTGAATGACTAACATGGCAGCAACACCTGGCAACTAGTGCTGAGTGAGTGTGGTTGGATAAGGTGTGATCCCAGCATGCTCAGGTGTTATCTGAGTATCTTGTAGTGCTCTGCTAATATGCTCGAGTCCCCGGGGTAGCATGTTTTGCGGCGGTAGACAGAAGCAACACATGCAGGGATTACCTAACAAACAGGCAATTCCTGCATGTGTTGCGTCTGTCTACTGCCGCAAAACATGCTACCCCGGGGACTCGAGCATATTAGCAGAGCACTACAAGATACTCAGATAACACCTGAACATGCTGGGATCACACCTTATCCGACCACACTCACTCAGCACTAGTTGCCGGGTGTTGCTTCCATGTTAGTCATTCAATGAAGCTCAGCCTGAGGTTGGGCTCCATAGAAGATGTCACAATCAAGGTGCCGGACGTTATTGCAGCACCCTCACTTTGTAGTTCGTGGTGACTGTAATGTCTCCCTCCTTGCACCGACCCAATAACAGGAAGCGAGTGGCGGCAGGGAGAATAAAATGTAATTTTCTCTGTGTAGCCAATGCTTTTCCAATAAGCCGTCTAACCAGGCTTTACACCCTATTTACCTGCAGATTACCCTTTTATCTGCAGATAAATAGCATTTTTCAAGGTGACAAGTTACCATTAAAGGGACTCTGGCAGTACGGAATGACTGTTCGAATATAGTCCTGCAACTTGGTGCTCCACAGCGCGGCCAATCATGTAATTATAGAACATTATAGAAAAGCATAACAAGTAATAAAACCGTTTATGGTGGGCTGTAGTGTGGGCCCCTAGAGTCAGTTCCCCTGGTGGGCCCTAGCCACCCCAGTCCGACCCTGGTTGTCAGCCTGCAGAATCACATCAAGTGTGTGATGACAGGGGGAGCATCTGGAGCAGTTCAAATTTGTTGAAGAGGTCCTGTTTACTGTGCTTATTACACAATAAGAAGATTTGATAAGTCCTGGGCGGGAGCTTTAAAGGGAACCTGTCACCAGAAAAAGCACTATTAACCTGCAGATATGGGGTCAATCATCAGGGTAATAGCGTTACTAACCTGCCTGGTGCCTGCACTTAGCTGAACGCTGCGAGGAGAAAATGAACTTCATTCCTTCCAGCAGTGTTCCAGTTTCAGTCACGGGGCGGTGCCGGCGCGGTTTCAGTCACCGGTCTGAAAATACAGAGCAGTGGCTGTAACTGCGCCCCCGGCCCTGACTGACAGTCGCTCTGCATTGGGGCCGGCTGTCAGTCAAGGCCAGGGGCACGGTACTGTAAACTCAGATCGGTGACTGATCCTGTGCCCCCATGACTGAAACTGAACGTTGCTGGAGTGAATAAAGGACATTTTCTCCCCATAGCGTTCTGATATGTGTGGGCACCGGGCAGGTTAGTAACGCTATTAACCTGCAGATTAAGCCTATATCTGCAGATTAATAGCGTTTTTTTCTGGTGACAGGCTCTCTTTACAATACCCAGCTGACTTGACTTGAGCAACCAATAGTTGCTGTGGAGGGTGAGGGGAGGAGCGCAGAACCACTGTGCAGAAAGGAGACCAGCCATTGGCAGCATTTCTCAAAGGTGCACAAAGAAAAGTTTAGTATTTTGTTGTGTCATATTCAACCTCAGGTAATGGATTTAAAGGGGTTGTCAACTACTAGGGAACCCCCTCTCAAAGGGTTTATCTAGAATTATATTAATTTTTTACTATGGGCATAAGTGCTGACAGGCAGGTGGTTACTAACTACCTGCCTATTCTACCCAGCGCAGATCTCTCCTAGCACAGAGTGGTCACAGACCATTCCTGACGATCATTCTGAGACTTCCGCTGACGTCACATTGTCGCAACAGCTTGTCTTCCGCTCTGTAGCCAGGGTGTAACTGCTGATGTCATGCTGACAGCCAGCTCCTCGCTGCCTCATTGCGGGGAGCCGTCTCTCAATTAGCATGATGTTGACAGTCACATCCTGGCAACAGAGCAGCCCAAGTTACACCACTGACACCAAACATCTACCGCAAAAACTACATAATAGCTCTGCGTTATCAATACAGTTGTTGGGACTGCTTAAGGATCTTTGATGACACCACAGTCGTAACCATGATATCATCACAGGTCCTGTACTGTGCAGGAGTTTAGAAGAAGTGAAGAGGAAGAGACAGACTGGTAAGTATTGTGCATATATACAGTACAGACCAAAAGTTTGGACACACCTTCTCATTTAAAGATTTTTCTGTATTTTCATGACTATGAAAATTGTACATTCACACTGAAGGCATCAAAACTATGAATTAACACATATTGAATTATATACTTAACAAAAAAGTGTGAAACAACTGAAAATATGTCTTATGTTCTAGGTTCTTCAAAGCAGCCACCTTTTGCTTTGATGACTGCTTTGCACACTCTTGGCATTCTCTTGATGAGCTTCAAGAGGTAGTCACCGGAAATGGTCTTCCAACAATCTTGAAGGAGTTCCCAGAGATGCTTAGCACTTGTTGGCCCTTTTGCCTTCACTCTGCGGTCCAGCTCACCCCAAACAATCTCGATTGGGTTCAGGTCTAGTGACTGTGGAGGCTAGGTTATCTGGCGTAGCACCCCATCACTCTCCATCTTGGTCAAATAGCCCTTACACAGCCTGGAGGTGTGTTTGGGGTCATTGTCCTGTTGAAAAATAAGTGATGGTCCAACTAAACGCAAACCGGATGAAATAGCATGCCGCTGCAAGATGCTGTGGTAGCCATACTGGTTCAGTATGCCTTCAATTTTGAATAAATCCCCAACAGTGTCATCAGCAAAGCACCCCCACACCATCACACCTCCTCCTCCATGCTTCACGGTGGAAACCAGGCATGTAGAGTCCATCCGTTCACCTTTTCTGCGTCGCACAAAGACACGGTGGTTGGAACCAAAGATCTTAAATTTGGACTCATCAGAGCAAAGCACAGATTTCCACTGGTCTAATGTCCATTTCGTCTGTTCTTTAGCCCAAACAAGTCTATTCTGCTTGTTGCCTGTCCTTAGCAGTGGTTTCCTAGCAGCTATTTTACCATGAAGGCCTGCTGCACAAAGTCTCCTCTTAATAGTTGTGGAAACGATGTGTCTGCTGCTAGAACTGTGTGTGGCACTGACCTGGTCTCTAATCTGAGCTGCTGTTAACCTGCGATTTCTGAGGCTGGTGACTCGGATAAACTTATCCTCAGAAGCAGAGGTGACTCTTGGTCTTCCTTTCCTGGGGCGGTCCTCATGTGAGCCAGTTTCTTTGTAGCACTTGATGGTTTTTGCAACTGCACTTGGGGACACTTTCAAAGTTTTCCCAATTTTTCGCACTGACTGACCTTCATTTCTTAAATTAATGATGGCAACTCGTTTTTCTTTACTTAGCTGCTTTTTTCTTGCCATAATACAAATTCTAACAGTCTATTCAGTAGGATTATCAGCTGTGTATCCACCAGACTTCTGCACAACACAACTGATGGTCCCAACCACAATCATAAGGCAAGAAATCCCACTTATTAAACCTGACAGGGCACACCTGTGAAGTGAAAACCATTGTTGGAAGACCATTTCCAGTGATAACCTCTTGAAGCTCATCAAGAGAATGCCAAGAGTGTGTAAAGCAGTCATCAAAGCAAAAGGTGGCTACTTTGAAGAACCTGGAATATAAGACATATTTTCAGTTGTTTCACACTTTTTGTTAAGTATATAATTCCACATGTGTTAATTCATAGTTTTGATGCCTTCAGTGTGAATGGACAATTTTCATAGTCATGAAAATACAGAAAAATCTTTAAATGAGAAGGTGTTTCCAAACTTTTGGTCTGTACTGTATATATATATGTGCTTAATAAATATATATATAAACACAAGTCTATATCTATGTGCTCATATATACAGTGGGGAAAATAAGTATTTGATACATTGCTGATTTTGCAAGTTTTCCCACCTACAAAGAATGAAGAGGTCTGTAATTTTTATCGCGGGTACACTTCAACTGTGAGAGACAGAATATAAAAAGTAATCTAGAAAATCAGACTGTATGATTTTTACATAATTAATTTGTATATTATTGCTTGAAATAAGTATTTGATATAATAGAAAAACTGAACTATGTGTATGTAGCATCCACAGTTATAAATCCCGGCAGCACAGACAAAAGTTAATAAGTGTAAAGATTGGCAATTGCCCAATGAATGAGCAAAATGCTGCTCATTCATCGGGTGATTGGATTGTTTATGGCAGAACAAAAATCATTATTCTCAGCAGCACATCACTAGTAATTGTTCATCACTGTTCATCATGCGCTCATCATTGTTAGTCAGCCTGTCTAAAGACGCCAAAATCAAGCACAGAACGACTTGACAATTGCACTCGCTTAACGGCCTGAACTCTGTGCATGTAAATGCAACTGAAATGTTTCTGTGTGATGGTACAATATATGAGCGTTTGGTGCCCCACTTTAAACTTTTGCCCAGGGCCCCACTTTGGCTAAAACCGGCCCTGGATGTGGGGGGAACAGGATTGGAAGATATGTCGCCTGCAGTGAGGAGAAGCAGAGAGAGGTAGAGCAGGTGGGAGAAGGAGAGTGACTGTTTTTTCATGTTTTAGTAGGATAGATCTGAGGTTGAAGAGCAGTATGGCAGATGAGGACAGGTGTGGAGATAAGAGGGAAGGAGAGATAATTATTTGGTTAGAGGGTGCTGAGGTTTGGGGATAGCGAAGGAGACTGAGGATTAGTGGAGCCAAAACTGTGAGCATATGTAAGCATGTTGAAGGAGTAGGAGTAGGTTAAAAGAAAAGCTAGGTACATGTAATAAGCAGTGCTTACTGTTCCCTTCTGGTTTATTCCTGGTATACAGTGGGTACGGAAAGTATTCAGACCCCTTTAAATTTTTCACTCTTTGTTTCATTGCAGCCATTTGGTAAATTCTAAATAGTTCATATTTTACTCATTAGAGTACACTCTGCACCCCATCTTGACTGAAAAAAAAACAGAAATATAGAAATTTTTGCAAATTTATTAAAAAGAAAAATTTAAATATCACATGGTCATAAGTATTCAGACCCTTTGCTCAGACACTCATATTAAAAGTCACATGCTGTCCATTTCCTTGTAATCCTCCTTGAGATGGTTCTACTCCTTCATTGGAGTCCAGCTGTGTTTAATTAACTGATAAGACTTGATTTGTAAAGGCACACCCCTGTCTATATAAGACCTAACAGCTTACAGTGCTTGTCAGACCAAATGAGAATCAAAGGAACTGCCCAAGGAGCTCAGAGACAAAATTGTGGCAAGGCACAGATCTGGCCAAGGTTACAAAAGAATTTCTGTATTACTCAATGTTCCTAAGGGCACAGTGGCCTCCATAATCCTTAAATGGAAGAAGTTTGGGACCACCAGAAGTCTTCCTAGACCTGGCCATCCAGCCAAACTGAGCAATCATGGGAGAAGAGACTTGGTGAGAGAGGTAAAGAAGAACCCCAAGATCACTGTGGCTGAGCTCCAGAGATGCAGTAGGGAGATGGGAGAAAGTTCCATAAAGTCAACTATCACTGCAGTCCTCCACCAGTCAAGGACTCCCAGACTATGAGAAATAAGATTCTCTGGTTTGATGAGATGAAGATAGAACTTTTTGGTGATAATTCTAAGCAGTATTTGTGGAGAAAACCAGGCACTGCTCATTACCTGCCCAATACAATCCCAACAGTGAAACATGGTGGTGGCAGCATTGCTATGGGGGTGTTTTTCAGCTGCAGGGACAGGATGACTGGTTGCAATTGAAGGAAACATGAATGTGGCCAAGTACAGAGATATCCTGGATGAAAACCTCTTCCAGAGTGCTCTTGACCTCAGACTTGGCCAAAGGTTCACCTTCCAACAAGACAATGACCCTAAGCACACAGCTAAAATAACAAAGGAGTGGCTTCAGAACAACTATGTGACCATTCTTGACTAGCCCAGTCAGAGCCCTAACCTAAACCCAATTGAGCGTCTCTGGAAAGACCTGAAAATGGCTGTCCACCAACGTTCAGCATCCAACCTGACGGAACTTGAGAGGATCTGCAAGGAAGAATGGCAGAGGATCCCCAAATCCAGGAGTGAAAAACTTGTTGCACCATTCCGAAGAAGACTCATGGCTGTACTAATTCAAAAGGGTGCTTCTACTCAGTACTGAGCAAAGATTCTGAATACTTATGACCATGTGATATTTCAGTTTTTCTTTTTTAATAAACTTGCAAAAATGTCTACATTTCTGTTTTTTTCAGTCAAGATGGTGTGCAGAGTGTACTTTAATGAGTAAAATATGAACTATTTAGAATTTACCAAATGGCTGCAATGAAACAAAGAGTGAAAAATGTAAAGGGGTCTGAATACTTTCCGTACCCACTGTATTACTGCAGCACACTTACAGAGCAACACAGAATTCGTCACCAGACCTGTATCTACACATGTAAACCTACATAAGAGATATCACTAAAGAGAAGTGTGTTGTACCCCTAAGAAGATATCAAAACCAAAAAGAAGGGAATCCTAGTCAAATACCGCTCAATATATATAATGTTAATAAATATGGAGGAGACGGAGACCCAAACGAAAACAAAGGTTTGTTAAATATATAAACCATTTTATTGTACATCAATTATAAATATAATACCAATAATACAACAATACAAGGTAAGGGGGAGAAGTACAATTAAAAAACAGGGAGGATGGAAACAATCCCTGAATATAAGGATAGAACCAGATAATGAGGAGCTCCTGTGAGATGAAAAATGCTCTAGAGTTCTAGGGGCAAACACAATTAAGGTGGGCTAGTAATTACTGCAAACTGCGAGACTAAGAAATATGATGAATAGTCTATAAAAAACAGGAAAAAATATGAATATACCTGCAAAAGAAGTATACTAACAAGTAGAATATGCAAGCATATAATCCGGTATAATTAAATAAATTAAATACTAAAACCTCACAGCTAACTGACAATTATATAAGGTATAAATATCAGAGAGTTTAGCTGATCAATTGTGAGTGGCCGTAGTTTTAACCCCTTAAGCCCCGGAGCATTTTTCGTTTTTGCATTTTCGTTTTTGCTCCCCTTGTTCCCAGAGCCATAGCGTTTTTATTTTTTGGTCAATATGGCCATGTGAGGGCTTATTTTTTGCGGGACGAGTTGTACTTTTCAACGCCATTACTAGTTTTATCATATCCTGTACGGGAAAACGGGAAAAAAATTCCAAGTGCGGTAAAATTGCAAAAAAAGTGCAATACCACAGTTGTTTTTTATTTATTTTTTTTACTATGTTCACTGAATGCTAAAACTGACCTGCTCTTCTTATTCTACAGGTCATTACGAGTTCATAGACACCAAACATGTATAGGTTCTTTTATATTTAAGTGGTGAAAAAAAATTCCAAAATTTGGTAAAAAAAAAAATAAAAAAATAGCGCCATTTTCTAAGACCCGTAGCGTCTCCATTTTTCGGGATCTGGGGCTGGTTGAGGGCTTATTTTTTGCGTGCCTGGCTGACGTTTTTATTGATACTATTTGGGGGTAGATCCGATGTTTTGATCGCCCGTTATTGCATTTTATTGCAATTTTGCAGCGACCAAAAAACGTAATTCTGGCGTTTAGAATTTTTTTCTCGTTACGCCGTTTACCGATCGGAATAATTCTTTTTTTATTTTGATAGATCGTGCGATTCTGAATGCGGCGATACCAAATATGTGTATGTGGGTTTTTTTTTTATATATTTTATTTTGAATGGGGCGAAAGGGGGGTGATTTAAACTTTTATATTTTTTTATTTTTTTTTATATTTTTAAAAACTTTTTTTTTTTACTTTTTGCATGCTTCTATAGTCTCCATAGGAGACTAGAAGCAGCAACTGTCCGATCGCCTCTGCTACATACAGGGGACGAGCAGGTCCCCTGCATGCAGCAGAAATGGTCCTGTGCTATGAGCGCCGACCACTAGGTGGCGCTCATAGCGACAAGATCATGACAACCACAGGCGTCTGCTGCAGACCCTGGGTTGTCATGCACGCCCATCAGCGACCCGCGATCACGTGACGGGGTCGCCGGTGGGCGGGGCTTATGACGCGCTACCCGGAAGCGCGCGTTAAATGCTGCTGTCGGAGATTGACAGCAGCATTTAACTGGTTAACAGCCACGGGTGGATCGCGATTCCACCCGCGGCTGTTGCGGGCACATGTCAGCTGTAAGAATCAGCTGACATGTGCTCGGTTCAGTGAGGGCTCAGCGCCGGAGCCCTCACTGAACCGGCGGTACGCAAATATGCGTACTAATACGTCCCCGGTAAGTAAGGGGTTAATAAGAACCCGGAAAAAAGGCTCGATGTTTATAAAACGTTTTAACAGTACGCAAAATATAGGTGAAGCAACCCTGATGTTCTACAGCACTAGTGTCTTATAAGTGGCGTGCATTGCAGTCAGTTAAATAAATACATAGTAGAGAGCAGGAAGGCAAAACTTTAAACTTTGCCTGTATAATACCCCTGCAATATCTATATAATAATCAGAAGTTGGTCAAAAGACGAGATGGCCGCAGTAGATGCTAATCCCCAATATGGGGTGCAGGTGAAAATAATGAAGCCAATTAACCCTGGTAGATATAATCATAACAAGAGCATAAAGACATAAACATATGATGGTATCAGGAGAGCCCGAAGATAATCAGTCATAAAGTATGTGCACCAGTACCATGTCTCACGAGAAGCACAGGAGCATCCAGATGGTGTGTGTGAGCCTCGACATGCATTTCACCAACTGCGGCCTCGTCAGGCTCTCCGGACACCGTCATATGTTTATGTCCTTATGCTTTTGTTATGATTATATCTAGCAGTGTTGCTAGATATAATGCTATGATTTAACAAAAAAAAAAACCTGGCCTCCTCCACCCCTTAATAGCCAGCCATCACACACCTTATTTCCCCCGTCGCCCAGTACAGCTCAATGAGTTGTTATGGAGGAGGGGGAAAAGTGTAACTATAGTCACAGGTAAATGTAATTATTTTACATAGCAAAGCAATACAGCTTTAAATGCTATGATTTAAAAAAAAAAATCTGGCCTTCTTCCACCCCTTAATAGCCAGCCATCACACACCTTATTTCTCCGTCGCCCAGGACAGCTCAATGAGTTGATATAGAGGAGGGGGAAAAGTGTAACTATAGTCACCAGTAGTCACCGGTAAATATAATTTTTTTTACATAGCAATGCAATATAGCTTTAAATGCTATGATTTAAAAAAAAAAAAAACTGGCCTCCTTCCACCCCTTAATAGCCAGCCATCACACACCTTATTTCCCCGTCGCCCAGGACAGCTCAATGAGTTGTTATAGAGGAGGGGGAAAAGTGTAACTATAGTCACCGGTAGCCACCGGTAAATATAATTATTTCACACAGCAAAGCAATATAGCTTTAAATGCTATGATTTAAAAAAAAAAAAAAAACTGGCCTCCTTCCACCCCTTAATAGCCAGCCATCTCACACCTTATTTCCCCGTCGCCCAGGACAGCTCAATGAGTTGTTATGGAGGAAGGGGAAAAGTGTAATTATAGTCACCGGTAGTCACCGGTAAATATAATTATTTTACATAGCAAAGCAATATAGCTTTAAATGCAATGATTAAAAAAAAAAAAAAAAAAAAAAACTGGCCTCCTTCCACCCCTTAATAGCCAGCCATCTCACACCTTATTTCCCCATCGCCCTGGACAGCTCAATGAGTTGTTATGGAGGAGGGGGAAAAGTGTAACTATAGTCACCGGTAGTCACCGGTAAATATAATTATTTTACATAGCAAAGCAATATAGCTTTCAATGCTATGATTTAAAAAAACAAACCAAAAAAAAAAAACTGGCCTCCTTCCACCCCTTAATAGCCAGCCATCTCACACCTTATTTCCCCGTCGCCCAGGACAGCTCAATGAGTTGTTATGGAGGAGGGGGAAAAGTGTAACTATAGTCACCGGTAGTCACCGGTAAATATAATTATTTTACATAGCAAAGCAATATAGCTTTAAATGCTATGATTTATAAAAAAAAAAAAACTGGCCTCCTTCCACCCCTTAATAGCCAGCCATCTCACACCTTATTTCCCCGTCGCCCAGGACAGCTCAATGAGTTGTTATGGAGGAGGGGGAAAAGTGTAACTATAGTCACCGGTAGTCACCGGTAAATATAATTATTTTACATAGCAAAGCAATATAGCTTTAAATGCTATGATTTATAAAAAAAAAAAAACTGGCCTCATTCCACCCCTTAATAGCCAGCCATCTCACACCTTATTTCCCCGTCGCCCAGGACAGCTCAATGAGTTGTTATGGAGGAAGGGGAAAATTGTAATTATAGTCACCGGTAGTCACCGGTAAATATAACTAGAATATTTTTTCTCTTATGTACTATATATGACGCGCCCCCTGGGACATATTCCTTTTTGAGGGGAATACCCGGCACCGGATCAGATGGGGGGTTGTAGTCTCCGAGCGGCTGTGACCCGGCCCCGTGCCCAGGGCGTCAAGCTCAGTGTTATGTGGCAGCTTTACAGATGTTACTAAAGTTCTTTTGTGTCGACTACGCCACCCGTTGTGATGCGGTCACTGTGGCCGCCGCTGCAGCAGGGTCCGCTGAGGCTGATGGTGGATGCGCAGCTTGGTGGGATAACCCCCAACGGGAGGGGTATAGCCTCAGAGGGGACAGGCGCAGAGGATGGGGGTTGTGGTGGTGCGGTGCAGCCGGCAATGAAGACAGACTCGGGTTGTGCAGTTAAGGGTGTTTACTTACTGCAGATGTTGTACTGGTCACTCCAGCTGCTAGTGACCACCCGAGCCGTGCTGCGTCCACCAGGTCCTGGATCCAGCCAACCCCCAAACAAGTCCGGAGCGTGGCCCTGAGCTCTCCCTCTGTCCTTTCTTCAGCCGTCCC
This sequence comes from Phyllobates terribilis, assembly GCF_046119375.1. Lineage (NCBI taxonomy): Eukaryota > Metazoa > Chordata > Amphibia > Anura > Dendrobatidae > Phyllobates > Phyllobates terribilis. The sequence continues at coordinate 12,956,011 of NW_027362796.1, forward strand.
CACCAGTGATTCACCTAGGTCCAGCTCCCTCGGGCCTTCTTTTGGGACACCCTTGGCCCTGGGTTCCCTGACCCTGCATGTGGTGTGCCTTCGGGGTGAATGTGGTGGGTGACCGTGACAGACACTGCCCACGGTCTCCGGTCTCTGGCTGGGGATTGTTTTTGCCCCCACCAGCTTGGGTTCCGGTACCCTGATGCTGACTCCTCACCCGGTGCTCTAATTTGGGTTCTTGGGTCCCTTCAGTCTTCCCCCTCTGGGTCTTTCTCTGCTCCACTCTCTCTCTCTCCAGGGCTGCTGTTTCCTGCTCTCTGCATCAGACTTGTCCTCTGCAGCTGACTGACTCTCTGCGTCTGACCGACTCTCTGCGTCTGACCCTGATTCTAGTTGGTGCCCTCCTTATATATCCCTCTATGTGTGAGCTCAGGTGACCAGCACCCAATGAGCTCCTATCTTTACCCAGGCTGCTCCCCCTATCTGCCCCTACACTACATGGGATGTACCACCCCCCTCCCACTCCAGCCAGGAACAGGCTCGGTTGTACCTGCACATTTCTAAGTGGGAGTACCGTCGGCCTGCTCCTCTGGAATGGGATGTATGTAGTGCATGCAGTCTATCTGAGCTCAGTTCCACACTCCATCCTTACCCGGGAGTGGAATATCACACCTCTGGGTTGAGGTGCAATACCCCTGTAGCAGCCGAATCCTCAGGGTGCTACATATACATAGCGTAACACTATACATATAGTATCATAAGGCTCTTATTGTCAGGGGCATGTAGTGTGCATGGTATTCCCAGGCACACCATAATGCCACACATAAAAGTCCCTACTGGGCACTTACCTCCCTTGCCTCATCCATCTTTATGGCCATCCTTTTGAACAGGAATATCTTCTGTGTTCTTCTGGGGTCCTGATCCTGGCTTGAGTCCTGACACGCTTATTTCTTGCTTGTCCAGGTCCTGCTTGCCCTTCCGGATCTTCTTATTTTGATGTTCTTCTTGGGGTTTAGGAAGACAGCTTGCTCTGATGATATTAAAGAGCCGGTGGATGGTTTGTGGTTTTCCAGCTGATGTTGGTAAATGAAAACCCCGTGAACAAGGCCTGGTGGTCTGCTGAGAGGGCTGAGTTGTTAGCCTCTGCTGCTTCCAGAATTTGAAGATTGAATGGTCTGGAGCCGCGCTGGATGTTACTTGGCTATAAGAGAAAAAGAAAACACAAGAAGGTGATTACATAAGAACAGTATATAGTAAAGTTCAGGAAAGCTAGAGGCTCTCTACATATGTCAACCAATGATCGGCAGATTTTGTCACTATCTGCTGATCATTTAACATGTATGGGGGCTTACAATCTCACCACTGACAAATCAGCGACCTTCACTGTTATTAGTAATCTGACGAATTTGGAAAAAGTGATTAAAGCTATGTGAAACTATTCATAAATGAGTCTGTATAAAACATCTCCTCTAATACTTACTGGCACAGGAACATGTGGGGGACACATTCTAAGGGCTTCCACCGAGTCCCAGTCAATACGCTGGAAAAACCTATGGGCTCTGATGTTACCATGGACTCCGAGGCGCCTGGCAGGATCTTCCCGGAGGAGCTACAAAAGAAGAAAAAAAAATGTTTATATTTATATAACAGCTTCATAAATAAAATTTAACTAAAATAAATAAATATTATATATATTTATGAAAAAAAAAAGCCTAATATTAGTGTTTTTTTTCTGACATCTTCAATAATACATGACAGGTAATATATACCATCACGTCACCCCTACAAGTGTTTACGTGTTATATTGAACACGTAAACACTTGACCTAACATGAGATTCCACTCCCACCAATGGAGCTGAATATAATAGTAAATTACCGCTAACATCACAATAAATCACACAATAATATAAAAGTAATACAACTTATATCATGTACTGACCTTTTTAATGATGTTCTTCGCCTCCTTGCTGGAAGCGTTGAATAGTCCTCGATGGTATTTGGACCTGCTGGTAATCATGATGTTCAAAATGATGCCAAATGCATACCAGTCTACCCCAGCATTGTACTCCTCCGCAGCCAGCATCTCAGGAGCCATGAAGCCTGGTGTCCCAGCGTATTCGGTGGCTGTCCGGTCTCCATAGATGTTCTCAAGTGCCAGACCGAAGTCGGCAATCTTTATATGGCCCGTCGCAGCCACCAAGATGTTAGAAGGCTTGAGATCTCTGTGAAGAAGACAAATGGATTCTTATCAGTGTCCGCTGTATAATTCTCAGTATTGCTGTGTATAGTTATAGGCATCACTGGTGGTGGAGGATTAGATGTATTTCTAGTTACCGGTGGATGATGCCCTTAGAATGCAGGTGTTGAATTCCACACACAAGTTCTGCGGCGTAGAATCTGGCCGAAAGAAAAGAGGAGAAAATAGTTTTTAGTGAATCAGAAACTCAGAAATATATATTGCCCAAAAGACTAGACAGGCAGGACTTATCAGGATTTTATATTTCTGGTTATTATATACAAGTATTTATATTATTATAATGGTCTAGAAGGGCAGTCGCACATATCGTATTGATTATAAGGCACCTGGACCTGCTCATCCTAAGTATAGGACATCAATGTTAAAGTAGTGGATAACCTCTTTAAGTTCCTTCTTGCCTATAGGGATACACAATTGCTACTATTACAATGTATATTCATATGGTGTTAAAGGATTATCCAGGATCAGAAAAACATGGTGTCTTTCTTTAAAAAATAACGCCACATGACTAATGTGAATGAGGATGAACTGCGATGCCTCACACAACCTGTGGACAGGTGCGGTGCTATTTTTGGAAATAAAAATTAGAGCTGTATTTTTCTAAGTGTTTCCCTAATAACATCCCTGTGAATGGGAGATATGAATTTACGTGAACGTTAGGGCTAACAATCGAATCAATCTAGTCAGTCTCATTTAGAAAATACATAGCTGTATGGCTTAGACTGTGAATACTGTACCGTGCACTGGGGATGTCAAGACACCCCTTCCTCATCAGGAGATGGTGGAATTCGCCACAGGTGACATACTCCATCCCAAGAAGCACAAGCTCCTGTCAGACAAGACGTAGAAATCAGTCGTATGATAAAGTCATTGTAGCAGTCATACATTTACTAACACTCAATAATCAGTGATTTCTTCTGCGATTTCTTCTGTGATTAATCTCTGTTCCACTTACTCGTGGAGATATAGTTGCATAATAATAGCAGTAATGATACTTTCTTCTTTTACTATGTGTTTATTAGTTATTCTAAGTATATACATATAGAAGATATATCTACATATGTAGAATGTGATGTGCTAAATGTACAGCATTACTTTTCACTGTAATGTTGCCTTCTGCATTTCTCACCATTATGAAGTACTCATTAAGAATGACATCCATAGGGGTGGACAAATGACTTCAGATATTGGGAGCCAGTTGAACCACTCCAAGACTTTCCATAGACTTCAATAGAGAAACCCCAAAAGTTAACCGTCAGCATCATATTTCTAGGCACATTGCCTGGTTCCCAGGGTTTGTCCAGTGTTCCCACAGTAGGTGACAGCTACACATACAAGGAGCAGGACATGAAAATGTTTCCAATGCTGAAATGTTAACAAACACCAGATATAAACGTGGACATATCCTGTGCATATAGATGAGTGCACTTTATTCTTTATCCAATGTTAATGAACAGGTCACAATTTTACCTTGGTCTGAAAGGCGAATGTGCCATGAAGAAGGAAAGGGCTGCCAGATGCAAGTTGTAACACACGCCGCTCCACCAACGCGCGCTCCTCTCCTTCAGCTAGCAGGTTCCTCTTTGTGATGACTTTTACAGCAAATTGCTGGCGGGTATATCTATCTTCCGCCAGCACCACCTAGAAAAAATGGTCATTAGTTGATGATCTTCATTAAAGGTGTTGTCTGGCCTTGGGGTACAAGTCTGCAGACACTTTATGTGAGTGTAGACTCATGAGGATTCTCCAGTGATGGGAGCAGATGGTCATTTATCCGGCCTCACTCAATTCCCTTGTATTGAGCGAGCCTGTGTAAGGGGGTGTTGACTGGACCGTCGCATTCATACCCCTGAAGACACCAATCGTGTTGTATTGTAGTGTAAACGATGTCCTGCAGTTTTCAGTATATATGGTGTAATTACATAGTTACAGTATGTCATATTATGTGAATTGTAATATAGAGTGTGATATGGTCATATGTATAATGTATAGTGTACAGCATAGGATTGCGCAAGATAAGACATAGTTTAGGACTTAGGAGTTGACATAGGTAGGATGAGAATAGTGTAAGAAAGTGTTCATGTTTAGGACTAGCTCATAGTGGGAGGGAAAAGTGCCAGTTAAAGGAGACTGCTTCCTGTTTGTAGAGCGTTCGTGAGTGATATAAGATCAAATTCAAGGGCAGTTGGGGCTGATATCAAGAGTGAGTACATATTGTACTGGGTGGTATGAGGCCTTACAAAAATTCACTGCAGACATTCCTGCAATGTCCGGAGATCAGGGCTCGATTCAGGTGCTATGGCAAGCACCTCACCCCTTTACATACAGAGGAAGATGGACGTGCAATTGTGTATGGGAAATGTAACAGATCTCGGGTGTATTGTGGAACTCAACTGGGAAATCCTGGGGCTGACAGGATCAGTGAACGTAGGGATAGTCCAGTTAGAACGTAAATAAATGCTGAAAATGTTCTGTACTATGGAAATAAGAAATGGAGAATGTTGTGCCCGATACTGTGTATTACAATCTGATGCAATTGAACTGTCGAGTAAACTTCTGTGTGTTGAAACGAACTGAGTGTTCCCTAATCTATGTGCGGCAGCTCCTTAAGTTGAAGACCTGGAGACAGCTGGGGCCTGTGGCCTACAAGTGAGTGTAACGCACCCTACACGCAACAGCACATTTGAACTGGCACACAATTTTTCTGTAAAGTGCCAGGGCGACATGGACAGCTGCACATGTCTCGTCGGCACATGACCACATGTATGCAAATTGCATACCTGCAGTTATGCTCCTGCCCATTCCTGGCACCGGCACTGGAGAACCTCAACAGCACACACACTGCACACTGTGAGGACTCACAAGTCTGTAGTCACATAGTTACTGCAGACTTGTACCCTAAGGCCGAACAACTCATTGAAATAAGTGTGGAGGGGAGCAGGAAAGTGACACCATTGCTATTTCTTTAATAATTATTTTATATTTCTACAGTTTCTTACTAGCTTACATACAGGAGATCTAATAGCTATAAACATGGGCACTAGGAAATAACCCCACTAGAATTACCCATTAAAGCTAGGAGGTTAAAGGATTACTTCAGTCTTAGCCATGCATGATTGAGACAGGAATAACTACAACTCCAGAGCTGGTTGGCATTATTCCTGTGTCAGCCATGAAAAGCTGAGATGAGAATCAATATAAACAGACTGTGTTGGGGTGCAGAGCTCAGCTGTACATAGATGCTGGCATCAAAGACCATGCTGCAAATGTATGCCTATCTATACTAGGGTTATTTTGTGCAGCATATATACTTTATCACATTTGGCGTCTATTACACTTTATATGTGTGTAGGAATTATTTCCACCCAACATACCTTTTTCTAATAGCCTATTATGTATACATTACTTAATATTGCTGCATATTCTTTTGTTATGCACCATGGGGTTTGCCTGTGTTTTTAGCCTTATCTGATTTTCTCTTTTTTCATCAGATTTTATCATGTGTCTAAATTGTACTAATAAAATATATACCTTTTATGCTACCTTGGCTATTGCTCATAGTTTTTTGTATAGGTTATTTCAAGATCGATAAAGATTTAAGCAAAACAAAAGATCATTTTACCCTATGAAAGACCACTTTGCTTGTTTGTCGGGCGAACGTCAGCCTGTTTCTACTGGTTTCCGATAACTGCGCAGTGTGAATGCACCTTAATCTGCAGCACAGACCTGAGACTACATTTGCAGACACTTTGTCCTGATCCTAAACTCCTTTTCACTCCACAGCACCTCTGGTGTCAGGTTTTATGTTGCAGTGATGCCAGGAGTTAGGCTATGTGCCCACGATGCAGAAATGAAGCAGAAAATTTCTGCAGCATTTCTGCATCTCCCTGGCAGAAAAAACGCATGCAGATTGTACATGCAGATTGTGCATGCTTTTTTCCTGCAGAATACATGCGGATCCACATGCGGATTCACATGCGTTTCCGCATGCAGATTGACAAGCGCTTTCCAGGCGATAGCATCACTTGGAAAGTGCTTGACAACTAGGTCACACTGTATAAATCCATGCAAACAGCATGGATTTATACACTGTGAAACGTAAAAATAAAATAAAATAAAGCTATACTCACCCCCGATGCCCCGGCGTGGCTGCAGCGCTCCTTCCTGTCTGGTTCCCGGCTGCCGGCATATCGCGAGACAGAGCGGTGAAGGGCCTGCGGTCACATGACTGTGACGTCACCGAAGGTCCTTCAGCGATGCCGGCATGCAGAGAAGCCTTCGGAAAGGTGAGTATTAACTTTATTTATTATTTTATTCTTTTTTTTACAGGAACAATGGTACCCAGGTCTGGATGAGAGTCTTCTCTCCTCCTGAACTGGGTACCATCCGTACATAGAGACGCATAGAATTCACTTGTAGAAATGTACAGACGCGCATTCTATGCGTCTCAATGCAAGTCAATAGCGGGGCTTCCGCTGCGCTTCCGCAAAATTAAATGACATGCTGCGGATTTTTGTACGCAGCATAAACGCTGCGGAAAAATCCGCAGCATGTGCATAGAACATGCGGAATCCCCTTGGGGACCATGGGGTGCGGATTACCTAGTGTTTCACAAGCGTTTCCGCTGCGGAAATTCCGCATCATAAACGCTTGAAAAACGCTACGTGGGCACCCAGCCTTATAAGAATTGCAGAAAACACGAGAGGTGAATATATTGTGAAGAGTATGCTTTGGGATATTTGCTGGCTTCTCTGGTAATCAAGGAGCTCTCTCCTTTTCCCAGGAATGTCCTAAAAAATCAGAGAGTTGTCTGTAATAGTATTAGGAGGCTTGTCCTCAATTCCATTTTTGTCCTAACTTCAGGGAGTAGTATGATTAAAAAAATAAAACGATACTACCCTGATAAATCCTTTGCTATTCCAGAGCCTGGCACAGTAGTCCAAACCTGCACTTGTTTACCTTGCTGCAGACAATCACTGGTCTCATTGAGGATGTCTCTATTTATTGGACAAAACCATTGAGACGAGTCATTGGTTAGCAATCAGGAGAATGTATGAGACGTCACCACTGCTGACACGGAATTTTTTGAATTATTACTTTTTAACTGTGGACAATATCTTTAATAAATGTCATTCTCAGTACACACACATATATTTACTCATACTTATGTAGCTACGTACATGCAGATGTACAATGTAGTGCCTTGAAAAAGTATTCACATCCTGTGAACTTTTCCACATTTTTTCAAGTTACATGCAAAAACTTAAATGTATTTTATTGGAATTTTATGTGATATACCAACACAGAGTACAAGTATTTGTGAAGTGTAAAGGAAATGATACATGTTTTTCTGAATATTTTAAAAATGTAAATCTGAAAATTGTGACGTGCATTTGTATTCAGCCCCTCTGAGTCAACACTTTGTAGGACCACCTTTTGCTGCAATTACTGCTGCAAGGTATTTTTCTACCAGCTTTGCACTATGGGTTGAAATTTTTGCCCACTCTTCTTTGCAAACTAGCTGTGAGATTGGATAGAGAGCGTTTGTGAACAACAATTTTTAAGCCTTGCCACAAATTCTCAATGAGATTTATGTCTGGACTTTAACTGGGCTATATAAACACACGAGTATGTTTTTATTTAAACCATCTTATTGTAGGTCTGGAAGTATGTTTAGAGTCGTTGTCCTGCGGGAAGGTGAACCTTCATCTCTGTTTCAAGTTTTTCCAGCCTCTAACAGGTTTTTCCTACAAGATTGTCTTGTATTTAGCTCCATCCATCTTCTAATCAACTCTGACGAGCGTCCCTGTTAAAGAAAAGCATCCCCACAGCATGATGATTCCACCACCATGTTTGACGGTGGGGATGGTGTTTTCAGGGTGATCTGCAGTGTTAGTTTTCCTCCACACTTAGTGTTTTTCATTTAGCAAAAAATTTAAATTATTGGTCTCATCTGACCAGAGCACATTCTTCCACATTCTATGTGGGTGACACAGCTGGCATGGATAAAGGTGGATGAAAGTGCTCTGGTCACATATTTGCATGTAGAGTTTCTACGGCAGCTGTCACTTCTGCATGATGTTGTCTATACAGGTGTCTGGCCCACACTTGCACAGCCAACAGGATCGTGCACCTGTATTGAAAAATAGATGTTGTTATCTGCTGGCCATCCAAGATTCCAAGGTGCAGGCATGTGGGGAAAACAGCAGCACCTGCAACTTCCTAGTGCAGAAGTTAGAGGCACCAGAAAAATACTTTAACCCACTGTAGACTATCAGAAAACACTATTACACATATATAGGTAGCAACACATTTGGAAACCGCCCTGCATCTGCCTTTGTCAGAAACACCTGAATTTGGGGATCTAAGATGGTTATTAACAGTGTTATTCTCTACTTCATTCATGATCTTATATTGTATAGCAAACAATATACAATCTGGGCTCGTAATGTTATAGGTTCTTACCTTTCCAAAACTCCCCCGGCCAAGCACTTGATGAAAATCTAGTCTCTTGATGTTGTCAGAGATTGTGCTGCCGGGGAGAGATGGCCGCACACCACTGTCTCCTAAAATGGCAAACAGAAATAAGACGAGAAATTAGAAAAAGAATTTACTGTCCATGTATAAAGTGTTGGTTATTTTGTAACCTTAGCAGAGAATTCAGTTTTGGTCAGCATTGGAGTATTCATCTTTGTAAACATATTGCTTTATGCTGTTAATTGAAAAACAGACTATAATTTACTATTCAGTTTAGCACAAAGGGTTAATTATGTTATTACAAAATGGAGAATCAGTATCATTTATGTGCGGAATAATACTGGTAGCACAGTGATTGTCCTATATTAAGTGTACTGCCTTAGAAAACAATTACAGCTCAACGCTAATATTGTCCTGCAACAGTGTTAAAGGGCCCCTTCCCCTGGGACTGAGAAGTGGGTATACGTTTCGCATGTATAGGCACTCTACCTGAAGCCCTCCATTAGCTCCCCGATGCCTCCTCTGCTGGGATAGGCGTTCCTTTCCTCCTGCTTCCAAGATGACGGTCATAGCAGCATGGAGTACACTGGTAAATCTAAACCTCACCTCTCCTGCCTTTCCTTTCCCATCCCACAGCACAGAAAAGACAGGGAAGATGTGGTTTAGACTTATCAAACTGGTGGCCATCTTGGAGGTAGTAGGAACAGAACACAGATCTAAGCAATGGAGGTAGCGGGAGGCAAAAGAAGGGCGTCAGGAAGGATGACTGTATATTTACAAAGTGTAGTAACTTTTCAGTCTCAGGGTATAAGGTTGCTTTAATATACATTTTTTCCTATACTCAGTCACTAAGTTGCAAAGAGGGGAATTTATTAAATATACATAAAAAAACAAATACATTTTAATCAGATTGATTCTTCCTTGTTCCTCCATATTTTTGCCATTCTGCTAAAACGACTCAACACCGGTATGACATTCACTTCTATATAGTCCACCATCTTATGTGATATATTTAATGCCAAATATTTCAAACTGTTGCCCTCTTGGATAATAAGTATATCACCATCTGTAATTTGGAAATTCTTGTCCAATAATGATATCTGACTTATTCCAATTAATCTTCAATCCAGAAAAAATACCAAATCCATTCACCAATGTAATATCTGTCCTTAGATCTTCCTTTACATTTATTAAAATAATAACAAATCACCTGTGTACATCGCTAATATTTCCTCCTGAGTCCAAAACTGAGAACCCCTTATTCCTTTACAACCTTAGGCTGTGTGCCCACAATGCGTTTTTAATGCGTTTCCGCAGCGTTTTTATAGCTGCTGAAACGCATTAAAAACGCATGGTAGAAGGGCAGCAATGTTCCCCAATGATAATCCGCATGTGCTGTGCACATGCTGCGAAAATTTCCGCTGCAGAAAAAAACGCAGCGCTACCAATTATTTTGCAGAAGTGCTGCGTCTTCGCCGCCATTGACTTGCTTTAGATCACATGGATTACGCATCACTGTATATGTAGATGCGTAATCCACGCGTTCCAATGTGCAGATGGTACCCGGGTGTAGATGAGAGGAGAGTCTCCTCCACACCCAGGTACCATTAAAAAATCTGTAAAAAAAGAATAAAATAAAAAATAACTGTCTACTTACCTTCTGTCGGCCCGCGCTGCGCTCCTACTTGCTTCCCGGCACTTTGCAATGAATTGAAGGACCTGCGCTGACGTCAGAGTCATGTGACGGGTCACGCGATGCTGACGTCGGCAGGTCTTTCAATTCACTGTTGCCGGCAAGGGAGAACGGAGTGTAAAGCAGGACACCGGGGGCCATCGGAGGGTAAGTATACATTTATTTTTTTATTTTTACCACTCTCTCGGGTCACACTATATAAATCCATGCAGTTTGCATGAATTTATATAGTGTGACCTAGTTGTCACAAGCACTTTCCAAGTGATGCTAATCGCTTGGAAAGCGCTTGTCAATCCGCATGCGGAAATGTCAGTGAATAACGCTCCATTTCCGCTTGTCCCTGGCAGGAAAACGCATGTACAATCCGCATGTACAATCCGCATGCGTTTTTTTCTGCCAGGGAGATGCAGAAACGCTCAGGAAAAAATCCTGAGCATTTCTGCATTGTGGGCACATAGCCTTATATATGGTCAATAAGTAGGGCAAAGAGCAGCTTGGATTAGGAAATCCATGTCTTGTGCCCATAAAAAGGACAAAAAGCTGGGACATAACCCCATGCACCTACTACTTTAGGAGGGCACCATCTAATAACTGGGATCTACCTGCAACATGTCATACAACATCATACGAATTTCAAAAAGAAAAGAAGACATGCACCTAAGCGGTGATCACCTGAAGAAATAATCACGGAATATTTGAATATAAATTACATCAATTTATTACAGTATCTCCTGACACATATATAAGAATACGCACAAAAAAAATTATTTTAAAACACCATTAAAAATAGTGGAGGAATCCACTGCTTGAGGAACCCACTACTTTAGAGACCTTCCCATATTATAATGACAGAAAATACAATAAAGTGCAGTCAAATAGATGAACTCTAACAGGCTGTATAGAATATCTATGATGGTCAATATTGCACAAGCCCAAAGTATTCTATATAAATAGAGAATACACAAAAAACAATATGTATATAAAGTGCAACAACAGGTATCTGTGTGAAAATCAATATGGTGTCCCTGTATACAGGGTAATAGGTCTATAGAACAGTATAATTGTAAACTGGCGATTGCCAATAGACCCTTTCACCTCACACTGGAGATGACTACTCCATAACCACTCCATCACATACACTCAATTGTGGCCACCCGTGCTGCCCCAGCAAAAAATAATAGTAGAGCCAATTAAACAATATGATCATAGAAAGCAAATACTCAATCAAATCAGCCTGTAAATGGGAAGGTGCAAATGGGACCTCAGTGCCCAGTGCGTGTCGCCACACACGGTGGCTTCATCAGGGGCATTTAAAGTACATATCCTCGTGTCCCGGTATATATGTAGCCTAGAATCAAAATAATTACCGAGAAAATGTTTAATTTACCTGGAGAGTGCAGTTTATGAAGTCCGAATAAACCCACCTTGGACATTTTTAAAGAAACTGACTCCTGTGACTATCTTAAAAGTGGCTGAGTGAGTACCAACCCAGTCACAATTAGTGGAGAATGTGGGCAAGATTCCAGGAAAACGTGTACCTGCCACAGAGATCGATGGATGTCCTGGGTAAAGGCCGCCAGCCAGCCAGAGATGTCCGGCACCATGAAAGAGCCACTCAAACACCTGCTGCAAAGCCAACAACAGCAGCACCGGCAGCACTTGCAGAGCCAGCAGAGCCTGCAACAGCAGCACCGGGAGCAGCAACAGATGCAGCAAGAGACTAATAAACTTCTGATGCAGCAGATTCAGCAGCAACAACGGCAGATGGAACTTCTAGCGGGGAAAGTTCGCAGCAGAGAGGCCGTCCCTCCCTCAACTCCAGGTAATGATTCACACGTCAGGAAGACGGTAAGAAGAGCATTGCAAAAGATTACTCCGGGTGATGACGTCGAGGTCCTAACGTTCTTTGGGAGGGTGGCGGAGCGGGAGAGATTGCCTCCAGAGCAGTGGGCGGAGGTGCTGGTGCCATATTTAATGGGCCAGCCTCAGAAAGCCCATTATGACTTGTTTGGCCCTGCAGGACGCAAAGGAGTGCGCCAAATTAAAAACAGAAATTTTGGCGCGCTTGGGAGTGACTCTGACTGTTAGGGTGCAACGGGTGCACCACTGGGCCTATTGCAGTGACAAACCTCCCAGGTCCCAAATGTTCGACCTCCTACACTTGGTTCAAAGTGGTTGTAACCTCAATCTTCCTCCCCAGTACAGATGGTGGAAAAGGTCATCATGGACAGGTTCATCCACTCCCTTCCAAAGTCGGTGCAAGCCTGGGTTGCCCAGGGAGATCCCCGTAAAAGCTGCTGAGTGAGTATCAACCCCCTTAAAGGAGTTTATACAAAATTTCTCCATTGCCAAAAACCATATCAATAGGGAATCAGGTTTGCTAAGTCTTAGAGTAACATGAATCCTGATAATCCTTGGGATTAATAAGCCTCTTCCCCAAAAAATTCTTCCAGAGGATTGGAAAAGATGTTGTATCACTAGACTTTGACGCACGTCTACATGATTTTCTATTACAGGTAAAGTCAATTACAGTATTAAAATCTCCTACAATCAAAATCGGATATTGCAAGTTTTCACTTTCTTCATAGTGAAGCTCAGATTTATATGGGAGAGGAATACAGGTGTTTGCAATTTCTAACCTTATGTTGTTAATTTTACATTTCAACAGTTTATATATATATATATATATATATATATATATATATATATTTATATATATATATCTTACTTCTACCCTGTGTAATACATACTTATATTTACACCCCTTTGAACAAGGATAAAGACCCTCGTGAGTAGATATTATGTACAGCATGATATACATGTACTTGACAACCCACTTTTAGCTACTTTCTTGAATCACTATCTGAATGTGTCTTTTGAAGACATATCAGAGACATCAGATCTCTTCTCATCCAAGCAAAGAAATACCATTTCAACTTATCTTAAACCCTTCTAACATTAAATTAGATAACTTTCACCATATTAAAATAATAATTAAGTTAAAATATCCCTCCTCTTCTGATACCTCCCCCACTCCACCTTCCACTTCACCCCTTCAAACCATCTCCCACTCTTAGCTCCCCAACTACACGTTAGGCCGGGTCACACAAGTGTTGATTCTCTCATGTGAGAGAATTGGATCATTTATGCTAATGACACTAGGCTCAAGCTCTGACCAGAGTTTGAGCCGAGTGTCAGTTTACTGGGATCCGTTTCTCTTGTTTGAGACAATCATATTACAGGTGCGGAGAAGATGGAGAACTTCGTTTCTCCAACTTTTCCATCGTCTGTGTCTACATAAATCAAACTGCACTGGGATGAAATCCAAGTCTGGGCCAAGGTTTTACACGCACCCATAGACTTGTATGGGTGCATGTGATCCGATTTGCTGAGCCACTCTCAGCGTGCTGCAATTGTTTTCCCTTCCCATGCCGAATCGTCATGAGCAAAAACATTTCAGATCTGCACTGCCCCATAGTATAATATTGGGCTGAGTGCTGTCTGATAAAACATCAGAGAGCACTCTACTATGTCATACAGCAGTGTGAACGAGTTCTTAGAGAACTCCTCAACCAGACATCCACCCACCCTCCAACTAACCTGCCTTAAATAAATGAATCTTCCATAATCAATTGTAAGGGAGAATATCTCTCTATTTACATCTCAAAAACCCTTAGATTAGCCACTGACACAGAATTTAAGAAAACAAATAGTAAGATATTGTATGGTAATTCAATAGTGTATTAAATAATGTTTAAGTGCATTTATAAAATGACCCTAAAAATTCTTTATTAGATGTAGATATTTGAGTCTTAAAAGAAGTAGTAATAAGATCTTATTAATACGTATTTTGTCTCAAACTCTGTTTGCAGTTATGAGGAAATGGAAGGTAAAAGAACAACCTGAATTAAATTAATTGATAAGCGAAAAAAGAGAAAGTGGTCTACGATAATAAAAATCAGACAACTGTTTATGAGCATATCTGGGAAGAATGGACAGGTGTAGAGCAATGCTAGTTATGGGGTGAAGGGTTTTCCTTGTATCCTCCCCTTCAGTTTGGGGGTGCAGGTGGGGTTTGTTTTGATTCAAGGGAGGAGGGATGATGGAATAATATGGAAGGGTTAATATTTGTTCCATTTTGTTTTTCTTAAACAGATGATTGAAGCGTATGGATATTTATTGTATATGAGAGAATATAAATAAATGTTATATGTGAAGTACTATAACTGCATTAAAATAAATGAGATTATTGCAACATATTACTATTTAATAAACTATTTGTAATCTTTAAGAAAAAAAAATAGCAAGGAGGGGAATTTTATATGCATTTGTTGGAAATGTGTTTTTTGAGTATAAATGGTGCAAGATAAAAGATCTTCACCCTGAGGTTTCTGCCCCCATAATCAATGCAGGAGAGCAAATGCTATGCAAAACCATGAATCTGCAACAACAGTAGTGGATTTTCTGTTTCCCATTTTGCTACAATGAATAATAATGGTACATACCCTCAAAATGGTACTTACCACACTAAAGAAATAGAGGCTACATACACATGCATCTCACTAAATTAGAATATTATCAAAAAGTTTATTTATTTCAGTTATTCAATACAAAAAGTGAAACTCACATATTATATAGAGTCATTACAAGCAGAGTGATCTATTTCAAGTGTTTATTTCTGTTAATGTTGATGGTTATGGCTTACAGCCAATGAAAACACAAGCGTCATTATCTCAGTAAATTAGAATACTTTATAACAACAGCTTGAAAAATGTTTTTAAAATCTGAAATGTTGGCCTACTGAAATGTATGTTCAGTAAATGCAGTCAATACTTGGTCGGGCTCCTCGTGCATCAATTACTGCATCAATGCGGCGTGGCATGGAGGCGATCAGCCTGTGGCACTGCTGAGGTGTTATGGAAGCCCAGGTTGCTTTGATAGCAGCCTTCAGCTCGTCTGCATTGTTGGGTCTGGTGTCTCTCATCTTCCTCTTGACAATACCCCATAGATTCTCTATGGGGTTAAGGTCAGGCGAGTTTGCTGCCAATCAAGCACAGTGATACTGTTGGTTTTAAACCAGGTATTGGTACTTTTGGCAGTGTGGACAGGTGCCAAGTCCTGCTGGAGAATGAAATTTCCATCTCCAAAAAGCTTGTTAGCAGAGGGAAGCATGAAGTGCTCTAAAATTTCCTGGTAGACGGCTGCGCTGACTTTGGCCTGGAAAAAACACAATGGACCTACACCAGCAGATGACATGACTCCCCAAACCATCACTGATTGTGGAAACTTCACACTAGACCTCAAGCAGCTTGGATTGTGGCCTCTCCACTCTTCCTCCAGACTCTGGGACCTTGATTTCCAAATGAAAATTGGAACTCTGGGACCTTGTGGGGTGTGTCAATGACTGCCTTCTGGACATCTGTCAAGTCAGAAGTCTTCCCCATGATTGTGGAGCCTACTGAAACAGACTAAGGGACTTTTTAAATGCTTAGGAAGCCTTTGGAGGTGTTTTTTGTTAATTATTCTAATTTACTGAGACAATGACTTTTGTGTTTTCATTGGCTGTAAGCCATAGTCATCAACATTAACAGAAATAAACACTTGAAATAGAAAGGGTGCTTCTACTCAATACTGAGCCAAGGGTCTGAATTCTTATGACCATGTGATATTTCAGGGTTTTTTTTTAATAAATTTGCAAAAATTTCTACATTTCTGTTTTTTTTCAGTCAAGATGGGATGCAGAGTGTACGTTAATGAGAAAAAAAATGAACTTTTTAGAATTTACCAAATGGCTGCAATGAAACAAAGAGTGAAAAATTTAAAGGGGTCTGAATACTTTCTGTACCCACTGTATGCCCACATACTGTCCCTCTCCAAAATATTCCCCTGTACATTGCCCGATTGAATGAAGGAACCCCCACCACAATTGTGCCCCCTTTGACAATTGTCAACCTCATTATGTGCCCTCACTGTAACATTAGCCCCTTCCTTCCTCATCCACAATGATATAATTAATTTAATCTTTGGCTCCTTGACTTACTATTGGCTGCGCCATCTCTTCTCCTCTGAGGTGTTTGGGTGCCGACAATAGTGTGATGACGTCAGCAGCGTGCCGAGCAGCAGCATGTCGAGGCTGGGACTGACGAGCGCTGTTTTACCCTAGTCCCGATGACAGTGTTCAAATATGTTTGCGTCTGAAACATTTGAATATAAGAAGATGGGAGCTCCATATCCTGGACGGCTCCATGGGCTGCAGCAAAACTTTGGTGGGCTGCATGCGGTACATGAGCTGTTTGTTGTGCAGGTCTGTTCTAAAACAACACTACATTGTATAACACCTGCACCAGATTGTGCAGTTACCTCAGCCGGGAGCCTACCGGCAGTCACAGTCGGACTCCCTATAGAGAAGGTAGAGAGGATTTATTACCATCTCTGGCTTTTCAATTACTGTGATAGATGTTAGAAATGCATTGGGGAAATATTGGCCCATTTTGAAGCAAGACCTAGTCCTTTCCAAATGTACTACACCAGTCCCTTCCACCACCTATAGAAGGGCGATGAACCTGAGGGACTTGCTGGTACATAGTTACCATAAAGATCCGGGACCAGAGAAAGCCTTCAGCTCAAAAGGCCCCAGATGGGGCTTCTATCCATGCAAGAACTGTGCGGCCTGTGTAAATCTGGTGCGGTGTACATCCTTCCCATCAAGTGATGGTCATAAGGAGTTTCAAATCACACAGCATACATCTTGCAATACAGAAGGCGTAATCAACCACGCCTTGTGTCCATGTGGCCTCATATATGTAGGTCTTACTTTTCGCCAACTGAGAGTGCGTGTGAGGGAGCACGTGCAAGATATTAAGAATGCATCAGAATCTCTTGCCGATACTGTATTGAAGCCTATCCCAAGGCATTTCAAGTTAAAACATGGGTGTGATGCTAGCCTCCTCCAAATTCGGGGTATTGACCGGATATTAATTGAATAGGGGGGGGGGGATTGGAGAAAGACCGTTGGTGGATTATGAAAATTGATTGCATATGCCCCAAAGGCCTCAACGAGGTCCTCAGTTTTGTCCCTTTCTTGTAATGTGCTATTGTGTTTAGGTTTTACTTATGTTTTATGCTGTTTATAACTTCTCACTTTTTTATTTACATGCAGGGTATCCAGTATTTTTGTACACTCTACTGTGAGACAGATGCTGGACCACCACTCACTTGGAGGATCTTCTTCTCCCTTCCCTCCCTCCCTTTTTCTGCCCCCCTCGGGGACCGGGTGCCTGATCGTCCTTGCGGGCCAGCGCTCCACGCGTCTCCCTTTTTATGGATATGTACTCACCTTTCAGCAGCATCCCGCCCTGCTGCTCTCTCTTTTTCGGACCTGTCTATTTCCTGTGCGGTGTGCCACTAATTGATTCCATCCGCTATAAGCATTTTTTATAAAACATTTTACTCACTATTGTTATTCATCGGCTTTTACTCTTTGTTTATTGTTGCTTTAAATCTGTGATTTTGGATGCACAAAAAAGGGCACTTTAAGATGCACTTCCTGTGTCACACTGACACGTCAGTATTCCTATCACTTGTATATTTTTTATTTTATTTTTTCGATTCCTCTTGCCCATTGTGGCTTATAATTTTCTGATTTTTTTATTGTACATTTTCCATTATACTTGTTATGTTCTGCTACCAAAGCTAAGGAAAGAGAGGAGATCTGTCCCTACTATGAGACTCAGCTGAATCCCTACGATGTAACAGGGAACCTGATCCTGCGATCAGACCTGCTAAAGTCCTAATCTAGTCTGTACGGAGACCTATAGATGTGGGGAGGGAATCCCTACAAGTACTAAGGACTGGGAGGAATATGGGACACCTCCTAACAGAAATAGTAGCAGACAGACGAACAAACAAAATAGATAGAACATAGAGGTCCGTAGACCAAGCAAACTAACAGAGTTAGATACAGAGCACAGGCTAGCTAGAAAGTAGATATACAATGAAGTCCAGCAAAGCCAGAAGGGCGGAGCAGGACTAAATAGGCCAACAAGGTCATGTGACCAGCAAAGGAAAAAAACCTAACAGCAAGGTTCTAACAGTACCCCCCCTTCTAAGAGGATCCTCCGGATCCCCTAGGACCAGGCTTATCAGGAAATCTCCTGTGAAACGCTCTGATAAGTCTGGACGCGGAAACATCATCTGACCTCACCCAAGAGTTATCCTCGGGTCCGAAACCTTTCCAGGCCACAAGATACTGCAAACTACCTCTATACCGTCTAGAGTCAAGGATGCGAGAAATTTCATATTCCCCGTCCTCCACCACCAGAGGAACAGAGGCAGAGGCGTCACCATCCGACACAACAGCTTTTTTTAACAGAGAGACATGAAAGACCGGATTAATTCTCCAGGAGGTAGGAACCTCCAACCTAACAGCAGATTGGTTGACAACCTGAAGCACCTTAAAGGGCCCTACAAACTTGGGACCCAATTTCTTAGAAGGAATCCTCAACCGCAGATTCCTAGAGGACAACCAAACCATGTCACCAACAGCGAACAAAACCTCCTGTCGTTTCCTATCAAAGTAGTCTTTAGATTTTCTGTTGGCCTCCTGAAGATTACCACGCACATCCGTCCAAACTCTTTCCAAATCACCGGAAAAATTCTCCTCCTCAGGCACGGCAGATCCCAACTTGGAGAACGACCCAAACGACGGATGTCTCCCAGAACAACAAAAAAAAGGCGAACAACCAGCAGAAGAAGATGTATGATTGTTCAGAGCAAATTCGGCAAGTGGCAGAAACTCAGACCACCCCTCTTGATTGTCTGCCACAAAACAACGCAAGAACTGCTCAACATCCTGGTTTTTCCTTTCTGTCTGGCCATTAGATTCAGGATGATATCCGGACGAAAACGACAAATGAATTCCCAACCTGTCACAAAAGGCACGCCAAAAACGAGCCACGAACTGAGGACCCCTATCAGAAACAATGTCAGTAGGAACGCCATGAAGTCTGACAATTTCCTTGACAAAGGCCTTAGCGAGAGTTTTAGCGCAGGGCAGTTTGACGAAGGGAACCAAGTGACACATCTTGCTAAAACGGTCCACGACCACCCAGATGACAGTAAAACCCTCAGAGGGGGGAAGGTCAGTTATAAAGTCCATAGCCAAATGTGTCCAAGGAGCACTGGGGACCTCCAAAGGACAAAGCAACCCCGCAGCAGGAGTATGTGAGGACTTAGATCTAGCACATATAGTACATTGGCGCACCCACTTAATGACTTCCTTCTGCCATCCAGGCCACCAAAAACTGCGACCCACCAGTCTCTTGGTCTCAGAGATTCCGGGATGACCTGCCAACCGAGATTCGTGACACTCAACAAACAAATCTCTCCTAAAGGTCTCAGGCACAAACAACCTCCCATGAGGAGTGTTAGATGGGGCATTCTCCTGAGCTTTAAGAATCTCATCTTCCAAAACGGAGTCTAAAGCAGCTATCACAACACCTTCTTGTAAAATGTTTTCCTCTTTCTCAGCACCGACTATGGGAGAAAAACTGTGAGACAAGGCATCCGCCTTAACATTCTTAGTACCAGGGATGTAAGTAACAGAGAAATTAAACCGCGAGAAAAACAGTGCCCACCTAGCCTGACGGGCATTCAGGCGCTTGGCAGCATCAAGATATATCAGATTTTTATGATCCGTAAGAACCTGAACGGGAAATTCCGCACCTTCCAAGAAGTGGCGCCAGTGTTCAAATGCGAGTTTAATAGCCAATAATTCCCGATTACCAATATCGTAATTCAATTCAGTCTCCGAAAATTTTTTTGAAAAAAAGGCACAGGGATGTAATCCATCCCCGTTATCCTGAGACAATACTGCGCCAACCCCCACAGAGGAAGCATCAACCTCAACCAAAAACGGCCTAGTAACATCAGGCTGCATAAGGATGGGAGCAGAGGTGAACCTCTCCTTGAGATACACAAAAGCTTCAATGGCCTCAGGAGACCACTGAACCGCATCAGCACCTTTCCTGGTGAGATCAGTCAGAGGTTTGACAATACTAGAAAAATTTTTTATGAACTTTCTATAGTAATTGGCGAAACCCAAAAACCTCTGTATCGATTTCAAACCAATAGGCCTAGGCCATTCCTGCACAGCCTGAACCTTAACCGGATCCATCTCAAAACCTTTGCTGGAGATAATGTAGCCCAAAAAACTAATTCTCTGTACAGCGAACTCACATTTCTCCAGCTTAGCAAAAAGCGAATTGTCCATTAATAACTGTAATACCTCACGCACGCTCCGCCAATGAGACTCCAGATCTGGCGAATAAATCAAAATGTCATCCAAATACACAACCACATTTTTACCGATCAAAGGTCTAAGGATGTCATTAATCAGATTCTGAAAAAATGCAGGAGCATTAGTAAGACCAAAAGGCATAACCAGATTCTCAAAATGACCCACAGGAGTGTTAAAAGCAGTCTTCCATTCATCACCCTCCTTCATGCGCAACAGATTGTATGCCCCCTTAAGGTCAATTTTAGAGAACCACTTGGCCCCCAATAACTGGTTAAACAGATCAGGAATCAATGGCAGTGGGTAAGGATTGCGTACCGTAATTTTGTTAATCTCACGAAAATCCAGACAAGGACGTAAACCGCCGTCCTTTTTTTTTACAAAAAAAAATCCAACCGCCACAGGAGACTTAGAGGGCCTAATGTGACCGGCGGCCAAGCTTGTCTGTATGTATTCCTCCAAAGCCTTCCTCTCAGGAATAGTAAGGCTAAATAAACGACTCTTAGGAAGAGTCGCTCCAGGGACAAATTCAATAGAACAATCATAGTCTCTATGGGGAGGCAAAACCTGCGATTCCTTCTCAGAAAAAACTCTCCAAAAATCCTGAATAGGAACAGGCAATTCTCCCCTATCCAAAGCTGCAATACGCCCGTTACAACACTTGTCATAACATTTATGGCTCCAGGATTTAATTTCACTGGTAGACCAATCCAGTACAGGATTGTGAAATTTTAACCAGGGCAAACCCAATATTACTGGAGAAGGCAAGTTATTCAACACTACCAAATCCAATTTCTCATGGTGAACACCATTAATAGTGAGAGGAAATTCACTGACCTTGAGAGTAATATTCTTCAAAGGGGAGCCATCCACAGAAACCACAGCAATGGGGGATGACAAAGGTTCAGGTTTTAAATTGAGTTTTTCCACGAATCCCCCATCAATTACATTCAGTGTAGACCCGCAATCAACAAACACCCGAAATTCCATTAATTTTTTCTGAGCAATCGTGGAAGCAGCTAAAAATATACCCTTGGAATTTAAACAGGCAATACGGGCGTGACTGACCATTTTTTTTTCTTTCTTCATACGAAGCTCACAGCCTTTAATCAAATGACCAGATTTTCCGCAATAGAAACACAAGCCTTGCGAAAAACGACGGTCTTTTTCTTGAGAGCGAGGTGCCACCGATCCAATCTCCATCGGTTCACCACTGTTAGTACACACATTATCATAACCAGAAACTGACATAGCAGAGGATTTGCTCTCATTAACCCTAGCACGCAGTCTTCTATCCACCCGTATAGCTAATTGCATAGCCTGTTGCAAATCTTCAGGTGTAGGATAAGCAATTAGCAGGTCTTTAACCCTTTCACTGAGCCCAGCAAGAAATAGACTTTTCAGAGCAGAATCGTTCCACCCTGTTTGAGTGGACCAACGACGAAAATGAGTACAATATTTTTCCACATTACCTGATCCTTGTTTTAGACGTCTCAACTCAGTCTCAGCTGATGCGACACGGTCAGGATCATCATATAATAGTCCCAAAGCAGAAAAAAAACTATCCACTGATCTGAAGCATGAATCACTAGGTTGCAAAGAAAAGGCCCACTCCTGAGGCTCTTTGCGCAAAAGTGACATTATGAACCCTACGCGCTGGGATTCATCCCCAGAGGACTTAGGTCTCAAACGAAAATACAATAAGCAAGCATTTTTAAATGAAAAAAATTCTCGGTGTTCACCAAAAAACAAATCCAGCAAACATACCTTAGGCTCCAAGAAATGTGCTCCAGGACAGTTACTCACGTGCTGACGGAGCTCGGCCACCTCCAGAGAGAGTCCCTGCAGGCGATGAGTCAAATCCTGAACCGACACCATGATGGAACAGAAAAATCTTTCCTTAGAGAATTTGCTGGCTGGACTTACTGTTATGTTCTGCTACCAAAGCTAAGGAAAGAGAGGAGATCTGTCCCTACTATGAGACTCAGCTGAATCCCTACGATGTAACAGGGAACCTGATCCTGCGATCAGACCTGCTAAAGTCCTAATCTAGTCTGTACGAAGACCTATAGATGTGGGGAGGGAATCCCTACAAGTACTAAGGACTGGGAGGAATATGGGACACCTCCTAACAGAAATAGTAGCAGACAGACGAACAAACAAAATAGATAGAACATAGAGGTCCGTAGACCAAGCAAACTAACAGAGTTAGATACAGAGCACAGGCTAGCTAGAAAGTAGATATACAATGAAGTCCAGCAAAGCCAGAAGGGCGGAGCAGGATTAAATAGGCCAACAAGGTCATGTGACCAGCAAAGGAAAAAAAACCTAACAGCAAGGTTCTAACAATACTGATGTCAGTAGCTATGTTACTATATAACACATGTCTATGCTCACTCGTATGTGAAGGGCACACATACATTTGTATTGTGACATTAACTATCTCTTCATACTATTGTTATTTATTATATTTATTTTACCTGTGATTGGTCTCACTTGTAGTGATGGGCGAGCGTGGTTTGTTAACCCTTTCGGCGAGCATGCTCGGGTGCTCGCCCAGTATCTTCAGCGTGCTGAGGTGTTATGTTTGAGTTATTGTGTGTGCATGATTTGCGACTGACAGCTTTAATACATGTGAGGAAAGCCTAACAAACAGGCATTCCTCACATGTGTTAAAGCTGTCAAACAGTCGCAAATCATGCACACACAGTGACTCAAACATGATATTCAAGTACACTGAAGATGCTCGGAAAACACCCGAGCATGCTCATAAATCTCGAGTAACGAACGTGCTCGCTCATCACTACTCACTAGTGTAACACTTTCACGTAACATATGTGGTTTTTCACGTTGCTGTGATTCTGGTTGCCATTGGATGCATCCGACATCTGCACCACATGGGCTTGGTCACGAAATAATAATAAAAAATATTCACACAATTCGTGCACTCTCTGTTTATTATTGTTTCCATGTTTTCATTCACTTGTCACATCTTCATTTTTTCTTCCTTTTCCCTTTCCCTTCCCTCCCCTCTTTTTTACCACCATTAGTTTTGCACATTTATGCACAATTTATAACTTTGTTCTGTTGATACTCATGGTATTCCCATATTCTCTGTACCATATTGAGTACATATTATATTATATTGTCTCATGACTCTCTCTATATATACTCCTTTATATTTAATAATGATACTTTGGGTATTACTTGGTGGACATTATACTTTATACACATATGTTGTATATAATTCTCACAATATGATGTCTATTCCTGATTGTGTGTTTTCATATATTATTTTCCCTCTTTTATCTACATCTTTGTATCTTTGTGTATTTATATATATATATATATATATATATATATATATATATATATACATATATAGTGGTCCAAAAGTAGGTGGACAGAAAATAATAACATTTATTTTGATTTATATATAAAATTATATTTACTAACACAAGCATAACATTGACAATTACATTTTATTCTGAACAATAACACAAAAGCCCTTAAATGTTATCAATGCAGGGGCTCAAACTGTTTTCCATTACAATTTGCACAGCTTTGAAGTCGCCTCTTGCGCTTCAACAAACTTTTTTGCACAAGTCTCTTTGGGTATTAATTTCTTGAAGTGCATCTCTTATGTCATTTTTCAAGTCACTGACACTTTTTGGTTTTCGACTATAAATTTTGTCCTTGAGTACTCCCCAAAAGAAAAAATCCATTGGGGTCAAGTCTGGTGAACGTACCGGCCAATCAAGTGGGCCTCTTCGGCCAATCCATTTATTAGGAAATGTTTCATCAGGATACTCGCGGATTACTCTTGAATAATGTGGAGGGGCCCCAACTTGTTGAAAATAGACTTTTTTTTTCAAAGAGTCTGTGAGGTATGAAAAGTGGAATCTGATTGGTTGCTAAGGGCAACTGAGCCAGTTTTACTTTACACCATGTTTGATAAATCTCCCCCTTCATAACCTTATTACACTTTCTGTCCACCTACTTTCGGACCACCCTGTATATATATATATATATATATATATATATATATATATATATATAATATAACCGGGGATGCATCCCTCTGTCTGAAGCCTTGATAGACTGCGCATGCGCGACGCACAGTCTGGCTTCAGACAGAATCATGCATCCAGCCGTTACAGGTAAGAGGAGGTGTATGGCGCCGGAGATCGCGGTATGCGTAGACACTGAACGCATACCGCGTTCTCCGGCGCCATACTTGCATACTTACCTGACCGGGAGGAGCGTTGCCACGGCACCTCTCTTCTGGCCGGAGACCGGGGGCAGGAGTGAGGCGTTGGATCGGCGCGTGCACATAGCGCTATCCTTTGCCATTTTACTGAAGACACATTTACAGTGTGTCTTCAGCAAAATGGCGCCGGACAGCGCAGTGCCCCGGCGCTGCTCTCCTCCCCCGGCCTCCGGCAGAAGAGGACGCAGCAGCGCTGGAGCACAGAGAACAAAGGTGAGTATAACTCTTTATTTTTTTTTGTATGTGTGTACAGTGTGAAATGGATGAGGGGGCCACACATATCAGGATTGTGGGGTGAGGGGACCATGCATATACCAGGATTGTGGGGTGAGGGGTATCACGCATATCAGGATTGGGGATGAGGGGAGCCACGCATACCGGGATTGGGGATGAGGGGTGCCACGCATACCGGGATTGGGGATGAGGGGTGTCACGCATACCGGGATTGGGGATGAGGGGTGCCACGCATACCGGGATTGGGGATGAGGGTTGCCACGCATACCGGGATTGGGAATGAGGGGTGCCACGCATGCCGGGATTGGGGATGAGGGGTGCCACGCATACCGGAATTCGGATGAGGGGCCATGCATACCAGGATAGGGATGAGGAGTGCCATGCATGCCAGGATAGGATGGTGCGGACAGGATGGGGGCAGCACAAATACCAGGAGGGGGGCAGCACATACCACACATACCAGCATGGGAGACCATATACCAATAAAAATGCTCGCCACCTGGGCATAGAACGGCTTCAATAGCTAGTATACATATATACATAGAAAGTCATGATTAACTTACACCAGGTATGGGCCGGTAATGTTCTCCGCAATTTCTTTCTCTCCCTCTAAGTATGTCTGCATCTCTTGGCATCCTGATGATTGTGCACATTCTGCCAGCTGGCAAGAAGCACCTGGTTGCCATGAATACGTGTCCCTATGACGCGGCACTTCGGGCCCTCCTTACTGACGTGTTAGCGGGAGGCGGGCACCTGCTGCGTTGGACACTGACTCCCTGGCTTCCGGCGCTGGCTTCCGCCACTGGAAGCGTCGCTGTACCCCCGCTACACGTGCCAAAATACTTTGGATATATATACCCCCTGCCTGTCACCCATACACAATCGCCCCCTGGAGAAGCAGGACTTGAAACGCGCGTCAGGGCTGCTTTCATGCCATCTACAGGTTGTAACTAGGCTGTACTCTCATTTTATGTGGGACCATAACTTTCTATATGTGTCACTGTGTATTACTCTCACTAGAAGATATACTTATGTTGTGACATCTGTGTCATAGGCATGATTCTTCTCCTTATTTGGATATTAGCAACTTGTACTGTATAACTAGTTCCTGCTGTGCACTCGTACTTTATATGCTTTACTTGTGATCTGGACTCTGATATATTCTTTTCCAGTTGCTCTATGTCTTATCCCTAATTTAATGTATCATTAACCTTTGTGCATGGGATGCAGTAAGTATGTTAATGAATCAATTGAACGTATTTATTGATTTTTCTCTGCCTCCCTTGGGACGAATCATGCCTTAATAACACTTGTTGATTATTCCTTCTTTATAGACACTTAACTGTATGTATATATATATATATATATATATAAAAAGTTATAGATATATATTTTTACATTATGAAATGGTATTCCTACTTATGGAGGGAATTGGATTGTAATGTATTCCCAATTAAACACCTGAGATTGGGAAGGAGGTGGAGACCTGTTGAGGGTTCCTCCTCTGACCTATTAATCTCACTCCATGGATGAACCTAGGAATAGGGAATTCCATGGAAGGGTGTTTGGGTTATGTAATAAATATTATCCCTCAGTTCATTGAGGCTGAGTGCCCACGTAGCGTTTTTCAAGCGTTTATGCTGCGGAATTTCCGCAGCATAAACGCTTGTTAAACGCTAGGTAATCCGCCCCCCATGGTCCCCAAGGGGATTCCGCATGTTCTATGCACATGCTGCGGATTTTTCCGCAGCGTTTATGCTGCGTACAAAAATCTGCAGCATGTCATTTAATTTTGCGGAAGCGCAGCGGAACTCCCGCCATTGACTTGCATTGAAATGCATAGAAACCGCGACTGTACATTTGTACAAGCGGATTCTATGCGTCTCTATGTGCGGATGGTACCCAGTTCTGGAGGAGAGGAGACTCTCATCCAGACCTGGGTACCATTGTACCTGTAAAAAAAGAATAAAATAACAAATAAAGTTATATTCACCTGTACGGCGTCTTCTCTCTGAATGCCGGCATCGCTTGAGGACCTGCGGTGACGTCACAGTCATGTGACCGCAGGCCCTTCACCGCTCTGTCTCGCGATATGCTGACAGCCAGGAACCAGCCAGGAAGCAGCGCTGCAGCCACACCGGGGCCTCGGGGGTGAGTATAGCTTTATTTGTTTTAATTTTTACGGTTCACACTATATAAATCCATGCTGTTTGCTGTTTGCATGGATTTATACAGTGTGACCTAGTTGTCAAGCACTTTCCAAGTGATGCTAATCGCCTGGAAAGCGCTTGTCAATCTGCATGCGGAAACGCATGTGAATCCGCATGTGGATCCGCATGTATTCTGCAGGAAAAACGCATGCACAATCTGCATGTACAATCTGCATGCGTTTTTTCTGCCAGGGAGATGCAGAAATGCTGCAGAAATTTTCTGCTTCATTTCTGCATCGTGGGCACATAGCCTTATGGACACAGGAATCACTATTTGAATACTGTCATTGCAATGCAAATATATTGGGAAACTGCTAACAGAATGTTGTCCCTAATAATGAGAAATAGTGCGCTTTTATTATAAATAGGGGATAAGAGAAATCATTAAAGCACATACGTTGTTTACATTTGAAGAAAAGCTTTTGGTGGGGCTTGCCAATTTAAAAGATGGCGATCGTAGCATTAGAAGTGTAATGCGCATGCCCGGTGACGTCACGAAGCGGGCGGACCAGGTTTGCCCCGATCATGTGACGAGATAATGGGGATTTCCTGGGAGACATGCGCAGATGGGATTTTGAGACGCCGAGGACAGCGTGGAGGAAGTAAGAAACGTGGTCATGCATGATTGCTGCAGTGTGAGTCGCAACCTCAAATATATTATGATTTATAATGTACACCTGGCACTGATAAATACTAATCAAAGCACTTATCACTTTATGAGAGTTATGGATACTGTAATTGATGATAATAATATATCTGTCTAAAATTTTATCACTATGTATGTAACTGAATAATATTTTGTGATATGCACTACTGCACTTTTCTTATGTAATCATGGTTTTGTATCAATTAATTATAATTATGGAATCACTGTTTGTAACTATATATATTGCACTATATGCACTTGAACTCTGCTTGAGAAAGGTTCTGTGAACCGAAACGTTGCCTTTGGGCTCATTAAAGTCCATTTTTCTATAATATTTTTGGAGTGCTGCCTCTTGATATTCTTTCTTTCTATATATATATATATATATATATATATATATATATATATATATATATATATATATACTGTATATATATATATATATATATATATATATATACATAAATGTATACACAGGGTGGGCCATTTATATGGATTCACCTAAATTAAATGGGAATGGTTGGTGACATCAACTTCCTGTTTGTGGCACATTAGTATATGGGAGGGGGAAAACGTTTCCAGATGGATGGTGACCATGGTGGCCATTTTGAAGTCGGCCATTTTGAATCTAACTTTATTTTTTTCAATGGGAAGAGGGTCATGTGACACATCAAACTTATTGAGAATTTCATAAGAAAAACAATGGTGTGCTTGGTTTTAACGTAACTTTATTCTTTCATGAGTTTTTTACAAGTTTATGACCATTTATAAAATGTGTTCAAAGTGCTGCCCATTTTGTTGGATTGTCAATGCAACCCTCTTCTCCCACTCTTGACACACTGATAGCAACAACGCAGAAGAAATGCTAGCACAGGCTTCCAGTATCCGTTGTTTCAGATGTTGCACATCTCATATCTTCACAGCATAGACAATTGCCTTCAGATGACCCCAAAGATAAAAGTCTAAGGGAGTCAGATCGGGAGACCTTGGTGGCCATTCACCTGGCTCACGACGACCAATCCACTTTCCAGGAAACAGTTCATGTAGGAATGCTCTGATCTGACACCCATAATGTGATCGTGCACCATCTTGTTGGAAAAACTCAGGGAACGTGCCATCTTCAGTGCATAAAGAGGGCAACACATCAACATGTAGCAGTTTCAGATATCCAGTGGCATTGAGGTTTCCATTGATGAAGAATGGCCCCACTATCTTTGTACTCCATATACCACACCATACCATAAAGATACGAGATGTGCAGCAACTGAAACAATGGATACTGGAAGCCTGTGCTAGCATTTCTTCTGCGGCATTGCTGTCAGTGTGTCAAGAGTGGGAGAAAAGGGTTGCATTGACAATCCAACACAATGGGCAGCACTTTGAACACATTTTATAAGTGATCATAAACTTGTAAAAAACTCATGAAAGAATAAAGTTACGTTAAAACCAAGCACACTATTGTTTTTCTTATGAAGTTCTCAATAAGTTTGATGTTTCACATTACCCTCTTCCCATTGAAAAAAATAAAGTTGGACCCAAAATGGCCGACTTCTAAATGGCCGCTATGGTCACCACCCATCTGGAAAAGTTTTCCCCCTCCCATATACTAATGGGCCACAAACAGGAAGTTGATATCACTTAGGTGTATCCATATAAATGGCCCACCCTATATATATATATATATATATATATATATATATATACAGTGCTGGCCAAAAGTATTGGCACCCCTGCAATTCTGTCAGATAATACTCAGTTTCTTCCTGAAAATGATTGCAATCACAAATTCTTTGGTATTATTCTCTTCATTTAATTTGTCTTCAATGAAAAAAACACAAAAAGAATTGTCCTAAAGCCAAATTGTATATAATTCCACACCAAACCTAAAAAAGGGGGTGGACAAAAGTATTGGCACCCTTTGAAAAATCATGTGATGCTTCTCTAATTCGTGTAATTAACAGCACCTGTAACTTACCTGTGGCACCTAACAGGTGTTGGCAATAACTAAATCACACTTGCAGCCAGTTAACATGGATTAAAGTTGACTCAACCTCTGTCCTGTGTCCTTGTGTGTACCACATTGAGCATGGAGAAAAGAAAGAAGACCAAAGAACTCTCTGAGGACTTGAGAAACCAAATTGTGAGGAAGCATGAGCAATCTGAAGGCTAAAAGTCCATCTCCAAAGACCTGAATGTTCCTGTGTCTTCCGTGCACAGTGTCATCAAGAAGTTTAAAACCCATGGCACTGTGGCTAACTTCCCTAGATGTGGACGGAAAAGAAAAATTGACGAGAGATTTCAACGCAAGATTGTGCGGATGGTGGATAAAGAACCTCGACTAACATCCAAACAAGTTCAAGCTGCCCTGCAGTCCGAGGGTGCAACAGTGTCAACCCGTACTATCCGTCGACATCTGAATGAAAAAGGACTGTATGGTAGGATACCCAGGAAGACCCCGCTTCTTACCCCGAGACATAAAAAAGCCAGGCTGGAGTTTGCCAAAACTTACCTGAGAAAGCCTAAAACGTTTTGGAAGAATGTTCTCTGGTCAGATGAGACAAAAGTAGAGCTTTTTGGGAAAAACCATCAACATAGAGTGTACAGGAAAAAAAAAGAGGCATTCAAAGAAAAGAACACTGTCCCTACAGTCAAACATGGCGGAGGTTCCCTGATGTTTTGGGGTCGCTTTGCTGCCTCTGGCACTGGACTGCTTGACCGTGTGCATGGCATTATGAAGTCTGAAGACTACCAACAAATTTTGCAGCATAATGTAGGGCCCAGTGTGAGAAAGCTGGGTCTCCCTCAGAGGTCATGGGTCTTCCAGCAGGACAATGACCCAAAACACACTTCCAAAAGCACTATAAAATGGTTTGAGAGAAAACACTGGAGACTTCTATGGTGGCCAGCAATGAGTCCAGACCTGAATCCCATAGAACACCTGTGGAGAGATCTCAAAATGGCAGTTTGGAGAAGACACCCTTCAAATATTAGGGACCTGGAGCAGTTTGCCAAAGAAGAATGGTCTACAATTCCAGCAGAGCATTGTAAGAAACTCATTGATGGTTACCAGAAGCGGTTGTTCGCAGTTATTTTGGCTAAAGGTTGTGCAACCAAGTATTAGGCTGAGGGTGCCAATACTTTTGTCCGGCCCTTTTTTGGAGTTTTGTGTAAAATGATCAATGATTTGATTTTTGCTTCATTCTCTTTTGTGTTTTTCCTTGCAAGCAAATTAAATGAAGAGAATAATACCAAAGAATTTGTGATTGCAATCATTTTCAGGAAGAAACTGAGTATTATCTGACAGAATTGCAGGGGTGCCAATACTTTTGGCCAGCACTGTATATATACATATATATATATATATACATATATATACAGTAGATATATTGTCTCTTGCCTTACATTGGTTTATTCCTGTGGTTCCGTGGCACTTTGTTGTCACCTCTTTCCCTTGGATTTTTTATCTCTTTTGATTATGTCTGATTTTACTTACATTTTTGCAATAAAAATGTAACTTTTATTGGATTTGCTCCTGTTTCTATTTTTCTCTTTTTGGGTTATATAGTTATGGAAGAGCATTTATAGGGACCGACTCTTTTCTTTTTGGATACTCCCTATAGAGAAGGTAGAGAGGATTTATTACCGTCTCTGCCTTTTCAATTACTGTGTACACAGCTCTGAACAAGTGCTGTGTATTCAGTATGGTAAGCGCAGATAGCGCTTCCTGCTCCAGACCCAGAGATCATGTGATGGCCGGGTGTAGAGAAAGAGCAAGAGCTTCTGGGTCCTAGGAGACCCAGTCAACCCTGCTATATAGGCAGTAGGTTGAATGTCCCCTGTAACTAGGATCAATATACCAGCAGATGTGTTTGGGACACAGGTTTATTAACAATTACTATTATATAAGTATGGCAGGTTCTCCTCCTGCACTTGTTAGTTCAGCTTTCCTCACATACTGCACAGCTCTCCAGTCCATACAATGGTCACTGATGGAGGAGCATGTAACCAGACCACTCCATCAGCCTTGTCCTATTGAGAACCTCCCATGAGAAAGATGCTTTTATAGTGAAGTAGACTGACGGACAGGTCTGGTCACTGCTCCTCCACCAGCAGCCATATTATAGACTAGAGAGCTGGGCAGTCTGTAAGGAAAGCTGCAGTAACAAGAGCAGGAGGAGAATCTGACATACCTACAGTATATCATAGTAAATGCCACAAAATCATGTCCCCAACACATCTGTTAAAGTAAAGATAAAATGGTCAACCTCATTAACTAATTCTGCAGCCAGCAATAGACAGCGCAACACAAAGACTATAGGAGGCAAACGACTCAATTTTATTTTAATGAAACCATATTGCAATTTTTTTTATCCATTCAAGCAAGAAAAAAATCAAATGTTTCAAAAGTTAAGACAACCCCTGTGTAAAATCATTGAAATAAAGAGCAAAAAAAACAGGAAAAAATAAATAAAAAAACAATGACTATCCAAATTGCATTTACAAGCCCCATCCCTAACAAAAAACCATGTAACTAATATATAAAAATAACACAAGCACAGAAATCCTTTATTTACTACAGATATTACCAGAAAAAAAATAAAATAATATTAAAATATTGTAAAATTTAGACTCGATGTTTCACAAAAAAATATTTAAATATCCAAACATTACAATTTTTTACAGTTTTTTAAACCATATGTATGAAAATAAGAAAAAAATGTGCCTTGGCAAGAATGGGGAAAAATGGCCTGATCATGTAGGGGTTTAACAAAGTACTGAATATATACATATATATAAATGGACTGGGGAACAGTTCTACAACCCTCCAGCTTCAGATCTTGCTCATGTATCACATCCTCCACCTGTCAGATTTAAAAGATGTGTAACTTGTGTAAAGTGACAACATTGCCCTGATCTGTAAGTGTGGGCATGAGAAGCTACATGTCATGGTGCTCCCTGTGGTAAGCTGATGTATAGTATTACCTGTGCCCTTGGTGGTCTTCTGCCCTTCTTCTTCTTTCTTGATTGAAGAGCTTTCATGTGATGAGCCAAAGATTTGTCTTCTCCTCTTGGCTCCACTTCTTCTAGCTAGGACCTCCTGATGACATTCCTGTTCTTCTTTCTGGCCTTGGTGATCAATCTTCTGAGAGACGATCTCCAACTCTGAGCCATTTCTCTTCTCTCCTCTCCTATGGCTCTTCTTGATGGACGGCTTCTCATCATCCGATGAGTCCAAAACATTTCTTCTCCTTTTCTTCCCTCTCATCCTAAAGTCCTCCTCTTTAATCTCCATAATGTCGCTTTGCTGAAGGCAGCTCCTCCTCATCCGCATGCAAGCCAACCGCAACTCTCCAACTGCCAACCGGCAACATTCCAATGTGCTCACTGGTCATGTGATAGGAATTGACCATAAGCAGTCATATATATGAGTTATCAGATATTGGTGTTTTTCTATTTTATTCTCATCATATCACATAGTATTAGGCCAAGCTCACAGATAGAGGTTTATTTTAGCTTTTCTGCTGCCTTTTTTCCTATAGAAAGACTCAAATATCCAGATCTTTTTCACATTTTCAGGTTAAGACTTGAATATACAGTACAGACCAAAAGTTTGGACACACCTTCTCATTTAAAGATTTTTCTGTATTTTTAATGACTATGAAAATTGTACATTCACACTGAAGGCATCAAAACTATAAATTAACACATGTGGAATTATATCCTTAACAAAAAAGTGTGAAACAATTGAAAATATGTCTTATATTCTAGGTTCTTCAAAGTAACCACCTTTTGCTTTGATGACTGCTTTGCACCCTCTTGGCATTCTCTTGATGAGCTTCAAGAGGTAGTCACCGGAAATGGTTTTCACTTCACAGGTGTGCCCTGTCAGGTTTAATAAGCGGGATTTCTTGCCTTATAAATGGGGTTGGGACCATCAGTTGTGTTGTGCAGAAGTCTGGTGGATACACAGCTGATAGTCCTACTGAATAGACTGTTAGAATTTGTATTATGGCAAGAAAAAAGCAGCTAAGTAAAGAAAAATGAGTGGCCATCATTACTTTAAGAAATGAAGGTCAGTCAGTCCGAAAAATTGGGCAAACTTTGAAAGTGTCCCCAAGTGCAGTTGCAAAAACCATCAAGCGCTACAAAGAAAATGGCTCACATGAGGACCGCCCCAGGAAAGGAAGACCAAGAGTCACCTCTGCTTCTGAGGATAAGTTTATCCGAGTCACCAGCCTCAGAAATCGCAGGTTAACAGCAGCTCAGATTAGAGACCAGGTCAATGCCACACAGAGTTTTAACAGCAGACATATCTCTACAACAACTGTTAAGAGGAGACTTTGTACAGCAGGCCTTCATGGTAAAATAGCTGCTAGGAAACCACTGCTAAGGACAGGCAACAAGTAGAAGAGACTTGTTTGGGCTAAAGAACACAAGGAATGGACATTAGACCAGTGGAAATCTGTGCTTTGGTCTGATGAGTTCAAATTTGAGATCTTTGGTTCCAACCACCATGTCTTTGTGCGATGCAGAAAAGGTGAACGGATGGACTCTACATGCCTGGTTCCCACCGTGAAGCATGGAGGAGGAGGTGTGATGGTGTGGGGGTGCTTTGCTGGTGACACTGTTGGGGATTTATTCAAAACTGAAGGCATACTGAACCAGCATGGCTACCACAGCATCTTGCAGCGGCATGCTATTCCATCCGATTTGTGTTTAGTTGGACCATCATTGATTTTTCAACAGGACAATGACCCCAAACACACCTCCAGGCTGTGTAAGGGCTATTTGACCAAGAAAGGGAGTGATGGGGTGCTACGCCAGATGACCTGGCCTCCACAGTCACCAGACCTGAACCCAATCGAGATGGTTTGGGGTGAGCTGGACCGCTGAGTGAAGGCAAAAGGGCCAACAAGTGCTAAGCATCTCTGGGAACTCCTTCAAGATTGTTGGAAGACCATTTCCGGTGACTATCTCTTGAAGCTCATCAAGAAAATGCCAAGAGTGTGTAAAGCAGTCATCAAAGCAAAAGGTGGCTACTTTGAAGAACCTAGAATATAAGACATATTTTCAGTTGTTTCACACTTTTTTGTTAAGTATATAATTCCACATGTGTTAATTCATAGTTTTGATGCCTTCAGTGTGAATGTACAATTTTCATAGTCATGAAAATACAGAAAAATCTTTAAATGAGAAGTTGTGTCCAAACTTTTGGTCTGTACTGTACTTTGCAGCAATCTCGATAGTAATATTTACACGTAATGACAACTATAGGTTTCTAAAGAATAATTTCTAGTTACTATAATGGCTTCTTAGAAAACCCACATGTGTGAGTTTGCTGTTTTGCAGAACGCTCTTTGCCACCATTTTCCTTCTGACGCTGTTTTGCAGCATTTAGGGGATGTGCACACGGTTATTATTTGTAGAGGAAAAGAAATACTAGAGTGTTGGCGGGTAAAATGCTGCCTAAAATATGTGCAAAAACGCTTCAAGAATTGACATGCAGAAGATATGAAACTTCTTCAAATCTGCAAGGAAAAAATAAGCAGAATGTACATGAGATTCCATAAATCTCATTGACTTTGCTAGTACATTAAAACACTGCGTTTTTTCATGCAAAGAACGTGCGGAAATAACTTTTGAAAATACGGCAAAAATGCAACATGTGAACATGCCCTTGGCTTCTAGTCCATCAAAAATAGTGTAAGTCTGAACTTGAGATGCCGCTGTGGATACTCATTCTGGTGTTAATACTATAGGAAATGACAAGGCAATGATCGCGCTTTTTATTAGTGTAAATAGGGAAATACAGCCCTCCTAGACCGGACACAAGGATTTTATTTGCCAATAGTAATAATATTGGTGGGTTATATTTTTTACACTATACTACATACTTTTTTCACATATAACTATTTTCCTGTGATAAATTGTATTATCAATATATGGACTGGAGTTATTTGTAATTTAATTCCATATTTGGTGCACACAGATTGTTCTTTCTGCTGAATTCTAGATTAGTCATTGCTAGTGTCTCGGCATATTAGCATGTTTTTGTAATTTTTTGCTAAACCCTAATGAGGATTATTTGCTTATACTTGATATTCGCTTCTCAATAGTATTCGCTTATTCACTATATTCTAGATTATACATTTTGTCTTAGATGTATATTGGAAGTTCTTCATATTTTTTTCTTATGTCACATTATTATTTTTCACAGTGAATGTTTGATAAAGATCATGTTGACGCTTTTGTATTATACATTTTACTTTGACTTAAAAATAATACTTAGTACAATTTTAATGGAAACAATTTGCTTCAATAACACAGACCCTTATTAAATGACCCAGCATGCCACTTCTGGCCTGAGCTTTCAATGTAGAATTACATATTTGCTGTGTAACTAAATAGCTGTAATGCATAGAATAATTGGGCTTACTACAGAAGGGATAGATGCTCTTCTAGTGAAGCTTCATGATGTCCATTGCTCCAGAGTAGACGACCTTCTCTATGAACACTAAATGCCTGTAAGGCACAGTGTGATTATGGGGTGGGAATGCTTTAGGACATTTCTTTAGGATACAATGACATTGGTGGCAGACTGGTATCTGGTGTCACCACTAAAGGACGGCAGAAGTAATTCAGGCACATACTGGTGACAGTTTAGGATAATGTTACTGAAAAGAGGCAACAAGCTTACTGGTCACAGAGTCTCCGAGACGCCAACATGCTTCATAACTACAAATACTCTTAAATAGGGGAACAGCTTCACCACAGATAGATGACTGGCAAAAACATTTACGCTGGGCTTCCACTTTCCAAACTTTACACCACCTGCTGGAAGGCTCCTCCGCAGTATCTCAAGCTGTCTCGGTGTCCGTCCTCTTACAGAACAGCACTCACACGTTCAAGCAGTTATATGACCAGGTTTCACAAAGCAAACTGTAAAAATACT
The DNA here is from genome assembly GCF_046119375.1 of Phyllobates terribilis. Taxonomy (NCBI): domain Eukaryota; kingdom Metazoa; phylum Chordata; class Amphibia; order Anura; family Dendrobatidae; genus Phyllobates; species Phyllobates terribilis. The sequence continues at coordinate 12,993,037 of NW_027362796.1, forward strand.
ATTAATCAGATCTCGGACCAGATGGGGCTGATGTACGTACTCTGAAAATTCACATCAGGATGGCTGTGCAATCCTGATGTTAAGAGGAGCGTTTTATCCTTATTTTAATGTGATAAAGGAAAAGTTTCACAAAGGATTATACAGCCATCCTTATGCATATGCTGACAAGTACACCAGCCTCATCTGGGCTAACAGATTTGCATAATAATATATAATACTATAAGCAGTATGTATTGTAAAATCAGTGCTTGGATGTGGCATGAGGCATTGGAGGAGCTCAAGGACCCTGAAGGTGGCTGAATCCTGGTATCTAGACAGCTTCTCAGCAGCACTCACAAGCTCCATGGGAAACAAGTTGTAAGCGCTGTCCTCCTTGTTTGGGAGAACAGTCAACTCTGACAGACAGAATGGTGGCTGACCTAGGCAACAAGCAAATTCTAGAATTCAAAATACCTCCTCTCATGAGAAATGAAGAGAATTTTTAAAAAGGGGTTATTTGCAAAGTTCCCTATTTTTACAAGCACTTTGCAATTTTACCCAATTAAGAAATTGCGTATAGCCTTTTAATAATGTAATTAATCTGACTGATGTAAAAAACTATCCTTTTATAGACAGCACATTAAATATAAGATACAGGTGGATACAATTCTGTTACCATATACTGTGAATATAACTAGTGCCATGAACTGCCCATATGGGTAATGCCATTCAACTGTGCCATATAGTTGCCATATGTACAATATAGGAGCTATAAGAAATGTGCACTTTGAACTTCTGAATTCCAGCACCATGCGGAGCCTACACATGTATCGGTATAATGTGCCATAATGACTATTGTCATACCTGGGTTTATAATATTGGTGGTGAATATATTCTTATGGGCTCTGTATGACATTACTGACATGGGCAGCATTTGCCACTAATGATGGAGCACTGCATGACACTTTATGTTGGCGTTTTGTCCTATTATCTTGGGATAATCTTATTTTTCTGATCACTGTATATTACTAATATTCTGGATACTATACTTTTGGAATCATCTTCTAGTTGTAGCTCTGAAACTTGGGATAAAAGTGACTCTGTAAATGTCAGATTGACATTTTCTAGAATTGAAGAGCATTGTGGTAAGTATGAGAATGTACCAGGCAATAGATGTGTGTAATGCAATGCACATACCGCAGCCTCATGCTGAACCCCTCACCGCAGATTCATGAGTGTGAATGGCCCAAAGGCCAGACCGAAATCCCATTGAGGATCTGTGGCAAGACTTGAAATTGCTGTTCACAGACGTCTCCATCCAATCTCACTGAGATAGAGCATTTACAAAGAAGAATGGGAGAAAATGTCACTTCTAGATGCAAAGCTGGTAGAGACATACCTGAAAAGACTTGCAGCAGTAATTGCAGCGAAAGGTGGTCCTACAGACTATTTACTCCGGAGGGATAAATACAAATGCAAGTCACAGTTATCAGATTTATATTTTCTCAATATATAGAAAACCTTGTAGAATTTACTTTACACTTCACACATACAGTGGTGTGAAAAAGTGTTTGCCCCCTTCCTGATTTCTTATTCTTTTGCATCTTTGTCACACTTAAATGTTTCAGGTTAGTAATGGGGGTGTCTTATAGACGCCCATCATTACTAACCTGGGCTTCATGGCAGCTGGCGCTGACATGAAAACCAACCCTATTACCCCCTGCCACCGCACCAGGGCAGCGTGGAAGAGCGAGGCTAAGTGCCAGAATTGGCGCATCCTATGGATGCGCCATTTCTGGGGTGGCTGACGGCTGGTGTTTCTAGCCTGGGAGGGGGCCAATATTCATGGCACCCTTCCTGGGCTATTAGTATCAGCCCCCAGCTGTCTGTCCAGCCTTTGCTAGCTATTAAAATAGGGGGGACCCCACGTCATTTTTTTGGGTGGGTCTCCCATTTTAATAGTTAGTAAAGGCTAGGTATTCAGCTGGGGGCTGATATTAGTAGCCGGGGAAGCTCCATGGGTATTACCCCCTTCCCAGGCTTCAAACATCTGCCCCAGCTGTCTGCTTAACCTCCGATAGAGACTAAAATTATGGGGGATCCCACATCAATTTTTTTTTAATAAATCCTTTATTTTAACATTAAATGACACTTGAGGGGTTAATAAAGATGCAGTCCCTAAATTAATATTTATTTTTTAATTAATTTTTCCCAAAAACTTTGACGTGGGCTTTGCCATATTTTTGTATGCGAGCCAGGTACAGAATCCAGGAACGGGCTGCCCCCAACTCCCAGCTGCCTATTTGTACCTGGCCGGACACAATATAGGGAAGCCCTTTTTTTTTTATTATTTCATGAATTTCATGAAATAAGTTTAAAAAAGAAAAATACGTGGGGCTTCGCCCTATTTTTGTGTCCAGCCAGGTACAAATAGGCAATTTTTTTTTAATTATTTCAGGAAATTCATGAAATAATTAAAAAAAAATTGATGTGGGGTTTCGCACTATATTTGTGTCCAGCCAGGTACAGCAGACAGGAACGGGCTGACCCCAACCTCCAGCTGCCTATTTGTACCTGGCCGGACACAACAATATAGGGAAGCCCTTTTTTTTTAATTATTTCATGAAATAATTAAAAAAAAATTGACGTGGGGCTTCGCACTATATTTGTGTCCAGCCAGGTACAGCAGGCAGCAACGGGCTGCCCCCAACCACCAGCTGCCTATTTGTACCTGGCCGGACACAACAATATAGGGAAGCCCTTTTTTTCTTAATTATTTCATGAATTTCATGAAAAAATTAAAAAAAAAATACGTGGGGCTTCGCCCTATTTTTGTGTCCAGCCAGGTACAACTAGGCAGCTGGGGACTGGAATCTGCAGCGCAGGGAGGCCCAAGCTTTCTGGGCCCCACCCGCTGCAAATTGCAGTCCACAGCCACCCCGGAAAATGGCGCGTTCATAGAAGCGCCATCTTCTGGCGCTGTACCCAACTCATCCAGGGCCCTGGTGCGGTGGCTCACTGGGTAATAAAGGGGTTAGGGCCAGCTTGGCATTATCAGCTGGCCCTAAGCCCGAAATTCATGGGGTCACGCCAATATTAGACATGACCGCCATGAATTTCTAGTAAAGTATTTAAAAAAAAACACAAACACCCAGAATAAAGTCCTTTAATTGAAATAAAGACACAATTCTTTATTGTTCTAAATTAAATCATACTTACCATCACGCCCATTCCAGCTGAAGCCAACGATCTCCTGCAATAAAAGAAAAATAATAAAGCAACATCATTCTTACCTTTCGATGGTTCCCAGGACAGCTCCAGCTCTGCTACATCGAGATGACAGGCTGGACCGCAGGAGAAAGCTGCCATCCAGCCTGTCATCCCGCAGACACTGAGAAGCGCAGGCATGCTTGCGCTCCTCAGTATCAGGCTGTGACGGCATCCCGATGAGCCGAGTCTCTCACGCTCACCGCATGCGCAGGAGAATTCTCCCACGCTATCAGTGACGTGCATGAGGTGAGCTGAGTTCATTGTTGGCTCATCGGGATGCCATCACAGTCAGACACTGAGGAGCGCAAGCATGCCTGTGCTTCTCAGTGTCTGCGGGATGACATGCTGGATGGCAGCTTTCTGCTGCGATCCAGCCTGTCATCTCCATGTAGCAGAGCTGGAGCTGTCCTGGGAGCCATCGAAAGGTAAGGATGATGTTGCTTTATTATTTTTCTTTTATTGCAGGAGATCGTTGGCTTCAGCTGGAATGGGCGTGATGGTAAGTAAGGTTTAATTTAGAACAATAAAGAATTGTGTCTTTATTTCAATTAAAGGACTTTATTCTGGGTGTCTGTGTTTTTTTTTTAACTTTGACTATGGGGTTAGTAATGGGGGTGTCTTATAGACGCCTCTCCATTACTAACCTGGGCTTGATGTCAGCTGGCATTATAAGCTGACATCAACTCCAACCCTATTACCCCACTGCCACCGCTACAGGGCAGTGGGAAGAGCGAGGCTAAGTGCCAGAATTGGCGCATCCTATGGATGCGCCATTTCTGGGGTGGCTGACGGCTGGTGTTTCTAGCCTGGGAGGGGGCCAATATTCATGGCACCCTTCCTGGGCTATTAATATCAGCCCCCAGCTGTCTGCCTAGCCTTTGCTAGCTATTAAAATAGGGGGGACCCCACGTCATTTTTTGGGGGGGGTCCCCCATCTTAATAGCTAGTAAAGGCTAGGTATTCAGCTGGGGGCTGATATTAGTAGCCTGGGAAGCTCCGTGGGTATTACCCTCTTCCCAGGCTTCAAACATCTGCCCTAGCTGTCTGCTTAACCTTCGCTAGAGACTAAAATTACGGGGAGCCCCACGCCAATTTTTTTTTTAATAAATCCTTTATTTTAACACTAAATGACAAGTACAGTAACCAACACTATCACTGTACTTATTATATATGTGACTGACATGTTTCTATCTATCTAATCTATGTGTGATGCTCTATTATTTCTGTTGTAAATTGTCGGGTACCGCTGCTGAATTGCCGGCCGGCTTTTTTAAAGAGACGGTGCATGAAAACACTAAGATTTTTTTAAATAAATCCTTTACACTAAATGACAAGTACAGTAAGCAACACTGTCACTGCACTTCTTATATATGTGACTGACATGTTTCTATGTATCAAATCTATGTGTGATGCTCTTTCTTTCTGTTATAAATTGTCGGGTACCGCTGCTGAATTGCCGGCCGGCTTTTTTAAAGAGACGGTGCATTAAAACACTAATATTTTTTTAAATAAATCCTTTACACTAAATGACAAGTACAGTAAGCAACACTGTCACTGTACTTCATATATATGTGACTGACATGTTTCTATCTAATCTATGTGTGAAGCTCTATTCTTTCTGTTCTAAATTGTCGGGTACCGGTGTATGCCACTGATGAATTGCCGGCTTTTCATGTTTCACTGTGAGCACTGTTCCCATCGATTTGGGCAACCACCTCCACCAATACATTCTACATTATTGTTAGTTGTTTTCCTTCATGTAGAATTAACCTACAAGGAAAGAAAGGGTTTATTTTCATTCCGATATTTGTGTCCCATTGATTTGCATTGGTTTCCGGTATCGGAATCGGCGATATCCGATACTTTTTGGGTATCGGCCCGATCCAATCCGATCCGATATTTCCTGATATCGGAAGGTATCCCTCAATACTAGTCCTGACCTCAATCCCATTGAAAATCTTAGGGGTGAGCTGAAATCTGCCATTGGGAAAAAGAACCCTGCAAACATTCAAGAGCTTGAACAAACTGCAAAGGAAGAGTGGGAGAAAATTCCAGCTGAGAAGTGCAAGAAGCTTACAGATGGCTACAAGAAATGTCTGGAGGCTGTCAGCAATGACAAAGGGTGTGCAACCAAGTATTAATTAGGGGTGCCATTATTGTGGCACATTCAGTTTTTTCTTTGATATTGCAACATTGAAGTTGAAAAACAATATTGTATTGTTGTATTACTTTGGACCACAAATCCTGAGGATATAACTTTGGTACATTTCCATTTATTTCTGAAGATATTGTACAGTCTACGAAAAAATGAAGGCGTGACAAGAATGGTGAGCAGCACTGTAGTACAATAAATCATTAAAAATTTAAATATATATAGAATATAAAAAATAAAAAAAGATTAAATTAAATTAATAATTAATTTTTTAAAACCTTTTTTTAAAAAGCATTTTCCCTTGCAATTATATACTGTATATATAAAGGATAGAGCTTATGTGTTCAGTAATAATGTTGTCGTGTCAATGGAAGGGTGAAAAAAAATGGTAAGAGGAGGATATATAGATGGAAAACGTCCAATCACTAGCTGCCTCTATCTGTACCAGAAGCTAGGTACCACCCGACCAATTATCCATAGATCATCGCAACCCAGGGAATCATCTATTAACTTTCATAGCTGCAAATCATTATCCGGTAATCTTAAGACAAATTTACATACCAAGAAAGGGGGACATTCAACTCATTTTGGTGAAACATTATTTCTATGTCTGTTATTCCTTTCATTCATCCTGCTCTGTTCAGCCGCTGTTTAGCGTGATAGTATCAATCCTTTATCTAGTAGCCATTCTTCCTTACGGGTTTTCACACAGGACCCGCTAATCTATCAGCAGCTTCCAGCAATACCCACTCCCCTTTTTTCGGCGCTAGTGTTTTAAAGCCTAATTTCTTTCTAGATTCAGCTCCGGACATTTGTGATAGATTATTTCCTCCTATACTCGTATATAGATATAGCCATTTGAATTGCTGTTATGAAATGTTTTGAAATGATTGAAAGTGCATGTTTAACAAAAAAAAATTTCTATTCTTATTAATCTGTTCTCCTCTCCTTTTTTAAGAGGTCTCAGAGTCCTGCCAATATATTGCTTTGAACATGGGCACTGAATTAAATCTATAACTCCTTCACTTTCACACCTTAAAATGCACCCAACAAAAAAATGCAAGTGTATTTCTGCAATTGTCCCATCTTTAATGTAACGGCAGTTCACACATTCATTCCTAGTGCTGTATATGGGAATCACTGACATTTCTACAGTATGTTATATTTTATCTTGATTATCAATATTTCTTGCACGGGGTCCCCATGGTATCATATTACTGATTGTAATTTTTTTATGTGTAATAAATGATTATTAATAGGGGGATTTATATGTGCCTGTAATTATTTTTCTTCAATAAACATAAAGCTAGAATCGCTACAGAATGTGCCTCTGCCATATACTAGTCTGTAGAGTTTGAATACTCGTGCAAGAAGCATTTATCAGGTTTGAATTTTATGAGAAAGTTTGCAGATATATAATGAATATGTGTAAATCAATCTGTACCACTAGGTAAAAATCCTTACATCAAGGAGACCAAGTAGACAAAAGTGAGCACTTCAAGTTAGTGTGTATAAAAAACAAATGATTTTACTGAACAATATCATAGACATTACCAAACACATACATAAAATAAAAACAGATGCCTCTTGTTTGAGGGATGGTAAGAAATGCCAACCCAGTATGCATGAATATTATCTCCTGGTGCACCCCACAAAATAGCATAGAACAACCTAGCAGAGATAGTCACTGCAGAGTAACCTATACCATTACATAATCCAACGATTCCAAGGATTGAAACTATCCAAAGTGCATGTGCATGTCAAAGAAGGAAATTGTTCATTAATTGGGGTGGTCCAGTGGTTAAACAAAAACAAAATAAACCCTGCTTCAAAGTCATCAATCAAGAGATAAATACATAATAAACCCTTAAAGTGCATGTGTATGGAGAATTATAATGCTCAGAATTATAATACACCAATGTCTGGAAATGACAGGGCTACTACAGAGCATGTATATAACTTAGTGTTCACAGAAGCGAAAGAGTCGAGGTGAAAAGCAGTTTATATGCTTGTTAGAAACTCACAACATGTATGGCTATACATGCAATACCGCACGCCTGGAAAACATGGACTGCCTCTGATGTACAAAAGCCCTGCTAGATGCAATCAAAAATAGGTAAAATGCAGTGGTGTACCACTAATGGAGGCAGACCACACGACTGCTATGGGGCCCGTGAGCTGGGGGGCCCCATAGCAGTCCAGGGGCGGACATATCGCTGCTGGTGCAGCTGTTCCGGGGGGCCCGCCGGTGCAGCGTCTCCCTGCTCGTGGCGGGCAGGGAGCGATCCCTGCATCCCCGCTGCTGACAGCACAGAATGGCAGCGGAGCTGCAGAGATCCATCCTCTGCTTCCTGCCCGCCGCTTCCTCCCTTACACAGGCACGCGCTCCTTGATGACATCATCATGCAGCGCGGGCCTGTGTGAGGGAGGAAATTGCAGCGGCCTGCGGGGGCAGAGAGGTAAGTGTTTTTTTTTTTGTTTTTTTTACTGAAACGCTGGTGAGATCAATAATGGGGCTGATGGAGCTGGAGAGCGCAATAAGGGGGCTGATGGGGCTGGGTAGAGCAATGGTGGGGCTGGTGCGGCTGGGGATAACAATGGTGGGGCTGGGAAGAGCAGTGATGATGCAGCTTGCGGGGGAACGGGCAGAGGGGTAAGTGTTTTTTTTTTTATTTTTACTGAAACGCTGGGGAGAGCAATAATGGTTATGACTGGGCTGGAGAGAGCAAAAGTGGGGCTGATGGGGCTGGTGAGAGCAATGGTAGGGCTGATGGGGCTGGGGAGAGCAATGGTGGGGCTGGGGAGAGCAATGGTGGGGCTGATGGGGCTGGGGAGAGCGCTGATGGGTCTGGGGAGAGCAATGGTGGGGCTGGGAAGAGCAGTGATGGGACTGATGGGGCAGGGAGAGCAATGATGGGGATTAGTAGACCAATGACGGGGATGGGGAGAGCAATGATGGGTTGCTGGGAGAGAGCAATGATGGAGGTGCTGGGAGAGTAATGACGGGGGTTGCTGGGAGAGAACAATGATAGGGGTGCTCGGAGAGAGCAATGACGGGGTGCAGGGAGAGAACAATGACGGGGGTGCTGGGAGAGAGCAATGACGTGGGTGCTGGGAGAGAGCAATGATGGGGGTGCTGGGAGAGAGCAATGATAGTGGTGCTGGGACAGAGCAATAATGGGGGTGCTCGGAGAGCGCAATGACGGGGATGCTGGGAGACAACAATGATGGGGTGCAGGGAGAGAGCAATGACGGGGGTGCAGGGAGAGAGCAATGACGGGGGTGCTGGGAGAGAGCAATTACAAGGGTGCTGGGAGAGCAATGACTGGGGTGCTGGGACAGAGCAATGTTGGGGGTGTTGGGAGAGAGCAATGATGGAGGTGCTGGGACAGAGCAATGATGGGGGCGCTTGTATATTTTCCGTGTGCACATAGCCTTACAGTTAATTGGGGAGAGTCACAGAGACTGAATAATTTATATTATTGGCAGGTGGAGATTATAGTTAATGGGGGGCACAGTGCTGCTTATCACTTTATATTTTGATTACTAAGTGGCTACCCCTAGTATATTAATGGGGGATAACAGACCTGTATTCAGGGGCGCAGTGCAGGAGAGACACATGTATATATACAATATATGTGACCTTGTTATTATCTAGGCTGGAGATCATCATGACAAGACGAATCGTGACTGGGAGATGTCGACATGAAGGTCTGACCAGATGGAGAAGAAGCAGCAGAAACCGACTCTGATCAGGCGAGACGTCAGCGGTAAGTGCCTGGATGTAAATATTATTCTGTATCTGCGCTGTATGACTTGGAGTGATAATGTTACATGTAAAATCCCTTAGGCTGCATTCTCACATTTGTGTAAAATGTCAGATTTTTTTATCGGATGGTCCACGGACTTGTAGAGTTTTATAGATCACGGATCACGGATCTGAGAATGAGATCTGTGAGGATCAGAGAATGTCCTGTTCTGATCCGATTTTGAGGATTACAATAGGACATGCTCAATGCGTCTGTAAAACAGGGTAGCACACTGACACTGCACACAAATGCAGGAATATAGCCGTATTATGTATAGCACAGTCCCTGTGTAATCACTTATTATGTATAGCATACGCCCTTAGTATATAGTGTACTCGCTTATTATGTATAGCGCCGTCCTTAGTTATATAGTTTCATCTTTTATTATATATAACACCCTCCCTTTTTACCTACCATCCTCTCTAGTTCTAGAGCTCACAATTGGGAGATCATACTGTGTTGGGGTCAGCAAACTTTGCCCTGGTAGTTGAGGTGAGGTACAGTAGGGTCATTATACTGCGCATGTGGAGGAATTCACCATGGGGGTATCATATTGTGTTTGGGGGACACTTTTGTTGGTATCACACTTCATGGGACAATGAAAGAGGGGTCTAGGACGTCAGCAGGAGGAAAATTACTATGTAAAGGCTGGAAGGTTGTGTGATCTGCTCTTCTGTGACACCGACAATTATTTACATTTTTTTTGGGGGGGGGCCCAATTTGAACTTCTGCTATGGGGCCCCATGAATCCTATGTACGCCCCTGGTAAAATGTATTGCTAATAGCATTGTGCCACTTACACAGTGGAGTGTGAGACAGGGTTTGTCCTGCATCCCTCTTCCCCGACGCGCATTTTGTCCACACTTCCTCAGGGCCGTGTCAGAGGAGAGGGACGCTGGACCTTTTAAGTGATCACTGTACCAATGGTTGACGGAGGCTAGATATCACATGATTTAAACCTTCAGGGTTGTGAAGGATATGACGTGGCACATCGTAGGATTTTTTACCTTGTACATTGATTTACAGTTGTCCCTGTGACACTATGTTTGTTTTCAATCATTTTTATTAATATTTTATAACAGTTCAAGGGGTAGGGATATGGTTAGGGAATAGAGGAATATATGGGGGACGGGAGAGTAATGGATAAGTGTGGGAAAATGGATAAGGGGAAGGAGAACTCAAAATTGAATAAACAGTAGAATATATAGTATTACAACAAGTAAATTAAGATGAAAATCAAAATTTGGTTATAGAACAACTTAGTCGTAATATAATAGATATCCAATTAAATCTAATAAGTATATGTATTAATAATTTAAGTAACAATCAGGAATATATTTCAGGCCACTTTGTTCATTTTTTGAAATATTTGTTAAGGTTATTATTAGAGTTTGCAAATCAGTATTCATATAATTTATGTAGAGCCATTTTTTCTTTAATAACTGAAAAGATAGGTACATCCGTTTTTTTCCAGTAAGATGCAATGGCATTTTTAACTACCATATTTTTCGGACTATAAGACGCACCGGACCATAAGACGCACCTAGGTTTTAAAGGAGGAAAATAGGAAGAAAAAATGTAAGCAAAAAATGTGGTCCTGATGCCCTGTTATGGGGGAGGGGGTCTGCTGCTGACACTGGCATTGGGGTAATGTCCCTCAATTCTGTTAATATCCTCTATCCTGGTATGTATGGCCTCTCCTTCCTGGTATAAGTGGCCCCCATCCCATCCTGGTATGCATGGCACCCCTTTATCCCCCATCCTGGTATGCATGGCACCCCTTTATACACCATCCTGGTATGCATGACACCCCTTGAGCCCCCATCCTGGTATGCATGGCAACCCTTGAGCCCCCATCCTGGTATGCATGGCACCCCTTGAGCCCCCATCCTGGTATGCATGGCACCCTCTGAACCCCCATCCTGGTATGCATCTTGCCCCGCTTCAAGTGGACCGGGTGAGAGGCCCGAATCTATGAATGTAAAAGTGAACAGCTCTTCAGAGTGTCCATGTGTGGGATCAGTTGTCTCTGGGCGCTTGGCATGGTGGGAGGAAGGAGGATCAGGGTGAGGAATATGCGGTCCAGACTCACGGCTACTGAGACTTGACCGTGTGGAAGACAGGGTGGTGGTGGCGGCTAAGTGACTGGAAGCATTATCCGCTATCCAACCAACAACCTTTTGACACTGCTCTGGGTTCAATAGTGGTGTGCTGCGGTCCCCTAGCAGTTGGGACAGTAAGGTCGGGCGAGAAGATGTGGGTGTTTGTTGTGGCACAATTTCAGCTTGCCCACGGCCTTGTCCTCGGCCTCTGCATGCACCATCACCATCACGTCCAGTTCCCCGTCCCTTGCCACGTGCCTTGCCCATTTGTCTTGTCCTCGGCAGAGATGAGGGGGTTGGAGGGGGCAGTGGTGGGCAGAGGAAGGAGTTAAAAGTATTAAATAACCATTTGGACTTGAAAAATAAGGACAGGGTCGGACTGGCCTGGCGGAATGCCGGTGAAATGCCAGGTGGGCCCCACAGAAGGAGAGGAAAAAAAACTTTTTTTGTAAGGACATGGGCCTTTTAAAAGTGCGGGTGGCAGGAGAACGCGCATGCAGACCTGACCCGCCGTGATGACCATGGCCGGCGTCACCGCCACTAGGCGCACCCAAGTAAGTGTTGGGGCCCCGGGGTTGAGGGACACCGGCACGCTACTGGGCCTATGAGTCGGGGGAGGGAGAGCCCCCTACGGAGAGGGGGAGCGCCCCCTTCAGGAGGGAGAGCCCCCGCCCCCACCTCTCCTCCTCAAATACTTACCTATCCTCCTCGTTCCCTGCAGCTCCAGTGATGTTAGCGTCTTCTGATTCTGACGTCTCAGGGCAGAGGGCGAGGTGACATCACTACCGCACTCTGCTCTGAGCACTGCAGAGTCAGAAGACGACGTGCTGAGTACACCAAACCTGCAGGGAACGGGAGAGGTATTTGATTTTTTTTATGTATGCAGCATCATGAGGGCCCATATACTGTATGGAGCAGCATCATGTGGGCCCATATACTGTATGGAGCAGCATCATGGAGGCCCATATACTGTATGGAGCAGCATCATGGAGGCCCATATACTGTATGGAGCAGCATCATGGGGGCCCATATACTGTATGGACCAGCATCATGGGGGCCCATATACTGTATGAAGCAGCAGCATGGAGGCCCATATACTGTATGAAGCAGCAGCATGGAGGCCCATATACTGTATGGAGCAGCATCATGGAGGCCCATATACTGTATGGAGCAGCATCATGGGGGCCCATATACTGTATGTACCCGCATCATGGGGGCCCATATAATGTAAGGAGCAGCATCATGGGGGCCCATATATTGTATGGAGCAGCATCATGGGGGCCAAATACTGTATGGAGCAGCATCATGGGGTCCAATATATTGTATAGAGCAGCATCATGGGGGCCCATATACTGTATGGAGCAGCATCATGGAGGCCCATATACTGTATGGACAACAAAGAAAATGACGGCACTTCCACTACAAAAAATAGGTGTGAACAGGTGCTTACTAAGAGCAGCTACCTCCATATATAATGAACAAATAACACTGAGTATATAGATATGAAATATGAAATATGAATAACATAACTGCTGTAGAAAATAGAAATAAATGAAAAAAATTTTGGAAATTTTTTTTTAGCGCATGTAAATATGAAGTATGAAAAATGAATAGCATTACTGCTGTAAATAAATGAGAAATCTTAGCGTATAAATTGGCCAATTCATGTGTCCCTGATAGCCGCGGTAAGGCGTTTCTCGATGTCAGGACCTACCAATGTGAATACCTCTCTAAGAGACCTCTGTCTGATTATGTGTACCTCTTAGAGAGGTATTCACATTGGTAGGTCCTGACATCGAGAAACGCCTTACCGCGGCTATCAGGGACACATGAATTGGCCAATTTATACGCTAAGATTTCTCATTTACTTACAGCAGTAATGCTATTCATTTTTCATACTTCATATTTACATGCGCTAAAAATAAATTTTCAAAAAATTTTTCATTTATTTCTATTTTCTACAGCAGTTATGTTATTCATATTTCATATTTCATATCTATATACTCAGTGTTACAGTGTGCTACTTTATTTGTTCTTCATATACTGTATGGAGCAGCATCATGTGGGCCAGTATACTGTATGGAACAGCATCATGGGGGCCCACATACAGTATGGAGCAGCATCGTGGGGGCCCACAAACTGTATGGAGCAGCATCATGGGGGCCGATACAATGTATGGAGCAGCATCATGGGGGCCGATACACTGTATGGAGCAGCATTACATGGGGCCAATATACTGTATGGAGCAGCATTATATGGGGTCAATATACTGTATGGAGCAGCATTACATGGGGCCAATATACTGTATGGAGCAGCATCATATGGGGCCAATATACTGTATGGAGCAGCATTACATGGGGCCAATATACTGTATGGAGCAGCATCATATGGGGCCAATATACTGTATGGAGCAGCATCATATGGGGCCAATATACTGTATGGAGCAGCATTACATGGGGCCAATATACTGTATGGAGCAGCATTACATGGGGCCAATATACTGTATGGAGCAGCATTATATGGGGTCAATATACTGTATGGAGCAGCATCATATGGGGCCAATATACTGTATGGAGCAGCATTACATGGAGCCAATATACTGTATGGACCAGCATCATATGGAGACAATATACTGTATGGAGCAGCATTACATGGAGCCAATATACTGTATGGACCAGCATCATATGGAGACAATATACTGTATGGAGCAGCATGACAGGGGGCCAATATACTGTATGGAACAGCATCATATGGGGCCAATATACTGTATGGAGCAGCATGACATGGGGCCAATATACTGTATGGAGCAGCATCATATGGGGCCAATACACTGTATGGAGCATCATCATATGGGGCCAATATACTGTGTGGAGCAGCATTACATGGAGCCAATATACTGTATGGAGCAGCATTACATGAGGCCAATATACTGTATGGAGCAGCATTACATGGGGCCAATATACTGTATGGAGCAGCATTACATGGGGCCAATATACTGTATGGAGCAGCATCATATGGGGCCAATATACTGTATGGAGCAGCATGATATGGCGCCAATATACTGTATGGAGCAGCATGACATGTGGCCAATATGCTGTATGGAGCAGCATCATATGGGGCCAATACACTGTATGGAGCAGCATCATATGGCACCAATATACAGTATGGAGCAGCATTACATGGGGCCAATATACTGTATAGAGCAGCATCATATGGGGAAAATATACTGTATGGAGCAGCATTACATTGGGCCAGTATACTCTATGGAGCAGCATTACATGGGGCCCATAATTCTGTATGGAGGTGGTCACTGTATTACCTGTATATTTCTGTATTACAGCATATATAGGTACTCTGTATATGCTGTAATGTCTCTGGTGATCACTGTATTACCTGTACACCGACACTATATACAGAGCTCCTGTGTATTATGTCACCAGTGGTAATATTAATGTTATTAGTATTGTGTTTTTTATTAATGATCAGTATTGTATTATTCGGTCACTGAGGTGGTAATATATGATCTGGTCATGGTGTGGAGGTATTTGTTCCTTGTACAGTATGTGGTATTATTCGGTCACTATGTGGTAGTAATACATGCTCTGGTCATGGTGTGACAGTATTATTCAGTCACTATGTGGAGGTAATATGTGGTCTGGTCATGGTGTGACTGTATTAATTGCCTGTATGTGGTATTTGGTCAATATGTGGTCTGGTCATGGTGTGGCGGTATTTATCTCTTGTATGTGGTGGTATTGGTCTTGGTATAGTGGATTGTGTTGTGTATGGAGGTCACTTGTTCCCTTTGATATCAATAAGGGGAAGATTCTTGATTTCCAATGGAGATTAAATACTTGGATGTTTAACGCCTCCCTGTCCTGTGGCTATTGCACAGTAGCAAATATGCACTTACAGGGGTTCTACGGTGAAAACAAGTAATCACCTCTCCTAAGGCCATGTTCACATGTTCAGCATATGGTCAGTATTTTACATCAGTATTTGTAAGACAAAACCAGGAGTGGGTGAAAAATGCAGAAGTGGTGACATCTTTCTACTTTACTTTTCCTCTGATTGTTCCTCACAAATACTGATGTAAAATACTGACCAAATGCTGATCGTGTGAACGTGGCCAAAGGATAAATAAGTTATTGAATGCTGTGACCTGGAGAATGTGCAACCTTTATCCCCATTAGTATGGAGCGGCAAGTATGACTCGACCACTGATCCATTTATTCCCTAAGGGGCTGCACTTGGCTTTTTCTGGAAGCCCCCAAAGAGGATGAATGGAGCTACGGTCAGACATACCACATGCCGCTGCATTTTAAAATGGGGATAAAAGTGTCCTGTCAGGGATAAAAGTTCCCCATTCTTTCAATCAGTGCGGTTTGCAATGCATAAGGAGAAAGGATTACCAGCTTCATGAATAGTTCAAAAAATAGGTTTCTTTATTGTGACAAAAGCTCTTTAAAAACAGATTCCATAGTCACATAGTGTAGCCAGGGCAACGCGTTTCGAACGCTAAAGATGCGTTCTTTGTCAAGACTACAGTAATTGTACATCCCAGTTATGGTGGCGCACAGTAGATGTGCAGGAGCCGCCTGTGATTTACAGTCGACGCTCCACTATAACTGTTATGTTCTGCTACCAAAGCTAAGGAAAGAGAGGAGATCTGTCCCTACTATAGGACTCAGCTGAATCCCTACGATGTAACAGGGAACCTGATCCTGCGATCAGACCTGCTAAAGTCCTAATCTAGTCTGTACGGAGACCTATAGATGTGGGGAGGGAATCCCTACAAGTACTAAGGACTGGGAGGAATATGGGACACCTCCTAACAGAAATAGTAGCAGACAGACGAACAAACAAAATAGATAGAACATAGAGGTCCGTAGACCAAGCAAACTAACAGAGTTAGATACAGAGCACAGGCTAGCTAGAAAGTAGATATACAATGAAGTCCAGCAAAGCCAGAAGGGCGGAGCAGGATTAAATAGGCCAACAAGGTCATGTGACCAGCAAAGGAAAAAAAACCTAACAGCAAGGTTCTAACAGTACCCCCCCTTCTAAGAGGATCCTCCGGATCCCCTAGGACCAGGCTTATCAGGAAATCTCCTGTGAAACGCTCTGATAAGTCTGGACGCGGAAACATCATCTGACCTCACCCAAGAGTTATCCTCGGGTCCGAAACCTTTCCAGGCCACAAGATACTGCAAACTACCTCTATACCGTCTAGAGTCAAGGATGCGAGAAATTTCATATTCCCCGTCCTCCACCACCGGAGGAACAGAGGCAGAGGCGTCACCATCCGACACAACAGCTTTTTTTAACAGAGAGACATGAAAGACCGGATTAATTCTCCAGGAGGTAGGAACCTCCAACCTAACAGCAGATTGGTTGACAACCTGAAGCACCTTAAAGGGCCCTACAAACTTGGGACCCAATTTCTTAGAAGGAATCCTCAACCGCAGATTCCTAGAGGACAACCAAACCATGTCACCAACAGCGAACAAAACCTCCTGTCGTTTCCTATCAAAGTAGTCTTTAGATTTTCTGTTGGCCTCCTGAAGATTACCACGCACATCCGTCCAAACTCTTTCCAAATCACCGGAAAAATTCTCCTCCTCAGGCACGGCAGATCCCAACTTGGAGAACGACCCAAACGACGGATGTCTCCCAGAACAACAAAAAAAAGGCGAACAACCAGCAGAAGAAGATGTATGATTGTTCAGAGCAAATTCGGCAAGTGGCAGAAACTCAGACCACCCCTCTTGATTGTCTGCCACAAAACAACGCAAGAACTGCTCAACATCCTGGTTTTTCCTTTCTGTCTGGCCATTAGATTCAGGATGATATCCGGACGAAAACGACAAATGAATTCCCAACCTGTCACAAAAGGCACGCCAAAAACGAGCCACGAACTGAGGACCCCTATCAGAAACAATGTCAGTAGGAACGCCATGAAGTCTGACAATTTCCTTGACAAAGGCCTTAGCGAGAGTTTTAGCGCAGGGCAGTTTGACGAAGGGAACCAAGTGACACATCTTGCTAAAACGGTCCACGACCACCCAGATGACAGTAAAACCCTCAGAGGGGGGAAGGTCAGTTATAAAGTCCATAGCCAAATGTGTCCAAGGAGCACTGGGGACCTCCAAAGGACAAAGCAACCCCGCAGCAGGAGTATGTGAGGACTTAGATCTAGCACATATAGTACATTGGCGCACCCACTTAATGACTTCCTTCTGCCATCCAGGCCACCAAAAACTGCGACCCACCAGTCTCTTGGTCTCAGAGATTCCGGGATGACCTGCCAACCGAGATTCGTGACACTCAACAAACAAATCTCTCCTAAAGGTCCCAGGCACAAACAACCTCCCATGAGGAGTGTTAGATGGGGCATTCTCCTGAGCTTTAAGAATCTCATCTTCCAAAACGGAGTCTAAAGCAGCTATCACAACACCTTCTTGTAAAATGTTTTCCTCTTTCTCAGCACCGACTATGGGAGAAAAACTGCGAGACAAGGCATCCGCCTTAACATTCTTAGTACCAGGGATGTAAGTAACGGAGAAATTAAACCGCGAGAAAAACAGTGCCCACCTAGCCTGACGGGCATTCAGGCGCTTGGCAGCATCAAGATATATCAGATTTTTATGATCCGTAAGAACCTGAACGGGAAATTCCGCACCTTCCAAGAAGTGGCGCCAGTGTTCAAATGCGAGTTTAATAGCCAATAATTCCCGATTACCAATATCGTAATTCAATTCAGTCTCCGAAAATTTTTTTGAAAAAAAGGCACAGGGATGTAATCCATCCCCGTTATCCTGAGACAATACTGCGCCAACCCCCACAGAGGAAGCATCAACCTCAACCAAAAACGGCCTAGTAACATCAGGCTGCATAAGGATGGGAGCAGAGGTGAACCTCTCCTTGAGATACACAAAAGCTTCAATGGCCTCAGAAGACCACTGAACCGCATCAGCACCTTTCCTGGTGAGATCAGTCAGAGGTTTGACAATACTAGAAAAATTTTTTATGAATTTTCTATAGTAATTGGCGAAACCCAAAAACCTCTGTATCGATTTCAAACCAATAGGCCTAGGCCATTCCTGCACAGCCTGAACCTTAACCGGATCCATCTCAAAACCTTTGCTGGAGATAATGTAGCCCAAAAAACTAATTCGCTGTACAGCGAACTCACATTTCTCCAGCTTAGCAAAAAGCGAATTGTCCATTAATAACTGTAATACCTCACGCACGCTCCGCCAATGAGACTCCAGATCTGGCGAATAAATCAAAATGTCATCCAAATACACAACCACATTTTTACCGATCAAAGGTCTAAGGATGTCATTAATCAGATTCTGAAAAAATGCAGGAGCATTAGTAAGACCAAAAGGCATAACCAGATTCTCAAAATGACCCACAGGAGTGTTAAAAGCAGTCTTCCATTCATCACCCTCCTTCATGCGCAACAGATTGTATGCCCCCTTAAGGTCAATTTTAGAGAACCACTTGGCCCCCAATAACTGGTTAAACAGATCAGGAATCAATGGCAGTGGGTAAGGATTGCGTACCGTAATTTTGTTAATCTCACGAAAATCCAGACAAGGACGTAAACCGCCGTCCTTTTTTTTTACAAAAAAAAATCCAACCGCCACAGGAGACTTAGAGGGCCTAATGTGACCGGCGGCCAAACTTGTCTGTATGTATTCCTCCAAAGCCTTCCTCTCAGGAATAGTAAGGTTAAATAAACGACTTTTAGGAAGAGTCGCTCCAGGGACAAATTCAATAGAACAATCATAGTCTCTATGGGGAGGCAAAACCTGCGATTCTTTCTCAGAAAAAAGTCTCCAAAAATCCTGAATAGGAACAGGCAATTCTCCCCTATCCAAAGCTGCAATACGCCCGTTACAACACTTGTCATAACATTTATGGCTCCAGGATTTAATTTCACTGGTAGACCAATCCAGTACAGGATTGTGAAATTTTAACCAGGGCAAACCCAATATTACTGGAGAAGGCAAGTTATTCAACACTACCAAATCCAATTTCTCATGGTGAACACCATTAATAGTGAGAGGAAATTCACTGACCTTGAGAGTAATATTCTTCAAAGGGGAGCCATCCACAGAAACCACAGCAATGGGGGATGATAAAGGTTCAGGTTTTAAATTGAGTTTTTCCACGAATCCCCCATCAATTACATTCAGTGTAGACCCGCAATCAACAAACACCCGAAATTCCATTAATTTTTCCTGAGCAATCGTGGAAGCAGCTAAAAATATACCCTTGGAATTTAAACAGGCAATACGGGCGTGACTGACCATTTTTTTTTCTTTCTTCATACGAAGCTCACAGCCTTTAATCAAATGACCAGATTTTCCGCAATAGAAACACAAGCCTTCCGAAAAACGACGGTCTTTTTCTTGAGAGCGAGGTGCCACCGATCCAATCTCCATCGGTTCACCACTGTTAGTACACACATTATCATAACCAGAAACTGACATAGCAGAGGATTTGCTCTCATTAACCCTAGCACGCAGTCTTCTATCCACCCGTATAGCTAATTGCATAGCCTGTTGCAAATCCTCAGGTGTAGGATAAGCAATTAGCAGGTCTTTAACCCTTTCACTGAGCCCAGCAAGAAATAGACTTTTCAGAGCAGAATCGTTCCACCCTGTTTGAGTGGACCAACGACGAAAATGAGTACAATATTTTTCCACATTACCTGATCCTTGTTTTAAACATCTCAACTCAGTCTCAGCTGATGCCACACGGTCAGGATCATCATATAATAGTCCTAAAGCAGAAAAAAAACTATCCACTGATCTGAAGCATGTATCACTAGGTTGCAAAGAAAAGGCCCACTCCTGAGGCTCTTTGCGCAAAAGTGACATTATGAACCCTACGCGCTGGGATTCATCCCCAGAGGACTTGGGTCTCAAACGAAAATACAATAAGCAAGCATTTTTAAATGAAAAAAATTCTCGATGTTCACCAAAAAATAAATCCGGCAAACATACCTTAGGCTCCAAGAAATATGCTCCAGGACAGTTACTCACGTGCTGACGGAGCTCGGCCACTTCCAGAGAGAGTCCCTGCAGGTGTTTAGCCAAATCCTGAACCGACACCATGATGGAACAAAAAAAAAAACTCTTTCCTTAGAGAATTTGCAGGCTGGACTTACTGTTATGTTCTGCTACCAAAGCTAAGGAAAGAGAGGAGATCTGTCCCTACTATAGGACTCAGCTGAATCCCTACGATGTAACAGGGAACCTGATCCTGCGATCAGACCTGCTAAAGTCCTAATCTAGTCTGTACGGAGACCTATAGATGTGGGGAGGGAATCCCTACAAGTACTAAGGACTGGGAGGAATATGGGACACCTCCTAACAGAAATAGTAGCAGACAGACGAACAAACAAAATAGATAGAACATAGAGGTCCGTAGACCAAGCAAACTAACAGAGTTAGATACAGAGCACAGGCTAGCTAGAAAGTAGATATACAATGAAGTCCAGCAAAGCCAGAAGGGCGGTGCAGGATTAAATAGGCCAACAAGGTCATGTGACCAGCAAAGGAAAAAAAAACCTAACAGCAAGGTTCTAACAATAACAGGGATAACGGCTAACAAGTATGTGCATATAGCTGTAGGGTGGGCCCCTAGGGTCAATTTCCCCTGTGGGCCCCAGACACCCCAGTGTGACCCTGGATAAGGAAGATACGAGGGTTGTGAAGTAAGCCTGTTTAGCAGAGGTAAGGGCTGATTTGAAAGCGAGTGTTGCTTGTTTGAATGCCGAGAAGTCATCTTGCGAATGTGTTTTCTTCCAATGCCGCTCCATGACCCCAGGGCCGCCATCAGGGCATTACTACCCTTACTACTGTATGGGGCCCGGTGAAAAGAAGCAAGAAGGGGGGGCAGGCACGCTGGCAGCCCGGGGCCCCTCTCTTTGCTTCTTCTTACCGGGCCTCAGGGGTAACAGTTAAATGCCCGATGCACCCGGCAGACGGAAATGGGTGCTTTACCTTTAAGCAGCGGCCAGGTGCATCATGGTCCTGACTCCAATCTCCTGACACACTGCATGCTCATCTTCATTCCTGAGCAGAGCAGCATGTCTCGGAGGCGGTGGCTAGTGTGTGAGTAGCAGGAGGAGGAAGCTGCTGCTGAGTTTGGTGGTGAGTGGGGCCTGGTGGTGCTCAGAGGGGCCTGCTGATGGTGATGAGGGGGCCTGCTGATGGTTATGCGGGGCCTGCTGATGGTTGTGGGGGGCCTGGTGATGGCAGGACCTGCTGCTAGTGATGGGCGGCCTGCTGCTGGTGATGCGGGGGCCTGCTGATTGTGGTGGGGGGGCCTGCTGATGACGGTGGGGGGGCCTGCTAATGGTGATGAGGGGAGGCTGCTGCTTCTGGTGGTGAGGGGAGGCTGCTGCTGGTTCTGAGGGGAGGCTGCTGCTGGTGCTGAGGAGAAGCTGCTGCTGGTGCTGAGGGGAGGCTGGTGCTGAGGGGAGGCTGGTGCTATTGCCAAGGGGAGGCTGCTGCTGCTGGTGGTGAGGGGAGGCTGCTGCTGGTTCTGAGGGGAGGCTGCTGCTGGTGCTGAGGAGAAGCTGCTGCTGGTGCTGAGGGGAGGCTGGTGCTGTTGCCAAGGGGAGGCTGCTGCTGGTGCTGAGGAGAGGCTGCTGGTGCTGAGGGGAGGCTTGTGCTGAGGGGAGGCTGGTGCTGGTGCCAAGGGTAGGCTGCTGCTGGTGCTAAGGAGAGGCTGCTGGTGCTGAGGGGAGGCTTGTGCTGAGGGGAGGCTGGTGCTGGTGCTGAGTAGAGGCTGCTGGTGCTGAGGGGAGGCTTGTGTGGAGGTTGCTGCTGGTGCTGAGGGGAGGCTGCTACTGGTGCCAAGGGGAAACTGCTGCTGGGAGGAGGCTGGTGCTGGTGCCGATGGGAGGCTGGTGCTGGTTCCGAGGGGAGGCTGCTGCTTGTGCCGAGGAGAGGCTGGTGCTGGTGCCGAGGGGAGGCTGGTGCTGGTGTCGAGGGGAGGCTGCTGCTGGTACCGAGGAGAGGCTGCTGCTGGTGCAGAGGAGAGGCTGCTGGTGCTGAGGGGAGGCTTGTGGTGAGGCTGATGCTGGTGCTGAGGGGAGGCTGCTGCTGGTGCTGAGGGGAGGCTGTTGCTGGTGGTGAGAGGAGGCTGGAGGTGAGGGAAGGCTGGTGGTGGAGAGGGGAGGTTGCTGCTGGTGATGAGGGGAGGCTGCTGCTGCAGCTGCTGAGGGGAGGCAGCTGCTGGTGCTGAGGAGAGGCTGCTGAGGTGGTGAGGGAAGGCTGCTGATGTTGGTGAGTGGAGACTACTGGTGGTGGTGAGGCGAGGCTGCTGGTGATGAGGGGAGGTTGCTGCTGGTGATGAGGAGAGGCTGCTGCTGGTGATGAGAGGAGGTTGGTGCTGAGTGGTGGCTGGTGCCGAGGAGAGGCTACTGCTGGTGCTGAGGGGAGGCTGATGGGGAGGCTGCTGCTGGTGATGAGGGGAGGCTGGTGATGAGGGGAGGCTGCTGGTGGTTGTGATGAGGGGAGGCTGGTGGTGATGAGGGGAGGCGGCTGGCGGTGGTGAGAGGAGGCTGCAAGTGGTGGTGAGGGGAGTCTGCTGGTGGTGGTGAGGGGAGGCTGCTGCTGGGGGGAGGCTGCTGATGGTATTGAGGGGAGGCTGCTGGTGGTTCTGAGTTGAGGCTGCTACTGGTGCCAAGGGGAAACTGCTGCTGGGAGGAGGCTGGTGCTGGTGCCGATGGGAGGCTGGTGCTGGTTCCGAGGGGAGGCTGCTGCTTGTGCCGAGGAGAGGCTGGTGCTGGTGCAGAGGAGAGGCTGCTGGTGCTGAGGGGAGGCTTGTGGTGAGGCTGATGCTGGTGCTGAGGGGAGGCTGCTGCTGGTGCTGAGGGGAGGCTGTTGCTGGTGGTGAGAGGAGGCTGGAGGTGAGGGAAGGCTGGTGGTGGAGAGGGGAGGTTGCTGCTGGTGATGAGGGGAGGCTGCTGCTGCAGCTGCTGAGGGGAGGCAGCTGCTGGTGCTGAGGAGAGGCTGCTGAGGTGGTGAGGGAAGGCTGCTGATGTTGGTGAGGGGAGACTACTGGTGGTGGTGAGGCGAGGCTGCTGGTGATGAGGGGAGGTTGCTGCTGGTGATGAGGGGAGGCTGCTGCTGGTGATGAGAGGAGGTTGGTGCTGAGTGGTGGCTGGTGCCGAGGAGAGGCTACTGCTGGTGCTGAGGGGAGGCTGATGGGGAGGCTGCTGCTGGTGATGAGGGGAGGCTGGTGATGAGGGGAGGCTGCTGGTGGTTGTGATGAGGGGAGGCTGGTGGTGATGAGGGGAGGCGGCTGGCGGTGGTGAGAGGAGGCTGCAAGTGGTGGTGAGGGGAGTCTGCTGGTGGTGGTGAGGGGAGGCTGCTGCTGGGGGGAGGCTGCTGCTGGTATTGAGGGGAGGCTGCTGGTGGTTCTGAGTTGAGGCTGTTGCTGGTGCTGAGGGGGGCCTGTTTCTGAGGGGAGGCTGCGTCCGGCAGGGTGAGGCTGGTGCTGAGGGAAGGCTGCGACCGGCAGCGAGAGGCTGAGGAGGCGGTGGCGAGGACGACCAGGGCTAGTCGACAAGGATATGCCAATTGCATATCAAGATGATGCCAACCTCTGTGGACAGGTAGGAGGAACAAGAGTAGTTGACAAATAGGGTGATCAATAGACCTTGGAATAATAATAACTTCCACAATTGGATGTGTTTAAATAAAATGTTCCTGTGCTGAGATAATCTTATACATGTGCCCCTGCTGTGTACTGTGTAATGGCTGTGTCTGACCGTGCAGGAACATGGTCTGATCATACCACATCTCCTGGGCAGGGGAGGAAGAAAAAGAATATACAGACATTACAGCAGGGGATCACAGCTGATTCTTTCTGTGAGGTAAAACATTTCACTGCCTGTTTTTAAACAATGTTTTACTTCAAAGAAAGAAACAGTTGGGATCCCATGCTGAAATGTCTGTATACTCTTTTGTTTCCTCCCCTTAGCATGAGATGTGGTTGTGGCACCCCAGGGGTCAGGTTGCCACAGTGGCATTGCCTCCCTCACAAGAGTTGATGCCATGCCTGGAAGCAAGCAGGAGTCCCCTAATCAGGTTTTACTAAGCATGCAACACTTTCCTGGCTCCAGACCAGCAAGGGGAGTCCCTCCCCTTGGCAACTGGGATCTGGGGGCGTGGTTAGTGAGACTTAGTGTGTGAGGAGTTGAAGTCAGGACATCGAGGAGAGAGGAGCTGGGGACTGGAGCTGCGCGGCAGCTCACCCCAGAAGAACCAGCACAGAAGAACCGGACACCGGAGTCCGAGGCTGTGGGGCACCGAAGGCCCAGCAGTAGAAACCGGAGGGCAGGAGACTGCAGGTCTCCTGGCCCCATCAGACGCCCAAAGGCTCAGCAGCACAGCAGGGTTCAGCACCGCCACGTGAGAGCGACGCACCAGCAAGGCCCGAGCTGCCTGCCATACGGGTGAGCACAGAAACGTTGCACTCAGGGACGAGGGCCGCGCACAGCTACAAGCAGCAGGGCCAAAGAGTTTAGTGTAAAGGGAAGGCCTCCAATTTCACCTGGCAAGGAGGATTCTTTACTTGCTTCCAGGATGCCCGGACTTCCACTTCTAGCCAGCACCCTAGTCCCGGCTTGTCTAATCACCACCAGTAAAGATAAGAGGAAACCGCCATTGAGTTGTGGATTATTGCTGCGCCATCAACCCCTGCACTACAACGTCCAGCATGACCCATAACATCTACACTGCCCTGGAGCTAAGTTCTACCTGTGGAGAGCCACACTATCCCTGCTGCAGTAACATCAGCTCCAGAGGACCTGCTCCGCAGCGGCGGCTCCCCTAGCCGCATACCACAGGTGGCGTCACAAACTTTATACAATCACCATAAATCCCCTATCAATAACCCCTGGGTCACGGACCGGGTCACCGCTACTGTGACATCCCCCAGCATTTACCGGCCCGGCACCGGGTACCCCACGGCCCAGAGGGCGCGTCATGGTATGATCAGACCGTGTTCTGTACACGGTCAGACACAGCCATTACATTATTCAAAGATCTATTGATTAAAATTAACTTTTGTTCGTGGGAAAACCCCTTTAAGTTCATGTATTAATTTGTCCACCATCTCAGTACATGATTATATGATACAATCATTCCCTCTGCTCCTGAAAGGGGGGAGGGGAGGGAATGATTGATATAAGTGTATACAGTGCATTGTGAAAGTATTTGGTCCCCTTGAACTTTTCTAACTTTTGCCACATTTCTGGCTTCAAACATAAAGATATAAAATTCTATTTTTGGGGGAAGAATCAAAAACAAGTGGGACACAATCGTGAAGTGGAACGAAATTTATTGGAAATGTTAAACTTTTTTAACAAATTAAAAACTGTGGGACTGCTGGCTTGTGGATTTAGACTGGACAACCCCTTTAAGGCTCCTTCAGCCATCAGTGAATATCGGTCTGTGCTCGGACCGCAATGCATGGACTTGCCGCGGGTCTCCTGACCTCAACTCAGCAGCCTCACAGCATGTATGAGGATGCGGGTCAGCATGATTGGTGCCCAGTCCAAGCACTGCAGACTGAGAGCAGAACGATTTCTCACTTCCAGTATTTACACTGTCATAATAATAAAGATGTTTCCCAATCATATACAGTGCATTGTGAAAGTATTTGGCCCCCTTGAACTTTTCTACCTTTTGCCACATTTCTGGCTTCAAACATAAAGATATAAAATTCAAATTTTTTGGAAAGAATCAACAACAAGTGGGACACAATCGTGAAGTGGAACGAAATTTATTGGAAATGTTAAACTTTTTTAACAAATTAAAAACTGAAAAGTGGGGCGTGCAATATTATTCGGCCCTCTTGAGTTAATAATCGCCATCTTTTGCTGCGATTACAGCTGAAAGTCGCTTGGGGTATGTCACTATCAGCTTTGCACATCGAGAGGCTGAAATTCTTGCCCATTCTTCCTTGCAAAACAGTTCGAGCTCATTGAGGTTGGATGGAGGGCGTTTGTGAACAGCAGTTTTCAGCTCTTTCCACAGATTCTCGATTGGATTCAGGTCTGGACTTTGACTTTGCCATTCTAACACCTGGATACGTTTATTTTTGAACCATTTTATTGTAGATTTTGCTTTATGTTTGGGATCATTGTCTTGTTGGAAGATAAATCTCCGTCCCAGTCTCAGGTCTTTTGCAGACTCCAACAGGTTTTCTTCCAGAATGGTCCTGTATTTGGCTCCGTCCATCTTCCCATCAATATTAACCATCTTCCCTGTCCCTGCTGAAGAAAAGCAGGCCCAAACCATGATGCTGCCACCACCATGTTTGACAGTGGGGATAGTGTTTTGAGGGTGATGAGCTGTGTTGCTTTTACGCCAAAGATATCGTTTTGCATTGTGGCCAAAAAGTTTGATAATGGTTTCATCTGACCAGAGCACCTTATTCCACATGTTTGGTGTGTCTCCCAGGTGGCTTGTGGCAAACTTCAAATGAGACTTTTTATGGATATCTTTGAAAAATGGCTTTCTTCTTGCCACTCTTCCATAAAGGCCAGATTTGTGCAGTGTATGACTGATTGTTGTCCTATGGACAGACTCTCCCACCTCAGCTGTAGATCTCTGCAGTTCAACCAGAGTGATCATGGGCCTTTTGGCTGCATCTCTGATCAGTCTTCTCCTTGTTCGAGATGAAAGTTTAGAGGGACGGCTGGGTCTTGATAGATTTGCAGTGGTCTGATAATCCTTCCATTTCAATATGATCGCTTGTACAGTGCTCCTCGAGATGTTAAAAACTTGGGAAATCTTTTTGTATCCAAATCCGGCTTTAAACTTCACCACAACAGTATCTCGGACCTGCCTGGTGTGTTCCTTGGTCTTCATGATGCTCTCTGCACTTGAAACAGAACCCTGAGACTATCACAGAGCAGGTGCATTTATACGGAGACTTGATTACACAAGGTGGATTCTATTTATCATTACCAGTCATTTAGGACAACATTGGATCATTCAGAGATCCTCACTGAACTTCTGGAGTGAAAGTAAAGGGGCCGAATAATATTGCACGCCCCACTTTTCAGTTTTTAATTTGTTAAAAAAGTTTAAAATATCCAATAAATTTCGTTCCACTTCACGATTGTGTCCCACTTGTTGTTGATTCTTACCAAAAAAATTGAATTTTATATCTTTATGTTTGAAGCCAGAAATGTGGCAAAAGGTAGAAAAGTTCAAGGGGGCCAAATACTTTCACAATGCACTGTATATGATTGGGAAACATCTTTATTATTATGACAGTGTAAATACTGGAAGTGAGAAATCGTTCTGCTCTCAGTCTGCAGTGCTTGGACTGGGCACCAATCATGCTGACCCGCATGCTCATACATGCTGTGAGGCTGCTGAGTTGAGGTCAGGAGACCCGCGGCAAGTCCATGCATTGCGGTCCGAGCACAGACCGATATTCACTGATGGCTGAAGGAGCCTTAAAGGGGTTGTCCAGTCTAAATCCACAAGCCAGCAGTCCCTCTGTGTCACTGACTGAAGACTTGTGAATCCACACATCGTAAGCACTGTGAGGATTCGCTGGTGTCAGAGCCAGGAATGGCAATCACTTGGCTTCAAGGATGTGAAATGCAGACTCCCAGCCAGAAGGGGGGGTGTGGAGATAGAGGGAGAACAAACAGGTGGGCAGGTGAATTTAAAGGGTTGGCTCTGCCGTGAAGTACCGAGTGGTGGGACTTTATTTGAACAGTCATCCTGTGCTGACAGAGTCCCTTTAAACATAAGTCATACTCATCTTCTGGCGTCTTCATCAATTTTCAGCACTGCTTCGGTCTTGCGGCGCCATCTTGTGAACGCAGCTTCTGACTGACTGGAAGTCAGAAGCTATGTCACAATCTCTCAATGCAAGTCTGAAAGCCTGAACGATGCTCTCATAGACTTGATCTGGTCATGGTGTGACAGTATTTGTCTCTTGTATGTGGTATTATTCAGTCACTATGTGGTGGTAATATGTGGTGTGGTCACAGTGTGGCAGAAAGTAGAGTTTTTCCAAGAGTGGTCGGTGGGACTGTGGAAGGTTTGAGGAGTGGAGGCGGAGCTGGGGTGAAGCCTGGGTGGAGTTTCAAGGGGGCCCCAAAATTTTGCCAGTATGGGGCCCCGAAATTCCTACCAGCAGCCCTGCACGACCCTGGACACTTGCCAAAGCTTTTTAGTGATGCTATTGTGCCAGGGTTGTCTATTGATTCGTTACACTCTGTCATGCATGAGAGGGGTAACCGAGTCAATAGCTGGTGCTATGCTAGAGTGGCATTGTAGAAGGCAGTGACACTGTCTGTGTCGTGGAGTGAAGATATGGATGTCAGTGGTAGAATAGAATTAGAGAGTGTGTGAGTGTGGAGACATGCAAGGTTTCTTCAGGGGTGTGCTATTTGCTGACATGGGTGACAGGTGAGGAGGACAGAGATGAGAAAGTGTTGGAATAATACATATTAATCTGTATGTGTATTGCAACAACTACTGTGCTGTTTCATATGTTGTGCATATTGTGAGGTTGTTAACAAAGTTTAGTTAAAAAAAAAAAAAAAAAACTCCCACAGACAGGATGCCCCCTCCTTCTCTTCCTGTGTTGTTGTTATATATCTGATTTGATTTCCTCATGCTGCAGTAACATCATGCTGTGCCTGTGCTGGATATAAATAAACCTACATTCTGTGTTCTAAACTCTGGATGTCACGCGGATTAATCCTCTGCTAACAGGTTATGGGCCCAGATGTACCAGAGTCCCAGAGTCACAGATCCCCAGAACACAGAGGAAAGAAAAGAAAGAAAGACAGCAAACTGAGAAGAAGCAAAGATGGCCACCAGCAGCAGCTCCATGAAATTTACAGTGCCAAGTCTCACTAACCAGAATTATCAATCCTGGAAATTCAAAGTGAAAATGCTGCTAATAAGAGAAGGTACGTGGAAATACACACAGGAGCCTAAACCTGACCCAGTGCCACAGGAGTGGACAGAGATGGATCAGAAAGCACAAAGTACCATATCACTCAGTATAGATGATGACCAGATTGTGCATGTGTGTAAATGTAATACTGCAAAGGAAATGTGGGAGCAGTTGCAAAAGGTACATGAGAGGATAAATTTAAGCAATAAGCTCTATCTCATGAGAAAGCTGTACCAGTCTAAGCTACAGAAAGGCCAGGATATGCAGGATTACATAAGAAGTGTTCTGGAAGTTGTAGAACGCCTGAGAGTCATTGGGGAAGATCTAAAGGACTTTCATGTGGCCGCATTACTGCTTAGTGGCCTTTCAGAGAGGTATGATACGCTTGTGACCGCACTAGATGCGCGTCCAGATGATGAGCTTACACTGGATTATGTCAGGGGGAAGCTCATAAATGAATATAAGCGAAAGGCAGAAGGTGTAAACAGTAGGACATGCAACACAGAATCTGCTTTACAGACACAAAACCTAACTGATAACAGGAAGCACATAAAAGAAACACGTGAATGTTTTGTTTGCAAGAAATCAGGACATTTGAAAGCTGACTGCAGAGTCTGGAAAGCTAGAATGAATCAGCTGAAAAAGCAAAGCAGTCATCAAAGGGTTAAAAGTGCTGTATCTGGAGAAAATGATTCTGTGAATACTGAAACTGCATTTACTATCAGTGCAAATACATCAAAGCATGCATGGTGTATAGACTCTGGAGCAGCTAGTCACATGACTAATAACAGAGACTTCTTTTCTAAGCTTAACCAAAGTAAATCAGAGAAATTGATTATGGCTAATGGTCAGTACATGACTTCAGAAGGCATAGGAGATGGTTATATTGATTGTCAAATCTCACCAACACAAAGCAGGAAGATCCCAGTAAAGGATGTGCTGTATGTGCCTAGTCTTGAAAGTAATCTACTATCTGTGAAGAAACTCACAAAACAAGGAAATGAAGTTACATTTAAGCATGATAGCTGCATCATCTCAAAGGAAGGTCACACACTAGTAGAGGGAAACATCACAGATGAACTTTATCAGCTGAAATGCAAAGAGTGTGTGTATACAGCGCAACAAGAAGAGCATAAAAACTGTATTCATGTGTGGCATATGCGTCTGGCACACAGAGACCCAGAAGCAATAAGAAAGTTAGTCCAAAAGCAACTAGCTGAGGATATTACAATTGATCTATGTAACCAGACAATGAAGTGTACTAGCTGCATCAAAGGGAAAATGTCTAGGAAAGCTTTTCCTAAGAGAATTAGTACAACAACAGCACAGCCACTAGATTTAATACACACAGATGTCTGTGGTCCAATGAGCACTCTGATCCCAGGGAAGAAGAGATATTTTCTCACATTTATTGATGATCATTCAAGATATACAGTTGTCCACCTGCTTCACAGCAAGAAGGAAGTTCCAGAGAAACTTGAAATATACCAGCTGAAGTATATAATAAATTTGGAAGAATGTCAAAGATTCTACGTGCAGATAATGGGACTGAATATACAAGTAATGAGACACAGAGCATTTTAAAGAAAAATGGAATCCTATTTCAGACCACTGTACCGTACAACCCAGAGCAAAATGGTGTCGCGGAAAGAAGGAACCGAACACTATGTGAAAGTGGAAGAAGCATGTTATTTGATGCAAATCTGCCCACAGTATATTGGGGTGAAGCAATCATGACAGCTTGCTATCTTCAGAACAGACTACCAGGTAAAGCTACAGACAAAACTCCATTTGAGCAATGGAATAGCAGAAAGCCAAAACTACATCACATAAGAATATTCGGAAGTAAAGCATTTGTGCATGTTCCCAAAGAAAAGCGAACTAAGTGGGAATCTCACGCTAAGGAAGGTATCCTGGTAGGCTACAGCGAAACCCAGAAAGGTTATAGGATTCTACACCCAGATAAAATATGTGCAAAATACAAGGACCTAAAAACACAGATGTACTGTCTGTGATATTAGATAGCCAAAATACTTCCATGTATTGTTGCGTCCAAAGATATTTTCTTCATATTCCCCTTTTTTTTTTTTTCATAATTTCACCTTTATTTCCATTTTTATTTTCATAATAATTTTTTGTTTGGGCTTTAAGTGCGCTCTCGACCTGGGCCGTGGCACCACTGTGCGGTTTTGACCTATGAGGTATTTCCAGCTCATGAACCATTGGGGCAGAATATACGCGGTTAGTATATACCGCGGTACATACGGTATGTGCCTGGATGGGTGTCAGCTACTGTATAACTTGGACATTTGCCCTGGCCTGGGGTACTTATGGATGGGAGGGCTTCATGTCACCATCCAACACAAGATGTCAGTTGGTTACCTTGTGTGCCCCTTAATCGTCGCTCCGTAGTGTGCGGTTTTTCCTTGTCTGTGATGCGCACACCGGATGTGACGCTTGCGTGTCACGCCCGGCACCTGCGTTCCACATACCGGATGTCAGCTGACCGGAACCGGAAGTGACACGATCGCGAGTATAGCGCGACTAGGATTTAAAAGAGGACTTATCAGAGTGTCAAATGGCGCTGTCTGGTGAATGAGCTGCGCGATTGTGGGCAGCGTGCATACCGCATGTCTTCTCTTTTTTTCCCCTGATGACTAGCTAAGGCAAAGAAACGCGTCGGGAGCGGTATATTGTGATGGGCTGGTGACCCTATGAGACTTGGTCTGCCCCCATCATATGGAGCTATCTTGAAGTCTGAGAGCAGGAACGGATATCAAAATTGGTGAGGATGTTCCATTTCTATATATAGCAAGGTTAAATGGTTACCATTGATAGGGTTAATGTTTCTGCGTTCTCACATATTGAGACACAATAAGTTGTTATAGTGTCCCGTAGGCTCCATCATTTTCTTTTTGCCACACTTTCTTGGTTGCGTCAGAGATACAATATGCTTATATGACATATATCTATATCTTTGGACGCAACAATACATGGAAGTATTTTGGCTATCTAATATCACAGACAGTACATCTGTGTTTTTAGGTCCTTGTATTTTGCACATATTTTATCTAGTGGTAATAAATGTTAAGTTTTACATTTCTATAGCACTACACCTGCTTGTGTTTACATTTATTTTTTTGTGTAGTTATTTCTAAAACCCCTGCTGCTGCATTTTGATTCTACACCCAGAAACAAACTAGATCACAATAAGTAGAGATGTAGTGATTGATGAGAACTTTGTATCACCCAAGTTTTGTGACATCACGCCAGTAGTCCAGCTGAAGTCACAATTACAAGACAGCAACAAGGAGGATGTAGAGGTCTGGCTGGATTCTTCAACTAATGAAGGAACAACAGAAAAATCAGGTGAATCTGAAATCAGGAGATCGTCAAGATCAAGCAAAGGTATACCAGCTAAACGTCTATCCTACATTGTCAAGACACTACCTGAGTCAGAGCCGCAGTCATGGGATGAAATGCAAGCACTACCTGTCCATGAAAGAACAAAGTGGATCGATGCCGCTAATGAGGAAATCAAATCGCTTCATCAACTCCAAACTTGGAAACTCACCAAGCTACCACAGGGCAAAAAGGCAATCAAGTGCAAGTGGGTCTTCAAAACCAAATATGACTCAGAAGGTAAAGTCCACAGATTCAAAGCAAGGTTGGTCGCAAAAGGATATTCTCCAAAGTATGGCGAAGATTACGATGCTACATTTGCTCCAGTCACTAAACAGACCACGTTCAGAGCTTTGTTAGCTGTAGTTGCTGTACAAAAGATGTATGTCAGACATTTGGATATAAAAACTGCCTTTTTAAATGGTGACATTGAGGAGGACTTATACATGACTCAACCTGAAGGTTATGTAAAAAGAGGTCAAGAGAATCTTGTTTGCAAACTACAAAAATCTCTCTATGGTCTTAAGCAATCAGCAAGAGCATGGCACACCAAGATGAATAAAGTCTTGTTGGAAGACAAAATATACAGATGGAAAGTGGATGTATATTCTCTTATATGTGGACGACGTGATTGTTGTTCATCAAGACGACGCAGAAATTGGAAAAATGACTGAAATTCTGAATCAGCACTTTGAATCAAAAGACCTTGGAAGTGTGACATATTATCTAGGAATCCAAATCCAGAGAGAGGAAGATGGAAGTTTTCTTCTAAATGAAAGTGCAAAAATTAATTTGATTCTGAATCAGTTTAAAATGTCGGAGGTCAAAGGTATATCAACCCCAATGGAACCATCCTACCTGAAGCTGGAAGGAGAAGATGACCTGTTGCCTAACAATGAGAAATATCGTCAGGCAGTGGGGACACTTCTATACATATCAACTATGACTCGACCGGATATCACAACAACAGTTGGAATCCTTTGCAGATATGTGGAAAAACCGCGCCAAAGAGACTGGAATGCTGTTAAGAGACTTCTCCGATATTTGAAAGAAACGCAAGATGTAAATTTAAAACTATCTGCAGCAGGAGATCTAGAACTTACCGGCTATGTAGATGTGGATAGGGCTGGTGATTCGCGTGATCATAAATCCACAAGTGGATACTTGTTTAAAGTTGGAGAAAGTTCAATCTCCTGGTCTAGTAGGAAACAAGTGTCTGTTGCCTTGTCATCTACAGAAGCGGAGTATGTGTCCGCAGCCTATGCAAGCCAGGAGGTTGTTTGGCTAAGACAATTGATGGACGATCTTGGCAAACCGACAACTCAGCCGACGGTGATTTATGAGGACAACCAAGGATGCATTAAACTTGCATGCAGTGAAAAAATCAGTGCTAGAACCAAGCACATTGACGTCAGACATCATCATCTACGTGATTTGATAGATCGTGGGATAATTCACTTTGTCTATTGTGAAACTGATAAGATGGTAGCTGACATTATGACAAAGCCATTGCCACGAGCTAGGTTAAAAGAATTGAGAACCACAATGGGACTAAGAGGATAAGTAGTTGTTGAGTGGGGGTGTTGGAATAATACATATTAATCTGTATGTGTATTGCAACAACTACTGTGCTGTTTCATATGTTGTGCATATTGTGAGGTTGTTAACAAAGTTTAGTTAAAAAAAAAAAAAAAACTCCCACAGACAGGATGCCCCCTCCTTCTCTTCCTGTGTTGTTGTTATATATCTGATTTGATTTCCTCATGCTGCAGTAACACCAGACTCCATGCTGTGCCTATGCTGGATATGAATAAACCTACATTCTGTGTTCTAAACTCTGGATGTCACGCGGATTAATCCTCTGCTAACAGAAAGTGAGTAGATGGTGATGAGGTAGGGGGAGAGGGGAGGTTGTGAAGTTAGATAGGGAGCAGAGACGGGTGAAGATAAGGTCTAATGTATTTCCGTCTGTGTGGGTGGCTGAGGAGGAACATTGAGTAAGTTCAAAAGATAAAGTAAGACACAGGAGTTTGGAGGCTGCTGACTGGAGGGTGTCAGTAGGGATGCTGAAGTCACCCATTATGATAGTGGGAATGTCAGCGGAAAGAAAGTGAAGAAGCCAGGTGGAGAATTAGTCAATATAGGTAGTGGCCGGGCCCGGAGGTCGGTATATGACGGCCACTTGGAGGTAGAATAGATGCGGACAGAGTGGACTTCAAAAGAGAAGATAAGGGAGGTTAGAGGTGGGATTGGATTAAAGGTGCAGTTGGTAGAAAGAAGAAGACCCACTCCTCCGCCATGTATGTTGCCAAGGAGAAGAGTGTGGGCAAAGTGGAGGCCATCATAACACAGCGGAGCAAGGGAGGCAGTGTTGGAGGGTGTCAGCCATGTTTCGGTGAGGCCCAGGAAGGAGAAATTGTGAGAGGTAAGGAGGTCATGAATCACATGGAGCTTATTACAGACAGAGTGGGCATTTCAGAGTGCTCCAGAGAGAGGGAGCAGAGGGGTGGTCGTCAAGGACACAGGTTTTACATAGGAGAGATTGCGGTAATTCATATTAGGATGAGAGCGATAAGAGGGGGAATAAATGGGAAGTATCAGATGTGGGCAGGCTGACATTATGGGGAGGCAAACAAAGCAAATGTCTGGGGCCCCCACTCCCTCAGGGGCCCCCAGTGGGGGTGTAATGGTTGCGGTCACACTGGGGGCTGTGTTGGGGGCTCCTTTCCAGTTATCAATGAGACAGGAGCTACGTCGTTCCTGCACTCTCAATAGAAACGGCCAGGCAGCGCTCCATCCCCTCCAGCCCCTGCCAGTGACTTTGGTCTGAGACTGAGCTAGTTTTTTCTGCGCATGTGACAGGATGCTGAAGGAATCAGGTGAGGCGCTGACACGTACAAGTGTGTGAGGCAAAACCTGTGCCTCGTCCCAGCACTGCAGCCTCTGTCTGTTCCCTCTGACTCCCAGCTCATGGTCCGTGACTTGAAGCTTATCTTTTAATGTTCCATGCTATTATGGACAACAGCAAGATATCTTACTGAAAAGTGCAGCCGGCATTCCAGGCTGTGCGGTGGGCTGCCTTTTCTGCAATATATCTTAGTGGAAACTGTCAGACTGATGTCAGCTGAGCTCACCAAGCAGAAAACACTTTGGTAACTAGTAGCTGATGGAGCGGGGATGAGGGAGGCTGGGAGATAGGAGAGTGGGGGGTTGTCAGCAGGCTCGGACAGGCCTGGCGGGGTGCCAGGAAATTTCCCGGTGGGCCCCGGCCCCCTGCAGAGAAGGCAGAGGAGAATTTAAAAAAAAAAAAAGGAAAAAAAAAGTGGTCGCGGGCCCTTTAAGGGCGCGCGCACACACTCTCACCGCCGCCGCGATGCCCAGAACAGTAGCGGGAGTGGCCTGGGAGCAGGAGAGCCGAAGAGCAGAGCAGGGGCTGTACTGCAGCGTCACATTTAGCAAACAGGGCCGCACGTCTGCTGAAAGTGACGTCACAGCGCGCCCTGCACTGCAGTCTTCCGCCTTAGGAGCGCTTCTGTAGAGAATGACACCAAAATTATATTTTCACATGATCTGCTGGCCTCTGGTTTTTATTAGTGTTTGTCTGATGTTTATATCACATACAGAAATATAATTGCAATCATATTATGAGTACCAATAGGTTATATTGACAGAATGAGATAATGCAGCAAGTCAATATTTGCAGTGTTGCCCCTTCTTCTTCAAGACCTCTGTAATTCTCCCTGGCATGCTCTCAATCAACTTTTGGACCAAATCCTGACTGATAGCAGTCCATTCTTGCATAATCAATGCTTGCATTTTGCCAGAATTTGTTGGTTTTTGTTTGTCCACCCGTCTCTTGATGATTGACCACAAGTTCTCAATGGGATTAAGATCTGGGGAGTTTCCAGGCCATGGACCCAAAATCTCTATGTTTTGCTCCATAAGCCATTTTGTTATCACCTTTGCTTTATGGCAAGGTGCTCCATCATGCTGGAAAAGGCATTTTTGGGCGCCAAACTGCTCTTGGACGGTTGGGAGAAGTTGCTCTTGGAGGACATTCTGGTACCATTCTTTATTCATGGCTGTGTTTTTAGGCAAGACTGTGAGTGAGCCGATTCCCTTGGCTGAGAAGCAACCCCACACATGAATGGTTTCAGGATGCTTTACAGTTGGCATGAGACAAGACTGGTGGTAGCGCTCACCTCTTCTTCTCCGAATAAGCTGTTTTCCAGATGTCCCAAACAATCGAAAAGGGGATTCATCAGAGAAAATGACTTTGCCCCAGTCCTCAGCAGTCCACTCCCTGTACCTTTTGCAGAATATCAGTCGGTCCCTGATGTTTTTTCTGGAGAGAAGTGGCTTCTTTGCTGCCCTCCTTGGAACCAGCCCTTGCTCAAAGAGTCTCCGCCTCACAGTGCGTGCAGAAGCACTCACATCAGCCTGCTGCCATTCCTGAGCAAGCTCGGCACTGCTGGTAGTCCGATCCCGCAGCTGAAACAGTTTTAAGATACGGTCCTGGTGCTTGCTGGTCTTTCTTGGGTGCCCTGGAGCCTTTTTGACATGCTTCTCCTTGAAGTTCTTGATGATGCGATAGATTGTTGACTGAGGTGCAATCTTTGTAGCTGCGATACTCTTCCCTGTTAGGCCATTTTTGGGCATTGCAATGATGGCTGCACATGTTTCTTTAGAGATAACCATGGTTAACTGAAGAGAAACAATGATACCAAGAACCAGCCTCCTTTTAAAGTGTCCAGTGATGTCATTCTTACTTAATCATGACTGATTGATCGCCAGCCCTGTCCTCATCAACACCCACACCTGAGTTAATGGATCAGTCACTAAAACGATGTTAGCTGCTCCTTTTAAGGCAGGACTGCAATGATGTTAAAATGTGTTTTGGGGGTTAAAGTTCATTTTCTGGGCAAATATTGACTTTGCAAGTACAGTAATTGCTGTTAAGCTGATCAATCTTTGACATTCAGGAGTATATGCAAATTGCCATTACAAAAAATGAAGCAGTAAACTTTGGAAAAATTACTATTTGTCTCATTCTCAATACTTTTGGCCATGACTGTATGTGTATATGCCTGCGTGTGTGTATATTCCTGTGTGTGTGTATATGCCTGCATTTGTGTGTGTATATGCCTGTGTGTGTACAGTGTGTGTATATGCCTGCCTTCATGTGTGTGTGTGTATGCCTGCATGTGTGTACAGTGTGTGTGTATATGCCTGCATGTGTGTGTGTATATATACCTGCATGTGTGTGTATATGCCTGCATGTGTGTGTGTGTATGCCTGCATGTGTGTGTGTGTGTATATGCCTGCTTGTGTGTGTGTATGTATGCCTGCATGTGTGTGTGTGTATATGCCTGCATGTGTGTGTGTGTGTATATGCCTGCATGTATGTGTGTTTGTGTATGCCTGCATGTGTGTGTGTGTATATGCCTGCATATATGTGTGTGTGTGTGTGTATATGCCTGCTTGTGTGTGTGTGTATGTATGCCTGCATGTGTGTGTGTGTATATGCCTGCATGTGTGTGTGTATATGCCTGCGTGTGTGTGTGTGTATATGCCAGCATGTGTATGTATTTGAGTGCCTGCATGCCTACGTGTATATGTGTCTTCACACGTTTGTGCGTGCTTCCCTGCTTGTCTGCATTTTTGTGTGTGATTGTCTGAGTGTGTCTGTGCATGATTGCGTGTGCATTTCTGTGTGTGCTTGCCTGCGTGTGTACGTGTCCCCATTTCTGTGGGTATGTGTATCTGCGTGTGTATATTAGGGCTCTTTCACATGTCCTGATATTTACGGGACTGGAGATATGTGTCCACCTGTGTGTCATCCGTGTGACACATACCAGTGCTTGGGAATCAGTGTACAGTTAACGCTGTTCCCAAGAGCCGGGTGCTGAGCGCTTGCCCTCATCATGGATCCCTGCCGGCACTGCGATCAGCAGCAGCAGGGTCAATGATGAGTGTAGTAGTCAACTCCCGCCGTGTCCAACTGTAAAAATAGGAATAAAATTAAAAAATCCTTGTACTCACCTCTCCTAAGTGTCACCCGCTGTAATCTGTGCGAGCGCTCACGCCGAAGAGAATGACTTCTGCAGCGAGCGGGCCTCGGAGCTGCACTCAGTGATTGACAGGGCACCGCTTGTTGAGCGCAGCTCCGGGGTCCACTCGCTGCAGGAGTCATTCTCCTCGGCGTGAGTGCTCGCACGGATTACAGCGGGTGACTCTTAGGAGAGGTGAGTATAAGGATTTTTTTTATTTTATTCCTATTTTTACAGTTGGACACTGCTGGAGTAGACTACTACTCTCATCATTGACCCTGCTGCTGCTGATCGCAGCGCCAGCAGGGATCTATGATGAGGGCAGCGCTCAGCACCCAGTGCTTGGGAAGAGCACTAACTGTCATCAGTGTGCGGGACGTTTTGCGGCCTGTGCAGCAGGTAAAAAACAGACGTGTCAGCGTGTTTTGCCCATGGACACCACATGGTCTGTGGAAATTGGAAACACACTGACGTGTGCACATTCATTTGAATGGGTCTACGTGTACCAGTGTCTGTGGTACATGAGGAAACTGTCACCGCATGTACTGACGTGTGAAAGAGCCCTTAGTATGTGTCTGTGTGCGCTTGTTTTCGTGTGTGTAAGCGCGCTTCTGCATGTCTGTGTGGTCTTCCGATGATTTATTATATTTGGGGAGAGAAATTTTAGGAGACAAAATGGGGAGATGTGTGAAGAAACGGTATGGTGAACTAGAGGAGGGGTGGGAATGAGTGCAGGAACAGAATGGGGAAGGGGGATGTATAAGGAAACAGTATGGAGAGTGGGGGAATAGTGTGAGGAGACAGTATGGAGAGAGAAAAGTGTGATGTGACACAGCACAGAGACTAGGTAGTGAGGGGGAAGGTATAGAGATGCGGCAGTATAGGGGAAACAGTGTGAGGGCACAGAAAGGAGGCAACAGTATGCTGAGGAGGTGGAGTGTGATGAAGGGGCACAGTATAGAGACTGGGTAGTATAGGGGGGACACAGTGTGAGAGGACAGTGTGAAGAGGGGGCCCAGTATGGTAAGGAGAGGACAGTGTGGAGAGCATGTACCATAAGAGTGGTAGAGTGTATGTCATATTTTGTGCAGGGAGCATTGTAAGAGTTAGGTTTATTTAGGGGCTCAGTGTAGATATTTTTATTCAGGAGCATCATAATGACACTGCTATCTTTAAGGGCATCATGTGGGGATGTGCTGCAGAAGACCGGAGAAGATGGAAGTCTGCAGAGACGAGCTGTGGAACTCATCATGGAGTCTGGACAAGAGGAAGAACAGAAAGAGAACGACTCTAATCAGAGAAGCCGTCTCAGGTAAGATACCTGCATGTAAATGTTCATTTGTGATCCTGCCTGTGTCTCATCAGTAATGTGGTTCCTGTATGGTCTGCAGTCTGATGATGACTGATAACTCCCAGTATCTCTATTGTTAATTACATACTGGGAGTTGTAGGTTTATGCGATACAAAGATATATGGGTCTGACCTGACATTACAATTGATGGTGGTTCAGATGATGTATTCGTGTACTGATGTGTTTGTGCTCGTCTGCGTGTTTGTGCGCGTCTGCGTATCTGGAATAATATGTATTTTTGTAAGATGCGTGTATGTAACTGTGCATTGTGGTGTGTAATAACATTCATATGCTTGAGGCAACTTTACTAAATCTGTTAGGACTCACTCACATGTGTTAGGGAATTCCATTTGTCTTTCCACATTTAGGAACAGACAAGTGAAATATGCTAACCCTGACAAAACTGTCACCATAGGGATGTGCTTGTATGGACACGGGTTCAGGAGCTGAGCCTGCTCCATACTGGGCAGATGTCGGCTGTGTTACATAGCCGGCATCTGCCTGTAACAGCAGTGATCAGAGCTCGCCTTGATTGCTGCTGTTTTGAGTATTTAAGTGCCCTTGTCAATCACTGACAGCGGCATTTAGATAGCACAATGGCCGGTGCATGCAGTCACCTGTTCCCTTCAGCCCCCTGTGACGCAGTTGCAGGTTGCTGATGGGTTGCCAGTAGTGCTGAGTGCGCGTGGTCGGATAAGAGACATTACAGTCACCGCGAGCTACAAAGTGCTGCAATAACGTCAGGCACCTTAATTGTGACAGTTCCATGGAGCCCAACCTCAGGCTGAGCGTTATTGAATGACTAACATGGCAGCAACACCTGGCAACTAGTGCTGAGTGAGTGTGGTTGGATAAGGTGTGATCCCAGCATGCTCAGGTGTTATCTGAGTATCTTGTAGTGCTCTGCTAATATGCTCGAGTCCCCGGGGTAGCATGTTTTGCGGCGGTAGACAGAAGCAACACATGCAGGGATTACCTAACAAACAGGCAATTCCTGCATGTGTTGCGTCTGTCTACTGCCGCAAAACATGCTACCCCGGGGACTCGAGCATATTAGCAGAGCACTACAAGATACTCAGATAACACCTGAACATGCTGGGATCACACCTTATCCGACCACACTCACTCAGCACTAGTTGCCAGGTGTTGCTGCCATGTTAGTCATTCAATGAAGCTCAGCCTGAGGTTGGGCTCCATAGAAGATGTCACAATCAAGGTGCCGGACGTTATTGCAGCACCCTCACTTTGTAGTTCGTGGTGACTGTAATGTCTCCCTCCTTGCACCGACCCAATAACAGGAAGCGAGTGGCGGCAGGGAGAATAAAATGTAATTTTCTCTGTGTAGCCAATGCTTTTCCAATAAGCCGTCTAACCAGGCTTTACACCCTATTTACCTGCAGATTACCCTTTTATCTGCAGATAAATAGCGTTTTTCAAGGTGACAAGTTACCATTAAAGGGACTCTGGCAGTACGGAATGACTGTTCGAATATAGTCCTGCAACTTGGTGCTCCACAGCGCGGCCAATCATGTAATTATAGAACATTATAGAAAAGCATAACAAGTAATAAAACCATTTATGGTGGGCTGTAGTGTGGGCCCCTAGAGTCAGTTCCCCTGGTGGGCCCTAGCCACCCCAGTCCGACCCTGGTTGTCAGCCTGCAGAATCACATCAAGTGTGTGATGACAGGGGGAGCATCTGGAGCAGTTCAAATTTGTTGAAGAGGTCCTGTTTACTGTGCTTATTACACAATAAGAAGATTTGATAAATCCTGGGCGGGAGCTTTAAAGGGAAACTGTCACCAGAAAAAGCACTATTAACCTGCAGATATGGGGTCAATCATCAGGGTAATAGCGTTACTAACCTGCCTGGTGCCTGCACTTAGCTGAACGCTGCGAGGAGAAAATGAACTTCATTCCTTCCAGCAGTGTTCCAGTTTCAGTCACGGGGCGGTGCCGGCGCGGTTTCAGTCACCGGTCTGAAAATACAGAGCAGTGGCTGTAACTGCGCCCCCGGCCCTGACTGACAGTCGCTCTGCATTGGGGCCGGCTGTCAGTCAAGGCCAGGGGCACGGTACTGTAAACTCAGATCGGTGACTGATCCTGTGCCCCCATGACTGAAACTGAACGTTGCTGGAGTGAATAAAGGACATTTTCTCCCCATAGCGTTCTGATATGTGTGGGCACCAGGCAGGTTAGTAACGCTATTAACCTGCAGATTAAGCCTATATCTGCAGATTAATAGCGTTTTTTTCTGGTGACAGGCTCTCTTTACAATACCCAGCTGACTTGACTTGAGCAACCAATAGTTGCTGTAGAGGGTGAGGGGAGGAGCGCAGAACCACTGTGCAGAAAGGAGACCAGCCATTGGCAGCATTTCTCAAAGGTGCACAAAGAAAAGTTTAGTATTTTGTTGTGTCATATTCAACCTCAGGTAATGGATTTAAAGGGGTTGTCAACTACTAGGGAACCCCCTCTCAAAGGGTTTATCTAGAATTATATTAATTTTTTACTATGGGCATAAGTGCTGACAGGCAGGTGGTTACTAACTACCTGCCTATTCTACCCAGCGCAGATCTCTCCTAGCACAGAGTGGTCACAGACCATTCCTGACGATCATTCTGAGACTTCCGCTGACGTCACATTGTCGCAACAGCTTCTCTTCCGCTCTGTAGCCAGGGTGTAACTGCTGATGTCATGCTGACAGCCAGCTCCTCGCTGCCTCATTGCGGGGAGCCGTCTCTCAATTAGCATGATGTTGACAGTCACATCCTGGCAACAGAGCAGCCCAAGTTACACCACTGACACCAAACATCTACCGCAAAAACTACATAATAGCTCTGCGTTATCAATACAGTTGTTGGGACTGCTTAAGGATCTTTGATGACACCACAGTCGTAACCATGATATCATCACAGGTCCTGTACTGTGCAGGAGTTTAGAAGAAGTGAAGAGGAAGAGACAGACTGGTAAGTATTGTGCATATATACAGTACAGACCAAAAGTTTGGACACACCTTCTCATTTAAAGATTTTTCTGTATTTTCATGACTATGAAAATTGTACATTCACACTGAAGGCATCAAAACTATGAATTAACACATATGGAATTATATACTTAACAAAAAAGTGTGAAACAACTGAAAATATGTCTTATATTCTAGGTTCTTCAAAGCAGCCACCTTTTGCTTTGATGACTGCTTTGCACACTCTTGGCATTCTCTTGATGAGCTTCAAGAGGTAGTCACCGGAAATGGTCTTCCAACAATCTTGAAGGAGTTCCCAGAGATGCTTAGCACTTGTTGGCCCTTTTGCCTTCACTCTGCGGTCCAGCTCACCCCAAACAATCTCGATTGGGTTCAGGTCTAGTGACTGTGGAGGCTAGGTTATCTGGCGTAGCACCCCATCACTCTCCATCTTGGTCAAATAGCCCTTACACAGCCTGGAGGTGTGTTTGGGGTCATTGTCCTGTTGAAAAATAAGTGATGGTCCAACTAAACGCAAACCGGATGAAATAGCATGCCGCTGCAAGATGCTGTGGTAGCCATACTGGTTCAGTATGCCTTCAATTTTGAATAAATCCCCAACAGTGTCATCAGCAAAGCACCCCCACACCATCACACCTCCTCCTCCATGCTTCACGGTGGAAACCAGGCATGTAGAGTCCATCCGTTCACCTTTTCTGCGTCGCACAAAGACACGGTGGTTGGAACCAAAGATCTTAAATTTGGACTCATCAGAGCAAAGCACAGATTTCCACTGGTCTAATGTCCATTTCGTCTGTTCTTTATCCCAAACAAGTCTATTCTGCTTGTTGCCTGTCCTTAGCAGTGGTTTCCTAGCAGCTATTTTACCATGAAGGCCTGCTGCACAAAGTCTCCTCTTAATAGTTGTGGAAACGATGTGTCTGCTGCTAGAA
This sequence comes from Phyllobates terribilis, assembly GCF_046119375.1. Taxonomy (NCBI): domain Eukaryota; kingdom Metazoa; phylum Chordata; class Amphibia; order Anura; family Dendrobatidae; genus Phyllobates; species Phyllobates terribilis. Next base: position 13,037,039 of record NW_027362796.1, read on the forward strand.
CTGTGTGTGGCACTGACCTGGTCTCTAATCTGAGCTGCTGTTAACCTGCGATTTCTGAGGCTGGTGACTCGGATAAACTTATCCTCAGAAGCAGAGGTGACTCTTGGTCTTCCTTTCCTGGGGCGGTCCTCATGTGAGCCAGTTTCTTTGTAGCACTTGATGGTTTTTGCAACTGCACTTGGGGACACTTTCAAAGTTTTCCCAATTTTTCGCACTGACTGACCTTCATTTCTTAAAGTAATGATGGCAACTCGTTTTTCTTTACTTAGCTGCTTTTTTCTTGCCATAATACAAATTCTAACAGTCTATTCAGTAGGATTATCAGCTGTGTATCCACCAGACTTCTGCACAACACAACTGATGGTCCCAACCACAATCATAAGGCAAGAAATCCCACTTATTAAACCTGACAGGGCACACCTGTGAAGTGAAAACCATTGTTGGAAGACCATTTCCAGTGATAACCTCTTGAAGCTCATCAAGAGAATGCCAAGAGTGTGTAAAGCAGTCATCAAAGCAAAAGGTGGCTACTTTGAAGAACCTGGAATATAAGACATATTTTCAGTTGTTTCACACTTTTTGTTAAGTATATAATTCCACATGTGTTAATTCATAGTTTTGATGCCTTCAGTGTGAATGGACAATTTTCATAGTCATGAAAATACAGAAAAATCTTTAAATGAGAAGGTGAATCCAAACTTTTGGTCTGTACTGTATATATATGTGCTTAATAAATATATATATATATATAAACACAAGTCTATATCTATGTGCTCATATATACAGTGGGGAAAATAAGTATTTGATACATTGCTGATTTTGCAAGTTTTCCCACCTACAAAGAATGAAGAGGTCTGTAATTTTTATCGCGGGTACACTTCAACTGTGAGAGACAGAATATAAAAAGTAATCTAGAAAATCAGACTGTATGATTTTTACATTTTTACATAATTAATTTGTATATTATTGCTTGAAATAAGTATTTGATATAATAGAAAAACTGAACTATGTGTATGTAGCATCCACAGTTATAAATCCCGGCAGCACAGACAAAAGTTAATAAGTGTAAAGATTGGCAATTGCCCAATGAATGAGCAAAATGCTGCTCATTCATCGGGTGATTGAATTGTTTATGGCAGAACAAAAATCATTATTCTCAGCAGCACATCACTAGTAATTGTTCATCACTGTTCATCATGCGCTCATCATTGTTAGTCAGCCTGTCTAAAGACGCCAAAATCAAGCACAGAACGACTTGACAATTGCACTCGCTTAACGGCCTGAACTCTGTGCATGTAAATGCAACTGAAATGTTTCTGTGTGATGGTACAATATATGAGCGTTTGGTGCCCCACTTTAAACTTTTGCCCAGGGCCCCACTTTGGCTAAAACCGGCCCTGGATGTGGGGGGAACAGGATTGGAAGATATGTCGCCTGCAGTGAGGAGAAGCAGAGAGAGGTAGAGCAGGTGGGAGAAGGAGAGTGACTGTTTTTTCATGTTTTAGTAGGATAGATCTGAGGTTGAAGAGCAGTATGGCAGATGAGGACAGGTGTGGAGATAAGAGGGAAGGAGAGATAATTATTTGGTTAGAGGGTGCTGAGGTTTGGGGATAGCGAAGGAGACTGAGGATTAGTGGAGCCAAAACTGTGAGCATATGTAAGCATGTTGAAGGAGTAGGAGTAGGTTAAAAGAAAAGCTAGGTACATGTAATAAGCAGTGCTTACTGTTCCCTTCTGGTTTATTCCTGGTATACAGTGGGTACGGAAAGTATTCAGACCCCTTTAAAATTTTCACTCTTTGTTTCATTGCAGCCATTTGGTAAATTCTAAATAGTTCATATTTTACTCATTAGAGTACACTCTGCACCCCATCTTGACTGAAAAAAAACAGAAATATAGAAATTTTTGCAAATTTATTAAAAAGAAAAATTTAAATATCACATGGTCATAAGTATTCAGACCCTTTGCTCAGACACTCATATTAAAGTCACATGCTGTCCATTTCCTTGTAATCCTCCTTGAGATGGTTCTACTCCTTCATTGGAGTCCAGCTGTGTTTAATTAACTGATAAGACTTGATTTGTAAAGGCACACCCCTGTCTATATAAGACCTAACAGCTCACAGTGCTTGTCAGACCAAATGAGAATCAAAGGAACTGCCCAAGGAGCTCAGAGACAAAATTGTGGCAAGGCACAGATCTGGCCAAGGTTACAAAAGAATTTCTGTATTACTCAATGTTCCTAAGGGCACAGTGGCCTCCATAATCCTTAAATGGAAGAAGTTTGGGACCACCAGAAGTCTTCCTAGACCTGGCCATCCAGCCAAACTGAGCAATCATGGGAGAAGAGACTTGGTGAGAGAGGTAAAGAAGAACCCCAAGATCACTGTGGCTGAGCTCCAGAGATGCAGTAGGGAGATGGGAGAAAGTTCCATAAAGTCAACTATCACTGCAGTCCTCCACCAGTCAAGGACTCCCAGACTATGAGAAATAAGATTCTCTGGTTTGATGAGATGAAGATAGAACTTTTTGGTGATAATTCTAAGCAGTATTTGTGGAGAAAACCAGGCACTGCTCATTACCTGCCCAATACAATCCCAACAGTGAAACATGGTGGTGGCAGCATTGCTATGGGGGTGTTTTTCAGCTGCAGGGACAGGATGACTGGTTGCAATTGAAGGAAACATGAATGTGGCCAAGTACAGAGATATCCTGGATGAAAACCTCTTCCAGAGTGCTCTTGACCTCAGACTTGGCCAAAGGTTCACCTTCCAACAAGACAATGACCCTAAGCACACAGCTAAAATAACAAAGGAGGGGTTTGAGAACCACTCTGTGACCATTCTTGACTAGCCCAGTCAGAGCCCTAACCTAAACCCAATTGAGCGTCTCTGGAAAGACCTGAAAATGGCTGTCCACCAACGTTCAGCATCCAACCTGACGGAACTTGAGAGGATCTGCAAGGAAGAATGGCAGAGGATCCCCAAATCCAGGAGTGAAAAACTTGTTGCACCATTCCGAAGAAGACTCATGGCTGTACTAATTCAAAAGGGTGCTTCTACTCAGTACTGAGCAAAGATTCTGAATACTTATGACCATGTGATATTTCAGTTTTTCTTTTTTAATAAACTTGCAAAAATGTCTACATTTCTGTTTTTTTCAGTCAAGATGGTGTGCAGAGTGTACTTTAATGAGTAAAATATGAACTATTTAGAATTTACCAAATGGCTGCAATGAAACAAAGAGTGAAAAATGTAAAGGGGTCTGAATACTTTCCGTACCCACTGTATTACTGCAGCACACTTACAGAGCAACACAGAATTCGTCACCAGACCTGTATCTACACATGTAAACCTACATAAGAGATATCACTAAAGAGAAGTGTGTTGTACCCCTAAGAAGATATCAAAACCAAAAAGAAGGGAATCCTAGTCAAATACCGCTCAATATATATAATGTTAATAAATATGGAGGAGACGGAGACCCAAACGAAAACAAAGGTTTGTTAAATATATAAACCATTTTATTGTACATCAATTATAAATATAATACCAATAATACAACAATACAAGGTAAGGGGGAGAAGTACAATTAAAAAACAGGGAGGATGGAAACAATCCCTGAATATAAGGATAGAACCAGATAATGAGGAGCTCCTGTGAGATGAAAAATGCTCTAGAGTTCTAGGGGCAAACACAATTAGGGCGGGCTAGTAATTACTGCAAACTGCGAGACTAAGAAATATGATGAATAGTCTATAAAAAACAGGAAAAAATATGAATATACCTGCAAAAGAAGTATACTAACAAGTAGAATATGCAAGCATATAATCCGGTATAATTAAATAAATTAAATACTAAAACCTCACAGCTAACTGACAATTATATAAGGTATAAATATCAGAGAGTTTAGCTGATCAATTGTGAGTGGCCGTAGTTTTAATAAGAACCCGGAAAAAAGGCTCGATGTTTATAATACGTTTTAACAGTACGCAAAATATAGGTGAAGCAACCCTGATGTTCTACAGCACTAGTGTCTTATAAGTGGCGTGCATTGCAGTCAGTTAAATAAATACATAGTAGAGAGCAGGAAGGCAAAACTTTAAACTTTGCCTGTATAATACCCCTGCAATATCTATATAATAATCAGAAGTTGGTCAAAAGACGAGATGGCCGCAGTAGATGCTAATCCCCAATATGGGGTGCAGGTGAAAATAATGAAGCCAATTAACCCTGGTAGATATAATCATAACAAGAGCATAAAGAGATAAACATATGATGGTATCAGGAGAGCCCGAAGATAATCAGTCATAAAGTATGTGCACCAGTACCATGTCTCACGAGAAGCACAGGAGCATCCAGATGGTGTGTGTGAGCCTCGACATGCATTTCACCAACTGCGGCCTCGTCAGGCTCTCCGGACACCGTCATATGTTTATGTCCTTATGCTTTTGTTATCATTATATCTAGCAGTGTTGCTAGATATAATGCTATGATTTAACAAAAAAAAAAACCTGGCCTCCTCCACCCCTTAATAGCCAGCCATCACACACCTTATTTCCCCCGTCGCCCAGTACAGCTCAATGAGTTGTTATGGAGGAGGGGGAAAAGTGTAACTATAGTCACAGGTAAATGTAATTATTTTACATAGCAAAGCAATACAGCTTTAAATGCTATGATTTAAAAAAAAAAATCTGGCCTTCTTCCACCCCTTAATAGCCAGCCATCACACACCTTATTTCTCCGTCGCCCAGGACAGCTCAATGAGTTGATATAGAGGAGGGGGAAAAGTGTAACTATAGTCACCAGTAGTCACCGGTAAATATAATTTTTTTTACATAGCAATGCAATATAGCTTTAAATGCTATGATTTAAAAAAAAAAAAAAACTGGCCTCCTTCCACCCCTTAATAGCCAGCCATCACACACCTTATTTCCCCGTCGCCCAGGACAGCTCAATGAGTTGTTATAGAGGAGGGGGAAAAGTGTAACTATAGTCACCGGTAGCCACCGGTAAATATAATTATTTCACACAGCAAAGCAATATAGCTTTAAATGCTATGATTTAAAAAAAAAAAAAAAACTGGCCTCCTTCCACCCCTTAATAGCCAGCCATCTCACACCTTATTTCCCCGTCGCCCAGGACAGCTCAATGAGTTGTTATGGAGGAAGGGGAAAAGTGTAATTATAGTCACCGGTAGTCACCGGTAAATATAATTATTTTACATAGCAAAGCAATATAGCTTTAAATGCAATGATTAAAAAAAAAAAAAAAAAAAAAAACTGGCCTCCTTCCACCCCTTAATAGCCAGCCATCTCACACCTTATTTCCCCGTCGCCCTGGACAGCTCAATGAGTTGTTATGGAGGAGGGGGAAAAGTGTAACTATAGTCACCGGTAGTCACCGGTAAATATAATTATTTTACATAGCAAAGCAATATAGCTTTCAATGCTATGATTTAAAAAAACAAACCAAAAAAAAAAAACTGGCCTCCTTCCACCCCTTAATAGCCAGCCATCTCACACCTTATTTCCCCGTCGCCCAGGACAGCTCAATGAGTTGTTATGGAGGAGGGGGAAAAGTGTAACTATAGTCACCGGTAGTCACCGGTAAATATAATTATTTTACATAGCAAAGCAATATAGCTTTAAATGCTATGATTTATAAAAAAAAAAAAACTGGCCTCCTTCCACCCCTTAATAGCCAGGCATCTCACACCTTATTTCCCCGTCGCCCAGGACAGCTCAATGAGTTGTTATGGAGGAAGGGGAAAATTGTAATTATAGTCACCGGTAGTCACCGGTAAATATAACTAGAATATTTTTTCTCTTATGTACTATATACATAGCGTAACACTATACATATAGTATCATAAGGCTCTTATTGTCAGGGGCATGTAGTGTGCATGGTATTCCCAGGCACACCATAATGCCACACATAAAAGTCCCTACTGGGCACTTACCTCCCTTGCCTCATCCATCTTTATGGCCATCCTTTTGAACAGGAATATCTTCTGTGTTCTTCTGGGGTCCTGATCCTGGCTTGAGTCCTGACACGCTTATTTCTTGCTTGTCCAGGTCCTGCTTGCCCTTCCGGATCTTCTTATTTTGATGTTCTTCTTGGGGTTTAGGAAGACAGCTTGCTCTGATGATATTAAAGAGCCGGTGGATGGTTTGGGGTTTTCCAGCTGATGTTGGTAAATGAAAACCCCGTGAACAAGGCCTGGTGGTCTGCTGAGAGGGCTGAGTTGTTAGCCTCTGCTGCTTCCAGAATTTGAAGATTGAATGGTCTGGAGCCGCGCTGGATGTTACTTGGCTATAAGAGAAAAAGAAAACACAAGAAGGTGATTACATAAGAACAGTATATAGTAAAGTTCAGGAAAGCTAGAGGCTCTCTACATATGTCAACCAATGATCGGCAGATTTTGTCACTATCTGCTGATCATTTAACATGTATGGGGGCTTACAATCTCACCACTGACAAATCAGCGACCTTCACTGTTATTAGTAATCTGACGAATTTGGAAAAAGTGATTAAAGCTATGTGAAACTATTCATAAATGAGTCTGTATAAAACATCTCCTCTAATACTTACTGGCACAGGAACATGTGGGGGACACATTCTAAGGGCTTCCACCGAGTCCCAGTCAATACGCTGGAAAAACCTATGGGCTCTGATGTTACCATGGACTCCGAGGCGCCTGGCAGGATCTTCCCGGAGGAGCTGCAAAAGAAGAAAAAAAAATGTTTATATTTATATAACAGCTTCATAAATAAAATTTAACTAAAATAAATAAATATTATATATATTTATGAAAAAAAAAAGCCTAATATTAGTGTTTTTTTTCTGACATCTTCAATAATACATGACAGGTAATATATACCATCACGTCACCCCTACAAGTGTTTACGTGTTATATTGAACACGTAAACACTTGACCAAACATGAGATTCCACTCCCACCAATGGAGCTGAATATAATAGTAAATTACCGCTAACATCACAATAAATCACACAATAATATAAAAGTAATACAACTTATATCATGTACTGACCTTTTTAATGATGTTCTTCGCCTCCTTGCTGGAAGCGTTGAATAGTCCTCGATGGTATTTGGACCTGCTGGTAATCATGATGTTCAAAATGATGCCAAATGCATACCAGTCTACCCCAGCATTGTACTCCTCCGCAGCCAGCATCTCAGGAGCCATGAAGCCTGGTGTCCCAGCGTATTCGGTGGCTGTCCGGTCTCCATAGATGTTCTCAAGTGCCAGACCGAAGTCGGCAATCTTTATATGGCCCGTCGCAGCCACCAAGATGTTAGAAGGCTTGAGATCTCTGTGAAGAAGACAAATGGATTCTTATCAGTGTCCGCTGTATAATTCTCAGTATTGCTGTGTATAGTTATAGGCATCACTGGTGGTGGAGGATTAGATGTATTTCTAGTTACCGGTGGATGATGCCCTTAGAATGCAGGTGTTGAATTCCACACACAAGTTCTGCGGCGTAGAATCTGGCCGAAAGAAAAGAGGAGAAAATAGTTTTTAGTGAATCAGAAACTCAGAAATATATATTGCCCAAAAGACTAGACAGGCAGGACTTATCAGGATTTTATATTTCTGGTTATTATATACAAGTATTTATATTATTATAATGGTCTAGAAGGGCAGTCGCACATATCGTATTGATTATAAGGCACCTGGACCTGCTCATCCTAAGTATAGGACATCAATGTTAAAGTAGTGGATAACCTCTTTAAGTTCCTTCTTGCCTATAGGGATACACAATTGCTACTATTACAATGTATATTCATATGGTGTTAAAGGATTATCCAGGATCAGAAAAACATGGTGTCTTTCTTTAAAAAATAACGCCACATGACTAATGTGAATGAGGATGAACTGCGATGCCTCACACAACCTGTGGACAGGTGCGGTGCTATTTTTGGAAATAAAAATTAGAGCTGTATTTTTCTAAGTGTTTCCCTAATAACATCCCTGTGAATGGGAGATATGAATTTACGTGAACGTTAGGGCTAACAATCGAATCAATCTAGTCAGTCTCATTTAGAAAATACATAGCTGTATGGCTTAGACTGTGAATACTGTACCGTGCACTGGGGATGTCAAGACACCCCTTCCTCATCAGGAGATGGTGGAATTCGCCACAGGTGACATACTCCATCCCAAGAAGCACAAGCTCCTGTCAGACAAGACGTAGAAATCAGTCGTATGATAAAGTCATTGTAGCAGTCATACATTTACTAACACTCAATAATCAGTGATTTCTTCTGCGATTTCTTCTGTGATTAATCTCTGTTCCACTTACTCGTGGAGATATAGTTACATAATAATAGCAGTAATGATACTTTCTTCTTTTACTATGTGTTTATTAGTTATTCTAAGTATATACATATAGAAGATATATCTACATATGTAGAATGTGATGTGCTAAATGTACAGCATTACTTTTCACTGTAATGTTGCCTTCTGCATTTCTCACCATTATGAAGTACTCATTAAGAATGACATCCATAGGGGTGGACAAATGACTTCAGATATTGGGAGCCAGTTGAACCACTCCAAGACTTTCCATAGACTTCAATAGAGAAACCCCAAAAGTTAACCGTCAGCATCATATTTCTAGGCACATTGCCTGGTTCCCAGGGTTTGTCCAGTGTTCCCACAGTAGGTGACAGCTACACATACAAGGAGCAGGACATGAAAATGTTTCCAATGCTGAAATGTTAACAAACACCAGATATAAACGTGGACATATCCTGTGCATATAGATGAGTGCACTTTATTCTTTATCCAATATTAATGAACAGGTCATAATTTTACCTTGGTCTGAAAGGCGAATGTGCCATGAAGAAGGAAGGGGCTGCCAGATGCAAGTTGTAACACACGCCGCTCCACCAACGCGCGCTCCTCTCCTTCAGCTAGCAGGTTCCTCTTTGTGATGACTTTTACAGCAAATTGCTGGCGGGTATATCTATCTTCCGCCAGCACCACCTAGAAAAAAATGGTCATTAGTTGATGATCTTCATTAAAGGTGTTGTCTGGCCTTGGGGTACAAGTCTGCAGACACTTTATGTGAGTGTAGACTCATGAGGATTCTCCAGTGATGGGAGCAGATGGTCATTTATCCGGCCTCACTCAATTCCCTTGTATTGAGCGAGCCTGTGTAAGGGGGTGTTGACTGGACCGTCGCATTCATACCCCTGAAGACACCAATCGTGTTGTATTGTAGTGTAAACGATGTCCTGCAGTTTTCAGTATATATGGTGTAATTACATAGTTACAGTATGTCATATTATGTGAATTGTAATATAGAGTGTGATATGGTCATATGTATAATGTATAGTGTACAGCATAGGATTGCGCAAGATAAGACATAGTTTAGGACTTAGGAGTTGACATAGGTAGGATGAGAATAGTGTAAGAAAGTGTTCATGTTTAGGACTAGCTCATAGTGGGAGGGAAAAGTGCCAGTTAAAGGAGACTGCTTCCTGTTTGTAGAGCGTTCGTGAGTGATATAAGATCAAATTCAAGGGCAGTTGGGGCTGATATCAAGAGTGAGTACATATTGTTCTGGGTGATATGAGGCCTTACAAAAATTCACTGCAGACATTCCTGCAATGTCCGGAGATCAGGGCTCGATTCAGGTGCTATGGCAAGCACCTCACCCCTTTACATACAGAGGAAGATGGACGAGCAATTGTGTATGGGAAATGTAACAGATCTCGGGTGTATTGTGGAACTCAACTGGGAAATCCTGGGGCTGACAGGATCAGTGAACGTAGGGATAGTCCAGTTAGAACGTAAATAAATGCTGAAAATGTTCTGTACTATGGAAATAAGAAATGGAGAATGTTGTGCCCGATACTGTGTATTACAATCTGATGCAATTGAACTGTCGAGTAAACTTCTGTGTGTTGAAACGAACTGAGTGTTCCCTAATCTATGTGCGGCAGCTCCTTAAGTTGAAGACCTGGAGACAGCTGGGGCCTGTGGCCTACAAGTGAGTGTAACGCACCCTACACGCAACAGCACATTTGAACTGGCACACAATTTTTCTGTAAAGTGCCAGGGCGACATGGACAGCTGCACATGTCTCGTCGGCACATGACCACATGTATGCAAATTGCATACCTGCAGTTATGCTCCTGCCCATTCCTGGCACCAGCACTGGAGAACCTCAACAGCACACACACTGCACACTGTGAGGACTCACAAGTCTGTAGTCACATAGTTACTGCAGACTTGTACCCTAAGGCCGAACAACTCATTGAAATAAGTGTGGAGGGGAGCAGGAAAGTGACACCATTGCTATTTCTTTAATAATTATTTTATATTTCTACAGTTTCTTACTAGCTTACATACAGGAGATCTAATAGCTATAAACATGGGCACTAGGAAATAACCCCACTAGAATTACCCATTAAAGCTAGGAGGTTAAAGGATTACTTCAGTCTTAGCCATGCATGATTGAGACAGGAATAACTACAACTCCAGAGCTGGTTGGCATTATTCCTGTGTCAGCCATGAAAAGCTGAGATGAGAATCAATATAAACAGACTGTGTTGGGGTGCAGAGCTCAGCTGTACATAGATGCTGGCATCAAAGACCATGCTGCAAATGTATGCCTATCTATACTAGGGTTATTTTGTGCAGCATATATACTTTATCACATTTGGCGTCTATTACACTTTATATGTGTGTAGGAATTATTTCCACCCAACATACCTTTTTCTAATAGCCTATTATGTATACATTACTTAATATTGCTGCATATTCTTTTGTTATGCACCATGGGGTTTGCCTGTGTTTTTAGCCTTATCTGATTTTCTCTTTTTTCATCAGATTTTATCATGTGTCTAAATTGTACTAATAAAATATATACCTTTTATGCTACCTTGGCTATTGCTCATAGTTTTTTGTATAGGTTATTTCAAGATCGATAAAGATTTAAGCAAAACAAAAGATCATTTTACCCTATGAAAGACCACTTTGCTTGTTTGTCGGGCGAACGTCAGCCTGTTTCTACTGGTTTCCGATAACTGCGCAGTGTGAATGCACCTTAATCTGCAGCACAGACCTGAGACTACATTTGCAGACACTTTGTCCTGATCCTAAACTCCTTTTCACTCCACAGCACCTCTGGTGTCAGGTTTTATGTTGCAGTGATGCCAGGAGTTAGGCTATGTGCCCACGATGCAGAAATGAAGCAGAAAATTTCTGCAGCATTTTTGCATCTCCCTGGCAGAAAAAACGCATGCAGATTGTACATGCAGATTGTGCATGCTTTTTTCCTGCAGAATACATGCGGATCCACATGCGGATTCACATGCGTTTCCGCATGCAGATTGACAAGCGCTTTCCAGGCGATAGCATCACTTGGAAAGTGCTTGACAACTAGGTCACACTGTATAAATCCATGCAAACAGCATGGATTTATACAGTGTGAAACGTAAAAATAAAATAAAATAAAGCTATACTCACCCCCGATGCCCCGGCGTGGCTGCAGCGCTCCTTCCTGTCTAGTTCCCGGCTGCCGGCATATCGTGAGACAGAGCGGTGAAGGGCCTGCGGTCACATGACTGTGACGTCACCGAAGGTCCTTCAGCGATGCCGGCATGCAGAGAAGCCTTCGGAAAGGTGAGTATTAACTTTATTTATTATTTTATTCTTTTTTTTACAGGAACAATGGTACCCAGGTCTGGATGAGAGTCGTCTCTCCTCCTGAACTGGGTACCATCCGTACATAGAGACGCATAGAATTCACTTGTAGAAATGTACAGACGCGCATTCTATGCGTCTCAATGCAAGTCAATAGCGGGGCTTCCGCTGCGCTTCCGCAAAATTAAATGACATGCTGCGGATTTTTGTACGCAGCATAAACGCTGCGGAAAAATGCGCAGCATGTGCATAGAACATGCGGAATCCCCTTGGGGACCATGGGGTGCGGATTACCTAGTGTTTCACAAGCGTTTCCGCTGCGGAAATTCCGCATCATAAACGCTTGAAAAACGCTACGTGGGCACCCAGCCTTATAAGAATTGCAGAAAACACGAGAGGTGAATATATTGTGAAGAGTATGCTTTGGGATATTTGCTGGCTTCTCTGGTAATCAAGGAGCTCTCTCCTTTTCCCAGGAATGTCCTAAAAAATCAGAGAGTTGTCTGTAATAGTATTAGGAGGCTTGTCCTCAATTCGATTTTTGTCCTAACTTCAGGGAGTAGTATGATTAAAAAAATAAAACGATACTACCCTGATAAATCCTTTGCTATTCCAGAGCCTGGCACAGTAGTCCAAACCTGCACTTGTTTACCTTGCTGCAGACAATCACTGGTCTCATTGAGGATGTCTCTATTTATTGGACAAAACCATTGAGACGAGTCATTGGTTAGCAATCAGGAGAATGTATGAGACGTCACCACTGCTGACACGGAATTTTTTGAATTATTACTTTTTAACTGTGGACAATATCTTTAATAAATGTCATTCTCAGTACACACACATATATTTACTCATACTTATGTAGCTACGTACATGCAGATGTACAATGTAGTGCCTTGAAAAAGTATTCACATCCTGTGAACTTTTCCACATTTTTTCAAGTTACATGCAAAAACTTAAATGTATTTTATTGGAATTTTATGTGATATACCAACACAGAGTACAAGTATTTGTGAAGTGTAAAGGAAATGATACATGTTTTTCTGAATATTTTAAAAATGTAAATCTGAAAATTGTGACGTGCATTTGTATTCATCCCCTCTGAGTCAACACTTTGTAGGACCACCTTTTGCTGCAATTACTGCTGCAAGGTATTTTTCTACCAGCTTTGCACTATAGGTTGAAATTTTTGCCCACTCTTCTTTGCAAACTAGCTGTGAGATTGGATAGAGAGCGTTTGTGAACAACAATTTTTAAGCCTTGCCACAAATTCTCAATGAGATTTATGTCTGGACTTTAACTGGGCTATATAAACACACGAGTATGTTTTTATTTAAACCATCTTATTGTAGCTCTGGAAGTATGTTTAGAGTCGTTGTCCTGCGGGAAGGTGAACCTTCATCTCTGTTTCAAGTTTTTCCAGCCTCTAACAGGTTTTTCCTACAAGATTGTCTTGTATTTAGCTCCATCCATCTTCTAATCAACTCTGACGAGCGTCCCTGTTAAAGAAAAGCATCCCCACAGCATGATGAGTCCACCACCATGTTTGACGGTGGGGATGGTGTTTTCAGGGTGATCTGCAGTGTTAGTTTTCCTCCACACTTAGTGTTTTTCATTTAGCAAAAAATTTAAATTATTGGTCTCATCTGACCAGAGCACATTCTTCCACATTCTATGTGGGTGACACAGCTAGCATGGATAAAGGTGGATGAAAGTGCTCTGGTCACATATTTGCATGTAGAGTTTCTACGGCAGCTGTCACTTCTGCATGATGTTGTCTATACAGGTGTCTGGCCCACACTTGCACAGCCAACAGGATCGTGCACCTGTATTGAAAAATAGATGTTGTTATCTGCTGGCCATCCAAGATTCCAAGGTGCAGGCATGTGGGGAAAACAGCAGCACCTGCAACTTCCTAGTGCAGAAGTTAGAGGCACCAGAAAAATACTTTAACCCACTGTAGACTATCAGAAAACACTATTACACATATATAGGTAGCAACACATTTGGAAACCGCCCTGCATCTGCCTTTGTCAGAAACACCTGAATTTGGGGATCTAAGATGGTTATTAACAGTGTTATTCTCTACTTCATTCATGATCTTATATTGTATAGCAAACAATATACAATCTGGGCTCGTAATGTTATAGGTTCTTACCTTTCCAAAACTCCCCCGGCCAAGCACTTGATGAAAATCTAGTCTCTTGATGTTGTCAGAGATTGTGCTGCCGGGGAGAGATGGCCGCACTCCACTGTCTCCTAAAATGGCAAACAGAAATAAGACGAGAAATTAGAAAAAGAATTTACTGTCCATGTATAAAGTGTTGGTTATTTTGTAACCTTAGCAGAGAATTCAGTTTTGGTCAGCATTGGAGTATTCATCTTTGTAAACATATTGCTTTATGCTGTTAATTGAAAAACAGACTATAATTTACTATTCAGTTTAGCACAAAGGGTTAATTATGTTATTACAAAATGGAGAATCAGTATCATTTATGTGCGGAATAATACTGGTAGCACAGTGATTGTCCTATATTAAGTGTACTGCCTTAGAAAACAATTACAGCTCAACGCTAATATTGTCCTGCAACAGTGTTAAAGGGCCCCTTCCCCTGGGACTGAGAAGTGGGTATACGTTTCGCATGTATAGGCACTCTACCTGAAGCCCTCCATTAGCTCCCCGATGCCTCCTCTGCTGGGATAGGCGTTCCTTTCCTCCTGCTTCCAAGATGACGGTCATAGCAGCATGGAGTACACTGGTAAATCTAAACCTCACCTCTCCTGCCTTTCCTTTCCCATCCCACAGCACAGAAAAGACAGGGAAGATGTGGTTTAGACTTACCAAACTGGTGGCCATCTTGGAGGTAGTAGGAACAGAACACAGATCTAAGCAATGGAGGTAGCGGGAGGCAAAAGAAGGGCGTCAGGAAGGATGACTGTATATTTACAAAGTGTAGTAACTTTTCAGTCTCAGGGTATAAGGTTGCTTTAATATACATTTTTTCCTATACTCAGTCACTAAGTTGCAAAGAGGGGAATTTATTAAATATACATAAAAAAACAAATACATTTTAATCAGATTGATTCTTCCTTGTTCTTCCATATTTTTGCCATTCTGCTAAAACGACTCAACACCGGTATGACATTCACTTCTATATAGTCCACCATCTTATGTGATATATTTAATGCCAAATATTTCAAACTGTTGCCCTCTTGGATAATAAGTATATCACCATCTGTAATTTGGAAATTCTTGTCCAATAATGATATCTGACTTATTCCAATTAATCTTCAATCCAGAAAAAATACCAAATCCATTCACCAATGTAATATCTGTCCTTAGATCTTCCTTTACATTTATTAAAATAATAACAAATCACCTGTGTACATCGCTAATATTTCCTCCTGAGTCCAAAACTGAGAACCCCTTATTCCTTTACAACCTTAGGCTGTGTGCCCACAATGCGTTTTTAATGCGTTTCCGCAGCGTTTTTATAGCTGCTGAAACGCATTAAAAACGCATGGTAGAAGGGCAGCAATGTTCCCCAATGATAATCCGCATGTGCTGTGCACATGCTGCGAAAATTTCCGCTGCGGAAAAAAACGCAGCGCTACCAATTATTTTGCAGAAGTGCTGCGTCTTCGCCGCCATTGACTTGCTTTAGATCACATGGATTACGCATCACTGTATATGTAGATGCGTAATCCACGCGTTCCAATGTGCAGATGGTACCCGGGTGTAGATGAGAGGAGAGTCTCCTCCACACCCAGGTACCATTAAAAAACCTGTAAAAAAAGAATAAAATAAAAAATAACTGTCTACTTACCTTCTGTCGGCCCGCGCTGCGCTCCTACTTGCTTCCCGGCACTTTGCAATGAATTGAAGGACCTGCGCTGACGTCAGAGTCATGTGACGGGTCACGCGATGCTGACGTCGGCAGGTCTTTCAATTCACTGTTGCCGGCAAGGGAGAACGGAGTGTAAAGCAGGACACCGGGGGCCATCGGAGGGTAAGTATACATTTATTTTTTTATTTTTACCACTCTCTCGGGTCACACTATATAAATCCATGCAATTTGCATGAATTTATATAGTGTGACCTAGTTGTCACAAGCACTTTCCAAGTGATGCTAATCGCTTGGAAAGCGCTTGTCAATCCGCATGCGGAAATGTCAGTGAATAAAGCTCCATTTCCGCATGTCCCTGGCAGGAAAACGCATGTACAATCCGCATGTACAATCCGCATGTACAATCCGCATGTACAATCCACATGTACAATCCGCATGCGTTTTTTTCTGCCAGGGAGATGCAGAAACGCTCAGGAAAAAATCCTGAGCATTTCTGCATTGTGGGCACATAGCCTTATATATGGTCAATAAGTAGGGCAAAGAGCAGCTTGGATTAGGAAATCCATGTCTTGTGCCCATAAAAAGGACAAAAAGCTGGGACATAACCCCATGCACCTACTACTTTAGGAGGGCACCATCTAATAACTGGGATCTACCTGCCACATGTCATACAACATCATACGAATTTCAAAAAGAAAAGAAGACATGCACCTAAGCGGTGATCACCTGAAGAAATAATCACGGAATATTTGAATATAAATTACATCAATTTATTACAGTATCTCCTGACACATATATAAGAATACGCACAAAAAAAATTATTTTAAAACACCATTAAAAATAGTGGAGGAATCCACTGCTTGAGGAACCCACTACTTTAGAGACCTTCCCATATTATAATGACAGAAAATACAATAAAGTGCAGTCAAATAGATGAACTCTAACAGGCTGTATAGAATATCTATGATGGTCAATATTGCACAAGCCCAAAGTATTCTATATAAATAGAGAATACACAAAAAACAATATGTATATAAAGTGCAACAACAGGTATCTGTGTGAAAATCAATATGGTGTCCCTGTATACAGGGTAATAGGTCTATAGAACAGTATAATTGTAAACTGGCGATTGCCAATAGACCCTTTCACCTCACACTGGAGATGACTACTCCATAACCACTCCATCACATACACTCAATTGTGGCCACCCGTGCTGCCCCAGCAAAAAATAATAGTAGAGCCAATTAAACAATATGATCATAGAAAGCAAATACTCAATCAAATCAGCCTGTAAATGGGAAGGTGCAAATGGGACCTCAGTGCCCAGTGCGTGTCGCCACACACGGTGGCTTCATCAGGGGCATTTAAAGTACATATCCTCGTGTCCCGGTATATATGTAGCCTAGAATCAAAATAATTACCGAGAAAATGTTTAATTTACCTGGAGAGTGCAGTTTATGAAGTCCGAATAAACCCACCTTGGACATTTTTAAAGAAACTGACTCCTGTGACTATCTTAAAAGTGGCTGAGTGAGTACCAACCCAGTTACAATTAGTGGAGAATGTGGGCAAGATTCCAGGAAAACGTGTACCTGCCACAGAGATCGATGGATGTCCTGGGTAAAGGCCGCCAGCCAGCCAGAGATGTCCGGCACCATGAAAGAGCCACTCAAACACCTGCTGCAAAGCCAACAACAGCAGCACCGGCAGCACTTGCAGAGCCAGCAGAGCCTGCAACAGCAGCACCGGGAGCAGCAACAGATGCAGCAAGAGACTAATAAACTTCTGATGCAGCAGATTCAGCAGCAACAACGGCAGATGGAACTTCTAGCGGGGAAAGTTCGCAGCAGAGAGGCCGTCCCTCCCTCAACTCCAGGTAATGATTCACACGTCAGGAAGACGGTAAGAAGAGCATTGCAAAAGATTACTCCGGGTGATGACGTCGAGGTCCTAACGTTCTTTGGGAGGGTGGCGGAGCGAGAGAGATTGCCTCCAGAGCAGTGGGCGGAGGTGCTGGTGCCATATTTAATGGGCCAGCCTCAGAAAGCCCATTATGACTTGTTTGGCCCTGCAGGACGCAAAGGAGTGCGCCAAATTAAAAACAGAAATTTTGGCGCGCTTGGGAGTGACTCTGACTGTTAGGGTGCAACGGGTGCACCACTGGGCCTATTGCAGTGACAAACCTCCCAGGTCCCAAATGTTCGACCTCCTACACTTGGTTCAAAGTGGTTGTAACCTCAATCTTCCTCCCCAGTACAGATGGTGGAAAAGGTCATCATGGACAGGTTCATCCACTCCCTTCCAAAGTCGGTGCAAGCCTGGGTTGCCCAGGGAGATCCCCGTAAAAGCTGCTGAGTGAGTATCAACCCCCTTAAAGGAGTTTATACAAAATTTCTCCATTGCCAAAAACCATATCAATAGGGAATCAGGATTGCTAAGTCTTAGAGTAACATGAATCCTGATAATCCTTGGGATTAATAAGCCTCTTCCCCAAAAAATTCTTCCAGAGGATTGGAAAAGATGTTGTATCACTAGACTTTGACGCACGTCTACATGATTTTCTATTACAGGTAAAGTCAATTACAGTATTAAAATCTCCTACAATCAAAATCGGATATTGCAAGTTTTCACTTTCTTCATAGTGAAGCTCAGATTTATATGGGAGAGGAATACAGGTGTTTGCAATTTCTAACCTTATGTTGTTAATTTTACATTTCAACAGTTTATATATATATATATATATATATATATATATATATATATATATATATATATATTTATATATATATATATATCTTACTTCTACCCTGTGTAATACATACTTATATTTACACCCCTTTGAACAAGGATAAAGACCCTCGTGAGTAGATATTATGTACAGCATGATATACATGTACTTGACAACCCACTTTTAGCTACTTTCTTGAATCACTATCTGAATGTCTTTTGAAGACATATCAGAGACATCAGATCTCTTCTCATCCAAGCAAAGAAATACCATTTCAACTTATCTTAAACCCTTCTAACATTAAATTAGATAACTTTCACCATATTAAAATAATAATTAAGTTAAAATATCCCTCCTCTTCTGATACCTCCCCCACTCCACCTTCCACTTCACCCCTTCAAACCATCTCCCACTCTTAGCTCCCCAACTACACGTTAGGCCGGGTCACACAAGTGTTGATTCTCTCATGTGAGAGAATTGGATCATTTATGCTAATGACACTAGGCTCAAGCTCTGACCAGAGTTTGAGCCGAGTGTCAGTTTACTGGGATCCGTTTCTCTTGTTTGAGACAATCATATTACAGGTGCGGAGAAGATGGAGAACTTCGTTTCTCCAACTTTTCCATCGTCTGTGTCTGCATAAATCAAACTGCACTGGGATGAAATCCAAGTCTGGGCCAAGGTTTTACACGCACCCATAGACTTGTATGGGTGCATGTGATCCGATTTGCTGAGCCACTCTCAGCGTGCTGCAATTGTTTTCCCATGCCGAATCGTCATGAGCAAAAACATTTCAGATCTGCACTGCCCCATAGTATAATATTGGGCTGAGTGCTGTCTGATAAAACATCAGAGAGCACTCTACTATGTCATACAGCAGTGTGAACGAGTTCTTAGAGAACTCCTCAACCAGACATCCACCCACCCTCCAACTAACCTGCCTTAAATAAATGAATCTTCCATAATCAATTGTAAGGGAGAATATCTCTCTATTTACATCTCAAAAACCCTTAGATTAGCCACTGACACAGAATTTAAGAAAACAAATAGTAAGATATTGTATGGTAATTCAATAGTGTATTAAATAATGTTTAAGTGCATTTATAAAATGACCCTAAAAATTCTTTATTAGATGTAGATATTTGAGTCTTAAAAGAAGTAGTAATAAGATCTTATTAATACGTATTTTGTCTCAAACTCTGTTTGCAGTTATGAGGAAATGGAAGGTAAAAGAACAACCTGAATTAAATTAATTGATAAGCGAAAAAAGAGAAAGTGGTCTACGATAATAAAAATCAGACAACTGTTTATGAGCATATCTGGGAAGAATGGACAGGTGTAGAGCAATGCTAGTTATGGGGTGAAGGGTTTTCCTTGTATCCTCCCCTTCAGTTTGGGGGTGCAGGTGGGGTTTGTTTTGATTCAAGGGAGGAGGGATGATGGAATAATATGGAAGGGTTAATATTTGTTCCATTTTGTTTTTCTTAAACAGATGATTGAAGCGTATGGATATTTATTGTATATGAGAGAATATAAATAAATGTTATATGTGAAGTACTATAACTGCATTAAAATAAATGAGATTATTGCAACATATTACTATTTAATAAACTATTTGTAATCTTTAAGAAAAAAAAATAGCAAGGAGGGGAATTTTATATGCATTTGTTGGAAATGTGTTTTTTGAGTATAAATGGTGCAAGATAAAAGATCTTCACCCTGAGGTTTCTGCCCCCATAATCAGTGCAGGAGAGCAAATGCTATGCAAAACCATGAATCTGCAACAACAGTAGTGGATTTTCTGTTTCCCATTTTGCTACAATGAATAATAATGGTACATACCCTCAAAATGGTACTTACCACACTAAAGAAATAGAGGCTACATACACATGCATCTCACTAAATTAGAATATTATCAAAAAGTTTATTTATTTCAGTTATTCAATACAAAAAGTGAAACTCACATATTATATAGAGTCATTACAAGCAGAGTGATCTATTTCAAGTGTTTATTTCTGTTAATGTAGATGATTATGGCTAACAGCCAATGAAAACACAAGCGTCATTATCTCAGTAAATTAGAATACTTTATAACAACAGCTTGAAAAATGTTTTTAAAATCTGAAATGTTGGCCTACTGAAATGTATGTTCAGTAAATGCACTCAATACTTGGTCGGGCTCCTCGTGCATCAATTACTGCATCAATGCGGCAATGTGGCATGGAGGCGATCAGCCTGTGGCACTGCTGAGGTGTTATGGAAGCCCAGGTTGCTTTGATAGCAGCCTTCAGCTCGTCTGCATTGTTGGGTCTGGTGTCTCTCATCTTCCTCTTGACAATACCCCATAGATTCTCTATGGGGTTAAGGTCAGGCGAGTTTACTGGCCAATCAAGCACAGTGATACTGTTGGTTTTAAACCAGGTATTGGTATTTTTGGCAGTGTGGACAGGTGCCAAGTCCTGCTGGAGAATGAAATTTCCATCTCCAAAAAGCTTGTTAGCAGAGGGAAGCATGAAGTGCTCTAAAATTTCCTGGTAGACGGCTGCGCTGACTTTGGCCTGGAAAAAACACAATGGACCTACACCAGCAGATGACATGACTCCCCAAACCATCACTGATTGTGGAAACTTCACACTAGACCTCAAGCAGCTTGGATTGTGGCCTCTCCACTCTTCCTCCAGACTCTGGGACCTTGATTTCCAAATGAAAATTGGAACTCTGGAACCTTGTGGGGTGTGTCAATGACTGCCTTCTGGACATCTGTCAAGTCAGAAGTCTTCCCCATGATTGTGGAGCCTACTGAAACAGACTAAGGGACTTTTTAAACGCTTAGGAAGCCTTTGGAGGTGTTTTTTGTTAATTATTCTAATTTACTGAGACAATGACTTTTGTGTTTTCATTGGCTGTAAGCCATAATCGTCAACATTAACAGAAATAAACACTTGAAATAGAAAGGGTGCTTCTACTCAATACTGAGCCAAGGGTCTGAATTCTTATGACCATGTGATATTTCAGGGGTTTTTTTTTAATAAATTTGCAAAAATTTCTACATTTCTGTTTTTTTTCAGTCAAGATGGGATGCAGAGTGTACGTTAATGAGAAAAAAAATGAACTTTTTAGAATTTACCAAATGGCTGCAATGAAACAAAGAGTGAAAAATTTAAAGGGGTCTGAATACTTTCTGTACCCACTGTATGCCCACATACTGTCCCTCTCCAAAATATTCCCCTGTACATTGCCCGATTGAATGAAGGACCCCCCACCACAATTGTGCCCCCTTTAACAATTGTCACCCTCATTATGTGCCCTCACTGTAACATTAGCCCCTTCCTTCCTCATCCACAATGATATAATTAATTTAATCTTTGGCTCCTTGACTTACTATTGGCTGTGCCATCTCTTCTCCTCTGAGGTGTTTGGGTGCCGACAATAGTGTGATGACGTCAGCAGCGTGCCGAGCAGCAGCATGTCGAGGCTGGGACTGACGAGCGCTGTTTTACCCTAGTCCCGATGACAGTGTTCAAATATGTTTGCGTCTGAAACATTTGAATATAAGAAGAAGGGAGCTCCATATCCTGGACGGCTCCATGGGCTGCAGCAAAACTTTGGTGGGCTGCATGCGGTACATGAGCTGTTTGTTGTGCAGGTCTGTTCTAAAACAACACTACATTGTATAACACCTGCACCAGATTGTGCAGTTACCTCAGCCGGGAGCCTACCGGCAGTCACAGTCGGACTCCCTATAGAGAAGGTAGAGAGGATTTATTACCATCTCTGGCTTTTCAATTACTGTGATAGATGTTAGAAATGCATTGGGGAAATATTGGCCCATTTTGAAGCAAGACCTAGTCCTTTCCAAATGTATTACACCAGTCCCTTCCACCACCTATAGAAGGGCGATGAACCTGAGGGACTTGCTGGTACATAGTTACCATAAAGATCCGGGACCAGAGAAAGCCTTCAGCTCAAAAGGCCCCAGATGGGGCTTCTATCCATGCAAGAACTGTGCGGCCTGTGTAAATCTGGTGCGGTGTACATCCTTCCCATCAAGTGATGGTCATAAGGAGTTTCAAATCACACAGCATACATCTTGCAATACAGAAGGCGTAATCAACCACGCCTTGTGTCCATGTGGCCTCATCTATGTGGGTCTTACTTTTCGCCAACTGAGAGTGCGTGTGAGGGAGCACGTGCAAGATATTAAGAATGCATCAGAATCTCTTGCCGATACTGTATTGAAGCCTATCCCAAGGCATTTCAAGTTAAAACATGGGTGTGATGCTAGCCTCCTCCAAATTCGGGGTATTGACCGGATATTAATTGACTGGGGGGGGGGATTGGAGAAAGACCGTTGGTGGATTATGAAAATTGATTGCATATGCCCCAAAGGCCTCAACGAGGTCCTCAGTTTTGTCCCTTTCTTGTAATGTGCTATTGTGTTTAGGTTTTACTTATGTTTTATGCTGTTTATAACTTCTCACTTTTTTATTTACATGCGGGGTATCCAGTATTTTTGTACACTCTACTGTGAGACAGATGCTGGACCACCACTCACTTGGAGGATCTTCTTCTCCCTTCCCTCCCTCCCTTTTTCTGCCCCCCTCGGGGACCGGGTGCCTGATCGTCCTTGCGGGCCAGCGCTCCACGCGTCTCCCTTTTTATGGATATGTACTCACCTTTCAGCAGCATCCCGCCCTGCTGCTCTCTCTTTTTCGGACCTGTCTATTTCCTGTGCGGTGTGCCACTAATTGATTCCATCCGCTATAAGCATTTTTTATAAAACATTTTACTCACTATTGTTATTCATCGGCTTTTACTCTTTGTTTATTGTTGCTTTAAATCTGTGATTTTGGATGCACAAAAAAGGGCACTTTAAGATGCACTTCCTGTGTCACACTGACACGTCAGTATTCCTATCACTTGTATATTTTTTATTTTATTTTTTTCGATTCCTCTTGCCCATTGTGGCTTATAATTTTCTGATTTTTTTATTGTACATTTTCCATTATACTGATGTCAGTAGCTATGTTACTATATAACACATGTCTATGCTCACTCGTATGTGAAGGGCACACATACATTTATATTGTGACATTAACTATCTCTTCATACTATTGTTATTTATTATATTTATTTTACCTGTGATTGGTCTCACTTGTAGTGATGGGCGAGCGTGGTTTGTTAACCCTTTCGGCGAGCATGCTCGGGTGCTCGCCCAGTATCTTCAGCGTGCTGAGGTGTTATGTTTGAGTTATTGTGTGTGCATGATTTGCGACTGACAGCTTTAATACATGTGAGGAAAGCCTAACAAACAGGCATTCCTCACATGTGTTAAAGCTGTCAAACAGTCGCAAATCATGCACACACAGTGACTCAAACATGATATTCAAGTACACTGAAGATGCTCGGAAAACACCCGAGCATGCTCATAAATCTCGAGTAACGAACGTGCTCGCTCATCACTACTCACTAGTGTAACACTTTCACGTAACATATGTGGTTTTTCACGTTGCTGTGATTCTGGTTGCCATTGGATGCATCCGACATCTGCACCACATGGGCTTGGTCACGAAATAATAATAAAAAATATTCACACAATTCGTGCACTCTCTGTTTATTATTGTTTCCATGTTTTCATTCACTTGTCACATCTTCATTTTTTCTTCCTTTTCCCTTTCCCTTCCCTCCCCTCTTTTTTACCACCATTAGTTTTGCACATTTATGCACAATTTATAACTTTGTTCTGTTGATACTCATGGTATTCCCATATTCTCTGTACCATATTGAGTACATATTATATTATATTGTCTCATGACTCTCTCTATATATACTCCTTTATATTTAATAATGATACTTTGGGTATTACTTGGTGGACATTATACTTTATACACATATGTTGTACATAATTCTCACAATATGATGTCTATTCCTGATTGTGTGTTTTCATATATTATTTTCCCTCTTTTATCTACATCTTTGTATCTTTGTGTATTATATATATATATATATATATATATATATATATATAGTGGTCCAAAAGTAGGTGGCCAGAAAATAATAACATTTATTTTGATTTATATATAAAATTATATTTACTAACACAAGCATAACATTGACAATTACATTTTATTCTGAACAATAACACAAAAGCCCTTAAATGTTATCAACGCAGGGGCTCAAACTGTTTTCCATTACAATTTGCACAGCTTTGAAGTCGCCTCTTGCGCTTCAACAAACTTTTTTGCACAAGTCTCTTTGGGTATTAATTTCTTGAAGTGCATCTCTTATGTCATTTTTCAAGTCACTGACACTTTTTGGTTTTCGACTATAAACTTTGTCCTTGAGTACTCCCCAAAAGAAAAAATCCATTGGGGTCAAGTCTGGTGAACGTACCGGCCAATCAAGTGGGCCTCTTCGGCCAATCCATTTATTAGGAAATGTTTCATCAGGATACTCGCGGATTACTCTTGAATAATGTGGAGGGGCCCCAACTTGTTGGAAATAGACTTTTTTTTTCAAAGAGTCTGTGAGGAATGAAAAGTGGAATCTGATAGGTTGCTAAGGGCAACTGAGCCAGTTTTACTTTACACCATGTTTGATAAATCTCCCCCTTCATAACCTTATTACACTTTCTGTCCACCTACTTTCGGACCACCCTGTATATATATATATATATATATATATATATATATATATATATAATATAACCGGGGATGCATCCCTCTGTCTGAAGCCTCGATAGACTGCGCATGCGCGACGCACAGTCTGGCTTCAGACAGAATCATGCATCCAGCCGTTACAGGTAAGAGGAGGTGTATGGCGCCGGAGATCGCGGTATGCGTAGACACTGAACACATACCGCGTTCTCCGGCGCCATACTTGCATACTTACCTGACCGGGAGGAGCATTGCCACGGCACCTCTCTTCTGGCCGGAGACCGGGGGCAGGAGTGAGGCGTCGGATCGGCGCGTGCACATAGCGCTATCCTTTGCCATTTTACTGAAGACACATTTACAGTGTGTCTTCAGCAAAATGGCGCCGGACAGCGCGGTGCTCCGGCGCCGGTCTCCGCCCCCGGCCTCCGGCAGAAGAGGACGCAGCAGCGCTGGAGCACAGAGAACAAAGGTGAGTATAACTGTTAATTTTTTTTTGTATATGTGTACAGTGTGAAAGGGATGAGGGGGCCACACATATCAGGATTGTGGGGTGAGGGGACCATGCATATACCAGGATTGTGGGGTGAGGGGACCATGCATATACTAGGATTGTGGGGTGAGGGGTACCACGCATACTAGGATTGAGGATGAGGGGAGCCACGCATACCGGGATTGGGGATGAGGGGTGCCACGCATATCGGGATTGGGGATGAGGGGTGCCACGCATACCGGGATTGGGGATGAGGGGTGCCACGCATACCGAGATTGGGGATGAGGGGTGCCATGCATACCGGGATTGGGGATGAGGGTTGCCACGCATACCGGGATTGGGAATGAGGGGTGCCACGCATGCCGGGATTGTGGATGAGGGGTGCCACGCATACCGGGATTCGGATGAGGGGCCATGCATACCAGGATAGGGATGAGGAGTGCAATGCATGCCAGGATAGGATGGTGCGAACAGGATGGGGGCAGCACAAATACCAGGAGGGGGGCAGCACATACCACACATACCAGCATGGGAGACCATATACCAATAAAAATGCTCGCCACCCGGGCATAGAACGGCTTCAATAGCTAGTATATATATATACATAGAAAGTCATGATTAACTTACACCAGGTATGGGCCTGTAATGTTCTCCGCAATTTCTTTCTCTCCCTCTAAGTATGTCTGCATCTCTTGGCATCCTGATGATTGTGCACATTCTGCCAGCCGGCAAGAAGCACCTGGTTGCCATGGATACGTGTCCCTATGACGCGGCACTTCGGGGACTCCTTACTGATGTGTCAGCGGGAGGCGGGCACCTGCTGCGTTGGACACTGACTCCCTTGCTTCCGGCGCTGGCTTCCGCCACTGGAAGCGCCGCTGTACCCCCGCTACACGTGCCAAAATACTTTGGATATATATACCCCCCTGCCTGTCACCCATACACAATCGCCCCCTGGAGAAGCAGGACTTGAAACGCGCGTCAGGGCCGCTTTCATGCCATCCACAGGTTGTAACTAGGCTGTACTCTCATTTTATGTGGGACCATAACTTTCTATATGTGTCACTGTGTATTACTCTCACTAGAAGATATACTTATGTTGTGACATCTGTGTCATAGGCATGATTCTTCTCCTTATTTGGATATTAGCAACTTGTACTGTATAATTAGTTCCTGCTGTGCACTCGTACTTTATATGCTTTACTTGTGATCTGGACTCTGATACATTCTTTTCCAGTTGCTCTATGTCTTATCCCTAATTTAGTGTATCATTAACCTTTGTGCATGGGATGCAGTAAGTATGTTAATGAATCAATTGAACGTATTTATTGATTTTTCTCTGCCTCCCTTGGGACGAATCATGCCTTAATAACACTTGTTGATTATTCCTTCTTTATAGACACTTAACTGTATGTATATATATATATATATATATATATATATATATATATAAAGTTATAAATATATATTTTTACATAATGAAATGGTATTCCTACTTATGGAGGGAATTGGATTGTAATGTATTCCCAATTAAACACCTGAGGTTGGGAAGGAGGTGGAGACCTGTTGAAGGTTCCTCCTCTGACCTATTAATCTCACTCCATGGATGAACCTAGGAATAGGGAATTCCATGGAAGGGTGTTTGGGTTATGTAATAAATATTATCCCTCAGTTCATTTATGGACACAGGAATCACTATTTGAATACTGTCATTGCAATGCAAATATATTGGGAAACTGCTAACAGAATGTTGTCCCTAATAATGAGAAATAGTGCGCTTTTATTATAAATAGGGGATAAGAGAAATCATTAAAGCACATACGTTGTTTACATTTGAAGAAAAGCTTTTGGTGGGGCTTGCCAATTTAAAAGATGGCGATCGTAGCATTAGAAGTGTAATGCGCATGCCCGGTGACGTCACGAAGCGGGCGGACCAGGTTTGCCCCGATCATGTGACGAGATAATGGGGATTTCCTGGGAGACATGCGCAGATGGGATTTTGAGACGCCGAGGACAGCGTGGAGGAAGTAAGAAACGTGGTCATGCATGATTGCTGCAGTGTGAGTCGCAACCTCAAATATATTATGATTTATAATGTACACCTGGCACTGATAAATACTAATCAAAGCACTTATCACTTTATGAGAGTTATGGATACTGTAATTGATGATAATAATATATCTGTCTAAAATTTTATCACTATGTATGTAACTGAATAATATTTTGTGATATGCACTACTGCACTTTTCTTATGTAATCATGGTTTTGTATCAATTAATTATAATTATGGAATCACTGTTTGTAACTATATATATTGCACTATATGCACTTGAACTCTGCTTGAGAAAGGTTCTGTGAACCGAAACGTTGCCTTTGGGCTCATTAAAGTCCATTTTTCTATAATATTTTTGGAGTGCTGCCTCTTGATATTCTTTCTTTCTATATATATATATATATATATATATATATATATATATATATAAAATAAATATACTGTATATATATATATATATATATATATATATATATATACATATATGTATACACAGGGTGGGCCATTTATATGGATTCACCTAAATTAAATGGGAATGGTTGGTGATATCAACTTTCTGTTTGTGGCACATTAGTATATGGGAGGGGGAAAACGTTTCCAGATGGATGGTGACCATGGTGGCCATTTTGAAGTCGGCCATTTTGGATCTAACTTTATTTTTTTCAATGGGAAGAGGGTCATGTGACACATCAAACTTATTGACAATTTCATAAGAAAAACAATGGTGTGCTTGGTATTAACGTAACTTTACTCTTTCATGAGTTTTTTACAAGTTTATGACCACTTATAAAATGTGTTCAAAGTGCTGCCCATTGTGTTGGATTGTCAATGCAACCCTCTTCTCCCACTCTTGACACACTGATAGCAACAACGCAGAAGAAATGCTAGCACAGGCTTCCAGTATCCGTTGTTTCAGATGTTGCACATCTCATATCTTCACAGCATAGACAATTGCCTTCAGATGACCCCAAAGATAAAAGTCTAAGGGGGTCAGATCGGGAGACCTTGGTGGCCATTCAACTAGCCCACGACGACCAATCCACTTTCCAGGAAACAGTTCATGTAGGAATGCTCGGACCTGACACCCATAATGTGATCGTGCACCATCTTGTTGGAAAAACTCAGGGAACGTGCCATCTTCAGTGCATAAAGAGGGCAACACATCAACATGTAGCAGTTTCAGATATCCAGTGGCATTGAGGTTTCCATTGATGAAGAATGGCCCCACTATCTTTGTACTCCATATACCACACCATACCATAAAGATGCGAGATGTGCAGCAACTGAAACAATGGATACTGGAAGCCTGTGCTAGCATTTCTTCTGCGGCATTGCTGTCAGTGTGTCAAGAGTGGGAGAAAAGGGTTGCATTGACAATCCAACACAATGGGCAGCACTTTGAACACATTTTATAAGTGATCATAAACTTGTAAAAAACTCATGAAAGAATAAAGTTATGTTAAAACCAAGCACACTATTGTTTTTCTTATGAAGTTCTCAATAAGTTTGATGTTTCACATTACCCTCTTCCCATTGAAAAAAATAAAGTTGGACCCAAAATGGCCGACTTCAAAATGGCCGCTATGGTCACCACCCATCTGGAAAAGTTTTCCCCCTCCCATATACTAATGGGCCACAAACAGGAAGTTGATATCACTTAGGTGTATCCATATAAATGGCCCACCCAGTATATATATATATATATATATATATATATACATATATATACAGTAGATATATTGTCTCTTGCCTTACATTGGTTTATTCCTGTGGTTCCGTGGCACTTTGTTGTCACCTCTTTCCCTTGGATTTTTTATCTCTTTTGATTATGTCTGATTTTACTTACATTTTTGCAATAAAAATGTAACTTTTATTGGATTTGCTCCTGTTTCTATTTTTCTCTTTTTGGGTTATATAGTTATGGAAGAGCATTTATAGGGACCGACTCTTTTCTTTTTGGATACTCCCTATAGAGAAGGTAGAGAGGATTTATTACCGTCTCTGCCTTTTCAATTACTGTGTACACAGCTCTGAACAAGTGCTGTGTATTCAGTATGGTAAGCGCAGATAGCGCTTCCTGCTCCAGACCCAGAGATCATGTGATGGCCGGGTGTAGAGAAAGAGCAAGAGCTTCTGGGTCCTAGGAGACCCAGTCAACCCTGCTATATAGGCAGTAGGTTGAATGTCCCCTGTAACTAGGATCAATATACCAGCAGATGTGTTTGGGACACAGGTTTATTAACAATTACTATTATATAAGTATGGCAGGTTCTCCTCCTGCACTTGTTAGTTCAGCTTTCCTCACATACTGCACAGCTCTCCAGTCCATACAATGGTCACTGATGGAGGAGCATGTAACCAGACCACTCCATCAGCCTTGTCCTATTGAGAACCTCCCATGAGAAAGATGCTTTTATAGTGAAGTAGACTGACGGACAGGTCTGGTCACTGCTCCTCCACCAGCAGCCATATTATAGACTAGAGAGCTGGGCAGTCTGTAAGGAAAGCTGCAGTAACAAGAGCAGGAGGAGAATCTGACATACCTACAGTATATCATAGTAAATGCCACAAAATCATGTCCCCAACACATCTGTTAAAGTAAAGATAAAATGGTCAACCTCATTAACTAATTCTGCAGCCA
This sequence comes from Phyllobates terribilis, assembly GCF_046119375.1. Taxonomy (NCBI): domain Eukaryota; kingdom Metazoa; phylum Chordata; class Amphibia; order Anura; family Dendrobatidae; genus Phyllobates; species Phyllobates terribilis. The sequence goes on from NW_027362796.1 coordinate 13,067,133, forward strand.
GCAATAGACAGCGCAACACAAAGACTATAGGAGGCAAACGACTCAATTTTATTTTAATGAAACCATATTGCAATTTTTTTTATCCATTCAAGCAAGAAAAAAATCAAATGTTTCAAAAGTTAAGACAACACCTGTGTAAAATCATTGAAATAAAGAGCAAAAAAAACAGGAAAAAATAAATAAAAAAACAATGACTATCCAAATTGCATTTACAAGCCCCATCCCTAACAAAAAACCATGTAACTAATATATAAAAATAACACAAGCACAGAAATCCTTTATTTACTACAGATATTACCAGAAAAAAAATAAAATAATATTAAAATATTGTAAAATTTAGACTCGATGTTTCACAAAAAAATATTTAAATATCCAAACATTACAATTTTTTACAGTTTTTTAAACCATATGTATGAAAATAAGAAAAAAATGTGCCTTGGCAAGAATGGGGAAAAATGGCCTGATCATGTAGGGGTTTAACAAAGTACTGAATATATACATATATATAAATGGACTGGGGAACAGTTCTACAACCCTCCAGCTTCAGATCTTGCTCATGTATCACATCCTCCACCTGTCAGATTTAAAAGATGTGTAACTTGTGTAAAGTGACAACATTGCCCTGATCTGTAAGTGTGGGCATGAGAAGCTACATGTCATGGTGCTCCCTGTGGTAAGCTGATGTATAGTATTACCTGTGCCCTTGGTGGTCTTCTGCCCTTCTTCTTCTTTCTTGATTGAAGAGCTTTCATGTGATGAGCCAAAGATTTGTCTTCTCCTCTTGGCTCCACTTCTTCTAGCTAGGACCTCCTGATGACATTCCTGTTCTTCTTTCTGGCCTTGGTGATCAATCTTCTGAGAGACGATCTCCAACTCTGAGCCATTTCTCTTCTCTCCTCTCCTATGGCTCTTCTTGATGGACGGCTTCTCATCATCCGATGAGTCCAAAACATTTCTTCTCCTTTTCTTCCCTCTCATCCTAAAGTCCTCCTCTTTAATCTCCATAATGTCGCTTTGCTGAAGGCAGCTCCTCCTCATCCGCATGCAAGCCAACCGCAACTCTCCAACTGCCAACCGGCAACATTCCAATGTGCTCACTGGTCATGTGATAGGAATTGACCATAAGCAGTCATATATATGAGTTATCAGATATTGGTGTTTTTCTATTTTATTCTCATCATATCACATAGTATTAGGCCAAGCTCACAGATAGAGGTTTATTTTAGCTTTTCTGCTGCCTTTTTTCCTATAGAAAGACTCAAATATCCAGATCTTTTTCACATTTTCAGGTTAAGACTTGAATATACTTTGCAGCAATCTCGATAGTAATATTTACACGTAATGACAACTATAGGTTTCTAAAGAATAATTTCTAGTTACTATAATGGCTTCTTAGAAAACCCACATGTGTGAGTTTGCTGTTTTGCAGAACGCTCTTTGCCACCATTTTCCTTCTGACGCTGTTTTGCAGCATTTAGGGGATGTGCACACGGTTATTATTTGTAGAGGAAAAGAAATACTAGAGTGTTGGCGGGTAAAATGCTGCCTAAAATATGTGCAAAAACGCTTCAAGAATTGACATGCAGAAGATATGAAACTTCTTCAAATCTGCAAGGAAAAAATAAGCAGAATGTACATGAGATTCCATAAATCTCATTGACTTTGCTAGTACATTAAAACACTGCGTTTTTTCATGCAAAGAACGTGCGGAAATAACTTTTGAAAATACGGCAAAAATGCAACATGTGAACATGCCCTTGGCTTCTAGTCCATCAAAAATAGTGTAAGTCTGAACTTGAGATGCCGCTGTGGATACTCATTCTGGTGTTAATACTATAGGAAATGACAAGGCAATGATCGCGCTTTTTATTAGTGTAAATAGGGAAATACAGCCCTCCTAGACCGGACACAAGGATTTTATTTGCCAATAGTAATAATATTGGTGGGTTATATTTTTTACACTATACTACATACTTTTTTCACATATAACTATTTTCCTGTGATAAATTGTATTATCAATATATGGACTGGAGTTATTTGTAATTTAATTCCATATTTGGTGCACACAGATTGTTCTTTCTGCTGAATTCTAGATTAGTCATTGCTAGTGTCTCGGCATATTAGCATGTTTTTGTAATTTTTTGCTAAACCCTAATGAGGATTATTTGCTTATACTTGATATTCGCTTCTCAATAGTATTCGCTTATTCACTATATTCTAGATTATACATTTTGTCTTAGATGTATATTGGAAGTTCTTCATATTTTTTTCTTATGTCACATTATTATTTTTCACAGTGAATGTTTGATAAAGATCATGTTGACGCTTTTGTATTATACATTTTACTTTGACTTAAAAATAATACTTAGTACAATTTTAATGGAAACAATTTGCTTCAATAACACAGACCCTTATTAAATGACCCAGCATGCCACTTCTGGCCTGAGCTTTCAATGTAGAATTACATATTTGCTGTGTAACTAAATAGCTGTAATGCATAGAATAATTGGGCTTACTACAGAAGGGATAGATGCTCTTCTAGTGAAGCTTCATGATGTCCATTGCTCCAGAGCAGACGACCTTCTCTATGAACACTAAATGCCTGTAAGGCACAGTGTGATTATGGGGTGGGAATGCTTTAGGACATTTCTTTAGGATACAATGACATTGGTGGCAGACTGGTATCTGGTGTCACCACTAAAGGACGGCAGAAGTAATTCAGGCACATACTGGTGACAGTTTAGGATAATGTTACTGAAAAGAGGCAACAAGCTTACTGGTCACAGAGTCTCCGAGACGCCAACATGCTTCATAACTACAAATACTCTTAAATAGGGGAACAGCTTCACCACAGATAGATGACTGGCAAAAACATTTACGCTGGGCTTCCACTTTCCAAACTTTACACCACCTGCTGGAAGGCTCCTCCGCAGTATCTCAAGCTGTCTCGGTGTCCGTCCTCTTACAGAACAGCACTCACACGTTCAAGCAGTTATATGACCAGGTTTCACAAAGCAAACTGTAAAAATACTATTAATCAGATCTCGGACCAGATGGGGCTGATGTACGTACTCTGAAAATTCACATCAGGATGGCTGTGCAATCCTGATGTTAAGAGGAGCGTTTTATCCTTATTTTAATGTGATAAAGGAAAAGTTTCACAAAGGATTATACAGCCATCCTTATGCATATGCTGACAAGTACACCAGCCTCATCTGGGCTAACAGATTTGCATAATAATATATAATACTATAAGCAGTATGTATTGTAAAATCAGTGCTTGGATGTGGCATGAGGCATTGGAGGAGCTCAAGGACCCTGAAGGTGGCTGAATCCTGGTATCTAGACAGCTTCTCAGCAGCACTCACAAGCTCCATGGGAAACAAGTTGTAAGCGCTGTCCTCCTTGTTTGGGAGAACAGTCAACTCTGACAGACAGAATGGTGGCTGACCTAGGCAACAAGCAAATTCTAGAATTCAAAATACCTCCTCTCATGAGAAATGAAGAGAATTTTTAAAAAGGGGTTATTTGCAAAGTTCCCTATTTTTACAAGCACTTTGCAATTTTACCCAATTAAGAAATTGCGTATAGCCTTTTAATAATGTAATTAATCTGACTGATGTAAAAAACTATCCTTTTATAGACAGCACATTAAATATAAAATACAGGTGGATACAATTCTGTTACCATATACTGTGAATATAACTAGTGCCATGAACTGCCCATATGGGTAATGCCATTCAACTGTGCCATATAGTTGCCATATGTACAATATAGGAGCTATAAGAAATGTGCACTTTGAACTTCTGAATTCCAGCACCATGCGGAGCCTACACATGTATCGGTATAATGTGCCATAATGACTATTGTCATACCTGGGTTTATAATATTGGTGGTGAATATATTCTTATGGGCTCTGTATGACATTACTGACATGGGCAGCATTTGCCACTAATGATGGAGCACTGCATGACACTTTATGTTGGCGTTTTGTCCTATTATCTTGGGATAATCTTATTTTTCTGATCACTGTATATTACTAATATTCTGGATACTATACTTTTGGAATCATCTTCTAGTTGTAGCTCTGAAACTTGGGATAAAAGTGACTCTGTAAATGTCAGATTGACATTTTCTAGAATTGAAGAGCATTGTGGTAAGTATGAGAATGTACCAGGCAATAGATGTGTGTAATGCAATGCACATACCGCAGCCTCATGCTGAACCCCTCACCGCAGATTCATGAGTGTGAATGGCCCAAAGGCCAGACCGAAATCCCATTGAGGATCTGTGGCAAGACTTGAAATTGCTGTTCACAGACGTCTCCATCCAATCTCACTGAGATAGAGCATTTACAAAGAAGAATGGGAGAAAATGTCACTTCTAGATGCAAAGCTGGTAGAGACATACCTGAAAAGACTTGCAGCAGTAATTGCAGCGAAAGGTGGTCCTACAGACTATTTACTCCGGAGGGATAAATACAAATGCAAGTCACAGTTATCAGATTTATATTTTCTCAATATATAGAAAACCTTGTAGAATTTACTTTACACTTCACACATACAGTGGTGTGAAAAAGTGTTTGCCCCCTTCCTGATTTCTTATTCTTTTGCATCTTTGTCACACTTAAATGTTTCAGGTTAGTAATGGGGGTGTCTTATAGACGCCCATCATTACTAACCTGGGCTTCATGGCAGCTGGCGCTGACATGAAAACCAACCCTATTACCCCCTGCCACCGCACCAGGGCAGCGTGGAAGAGCGAGGCTAAGTGCCAGAATTGGCGCATCCTATGGATGCGCCATTTCTGGGGTGGCTGACGGCTGGTGTTTCTAGCCTGGGAGGGGGCCAATATTCATGGCACCCTTCCTGGGCTATTAGTATCAGCCCCCAGCTGTCTGTCCAGCCTTTGCTAGCTATTAAAATAGGGGGGACCCCACGTCATTTTTTTGGGTGGGTCTCCCATTTTAATAGTTAGTAAAGGCTAGGTATTCAGCTGGGGGCTGATATTAGTAGCCGGGGAAGCTCCATGGGTATTACCCCCTTCCCAGGCTTCAAACATCTGCCCCAGCTGTCTGCTTAACCTCCGATAGAGACTAAAATTATGGGGGATCCCACGTCAATTTTTTTTTAATAAATCCTTTATTTTAACACTAAATGACACTTGAGGGGTTAATAAAGATGCAGTCCCTAAATTAATATTTATTTTTTAATTAATTTTTCCCAAAAATTTTGACGTGGGCTTTGCCATATTTTTGTATGCGAGCCAGGTACAGAATCCAGGAACGGGCTGCCCCCAACTCCCAGCTGCCTATTTGTACCTGGCCGGACACAATATAGGGAAGCCCCTTTTTTTTTATTATTTCATGAATTTCATGAAATAAGTTTAAAAAAGAAAAATACGTGGGGCTTCGCCCTATTTTTGTGTCCAGCCAGGTACAAATAGGCAATTTTTTTTTAATTATTTCAGGAAATTCATGAAATAATTAAAAAAAAATTGATGTGGGGTTTCGCACTATATTTGTGTCCAGCCAGGTACAGCAGACAGGAACGGGCTGACCCCAACCTCCAGCTGCCTATTTGTACCTGGCCGGACACAACAATATAGGGAAGCCCTTTTTTTCTTAATTATTTCATGAATTTCATGAAAAAATTAAAAAAAAAATACGTGGGGCTTCGCCCTATTTTTGTGTCCAGCCAGGTACAACTAGGCAGCTGGGGACTGGAATCTGCAGCGCAGGGAGGCCCAAGCTTTCTGGGCCCCACCCGCTGCAAATTGCAGTCCACAGCCACCCCAGAAAATGGCGCGTTCATAGAAGCGCCATCTTCTGGCGCTGTACCCAACTCATCCAGGGCCCTGGTGCGGTGGCTCACTGGGTAATAAAGGGGTTAGGGCCAGCTTGGCATTATCAGCTGGCCCTAAGCCCGAAATTCATGGGGTCACGCCAATATTAGACATGACCGCCATGAATTTCTAGTAAAGTATTTAAAAAAAAACACAAACACCCAGAATAAAGTCCTTTAATTGAAATAAAGACACAATTCTTTATTGTTCTAAATTAAACCATACTTACCATCACGCCCATTCCAGCTGAAGCCAACGATCTCCTGCAATAAAAGAAAAATAATAAAGCAACATCATTCTTACCTTTCGATGGTTCCCAGGACAGCTCCAGCTCTGCTACATCGAGATGACAGGCTGGACCGCAGGAGAAAGCTGCCATCCAGCCTGTCATCCCGCAGACACTGAGAAGCGCAGGCATGCTTGCGCTCCTCAGTATCAGGCTGTGACGGCATCCCGATGAGCCGAGTCTCTCACGCTCACCGCATGCGCAGGAGAATTCTCCCACGCTATCAGTGACGTGCATGAGGTGAGCTGAGTTCATTGTTGGCTCATCGGGATGCCGTCACAGTCAGACACTGAGGAGCGCAAGCATGCCTGTGCTTCTCAGTGTCTGCGGGATGACATGCTGGATGGCAGCTTTCTGCTGCGATCCAGCCTGTCATCTCCATGTAGCAGAGCTGGAGCTGTCCTGGGAGCCATCGAAAGGTAAGGATGATGTTGCTTTATTATTTTTCTTTTATTGCAGGAGATCGTTGGCTTCAGCTGGAATGGGCGTGATGGTAAGTAAGGTTTAATTTAGAACAATAAAGAATTGTGTCTTTATTTCAATTAAAGGACTTTATTCTGGGTGTTTGTGTTTTTTTTTTAACTTTGACTATGGGGTTAGTAATGGGGGTGTCTTATAGACGCCTCTCCATTACTAACCTGGGCTTGATGTCAGCTGGCATTATAAGCTGACATCAACTCCAACCCTATTACCCCACTGCCACCGCTACAGGGCAGTGGGAAGAGCGAGGCTAAGTGCCAGAATTGGCGCATCCTATGGATGCGCCATTTCTGGGGTGGCTGACGGCTGGTGTTTCTAGCCTGGGAGGGGGCCAATATTCATGGCACCCTTCCTGGGCTATTAATATCAGCCCCCAGCTGTCTGCCTAGCCTTTGCTAGCTATTAAAATAGGGGGGACCCCACGTCATTTTTTGGGGGGGTCCCCCATCTTAATAGCTAGTAAAGGCTAGGTATTCAGCTGGGGGCTGATATTAGTAGCCTGGGAAGCTCCGTGGGTATTACCCTCTTCCCAGGCTTCAAACATCTGCCCTAGCTGTCTGCTTAACCTCCGCTAGAGACTAAAATTACGGGGAGCCCCACGCCAATTTTTTTTTTAATAAATCCTTTATTTTAACACTAAATGACAAGTACAGTAACCAACACTATCACTGTACTTATTATATATGTGACTGACATGTTTCTATCTATCTAATCTATGTGTGATGCTCTATTATTTCTGTTGTAAATTGTCGGGTACCGCTGCTGAATTGCCGGCCGGCTTTTTTAAAGAGACGGTGCATGAAAACACTAAGATTTTTTTAAATAAATCCTTTACACTAAATGACAAGTACAGTAAGCAACACTGTCACTGCACTTCTTATATATGTGACTGACATGTTTCTATGTATCAAATCTATGTGTGATGCTCTTTCTTTCTGTTATAAATTGTCGGGTACCACTGCTAAATTGCCGGCCGGCTTTTTTAAAGAGACGGTGCATTAAAACACTAATATTTTTTTAAATAAATCCTTTACACTAAATGACAAGTACAGTAAGCAACACTGTCACTGTACTTCATATATATGTGACTGACATGTTTCTATCTAATCTATGTGTGAAGCTCTATTCTTTCTGTTCTAAATTGTCGGGTACCGGTGTATGCCACTGATGAATTGCCGGCTTTTCATGTTTCACTGTGAGCACTGTTCCCATCGATTTGGGCAACCACCTCCACCAATACATTCTACATTATTGTTAGTTGTTTTCCTTCATGTAGAATTAACCTACAAGGAAAGAAAGGGTTTATTTTCATTCCGATATTTGTGTCCCATTGATTTGCATTGGTTTCCGGTATCGGAATCGGCGATATCCGATACTTTTTGGGTATCGGCCCGATCCAATCCGATCCGATATTTCCTGATATCGGAAGGTATCCCTCAATACTAGTCCTGACCTCAATCCCATTGAAAATCTTAGGGGTGAGCTGAAATCTGCCATTGGGAAAAAGAACCCTGCAAACATTCAAGAGCTTGAACAAACTGCAAAGGAAGAGTGGGAGAAAATTCCAGCTGAGAAGTGCAAGAAGCTTACAGATGGCTACAAGAAATGTCTGGAGGCTGTCAGCAATGACAAAGGGTGTGCAACCAAGTATTAATTAGGGGTGCCATTATTGTGGCACATTCAGTTTTTTCTTTGATATTGCAACATTGAAGTTGAAAAACAATATTGTATTGTTGTATTACTTTGGACCACAAATCCTGAGGATATAACTTTGGTACATTTCCATTTATTTCTGAAGATATTGTACAGTCTACGAAAAAATGAAGGCGTGACAAGAATGGTGAGCAGCACTGTAGTACAATAAATCATTAAAAATTTAAATATATATAGAATATAAAAAATAAAAAAAGATTAAATTAAATTAATAATTAATTTTTTAAAACCTTTTTTTAAAAAGCATTTTCCCTTGCAATTATATACTGTATATATAAAGGATAGAGCTTATGTGTTCAGTAATAATGTTGTCGTGTCAATGGAAGGGTGAAAAAAAATGGTAAGAGGAGGATATATAGATGGAAAACGTCCAATCACTAGCTGCCTCTATCTGTACCAGAAGCTAGGTACCACCCGACCAATTATCCATAGATCATCGCAACCCAGGGAATCATCTATTAACTTTCATAGCTGCAAATCATTATCCGGTAATCTTAAGACAAATTTACATACCAAGAAAGGGGGACATTCAACTCATTTTGGTGAAACATTATTTCTATGTCTGTTATTCCTTTCATTCATCCTGCTCTGTTCAGCCGCTGTTTAGCGTGATAGTATCAATCCTTTATCTAGTAGCCATTCTTCCTTACGGGTTTTCACACAGGACCCGCTAATCTATCAGCAGCTTCCAGCAATACCCACTCCCCTTTTTTCGGCGCTAGTGTTTTAAAGCCTAATTTCTTTCTAGATTCAGCTCCGGACATTTGTGATAGATTATTTCCTCCTATACTCGTATATAGATATAGCCATTTGAATTGCTGTTATGAAATGTTTTGAAATGATTGAAAGTGCATGTTTAACAAAAAAAAATTTCTATTCTTATTAATCTGTTCTCCTCTCCTTTTTTAAGAGGTCTCAGAGTCCTGCCAATATATTGCTTTGAACATGGGCACTGAATTAAATCTATAACGCCTTCACTTTCACACCTTAAAATGCACCCAACAAAAAAATGCAAGTGTATTTCTGCAATTGTCCCATCTTTAATGTAACGGCAGTTCACACATTCATTCCTAGTGCTGTATATGGGAATCACTGACATTTCTACAGTATGTTATATTTTATCTTGATTATCAATATTTCTTGCACGGGGTCCCCATGGTATCATATTACTGATTGTAATTTTTTTCTGTGTAATAAATGATTATTAATAGGGGGATTTATATGTGCCTGTAATTATTTTTCTTCAATAAACATAAAGCTAGAATCGCTACAGAATGTGCCTCTGCCATATACTAGTCTGTAGAGTTTGAATACTCGTGCAAGAAGCATTTATCAGGTTTGAATTTTATGAGAAAGTTTGCAGATATATAATGAATATGTGTAAATCAATCTGTACCACTAGGTAAAAATCCTTACATCAAGGAGACCAAGTAGACAAAAGTGAGCACTTCAAGTTAGTGTGTATAAAAAACAAATGATTTTACTGAACAATATCATAGACATTACCAAACACATACATAAAATAAAAACAGATGCCTCTTGTTTGAGGGATGGTAAGAAATGCCAACCCAGTATGCATGAATATTATCTCCTGGTGCACCCCACAAAATAGCATAGAACAACCTAGCAGAGATAGTCACTGCAGAGTAACCTATACCATTACATAATCCAACGATTCCAAGGATTGAAACTATCCAAAGTGCATGTGCATGTCAAAGAAGGAAATTGTTCATTAATTGGGGTGGTCCAGTGGTTAAACAAAAACAAAATAAACCCTGCTTCAAAGTCACCAATCAAGAGATAAATACATAATAAACCCTTAAAGTGCATGTGTATGGAGAATTATAATGCTCAGAATTATAATACACCAATGTCTGGAAATGACAGGGCTACTACAGAGCATGTATATAACTTAGTGTTCACAGAAGCAAAAGAGTCGAGGTGAAAAGCAGTTTATATGCTTGTTAGAAACTCACAACATGTATGGCTATACATGCAATACCGCACGCCTGGAAAACATGGACTGCCTCTGATGTACAAAAGCCCTGCTAGATGCAATCAAAAATAGGTAAAATGCAGTGGTGTACCACTAATGGAGGCAGACCACACGACTGCTATGGGGCCCGTGAGCTGGGGGGCCCCATAGCAGTCCAGGGGCGGACATATCGCTGCTGGTGCAGCTGTGCCGGGGGGCCCGCCGGTGCAGCGTCTCCCTGCTCGTGGCGGGCAGGGAGCGATCCCTGCATCCCCGCTGCTGACAGGACAGAATGGCAGCGGAGCTGCAGAGATCCATCCTCTGCTTCCTGCCCGCCGCTTCCTCCCTTACACAGGCACGCGCTCCTTGATGACATCATCATGCAGCGCGGGCCTGTGTGAGGGAGGAAATTGCAGCGGCCTGCGGGGGCAGAGAGGTAAGTGTTTTTTTTTTTGTTTTTTTTACTGAAACGCTGGTGAGATCAATAATGGGGCTGATGGAGCTGGAGAGCGCAATAAGGGGGCTGATGGGGCTGGGTAGAGCAATGGTGGGGCTGGTGCGGCTGGGGATAACAATGGTGGGGCTGGGAAGAGCAGTGATGATGCAGCTTGCGGGGGAACGGGCAGAGGGGTAAGTGTTTTTTTTTTTATTTTTACTGAAACGCTGGGGAGAGCAATAATGGTTATGACTGGGCTGGAGAGAGCAAAAGTGGGGCTGATGGGGCTGGTGAGAGCAATGGTAGGGCTGATGGGGCTGGGGAGAGCAATGGTGGGGCTGGGGAGAGCAATGGTGGGGCTGATGGGGCTGGGGAGAGCGCTGATGGGTCTGGGGAGAGCAAGGGTGGGGCTGGGAAGAGCAGTGATGGGACTGATGGGGCGGGGAGAGCAATGATGGGGATTAGTAGACCAATGACGGGGATGGGGAGAGCAATGATGGGTTGCTGGGAGAGAGCAATGATGGAGGTGCTGGGAGAGTAATGACGGGGGTTGCTGGGAGAGAACAATGATAGGGGTGCTCGGAGAGAGCAATGACGGGGTGCAGGGAGAGAACAATGACGGGGGTGCTGGGAGAGAGCAATGACGGGGGTGCTGGGAGAGAGCAATGATGGGGGTGCTGGGAGAGAGCAATGATAGTGGTGCTGGGACAGAGCAATAATGGGGGTGCTCGGAGAGCGCAATGACGGGGATGCTGGGAGACAACAATGATGGGGTGCAGGGAGAGAGCAATGACGGGGGTGCAGGGAGAGAGCAATGACGGGGGTGCTGGGAGAGAGCAATTACAAGGGTGCTGGGAGAGCAATGACTGGGGTGCTGGGACAGAGCAATGTTGGGGGTGTTGGGAGAGAGCAATGATGGAGGTGCTGGGACAGAGCAATGATGGGGGCGCTTGTATATTTTCCGTGTGCACATAGCCTTACAGTTAATTGGGGAGAGTCACAGAGACTGAATAATTTATATTATTGGCAGGTGGAGATTATAGTTAATGGGGGACACAGTGCTGCTTATCACTTTATATTTTGATTACTAAGTGGCTACCCCTAGTATATTAATGGGGGATAACAGACCTGTATTCAGGGGCGCAGTGCAGGAGAGACACATGTATATATACAATATATGTGACCTTGTTATTATCTAGGCTGGAGATCATCATGACAAGACGAATCGTGACTGGGAGATGTCGACATGAAGGTCTGACCAGATGGAGAAGAAGCAGCAGAAACCGACTCTGATCAGGCGAGACGTCAGCGGTAAGTGCCTGGATGTAAATATTATTCTGTATCTGCGCTGTATGACTTGGAGTGATAATGTTACATGTAAAATCCCTTAGGCTGCATTCTCACATTTGTGTAAAATGTCAGATTTTTTTATCGGATGGTCCACGGACTTGTAGAGTTTTATAGATCACGGATCACGGATCTGAGAATGAGATCTGTGAGGATCAGAGAATGTCCTGTTCTGATCCGATTTTGAGGATTACAATAGGACATGCTCAATGCGTCTGTAAAACAGGGTAGCACACTGACACTGCACACAAATGCAGGAATATAGCCGTATTATGTATAGCACAGTCCCTTAGTACATAGTGTAATCACTTATTATGTATAGCATACGCCCTTAGTATATAGTGTACTCGCTTATTATGTATAGCGCCGTCCTTAGTTATATAGTTTCATCTTTTATTATATATAACACCCTCCCTTTTTACCTACCATCCTCTCTAGTTCTAGAGCTCACAATTGGGGGATCATACTGTGTTGGGGTCAGCAAACTTTGCCCTGGTAGTTGAGGTGAGGTACAGTAGGGTCATTATACTGCGCATGTGGAGGAATTCACCATGGGGGTATCATACTGTGTTTGGGGGACACTTTTGTTGGTATCACACTTCATGGGACAATGAAAGAGGGGTCTAGGACGTCAGCAGGAGGAAAATTACTATGTAAAGGCTGGAAGGTTGTGTGATCTGCTCTTCTGTGACACCGACAATTATTTACATTTTTTTTGGGGGGGGGCCCAATTTGAACTTCTGCTATGGGGCCCCATGAATCCTATGTACGCCCCTGGTAAAATGTATTGCTAATAGCATTGTGCCACTTACACAGTGGAGTGTGAGACAGGGTTTGTCCTGCATCCCTCTTCCCCGACGCGCATTTCGTCCACACTTCCTCAGGGCCGTGTCAGAGGAGAGGGACGCTGGACCTTTTAAGTGATCACTGTACCAATGGTTGACGGAGGCTAGATATCACATGATTTAAACCTTCAGGGTTGTGAAGGATATGACGTGGCACATCGTAGGATTTTTTACCTTGTACATTGATTTACAGTTGTCCCTGTGACACTATGTTTGTTTTCAATCATTTTTATTAATATTTTATAACAGTTCAAGGGGTAGGGATATGGTTAGGGAATAGAGGAATATATGGGGGACGGGAGAGTAATGGATAAGTGTGGGAAAATGGATAAGGGGAAGGAGAACTCAAAATTGAATAAACAGTAGAATATATAGTATTACAACAAGTAAATTAAGATGAAAATCAAAATTTGGTTATAGAACAACTTAGTCGTAATATAATAGATATCCAATTAAATCTAATAAGTATATGTATTAATAATTTAAGTAACAATCAGGAATATATTTCAGGCCACTTTGTTCATTTTTTGAAATATTTGTTAAGGTTATTATTAGAGTTTGCAAATCAGTATTCATATAATTTATGTAGAGCCATTTTTTCTTTAATAACTGAAAAGATAGGTACATCCGTTTTTTTCCAGTAAGATGCAATGGCATTTTTAACTACCATATTTTTCGGACTATAAGACGCACCGGACCATAAGACGCACCTAGGTTTTAAAGGAGGAAAATAGGAAGAAAAAATGTAAGCAAAAAATGTGGTCCTGATGCCCTGTTATGGGGGAGGGGGTCTGCTGGTGACACTGGCATTGGGGTAATGTCCCTCAATTCTGTTAATATCCTCTATCCTGGTATGTATGGCCTCTCCTTCCTGGTATAAGTGGCCCCCATCCCATCCTGGTATGCATGGCACCCCTTTATCCCCCATCCTGGTATGCATGGCACCCCTTTATACACCATCCTGGTATGCATGACACCCCTTGAGCCCCCATCCTGGTATGCATGGCAACCCTTGAGCCCCCATCCTGGTATGCATGGCACCCCTTGAGCCCCCATCCTGGTATGCATGGCACCCTCTGAACCCCCATCCTGGTATGCATCTTGCCCCGCTTCAAGTGGACCGGGTGAGAGGCCCGAATCTATGAATGTAAAAGTGAACAGCTCTTCAGAGTGTCCATGTGTGGGATCAGTTGTCTCTGGGCGCTTGGCATGGTGGGAGGAAGGAGGATCAGGGTGAGGAATATGCGGTCCAGACTCACGGCTACTGAGACTTGACCGTGTGGAAGACAGGGTGGTGGTGGCGGCTAAGTGACTGGAAGCATTATCCGCTATCCAACCAACAACCTTTTGACACTGCTCTGGGTTCAATAGTGGTGTGCTGCGGTCCCCTAGCAGTTGGGACAGTAAGGTCGGGCGAGAAGATGTGGGTGTTTGTTGTGGCACAATTTCAGCTTGCCCACGGCCTTGTCCTCGGCCTCTGCATGCACCATCACCATCACGTCCAGTTCCCCGTCCCTTGCCACGTGCCTTGCCCATTTGTCTTGTCCTCGGCAGAGATGAGGGGGTTGGAGGGGGCAGTGGTGGGCAGAGGAAGGAGTTAAAAGTATTAAATAACCATTTGGACTTGAAAAATAAGGACAGGGTCGGACTGGCCTGGCGGAATGCCGGTGAAATGCCAGGTGGGCCCCACAGAAGGAGAGGAAAAAAAACTTTTTTTGTAAGGACATGGGCCTTTTAAAAGTGCGGGTGGCAGGAGAACGCGCATGCAGACCTGACCCGCCGTGATGACCATGGCCGGCGTCACCGCCACTAGGCGCACCCAAGTAAGTGTTGGGGCCCCGGGGTTGAGGGACACCGGCACGCTACTGGGCCTATGAGTCGGGGGAGGGAGAGCCCCCTACGGAGAGGGGGAGCGCCCCCTTCAGGAGGGAGAGCCCCCGCCCCCACCTCTCCTCCTCAAATACTTACCTATCCTCCTCGTTCCCTGCAGCTCCAGTGATGTTAGCGTCTTCTGATTCTGACGTCTCAGGGCAGAGGGCGAGGTGACATCACTACCGCACTCTGCTCTGAGCACTGCAGAGTCAGAAGACGACGTGCTGAGTACACCAAACCTGCAGGGAACGGGAGAGGTATTTGATTTTTTTTATGTATGCAGCATCATGGGGGCCCATATACTGTATGGAGCAGCATCATGTGGGCCCATATACTGTATGGAGCAGCATCATGGAGGCCCATATACTGTATGGAGCAGCATCATGGGGGCCCATATACTGTATGGACCAGCATCATGGGGGCCCATATACTGTATGAAGCAGCAGCATGGAGGCCCATATACTGTATGAAGCAGCAGCATGGAGGCCCATATACTGTATGGAGCAGCATCATGGAGGCCCATATACTGTATGGAGCAGCATCATGGGGGCCCATATACTGTATGTACCAGCATCATGGGGGCCCATATACTGTATGGAGCAGCATCATGGAGGCCCATATACTGTATGGAGCAGCATCATGGGGGCCCATATACTGTATGGACCAGCATCATGGGGGCCCATATACTGTATGAAGCAGCAGCATGGAGGCCCATATACTGTATGGAGCAGCATCATGGAGGCCCATATACTGTATGGAGCAGCATCATGGGGGCCCATATACTGTATGTACCAGCATCATGGGGGCCCATATAATGTAAGGAGCAGCATCATGGGGGCCCATATATTGTATGGAGCAGCATCATGGGGGCCAAATACTGTATGGAGCAGCATCATGGGGTCCAATATATTGTATAGAGCAGCATCATGGGGGCCCATATACTGTATGGAGCAGCATCATGGAGGCCCATATACTGTATGGACAACAAAGAAAATGACGGCACTTCCACTACAAAAAATAGGTGTGAACAGGTGCTTACTAAGAGCAGCTACCTCCATATATAATGAACAAATAACACTGAGTATATAGATATGAAATATGAAATATGAATAACATAACTGCTGTAGAAAATAGAAATAAATGAAAAAAATTTTGGAAAATTTTTTTTAGCGCATGTAAATATGAAGTATGAAAAATGAATAGCATTACTGCTGTAAGTAAATGAGAAATCTTAGCACATAAATTGGCCAATTCATGTGTCCCTGATAGCCGCGGTAAGGCGTTTCTCGATGTCAGGACCTACCAATGTGAATACCTCTCTAAGAGGTACACATAATCAGACAGAGGTCTCTTAGAGAGGTATTCACATTGGTAGGTCCTGACATCGAGAAACGCCTTACCGCGGCTATCAGGGACACATGAATTGGCCAATTTATACGCTAAGATTTCTCATTTACTTACAGCAGTAATGCTATTCATTTTTCATACTTCATATTTACATGCGCTAAAAATAAATTTTCAAAAAATTTTTCATTTATTTCTATTTTCTACAGCAGTTATGTTATTCATATTTCATATTTCATATCTATATACTCAGTGTTACAGTGTGCTACTTTATTTGTTCTTCATATACTGTATGGAGCAGCATCATGTGGGCCAGTATACTGTATGGAACAGCATCATGGGGGCCCACATACAGTATGGAGCAGCATCGTGGGGGCCCACAAACTGTATGGAGCAGCATCATGGGGGTCAATACACTGTATGGAGCAGCATTACATGGGGCCAATATACTGTATGGAGCAGCATTACATTGGGCCAGTATACTCTATAGAGCAGCATTACATGGGGCCCATAATTCTGTATGGAGGTGGTCACTGTATTACCTGTATATTTCTGTATTACAGCATATATAGGTACTCTGTATATGCTGTAATGTCTCTGGTGATCACTGTATTACCTGTACACCGACACTATATACAGAGCTCCTGTGTATTATGTCACCAGTGGTAATATTAATGTTATTAGTATTGTGTTTTTTATTAATGATCAGTATTGTATTATTCGGTCACTGAGGTGGTAATATATGATCTGGTCATGGTGTGGAGGTATTTGTTCCTTGTACAGTATGTGGTATTATTCGGTCACTATGTGGTAGTAATACATGCTCTGGTCATGGTGTGACAGTATTATTCAGTCACTATGTGGAGGTAATATGTGGTCTGGTCATGGTGTGACTGTATTAATTGCCTGTATGTGGTATTTGGTCAATATGTGGTCTGGTCATGGTGTGGCGGTATTTATCTCTTGTATGTGGTGGTATTGGTCTTGGTATAGTGGATTGTGTTGTGTATGGAGGTCACTTGTTCCCTTTGATATCAATAAGGGGAAGATTCTTGATTTCCAATGGAGATTAAATACTTGGATGTTTAACGCCTCCCTGTCCTGTGGCTATTGCACAGTAGCAAATATGCACTTACAGGGGTTCTACGGTGAAAACAAGTAATCACCTCTCCTAAGGCCATGTTCACATGTTCAGCATATGGTCAGTATTTTACATCAGTATTTGTAAGACAAAACCAGGAGTGGGTGAAAAATGCAGAAGTGGTGACATCTTTCTACTTTACTTTTCCTCTGATTGTTCCTCACAAATACTGATGTAAAATACTGACCAAATGCTGATCGTGTGAACGTGGCCAAAGGATAAATAAGTTATTGAATGCTGTGACCTGGAGAATGTGCAACCTTTATCCCCATTAGTATGGAGCGGCAAGTACGACTCGACCACTGATCCATTTATTCCCTAAGGGGCTGCACTTGGCTTTTTCTGGAAGCCCCCAAAGAGGATGAATGGAGCTACGGTCAGACATACCACATGCCGCTCCATTTTAAAATGGGGATAAAAGTGTCCTGTCAGGGATAAAAGTTCCCCATTCTTTCAATCAGTGCGGTTTGCAATGCATAAGGAGAAAGGATTACCAGCTTCATGAATAGTTCAAAAAATAGGTTTCTTTATTGTGACAAAAGCTCTTTAAAAACAGATTCCATAGTCACATAGTGTAGCCAGGGCAACGCGTTTCGAACGCTAAAGATGCGTTCTTTGTCAAGACTACAGTAATTGTACATCCCAGTTATGGTGGCGCACAGTAGATGTGCAGGAGCCGCCTGTGATTTACAGTCGACGCTCCACTATAACTGTTATGTTCTGCTACCAAAGCTAAGGAAAGAGAGGAGATCTGTCCCTACTATAGGACTCAGCTGAATCCCTACGATGTAACAGGGAACCTGATCCTGCGATCAGACCTGCTAAAGTCCTAATCTAGTCTGTACGGAGACCTATAGATGTGGGGAGGGAATCCCTACAAGTACTAAGGACTGGGAGGAATATGGGACACCTCCTAACAGAAATAGTAGCAGACAGACGAACAAACAAAATAGATAGAACATAGAGGTCTGTAGACCAAGCAAACTAACAGAGTTAGATACAGAGCACAGGCTAGCTAGAAAGTAGATATACAATGAAGTCCAGCAAAGCCAGAAGGGCGGAGCAGGATTAAATAGGCCAACAAGGTCATGTGACCAGCAAAGGAAAAAAAAACCTAACAGCAAGGTTCTAACAATAACAGGGATAACGGCTAACAAGTATGTGCATATAGCTGTAGGGTGGGCCCCTAGGGTCAATTTCCCCTGTGGGCCCCAGACACCCCAGTGTGACCCTGGATAAGGAAGATACGAGGGTTGTGAAGTAAGCCTGTTTAGCAGAGGTAAGGGCTGATTTGAAAGCGAGTGTTGCTTGTTTGAATGCCGAGAAGTCATCTTGCGAATGTGTTTTCTTCCAATGCCGCTCCATGACCCCAGGGCCGCCATCAGGGCATTACTACCCTTACTACTGTATAGGGCCCGGTGAAAAGAAGCAAGAAGGGGGGGCAGGCACGCTGGCAGCCCGGGGCCCCTCTCTTTGCTTCTTCTTACCGGGCCTCAGGGGTAACAGTTAAATGCCCGATGCACCCGGCAGACGGAAATGGGTGCTTTACCTTTAAGCAGCGGCCAGGTGCATCATGGTCCTGACTCCAATCTCCTGACACACTGCATGCTCATCTTCATTCCTGAGCAGAGCAGCATGTCTCGGAGGTGGTGGCTAGTGTGTGAGTAGCAGGAGGAGGAAGCTGCTGCTGAGTTTGGTGGTGAGTGGGGCCTGGTGGTGCTCAGAGGGGCCTGCTGATGGTGATGAGGGGGCCTGCTGATGGTTATGCGGGGCCTGCTGATGGTTGTGGGGGGCCTGGTGATGGCAGGACCTGCTGCTAGTGATGGGCGGCCTGCTGCTGGTGATGCGGGGGCCTGCTGATTGTGGTGGGGGGGCCTGCTGATGACGGTGGGGGGGCCTGCTAATGGTGATGAGGGGAGGCTGCTGCTTCTGGTGGTGAGGGGAGGCTGCTGCTGGTTCTGAGGGGAGGCTGCTGCTGGTGCTGAGGAGAAGCTGCTGCTGGTGCTGAGGGGAGGCTGGTGCTGAGGGGAGGCTGGTGCTATTGCCAAGGGGAGGCTGCTGCTGCTGGTGGTGAGGGGAGGCTGCTGCTGGTTCTGAGGGGAGGCTGCTGCTGGTGCTGAGGAGAAGCTGCTGCTGGTGCTGAGGGGAGGCTGGTGCTGTTGCCAAGGGGAGGCTGCTGCTGGTGCTGAGGAGAGGCTGCTGGTGCTGAGGGGAGGCTTGTGCTGAGGGGAGGCTGGTGCTGGTGCCAAGGGTAGGCTGCTGCTGGTGCTAAGGAGAGGCTGCTGGTGCTGAGGGGAGGCTTGTGCTGAGGGGAGGCTGGTGCTGGTGCTGAGTAGAGGCTGCTGGTGCTGAGGGGAGGCTTGTGTGGAGGTTGCTGCTGGTGCTGAGGGGAGGCTGCTACTGGTGCCAAGGGGAAACTGCTGCTGGGAGGAGGCTGGTGCTGGTGCCGATGGGAGGCTGGTGCTGGTTCCGAGGGGAGGCTGCTGCTTGTGCCGAGGAGAGGCTGGTGCTGGTGCCGAGGGGAGGCTGGTGCTGGTGTCGAGGGGAGGCTGCTGCTGGTACCGAGGAGAGGCTGCTGCTGGTGCAGAGGAGAGGCTGCTGGTGCTGAGGGGAGGCTTGTGGTGAGGCTGATGCTGGTGCTGAGGGGAGGCTGCTGCTGGTGCTGAGGGGAGGCTGTTGCTGGTGGTGAGAGGAGGCTGGAGGTGAGGGAAGGCTGGTGGTGGAGAGGGGAGGTTGCTGCTGGTGATGAGGGAAGGCTGCTGCTGCAGCTGCTGAGGGGAGGCAGCTGCTGGTGCTGAGGAGAGGCTGCTGAGGTGGTGAGGGAAGGCTGCTGATGTTGGTGAGGGGAGACTACTGGTGGTGGTGAGGCGAGGCTGCTGGTGATGAGGGGAGGTTGCTGCTGGTGATGAGGGGAGGCTGCTGCTGGTGATGAGAGGAGGTTGGTGCAGAGTGGTGGCTGGTGCCGAGGAGAGGCTACTGCTGGTGCTGAGGGGAGGCTGATGGGGAGGCTGCTGCTGGTGATGAGGGGAGGCTGGTGATGAGGGGAGGCTGCTGGTGGTTGTGATGAGGGGAGGCTGGTGGTGATGAGGGGAGGCGGCTGGCGGTGGTGAGAGGAGGCTGCAAGTGGTGGTGAGGGGAGTCTGCTGGTGGTGGTGAGGGGAGGCTGCTGCTGGGGGGAGGCTGCTGCTGGTATTGAGGGGAGGCTGCTGGTGGTTCTGAGTTGAGGCTGTTGCTGGTGCTGAGGGGGGGCCTGTTTCTGAGGGGAGGCTGCGTCCGGCAGGGTGAGGCTGGTGCTGAGGGAAGGCTGCGACCGGCAGCGAGAGGCTGAGGAGGCGGTGGCGAGGACGACCAGGGCTAGTCGACAAGGATATGCCAATTGCATATCAAGATGATGCCAACCTCTGTGGACAGGTAGGAGGAACAAGAGTAGTTGACAAATAGGGTGATCAATAGACCTTGGAATAATAATAACTTCCACAATTGGATGTGTTTAAATAAAATGTTCCTGTGCTGAGATAATCTTATACATGTGCCCCTGCTGTGTACTGTGTAATGGCTGTGTCTGACCGTGCAGGAACATGGTCTGATCATACCACATCTCCTGGGCAGGGGAGGAAGAAAAAGAATATACAGACATTACAGCAGGGGATCACAGCTGATTCTTTCTGTGAGGTAAAACATTTCACTGCCTGTTTTTAAACAATGTTTTACTTCAAAGAAAGAAACAGTTGGGATCCCATGCTGAAATGTCTGTATACTCTTTTGTTTCCTCCCCTTAGCATGAGATGTGGTTGTGGCACCCCAGGGGTCAGGTTGCCACAGTGGCATTGCCTCCCTCACAAGAGTTGATGCCATGCCTGGAAGCAAGCAGGAGTCCCCTAATCAGGTTTTACTAAGCAAGCAACACTTTCCTGGCTCCAGACCAGCAAGGGGAGTCCCTCCCCTTGGCAACTGGGATCTGGGGGCGTGGTTAGTGAGACTTAGTGTGTGAGGAGTTGAAGTCAGGACATCGAGGAGAGAGGAGCTGGGGACTGGAGCTGCGCGGCAGCTCACCCCAGAAGAACCAGCACAGAAGAACCGGACACCGGAGTCCGAGGCTGTGGGGCACCGAAGGCCCAGCAGTAGAAACCGGAGGGCAGGAGACTGCAGGTCTCCTGGCCCCATCAGACGCCCAAAGGCTCAGCAGCACCGCAGGGTTCAGCACCGCCACGTGAGAGCGACGCACCAGCAAGGCCCGAGCTGCCTGCCATACGGGTGAGCACAGAAACGTTGCACTCAGGGACGAGGGCCGCGCACAGCTACAAGCAGCAGGGCCAAAGAGTTTAGTGTAAAGGGAAGGCCTCCAATTTCACCTGGCAAGGAGGATTCTTTACTTGCTTCCAGGATGCCCGGACTTCCACTTCTAGCCAGCACCCTAGTCCCGGCTTGTCTAATCACCACCAGTAAAGATAAGAGGAAACCGCCATTGAGTTGTGGATTATTGCTGCGCCATCAACCCCTGCACTACAACGTCCAGCATGACCCATAACATCTACACTGCCCTGGAGCTAAGTTCTACCTGTGGAGAGCCACACTATCCCTGCTGCAGTAACATCAGCTCCAGAGGACCTGCTCCGCAGCGGCGGCTCCCCTAGCCGCATACCACAGGTGGCGTCACAAACTTTATACAATCACCATAAATCCCCTATCAATAACCCCTGGGTCACGGACCGGGTCACCGCTACTGTGACATCCCCCAGCATTTACCGGCCCGGCACCGGGTACCCCACGGCCCAGAGGGCGGGTCATGGTATGATCAGACCGTGTTCTGTACACGGTCAGACACAGCCATTACATTATTCAAAGATCTATTGATTAAAATTAACTTTTGTTCGTGGGAAAACCCCTTTAAGTTCATGTATTAATTTGTCCACCATCTCAGTACATGATTATATGATACAATCATTCCCTCTGCTCCTGAAAGGGGGGGGGGAGGGAATGATTGATATAAGTGTATACAGTGCATTGTGAAAGTATTTGGTCCCCTTGAACTTTTCTAACTTTTGCCACATTTCTGGCTTCAAACATAAAGATATAAAATTCTATTTTTGGGGGAAGAATCAAAAACAAGTGGGACACAATCGTGAAGTGGAACGAAATTTATTGGAAATGTTAAACTTTTTTAACAAATTAAAAACTGTGGGACTGCTGGCTTGTGGATTTAGACTGGACAACCCCTTTAAGGCTCCTTCAGCCATCAGTGAATATCGGTCTGTGCTCGGACCGCAATGCATGGACTTGCCGCGGGTCTCCTGACCTCAACTCAGCAGCCTCACAGCATGTATGAGGATGCGGGTCAGCATGATTGGTGCCCAGTCCAAGCACTGCAGACTGAGAGCAGAACGATTTCTCACTTCCAGTATTTACACTGTCATAATAATAAAGATGTTTCCCAATCATATACAGTGCATTGTGAAAGTATTTGGCCCCCTTGAACTTTTCTACCTTTTGCCACATTTCTGGCTTCAAACATAAAGATATAAAATTCAAATTTTTTGGAAAGAATCAACAACAAGTGGGACACAATCGTGAAGTGGAACGAAATTTATTGGAAATGTTAAACTTTTTTAACAAATTAAAAACTGAAAAGTGGGGCGTGCAATATTATTCGGCCCTCTTGAGTTAATAATCGCCATCTTTTGCTGCGATTACAGCTGAAAGTCGCTTGGGGTATGTCACTATCAGCTTTGCACATCGAGAGGCTGAAATTCTTGCCCATTCTTCCTTGCAAAACAGTTCGAGCTCATTGAGGTTGGATGGAGGGCGTTTGTGAACAGCAGTTTTCAGCTCTTTCCACAGATTCTCGATTGGATTCAGGTCTGGACTTTGGCTTTGCCATTCTAACACCTGGATACGTTTATTTTTGAACCATTTTATTGTAGATTTTGCTTTATGTTTGGGATCATTGTCTTGTTGGAAGATAAATCTCCGTCCCAGTCTCAGGTCTTTTGCAGACTCCAACAGGTTTTCTTCCAGAATGGTCCTGTATTTGGCTCCGTCCATCTTCCCATCAATATTAACCATCTTCCCTGTCCCTGCTGAAGAAAAGCAGGCCCAAACCATGATGCTGCCACCACCATGTTTGACAGTGGGGATAGTGTTTTGAGGGTGATGAGCTGTGTTGCTTTTACGCCAAAGATATCGTTTTGCATTGTGGCCAAAAAGTTTGATAATGGTTTCATCTGACCAGAGCACCTTATTCCACATGTTTGGTGTGTCTCCCAGGTGGCTTGTGGCAAACTTCAAATGAGACTTTTTATGGATATCTTTGAAAAATGGCTTTCTTCTTGCCACTCTTCCATAAAGGCCAGATTTGTGCAGTGTATGACTGATTGTTGTCCTATGGACAGACTCTCCCACCTCAGCTGTAGATCTCTGCAGTTCAACCAGAGTGATCATGGGCCTTTTGGCTGCATCTCTGATCAGTCTTCTCCTTGTTCGAGATGAAAGTTTAGAGGGACGGCTGGGTCTTGATAGATTTGCAGTGGTCTGATAATCCTTCCATTTCAATATGATCGCTTGTACAGTGCTCCTCGAGATGTTAAAAACTTGGGAAATCTTTTTGTATCCAAATCCGGCTTTAAACTTCACCACAACAGTATCTCGGACCTGCCTGGTGTGTTCCTTGGTCTTCATGATGCTCTCTGCACTTGAAACAGAACCCTGAGACTATCACAGAGCAGGTGCATTTATACGGAGACTTGATTACACACAGGTGGATTCTATTTATCATTACCAGTCATTTAGGACAACATTGGATCATTCAGAGATCCTCACTGAACTTCTGGACTGAGTTTGCTGCACTGAAAGTAAAGGGGCCGAATAATATTGCACGCCCCACTTTTCAGTTTTTAATTTGTTAAAAAAGTTTAAAATATCCAATAAATTTCGTTCCACTTCACGATTGTGTCCCACTTGTTGTTGATTCTTTCCAAAAAAATTGAATTTTATATCTTTATGTTTGAAGCCAGAAATGTGGCAAAAGGTAGAAAAGTTCAAGGGGGCCAAATACTTTCACAATGCACTGTATATGATTGGGAAACATCTTTATTATTATGACAGTGTAAATACTGGAAGTGAGAAATCGTTCTGCTCTCAGTCTGCAGTGCTTGGACTGGGCACCAATCATGCTGACCCGCATGCTCATACATGCTGTGAGGCTGCTGAGTTGAGGTCAGGAGACCCGCGGCAAGTCCATGCATTGCGGTCCGAGCACAGACCGATATTCACTGATGGCTGAAGGAGCCTTAAAGGGGTTGTCCAGTCTAAATCCACAAGCCAGCAGTCCCTCTGTGTCACTGACTGAAGACTTGTGAATCCACACATCGTAATCACTGTGAGGATTCGCTGGTGTCAGAGCCAGGAATGGCAATCACTTGGCTTCAAGGATGTGAAATGCAGACTCCCAGCCAGAAGGGGGGGTGTGGAGATAGAGGGAGAACAAACAGGTGGGCAGGTGAATTTAAAGGGTTGGCTCTGCCGTGAAGTACCGAGTGGTGGGACTTTATTTGAACAGTCATCCTGTGCTGACAGAGTCCCTTTAAACATAAGTCATACTCACCTTCTGGCGTCTTCATCAATTTTCAGCACTGCTTCGGTCTTGCGGCGCCATCTTGTGAACGCAGCTTCTGACTGACTGGAAGTCAGAAGCTATGTCACAATCTCTCAATGCAAGTCTGAAAGCCTGAACGATGCTCTCATAGACTTGATCTGGTCATGGTGTGACAGTATTTGTCTCTTGTATGTGGTATTATTCAGTCACTATGTGGTGGTAATATGTGGTGTGGTCACAGTGTGGCAGAAAGTAGAGTTTTTCCAAGAGTGGTCGGTGGGACTGTGGAAGGTTTGAGGAGTGGAGGTGGAGCTGGGGTGAAGCCTGGGTGGAGTTTCAAGGGGGCCCCAAAATTTTGCCACTATGGGGCACCGAAATTCCTAGCAGCAGCCCTGCACGACCCTGGACACTTGCC
Organism: Phyllobates terribilis; assembly: GCF_046119375.1. NCBI lineage: Eukaryota > Metazoa > Chordata > Amphibia > Anura > Dendrobatidae > Phyllobates > Phyllobates terribilis. Next base: position 13,092,422 of record NW_027362796.1, read on the forward strand.
AAAGCTTTTTAGTGATGCTATTGTGCCAGTTTTGTCTATTGATTCGTCACACTCTGTCATGCATGAGAGGGGTAACCGAGTCAATAGCTGGTGCTATGCTAGAGTGGCATTGTAGAAGGCAGTGACACTGTCTGTGTCGTGGAGTGAAGATATGGATGTCAGTGGTAGAATAGAATTAGAGAGTGTGTGAGTGTGGAGACATGCAAGGTTTCTTCAGGGGTGTGCTATTTGCTGACATGGGTGACAGGTGAGGAGGACAGAGATGAGAAAGTGTTGGAATAATACATATTAATCTGTATGTGTATTGCAACAACTACTGTGCTGTTTCATATGTTGTGCATATTGTGAGGTTGTTAACAAAGTTTAGTTAAAAAAAAAAAAAAACTCCCACAGACAGGATGCCCCCTCCTTCTCTTCCTGTGTTGTTGTTATATATCTGATTTGATTTCCTCATGCTGCAGTAACATCATGCTGTGCCTGTGCTGGATATAAATAAACCTACATTCTGTGTTCTAAACTCTGGATGTCACGCGGATTAATCCTCTGCTAACAGGTTATGGGCCCAGATGTACCAGAGTCCCAGAGTCACAGATCCCCAGAACACAGAGGAAAGAAAAGAAAGAAAGACAGCAAACTGAGAAGAAGCAAAGATGGCCACCAGCAGCAGCTCCATGAAATTTACAGTGCCAAGTCTCACTAACCAGAATTATCAATCCTGGAAATTCAAAGTGAAAATGCTGCTAATAAGAGAAGGTACGTGGAAATACACACAGGAGCCTAAACCTGACCCAGTGCCACAGGAGTGGACAGAGATGGATCAGAAAGCACAAAGTACCATATCACTCAGTATAGATGATGACCAGATTGTGCATGTGTGTAAATGTAATACTGCAAAGGAAATGTGGGAGCAGTTGCAAAAGGTACATGAGAGGATAAATTTAAGCAATAAGCTCTATCTCATGAGAAAGCTGTACCAGTCTAAGCTACAGAAAGGCCAGGATATGCAGGATTACATAAGAAGTGTTCTGGAAGTTGTAGAACGCCTGAGAGTCATTGGGGAAGATCTAAAGGACTTTCATGTGGCCGCATTACTGCTTAGTGGCCTTTCAGAGAGGTATGATACGCTTGTAACCGCACTAGATGCGCGTCCAGATGATGAGCTTACACTGGATTATGTCAGGGGGAAGCTCATAAATGAATATAAGCGAAAGGCAGAAGGTGTAAACAGTAGGACATGCAACACAGAATCTGCTTTACAGACACAAAACCTAACTGATAACAGGAAGCACATAAAAGAAACACGTGAATGTTTTGTTTGCAAGAAATCAGGACATTTGAAAGCTGACTGCAGAGTCTGGAAAGCTAGAATGAATCAGCTGAAAAAGCAAAGCAGTCATCAAAGGGTTAAAAGTGCTGTATCTGGAGAAAATGATTCTGTGAATACTGAAACTGCATTTACTGTCAGTGCAAATACATCAAAGCATGCATGGTGTATAGACTCTGGAGCAGCTAGTCACATGACTAATAACAGAGACTTCTTTTCTAAGCTTAACCAAAGTAAATCAGAGAAAGTGATTATGGCTAATGGTCAGTACATGACTTCAGAAGGCATAGGAGATGGTTATATTGATTGTCAAATCTCACCAACACAAAGCAGGAAGATCCCAGTAAAGGATGTGCTGTATGTGCCTAGTCTTGAAAGTAATCTACTATCTGTGAAGAAACTCACAAAACAAGGAAATGAAGTTACATTTAAGCATGATAGCTGCATCATCTCAAAGGAAGGTCACACACTAGTAGAGGGAAACATCACAGATGAACTTTATCAGCTGAAATGCAAAGAGTGTGTGTATACAGCGCAACAAGAAGAGCATAAAAACTGTATTCATGTGTGGCATATGCGTCTGGCACACAGAGACCCAGAAGCAATAAGAAAGTTAGTCCAAAAGCAACTAGCTGAGGATATTACAATTGATCTATGTAACCAGACAATGAAGTGTACTAGCTGCATCAAAGGGAAAATGTCTAGGAAAGCTTTTCCTAAGAGAATTAGTACAACAACAGCACAGCCACTAGATTTAATACACACAGATGTCTGTGGTCCAATGAGCACTCTGACCCCAGGGAAGAAGAGATATTTTCTCACATTTATTGATGATCATTCAAGATATACAGTTGTCCACCTGCTTCACAGCAAGAAGGAAGTTCCAGAGAAACTTGAAATATACCTAGCTGAAGTATATAATAAATTTGGAAGAATGTCAAAGATTCTACGTGCAGATAATGGGACTGAATATACAAGTAATGAGACACAGAGCATTTTAAAGAAAAATGGAATCCTATTTCAGACCACTGTACCGTACAACCCAGAGCAAAATGGTGTCGCGGAAAGAAGGAACCGAACACTATGTGAAAGTGGAAGAAGCATGTTATTTGATGCAAATCTGCCCACAGTATATTGGGGTGAAGCAATCATGACAGCTTGCTATCTTCAGAACAGACTACCAGGTAAAGCTACAGACAAAACTCCATTTGAGCAATGGAATAGCAGAAAGCCAAAACTACATCACATAAGAATATTCGGAAGTAAAGCATTTGTACATGTTCCCAAAGAAAAGCGAACTAAGTGGGAATCTCACGCTAAGGAAGGTATCCTGGTAGGCTACAGCGAAACCCAGAAAGGTTATAGGATTCTACACCCAGATAAAATATGTGCAAAATACAAGGACCTAAAAACACAGATGTACTGTCTGTGATATTAGATAGCCAAAATACTTCCATGTATTGTTGCGTCCAAAGATATTTTCTTCATATTTCTTCATATTTCTTCATATTCCCCTTTTTTTTTTTTTTTTTTTTTCATAATTTCACCTTTATTTCCATTTTTATTTTCATAATAATTTTTTGTTTGGGCTTTAAGTGCGCTCTCGACCTGGGCCGTGGCACCACTGTGCGGTTTTGACCTATGAGGTATTTCCAGCTCATGAACCATTGGGGCAGAATATACGCGGTTAGTATATACCGCGGTACATACGGTATGTGCCTGGATGGGTGTCAGCTACTGTATAACTTGGACATTTGCCCTGGCCTGGGGTACTTATGGATGGGAGGGCTTCATGTCACCATCCAACACAAGATGTCAGTTGGTTACCTTGTGTGCCCCTTAATCGTCGCTCCGTAGTGTGCGGTTTTTCCTTGTCTGTGATGCGCACACCGGATGTGACGCTTGCGTGTCACGCCCGGCACCTGCGTTCCACATACCGGATGTCAGCTGACCGGAACCGGAAGTGACACGATCGCGAGTATAGCGCGACTAGGATTTAAAAGAGGACTTATCAGAGTGTCAAATGGCGCTGTCTGGTGAATGAGCTGCGCGATTGTGGGCAGCGTGCATACCGCATGTCTTCTCTTTTTTTCCCCTGATGACTAGCTAAGGCAAAGAAACGCGTCGGGAGCGGTATATTGTGATGGGCTGGTGACCCTATGAGACTTGGTCTGCCCCCATCATATGGAGCTATCTTGAAGTCTGAGAGCAGGAACGGATATCAAAATTGGTGAGGATGTTCCATTTCTATATATAGCAAGGTTAAATGGTTACCATTGATAGGGTTAATGTTTCTGCGTTCTCACATATTGAGACACAATAAGTTGTTATAGTGTCCCGTAGGCTCCATCATTTTCTTTTTGCCACACTTTCTTGGTTGCGTCAGAAATACAATATGCTTATATGACATATATCTATATCTTTGGACGCAACAATACATGGAAGTATTTTGGCTATCTAATATCACAGACAGTACATCTGTGTTTTTAGGTCCTTGTATTTTGCACATATTTTATCTAGTGGTAATAAATGTTAAGTTTTACATTCTATAGCACTACACCTGCTTGTGTTTACATTTATTTTTTTGTGTAGTTATTTCTAAAACCCCTGCTGCTGCATTTTGATTCTACACCCAGAAACAAACTAGATCACAATAAGTAGAGATGTAGTGATTGATGAGAACTTTGTATCACCCAAGTTTTGTGACATCACGCCAGTAGTCCAGCTGAAGTCACAATTACAAGACAGCAACAAGGAGGATGTAGAGGTCTGGCTGGATTCTTCAACTAATGAAGGAACAACAGAAAAATCAGGTGAATCTGAAATCAGGAGATCGTCAAGATCAAGCAAAGGTATACCAGCTAAACGTCTATCCTACATTGTCAAGACACTACCTGAGTCAGAGCCGCAGTCATGGGATGAAATGCAAGCACTACCTGTCCATGAAAGAACAAAGTGGATCGATGCCGCTAATGAGGAAATCAAATCGCTTCATCAACTCCAAACTTGGAAACTCACCAAGCTACCACAGGGCAAAAAGGCAATCAAGTGCAAGTGGGTCTTCAAAACCAAATATGACTCAGAAGGTAAAGTCCACAGATTCAAAGCAAGGTTGGTCGCAAAAGGATATTCTCAAAAGTATGGCGAAGATTACGATGCTACATTTGCTCCAGTCACTAAACAGACCACGTTCAGAGCTTTGTTAGCTGTAGTTGCTGTACAAAAGATGTATGTCAGACATTTGGATATAAAAACTGCCTTTTTAAATGGTGACATTGAGGAGGACTTATACATGACTCAACCTGAAGGTTATGTAAAAAGAGGTCAAGAGAATCTTGTTTGCAAACTACAAAAATCTCTCTATGGTCTTAAGCAATCAGCAAGAGCATGGAACACCAAGATGAATAAAGTCTTGTTGGAAGACAAAATATACAGATGGAAAGTGGATGTATATTCTCTTATATGTGGACGACGTGATTGTTGTTCATCAAGACGACGCAGAAATTGGAAAAATGACTGAAATTCTGAATCAGCACTTTGAATCAAAAGACCTTGGAAGTGTGACATATTATCTAGGAATCCAAATCCAGAGAGAGGAAGATGGAAGTTTTCTTCTAAACCAAAGTGCAAAAATTAATTTGATTCTGAATCAGTTTAAAATGTCGGAGGTCAAAGGTATATCAACCCCAATGGAACCATCCTACCTGAAGCTGGAAGGAGAAGATGACCTGTTGCCTAACAATGAGAAATATCGTCAGGCAGTGGGGACACTTCTATACATATCAACTATGACTCGACCGGATATCACAACAACAGTTGGAATCCTTTGCAGATATGTGGAAAAACCGCGCCAAAGAGACTGGAATGCTGTTAAGAGACTTCTCCGATATTTGAAAGAAACGCAAGATGTAAATTTAAAACTATCTGCAGCAGGAGATCTAGAACTTACCGGCTATGTAGATGTGGATAGGGCTGGTGATTCGCGTGATCATAAATCCACAAGTGGATACTTGTTTAAAGTTGGAGAAAGTTCAATCTCCTGGTCTAGTAGGAAACAAGTGTCTGTTGCCTTGTCATCTACAGAAGCGGAGTATGTGTCCGCAGCCTATGCAAGCCAGGAGGTTGTTTGGCTAAGACAATTGATGGACGATCTTGGCAAACCGACAACTCAGCCGACGGTGATTTATGAGGACAACCAAGGATGCATTAAACTTGCATGCAGTGAAAAAATCAGTGCTAGAACCAAGCACATTGACGTCAGACATCATCATCTACGTGATTTGATAGATCGTGGGATAATTCACTTTGTCTATTGTGAAACTGATAAGATGGTAGCTGACATTATGACAAAGCCATTGCCACGAGCTAGGTTAAAAGAATTGAGAACCACAATGGGACTAAGAGGATAAGTAGTTGTTGAGTGGGGGTGTTGGAATAATACATATTAGTCTGTATGTGTATTGCAACAACTACTGTGCTGTTTCATATGTTGTGCATATTGTGAGGTTGTTAACAAAGTTTAGTTAAAAAAAAAAAAAAACTCCCACAGACAGGATGCCCCCTCCTTCTCTTCCTGTGTTGTTGTTATATATCTGATTTGATTTCCTCATGCTGCAGTAACACCAGACTCCATGCTGTGCCTATGCTGGATATAAATAAACCTACATTCTGTGTTCTAAACTCTGGATGTCACGCGGATTAATCCTCTGCTAACAGAAAGTGAGTAGATGGTGATGAGGTAGGGGGAGAGGGGAGGTTGTGAAGTTAGATAGGGAGCAGAGACGGGTGAAGATAAGGTCTAATGTATTTCCGTCTGTGTGGGTGGCTGAGGAGGAACATTGAGTAAGTTCAAAAGATAAAGTAAGACACAGGAGTTTGGAGGCTGCTGACTGGAGGGTGTCAGTAGGGATGCTGAAGTCACCCATTATGATAGTGGGAATGTCAGCGGAAAGAAAGTGAAGAAGCCAGGTGGAGAATTAGTCAATATAGGTAGTGGCCGGGCCCGGAGGTCGGTATATGACGGCCACTTGGAGGTAGAATAGATGCGGACAGAGTGGACTTCAAAAGAGAAGATAAGGGAGGTTAGAGGTGGGATTGGATTAAAGGTGCAGTTGGTAGAAAGAAGAAGACCCACTCCTCCGCCATGTATGTTGCCAAGGAGAAGAGTGTGGGCAAAGTGGAGGCCATCATAACACAGCGGAGCAAGGGAGGCAGTGTTGGAGGGTGTCAGCCATGTTTCGGTGAGGCCCAGGAAGGAGAAATTGTGAGAGGTAAGGAGGTCATGAATCACATGGAGCTTATTACAGACAGAGTGGGCATTTCAGAGTGCTCCAGAGAGAGGGAGCAGAGGGGTGGTCGTCAAGGACACAGGTTTTACATAGGAGAGATTGCGGTAATTCATATTAGGATGAGAGCGATAAGAGGGGGAATAAATGGGAAGTATCAGATGTGGGCAGGCTGACATTATGGGGAGGCAAACAAAGCAAATGCCTGGGGCCCCCACTCCCTCAGGGGCCCCCAGTGGGGGCATAATGGTTGCGGTCACACTGGGGGCTGTGTTGGGGGCTCCTTTCCAATTATCAATGAGACAGGAGCTACGTCGTTCCTGCACTCTCAATAGAAACGGCCAGGCAGCGCTCCATCCCCTCCAGCCCCTGCCAGTGACTTTGGTCTGAGACTGAGCTAGTTTTTTCTGCGCATGTGACAGGATGCTGAAGGAATCAGGTGAGGCGCTGACACGTACAAGTGTGTGAGGCAAAACCTGTGCCTCGTCCCAGCACTGCAGCCTCTGTCTGTTCCCTCTGACTCCCAGCTCATGGTCCGTGACTTGAAGCTTATCTTTTAATGTTCCATGCTATTATGGACAACAGCAAGATATCTTACTGAAAAGTGCAGCCGGCATTCCAGGCTGTGCGGTGGGCTGCCTTTTCTGCAATATATCTTAGTGGAAACTGTCAGACTGATGTCAGCTGAGCTCACCAAGCAGAAAACACTTTGGTAACTAGTAGCTGATGGAGCGGGGATGAGGGAGGCTGGGAGATAGGAGAGTGGGGGGTTGTCAGCAGGCTCGGACAGGCCTGGCGGGGTGCCAGGAAATTTCCCGGTGGGCCCCGGCCCCCTGCAGAGAAGGCAGAGGAGAATTTAAAAAAAAAAAAAGTGGTCGCGGGCCCTTTAAGGGCGCGCGCACACACTCTCACCGCCGCCGCGATGCCCAGAACAGTAGCGGGAGTGGCCTGGGAGCAGGAGAGCCGAAGAGCAGAGCAGGGGCTGTACTGCAGCGTCACATTTAGCAGACAGGGCCGCACGTCTGCTGAAAGTGACGTCACAGCGCGCCCTGCACTGCAGTCTTCCGCCTTAGGAGCGCTTCTGTACTGTACAGATTGTGTAATATAGTGTGTGTTTGTATGAATTTTTATGTATATGCTGCCTGCCTGTGTGTGTATATGCCTGTGTGTGTGTGTGTATATATCCCTGTGTATGTGTATATGCCTGTGTGTACAGTCATGGCCAAAAGTTTTGAGAATGACACCAAAATTATATTTTCACATGATCTGCTGGCCTCTGGTTTTTATTAGTGTTTGTCTGATGTTTATATCACATACAGAAATATAATTGCAATCATATTATGAGTACAAATAGGTTATATTGACAGTTAGAATGAGTTAATGCAGCAAGTCAATATTTGCAGTGTTGCCCCTTCTTCTTCAAGACCTCTGTAATTCTCCCTGGCATGCTCTCAATCAACTTTTGGACCAAATCCTGACTGATAGCAGTCCATTCTTGCATAATCAATGCTTGCATTTTGCCAGAATTTGTTGGTTTTTGTTTGTCCACCCGTCTCTTGATGATTGACCACAAGTTCTCAATGGGATTAAGATCTGGGGAGTTTCCAGGCCATGGACCCAAAATCTCTATGTTTTGTTCCATAAGCCATTTTGTTATCACCTTTGCTTTATGGCAAGGTGCTCCATCATGCTGGAAAAGGCATTTTTGGGCGCCAAACTGCTCTTGGACGGTTGGGAGAAGTTGCTCTTGGAGGACATTCTGGTACCATTCTTTATTCATGGCTGTGTTTTTAGGCAAGACTGTGAGTGAGCCGATTCCCTTGGCTGAGAAGCAACCCCACACATGAATGGTTTCAGGATGCTTTACAGTTGGCATGAGACAAGACTGGTGGTAGCGCTCACCTCTTCTTCTCCGAATAAGCTGTTTTCCAGATGTCCCAAACAATCGAAAAGGGGATTCATCAGAGAAAATGACTTTGCCCCAGTCCTCAGCAGTCCACTCCCTGTACCTTTTGCAGAATATCAGTCGGTCCCTGATGTTTTTTCTGGAGAGAAGTGGCTTCTTTGCTGCCCTCCTTGGAACCAGCCCTTGCTCAAAGAGTCTCCGCCTCACAGTGCGTGCAGAAGCACTCACATCAGCCTGCTGCCATTCCTGAGCAAGCTCGGCACTGCTGGTAGTCCGATCCCGCAGCAGAAACAGTTTTAAGATACGGTCCTGGTGCTTGCTGGTCTTTCTTGGGTGCCCTGGAGCCTTTTTGACATGCTTCTCCTTGAAGTTCTTGATGATGCGATAGATTGTTGACTGAGGTGCAATCTTTGTAGCTGCGATACTCTTCCCTGTTAGGCCATTTTTGGGCATTGCAATGATGGCTGCACATGTTTCTTTAGAGATAACCATGGTTAACTGAAGAGAAACAATGATACCAAGAACCAGCCTCCTTTTAAAGTGTCCAGTGATGTCATTCTTACTTAATCATGACTGATTGATCGCCAGCCCTGTCCTCATCAACACCCACACCTGAGTTAATGGATCAATCACTAAAACGATGTTAGCTGCTCCTTTTAAGGCAGGACTGCAATGATGTTAAAATGTGTTTTGGGGGTTAAAGTTCATTTTCTGGGCAAATATTGACTTTGCAAGTACAGTAATTGCTGTTAAGCTGATCAATCTTTGACATTCAGGAGTATATGCAAATTGCCATTACAAAAAATGAAGCAGTAAACTTTGGAAAAATTACTATTTGTCTCATTCTCAATACTTTTGGCCATGACTGTATGTGTATATGCCTGCGTGTGTGTATATTCCTGTGTGTGTGTATATGCCTGCATTTGTGTGTGTATATGCCTGTGTGTGTACAGTGTGTGTATATGCCTGCCTTCATGTGTGTGTGTGTATGCCTGCATGTGTGTACAGTGTGTGTGTGTATGCCTGCATGTGTGTGTGTATATATACCTGCATGTGTGTGTATATGCCTGCATGTGTGTGTGTGTATGCCTGCATGTGTGTGTGTGTATATGCCTGCTTGTGTGTGTGTATATGCCTGCATGTGTGTGTGTGTGTATATGCCTGCATGTATGTGTGTTTGTGTATGCCTGCATGTGTGTGTGTATATGCCTGCATATGTGTGTGTGTGTGTGTGTATATGCCTGCTTGTGTGTGTGTGTATGTATGCCTGCATGTGTGTGTGTGTATATGCCTGCATGTGTGTGTGTATATGCCTGCGTGTGTGTGTGTGTATATGCCAGCATGTGTATGTATTTGAGTGCCTGCATGCCTACGTGTATATGTGTCTTCACACGTTTGTGCGTGCTTCCCTGCTTGTCTGCATTTTTGTGTGTGATTGTCTGAGTGTGTCTGTGCATGATTGCATGTGCATTTCTGTGTGTGCTTGCCTGCGTGTGTACGTGTCCCCATTTCTGTGGGTATGTGTATCTGCGTGTGTATATTAGGGCTCTTTCACATGTCCTGATATTTACGGGACTGGAGATATGTGTCCACCTGTGTGTCATCCGTGTGACACATACCAGTGCTTGGGAATCAGTGTACAGTTAACGCTGTTCCCAAGAGCCGGGTGCTGAGCGCTTGCCCTCATCATGGATGCCTGCCGGCACTGCGATCAGCAGCAGCAGGGTCAATGATGAGAGTAGTAGTCAACTCCCGCCGTGTCCAACTGTAAAAATAGGAATAAAATTAAAAAATCCTTGTACTCACCTCTCCTAAGTGTCACCCGCTGTAATCTGTGCGAGCGCTCACGCCGAAGAGAATGACTTCTGCAGCGAGCGGGCCTCGGAGCTGCACTCAGTGATTGACAGGGCACCGCTTGTTGAGCGCAGCTCCGGGGTCCACTCGCTGCAGGAGTCATTCTCCTCGGCGTGAGTGCTCGCACGGATTACAGCGGGTGACTCTTAGGAGAGGTGAGTATAAGGATTTTTTTTATTTTATTCCTATTTTTACAGTTGGACACTGCTGGAGTAGACTACTACTCTCATCATTGACCCTGCTGCTGCTGATCGCAGCACCAGCAGGGATCTATGATGAGGGCAGCGCTCAGCACCCAGTGCTTGGGAAGAGCACTAACTGTCATCAGTGTGCGGGACGTTTTGCGGCCTGTGCAGCAGGTAAAAAACAGACATGTCAACATGTTTTGCCCATGGACACCACATGGTCTGTGGAAAGTGGAAACACACTGACGTGTGCACATTCATTTGAATGGGTCTACGTGTACCAGTGTCTGTGGTACATGAGGAAACTGTCACCGCATGTACTGACGTGTGAAAGAGCCCTTAGTATGTGTCTGTGTGCGCTTGTTTTCGTGTGTGTAAGCGCGCTTCTGCATGTCTGTGTGGTCTTCCGATGATTTATTATATTTGGGGAGAGAAATTTTAGGAGACAAAATGGGGAGATGTGTGAAGAAACGGTATGGTGAACTAGAGGAGGGGTGGGAATGAGTGCAGGAACAGAATGGGGAAGGGGGATGTATAAGGAAACAGTATGGAGAGTGGGGGAATAGTGTGAGGAGATAGTATGGAGAGAGAAAAGTGTGATGTGACACAGCACAGAGACTAGGTAGTGAGGGGGAAGGTATAGAGATGCGGCAGTATGGGGGAAACAGTGTGAGGGCACAGAAAGGAGGTAACAGTATGCTGAGGAGGTGGAGTGTGATGAAGGGGCACAGTATAGAGACTGGGTAGTATAGGGGGGACACAGTGTGAGAGGACAATGTGAAGAGGGGGCCCAGTATGGTAAGGAGAGGACAGTGTGGAGAGCATGTACCATAAGAGTGGTAGAGTGTATGTCATATTTTGTGCAGGGAGCATTGTAAGAGTTAGGTTTATTTAGGGGCTCAGTGTAGATATTTTTATTCAGGAGCATCATAATGACACTGCTATCTTTAAGGGCATCATGTGGGGATGTGCTGCAGAAGACCGGAGAAGATGGAAGTCTGCAGAGACGAGCTGTGGAACTCATCATGGAGTCTGGACAAGAGGAAGAACAGAAAGAGAACGACTCTAATCAGAGAAGCCGTCTCAGGTAAGATACCTGCATGTAAATGTTCATTTGTGATCCTGCCTGTGTCTCATCAGTAATGTGGTTCCTGTATGGTCTGCAGTCTGATGATGACTGATAACTCCCAGTATCTCTATTGTTAATTACATACTGGGAGTTGTAGGTTTATGCGATACAAAGATATATGGGTCTGACCTGACATTACAATTGATGGTGGTTCAGATGATGTATTCGTGTACTGATGTGTATGTGCGCGTCTGCGTGTTTGTGCGCGTCTGCGTATCTGGAATAATATGTATTTTTGTAAGATGCGTGTATGTAACTGTGCATTGTGGTGTGTAATAACATTCATATGCTTGAGGCACCTTTACTAAATCTGTTAGGACTCACTCACATGTGTTAGGGAATTCCATTTGTCTTTCCACATTTAGGAACAGACAAGTGAAATATGCTAACCCTGACAAAACTGTCACCATAGGGATGTGCTTGTATGGACACGGGTTCAGGAGCTGAGCCTGCTCCATACTGGGCAGATGTCGGCTGTGTTACATAGCCGGCGTCTGCCTGTAACAGCAGTGATCAGAGCTCGCCTTGATTGCTGCTGTTTTGAGTATTTAAGTGCCCTTGTCAATCACTGACAGCAGCATTTAGATAGCACAATGGCCGGTGCATGCAGTCACCTGTTCCCTTCAGCCCCCTGTGACGCAGTTGCAGGTTGCTGATGGGTTGCCAGTAGTGCTGAGTGCGCGTGGTCGGATAAGAGACATTACAGTCACCGCGAGCTACAAAGTGCTGCAATAACGTCAGGCACCTTAATTGTGACACTTCCATGGAGCCCAACCTCAGGCTGAGCGTTATTGAATGACTAACATGGCAGCAACACCTGGCAACTAGTGCTGAGTGAGTGTGGTTGGATAAGGTGTGATCCCAGCATGCTCAGGTGTTATCTGAGTATCTTGTAGTGCTCTGCTAATATGCTCGAGTCCCCGGGGTAGCATGTTTTGCGGCGGTAGACAGAAGCAACACATGCAGGGATTACCTAACAAACAGGCAATTCCTGCATGTGTTGCGTCTGTCTACTGCCGCAAAACATGCTACCCCGGGGACTCGAGCATATTAGCAGAGCACTACAAGATACTCAGATAACACCTGAGCATGCTGGGATCACACCTTATCCGACCACACTCACTCAGCACTAGTTGCCTGGTGTTGCTTCCATGTTAGTCATTCAATGAAGCTCAGCCTGAGGTTGGGCTCCATAGAAGATGTCACAATCAAGGTGCCGGACGTTATTGCAGCACCCTCACTTTGTAGTTCGTGGTGACTGTAATGTCTCCCTCCTTGCACCGACCCAAAAACAGGAAGCGAGTGGCGGCAGGGAGAATAAAATGTAATTTTCTCTGTGTAGCCAATGCTTTTCCAATAAGCCGTCTAACCAGGCTTTACACCCTATTTACCTGCAGATTACCCTTTTATCTGCAGATAAATAGCGTTTTTCAAGGTGACAAGTTACCATTAAAGGGACTCTGGCAGTACGGAATGACTGTTCGAATATAGTCCTGCAACTTGGTGCTCCACAGCGCGGCCAATCATGTAATTATAGAACATTATAGAAAAGCATAACAAGTAATAAAACCGTTTATGGTGGGCTGTAGTGTGGGCCCCTAGAGTCAGTTCACCTGGTGGGCCCTAGCCACCCCAGTCCGACCCTGGTTGTCAGCCTGCAGAATCACATCAAGTGTGTGATGACAGGGGGAGCATCTGGAGCAGTTCAAATTTGTTGAAGAGGTCCTGTTTACTGTGCTTATTACACAATAAGAAGATTTGATAAGTCCTGGGCGGGAGCTTTAAAGGGAACCTGTCACCAGAAAAAGCACTATTAACCTGCAGATATGGGGTCAATCATCAGGGTAATAGCGTTACTAACCTGCCTGGTGCCTGCACTTAGCTGAACGCTGCGAGGAGAAAATGAACTTCATTCCTTCCAGCAGTGTTCCAGTTTCAGTCACGGGGCGGTGCCGGCGCGGTTTCAGTCACCGGTCTGAAAATACAGAGCAGTGGCTGTAACTGCGCCCCCGGCCCTGACTGACAGTCGCTCTGCATTGGGGCCGGCTGTCAGTCAAGGCCAGGGGCACGGTACTGTAAACTCAGATCGGTGACTGATCCTGTGCCCCCATGACTGAAACTGAACGTTGCTGGAGTGAATAAAGGACATTTTCTCCCCATAGCGTTCTGATATGTGTGGGCACCAGGCAGGTTAGTAACGCTATTAACCTGCAGATTAAGCCTATATCTGCAGATTAATAGCGTTTTTTTCTGGTGACAGGCTCTCTTTACAATACCCAGCTGACTTGACTTGAGCAACCAATAGTTGCTGTAGAGGGTGAGGGGAGGAGCGCAGAACCACTGTGCAGAAAGGAGACCAGAACCACTGTGCAGAAAGGAGACCAGCCATTGGCAGCATTTCTCAAAAGTGCACAAAGAAAAGTTTAGTATTTTGTTGTGTCATATTCAACCTCAGGTAATGGATTTAAAGGGGTTGTCAACTACTAGGGAACCCCCTCTCAAAGGGTTTATCTAGAATTATATTAATTTTTTACTATGGGCATAAGTGCTGACAGGCAGGTGGTTACTAACTACCTGCCTATTCTACCCAGCGCAGATCTCTCCTAGCACAGAGTGGTCACAGACCATTCCTGACGATCATTCTGAGACTTCCGCTGACGTCACATTGTCGCAACAGCTTCTCTTCCGCTCTGTAGCCAGGGTGTAACTGCTGATGTCATGCTGACAGCCAGCTCCTCGCTGCCTCATTGCGGGGAGCCGTCTCTCAATTAGCATGATGTTGACAGTCACATCCTGGCAACAGAGCAGCCCAAGTTACACCACTGACACCAAACATCTACCGCAAAAACTACATAATAGCTCTGCGTTATCAATACAGTTGTTGGGACTGCTTAAGGATCTTTGATGACACCACAGTCGTAACCATGATATCATCACAGGTCCTGTACTGTGCAGGAGTTTAGAAGAAGTGAAGAGGAAGAGACAGACTGGTAAGTATTGTGCATATATACAGTACAGACCAAAAGTTTGGACACACCTTCTCATTTAAAGATTTTTCTGTATTTTCATGACTATGAAAATTGTACATTCACACTGAAGGCATCAAAACTATGAATTAACACATATGGAATTATATACTTAACAAAAAAGTGTGAAACAACTGAAAATATGTCTTATATTCTAGGTTCTTCAAAACAGCCACCTTTTGCTTTGATGACTGCTTTGCACACTCTTGGCATTCTCTTGATGAGCTTCAAGAGGTAGTCACCGGAAATGGTCTTCCAACAATCTTGAAGGAGTTCCCAGAGATGCTTAGCACTTGTTGGCCCTTTTGCCTTCACTCTGCGGTCCAGCTCACCCCAAACAATCTCGATTGGGTTCAGGTCTAGTGACTGTGGAGGCTAGGTTATCTGGCGTAGCACCCCATCACTCTCCATCTTGGTCAAATAGCCCTTACACAGCCTGGAGGTGTGTTTGGGGTCATTGTCCTGTTGAAAAATAAGTGATGGTCCAACTAAACGCAAACCGGATGAAATAGCATGCCGCTGCAAGATGCTGTGGTAGCCATACTGGTTCAGTATGCCTTCAATTTTGAATAAATCCCCAACAGTGTCATCAGCAAAGCACCCCCACACCATCACACCTCCTCCTCCATGCTTCACGGTGGAAACCAGGCATGTAGAGTCCATCCGTTCACCTTTTCTGCGTCACACAAAGACACGGTGGTTGGAACCAAAGATCTTAAATTTGGACTCATCAGAGCAAAGCACAGATTTCCACTGGTCTAATGTCCATTTCGTCTGTTCTTTAGCCCAAACAAGTCTATTCTGCTTGTTGCCTGTCCTTAGCAGTGGTTTCCTAGCAGCTATTTTACCATGAAGGCCTACTGCACAAAGTCTCCTCTTAATAGTTGTGGAAACGATGTGTCTGCTGCTAGAACTGTGTGTGGCACTGACCTGGTCTCTAATCTGAGCTGCTGTTAACCTGCGATTTCTGAGGCTGGTGACTCGGATAAACTTATCCTCAGAAGCAGAGGTGACTCTTGGTCTTCCTTTCCTGGGGCGGTCCTCATGTGAGCCAGTTTCTTTGTAGCACTTGATGGTTTTTGCAACTGCACTTGGGGACACTTTCAAAGTTTTCCCAATTTTTCGCACTGACTGACCTTCATCTCTTAAAGTAATGATGGCAACTCGTTTTTCTTTACTTAGCTGCTTTTTTCTTGCCATAATACAAATTCTAACAGTCTATTCAGTAGGATTATCAGCTGTGTATCCACCAGACTTCTGCACAACACAACTGATGGTCCCAACCACAATCATAAGGCAAGAAATCCCACTTATTAAACCTGACAGGGCACACCTGTGAAGTGAAAACCATTGTTGGAAGACCATTTCCAGTGATAACCTCTTGAAGCTCATCAAGAGAATGCCAAGAGTGTGTAAAGCAGTCATCAAAGCAAAAGGTGGCTACTTTGAAGAACCTGGAATATAAGACATATTTTCAGTTGTTTCACACTTTTTGTTAAGTATATAATTCCACATGTGTTAATTCATAGTTTTGATGCCTTCAGTGTGAATGGACAATTTTCATAGTCATGAAAATACAGAAAAATCTTTAAATGAGAAGGTGTTTCCAAACTTTTGGTCTGTACTGTATATATATGTGCTTAATAAATATATATATATATATAAACACAAGTCTATATCTATGTGCTCATATATACAGTGGGGAAAATAAGTATTTGATACATTGCTGATTTTGCAAGTTTTCCCACCTACAAAGAATGAAGAGGTCTGTAATTTTTATCGCGGGTACACTTCAACTGTGAGAGACAGAATATAAAAAGTAATCTAGAAAATCAGACTGTATGATTTTTACATTTTTACATAATTAATTTGTATATTATTGCTTGAAATAAGTATTTGATATAATAGAAAAACTGAACTATGTGTATGTAGCATCCACAGTTATAAATCCCGGCAGCACAGACAAAAGTTAATAAGTGTAAAGATTGGCAATTGCCCAATGAATGAGCAAAATGCTGCTCATTCATCGGGTGATTGGATTGTTTATGGCAGAACCAAAATCATTATTCTCAGCAGCACATCACTAGTAATTGTTCATCACTGTTCATCATGCACTCATCATTGTTAGTCAGCCTGTCTAAAGACGCCAATATCAAGCACAGAACGACTTGACAATTGCACTCGCTTAACGGCCTGAACTCTGTGCATGTAAATGCAACTGAAATGTTTCTGTGTGATGGTACAATATATGAGCGTTTGGTGCCCCACTTTAAACTTTTGCCCAGGGCCCCACTTTGGCTAAAACCGGCCCTGGATGTGGGGGGAACAGGATTGGAAGATATGTCGCCTGCAGTGAGGAGAAGCAGAGAGAGGTAGAGCAGGTGGGAGAAGGAGAGTGACTGTTTTTTCATGTTTTAGTAGGATAGATCTGAGGTTGAAGAGCAGTATGGCAGATGAGGACAGGTGTGGAGATAAGAGGGAAGGAGAGATAATTATTTGGTTAGAGGGTGCTGAGGTTTGGGGATAGCGAAGGAGACTGAGGATTAGTGGAGCCAAAACTGTGAGCATATGTAAGCATGTTGAAGGAGTAGGAGTAGGTTAAAAGAAAAGCTAGGTACATGTAATAAGCAGTGCTTACTGTTCCCTTCTGGTTTATTCCTGGTATACAGTGGGTACGGAAAGTATTCAGACCCCTTTAAATTTTTCACTCTTTGTTTCATTGCAGCCATTTGGTAAATTCTAAATAGTTCATATTTTACTCATTAGAGTACACTCTGCACCCCATCTTGACTGAAAAAAAAACAGAAATATAGAAATTTTTGCAAATTTATTAAAAAGAAAAATTTAAATATCACATGGTCATAAGTATTCAGACCCTTTGCTCAGACTCTCATATTAAAGTCACATGCTGTCCATTTCCTTGTAATCCTCCTTGAGATGGTTCTACTCCTTCAGTGGAGTCCAGCTGTGTTTAATTAACTGATAAGACTTGATTTGTAAAGGCACACCCCTGTCTATATAAGACCTAACAGCTCACAGTGCTTGTCAGACCAAATGAGAATCAAAGGAACTGCCCAAGGAGCTCAGAGACAAAATTGTGGCAAGGCACAGATCTGGCCAAGGTTACAAAAGAATTTCTGTATTACTCAATGTTCCTAAGGGCACAGTGGCCTCCATAATCCTTAAATGGAAGAAGTTTGGGACCACCAGAAGTCTTCCTAGACCTGGCCATCCAGCCAAACTGAGCAATCATGGGAGAAGAGACTTGGTGAGAGAGGTAAAGAAGAACCCCAAGATCACTGTGGCTGAGCTCCAGAGATGCAGTAGGGAGATGGGAGAAAGTTCCATAAAGTCAACTATCACTGCAGTCCTCCACCAGTCAAGGACTCCCAGACTATGAGAAATAAGATTCTCTGGTTTGATGAGATGAAGATAGAACTTTTTGGTGATAATTCTAAGCAGTATTTGTGGAGAAAACCAGGCACTGCTCATTACCTGCCCAATACAATCCCAACAGTGAAACATGGTGGTGGCAGCATTGCTATGGGGGTGTTTTTCAGCTGCAGGGACAGGATGACTGGTTGCAATTGAAGGAAACATGAATGTGGCCAAGTACAGAGATATCCTGGATGAAAACCTCTTCCAGAGTGCTCTTGACCTCAGACTTGGCCAAAGGTTCACCTTCCAACAAGACAATGACCCTAAGCACACAGCTAAAATAACAAAGGAGGGGTTTGAGAACCACTCTGTGACCATTCTTGACTAGCCCAGTCAGAGCCCTAACCTAAACCCAATTGAGCGTCTCTGGAAAGACCTGAAAATGGCTGTCCACCAACGTTCAGCATCCAACCTGACGGAACTTGAGAGGATCTGCAAGGAAGAATGGCAGAGGATCCCCAAATCCAGGAGTGAAAAACTTGTTGCACCATTCCGAAGAAGACTCATGGCTGTACTAATTCAAAAGGGTGCTTCTACTCAGTACTGAGCAAAGATTCTGAATACTTATGACCATGTGATATTTCAGTTTTTCTTTTTTAATAAACTTGCAAAAATGTCTACATTTCTGTTTTTTTCAGTCAAGATGGTGTGCAGAGTGTACTTTAATGAGTAAAATATGAACTATTTAGAATTTACCAAATGGCTGCAATGAAACAAAGAGTGAAAAATGTAAAGGGGTCTGAATACTTTCCGTACCCACTGTATTACTGCAGCACACTTACAGAGCAACACAGAATTCGTCACCAGACCTGTATCTACACATGTAAACCTACATAAGAGATATCACTAAAGAGAAGTGTGTTGTACCACTAAGAAGATATCAAAACCAAAAAGAAGGGAATCCTAGTCAAATACCGCTCAATATATATAATGTTAATAAATATGGAGGAGACGGAGACCCAAACGAAAACAAAGGTTTGTTAAATATATAAACCATTTTATTGTACATCAATTATAAATATAATACCAATAATACAACAATACTAGGTAAGGGGGAGAAGTACAATTAAAAAACAGGGAGGATGGAAACAATCCCTGAATATAAGGATAGAACCAGATAATGAGGAGCTCCTGTGAGATGAAAAATGCTCTAGAGTTCTAGGGGCAAACACAATTAAGGTGGGCTAGTAATTACTGCAAACTGCGAGACTAAGAAATATGATGAATAGTCTATAAAAAACAGGAAAAAATATGAATATACCTGCAAAAGAAGTATACTAACAAGTAGAATATGCAAGCATATAATCCGGTATAATTAAATAAATTAAATACTAAAACCTCACAGCTAACTGACAATTATATAAGGTATAAATATCAGAGAGTTTAGCTGATCAATTGTGAGTGGCCGTAGTTTTAATAAGAACCCGGAAAAAAGGCTCGATGTTTATAATACGTTTTAACAGTACGCAAAATATAGGTGAAGCAACCCTGATGTTCTACAGCACTAGTGTCTTATAAGTGGCGTGCATTGCAGTCAGTTAAATAAATACATAGTAGAGAGCAGGAAGGCAAAACTTTAAACTTTGCCTGTATAATACCCCTGCAATATCTATATAATAATCAGAAGTTGGTCAAAAGACGAGATGGCCGCAGTAGATGCTAATCCCCAATATGGGGTGCAGGTGAAAATAATGAAGCCAATTAACCCTGGTAGATATAATCATAACAAGAGCATAAAGACATAAACATATGATGGTATCAGGAGAGCCCGAAGATAATCAGTCATAAAGTATGTGCACCAGTACCATGTCTCACGAGAAGCACAGGAGCATCCAGATGGTGTGTGTGAGCCTCGACATGCATTTCACCAACTGCGGCCTCGTCAGGCTCTCCGGACACCATCATATGTTTATGTCCTTATGCTTTTGTTATGATTATATCTAGCAGTGTTGCTAGATATAATGCTATGATTTAACAAAAAAAAAAACCTGGCCTCCTCCACCCCTTAATAGCCAGCCATCACACACCTTATTTTCCCCGTCGCCCAGTACAGCTCAATGAGTTGTTATGGAGGAGGGGGAAAAGTGTAACTATAGTCACAGGTAAATGTAATTATTTTACATAGCAAAGCAATACAGCTTTAAATGCTATGATTTAAAAAAAAAAATCTGGCCTTCTTCCACCCCTTAATAGCCAGCCATCACATACCTTATTTCTCCGTCGCCCAGGAAAGCTCAATGAGTTGATATAGAGGAGGGGGAAAAGTGTAACTATAGTCACCAGTAGTCACCGGTAAATATAATTTTTTTTACATAGCAATGCAATATAGCTTTAAATGCTATGATTTAAAAAAAAAAAAACTGGCCTCCTTCCACCCCTTAATAGCCAGCCATCACACACCTTATTTCCCCGTCGCCCAGGACAGCTCAATGAGTTGTTATAGAGGAGGGGGAAAAGTGTAACTATAGTCACCGGTAGCCACCGGTAAATATAATTATTTCACACAGCAAAGCAATATAGCTTTAAATGCTATGATTTAAAAAAAACTGGCCTCCTTCCACCCCTTAATAGCCAGCCATCTCACACCTTACTTCCCCGTCGCCCAGGACAGCTCAATGAGTTGTTATGGAGGAAGGGGAAAAGTGTAATTATAGTCACCGGTAGTCACCGGTAAATATAATTATTTTACATAGCAAAGCAATATAGCTTTAAATGCAATGATTAAAAAAAAAAAAAACTGGCCTCCTTCCACCCCTTAATAGCCAGCCATCTCACACCTTATTTCCCCGTCGCCCTGGACAGCTCAATGAGTTGTTATGGAGGAGGGGGAAAAGTGTAACTATAGTCACCGGTAGTCACCGGTAAATATAATTATTTTACATAGCAAAGCAATATAGCTTTCAATGCTATGATTTAAAAAAACAAACCAAAAAAAAAAAACTGGCCTCCTTCCACCCCTTAATAGCCAGCCATCTCACACCTTATTTCCCCGTCGCCCAGGACAGCTCAATGAGTTGTTATGGAGGAGGGGGAAAAGTGTAACTATAGTCACCGGTAGTCACCGGTAAATATAATTATTTTACATAGCAAAGCAATATAGCTTTAAATGCTATGATTTATAAAAAAAAAAAAACTGGCCTCCTTCCACCCCTTAATAGCCAGCCATCTCACACCTTATTTCCCCGTCGCCCAGGACAGCTCAATGAGTTGTTATGGAGGAAGGGGAAAATTGTAATTATAGTCACCGGTAGTCACCGGTAAATATAACTAGAATATTTTTTCTCTTATGTACTATATACATAGCGTAACACATATAGTATCATAAGGCTCTTATTGTCAGGGGCATGTAGTGTGCATGGTATTCCCAGGCACACCATAATGCCACACATAAAAGTCCCTACTGGGCACTTACCTCCCTTGCCTCATCCATCTTTATGGCCATCCTTTTGAACAGGAATATCTTCTGTGTTCTTCTGGGGTCCTGATCCTGGCTTGAGTCCTGACACGCTTATTTCTTGCTTGTCCAGGTCCTGCTTGCCCTTCCGGATCTTCTTATTTTGATGTTCTTCTTGGGGTTTAGGAAGACAGCTTGCTCTGATGATATTAAAGAGCCGGTGGATGGTTTGGGGTTTTCCAGCTGATGTTGGTAAATGAAAACCCCGTGAACAAGGCCTGGTGGTCTGCTGAGAGGGCTGAGTTGTTAGCCTCTGCTGCTTCCAGAATTTGAAGATTGAATGGTCTGGAGCCGCGCTGGATGTTACTTGGCTATAAGAGAAAAAGAAAACACAAGAAGGTGATTACATAAGAACAGTATATAGTAAAGTTCAGGAAAGCTAGAGGCTCTCTACATATGTCAACCAATGATCGGCAGATTTTGTCACTATCTGCTGATCATTTAACATGTATGGGGGCTTACAATCTCACCACTGACAAATCAGCGACCTTCACTGTTATTAGTAATCTGCCGAATTTGGAAAAAGTGATTAAAGCTATGTGAAACTATTCATAAATGAGTCTGTATAAAACATCTCCTCTAATACTTACTGGCACAGGAACATGTGGGGGACACATTCTAAGGGCTTCCACCGAGTCCCAGTCAATACGCTGGAAAAACCTATGGGCTCTGATGTTACCATGGACTCCGAGGCGCCTGGCAGGATCTTCCCGGATGAGCTACAAAAGAAGAAAAAAAAATGTTTATATTTATATAACAGCTTCATAAATAAAATTTAACTAAAATAAATAAATATTATATATATTTATGAAAAAAAAAAGCCTAATATTAGTGTTTTTTATCTGACATCTTCAATAATACATGACAGGTAATATATACCATCACGTCACCCCTACAAGTGTTTACGTGTTATATTGAACACGTAAACACTTGACCTAACATGAGATTCCACTCCCACCAATGGAGCTGAATATAATAGTAAATTACCGCTAACATCACAATAAATCACACAATAATATAAAAGTAATACAACTTATATCATGTACTGACCTTTTTAATGATGTTCTTCGCCTCCTTGCTGGAAGCGTTGAATAGTCCTCGATGGTATTTGGACCTGCTGGTAATCATGATGTTCAAAATGATGCCAAATGCATACCAGTCTACCCCAGCATTGTACTCCTCCGCAGCCAGCATCTCAGGAGCCATGAAGCCTGGTGTCCCAGCGTATTCGGTGGCTGTCCGGTCTCCATAGATGTTCTCAAGTGCCAGACCGAAGTCGGCAATCTTTATATGGCCCGTCGCAGCCACCAAGATGTTAGAAGGCTTGAGATCTCTGTGAAGAAGACAAATGGATTCTTATCAGTGTCCGCTGTATAATTCTCAGTATTGCTGTGTATAGTTATAGGCATCACTGGTGGTGGAGGATTAGATGTATTTCTAGTTACCGGTGGATGATGCCCTTAGAATGCAGGTGTTGAATTCCACACACAAGTTCTGCGGCGTAGAATCTGGCCGAAAGAAAAGAGGAGAAAATAGTTTTTAGTGAATCAGAAACTCAGAAATATATATTGCCCAAAAGACTAGACAGGCAGGACTTATCAGGATTTTATATTTCTGGTTATTATATACAAGTATTTATATTATTATAATGGTCTAGAAGGGCAGTCGCACATATCGTATTGATTATAAGGCACCTGGACCTGCTCATCCTAAGTATAGGACATCAATGTTAAAGTAGTGGATAACCTCTTTAAGTTCCTTCTTGCCTATAGGGATACACAATTGCTACTATTACAATGTATATTCATATGGTGTTAAAGGATTATCCAGGATCAGAAAAACATGGTGTCTTTCTTTAAAAAATAACGCCACATGACTAATGTGAATGAGGATGAACTGCGATGCCTCACACAACCTGTGGACAGGTGCGGTGCTATTTTTGGAAATAAAAATTAGAGCTGTATTTTTCTAAGTGTTTCCCTAATAACATCCCTGTGAATGGGAGATATGAATTTACGTGAACGTTAGGGCTAACAATCGAATCAATCTAGTCAGTCTCATTTAGAAAATACATAGCTGTATGGCTTAGACTGTGAATACTGTACCGTGCACTGGGGATGTCAAGACACCCCTTCCTCATCAGGAGATGGTGGAATTCGCCACAGGTGACATACTCCATCCCAAGAAGCACAAGCTCCTGTCAGACAAGACGTAGAAATCAGTCGTATGATAAAGTCATTGTAGCAGTCATACATTTACTAACACTCAATAATCAGTGATTTCTTCTGCGATTTCTTCTGTGATTAATCTCTGTTCCACTTACTCGTGGAGATATAGTTGCATAATAATAGCAGTAATGATACTTTCTTCTTTTACTATGTGTTTATTAGTTATTCTAAGTATATACATATAGAAGATATATCTACATATGTAGAATGTGATGTGCTAAATGTACAGCATTACTTTTCACTGTAATGTTGCCTTCTGCATTTCTCACCATTATGAAGTACTCATTAAGAATGACATCCATAGGGGTGGACAAATGACTTCAGATATTGGGAGCCAGTTGAACCACTCCAAGACTTTCCATAGACTTCAATAGAGAAACCCCAAAAGTTAACCGTCAGCATCATATTTCTAGGCACATTGCCTGGTTCCCAGGGTTTGTCCAGTGTTCCCACAGTAGGTGACAGCTACACATACAAGGAGCAGGACATGAAAATGTTTCCAATGCTGAAATGTTAACAAACACCAGATATAAACGTGGACATATCCTGTGCATATAGATGAGTGCACTTTATTCTTTATCCAATATTAATGAACAGGTCACAATTTTACCTTGGTCTGAAAGGCGAATGTGCCATGAAGAAGGAAGGGGCTGCCAGATGCAAGTTGTAACACACGCCGCTCCACCAACGCGCGCTCCTCTCCTTCAGCTAGCAGGTTCCTCTTTGTGATGACTTTTATAGCAAATTGCTGGCGGGTATATCTATCTTCCGCCAGCACCACCTAGAAAAAAATGGTCATTAGTTGATGATCTTCATTAAAGGTGTTGTCTGGCCTTGGGGTACAAGTCTGCAGACACTTTATGTGAGTGTAGACTCATGAGGATTCTCCAGTGATGGGAGCAGATGGTCATTTATCCGGCCTCACTCAATTCCCTTGTATTGAGCGAGCCTGTGTAAGGGGGTGTTGACTGGACCGTCGCATTCATACCCCTGAAGACACCAATCGTGTTGTATTGTAGTGCAGTTTTCAGTATATATGGTGTAATTACATAGTTACAGTATGTCATATTATGTGAATTGTAATATAGAGTGTGATATGGTCATATGTATAATGTATAGTGTACAGCATAGGATTGCGCAAGATAAGACATAGTTTAGGACTTAGGAGTTGACATAGGTAGGATGAGAATAGTGTAAGAAAGTGTTCATGTTTAGGACTAGCTCATAGTGGGAGGGAAAAGTGCCAGTTAAAGGAGACTGCTTCCTGTTTGTAGAGCGTTCGTGAGTGATATAAGATCAAATGCAAGGGCAGTTGGGGCTGATATCAAGAGTGAGTACATATTGTTCTGGGTGATATGAGGCCTTACAAAAATTCACTGCAGACATTCCTGCAATGTCCGGAGATCAGGGCTCGATTCAGGTGCTATGGCAAGCACCTCACCCCTTTACATACAGAGGAAGATGGACGTGCAATTGTGTATGGGAAATGTAACAGATCTCGGGTGTATTGTGGAACTCAACTGGGAAATCCTGGGGCTGACAGGATCAGTGAACGTAGGGATAGTCCAGTTAGAACGTAAATAAATGCTGAAAATGTTCTGTACTATGGAAATAAGAAATGGAGAATGTTGTGCCCGATACTGTGTATTACAATCTGATGCAATTGAACTGTCGAGTAAACTTCTGTGTGTTGAAACGAACTGAGTGTTCCCTAATCTATGTGCGGCAGCTCCTTAAGTTGAAGACCTGGAGACAGCTGGGGCCTGTGGCCTACAAGTGAGTGTAACGCACCCTACACGCAACAGCACATTTGAACTGGCACACAATTTTTCTGTAAAGTGCCAGGGCGACATGGACAGCTGCACATGTCTCGTCGGCACATGACCACATGTATGCAAATTGCATACCTGCAGTTATGCTCCTGCCCATTCCTGGCACCGGCACTGGAGAACCTCAACAGCACACACACTGCACACTGTGAGGACTCACAAGTCTGTAGTCACATAGTTACTGCAGACTTGTACCCTAAGGCCGAACAACTCATTGAAATAAGTGTGGAGGGGAGCAGGAAAGTGACACCATTGCTATTTCTTTAATAATTATTTTATATTTCTACAGTTTCTTACTAGCTTACATACAGGAGATCTAATAGCTATAAACATGGGCACTAGGAAATAACCCCACTAGAATTACCCATTAAAGCTAGGAGGTTAAAGGATTACTTCAGTCTTAACCATGCATGATTGAGACAGGAATAACTACAACTCCAGAGCTGGTTGGCATTATTCCTGTGTCAGCCATGAAAAGCTGAGATGAGAATCAATATAAACAGACTGTGTTGGGGTGCAGAGCTCAGCTGTACATAGATGCTGGCATCAAAGACCATGCTGCAAATGTATGCCTATCTATACTAGGGTTATTTTGTGCAGCATATATACTTTATCACATTTGGCGTCTATTACACTTTATATGTGTGTAGGAATTATTTCCACCCAACATACCTTTTTCTAATAGCCTATTATGTATACATTACTTAATATTGCTGCATATTCTTTTGTTATGCACCATGGGGTTTGCCTGTGTTTTTAGCCTTATCTGATTTTCTCTTTTTTCATCAGATTTTATCATGTGTCTATTGTACTAATAAAATATATACCTTTTATGCTACCTTGGCTATTGCTCATAGTTTTTTGTATAGGTTATTTCAAGATCGATAAAGATTTAAGCAAAACAAAAGATCATTTTACCCTATGAAAGACCACTTTGCTTGTTTGTCGGGCGAACGTCAGCCTGTTTCCACTGGTTTCCGATAACTGCGCAGTGTGAATGCACCTTAATCTGCAGCACAGACCTGAGACTACATTTGCAGACACTTTGTCCTGATCCTAAACTCCTTTTCACTCCACAGCACCTCTGGTGTCAGGTTTTATGTTGCAGTGATGCCAGGAGTTAGGCTATGTGCCCACGATGCAGAAATGAAGCAGAAAATTTCTGCAGCATTTTTGCATCTCCCTGGCAGAAAAAACGCATGCAGATTGTACATGCAGATTGTGCATGCTTTTTTCCTGCAGAATACATGCGGATCCACATGCGGATTCACATGCGTTTCCGCATGCAGATTGACAAGCGCTTTCCAGGCGATAGCATCACTTGGAAAGTGCTTGACAACTAGGTCACACTGTATAAATCCATGCAAACAGCATGGATTTATACAGTGTGAAACGTAAAAATAAAATAAAATAAAGCTATACTCACCCCCGATGCCCCGGCGTGGCTGCAGCGCTCCTTCCTGTCTAGTTCCCGGCTGCCGGCATATCGTGAGACAGAGCGGTGAAGGGCCTGCGGTCACATGACTGTGACGTCACCGAAGGTCCTTCAGCGATGCCGGCATGCAGAGAAGCCTTCGGAAAGGTGAGTATTAACTTTATTTATTATTTTATTCTTTTTTTTACAGGAACAATGGTACCCAGGTCTGGATGAGAGTCTTCTCTCCTCCTGAACTGGGTACCATCCGTACATAGAGACGCATAGAATTCACTTGTAGAAATGTACAGACGCGCATTCTATGCGTCTCAATGCAAGTCAATAGCGGGGCTTCCGCTGCGCTTCCGCAAAATTAAATGACATGCTGCGGATTTTTGTACGCAGCATAAACGCTGCGGAAAAATCCGCAGCATGTGCATAGAACATGCGGAATCCCCTTGGGGACCATGGGGTGCGGATTACCTAGTGTTTCACAAGCGTTTCCGCTGCGGAAATTCCGCATCATAAACGCTTGAAAAACGCTACGTGGGCACCCAGCCTTATAAGAATTGCAGAAAACACGAGAGGTGAATATATTGTGAAGAGTATGCTTTGGGATATTTGCTGGCTTCTCTGGTAATCAAGGAGCTCTCTCCTTTTCCCAGGAATGTCCTAAAAAATCAGAGAGTTGTCTGTAATAGTATTAGGAGGCTTGTCCTCAATTCGATTTTTGTCCTAACTTCAGGGAGTAGTATGATTAAAAAAATAAAACGATACTACCCTGATAAATCCTTTGCTATTCCAGAGCCTGGCACAGTAGTCCAAACCTGCACTTGTTTACCTTGCTGCAGACAATCACTGGTCTCATTGAGGATGTCTCTATTTATTGGACAAAACCATTGAGACGAGTCATTGGTTAGCAATCAGGAGAATGTATGAGACGTCACCACTGCTGACACGGAATTTTTTGAATTATTACTTTTTAACTGTGGACAATATCTTTAATAAATGTCATTCTCAGTACACACACATATATTTACTCATACTTATGTAGCTACGTACATGCAGATGTACAATGTAGTGCCTTGAAAAAGTATTCACATCCTGTGAACTTTTCCACATTTTTTCAAGTTACATGCAAAAACTTAAATGTATTTTATTGGAATTTTATGTGATATACCAACACAGAGTACAAGTATTTGTGAAGTGTAAAGGAAATGATACGTTTTTCTGAATATTTTAAAAATGTAAATCTGAAAATTGTGACGTGCATTTGTATTCAGCCCCTCTGAGTCAACACTTTGTAGGACCACCTTTTGCTGCAATAACTGCTGCAAGGTATTTTTCTACCAGCTTTGCACTATAGGTTGAAATTTTTGCCCACTCTTCTTTGCAAACTAGCTGTGAGATTGGATAGAGAGCGTTTGTGAACAACAATTTTTAAGCCTTGCCACAAATTCTCAATGAAATTTATGTCTGGACTTTAACTGGGCTATATAAACACACGAGTATGTTTTTATTTAAACCATCTTATTGTAGCTCTGGAAGTATGTTTAGAGTCGTTGTCCTCCGGGAAGGTGAACCTTCATCTCTGTTTCAAGTTTTTCCAGCCTCTAACAGGTTTTTCCTACAAGATTGTCTTGTATTTAGCTCCATCCATCTTCTAATCAACTCTGACGAGCGTCCCTGTTAAAGAAAAGCATCCCCACAGCATGATGATTCCACCACCATGTTTGACGGTGGGGATGGTGTTTTCAGGGTGATCTGCAGTGTTAGTTTTCCTCCACACTTAGTGTTTTTCATTTAGCAAAAAATTTAAATTATTGGTCTCATCTGACCAGAGCACATTCTTCCACATTCTATGTGGGTGACACAGCTAGCATGGATAAAGGTGGATGAAAGTGCTCTGGTCACATATTTGCATGTAGAGTTTCTACGGCAGCTGTCACTTCTGCATGATGTTGTCTATACAGGTGTCTGGCCCACACTTGCACAGCCAACAGGATCGTGCACCTGTATTGAAAAATAGATGTTGTTATCTGCTGGCCATCCAAGATTCCAAGGTGCAGGCATGTGGGGAAAACAGCAGCACCTGCAACTTCCTAGTGCAGAAGTTAGAGGCACCAGAAAAATACTTTAACCCACTGTAGACTATCAGAAAACACTATTACACATATATAGGTAGCAACACATTTGGAAACCGCCCTGCATCTGCCTTTGTCAGAAACACCTGAATTTGGGGATCTAAGATGGTTATTAACAGTGTTATTCTCTACTTCATTCATGATCTTATATTGTATAGCAAACAATATACGATCTGGGCTCGTAATGTTATAGGTTCTTACCTTTCCAAAACTCCCCCGGCCAAGCACTTGATGAAAATCTAGTCTCTTGATGTTGTCAGAGATTGTGCTGCCGGGGAGAGATGGCCGCACACCACTGTCTCCTAAAATGGCAAACAGAAATAAGACGAGAAATTAGAAAAAGAATTTACTGTCCATGTATAAAGTGTTGGTTATTTTGTAACCTTAGCAGAGAATTCAGTTTTGGTCAGCATTGGAGTATTCATCTTTGTAAACATATTGCTTTATGCTGTTAATTGAAAAACAGACTATAATTTACTATTCAGTTTAGCACAAAGGGTTAATTATGTTATTACAAAATGGAGAATCAGTATCATTTATGTGCGGAATAATACTGGTAGCACAGTGATTGTCCTATATTAAGTGTACTGCCTTAGAAAACAATTACAGCTCAACGCTAATATTGTCCTGCAACAGTGTTAAAGGGCCCCTTCCCCTGGGACTGAGAAGTGGGTATACGTTTCGCATGTATAGGCACTCTACCTGAAGCCCTCCATTAGCTCCCCGATGCCTCCTCTGCTGGGATAGGCGTTCCTTTCCTCCTGCTTCCAAGATGACGGTCATAGCAGCATGGAGTACACTGGTAAATCTAAACCTCACCTCTCCTGCCTTTCCTTTCCCATCCCACAGCACAGAAAAGACAGGGAAGATGTGGTTTAGACTTACCAAACTGGTGGCCATCTTGGAGGTAGTAGGAACAGAACACAGATCTAAGCAATGGAGGTAGCGGGAGGCAAAAGAAGGGCGTCAGGAAGGATGACTGTATATTTACAAAGTGTAGTAACTTTTCAGTCTCAGGGTATAAGGTTGCTTTAATATACATTTTTTCCTATACTCAGTCACTAAGTTGCAAAGAGGGGAATTTATTAAATATACATAAAAAAACAAATACATTTTAATCAGATTGATTCTTCCTTGTTCCTCCATATTTTTGCCATTCTGCTAAAACGACTCAACACCGGTATGACATTCACTTCTATATAGTCCACCATCTTATGTGATATATTTAATGCCAAATATTTCAAACTGTTGCCCTCTTGGATAATAAGTATATCACCATCTGTAATTTGGAAATTCTTGTCCAATAATGATATCTGACTTATTCCAATTAATCTTCAATCCAGAAAAAATACCAAATCCATTCACCAATGTAATATCTGTCCTTAGATCTTCCTTTACATTTATTAAAATAATAACAAATCACCTGTGTACATCGCTAATATTTCCTCCTGAGTCCAAAACTGAGAACCCCTTATTCCTTTACAACCTTAGGCTGTGTGCCCACAATGCGTTTTTAATGCGTTTCCGCAGCGTTTTTATAGCTGCTGAAACGCATTAAAAACGCATGGTAGAAGGGCAGCAATGTTCCCCAATGATAATCCGCATGTGCTGTGCACATGCTGCGAAAATTTCCGCTGCGGAAAAAAACGCAGCGCTACCAATTATTTTGCAGAAGTGCTGCGTCTTCGCCGCCATTGACTTGCTTTAGATCACATGGATTACGCATCACTGTATATGTAGATGCGTAATCCACGCGTTCCAATGTGCAGATGGTACCCGGGTGTAGATGAGAGGAGAGTCTCCTCCACACCCAGGTACCATTAAAAAATCTGTAAAAAAAGAATAAAATAAAAAATAACTGTCTACTTACCTTCTGTCGGCCCGCGCTGCGCTCCTACTTGCTTCCTGGCACTTTGCAATGAATTGAAGGACCTGCGCTGACGTCAGAGTCATGTGACGGGTCACGCGATGCTGACGTCGGCAGGTCTTTCAATTCACTGTTGCCGGCAAGGGAGAACGGAGTGTAAAGCAGGACACCGGGGGCCATCGGAGGGTAAGTATACATTTATTTTTTTATTTTTACCACTCTCTCGGGTCACACTATATAAATCCATGCAATTTGCATGAATTTATATAGTGTGACCTAGTTGTCACAAGCACTTTCCAAGTGATGCTAATCGCTTGGAAAGCGCTTGTCAATCCGCATGCGGAAATGTCAGTGAATAAAGCTCCATTTCCGCATGTCCCTGGCAGGAAAACGCATGTACAATCCGCATGTACAATCCGCATGTACAATCCGCATGTACAATCCACATGTCCAATCCGCATGCGTTTTTTTCTGCCAGGGAGATGCAGAAACGCTCAGGAAAAAATCCTGAGCATTTCTGCATCGTGGGCACATAGCCTTATATATGGTCAATAAGTAGGGCAAAGAGCAGCTTGGATTAGGAAATCCATGTCTTGTGCCCATAAAAAGGACAAAAAGCTGGGACATAACCCCATGCACCTACTACTTTAGGAGGGCACCATCTAATAACTGGGATCTACCTGCCACATGTCATACAACATCATACGAATTTCAAAAAGAAAAGAAGACATGCACCTAAGCGGTGATCACCTGAAGAAATAATCACGGAATATTTGAATATAAATTACATCAATTTATTACAGTATCTCCTGACACATATATAAGAATACGCACAAAAAAAATTATTTTAAAACACCATTAAAAATAGTGAAGGAATCCACTGCTTGAGGAACCCACTACTTTAGAGACCTTCCCATATTATAATGACAGAAAATACAATAAAGTGCAGTCAAATAGATGAACTCTAACAGGCTGTATAGAATATCTATGATGGTCAATATTGCACAAGCCCAAAGTATTCTATATAAATAGAATGTATATAAAGTGCAACAACAGGTATCTGTGTGAAAATCAATATGGTGTCCCTGTATACAGGGTAATAGGTCTATAGAACAGTATAATTGTAAACTGGCGATTGCCAATAGACCCTTTCACCTCACACTGGAGATGACTACTCCATAACCACTCCATCACATACACTCAATTGTGGCCACCCGTGCTGCCCCAGCAAAAAATAATAGTAGAGCCAATTAAACAATATGATCATAGAAAGCAAATACTCAATCAAATCAGCCTGTAAATGGGAAGGTGCAAATGGGACCTCAGTGCCCAGTGCGTGTCGCCACACACGGTGGCTTCATCAGGGGCATTTAAAGTACATATCCTCGTGTCCCGGTATATATGTAGCCTAGAATCAAAATAATTACCGAGAAAATGTTTAATTTACCTGGAGAGTGCAGTTTATGAAGTCCGAATAAACCCACCTTGGACATTTTTAAAGAAACTGACTCCTGTGACTATCTTAAAAGTGGCTGAGTCAGTACCAACCCAGTCACAATTAGTGGAGAATGTGGGCAAGATTCCAGGAAAACGTGTACCTGCCACAGAGATCGATGGATGTCCTGGGTAAAGGCCGCCAGCCAGCCAGAGATGTCCAGCACCATGAAAGAGCCACTCAAACACCTGCTGCAAAGCCAACAACAGCAGCACCGGCAGCACTTGCAGAGCCAGCAGAGCCTGCAACAGCAGCACCGGGAGCAGCAACAGATGCAGCAAGAGACTAATAAACTTCTGATGCAGCAGATTCAGCAGCAACAACGGCAGATGGAACTTCTAGCGGGGAAAGTTCGCAGCAGAGAGGCCGTCCCTCCCTCAACTCCAGATAATGATTCACACGTCAGGAAGACGGTAAGAAGAGCATTGCAAAAGATTACTCCGGGTGATGACGTCGAGGTCCTAACGTTCTTTGCGAGGGTGGCGGAGCGGGAGAGATTGCCTCCAGAGCAGTGGGCGGAGGTGCTGGTGCCATATTTAATGGGCCAGCCTCAGAAAGCCCATTATGACTTGTTTGGCCCTGCAGGACGCAAAGGAGTGCGCCAAATTAAAAACAGAAATTTTGGCGCGCTTGGGAGTGACTCTGACTGTTAGGGTGCAACGGGTGCACCACTGGGCCTATTGCAGTGACAAACCTCCCAGGTCCCAAATGTTCGACCTCCTACACTTGGTTCAAAGTGGTTGTAACCTCAATCTTCCTCCCCAGTACAGATGGTGGAAAAGGTCATCATGGACAGGTTCATCCACTCCCTTCCAAAGTCGGTGCAAGCCTGGGTTGCCCAGGGAGATCCCCGTAAAAGCTGCTGAGTGAGTATCAACCCCCTTAAAGGAGTTTATACAAAATTTCTCCATTGCCAAAAACCATATCAATAGGGAATCAGGATTGCTAAGTCTTAGAGTAACATGAATCCTGATAATCCTTGGGATTAATAAGCCTCTTCCCCAAAAAATTCTTCCAGAGGATTGGAAAAGATGTTGTATCACTAGACTTTGACGCACGTCTACATGATTTTCTATTACAGGTAAAGTCAATTACAGTATTAAAATCTCCTACAATCAAAATCGGATATTGCAAGTTTTCACTTTCTTCATAGTGAAGCTCAGATTTATATGGGAGAGGAATACAGGTGTTTGCAATTTCTAACCTTATGTTGTTAATTTTACATTTCAACAGTTTATATATATATATATATATATATATATATATATATATATTTATATATATATATATCTTACTTCTACCCTGTGTAATACATACTTATATTTACACCCCTTTGAACAAGGATAAAGACCCTCGTGAGTAGATATTATGTACAGCATGATATACATGTACTTGACAACCCACTTTTAGCTACTTTCTTGAATCACTATCTGAATGTGTCTTTTGAAGACATATCAGAGACATCAGATCTCTTCTCATCCAAGCAAAGAAATACCATTTCAACTTATCTTAAACCCTTCTAACATTAAATTAGATAACTTTCACCATATTAAAATAATAATTAAGTTAAAATATCCCTCCTCTTCTGATACCTCCCCCACTCCACCTTCCACTTCACCCCTTCAAACCATCTCCCACTCTTAGCTCCCCAACTACACGTTAGGCCGGGTCACACAAGTGTTGATTCTCTCATGTGAGAGAATTGGATCATTTATGCTAATGACACTAGGCTCAAGCTCTGACCAGAGTTTGAGCCGAGTGTCAGTTTACTGGGATCCGTTTCTCTTGTTTGAGACAATCATATTACAGGTGCGGAGAAGATGGAGAACTTCGTTTCTCCAACTTTTCCATCGTCTGTGTCTGCATAAATCAAACTGCACTGGGATGAAATCCAAGTCTGGGCCAAGGTTTTACACGCACCCATAGACTTGTATGGGTGCATGTGATCCGATTTGCTGAGCCACTCTCAGCGTGCTGCAATTGTTTTCCCATGCCGAATCGTCATGAGCAAAAACATTTCAGATCTGCACTGCCCCATAGTATAATATTGGGCTGAGTGCTGTCTGATAAAACATCAGAGAGCACTCTACTATGTCATACAGCAGTGTGAACGAGTTCTTAGAGAACTCCTCAACCAGACATCCACCCACCCTCCAACTAACCTGCCTTAAATAAATGAATCTTCCATAATCAATTGTAAGGGAGAATATCTCTCTATTTACATCTCAAAACCCCTTAGATTAGCCACTGACACAGAATTTAAGAAAACAAATAGTAAGATATTGTATGGTAATTCAATAGTGTATTAAATAATGTTTAAGTGCATTTATAAAATGACCCTAAAAATTCTTTATTAGATGTAGATATTTGAGTCTTAAAAGAAGTAGTAATAAGATCTTATTAATACGTATTTTGTCTCAAACTCTGTTTGCAGTTATGAGGAAATGGAAGGTAAAAGAACAACCTGAATTAAATTAATTGATAAGCGAAAAAAGAGAAAGTGGTCTACGATAATAAAAATCAGACAACTGTTTATGAGCATATCTGGGAAGAATGGACAGGTGTAGAGCAATGCTAGTTATGGGGTGAAGGGTTTTCCTTGTATCCTCCCCTTCAGTTTGGGGGTGCAGGTGGGGTTTGTTTTGATTCAAGGGAGGAGGGATGATGGAATAATATGGAAGGGTTAATATTTGTTCCATTTTGTTTTTCTTAAACAGATGATTGAAGCGTATGGATATTTATTGTATATGAGAGAATATAAATAAATGTTATATGTGAAGTACTATAACTGCATTAAAATAAATGAGATTATTGCAACATATTACTATTTAATAAACTATTTGTAATCTTTAAGAAAAAAAAATAGCAAGGAGGGGAATTTTATATGCATTTGTTGGAAATGTGTTTTTTGAGTATAAATGGTGCAAGATAAAAGATCTTCACCCTGAGGTTTCTGCCCCCATAATCAGTGCAGGAGAGCAAATGCTATGCAAAACCATGAATCTGCAACAACAGTAGTGGATTTTCTGTTTCCCATTTTGCTACAATGAATAATAATGGTACATACCCTCAAAATGGTACTTACCACACTAAAGAAATAGAGGCTACATACACATGCATCTCACTAAATTAGAATATTATCAAAAAGTTTATTTATTTCAGTTATTCAATACAAAAAGTGAAACTCACATATTATATAGAGTCATTACAAGCAGAGTGATCTATTTCAAGTGTTTATTTCTGTTAATGTAGATGATTATGGCTAACAGCCAATGAAAACACAAGCGTCATTATCTCAGTAAATTAGAATACTTTATAACAACAGCTTGAAAAATGTTTTTAAAATCTGAAATGTTGGCCTACTGAAATGTATGTTCAGTAAATGCACTCAATACTTGGTCGAGCTCCTCGTGCATCAATTACTGCATCAATGCGGCAATGTGGCATGGAGGCGATCAGCCTGTGGCACTGCTGAGGTGTTATGGAAGCCCAGGTTGCTTTGATAGCAGCCTTCAGCTCGTCTGCATTGTTGGGTCTGGTGTCTCTCATCTTCCTCTAGACAATACCCAATAGATTCTCTATGGGGTTAAGGTCAGGCGAGTTTACTGGCCAATCAAGCACAGTGATACTGTTGGTTTTAAACCAGGTATTGGTACTTTTGGCAGTGTGGACAGGTGCCAAGTCCTGCTGGAGAATGAAATTTCCATCTCCAAAAAGCTTGTTAGCAGAGGGAAGCATGAAGTGCTCTAAAATTTCCTGGTAGACGGCTGCGCTGACTTTGGCCTGGAAAAAACACAGTGGACCTACACCAGCAGATGACATGACTCCCCAAACCATCACTGATTGTGGAAACTTCACACTAGACCTCAAGCAGCTTGGATTGTGGCCTCTCCACTCTTCCTCCAGACTCTGGGACCTTGATTTCCAAATGAAAATTGGAACTCTGGAACCTTGTGGGGTGTGTCAATGACTGCCTTCTGGACATCTGTCAAGTCAGAAGTCTTCCCCATGATTGTGGAGCCTACTGAAACAGACTAAGGGACTTTTTAAACGCTTAGGAAGCCTTTGGAGGTGTTTTTTGTTAATTATTCTAATTTACTGAGACAATGACTTTTGTGTTTTCATTGGCTGTAAGCCATAATCGTCAACATTAACAGAAATAAACACTTGAAATAGAAAGGGTGCTTCTACTCAATACTGAGCCAAGGGTCTGAATTCTTATGACCATGTGATATTTCAGGGTTTTTTTTTTAATAAATTTGCAAAAATTTCTACATTTCTGTTTTTTTTCAGTCAAGATGGGGTGCAGAGTGGACTTTAATGAGAAAAAAAATGAACTTTTTAGAATTTACCAAATGGCTGCAATGAAACAAAGAGTGAAAAATTTAAAGGGGTCTGAATACTTTCTGTACCCACTGTATGCCCACATACTGTCCCTCTCCAAAATGAATGAAGGACCCCCCACCACAATTGTGCCCCCTTTGACAATTGTCACCCTCATTATGTGCCCTCACTGTAACATTAGCCCCTTCCTTCCTCATCCACAATGATATAATTAATTTAATCTTTGGCTCCTTGACTTACTATTGGCTGTGCCATCTCTTCTCCTCTGAGGTGTTTGGGTGCCGACAATAGTGTGATGACGTCAGCAGCGTGCCGAGCAGCAGCATGTCGAGGCTGGGACTGACGAGCGCTGTTTTACCCTAGTCCCGATGACAGTGTTCAAATATGTTTGCGTCTGAAACATTTGAATATAAGAAGATGGGAGCTCCATATCCTGGACGGCTCCATGGGCTGCAGCAAAACTTTGGTGGGCTGCATGCGGTACATGAGCTGTTTGTTGTGCAGGTCTGTTCTAAAACAACACTACATTGTATAACACCTGCACCAGATTGTGCAGTTACCTCAGCCCCGAGCCTACCGGCAGTCACAGTCGGACTCCCTATAGAGAAGGTAGAGAGGATTTATTACCATCTCTGGCTTTTCAATTACTGTGATAGATGTTAGAAATGCATTGGGGAAATATTGGCTCATTTTGAAGCAAGACCTAGTCCTTTCCAAATGTACTACACCAGTCCCTTCCACCACCTATAGAAGGGCGATGAACCTGAGGGACTTGCTGGTACATAGTTACCATAAAGATCCGGGACCAGAGAAAGCCTTCAGCTCAAAAGGCCCCAGATGGGGCTTCTATCCATGCAAGAACTGTGCGGCCTGTGTAAATCTGGTGCGGTGTACATCCTTCCCATCAAGTGATGGTCATAAGGAGTTTCAAATCACACAGCATACATCTTGCAATACAGAAGGCGTAATCAACCACGCCTTGTGTCCATGTGGCCTCATCTATGTGGGTCTTACTTTTCGCCAACTGAGAGTGCGTGTGAGGGAGCACGTGCAAGATATTAAGAATGCATCAGAATCTCTTGCCGATACTGTATTGAAGCCTATCCCAAGGCATTTCAAGTTAAAACATGGGTGTGATGCTAGCCTCCTCCAAATTCGGGGTATTGACAGGATATTAATTGACTAGGGGGGGGGATTGGAGAAAGACCGTTGGTGGATTATGAAAATTGATTGCATATGCCCCAAAGGCCTCAACGAGGTCCTCAGTTTTGTCCCTTTCTTGTAATGTGCTATTGTGTTTAGGTTTTACTTATGTTTTATGCTGTTTATAACTTCTCACTTTTTTATTTACATGCAGGGTATCCAGTATTTTTGTACACTCTACTGTGAGACAGATGCTGGACCACCACTCACTTGGAGGATCTTCTTCTCCCTTCCCTCCCTCCCTTTTTCTGCCCCCCTCGGGGACCGGGTGCCTGATCGTCCTTGCGGGCCAGCGCTCCACGCGTCTCCCTTTTTATGGATATGTACTCACCTTTCAGCAGCATCCCGCCCTGCTGCTCTCTCTTTTTCGGACCTGTCTATTTCCTGTGCGGTGTGCCACTAATTGATTCCATCCGCTATAAGCATTTTTTAT
The DNA here is from genome assembly GCF_046119375.1 of Phyllobates terribilis. NCBI lineage: Eukaryota > Metazoa > Chordata > Amphibia > Anura > Dendrobatidae > Phyllobates > Phyllobates terribilis. The sequence continues at coordinate 13,130,980 of NW_027362796.1, forward strand.
AAAACATTTTACTCACTATTGTTATTCATCGGCTTTTACTCTTTGTTTATTGTTGCTTTAAATCTGTGATTTTGGATGCACAAAAAAGGGCACTTTAAGATGCACTTCCTGTGTCACACTGACACGTCAGTATTCCTATCACTTGTATATTTTTTATTTTATTTTTTCGATTCCTCTTGCCCATTGTGGCTTATAATTTTCTGATTTTTTTATTGTACATTTTCCATTATACTGATGTCAGTAGCTATGTTACTATATAACACATGTCTATGCTCACTCGTATGTGAAGGGCACACATACATTTGTATTGTGACATTAACTATCTCTTCATACTATTGTTATTTATTATATTTATTTTACCTGTGATTGGTCTCACTTGTAGTGATGGGCGAGCGTGGTTTGTTAACCCTTTCGGCGAGCATGCTCGGGTGCTCGCCCAGTATCTTCAGCGTGCTGAGGTGTTATGTTTGAGTTATTGTGTGTGCATGATTTGCGACTGACAGCTTTAATACATGTGAGGAAAGCCTAACAAACAGGCATTCCTCACATGTGTTAAAGCTGTCAAACAGTCGCAAATCATGCACACACAGTGACTCAAACATGATATTCAAGTACACTGAAGATGCTCGGAAAACACCCGAGCATGCTCATAAATCTCGAGTAACGAACGTGCTCGCTCATCACTACTCACTAGTGTAACACTTTCACGTAACATATGTGGTTTTTCACGTTGCTGTGATTCTGGTTGCCATTGGATGCATCCGACATCTGCACCACATGGGCTTGGTCACGAAATAATAATAAAAAATATTCACACAATTCGTGCACTCTCTGTTTATTATTGTTTCCATGTTTTCATTCACTTGTCACATCTTCATTTTTTCTTCCTTTTCCCTTTCCCTTCCCTCCCCTCTTTTTTACCACCATTAGTTTTGCACATTTATGCACAATTTATAACTTTGTTCTGTTGATACTCATGGTATTCCCATATTCTCTGTACCATATTGAGTACATATTATATTATATTGTCTCATGACTCTCTCTATATATACTCCTTTATATTTAATAATGATACTTTGGGTATTACTTGGTGGACATTATACTTTATACACATATGTTGTATATAATTCTCACAATATGATGTCTATATTTTCCTGATTGTGTGTTTTCATATATTATTTTCCCTCTTTTATCTACATCTTTGTATCTTTGTGTATTTATATATATATATATATATATATATATATATATATATATATATAGTGGTCCAAAAGTAGGTGGACAGAAAATAATAACATTTATTTTGATTTATATATAAAATTATATTTACTAACACAAGCATAACATTGACAATTACATTTTATTCTGAACAATAACACAAAAACCCTTAAATGTTATCAATGCAGGGGCTCAAACTGTTTTCCATTACAATTTGCACAGCTTTGAAGTCGCCTCTTGCGCTTCAACAAACTTTTTTGCACAAGTCTCTTTGGGTATTAATTTCTTGAAGTGCATCTCTTATGTCATTTTTCAAGTCACTGACACTTTTTGGTTTTCGACTATAAACTTTGTCCTTGAGTACTCCCCAAAAGAAAAAATCCATTGGGGTCAAGTCTGGTGAACGTACCGGCCAATCAAGTGGGCCTCTTCGGCCAATCCATTTATTAGGAAATGTTTCATCAGGATACTCGCGGATTACTCTTGAATAATGTGGAGGGGCCCCAACTTGTTGAAAATAGACTTTTTTTTTCAAAGAGTCTGTGAGGTATGAAAAGTGGAATCTGATTGGTTGCTAAGGGCAACTGAGCCAGTTTTACTTTACACCATGTTTGATAAATCTCCCCCTTCATAACCTTATTACACTTTCTGTCCACCTACTTTCGGACCACCCTGTATATATATATATATATATATATATATATATATATATATATAATATAACCGGGGATGCATCCCTCTGTCTGAAGCCTCGATAGACTGCGCATGCGCGACGCACAGTCTGGCTTCAGACAGAATCATGCATCCAGCCGTTACAGGTAAGAGGAGGTGTATGGCGCCGGAGATCGCGGTATGCGTAGACACTGATACTTGCATACTTACCTGACCGGGAGGAGCGTTGCCACGGCACCTCTCTTCTGGCCGGAGACCAGGGGCAGGAGTAAGGCGTCGGATCGGCGCGTGCACATAGCGCTATCCTTCGCCATTTTACTGAAGACACATTTACAGTGTGTCTTCAGCAAAATGGCGCCGGACAGCGCAGTGCCCCGGCGCTGCTCTCCTCCCCTGGCCTCCGGCAGAAGAGGACGCAGCAGCGCTGGAGCACAGAGAACAAAGGTGAGTATAACTCTGTATTTTTTTTTGTATGTGTGTACAGTGTGAAATGGATGAGGGGGCCACACATATCAGGATTGTGGGGTGAGGGGACCATGCATATACCAGGATTGTGGGGTGAGGGGTATCACGCATACCAGGATTGGGGATGAGGGGAGCCACGCATACCGGGATTGGGGATGAGGGGTGCCACGCATACCGGGATTGGGGATGAGGGGTGTCACGCATACCGGGATTGGGGATGAGGGGTGCCACGCATACCGGGATTGGGGATGAGGGTTGCCACGCATACCGGGATTGGGAATGAGGGGTGCCACGCATGCCGGGATTGGGGATGAGGGGTGCCACGCATACCGGGATTCGGATGAGGGGCCATGCATACCAGGATAGGGATGAGGAGTGCCATGCATGCCAGGATAGGATGGTGCGGACAGGATGGGGGCAGCACAAATACCAGGAGGGGGGCAGCACATACCACACATACCAGCATGGGAGACCATATACCAATAAAAATGCTCGCCACCTGGGCATAGAACGGCTTCAATAGCTAGTATATATATATACATAGAAAGTCATGATTAACTTACACCAGGTATGGGCCGGTAATGTTCTCCGCAATTTCTTTCTCTCCCTCTAAGTATGTCTGCATCTCTTGGCATCCTGATGATTGTGCACATTCTGCCAGCCGGCAAGAAGCACCTGGTTGCCATGAATATGTGTCCCTATGACGCGGCACTTCGGGCCCTCCTTACTGACGTGTTAGCGGGAGGCGAGCACCTGCTGCGTTGGACACTGACTCCCTGGCTTCCGGCGCTGGCTTCCGCCACTGGAAGCGTCGCTGTACCCCCGCTACACGTGCCAAAATACTTTGGATATATATACCCCCTGCCTGTCACCCATACACAATCACCCCCTGGAGAAGCAGGACTTGAAACGCGCGTCAGGGCTGCTTTCATGCCATCTACAGGTTGTAACTAGGCTGTACTCTCATTTTATGTGGGACCATAACTTTCTATATGTGTCACTGTGTATTACTCTCACTAGAAGATATACTTATGTTGTGACATCTGTGTCATAGGCATGATTCTTCTCCTTATTTGGATATTAGCAACTTGTACTGTATAACTAGTTCCTGCTGTGCACTCGTACTTTATATGCTTTACTTGTGATCTGGACTCTGATACATTCTTTTCCAGTTGCTCTATGTCTTATCCCTAATTTAATGTATCATTAACCTTTGTGCATGGGATGCAGTAAGTATGTTAATGAATCAATTGAACGTATTTATTGATTTTTCTCTGCCTCCCTTGGGACGAATCATGCTTTAATAACACTTGTTGATTATTCCTTCTTTATAGACACTTAACTGTATGTATATATATATATATATATATATATATATATAAAAAGTTATAGATATATATTTTTACATTATGAAATGGTATTCCTACTTATGGAGGGAATTGGATTGTAATGTATTCCCAATTAAACACCTGAGATTGGGAAGGAGGTGGAGACCTGTTGAGGGTTCCTCCTCTGACCTATTAATCTCACTCCATGGATGAACCTAGGAATAGGGAATTCCATGGAAGGGTGTTTGGGTTATGTAATAAATATTATCCCTCAGTTCATTGAGGCTGAGTGCCCACGTAGCGTTTTTCAAGCGTTTATGCTGCGGAATTTCCGCAGCATAAACGCTTGTTAAACGCTAGGTAATCCGCCCCCCATGGTCCCCAAGGGGATTCCGCATGTTCTATGCACATGCTGCGGATTTTTCCGCAGCGTTTATGCTGCGTACAAAAATCCGCAGCATGTCATTTAATTTTGCGGAAGCGCAGCGGAACTCCCGCCATTGACTTGCATTGAAATGCATAGAAACCGTGACTGTACATTTGTACAAGCGGATTCTATGCGTCTCTATGTGCGGATGGTACCCAGTTCTGGAGGAGAGGAGACTCTCCTCCAGACCTGGGTACCATTGTACCTGTAAAAAAAGAATAAAATAACAAATAAAGTTATATTCACCTGTACGGCGTCTTCTCTCTGAATGCCGGCATCGCTTGAGGACCTGCGGTGACGTCACAGTCATGTGACCGCAGGCCCTTCACCGCTCTGTCTCGCGATATGCCGGCAGCCGGGAACCAGCCAGGAAGCAGCGCTGCAGCCACACCGGGGCCTCGGGGGTGAGTATAGCTTTATTTGTTTTAATTTTTACGGTTCACACTATATAAATCCATGCTGTTTGCATGGATTTATACAGTGTGACCTAGTTGTCAAGCACTTTCCAAGTGATGCTAATCGCCTGGAAAGCGCTTGTCAATCTGCATGCGGAAACGCATGTGAATCCGCATGTGGATCCGCATGTATTCTGCAGGAAAAACGCATGCACAATCTGCATGTACAATCTGCATGCGTTTTTTCTGCCAGGGAGATGCAGAAATGCTGCAGAAATTTTCTGCTTCATTTCTGCATCGTGGGCACATAGCCTTATGGACACAGGAATCACTATTTGAATACTGTCATTGCAATGCAAATATATTGGGAAACTGCTAACAGAATGTTGTCCCTAATAATGAGAAATAGTGCGCTTTTATTATAAATAGGGGATAAGAGAAATCATTAAAGCACATACGTTGTTTACATTTGAAGAAAAGCTTTTGGTGGGGCTTGCCAATTTAAAAGATGGCGATCGTAGCATTAGAAGTGTAATGCGCATGCCCGGTGACGTCACGAAGCGGGCGGACCAGGTTTGCCCCGATCATGTGACGAGATAATGGGGATTTCCTGGGAGACATGCGCAGATGGGATTTTGAGACGCCGAGGACAGCGTGGAGGAAGTAAGAAACGTGGTCATGCATGATTGCTGCAGTGTGAGTCGCAACCTCAAATATATTATGATTTATAATGTACACCTGGCACTGATAAATACTAATCAAAGCACTTATCACTTTATGAGAGTTATGGATACTGTAATTGATGATAATAATATATCTGTCTAAAATTTTATCACTATGTATGTAACTGAATAATATTTTGTGATATGCACTACTGCACTTTTCTTATGTAATCATGGTTTTGTATCAATTAATTATAATTATGGAATCACTGTTTGTAACTATATATATTGCACTATATGCACTTGAACTCTGCTTGAGAAAGATTCTGTGAACCGAAACGTTGCCTTTGGGCTCATTAAAGTCCATTTTTCTATAATATTTTTGGAGTGCTGCCTCTTGATATTCTTTCTTTCTATATATATATATATATATACTGTATATATATATATATATATATATATACATAAATGTATACACAGGGTGGGCCATTTATATGGATTCACCTAAATTAAATGGGAATGGTTGGTGACATCAACTTCCTGTTTGTGGCACATTAGTATATGGGAGGGGGAAAACGTTTCCAGATGGATGGTGACCATGGTGGCCATTTTGAAGTCGGCCATTTTGAATCTAACTTTATTTTTTTCAATGGGAAGAGGGTCATGTGACACATCAAACTTATTGACAATTTCATAAGAAAAACAATGGTGTGCTTGGTTTTAACGTAACTTTATTCTTTCATGAGTTTTTTACAAGTTTATGACCACTTATAAAATGTGTTCAAAGTGCTGCCCATTGTGTTGGATTGTCAATGCAACCCTCTTCTCCCACTCTTGACACACTGATAGCAACAACGCAGAAGAAATGCTAGCACAGGCTTCCAGTATCCGTTGTTTCAGATGTTGCACATCTCATATCTTCACAGCATAGACAATTGCCTTCAGATGACCCCAAAGATAAAAGTCTAAGGGGGTCAGATCGGGAGACCTTGGTGGCCATTCAACTAGCCCACGACGACCAATCCACTTTCCAGGAAACAGTTCATGTAGGAATGCTCTGATCTGACACCCATAATGTGATCGTGCACCATCTTGTTGGAAAAACTCAGGGAACGTGCCATCTTCAGTGCATAAAGAGGGCAACACATCAACATGTAGCAGTTTCAGATATCCAGTGGCATTGAGGTTTCCATTGATGAAGAATGGCCCCACTATCTTTGTACTCCATATACCACACCATACCATAAAGATGCGAGATGTGCAGCAACTGAAACAATGGATACTGGAAGCCTGTGCTAGCATTTCTTCTGCGGCATTGCTGTCAGTGTGTCAAGAGTGGGAGAAAAGGGTTGCATTGACAATCCAACACAATGGGCAGCACTTTGAACACATTTTATAAGTGATCATAAACTTGTAAAAAACTCATGAAAGAATAAAGTTACGTTAAAACCAAGCACACTATTGTTTTTCTTATGAAGTTCTCAATAAGTTTGATGTTTCACATTACCCTCTTCCCATTGAAAAAAATAAAGTTGGACCCAAAATGGCCGACTTCTAAATGGCCGCTATGGTCACCACCCATCTGGAAAAGTTTTCCCCCTCCCATATACTAATGGGCCACAAACAGGAAGTTGATATCACTTAGGTGTATCCATATAAATGGCCCACCCTATATATATATATATATATATATATATATATATATACAGTGCTGGCCAAAAGTATTGGCACCCCTGCAATTCTGTCAGATAATACTCAGTTTCTTCCTGAAAATGATTGCAATCACAAATTCTTTGGTATTATTCTCTTCATTTAATTTGTCTTCAATGAAAAAAACACAAAAAGAATTGTCCTAAAGCCAAATTGTATATAATTCCACACCAAACCTAAAAAAGGGGGTGGACAAAAGTATTGGCACCCTTTGAAAAATCATGTGATGCTTCTCTAATTCGTGTAATTAACAGCACCTGTAACTTACCTGTGGCACCTAACAGGTGTTGGCAATAACTAAATCACACTTGCAGCCAGTTAACATGGATTAAAGTTGACTCAACCTCTGTCCTGTGTCCTTGTGTGTACCACATTGAGCATGGAGAAAAGAAAGAAGACCAAAGAACTGTCTGAGGACTTGAGAAACCAAATTGTGAGGAAGCATGAGCAATCTCAAGGCTACAAGTCCATCTCCAAAGACCTGAATGTTCCTGTGTCTTCCGTGCATAGTGTCATCAAGAAGTTTAAAACCCATGGCACTGTGGCTAACTTCCCTAGATGTGGACGGAAAAGAAAAATTGACGAGAGATTTCAACGCAAGATTGTGCGGATGGTGGATAAAGAACCTCGACTAACATCCAAACAAGTTCAAGCTGCCCTGCAGTCCGAGGGTGCAGCAGTGTCAACCCGTACTATCCGTCGACATCTGAATGAAAAAGGACTGTATGGTAGGATACCCAGGAAGACCCCACTTCTTACCCCGAGACATAAAAAAGCCAGGCTGGAGTTTGCCAAAACTTACCTGAGAAAGCCTAAAACGTTTTGGAAGAATGTTCTCTGGTCAGATGAGACAAAAGTAGAGCTTTTTGGGAAAAACCATCAACATAGAGTGTACAGGAAAAAAAAAGAGGCATTCAAAGAAAAGAACACTGTCCCTACAGTCAAACATGGCGGAGGTTCCCTGATGTTTTGGGGTCGCTTTGCTGCCTCTGGCACTGGACTGCTTGACCGTGTGCATGGCATTATGAAGTCTGAAGACTACCAACAAATTTTGCAGCATAATGTAGGGCCCAGTGTGAGAAAGCTGGGTCTCCCTCAGAGGTCATGGGTCTTCCAGCAGGACAATGACCCAAAACACACTTCCAAAAGCACTATAAAATGGTTTGAGAGAAAACACTGGAGACTTCTATAATGGCCAGCAATGAGTCCAGACCTGAATCCCATAGAATACCTGTGGAGAGATCTCAAAATGGCAGTTTGGAGAAGACACCCTTCAAATATTAGGGACCTGGAGCAGTTTGCCAAAGAAGAATGGTCTACAATTCCAGCAGAGCATTGTAAGAAACTCATTGATGGTTACCAGAAGCGGTTGTTCGCAGTTATTTTGGCTAAAGGTTGTGCAACCAAGTATTAGGCTGAGGGTGCCAATACTTTTGTCCGGCCCTTTTTTGGAGTTTTGTGTAAAATGATCAATGATTTGATTTTTGCTTCATTCTCTTTTGTGTTTTTCCTTGCAAGCAAATTAAATGAAGAGAATAATACCAAAGAATTTGTGATTGCAATCATTTTCAGGAAGAAACTGAGTATTATCTGACAGAATTGCAGGGGTGCCAATACTTTTGGCCAGCACTGTATATATACATATATATATACATATATATACAGTAGATATATTGTCTCTTGCCTTACATTGGTTTATTCCTGTGGTTCCGTGGCACTTTGTTGTCACCTCTTTCCCTTGGATTTTTTATCTCTTTTGATTATGTCTGATTTTACTTACATTTTTGCAATAAAAATGTAACTTTTATTGGATTTGCTCCTGTTTCCATTTTTCTCTTTTTGGGTTATATAGTTATGGAAGAGCATTTATAGGGGCCGACTCTTTTCTTTTTGGATACTCCCTATAGAGAAGGTAGAGAGGATTTATTACCGTCTCTGCCTTTTCAATTACTGTGTACACAGCTCTGAACAAGTGCTGTGTATTCAGTATGGTAAGCGCAGATAGCGCTTCCTGCTCCAGACCCAGAGATCATGTGATGGCCGGGTGTAGAGAAAGAGCAAGAGCTTCTGGGTCCTAGGAGACCCAGTCAACCCTGCTATATAGGCAGTAGGTTGAATGTCCCCTGTAACTAGGATCAATATACCAGCAGATGTGTTTGGGACACAGGTTTATTAACAATTACTATTATATAAGTATGGCAGGTTCTCCTCCTGCACTTGTTAGTTCAGCTTTCCTCACATACTGCACAGCTCTCCAGTCCATACAATGGTCACTGATGGAGGAGCATGTAACCAGACCACTCCATCAGCCTTGTCCTATTGAGAACCTCCCATGAGAAAGATGCTTTTATAGTGAAGTAGACTGACGGACAGGTCTGGTCACTGCTCCTCCACCAGCAGCCATATTATAGACTAGAGAGCTGGGCAGTCTGTAAGGAAAGCTGCAGTAACAAGAGCAGGAGGAGAATCTGACATACCTACAGTATATCATAGTAAATGCCACAAAATCATGTCCCCAACACATCTGTTAAAGTAAAGATAAAATGGTCAACCTCATTAACTAATTCTGCAGCCAGCAATAGACAGCGCAACACAAAGACTATAGGAGGCAAACGACTCAATTTTATTTTAATGAAACCATATTGCAATTTTTTTTATCCATTCAAGCAAGAAAAAAATCAAATGTTTCAAAAGTTAAGACAACACCTGTGTAAAATCATTGAAATAAAGAGCAAAAAAAACAGGAAAAAATAAATAAAAAAACAATGACTATCCAAATTGCATTTACAAGCCCCATCCCTAACAAAAAACCATGTAACTAATATATAAAAATAACACAAGCACAGAAATCCTTTATTTACTACAGATATTACCAGAAAAAAAATAAAATAATATTAAAATATTGTAAAATTTAGACTCGATGTTTCACAAAAAAATATTTAAATATCCAAACATTACAATTTTTTACAGTTTTTTAAACCATATGTATGAAAATAAGAAAAAAATGTGCCTTGGCAAGAATGGGGAAAAATGGCCTGATCATGTAGGGGTTTAACAAAGTACTGAATATATACATATATATAAATGGACTGGGGAACAGTTCTACAACCCTCCAGCTTCAGATCTTGCTCATGTATCACATCCTCCACCTGTCAGATTTAAAAGATGTGTAACTTGTGTAAAGTGACAACATTGCCCTGATCTGTAAGTGTGGGCATGAGAAGCTACATGTCATGGTGCTCCCTGTGGTAAGCTGATGTATAGTATTACCTGTGCCCTTGGTGGTCTTCTGCCCTTCTTCTTCTTTCTTGATTGAAGAGCTTTCATGTGATGAGCCAAAGATTTGTCTTCTCCTCTTGGCTCCACTTCTTCTAGCTAGGACCTCCTGATGACATTCCTGTTCTTCTTTCTGGCCTTGGTGATCAATCTTCTGAGAGACGATCTCCAACTCTGAGCCATTTCTCTTCTCTCCTCTCCTATGGCTCTTCTTGATGGACGGCTTCTCATCATCCGATGAGTCCAAAACATTTCTTCTCCTTTTCTTCCCTCTCATCCTAAAGTCCTCCTCTTTAATCTCCATAATGTCGCTTTGCTGAAGGCAGCTCCTCCTCATCCGCATGCAAGCCAACCGCAACTCTCCAACTGCCAACCGGCAACATTCCAATGTGCTCACTGGTCATGTGATAGGAATTGACCATAAGCAGTCATATATATGAGTTATCAGATATTGGTGTTTTTCTATTTTATTCTCATCATATCACATAGTATTAGGCCAAGCTCACAGATAGAGGTTTATTTTAGCTTTTCTGCTGCCTTTTTTCCTATAGAAAGACTCAAATATCCAGATCTTTTTCACATTTTCAGGTTAAGACTTGAATATACTTTGCAGCAATCTCGATAGTAATATTTACACGTAATGACAACTATAGGTTTCTAAAGAATAATTTCTAGTTACTATAATGGCTTCTTAGAAAACCCACATGTGTGAGTTTGCTGTTTTGCAGAACGCTCTTTGCCACCATTTTCCTTCTGACGCTGTTTTGCAGCATTTAGGGGATGTGCACACGGTTATTATTTGTAGAGGAAAAGAAATACTAGAGTGTTGGCGGGTAAAATGCTGCCTAAAATATGTGCAAAAACGCTTCAAGAATTGACATGCAGAAGATATGAAACTTCTTCAAATCTGCAAGGAAAAAATAAGCAGAATGTACATGAGATTCCATAAATCTCATTGACTTTGCTAGTACATTAAAACACTGCGTTTTTTCATGCAAAGAACGTGCGGAAATAACTTTTGAAAATACGGCAAAAATGCAACATGTGAACATGCCCTTGGCTTCTAGTCCATCAAAAATAGTGTAAGTCTGAACTTGAGATGCCGCTGTGGATACTCATTCTGGTGTTAATACTATAGGAAATGACAAGGCAATGATCGCGCTTTTTATTAGTGTAAATAGGGAAATACAGCCCTCCTAGACCGGACACAAGGATTTTATTTGCCAATAGTAATAATATTGGTGGGTTATATTTTTTACACTATACTACATACTTTTTTCACATATAACTATTTTCCTGTGATAAATTGTATTATCAATATATGGACTGGAGTTATTTGTAATTTAATTCCATATTTGGTGCACACAGATTGTTCTTTCTGCTGAATTCTAGATTAGTCATTGCTAGTGTCTCGGCATATTAGCATGTTTTTGTAATTTTTTGCTAAACCCTAATGAGGATTATTTGCTTATACTTGATATTCGCTTCTCAATAGTATTCGCTTATTCACTATATTCTAGATTATACATTTTGTCTTAGATGTATATTGGAAGTTCTTCATATTTTTTTCTTATGTCACATTATTATTTTTCACAGTGAATGTTTGATAAAGATCATGTTGACGCTTTTGTATTATACATTTTACTTTGACTTAAAAATAATACTTAGTACAATTTTAATGGAAACAATTTGCTTCAATAACACAGACCCTTATTAAATGACCCAGCATGCCACTTCTGGCCTGAGCTTTCAATGTAGAATTACATATTTGCTGTGTAACTAAATAGCTGTAATGCATAGAATAATTGGGCTTACTACAGAAGGGATAGATGCTCTTCTAGTGAAGCTTCATGATGTCCATTGCTCCAGAGTAGACGACCTTCTCTATGAACACTAAATGCCTGTAAGGCACAGTGTGATTATGGGGTGGGAATGCTTTAGGACATTTCTTTAGGATACAATGACATTGGTGGCAGACTGGTATCTGGTGTCACCACTAAAGGACGGCAGAAGTAATTCAGGCACATACTGGTGACAGTTTAGGATAATGTTACTGAAAAGAGGCAACAAGCTTACTGGTCACAGAGTCTCCGAGACGCCAACATGCTTCATAACTACAAATACTCTTAAATAGGGGAACAGCTTCACCACAGATAGATGACTGGCAAAAACATTTACGCTGGGCTTCCACTTTCCAAACTTTACACCACCTGCTGGAAGGCTCCTCCGCAGTATCTCAAGCTGTCTCGGTGTCCGTCCTCTTACAGAACAGCACTCACACGTTCAAGCAGTTATATGACCAGGTTTCACAAAGCAAACTGTAAAAATACTATTAATCAGATCTCGGACCAGATGGGGCTGATGTACGTACTCTGAAAATTCACATCAGGATGGCTGTGCAATCCTGATGTTAAGAGGAGCGTTTTATCCTTATTTTAATGTGATAAAGGAAAAGTTTCACAAAGGATTATACAGCCATCCTTATGCATATGCTGACAAGTACACCAGCCTCATCTGGGCTAACAGATTTGCATAATAATATATAATACTATAAGCAGTATGTATTGTAAAATCAGTGCTTGGATGTGGCATGAGGCATTGGAGGAGCTCAAGGACCCTGAAGGTGGCTGAATCCTGGTATCTAGACAGCTTCTCAGCAGCACTCACAAGCTCCATGGGAAACAAGTTGTAAGCGCTGTCCTCCTTGTTTGGGAGAACAGTCAACTCTGACAGACAGAATGGTGGCTGACCTAGGCAACAAGCAAATTCTAGAATTCAAAATACCTCCTCTCATGAGAAATGAAGAGAATTTTTAAAAAGGGGTTATTTGCAAAGTTCCCTATTTTTACAAGCACTTTGCAATTTTACCCAATTAAGAAATTGCGTATAGCCTTTTAATAATGTAATTAATCTGACTGATGTAAAAAACTATCCTTTTATAGACAGCACATTAAATATAAAATACAGGTGGATACAATTCTGTTACCATATACTGTGAATATAACTAGTGCCATGAACTGCCCATATGGGTAATGCCATTCAACTGTGCCATATAGTTGCCATATGTACAATATAGGAGCTATAAGAAATGTGCACTTTGAACTTCTGAATTCCAGCACCATGCGGAGCCTACACATGTATCGGTATAATGTGCCATAATGACTATTGTCATACCTGGGTTTATAATATTGGTGGTGAATATATTCTTATGGGCTCTGTATGACATTACTGACATGGGCAGCATTTGCCACTAATGATGGAGCACTGCATGACACTTTATGTTGGCGTTTTGTCCTATTATCTTGGGATAATCTTATTTTTCTGATCACTGTATATTACTAATATTCTGGATACTATACTTTTGGAATCATCTTCTAGTTGTAGCTCTGAAACTTGGGATAAAAGTGACTCTGTAAATGTCAGATTGACATTTTCTAGAATTGAAGAGCATTGTGGTAAGTATGAGAATGTACCAGGCAATAGATGTGTGTAATGCAATGCACATACCGCAGCCTCATGCTGAACCCCTCACCGCAGATTCATGAGTGTGAATGGCCCAAAGGCCAGACCGAAATCCCATTGAGGATCTGTGGCAAGACTTGAAATTGCTGTTCACAGACGTCTCCATCCAATCTCACTGAGATAGAGCATTTACAAAGAAGAATGGGAGAAAATGTCACTTCTAGATGCAAAGCTGGTAGAGACATACCTGAAAAGACTTGCAGCAGTAATTGCAGCGAAAGGTGGTCCTACAGACTATTTACTCCGGAGGGATAAATACAAATGCAAGTCACAGTTATCAGATTTATATTTTCTCAATATATAGAAAACCTTGTAGAATTTACTTTACACTTCACACATACAGTGGTGTGAAAAAGTGTTTGCCCCCTTCCTGATTTCTTATTCTTTTGCATCTTTGTCACACTTAAATGTTTCAGGTTAGTAATGGGGGTGTCTTATAGACGCCCATCATTACTAACCTGGGCTTCATGGCAGCTGGCGCTGACATGAAAACCAACCCTATTACCCCCTGCCACCGCACCAGGGCAGCGTGGAAGAGCGAGGCTAAGTGCCAGAATTGGCGCATCCTATGGATGCGCCATTTCTGGGGTGGCTGACGGCTGGTGTTTCTAGCCTGGGAGGGGGCCAATATTCATGGCACCCTTCCTGGGCTATTAGTATCAGCCCCCAGCTGTCTGTCCAGCCTTTGCTAGCTATTAAAATAGGGGGGACCCCACGTCATTTTTTTGGGTGGGTCTCCCATTTTAATAGTTAGTAAAGGCTAGGTATTCAGCTGGGGGCTGATATTAGTAGCCGGGGAAGCTCCATGGGTATTACCCCCTTCCCAGGCTTCAAACATCTGCCCCAGCTGTCTGCTTAACCTCCGATAGAGACTAAAATTATGGGGGATCCCACGTCAAATTTTTTTTAATAAATCCTTTATTTTAACACTAAATGACACTTGAGGGGTTAATAAAGATGCAGTCCCTAAATTAATATTTATTTTTTAATTAATTTTTCCCAAAAATTTTGACGTGGGCTTTGCCATATTTTTGTATGCGAGCCAGGTACAGAATCCAGGAACGGGCTGCCCCCAACTCCCAGCTGCCTATTTGTACCTGGCCGGACACAATATAGGGAAGCCCTTTTTTTTTTATTATTTCATGAATTTCATGAAATAAGTTTAAAAAAGAAAAATACGTGGGGCTTCGCCCTATTTTTGTGTCCAGCCAGGTACAAATAGGCAATTTTTTTTTAATTATTTCAGGAAATTCATGAAATAATTAAAAAAAAATTGATGTGGGGTTTCGCACTATATTTGTGTCCAGCCAGGTACAGCAGACAGGAACGGGCTGACCCCAACCTCCAGCTGCCTATTTGTACCTGGCCGGACACAACAATATAGGGAAGCCCTTTTTTTTTAATTATTTCATGAAATAATTAAAAAAAAATTGACGTGGGGCTTCGCACTATATTTGTGTCCAGCCAGGTACAGCAGGCAGCAACGGGCTGCCCCCAACCACCAGCTGCCTATTTGTACCTGGCCGGACACAACAATATAGGGAAGCCCTTTTTTTCTTAATTATTTCATGAATTTCATGAAAAAATTAAAAAAAAAATACGTGGGGCTTCGCCCTATTTTTGTGTCCAGCCAGGTACAACTAGGCAGCTGGGGACTGGAATCTGCAGCACAGGGAGGCCCAAGCTTTCTGGGCCCCACCCGCTGCAAATTGCAGTCCACAGCCACCCCGGAAAATGGCGCGTTCATAGAAGCGCCATCTTCTGGCGCTGTACCCAACTCATCCAGGGCCCTGGTGCGGTGGCTCACTGGGTAATAAAGGGGTTAGGGCCAGCTTGGCATTATCAGCTGGCCCTAAGCCCGAAATTCATGGGGTCACGCCAATATTAGACATGACCGCCATGAATTTCTAGTAAAGTATTTAAAAAAAAACACAAACACCCAGAATAAAGTCCTTTAATTGAAATAAAGACACAATTCTTTATTGTTCTAAATTAAACCATACTTACCATCACGCCCATTCCAGCTGAAGCCAACGATCTCCTGCAATAAAAGAAAAATAATAAAGCAACATCATTCTTACCTTTCGATGGTTCCCAGGACAGCTCCAGCTCTGCTACATCGAGATGACAGGCTGGACCGCAGGAGAAAGCTGCCATCCAGCCTGTCATCCCGCAGACACTGAGAAGCGCAGGCATGCTTGCGCTCCTCAGTATCAGGCTGTGACGGCATCCCGATGAGCCGAGTCTCTCACGCTCACCGCATGCGCAGGAGAATTCTCCCACGCTATCAGTGACGTGCATGAGGTGAGCTGAGTTCATTGTTGGCTCATCGGGATGCCGTCACAGTCAGACACTGAGGAGCGCAAGCATGCCTGTGCTTCTCAGTGTCTGCGGGATGACATGCTGGATGGCAGCTTTCTGCTGCGATCCAGCCTGTCATCTCCATGTAGCAAAGCTGGAGCTGTCCTGGGAGCCATCGAAAGGTAAGGATGATGTTGCTTTATTATTTTTCTTTTATTGCAGGAGATCGTTGGCTTCAGCTGGAATGGGCGTGATGGTAAGTAAGGTTTAATTTAGAACAATAAAGAATTGTGTCTTTATTTCAATTAAAGGACTTTATTCTGGGTGTTTGTGTTTTTTTTTTAACTTTGACTATGGGGTTAGTAGTGGGGGTGTCTTATAGACGCCTCTCCATTACTAACCTGGGCTTGATGTCAGCTGGCATTATAAGCTGACATCAACTCCAACCCTATTACCCCACTGCCACCGCTACAGGGCAGTGGGAAGAGCGAGGCTAAGTGCCAGAATTGGCGCATCCTATGGATGCGCCATTTCTGGGGTGGCTGACGGCTGGTGTTTCTAGCCTGGGAGGGGGCCAATATTCATGGCACCCTTCCTGGGCTATTAATATCAGCCCCCAGCTGTCTGCCTAGCCTTTGCTAGCTATTAAAATAGGGGGGACCCCACGTCATTTTTTTGGGGGGGTCCCCCATCTTAATAGCTAGTAAAGGCTAGGTATTCAGCTGGGGGCTGATATTAGTAGCCTGGGAAGCTCCGTGGGTATTACCCTCTTCCCAGGCTTCAAACATCTGCCCTAGCTGTCTGCTTAACCTCCGCTAGAGACTAAAATTACGGGGAGCCCCACGCCAATTTTTTTTTTAATAAATCCTTTATTTTAACACTAAATGACAAGTACAGTAACCAACACTATCACTGTACTTATTATATATGTGACTGACATGTTTCTATCTATCTAATCTATGTGTGATGCTCTATTATTTCTGTTGTAAATTGTCGGGTACCGCTGCTGAATTGCCGGCCGGCTTTTTTAAAGAGACGGTGCATGAAAACACTAAGATTTTTTTAAATAAATCCTTTACACTAAATGACAAGTACAGTAAGCAACACTGTCACTGCACTTCTTATATATGTGACTGACATGTTTCTATGTATCAAATCTATGTGTGATGCTCTTTCTTTCTGTTATAAATTGTCGGGTACCGCTGCTGAATTGCCGGCCGGCTTTTTTAAAGAGACGGTGCATTAAAACACTAATATTTTTTTAAATAAATCCTTTACACTAAATGACAAGTACAGTAAGCAACACTGTCACTGTACTTCATATATATGTGACTGACATGTTTCTATCTAATCTATGTGTGAAGCTCTAATCTTTCTGTTCTAAATTGTCGGGTACCGGTGTATGCCACTGATGAATTGCCGGCTTTTCATGTTTCACTGTGAGCACTGTTCCCATCGATTTGGGCAACCACCTCCACCAATACATTCTACATTATTGTTAGTTGTTTTCCTTCATGTAGAATTAACCTACAAGGAAAGAAAGGGTTTATTTTCATTCCGATATTTGTGTCCCATTGATTTGCATTGGTTTCCGGTATCGGAATCGGCGATATCCGATACTTTTTGGGTATCGGCCCGATCCAATCCGATCCGATATTTCCTGATATCGGAAGGTATCCCTCAATACTAGTCCTGACCTCAATCCCATTGAAAATCTTAGGGGTGAGCTGAAATCTGCCATTGGGAAAAAGAACCCTGCAAACATTCAAGAGCTTGAACAAACTGCAAAGGAAGAGTGGGAGAAAATTCCAGCTGAGAAGTGCAAGAAGCTTACAGATGGCTACAAGAAATGTCTGGAGGCTGTCAGCAATGACAAAGGGTGTGCAACCAAGTATTAATTAGGGGTGTCATTATTGTGGCACATTCAGTTTTTTCTTTGATATTGCAACATTGAAGTTGAAAAACAATATTGTATTGTTGTATTACTTTGGACCACAAATCCTGAGGATATAACTTTGGTACATTTCCATTTATTTCTGAAGATATTGTACAGTCTACGAAAAAATGAAGGCGTGACAAGAATGGTGAGCAGCACTGTAGTACAATAAATCATTAAAAATTTAAATATATATAGAATATAAAAAATAAAAAAAGATTAAATTAATTTTTTAAAACCTTTTTTTAAAAAGCATTTTCCCTTGCAATTATATACTGTATATATAAAGGATAGAGCTTATGTGTTCAGTAATAATGTTGTCGTGTCAATGGAAGGGTGAAAAAAAATGGTAAGAGGAGGATATATAGATGGAAAACGTCCAATCACTAGCTGCCTCTATCTGTACCAGAAGCTAGGTACCACCCGACCAATTATCCATAGATCATCGCAACCCAGGGAATCATCTATTAACTTTCATAGCTGCAAATCATTATCCGGTAATCTTAAGACAAATTTACATACCAAGAAAGGGGGACATTCAACTCATTTTGGTGAAACATTATTTCTATGTCTGTTATTCCTTTCATTCATCCTGCTCTGTTCAGCCGCTGTTTAGCGTGATAGTATCAATCCTTTATCTAGTAGCCATTCTTCCTTACGGGTTTTCACACAGGACCCGCTAATCTATCAGCAGCTTCCAGCAATACCCACTCCCCTTTTTTCGGCGCTAGTGTTTTAAAGCCTAATTTCTTTCTAGATTCAGCTCCGGACATTTGTGATAGATTATTTCCTCCTATACTCGTATATAGATATAGCCATTTGAATTGCTGTTATGAAATGTTTTGAAATGATTGAAAGTGCATGTTTAACAAAAAAAAATTTCTATTCTTATTAATCTGTTCTCCTCTCCTTTTTTAAGAGGTCTCAGAGTCCTGCCAATATATTGCTTTGAACATGGGCACTGAATTAAATCTATAACTCCTTCACTTTCACACCTTAAAATGCACCCAACAAAAAAATGCAAGTGTATTTCTGCAATTGTCCCATCTTTAATGTAACGGCAGTTCACACATTCATTCCTAGTGCTGTATATGGGAATCACTGACATTTCTACAGTATGTTATATTTTATCTTGATTATCAATATTTCTTGCACGGGGTCCCCATGGTATCATATTACTGATTGTAATTTTTTTATGTGTAATAAATGATTATTAATAGGGGGATTTATATGTGCCTGTAATTATTTTTCTTCAATAAACATAAAGCTAGAATCGCTACAGAATGTGCCTCTGCCATATACTAGTCTGTAGAGTTTGAATACTCGTGCAAGAAGCATTTATCAGGTTTGAATTTTATGAGAAAGTTTGCAGATATATAATGAATATGTGTAAATCAATCTGTACCACTAGGTAAAAATCCTTACATCAAGGAGACCAAGTAGACAAAAGTGAGCACTTCAAGTTAGTGTGTATAAAAAACTAATGATTTTACTGAACAATATCATAGACATTACCAAACACATACATAAAATAAAAACAGATGCCTCTTGTTTGAGGGATGGTAAGAAATGCCAACCCAGTATGCATGAATATTATCTCCTGGTGCACCCCACAAAATAGCATAGAACAACCTAGCAGAGATAGTCACTGCAGAGTAACCTATACCATTACATAATCCAACGATTCCAAGGATTGAAACTATCCAAAGTGCATGTGCATGTCAAAGAAGGAAATTGTTCATTAATTGGGGTGGTCCAGTGGTTAAACAAAAACAAAATAAACCCTGCTTCAAAGTCACCAATCAAGAGATAAATACATAATAAACCCTTAAAGTGCATGTGTATGGAGAATTATAATGCTCAGAATTATAATACACCAATGTCTGGAAATGACAGGGCTCCTACAGAGCATGTATATAACTTAGTGTTCACAGAAGCAAAAGCGTAGAGGAGAAAAGCAGTTTATATGCTTGTTAGAAACTCACAACATGTATGGCTATACATGCAATACCGCACGCCTGGAAAACATGGACTGCCTCTGATGTACAAAAGCCCTGCTAGATGCAATCAAAAATAGGTAAAATGCAGTGGTGTACCACTAATGGAGGCAGACCACACGACTGCTATGGGGCCCGTGAGCTGGGGGGCCCCATAGCAGTCCAGGGGCGGACATATCGCTGCTGGTGCAGCTGTGCCGGGGGGCCCGCCGGTGCAGCGTCTCCCTGCTCGTGGCGGGCAGGGAGCGATCCCTGCATCCCCGCTGCTGACAGGACAGAATGGCAGCGGAGCTGCAGAGATCCATCCTCTGCTTCCTGCCCGCTGCTTCCTCCCTTACACAGGCAAGCGCTCCTTGATGACATCATCATGCAGCGCGGGCCTGTGTGAGGGAGGAAATTGCAGCGGTCTGCGGGGGCAGAGAGGTAAGTGTTTTTTTTTTTGTTTTTTTTACTGAAACGCTGGTGAGATCAATAATGGGGCTGATGGAGCTGGAGAGCGCAATAAGGGGGCTGATGGGGCTGGGTAGAGCAATGGTGGGGCTGGTGCGGCTGGGGATAACAATAGTGGGGCTGGGAAGAGCAGTGATGATGCAGCTTGCGGGGGAACGGGCAGAGGGGTAAGTGTTTTTTTTTTTATTTTTACTGAAACGCTGGGGAGAGCAATAATGGTTATGACTGGGCTGGAGAGAGCAAAAGTGGGGCTGATGGGGCTGGTGAGAGCAATGGTAGGGCTGATGGGGCTGGGGAGAGCAATGGTGGGGCTGGGGAGAGCAATGGTGGGGCTGATGGGGCTGGGGAGAGCGCTGATGGGTCTGGGGAGAGCAATGGTGGGGCTGGGAAGAGCAGTGATGGGACTGATGGGGCGGGGAGAGCAATGATGGGGATTAGTAGACCAATGACGGGGATGGGGAGAGCAATGATGGGTTGCTGGGAGAGAGCAATGATGGAGGTGCTGGGAGAGTAATGACGGGGGTTGCTGGGAGAGAACAATGATAGGGGTGCTCGGAGAGAGCAATGACGGGGTGCAGGGAGAGAACAATGACGGGGGTGCTGGGAGAGAGCAATGACGGGGGTGCTGGGAGAGAGCAATGATGGGGGTGCTGGGAGAGAGCAATGATAGTGGTGCTGGGACAGAGCAATAATGGGGGTGCTCGGAGAGCGCAATGACGGGGATGCTGGGAGACAACAATGATGGGGTGCAGGGAGAGAGCAATGACGGGGGTGCAGGGAGAGAGCAATGACGGGGGTGCTGGGAGAGAGCAATTACAAGGGTGCTGGGAGAGCAATGACTGGGGTGCTGGGACAGAGCAATGTTGGGGGTGTTGGGAGAGAGCAATGATGGAGGTGCTGGGACAGAGCAATGATGGGGGCGCTTGTATATTTTCCGTGTGCACATAGCCTTACAGTTAATTGGGGAGAGTCACAGAGACTGAATAATTTATATTATTGGCAGGTGGAGATTATAGTTAATGGGGGGCACAGTGCTGCTTATCACTTTATATTTTGATTACTAAGTGGCTACCCCTAGTATATTAATGGGGGATAACAGACCTGTATTCAGGGGCGCAGTGCAGGAGAGACACATGTATATATACAATATATGTGACCTTGTTATTATCTAGGCTGGAGATCATCATGACAAGACGAATCGTGACTGGGAGATGTCGACATGAAGGTCTGACCAGATGGAGAAGAAGCAGCAGAAACCGACTCTGATCAGGCGAGACGTCAGCGGTAAGTGCCTGGATGTAAATATTATTCTGTATCTGCGCTGTATGACTTGGAGTGATAATGTTACATGTAAAATCCCTTAGGCTGCATTCTCACATTTGTGTAAAATGTCAGATTTTTTTATCGGATGGTCCACGGACTTGTAGAGTTTTATAGATCACGGATCACGGATCTGAGAATGAGATCTGTGAGGATCAGAGAATGTCCTGTTCTGATCCGATTTTGAGGATTACAATAGGACATGCTCAATGCGTCTGTAAAACAGGGTAGCACACTGACACTGCACACAAATGCAGGAATATAGCCGTATTATGTATAGCACAGTCCCTTAGTACATAGTGTAATCACTTATTATGTATAGCATACGCCCTTAGTATATAGTGTACTCGCTTATTATGTATAGCGCCGTCCTTAGTTATATAGTTTCATCTTTTATTATATATAACACCCTCCCTTTTTACCTACCATCCTCTCTAGTTCTAGAGCTCACAATTGGGGGATCATACTGTGTTGGGGTCAGCAAACTTTGCCCTGGTAGTTGAGGTGAGGTACAGTAGGGTCATTATACTGCGCATGTGGAGGAATTCACCATGGGGGTATCATACTGTGTTTGGGGGACACTTTTGTTGGTATCACACTTCATGGGACAATGAAAGAGGGGTCTAGGACGTCAGCAGGAGGAAAATTACTATGTAAAGGCTGGAAGGTTGTGTGATCTGCTCTTCTGTGACACCGACAATTATTTACATTTTTTTTGGGGGGGGGCCCAATTTGAACTTCTGCTATGGGGCCCCATGAATCCTATGTACGCCCCTGGTAAAATGTATTGCTAATAGCATTGTGCCACTTACACAGTGGAGTGTGAGACAGGGTTTGTCCTGCATCCCTCTTCCCCGACGCGCATTTTGTCCACACTTCCTCAGGGCCGTGTCAGAGGAGAGGGACGCTGGACCTTTTAAGTGATCACTGTACCAATGGTTGACGGAGGCTAGATATCACATGATTTAAACCTTCAGGGTTGTGAAGGATATGACGTGGCACATCGTAGGATTTTTTACCTTGTACATTGATTTACAGTTGTCCCTGTGACACTATGTTTGTTTTCAATCATTTTTATTAATATTTTATAACAGTTCAAGGGGTAGGGATATGGTTAGGGAATAGAGGAATATATGGGGGACGGGAGAGTAATGGATAAGTGTGGGAAAATGGATAAGGGGAAGGAGAACTCAAAATTGAATAAACAGTAGAATATATAGTATTACAACAAGTAAATTAAGATGAAAATCAAAATTTGGTTATAGAACAACTTAGTCGTAATATAATAGATATCCAATTAAATCTAATAAGTATATGTATTAATAATTTAAGTAACAATCAGGAATATATTTCAGGCCACTTTGTTCATTTTTTGAAATATTTGTTAAGGTTATTATTAGAGTTTGCAAATCAGTATTCATATAATTTATGTAGAGCCATTTTTTCTTTAATAACTGAAAAGATAGGTACATCCGTTTTTTTCCAGTAAGATGCAATGGCATTTTTAACTACCATATTTTTCGGACTATAAGACGCACCGGACCATAAGACGCACCTAGGTTTTAAAGGAGGAAAATAGGAAGAAAAAATGTAAGCAAAAAATGTGGTCCTGATGCCCTGTTATGGGGGAGGGGGTCTGCTGGTGACACTGGCATTGGGGTAATGTCCCTCAATTCTGTTAATATCCTCTATCCTGGTATGTATGGCCTCTCCTTCCTGGTATAAGTGGCCCCCATCCCATCCTGGTATGCATGGCACCCCTTTATCCCCCATCCTGGTATGCATGGCACCCCTTTATACACCATCCTGGTATGCATGACACCCCTTGAGCCCCCATCCTGGTATGCATGGCAACCCTTGAGCCCCCATCCTGGTATGCATGGCACCCCTTGAGCCCCCATCCTGGTATGCATGGCACCCTCTGAACCCCCATCCTGGTATGCATCTTGCCCCGCTTCAAGTGGACCGGGTGAGAGGCCCGAATCTATGAATGTAAAAGTGAACAGCTCTTCAGAGTGTCCATGTGTGGGATCAGTTGTCTCTGGGCGCTTGGCATGGTGGGAGGAAGGAGGATCAGGGTGAGGAATATGCGGTCCAGACTCACGGCTACTGAGACTTGACCGTGTGGAAGACAGGGTGGTGGTGGCGGCTAAGTGACTGGAAGCATTATCCGCTATCCAACCAACAACCTTTTGACACTGCTCTGGGTTCAATAGTGGTGTGCTGCGGTCCCCTAGCAGTTGGGACAGTAAGGTCGGGTGAGAAGATGTGGGTGTTTGTTGTGGCACAATTTCAGCTTGCCCACGGCCTTGTCCTCGGCCTCTGCATGCACCATCACCATCACGTCCAGTTCCCCGTCCCTTGCCACGTGCCTTGCCCATTTGTCTTGTCCTCGGCAGAGATGAGGGGGTTGGAGGGGGCAGTGGTGGGCAGAGGAAGGAGTTAAAAGTATTAAATAACCATTTGGACTTGAAAAATAAGGACAGGGTCGGACTGGCCTGGCGGAATGCCGGTGAAATGCCAGGTGGGCCCCACAGAAGGAGAGGAAAAAAAACTTTTTTTGTAAGGACATGGGCCTTTTAAAAGTGCGGGTGGCAGGAGAACGCGCATGCAGACCTGACCCGCCGTGATGACCATGGCCGGCGTCACCGCCACTAGGCGCACCCAAGTAAGTGTTGGGGCCCCGGGGTTGAGGGACACCGGCACGCTACTGGGCCTATGAGTCGGGGGAGGGAGAGCCCCCTACGGAGAGGGGGAGCGCCCCCTTCAGGAGGGAGAGCCCCCGCCCCCACCTCTCCTCCTCAAATACTTACCTATCCTCCTCGTTCCCTGCAGCTCCAGTGATGTTAGCGTCTTCTGATTCTGACGTCTCAGGGCAGAGGGCGAGGTGACATCACTACCGCACTCTGCTCTGAGCACTGCAGAGTCAGAAGACGACGTGCTGAGTACACCAAACCTGCAGGGAACGGGAGAGGTATTTGATTTTTTTTATGTATGCAGCATCATGGGGGCCCATATACTGTATGGAGCAGCATCATGTGGGCCCATATACTGTATGGAGCAGCATCATGGAGGCCCATATACTGTATGGAGCAGCATCATGGAGGCCCATATACTGTATGGAGCAGCATCATGGGGGCCCATATACTGTATGGACCAGCATCATGGGGGCCCATATACTGTATGAAGCAGCAGCATGGAGGCCCATATACTGTATGAAGCAGCAGCATGGAGGCCCATATACTGTATGGAGCAGCATCATGGAGGCCCATATACTGTATGGACCAGCATCATATGGAGACAATATACTGTATGGAGCAGCATTACATGGAGCCAATATACTGTATGGACCAGCATCATATGGAGACAATATACTGTATGGAGCAGCATGACAGGGGGCCAATATACTGTATGGAACAGCATCATATGGGGCCAATATACTGTATGGAGCAGCATGACATGGGGCCAATATACTGTATGGAGCAGCATCATATGGGGCCAATACACTGTATGGAGCAGCATCATATGGGGCCAATATACTGTGTGGAGCAGCATTACATGGGGCCAATATACTGTATGGAGCAGCATTACATGGGGCCAATATACTGTATGGAGCAGCATCATATGGGGCCAATATACTGTATGGAGCAGCATGATATGGAGACAATATACTGTATGGAGCAGCATTACATGGGGCCAATATACTGTATGGAGCAGCATCATATGGGGCCAATATACTGTATGGAGCAGCATCATATGGGGCCAATATACTGTATGGAGCAGCATTACATGGGGCCAATATACTGTATGGAGCAGCATCATATGGGGCCAATATACTGTATGGAGCAGCATGATATGGCGCCAATATACTGTATGGAGCAGCATGACATGTGGCCAATATGCTGTATGGAGCAGCATCATATGGGGCCAATACACTGTATGGAGCAGCATCATATGGCACCAATATACAGTATGGAGCAGCATTACATGGGGCCAATATACTGTATAGAGCAGCATCATATGGGGAAAATATACTGTATGGAGCAGCATTACATTGGGCCAGTATACTCTATGGAGCAGCATTACATGGGGCCCATAATTCTGTATGGAGGTGGTCACTGTATTACCTGTATATTTCTGTATTACAGCATATATAGGTACTCTGTATATGCTGTAATGTCTCTGGTGATCACTGTATTACCTGTACACCGACACTATATACAGAGCTCCTGTGTATTATGTCACCAGTGGTAATATTAATGTTATTAGTATTGTGTTTTTTATTAATGATCAGTATTGTATTATTCGGTCACTGAGGTGGTAATATATGATCTGGTCATGGTGTGGAGGTATTTGTTCCTTGTACAGTATGTGGTATTATTCGGTCACTATGTGGTAGTAATACATGCTCTGGTCATGGTGTGACAGTATTATTCAGTCACTATGTGGAGGTAATATGTGGTCTGGTCATGGTGTGACTGTATTAATTGCCTGTATGTGGTATTTGGTCAATATGTGGTCTGGTCATGGTGTGGCGGTATTTATCTCTTGTATGTGGTGGTATTGGTCTTGGTATAGTGGATTGTGTTGTGTATGGAGGTCACTTGTTCCCTTTGATATCAATAAGGGGAAGATTCTTGATTTCCAATGGAGATTAAATACTTGGATGTTTAACGCCTCCCTGTCCTGTGGCTATTGCACAGTAGCAAATATGCACTTACAGGGGTTCTACGGTGAAAACAAGTAATCACCTCTCCTAAGGCCATGTTCACATGTTCAGCATATGATCAGTATTTTACATCAGTATTTGTAAGACAAAACCAGGAGTGGGTGAAAAATGCAGAAGTGGTGACATCTTTCTACTTTACTTTTCCTCTGATTGTTCCTCACAAATACTGATGTAAAATACTGACCAAATGCTGATCGTGTGTACGTGGCCAAAGGATAAATAAGTTATTGAATGCTGTGACCTGGAGAATGTGCAACCTTTATCCCCATTAGTATGGAGCGGCAAGTACGACTCGACCACTGATCCATTTATTCCCTAAGGGGCTGCACTTGGCTTTTTCTGGAAGCCCCCAAAGAGGATGAATGGAGCTACGGTCAGACATACCACATGCCGCTCCATTTTAAAATGGGGATAAAAGTGTCCTGTCAGGGATAAAAGTTCCCCATTCTTTCAATCAGTGCGGTTTGCAATGCATAAGGAGAAAGGATTACCAGCTTCATGAATAGTTCAAAAAATAGGTTTCTTTATTGTGACAAAAGCTCTTTAAAAACAGATTCCATAGTCACATAGTGTAGCCAGGGCAACGCGTTTCGAACGCTAAAGATGCGTTCTTTGTCAAGACTACAGTAATTGTACATCCCAGTTATGGTGGCGCACAGTAGATGTGCAGGAGCCGCCTGTGATTTACAGTCGACGCTCCACTATAACTGTTATGTTCTGCTACCAAAGCTAAGGAAAGAGAGGAGATCTGTCCCTACTATAGGACTCAGCTGAATCCCTACGATGTAACAGGGAACCTGATCCTGCGATCAGACCTGCTAAAGTCCTAATCTAGTCTGTACGGAGACCTATAGATGTGGGGAGGGAATCCCTACAAGTACTAAGGACTGGGAGGAATATGGCACACCTCCTAACAGAAATAGTAGCAGACAGACGAACAAACAAAATAGATAGAACATAGAGGTCCGTAGACCAAGCAAACTAACAGAGTTAGATACAGAGCACAGGCTAGCTAGAAAGTAGATATACAATGAAGTCCAGCAAAGCCAGAAGGGCGGAGCAGGATTAAATAGGCCAACAAGGTCATGTGACCAGCAAAGGAAAAAAAACCTAACAGCAAGGTTCTAACAGTACCCCCCCTTCTAAGAGGATCCTCCGGATCCCCTAGGACCAGGCTTATCAGGAAATCTCCTGTGAAACGCTCTGATAAGTCTGGACGCGGAAACATCATCTGACCTCACCCAAGAGTTATCCTCGGGTCCGAAACCTTTCCAGGCCACAAGATACTGCAAACTACCTCTATACCGTCTAGAGTCAAGGATGCGAGAAATTTCATATTCCCCGTCCTCCACCACCGGAGGAACAGAGGCAGAGGCGTCACCATCCGACACAACAGCTTTTTTTAACAGAGAGACATGAAAGACCGGATTAATTCTCCAGTAGGTAGGAACCTCCAACCTAACAGCAGATTGGTTGACAACCTGAAGCACCTTAAAGGGCCCTACAAACTTGGGACCCAATTTCTTAGAAGGAATCCTCAACCGCAGATTCCTAGAGGACAACCAAACCATGTCACCAACAGCGAACAAAACCTCCTGTCGTTTCCTATCAAAGTAGTCTTTAGATTTTCTGTTGGCCTCCTGAAGATTACCACGCACATCCGTCCAAACTCTTTCCAAATCACCGGAAAAATTCTCCTCCTCAGGCACGGCAGATCCCAACTTGGAGAACGACCCAAACGACGGATGTCTCCCAGAACAACAAAAAAAAGGCGAACAACCAGCAGAAGAAGATGTATGATTGTTCAGAGCAAATTCGGCAAGTGGCAGAAACTCAGACCACCCCTCTTGATTGTCTGCCACAAAGCAACGCAAGAACTGCTCAACATCCTGGTTTTTCCTTTCTGTCTGGCCATTAGATTCAGGATGATATCCGGACGAAAACGACAAATGAATTCCCAACCTGTCACAAAAGGCACGCCAAAAACGAGCCACGAACTGAGGACCCCTATCAGAAAAATGTCAGTAGGAACGCCATGAAGTCTGACAATTTCCTTGACAAAGGCCTTAGCGAGAGTTTTAGCGCAGGGCAGTTTGACGAAGGGAACCAAGTGACACATCTTGCTAAAACGGTCCACGACCACCCAGATGACAGTAAAACCCTCAGAGGGGGGAAGGTCAGTTATAAAGTCCATAGCCAAATGTGTCCAAGGAGCACTGGGGACCTCCAAAGGACAAAGCAACCCCGCAGCAGGAGTATGTGAGGACTTAGATCTAGCACATATAGTACATTGGCGCACCCACTTAATGACTTCCTTCTGCCATCCAGGCCACCAAAAACTGCGACCCACCAGTCTCTTGGTCTCAGAGATTCCGGGATGACCTGCCAACCGAGATTCGTGACACTCAACAAACAAATCTCTCCTAAAGGTCCCAGGCACAAACAACCTCCCATGAGGAGTGTTAGATGGGGCATTCTCCTGAGCTTTAAGAATCTCATCTTCCAAAACGGAGTCTAAAGCAGCTATCACAACACCTTCTTGTAAAATGTTTTCCTCTTTCTCAGCACCGACTATGGGAGAAAAACTGCGAGACAAGGCATCCGCCTTAACATTCTTAGTACCAGGGATGTAAGTAACGGAGAAATTAAACCGCGAGAAAAACAGTGCCCACCTAGCCTGACGGGCATTCAGGCGCTTGGCAGCATCAAGATATATCAGATTTTTATGATCCGTAAGAACCTGAACGGGAAATTCCGCACCTTCCAAGAAGTGGCGCCAGTGTTCAAATGCGAGTTTAATAGCCAATAATTCCCGATTACCAATATCGTAATTCAATTCAGTCTCCGAAAATTTTTTTGAAAAAAAGGCACAGGGATGTAATCCATCCCCGTTATCCTGAGACAATACTGCGCCAACCCCCACAGAGGAAGCATCAACCTCAACCAAAAACGGCCTAGTAACATCAGGCTGCATAAGGATGGGAGCAGAGGTGAACCTCTCCTTGAGATACACAAAAGCTTCAATGGCCTCAGAAGACCACTGAACCGCATCAGCACCTTTCCTGGTGAGATCAGTCAGAGGTTTGACAATACTAGAAAAATTTTTTATGAATTTTCTATAGTAATTGGCGAAACCCAAAAACCTCTGTATCGATTTCAAACCAATAGGCCTAGGCCATTCCTGCACAGCCTGAACCTTAACCGGATCCATCTCAAAACCTTTGCTGGAGATAATGTAGCCCAAAAAACTAATTCTCTGTACAGCGAACTCACATTTCTCCAGCTTAGCAAAAAGCGAATTGTCCATTAATAACTGTAATACCTCACGCACGCTCCGCCAATGAGACTCCAGATCTGGCGAATAAATCAAAATGTCATCCAAATACACAACCACATTTTTACCGATCAAAGGTCTAAGGATGTCATTAATCAGATTCTGAAAAAATGCAGGAGCATTAGTAAGACCAAAAGGCATAACCAGATTCTCAAAATGACCCACAGGAGTGTTAAAAGCAGTCTTCCATTCATCACCCTCCTTCATGCGCAACAGATTGTATGCCCCCTTAAGGTCAATTTTAGAGAACCACTTGGCCCCCAATAACTGGTTAAACAGATCAGGAATCAATGGCAGTGGGTAAGGATTGCGTACCGTAATTTTGTTAATCTCACGAAAATCCAGACAAGGACGTAAACCGCCGTCCTTTTTTTTTACAAAAAAAAATCCAACCGCCACAGGAGACTTAGAGGGCCTAATGTGACCGGCGGCCAAACTTGTCTGTATGTATTCCTCCAAAGCCTTCCTCTCAGGAATAGTAAGGTTAAATAAACGACTTTTAGGAAGAGTCGCTCCAGGGACAAATTCAATAGAACAATCATAGTCTCTATGGGGAGGCAAAACCTGCGATTCTTTCTCAGAAAAAAGTCTCCAAAAATCCTGAATAGGAACAGGCAATTCTCCCCTATCCAAAGCTGCAATACGCCCGTTACAACACTTGTCATAACATTTATGGCTCCAGGATTTAATTTCACTGGTAGACCAATCCAGTACAGGATTGTGAAATTTTAACCAGGGCAAACCCAATATTACTGGAGAAGGCAAGTTATTCAACACTACCAAATCCAATTTCTCATGGTGAACACCATTAATAGTGAGAGGAAATTCACTGACCTTGAGAGTAATATTCTTCAAAGGGGAGCCATCCACAGAAACCACAGCAATGGGGGATGATAAAGGTTCAGGTTTTAAATTGAGTTTTTCCACGAATCCCCCATCAATTACATTCAGTGTAGACCCGCAATCAACAAACACCCGAAATTCCATTAATTTTTCCTGAGCAATCGTGGAAGCAGCTAAAAATATACCCTTGGAATTTAAACAGGCAATACGGGCGTGACTGACCATTTTTTTTTCTTTCTTCATACGAAGCTCACAGCCTTTAATCAAATGACCAGATTTTCCGCAATAGAAACACAAGCCTTCCGAAAAACGACGGTCTTTTTCTTGAGAGCGAGGTGCCACCGATCCAATCTCCATCGGTTCACCACTGTTAGTACACACATTATCATAACCAGAAACTGACATAGCAGAGGATTTGCTCTCATTAACCCTAGCACGCAGTCTTCTATCCACCCGTATAGCTAATTGCATAGCCTGTTGCAAATCCTCAGGTGTAGGATAAGCAATTAGCAGGTCTTTAACCCTTTCACTGAGCCCAGCAAGAAATAGACTTTTCAGAGCAGAATCGTTCCACCCTGTTTGAGTGGACCAACGACGAAAATGAGTACAATATTTTTCCACATTACCTGATCCTTGTTTTAAACATCTCAACTCAGTCTCAGCTGATGCCACACGGTCAGGATCATCATATAATAGTCCTAAAGCAGAAAAAAAACTATCCACTGATCTGAAGCATGTATCACTAGGTTGCAAAGAAAAGGCCCACTCCTGAGGCTCTTTGCGCAAAAGTGACATTATGAACCCTACGCGCTGGGATTCATCCCCAGAGGACTTGGGTCTCAAACGAAAATACAATAAGCAAGCATTTTTAAATGAAAAAAATTCTCGATGTTCACCAAAAAATAAATCCGGCAAACATACCTTAGGCTCCAAGAAATATGCTCCAGGACAGTTACTCACATGCTGACGGAGCTCGGCCACTTCCAGAGAGAGTCCCTGCAGGTGTTTAGCCAAATCCTGAACCGACACCATGATGGAACAAAAAAAAAAACTCTTTCCTTAGAGAATTTGCAGGCTGGACTTACTGTTATGTTCTGCTACCAAAGCTAAGGAAAGAGAGGAGATCTGTCCCTACTATAGGACTCAGCTGAATCCCTACGATGTAACAGGGAACCTGATCCTGCGATCAGACCTGCTAAAGTCCTAATCTAGTCTGTACGGAGACCTATAGATGTGGGGAGGGAATCCCTACAAGTACTAAGGACTGGGAGGAATATGGGACACCTCCTAACAGAAATAGTAGCAGACAGACGAACAAACAAAATAGATAGAACATAGAGGTCCGTAGACCAAGCAAACTAACAGAGTTAGATACAGAGCACAGGCTAGCTAGAAAGTAGATATACAATGAAGTCCAGCAAAGCCAGAAGGGCGGAGCAGGATTAAATAGGCCAACAAGGTCATGTGACCAGCAAAGGAAAAAAAAACCTAACAGCAAGGTTCTAACAATAACAGGGATAACGGCTAACAAGTATGTGCATATAGCTGTAGGGTGGGCCCCTAGGGAGGCTGGTGCTGGTGCCAAGGGTAGGCTGCTGCTGGTGCTAAGGAGAGGCTGCTGGTGCTGAGGGGAGGCTTGTGCTGAGGGGAGGCTGGTGCTGGTGCTGAGTAGAGGCTGCTGGTGCTGAGGGGAGGCTTTTGTGGAGGTTGCTGCTGGTGCTGAGGGGAGGCTGCTACTGGTGCCAAGGGGAAACTGCTGCTGGGAGGAGGCTGGTGCTGGTGCCGATGGGAGGCTGGTGCTGGTTCCGAGGGGAGGCTGCTGCTTGTGCCGAGGAGAGGCTGGTGCTGGTGCCGAGGGGAGGCTGGTGCTGGTGTCGAGGGGAGGCTGCTGCTGGTACCGAGGAGAGGCTGCTGCTGGTGCAGAGGAGAGGCTGCTGGTGCTGAGGGGAGGCTTGTGGTGAGGCTGATGCTGGTGCTGAGGGGAGGCTGCTGCTGGTGCTAA
This sequence comes from Phyllobates terribilis, assembly GCF_046119375.1. NCBI lineage: Eukaryota > Metazoa > Chordata > Amphibia > Anura > Dendrobatidae > Phyllobates > Phyllobates terribilis. The sequence goes on from NW_027362796.1 coordinate 13,163,567, forward strand.
GGGGAGGCTGTTGCTGGTGGTGAGAGGAGGCTGGAGGTGAGGGAAGGCTGGTGGTGGAGAGGGGAGGTTGCTGCTGGTGATGAGGGGAGGCTGCTGCTGCAGCTGCTGAGGGGAGGCAGCTGCTGGTGCTGAGGAGAGGCTGCTGAGGTGGTGAGGGAAGGCTGCTGATGTTGGTGAGGGGAGACTACTGGTGGTGGTGAGGCGAGGCTGCTGGTGATGAGGGGAGGTTGCTGCTGGTGATGAGGGGAGGCTGCTGCTGGTGATGAGAGGAGGTTGGTGCTGAGTGGTGGCTGGTGCCGAGGAGAGGCTACTGCTGGTGCTGAGGGGAGGCTGATGGGGAGGCTGCTGCTGGTGATGAGGGGAGGCTGGTGATGAGGGGAGGCTGCTGGTGGTTGTGATGAGGGGAGGCTGGTGGTAATGAGGGGAGGCGGCTGGCGGTGGTGAGAGGAGGCTGCAAGTGGTGGTGAGGGGAGTCTGCTGGTGGTGGTGAGGGGAGGCTGCTGCTGGGGGGAGGCTGCTGCTGGTATTGAGGGGAGGCTGCTGGTGGTTCTGAGTTGAGGCTGTTGCTGGTGCTGAGGGGGGCCTGTTTCTGAGGGGAGGCTGCGTCCGGCAGGGTGAGGCTGGTGCTGAGGGAAGGCTGCGACCGGCAGCGAGAGGCTGAGGAGGCGGTGGCGAGGACGACCAGGGCTAGTCGACAAGGATATGCCAATTGCATATCAAGATGATGCCAACCTCTGTGGACAGGTAGGAGGAACAAGAGTAGTTGACAAATAGGGTGATCAATAGACCTTGGAATAATAATAACTTCCACAATTGGATGTGTTTAAATAAAATGTTCCTGTGCTGAGATAATCTTATACATGTGCCCCTGCTGTGTACTGTGTAATGGCTGTGTCTGACCGTGCAGGAACATGGTCTGATCATACCACATCTCCTGGGCAGGGGAGGAAGAAAAAGAATATACAGACATTACAGCAGGGGATCACAGCTGATTCTTTCTGTGAGGTAAAACATTTCACTGCCTGTTTTTAAACAATGTTTTACTTCAAAGAAAGAAACAGTTGGGATCCCATGCTGAAATGTCTGTATACTCTTTTGTTTCCTCCCCTTAGCATGAGATGTGGTTGTGGCACCCCAGGGGTCCGGTTGCCACAGTGGCATTGCCTCCCTCACAAGAGTTGATGCCATGCCTGGAAGCAAGCAGGAGTCCCCTAATCAGGTTTTACTAAGCATGCAACACTTTCCTGGCTCCAGACCAGCAAGGGGAGTCCCTCCCCTTGGCAACTGGGATCTGGGGGCGTGGTTAGTGAGACTTAGTGTGTGAGGAGTTGAAGTCAGGACATCGAGGAGAGAGGAGCTGGGGACTGGAGCTGCGCGGCAGCTCACCCCAGAAGAACCAGCACAGAAGAACCGGACACCGGAGTCCGAGGCTGTGGGGCACCGAAGGCCCAGCAGTAGAAACCGGAGGGCAGGAGACTGCAGGTCTCCTGGCCCCATCAGACGCCCAAAGGCTCAGCAGCACCGCAGGGTTCAGCACCGCCACGTGAGAGCGACGCACCAGCAAGGCCCGAGCTGCCTGCCATACGGGTGAGCACAGAAACGTTGCACTCAGGGACGAGGGCCGCGCACAGCTACAAGCAGCAGGGCCAAAGAGTTTAGTGTAAAGGGAAGGCCTCCAATTTCACCTGGCAAGGAGGATTCTTTACTTGCTTCCATGATGCCCGGACTTCCACTTCTAGCCAGCACCCTAGTCCCGGCTTGTCTAATCACCACCAGTAAAGATAAGAGGAAACCGCCATTGAGTTGTGGATTATTGCTGCGCCATCAACCCCTGCACTACAACGTCCAGCATGACCCATAACATCTACACTGCCCTGGAGCTAAGTTCTACCTGTGGAGAGCCACACTATCCCTGCTGCAGTAACATCAGCTCCAGAGGACCTGCTCCGCAGCGGCGGCTCCCCTAGCCGCATACCACAGGTGGCGTCACAAACTTTATACAATCACCATAAATCCCCTATCAATAACCCCTGGGTCACGGACCGGGTCACCGCTACTGTGACATCCCCCAGCATTTACCGGCCCGGCACCGGGTACCCCACGGCCCAGAGGGCGCGTCATGGTATGATCAGACCGTGTTCTGTACACGGTCAGACACAGCCATTACATTATTCAAAGATCTATTGATTAAAATTAACTATTGTTCGTGGGAAAACCCCTTTAAGTTCATGTATTAATTTGTCCACCATCTCAGTACATGATTATATGATACAATCATTCCCTCTGCTCCTGAAAGGGGGGAGGGGAGGGAATGATTGATATAAGTGTATACAGTGCATTGTGAAAGTATTTGGTCCCCTTGAACTTTTCTAACTTTTGCCACATTTCTGGCTTCAAACATAAAGATATAAAATTCTATTTTTGGGGGAAGAATCAAAAACAAGTGGGACACAATCGTGAAGTGGAACGAAATTTATTGGAAATGTTAAACTTTTTTAACAAATTAAAAACTGTGGGACTGCTGGCTTGTGGATTTAGATTGGACAACCCCTTTAAGGCTCCTTCAGCCATCAGTGAATATCGGTCTGTGCTCGGACCGCAATGCATGGACTTGCCGCGGGTCTCCTGACCTCAACTCAGCAGCCTCACAGCATGTATGAGGATGCGGGTCAGCATGATTGGTGCCCAGTCCAAGCACTGCAGACTGAGAGCAGAACGATTTCTCACTTCCAGTATTTACACTGTCATAATAATAAAGATGTTTCCCAATCATATACAGTGCATTGTGAAAGTATTTGGCCCCCTTGAACTTTTCTACCTTTTGCCACATTTCTGGCTTCAAACATAAAGATATAAAATTCAAATTTTTTGGAAAGAATCAACAACAAGTGGGACACAATCGTGAAGTGGAACGAAATTTATTGGAAATGTTAAACTTTTTTAACAAATTAAAAACTGAAAAGTGGGGCATGCAATATTATTCGGCCCTCTTGAGTTAATAATCGCCATCTTTTGCTGCGATTACAGCTGAAAGTCGCTTGGGGTATGTCACTATCAGCTTTGCACATCGAGAGGCTGAAATTCTTGCCCATTCTTCCTTGCAAAACAGTTCGAGCTCATTGAGGTTGGATGGAGGGCGTTTGTGAACAGCAGTTTTCAGCTCTTTCCACAGATTCTCGATTGGATTCAGGTCTGGACTTTGACTTTGCCATTCTAACACCTGGATACGTTTATTTTTTAACCATTTTATTGTAGATTTTGCTTTATGTTTGGGATCATTGTCTTGTTGGAAGATAAATCTCCGTCCCAGTCTCAGGTCTTTTGCAGACTCCAACAGGTTTTCTTCCAGAATGGTCCTGTATTTGGCTCCGTCCATCTTCCCATCAATATTAACCATCTTCCCTGTCCCTGCTGAAGAAAAGCAGGCCCAAACCATGATGCTGCCACCACCATGTTTGACAGTGGGGATAGTGTTTTGAGGGTGATGAGCTGTGTTGCTTTTACGCCAAAGATATCGTTTTGCATTGTGGCCAAAAAGTTTGATAATGGTTTCATCTGACCAGAGCACCTTATTCCACATGTTTGGTGTGTCTCCCAGGTGGCTTGTGGCAAACTTCAAATGAGACTTTTTATGGATATCTTTGAAAAATGGCTTTCTTCTTGCCACTCTTCCATAAAGGCCAGATTTGTGCAGTGTATGACTGATTGTTGTCCTATGGACAGACTCTCCCACCTCAGCTGTAGATCTCTGCAGTTCAACCAGAGTGATCATGGGCCTTTTGGCTGCATCTCTGATCAGTCTTCTCCTTGTTCGAGATGAAAGTTTAGAGGGACGGCTGGGTCTTGATAGATTTGCAGTGGTCTGATAATCCTTCCATTTCAATATGATCGCTTGTACAGTGCTCCTCGAGATGTTAAAAACTTGGGAAATCTTTTTGTATCCAAATCCGGCTTTAAACTTCACCACAACAGTATCTCGGACCTGCCTGGTGTGATCCTTGGTCTTCATGATGCTCTCTGCACTTGAAACAGAACCCTGAGACTATCACAGAGCAGGTGCATTTATACGGAGACTTGATTACACACAGGTGGATTCTATTTATCATTACCAGTCATTTAGGACAACATTGGATCATTCAGAGATACTCACTGAACTTCTGGACTGAGTTTGCTGCACTGAAAGTAAAGGGGCCGAATAATATTGCACGCCCCACTTTTCAGTTTTTAATTTGTTAAAAAAGTTTGAAATATCCAATAAATTTCGTTCCACTTCACGATTGTGTCCCACTTGTTGTTGATTCTTTCCAAAAAAATTGAATTTTATATCTTTATGTTTGAAGCCAGAAATGTGGCAAAAGGTAGAAAAGTTCAAGGGGGCCAAATACTTTCACAATGCACTGTATATGATTGGGAAACATCTTTATTATTATGACAGTGTAAATACTGGAAGTGAGAAATCGTTCTGCTCTCAGTCTGCAGTGCTTGGACTGGGCACCAATCATGCTGACCCGCATGCTCATACATGCTGTGAGGCTGCTGAGTTGAGGTCAGGAGACCCGCGGCAAGTCCATGCATTGCGGTCCGAGCACAGACCGATATTCACTGATGGCTGAAGGAGCCTTAAAGGGGTTGTCCAGTCTAAATCCACAAGCCAGCAGTCCCTCTGTGTCACTGACTGAAGACTTGTGAATCCACACATCGTAAGCACTGTGAGGATTCGCTGGTGTCAGAGCCAGGAATGGCAATCACTTGGCTTCAAGGATGTGAAATGCAGACTCCCAGCCAGAAGGGGGGGTGTGGAGATAGAGGGAGAACAAACAGGTGGGCAGGTGAATTTAAAGGGTTGGCTCTGCCGTGAAGTACCGAGTGGTGGGACTTTATTTGAACAGTCATCCTGTGCTGACAGAGTCCCTTTAAACATAAGTCATACTCATCTTCTGGCGTCTTCATCAATTTTCAGCACTGCTTCGGTCTTGCGGCGCCATCTTGTGAACGCAGCTTCTGACTGACTGGAAGTCAGAAGCTATGTCACAATCTCTCAATGCAAGTCTGAAAGCCTGAACGATGCTCTCATAGACTTGATCTGGTCATGGTGTGACAGTATTTGTCTCTTGTATGTGGTATTATTCAGTCACTATGTGGTGGTAATATGTGGTGTGGTCACAGTGTGGCAGAAAGTAGAGTTTTTCCAAGAGTGGTCGGTGGGACTGTGGAAGGTTTGAGGAGTGGAGGCGGAGCTGGGGTGAAGCCTGGGTGGAGTTTCAAGGGGGCCCCAAAATTTTGCCAGTATGGGGCACCGAAATTCCTAGCAGCAGCCCTGCACGACCCTGGACACTTGCCAAAGCTTTTTAGTGATGCTATTGTGCCAGTTTTGTCTATTGATTCGTCACACTCTGTCATGCATGAGAGGGGTAACCGAGTCAATAGCTGGTGCTATGCTAGAGTGGCATTGTAGAAGGCAGTGACACTGTCTGTGTCGTGGAGTGAAGATATGGATGTCAGTGGTAGAATAGAATTAGAGAGTGTGTGAGTGTGGAGACATGCAAGGTTTCTTCAGGGGTGTGCTATTTGCTGACATGGGTGACAGGTGAGGAGGACAGAGATGAGAAAGTGTTGGAATAATACATATTAATCTGTATGTGTATTGCAACAACTACTGTGCTGTTTCATATGTTGTGCATATTGTGAGGTTGTTAACAAAGTTTAGTTAAAAAAAAAAAAAAAAAAACTCCCACAGACAGGATGCCCCCTCCTTCTCTTCCTGTGTTGTTGTTATATATCTGATTTGATTTCCTCATGCTGCAGTAACATCATGCTGTGCCTGTGCTGGATATAAATAAACCTACATTCTGTGTTCTAAACTCTGGATGTCACGCGGATTAATCCTCTGCTAACAGGTTATGGGCCCAGATGTACCAGAGTCCCAGAGTCACAGATCCCCAGAACACAGAGGAAAGAAAAGAAAGAAAGACAGCAAACTGAGAAGAAGCAAAGATGGCCACCAGCAGCAGCTCCATGAAATTTACAGTGCCAAGTCTCACTAACCAGAATTATCAATCCTGGAAATTCAAAGTGAAAAAGCTGCTAATAAGAGAAGGTACGTGGAAATACACACAGGAGCCTAAACCTGACCCAGTGCCACAGGAGTGGACAGAGATGGATCAGAAAGCACAAAGTACCATATCACTCA